>NW_028227267.1:115323356-116523356 GCF_978045245.1 Mus caroli
TTCACAATGAGGAGAAAGCCGTCGCTTTTTCTTAGCTCCACTTCAACAAACAACACTCTCACAAAACCTCCCAACCCCGTGTTTTGTTCCTGGACAAAACCTCCTCGACTGTCTAAACGCTCCCACTGAAGGACAAAAAAGAAAGAAAAAGAAAGAAAGAGGATAAAAAAAAAAGCTCTTTTCACAATTTTCCTTTTTTTTTTCCTGCAAGAGAAAAAGAAAAAGAAAAAAAAAGGGGGGAGATTGTCAGTGAATTAATAATATCAGTCTTTTAAAAGAAGAGGGTTGACCTTTGAGATGCACTGGACTGAGGGAGAAAGAACAGGGGAGAGATTAATAAAGTTTGGATGGTGCTCTCTGCCTCCGCTGGGCTGCGTGAAAGGCGCAGCCACTATGGGCGGGCGGGCGCGACTCTAGGACTAGCGGGGAGGACCCGTCCCGCAGCGCCAGGCTAGCCGCTCTCTGATTGGCTGGCGGACAGGTCCCCTCTCCTCCCCGGGAAGTCCCTGCTTCTTCGGCTCCCTAGCAGAGACGCCGGCAGCCGGGGCAAGACCGGGAGAAAGACTCTGTTTGGGTCTGTTTGGGGAGAGGTGGGACTGTCCAAGAAAGTAACCGCAAGGGCTGCCTTCTCGGCTTTCCCCGAGGCTAGGGAGGAAGCTAAGATGTAAGACTGGCAGCAGTGTTCCCCGGCCCAAGGCCGTATCGCTTAAACACATAAATTCCACCTGTTTGCTCAAAACCAAAAGCAACATTCTCCGTCCTTCTGAGATGAGGTTTGTATTGAAATTTTTAGGGGACCATGACTACCAAAGAAATGTCGTGTTTTAAAGCAAACAAACAAAGACACTGAAAATTGCAAGGACACAACCGAGTCGGGGATAGAAGAGAGCGAGGTGGAGGAAGGGCAGGCAAGAGAACGCGCACGCGGAAATAGAGATGGAGAAGTGGAGAAACTGCGTCTCTCTGCCTGGCCACAGCGCTGGGTTTTGTGGCTCACTTTCCAACTCTGGCACCCAACCACACGTCTCCTGCTGTTCCAGCTACCCCATACCCACCCCTACACCCCACCCGGGATTACTGCACAACCTAACTTGGCCTGAGGCTAGCCGCGAATAGAATGGCTGACCAGTTAAGACCATTGGAGAGTTGGTGGCCAGTCTCCGGAGCCTGCAGACGGAGTACTAACTGCAGAGTGAAGGTTGGGGGTGTGTCTTTGGCACTTCCCTCCTTTCTGGTCATCTCTCCCCTCCCTTTACGGGCCTTTCTAGACTTCTCATTTATCTATGCTCAAGCCCTTCAATCAGAAAACTTTGGAATGGGAGAGGGGGTAGCGAGGAGGCGGGGAATCTTCTGCTGGTGGGGCCCGACTGGAAGGCTAGGGAGGTAGCTAAGATTTAGGGCTGGGGAGATTTCCAGCGAGCCGCAGGAAGTTCCGTGTTGAGACGTGGTGGGCTGCTACAAAAGGGAAAGACGAAGCTTTGAAAGGATTTAATTAACCGTGTCAGGGATAATTACCCCTGGACAGTCCAAATTAGTTTTGCATAATCGCTCAGAACCATATGAATTAACTTATAATATTGCAAAGAGCCCCGGGAATAACAGGAGAGGGATCGTTTTAATTAGTGAATCAGGGTCAAACCAGCAGAGCCCATTTCTCACATTTCGAAAACTTTTCATGGTTTTTAAAATATTATTCCGTTGGGAGAAAACAATGACTTTAAAGAGTTGGGCACTTATAAAGATGTGCCGTTCCGGGATGGTGTCTGTCAATGAGGAAACACGTTTAAGACTTTTCTGGAGACTTCTCAACTCTAGGACTTGGGCTTCCCTGAGCTTTATCCACCCCCACCCCCACCCCCGCCACCCTCGATATAGCCAATCCGTCAGTGCGCTATCATTTTCTTTCTAAAACTAAAATGCTTTATGAACACTTAAGCTTGTCTCCAGTGGCATCTTGCCTAGAACTGGAAAGCCAGCCCTCTCTTTAGAATCTGTGATACTGAACTGTTTTAAAGCTATTAGCATGACAGAATAAAGCCCCAAGGAGGCCAAAAGTTGTACATTTTCGTTGGCACTGATTATCCGTCCATGTAAATCCTTGGAGTGCAAATAAGGAATACCCTAAAGATATGTGAACAAATTACACTGATTTAAGTGGTGGGGCTGTTCTGCAAACAAGATAAAGTGGTCCGGCAACTTTCCTCTCTGAAAATGTTACTGGAAACTGATGGAGTGTTTTGAGCAGTCTAGATGTTTTAAATGGGCTCTCTTCTACTGGTTCATGAATGCCACCCCCCCCCCAAGATAATGCAACTACTTGGGGTTTTTTCTTTTTTAAAATCTTTCCTATTCACGATTTAAAATGTGATAAATCAGGTTTTTGGCTCTGAATAACAATGGCTTGATTTAGATTCCCTAGTAAATCTATTCAAAAGCGAAACAAAGACTGCCTTTGGAGGATACCTTACACTTCACCTGGGCCAGGCCCCGTAAGGGCAATTCAGATAAAAATCTTGTTAGGAACTCAACAAGAAATAGAGGATTTTCTCTTTTCCCTGGTTCAGGCTTTATTTAAACTCTTTGTTCAAAAAAAATGAACAGAGTGATAGTAGGGTTCTAATTTACAGATATAGCTTAGACGCATCTAATATTAAATTAGAAGATCGCACAAGAAAACCATTTACACATAAAAGTTAAAACCAATATTTAAACTTTTAAAACTTTATCTTACATAAAGCCAAAACGAAACTGAATACATGTTAGCAACTTCATTCACAAACATTAGTCAAAATATATACATTTAAAAGGGAACAAAAAGCTATAATTTGAGGAAGGTTTTTTTTTTTCTAAAATGTGTTTTATAATTTGCAAGTGAATTGCAGGCTGTCTAGAAAATAAGCTAAATGGGAAGGGAGCTCTGAAAAACAGGCCAAAACAGCTCAGCTTGGGAGAGGAGTACTAGTTGGTGAGGGGCATCTTCCAAAAACAATTCTGTGCTTTCTTTCTGTTCTTTTTTTTTCCAGTTTTGCTAAGTAATAAATATATAATTACGGCCCAGACAAAAAAGTCTGATTTAATATTAGATAAAATTGCGATTCTGAAAGTTTCGCAATTCTTAAAAGTTAACTTTGACATTTGCTCAACATGTATTGAGTCTCAAACCGACTCAAATTTACGAAATTACGCAACGAAAATAACACATTTCCCAAGATTCAACGTTTTCACTGACATACACACATTTACAATCTTAAGGTGAACGCAGCCTTGAGGGGAAACAGCTTGTGTACTTTCCACGCATTCGTAAACTGTGTCACCAGTCCAAGCCAGCGGACTCAGAGACTTCTAGTTGATATTTCAGGGGTAGAATATCGAACTGACAACTTCCACCTCACATGTATTTCTTTGCATTTCTTGTTCTTGGGAAAGAAGTAGAAGAAAAAACAAAAAAGGTCTTGCTTTGATTTGCACATGGCATGAAACAAAAGGAACGGCGGTCATCTCTCATACATGCCGGATTCGAGCTGGTCATTGACTGGTCAAGAAGAGATCCGGGCTGTGTTCTGCAGAGGCCTACAGAATTCAACAGTACAATCAGAGAGTAAGGCTGCCCAGAGCCACCCCACTCTAAGAAGCTAAAGACACGAGTCACCGGCTCTCCCCTTGGCCAGCTATTTCAGACCGAACATCAGAACCGAGCGCATGCAACACGGACCAAGTGGGACCGGGAGGGAGGAAGGATGAGACGCAAAAAGCAAAATCCAACCAACAAAACTGGAAAGCCCAACGTATCGTAAAGAACAACCCCCCCCCCCCACCTCTGTGGGTCAAAACGCAACAGGTTCCGAAGTGCAAAGCAAACACCAACTGCTGGCGCTAACAACCGCTCTCCTTTAAAGTTGGCTGCAGAAGTGCGGCGGCTGGGGAATGATGCTGCGAATCCACAAGCTCTCTCGCCCGCGCCCTCGAAGGCTTGGCCTTTCAAGCCCGGACTGGCATCTCCGCCTCTGCCCGACACCTATACACCTATGTACATACAAACCGGGCCCCTTGTCGCCCGAGGGCGCAGCGGAAGGCCTCGAGTCTCGAACCTATACATATGTACACGTGTGTGCACAGGTCCCCGCGGGGTCATAGCGCGGCCGCGTAGGCCGCAGGGTAGGGGTCCAGCTGAGGCTTGCCCATGCCTGGCAGCAGGATGTAGGCGAGCGGCGGCTGCAGCCCCGGGCTGGGCCACGCGCTGCAGTTGCACGGGATCATGTAGCCGGGGTTGCCCGGACTGGGGTGCGAGTGCGTGTGCCCCCCGGCGGCCGCCGCGGCCGCAGCAGCCGCCGCGGCCGCCCCGTGGAAGGCGCCCGCACCCGCCGTGGGGTACCCCAGCGACGACGCGTACGGCAGGCCGGACGACGACGACGAGATCTCTGCCATCTTGGAGCCCAGGTCGAGCAGTGAGTAGGGGCTGCCCGCGGCGGCGGCAGCAGCGGCGGCGGCGGCAGCGGCCGCAGACTGCGGGAAGAAGACGCGCGCGGCGGCGGCGGCAGCGGCGGCGGCCGCCTTCTCGGGGTTCGCGAGCAGAGACTCGGGGACCAGGCCGCCGCCCGCGCCCGCGTGCAGCCCGGCTCCCGCCTTGAGCGCCGGGTGCTCGGCGTCCGCCACGCTGCCCAGGCCGTAGGGCACCGGGAAGGCGAACTTGTCCTTTTTGAGCAGCGTCTTGGGCTTGCGCCGCGGCCGGTACTTGTAGTCGGGATGCTCCTTCATGTGCATGGCTCGCAGGCGCTTCGCCTCGTCGATGAACGGCCGCTTCTCGGACTCGGTGAGCAGCTTCCACTCGGCGCCCAGGCGCTTGCTGATCTCCGAGTTGTGCATCTTAGGGTTCTCCTGGGCCATCTTCCGCCGCTGAGCCCGCGACCACACCATGAAGGCGTTCATGGGCCGCTTGACGTGGTCCACAGGCTTGGACATGCTGTCGCCGTGCCGCGGCTGCAGCCCGCCGCCGCCGCCGCCGCCACCGGGGCCCTCGGCCTCCGCCCGGAGGAAATCAATGTTGGCTGCCAGAGGGAACCGGCTCAGCGGGCGGCCGTGCGTCCCCGCGTCGTTCCCGCGCGGGAAGAGAGGACCAGACGACCAGCCCAGGGTCGGGGCGCTGCGTCCCGGACCGCTTTGGTCTGTCTGGTCGAGCTCTAAGAAAAAATCCTCTCCGGGACCCTGGAACTTCTCCTCGGTGTCCCCACTCCGCGGTGCCACTCTGCCCTCTGCTTTTTTGTCCTTCTGTCCCGTTGCTTTGGCTCGCCAACTCCCTGCAGGTGGCCGCTGCCTGGTTCTGCTCTCCCCTGTCCTCTGTCTTCAGCGCCTTAAAAGCCAAGCAGCCCCAAAAGTTGAGCGGCGGAGGATCCACCAAGTTGAGCCGAGGAGCCCGCCGCCGCGTGCTGCCAAGTGCCAAAGGGGGCTCTCGGCGGCTGGAGTGTTTGGGTTCTCCCCGGTGACTTTCTCATTTGACAGAAGCAGATGGGAGTGGGGGAGGGGTGGCCGCGAAGAGGAAGAGGAGGGGGAGGGTCGGGTCGGGGCGCGCAGAGCACGGCGGCGGACAGAAACACAAACACTGCAGCGGCCTGTCTTCTGTGTTGGGGTCAGGGCGCGCTGATGGAACCCCCAATCCTGTAGCTCTGCTGAGGGCTGACGCTGTCCCCGGGCACCTGCCTCGGGAGTCTTGCTGCCTGGCTTTGGCACAGGAGAGGCGAGGAAGGAGGCGGGCTGAGGTTTTGAGTTTGCCTGAGTCACCGGGCCTCAGTGGAGACCGTCCGGGTTCTCCGACTCGCTGCTGCAGGCTGTCCCCGGGGCCATGCTTGCTCCGCTGGCTCCCAGCTTCCCCGGGCGCACTGAAGGTCTCGGGCTCCCGGAGCACTCCAGAAGCGGAGGGCGGCTCGGTGCAGCGCGGCGGGCCAGGCCCGGGCGCCTTCTCCCAGCTCCGGTCGCAGCAGCCAGACACTTGCAACTAACTTCTCCCAAGTTTCCGGCCCGGGCTCAGCCGCGCCCCTCTCGGTGAGCGCGCCTCCGAGCGTGCGCCCGCGTGGGTGCCGCGCCCGCCAGCCCCTGGGTCCCGGCTACTCCGGGCGCCGCGGGCTGGAAGGATGCGGTGATCCAGGTCCTGGAGGAGGATGGGGATTAAAGAAAACGTGCTATATCACCTCAGATCGCAGGTCTGCTCTAGGGCTGCTCCTGCTTTCCCAGCTCCGGGCCCAGGCTTTCGCTTCCGAGGCGACTGCAGCCCAGCTCAGGTGTGTGTCGCCACCTGCGAGTGTCGGCGCCGGCAGCGGGCGCTGGGTGTGCATGTCCAGCCGCGGCCGTGTGTGAGTGTGCGTGTATATCCTGGGAGTGCGGAGGAGGAGCCGGGGAGTCCAGGAGGGAGGAGGGACCAGCGGAGCCTCCTCCCGTCCCCCCTCCCAACACTCCTCCTCCTACTCTTTTTTTCACTTTGAGTGCAGGTTTAGGCGAGTGGAGTGTCCGCCGCGCGCCGCGGAGTCTGCGCACTGTTTGGAGCTTGGTGTCGCCGGCGGCTCCCCTGTTCGGCCCAGCGCTGCTGGGGCTCTGCTGGCTGCTCTTCCGGGAGGATGAAAGTGGTACACCAGAGGAAAAGAGCTTCAGAAACTGGCGAGGAAGAAGGTTGAGCCTGGGGGTGGGAGTCGGGAGAGAGTCTTTGAAAATGTTTGAGACTGTTCCCGAATGGCAAGAAAGTACTCATTTTCCTTGGAGGGCCAGGTGTGACTCGCAACAGACGCCTTCCCGCAGTTTCTTGCCTCGTGATTGCACTCAGAGGTAGTGGAGTGGAAAGTAGCCCAGAATGGACAGAACATTTTTGGCAAGCCTTTGGAAAAAGAGTGAGCCTAGGTTGAGCCCGCATCTCCTTCTGAATACACAGCTTTTTAACAGTTGTCTTCTGCCTTGTTTTGCTTTCTTTTAATTCTGGTCGCCAGAGCTACCTCTGTGTTGTTTCTTTAACGTTTGCAGTCTCTCAACGATAGGGCGAAGCTGCTTCAAATCAAAAGCATAAATCATTTCTCTAAATAAAAATTTAAAAAAATGTTCTACTATGGCAGTTTTTATGCTGTTGAGCCAGTTTTCTTGCTTGGTAGTTAGAGCTATTATAATTGACGCTATACAAAACCAAAAATCAAACAGCACCCCCGAATATTCCTGGGGCCCCCCCCTCCTCAGGGATTTTGTGTTTCAGGCGGATTACTTGTCTTCCTTTGGCTGTTTGCAAGCAACACACTCGTATACACGGTTAGCTTCTTTAAAATGCCTTTTTGCAATTTATGTCCAGTTTGTACACACACAGGACCCTTGAACCACTATTTGTAATCAGGGCATTAACATGAATTGGTTTGCACTCCTATTTATTTAAGAGTTGGGCTTGTTTTGTTGCTCATTTAAATTGAAGAAGGCGATGGCTTTTGAAATGTTGGTTGTGATAACAGACATGCCAGTCAGCAGTGGCATGTTAAGTGGGTTTCTGTTTTCCTTAGCTGTCATGTTTGTAAATGCTTATTTTGTATTGTTTTTGCTCTCCTGTTGCTAAAACAATTGAACTGATTCCTCTAGAATCATAGTTCTTTACCCCACTTTAGCAGGCACTGCCATCCAGACTCTGGGTGGTGCAATGCTAAGACTCTGGCGAGTGTAATTACATAGGCTAGGATATTAAACACACTGTTTCATGATGATAAACTACGAAATTACTGTCTCTGAGCTTTCAACCTACCAACTTGCATAATAGTTTTGAGACAAAAATATTACCCACTGTCACACAAAGAACATATATATGGGAACACAATGTATGAAAACTGTTACTCACTAATCATTCTGAATAAAGTTGAGTCTAGTAATGAAAATTATCTTGACATAAAAAGATTGAAGGCTGAAGAAATCAATTTATGTTGGTAATTTAAATAATGTATGCACTTCAAATTCATCTTATAAACCTGCAATAAATTATGATTGCATAGAAATGTTTGTATATATGACTTAAATCTATGCTTATATATGCTATAGGTTGTCAAAAATCAAATACATAAATCTTTTGTGAATAACCTCAGTATAAACTATGTAACATTGCCCTTTTAGCAAGTGAACCAAGTTAGAAAACTCAGTAGAAAGCAGAGACATCATAAAGAGAAAATAATTGTGTGTGCGTCCTGTGTTCATGAAACAAAACTTAGCACAGTTCAAAATGGGCGATGTTTTGGTTTATCACTTCTGGATTTTGGGGGTGGGGGTGGGTGGGGGTCAGTATTCTTGTCCTGAGACCTTCACATCTGAAGAAAAGAGCATCCCCAATAATTGTGAGATAAAAGAAAATAGTTTCCCTGTTACCCATCAACCTTTAGACCCCTCTGGCATGAGCCCAGCAGAGCTTTTAATAAGGGAAAGCCCCAAGCCTTTGTGTGTGGTGTGGTGTGTGTGTGTGTGTGTGTGTGTGTGTGCATCCAAATGTAAATTCAGTTTTCATTTGCTCCCCTGTTTATGTTCGGATCGGTAGAATGGCACATGCTTAAACAACTAGGGTGCAGACCCTTCTCACTGATGAATATGTAGGTTATAGGAAAGGGACTGGCCCGTATGAGGAACAGGTAAAAGACAAGGAAATGATAGAGACTTGTCAGTGTGATGGGTCCTGTCAACTCTTAGGAAGCACTCAGAGAACAGACCACCTGGTTAGTCTCACCAGGAGACTCTGCTTTCTTTAGGGACACGGTAGTGCCTGAGCCACAGAGGTATCCAGTGGAAAACAGAGCAGACTTGCATGGAAAGTCTGTGGGTGTCCTGATACTGCCCTCCCCCGCCCCATAGCCTCCTTCATAATTGCTCTCCTTTCCCAGTCCTGAAAGCTTCACTAGGAGGCAGCAATGACGCTGGCAGGAGTAGAAAAGTACCTGGCAGCACCAAACCAGGCAGTTCCACTTCCTTCTTCTCAAAGGCATGGGGAGGTCCAGGTCCCAGTGTGAACCTAGACGCCTCCCCCCATCTTTTCAACGTTCTCCTCCTGACTCCCTCCTCCTGCTTCTTCCTCCTCCCTCTCCTCCTCTCCTTTCCTTTTGCCCCATCCTCACTCTGTATGGTATTTTAATCTACAGGTTTCAGGAAGGCAACCTTCAGGACACTTTCAACACATGGAGGCCAAGCCTCATGGTGGGATCCACGTGGAATCGGGCGTCTAAAACTATCGCTAAAGGAACCTTGGGGTTCAGCTCTTCAGCAGGTGCTAGGAAAGAGTCATATTTCACTTGAAATGCAACGCAGCTTGTTCGACATGCTAAGAAGGGAATGATGACAGCAGCCAACCTTATTTAGGCTTTAGTGACAGCTCTGCTTTCCCAGTCTTTTATCCCACGGGGGCAGGGCGATACAGGGTCCAAATGGATTAAACAGGCAAAAAGAGTGAGTTACATCAGAGGCCTTTCGTGTCATTTTGAGATTTCAGTCCCTGATTTTCATCGTTTCTGCTGTGCTTACAAAGCTAAGGTTGTACTGATGAGATTGTACAAGGAGGCTGGCACTGGCTAGAAGAGCTTTCCCTAATGACTACACAAGAAACACCAAAATTGCCTCCTTCTGACTCTTCGGCCCCCCCTAGGCCCTCAGCCCCACCCCTGCCAGGAAAACCTTTCTAAACGAATTTAAGAGAGGCAGTTACACAAAATCCCAATTTTAGGCTTCAAGAACCCTGCAAAAATAGCAGAAAGCTTTAATCTCTGTAGATAAGAGCTTTTAAGGGGGGTAGATGGGGGAGGGTTGAGGGTTGGTTGCTAGGCTGAGGCAAATCCAGAACCACAATACTGTCATGTGACTTGTGACGTTGGCAGGGCGGGGCCACTCATCAGTTACGTCAGCAGCACCGTCTGTTTATTAGGAGAAGAACAAATCTGAGAGGATTCCTCCTGGATGCCCTTCCTTCTGATTGGGGACCTGTCTGTGGATGCCTTGGGGTTCATTCAGAGAGTAATTTTCTTATTTCCCAGCTGCTAGGACTTAGTTCTTGGCCCTTTTATATGGATCGTCTTTTTTGCGCTTTTAGGGAAGTACTATAGACTAAGAGTCACACCCCAGTTTATGGATCGGAAAGGAGCCTAAGAGCAGGTGATTCCTCAGTAGTAGGCCTATGGCAGGCAACAGAAGGACACGAGCTGCGCAGTCACTGCTGGGTGTCCCAGTGTGCAGACTCCTGTGTTCCTGTGACTCCGTGTGCAGACCCTCCTGCATTCCTGTGACTGACTTAGAGCTGGTCCTCTAAGGGTCCATCTTCACAGCCCGATGTAGCTCTTTCCTGAGAGGCTCTGCCAGTGCCTGACAAATACAGAAGTGGATGCTCACAGCCATCCACTGGGCGGAGCACAGGGTCTCCAATGAAGGAGCTAGAGACAGGACCCAAGGAGCAGAAGGGGTTTGCAGCCCCATAGGAGGAACAACAATATGAACCAACCAGTACTCCCAGAGCTCCTAGGGACTAAACCGCCAATCAAAGAAAACACATGATGGGACTCATGGCTCTAGCTGCATATGTAGCAGAGGATGGCCTAGTTGGTCATCAATGGTAGGAGAGGCCCTTGGTCCTGTGAAGGCTCTATGCTCCAGTATAGGGGACTGCCAGGGCCAGGAAGTGGGAGTGGGTGGATTGGTGAATGGAGGAGGGGGGAAGGGGTAGGGGGGTTTTGGAGGGGAAACCAGGAAAGAGATTAACATTTGAAATATAAATAAAGAAAATATCTAATAAAAGATCTGATGTATCCTTAAAAATGATTGTTTTAATGTTCTAACTTGTGTAATTTTTATCAGAAAACTTCCATATATATTATCTATTGACTTCTTCCAGCTAATCATGTTGTTTGGATACAGTGGTTTTACTGTGCATCCCTGCAGTTCACTCATCTTAGCTGGAAAGATTGTGCAAACGTGCCACAGACTATTGTTTCCTTCCTTGTTGATGAGACATTTCCTGTCTTGTTTCCTGCTGTTTGCACAAAGCATGAAGGCTGTGAAGTGGGAAATTCACTTCATGCTATGTCTCTTTTCTAAGTGGGTCCTTTAATGTTGTAGTTTATAGATGTGTGTATGAATGTACATATGTATATATATGCATATATGCCTGTATTATATATATATATATAATTGTATATTATTTATATATATGACTATTGTCCTGTGTTCATTGTCTGTGGGATGTTTGATATACATAAATCAATTTCATTATCTCTCAGATGTTTGGTCTTGTAGAAATTTTTCTTCCACTACCAGAGTCCACCTGAAATTGATATTTGTAGATACCCGGAGGTTCATTTATTTCCATATAGATCTCAAGCTCAGAACTATTAACTGCAAAGACTGTGTCAGTGCGCTATTCATTAGTGCTACCGAGCCCCAACGGAAATCGGTTTTTATGCTTTCTGTTTTTCATTGTAAGCTATTGCTTTGTTGTATGTCTGTTTTTTGCATTATCTGGTATGGCAAATCCTCTCGTTATTCAAGAGTATTTTGAATACTCCCAGCCTTTGTATTTGTACTCACATTTTAGGACAGATATTTTATTTACAGGTATTCTTTAAGATCCCAACTATTTTTGAAAGCTTTTAAAATTAAGATTTCTATAAGCCTGCATATTGAGAACTGGATATTTGTAATATTGGCCTTCTAATCCATGAGCCTAGTGTCTTTTCATTAATTTTTCACTTGAGGAGATCTTTGGTGTATGTGTGTGTATATATTTAGGTACAGTATCTATTTTATCTATTATTTGTTGGTTTTTAGTGTTTTTAACCCCTTGTTATTTTTTAAGTTAACATACATTGCATTTTCATATATTTAAAAATATTTAACATGTTTTAAAAGTATTTACTTGCTAAGATAAATAGTATAAGATGCTATCTTTAAAAAATGATGTATTTTAGGGACTTAATTTTCTGCTTATTGTCAATATTTAGAAATCATTTGATTCTTTTTATGTTGACTTTTAAATGGCAACCATGTGACACAGATGGAAAATTCATTCGTTTACCTACTGAGTTTTGAGACAGAGTCACTGTTTTCCCCAGGCTCTCCAACCAGAGACTGGTTTGTCTCAGCCTACACCGCTGCACATAGCTTGAAACCCTTTAAATGATTTGTTTTAGCTTTTCTACATTGAAAGCATCTATAGATCCTGGGAGTTTTCATCTTCTTTCTGTCTCTGTGTACTTTATTTCACTTTTGTGTTATACTACACTGTCTACTCACCATTACTGATCAGAATTTAGGAAAGAAAGAAACTTAGGAAAGAAGGAGTGACTTCATGAGTTTTTTGTTTCTTTGTTTATTTCCAGAACTTGGGACTTTGAACAATCCAGATATCCCTGGCTTTATGCCACGGAACCACACACACCTACATATTTTCCCGTGGTCCTTCCTGGTTATCATTTTCATAGTTTAGATGCTGGCCAACCAAAACATTCATTCTTTATCCCTAGAGTAAGAACACTAACTCCTTTCTTTATTCCTCCCTCTGCTATGCCTAAACTTTTGCCCATGGAGTTGGTCATCACTTGCTTGGTTTTCTTCAATTTTTCTTAGACCATTGTGCTATCAAATCTTACACAAGAAACCATAGCCACTGTTCCTGCACCAGCATGGAAACTCCAGGGCTTAAGAGAGTCCCCTTTCATTGCTTGCTTGGTCTCGCTCCAATGCCCCAAGTCATGGAGGACAGGCCAGAGCCATAGATAGACAGTGTACACACATGAACATCAGATACTGAAAACTGTCAGCTTAGACACGCCTGTGACTACAGTCCAGCCACCCCTGACAAGTGACTGGATCATACTTTACAGGGTCTACACCTACTTCAGAATGCTTGCTTCACTCAGGTTTTTATTTAGTTCATGTTTGTTTCCTTTCTTTATAGTCATAACAAAAGAGTCAGAAAAAGTAAAGCCCCAATTCCTTCTCATTTTTCTTGCATGAGAGGACCATAGGCAGGAATTCCGATGTACTAAAAATTAGTGATTGGTCTCATAATGTCTGTACCTAATCAGTTCAGCTGCCTGAAAATTTGACTTATGACCTCAGTGGGCTTATCCTCTCTGGGTATTTGTAGAGATACATTGTATTTGAATGCTTTGTTGGTGCACCAAATATTTCTACACACTTAGTTCCTAGTTGACCTATCCTTTTGATAATTATCAACTTCCCTTTTCCTGATCCAGTCACTTGTCAGGGGTGGCTAGACTGTAGTCCCAGGCATGTCTAAGCTGACAGTTTTCAGTATCTGATGTTCATGTGTGTACATTGTCTATCTATGGCTGGCTGATACTGTTTATGATAAAATTCATCTTTGTTTATGCACTTAAATAAAAAAAAAGGCCCTCATTGTATCACAGGGCTTGCTTGCATTTTAAGTGAAATTCTCTCTTTGCTATGGGGATACTTGGGAGATACTTGGGAGTCTGGGAACACCTGAACGAGAAAATTCCATCAGATGCATTCACTTGCCACAGTTTCAAGTAGCTCTTTTTTTTTTTTTAATGACTCCACCAGGCTCAGTTAACTACTTGCTGTTTAATCTTCATATCCCAGCTCAACTACTATTCTAGTAGCTCTTGGTTATAGCTATTAACCCCTATTGTTTCCTCATTCAACTTTAAACACCCAAGGGCAAGGACTATATCTTTTTGATCTTTCTACCTCAGCACTTTGAGAGGTTCTTGGAATCAAATAGGTGCTTAATAAATGGTTGACGAATGAGTGAATCAGACATTGCTCTAAGTATGCACAGGCAAGAAAAAAAATAGGGTGAGGATTTAACCCCATAATTCACATCCAAGATTTCTAAACTAACCTAATAGTATTAGACATGACAAGACTTAATGTACTCTCAAATAAAAAATCCACATCTTAAGCGCTGTCATCATGTCATATCAAGCAAGGGCTGGAGAGATGGCTCCGAAGTTAAGAGCACTTATTTGTTGCTCTTGCAGAAGACCCGTGTTAGGTTCTTAGCATCCACACAGCAGCTCACCACAGTCTGTAACTGCAGTCCCAGAGTATCAGGTACTATCTGCTGGACTCCCTGAGCAGCTGTTCACATGCAGGGTGCATATACTGTCAAGTAGACACATATATTTACATCTAAATAAAAAATAAAGAAAAATAAAGACTTACCAATTGTAGTTTACCACTTCCTTTCTCCATGAACAATTTGGAAGTTATTGAACTTCTTAATTAAAACCTCTTTATTTTAACATTTATGTCTTTATTGTGTATGTATATGTGTATGTATGTGTGTTGGCAGGTAGCAGTGGCATGTGTATGGAGGTCAGAAGACAACCTGTGAAAATGGGTTCTCTCCTTCTACAATGTGAATGCCAAAGTTAGAAGCAGGGCCTCAGGCCTTGCTAAGCAAGTGTCCCTGGCATCAGCTTAGCACTTAAGTCTGCCATTTTAAGCTGTTACTAAGGGCAGGCAGGTTACAAAACAGCATTTATTAAATTTAAATTATAAACATTGTTTGGGTCTGTTTTTAATAGTTTCTTGACTATAAAGAAATTTATAATGTGAGTAAGTCATGCTTTTGCATTTTTTATAAAATGGATGGAGTGCCTAAAAGATTGTTGATTATCATTGATTAACATTCTTGTCGGACCTATTCTTTTAAAAAATTATTCTTGGGATACTTTAATTGTGAATGATGCAACTTTTACCTTTAAAATTCTTTGGAGCCGAGGCAGTGAAAATTCAGGGATCTCCCAGACATGTCAAGGTAAGCCTTTCCCAAACTTCTGTCTGATCGCTTTCATTCTGAAGAAGGCATTGTTTTCATCTCTTTTAACTATGCTGATTTATTTATGTAAGTTTAGCAGCATCAATTGTGAGAAAACTTTTTCCCCACATATTCATTGATCTCAAACTGTATGTACCTGAGCGTGAGGCGACCTGCCTCTGGCCCACCAAGGGCTAGGACTGAGAGCATGCAGCTTTTGTATCTGACTTACCTGCTGCTGTGAATTCAAATCTAGGGATTTGCACACTAGACAAGTGACCTACCAACTGAGGTACAACTCTAGTCCTTGTTTGTTTTGGTTTTGAGACAAGTTCTCATTACGTATTCAAAACTGACCTAAAACTCACAGAGATCTTCCTGCCTCTGCATCCTTAGTGGTTTTCAAAGAAGGCATGTGCCACCACATACTGGTTCCAATCTTTTCCCCTTTTCCCTTTTCCTTCCCTCCCCTCCGCTTCCCTCCCCTCCCCTCCCCTCCCATCCCCTCCCCTCACCTTCCCTTCCCTTTCTCTTTCCCTTCCCTTTCTCCTTCCCTTCCCTTCCCCTTCCTTCCTTCCTTCCTTCCTTCCTTCCTTCCTTCCTTCCTTCCTTCCTTCCTTCTCTCTCTCTCTTCTTTCTTTCTTTCTTTCTTTCTTTCTTTCTTTCTTTCTTTCTTTCTCTTTCTTTCTTTCTTTCCTTTCTTTCCTCCTTCCTTCCTTCCTTTCTTCCTCTTTCTTTCTTTCTTTCTTTCTTTCTTTCTTTCTTTCTTTCTTCTTTCTTTTTAAAGTAAGTCTTATTTCTTAGGCAAGAAGACATCTGGGATGTTGGCTAGGGGACTGGCACTATATTTGGGACCCTGAGATAGCACTGTTTGGGTGATGATCAGACAAGCAAATTTTGCATGAGGCGAAGGGAAATAGAAAGTCCCCTAGGAGCTGTCACGCTGTAGGAGTTTTGCAGAGTTGTTCTGAATCCACCCGGGCTTGTGATGACAGGGCAGTGCTCATCTCTGTGCTTCCTTGATTTTATGCTACAGAAGAAATGGAACTTTGTTTTCAGCCAGAAATGTGCTCAGTGTTCCAGACTTTGGAGGAGACTGGGGAAAGAAGCATGTCCTCTGTTAGCCCTTCACGAGAACTAAAGTCTGATAATTAGTTCACCCCTGAATCTGGTTGCCCTTGGTGACCTGCTTGACCAGTGTGGTGCTGCAGAAGTGCCATTCTGGGATCTCTAAGTGTAGCCCTACGAAGCTTTGTAGCTTCTCACTGCAGTCTCTGGAAGCCCTGGGCTGCTGTATGGAATTTGTGACCATTTTGAGATGACCCATATAAGACTGCCATGTAGTGCTGGCTGATCCAAACCTTTGGGCCATCCCACCTGGGGTATCAGTCATAAAACTGATCCTTTCTTGGAGCCTCAAAGTGGTTCATGCACCAGAAAATTCCACCAAATGACTTTTGTCTTGATGTGTGAGACTGAAGAACCACCCCACTGAGCCCTATCTGATTTCTAAAATCATAGGCATAGGAAACTGCTTGTTTTGTTAAGTCACTGTATGTTGGAACACTTTGTTATGGAGCAATGGATAAGTAGGGCAGCCTTCATCAGAAATCCAGCATCCATCAGCATCAGCATCAGCCGACCAAGCTAACCTACTAGTTTACAAGTGGGCTTTTGATGAGGAATCTAACTCCTTTTGTTACCAGAGAGCCAATCTTTACAATTAGTAACATTGCTACACAGGCTGTAGAATTTATAAGAGAAGACTTTTAATCCAAAGTAACAATTGCAAAAGCCCTGTACTCCTTACCCCACCCCCATCCCCATTTATGAATTAACCATGGGCAATGTTTGGGGCAGCAGAAGGGAAATCCAGCCATCACCCTAATAGCTGGAGCTTTCTTGTAGTGTTTTCTGTTTCATGTTAATAGCCTTTCCCTTCCAATCCTAAAATATTTAAGCTTTAGTTAACCACCATCTATATAGGAATAAGTTCTGTTTCCTAGATTTTCTGAAGGCAGCAGACTCATTCTCCACTGGAATTTTTTTTATATTTTTTTATACCTATATATATTTTTTAAATCCATAAATAAGGAGCTGGAGAGATAGCTCAGTGGTTTGAGAGCCCTGGCTACCCTTGCAGAGGGCTTTATCAAGTTACCAATTATCTGTAACTCCAGTTCTAGGAGGTCTGACATGCTCTTCTGGCTTCCTCTGAGGACACCAGGCACGCAGTAGTGAACGAACACATAAGCAGACTATGCATGTAACATTACATCTTAAAAAGTTAAACAGCTACATAGTTCAAACCTAAAGTATTAAACTATCTTAATGAAAAAAGGTGAACACATAGAATCTAATGCATTCTCGATAATATTTCTCTGCAGTCTGGAAGAGTCTGGAGTCACTCATTACAGCCCTCATTATAGAGCTTAGGTTAAGGCTCCCTCCTCTTATTCTTTTTAATCCCTTAATTTCTAATTTCAAAGTGTATGTGAGTAAGTTATATTCACTTTTGACTGAGAAAATGATGTGAGCTTACTCAGGGCCCAATTACACATCTAACAATGATAGTGTTTCAAACAAAGGGACTAGAAACACACATGGCTACAGGATACAAAGTTTCACCCCCAAATTAACATATAGCAATACATTTGGATGACGGTTCTTTGGTAGGGTTCCATCTCCTTCACCATAGCCATGGGCTTCTGCTTTCATCTCTTTTTGGGCATACCTTAAGGAAAATATTAGTAATGTCTGTAGAGATGGATTAATACATTCCATTACCGACTGGACTCCTACTCAATCTCATGAATCAGTGGTTTTGTGGTTTCTGAAATCAACAGGGCCCATCAATTAAAACACATACTGCAATTAATGTTTTTAATTGTAAACACTGACTTGGGTGCTGCCTTAGAGAAGAAGCAATATGTGTTAAAGGGGCAGGTTGGAGCAGCGTCGTAGACGGAGCGCGACATGGAAAACCCGAGCGTGCTGTGTTTGCTACGGACTAGCTGCCGACTCAGCTTCGAGAGTTACAGTCTGGTGAAGATGATAATGATGATAGATCTTTCAGCTAATGTGAAGCTGTAAACAGGAAGGAGGCGACGCAGGCGAAGGATGAGAATTTCCGCTTCTGATAAAGACATCTGTGAACTTCCTAAAGGTGACTGGAGACAGGTGAATCTGGTTCACTTGGGCAGCGGGCGTGATGGCGGAGCATTCTGACTGGGAGGGAGAAACTGCCTCCTATCCAGACAACTGGGACTTAAGTTTTTATTTAAGAACACATCTGAGGCTTGCTTCCTCTGACTTCCATAGTAACTTAGGACCTCAACATACTTCTCTTTTACTAGTTCCAGAGCTAACTAGCAAGACCAACCTCCTCCTATGAGAAGGATTACCTTCCATCATCTCCTTACCAAGATGCCTTCGGGAGAGGTGGTCCTGTGATGGAGAGCGGGTATTATTCTCCCAGAGGAGCCAAACTGATTCCAACACAGTTGTCGGGCACCTCACAGCAGCCGACAGCTCTGCTCCATGAGCACCTGATGCCTCTGGCTTTAACAGGCACCTGCACACACAGTTTAAAAATAATAAAAATGAATATTCGAAAAAGATAATTTATGTGAATAATGCAATTCGCTCATCCAACTCAATGTTTTGGCTTTGTTTGGTTTTTAGTTTAGTCAGAGAATGGTGGGACCACCACCACAGTCAATTTTAGAACATTTTGACGCTAAAAAAAGAAACACCATCTTTGTTAACTGTGGTTCTTCGTTACTTCCAAGTTGTCGCTCCCTCCACTCAGCTGGCAACCACTGATGTGTTTTCTGTCTCTCCAGCCTTGCCTGCTCTGGGCATCGCATTTGAACCAGATCGTAGGATATGGTTATGCGATGAGAGGCCTCCTTTGTATAGCACAGTGCTTCAAGGTTCATCCAAGTTGCAGCGTGCACCAGTGGTTCGTGCAGTTTTATCGGTGAATAGTATCCCATTGTATGCACACTCCCATTTCACATAATGATCCCTGAGCCGATGAACAGCTGGAAAATGCTCACAGTAGTGCCCATCTTAACTCAACTGATGAGTTATTTCCCGAATCGACCTTGTTAGTGTAGATTCCTATTAGCAGGAGGAAGCGTCTAACTCATCCCACATTGTCAGGGTCATTGGAGAAACAGACCCATGAGGAGTTGGCTTGTGTAACTAAGAAGACTGGGAAGTTCCAATATGTATTATTGACATGCTGGAGAACCAAGAGAGCCAGATGAAGAATTAAATGTGAGTCTGAAGGCTTAAGGCGTGAGGGTGGAAATCCTAGTCCAAGTCCATCTATGAGGGCCTGAGAAGCAGGAACTCCTAGTTGTGAAGGCAGAGGAGGATGGATGGCCCAGCTCAATCAGAAGAAACATCCTTTCTGCCATTTTATTCTATTTGGGCCCTCAACAGGTTGAATGATACCTGCCCACTGGCCATGGCAATCTTCTCTTACACTCAGTCCTTGATTCAAGTGCTATTTTCTCTTCCAGAAACCCACTCACACACACACACACACGCACACGCACACGCACACGCACACGCACACGCGCACACACACACACACACTTTAGTAGCTATCTATCCATCCCTACCCAGTCAGATTGACACATAATATTAACATTCGCTGGATGTGTCTTTTTTACTACAAGGGATCTACCAGGGGTTATCTGGTGTTTTGTTATTTTGTTTCCATTTGAGAGATGACTCACACGGCTGTACTTTTCCCTGTGCGTGTTTCTTGTACTCATTAGGAAATCGTCTACCCCGATTCTTTGTCCATCTTTATTGGGTCATTTGCCTTTTAGTCCTAAGTCCTAAGAGTTGTTCGGAGTAAGTGTGGACCCTCCTACTTAGTCTTCCCAGGTTTGTTGTAGCTCTGTGACGTTGCTTATATTGTCACATTCATTTTAGATCAGCCTGTTCATACTTACTTAAAAAGACACTGGAATTCTCACATGTATTATGTTCAATGATAGATCAATTTTGAAAGTATTGCAATATTAAGAATATTATATCTCTTGAAACATGGACTTTTCCCAAGATGCTATAGTTTCCAATGAAGTTACACTTCTTTTATTAGGGTTATTCCTAAGCGTCTCTCTCTCTCTCTCTCTCTCTCTCGTTCTGATACATGTTTAATCCCAGCATTTTGGAGGCAGAAGTAGCTGAGTTCAAGGCCCCCATGGTCAATAAGGCTAGTCAAGGCTACTTAGTGAGGCCCTGTCTCAAAACAAACAAGACCTTGATGAGATGTTTAATTGTGCCAAATGGATTTTGCATTTGTTTGGATAGCAGTCTGACCTCGGTCTCTCTCTCTCTCTCTCTCTCTCTTTTTTTTTCCTGACCTCCATCTCTTATCGCCAAGCCTTTCATTTGCAGAACAGAAGCAACCTTGCAATCTCAGTGTAAACGTCTACTGGTAACTAGATCTAATCTAGTTACACTTTCCTGGGCTCAGTTCAGTTTCCCTGTAAGCTTTGGACTCTCAGGGCCATGGTTATAGATGAGTGTGTCTGCAGTTAATGTGATTCATGAACCCGAGCAGGAGGAACATTGTCCCCTCAGACTTCCCTCAACGTTTATGCGATCAGTAGGCTGCTTGGGTCTGGATCCCATGCCGTGCTGTGATGATAGGAGCCGACCATCTTCCATGATCATGTGGACCAATTCCTGCCTAGCTCTGTTCCCCAGAGTCCCAGTTATACACAGAATCACTCTAGCTCTGACAGGCTTGCTTAAGGATTCTGTTAACTTTGTTGGGTCAGCCTTTAATTGTTTTCTTGTCTCAGCTAAGTGATCTAATGAACTGGAGCACAATTCTAAGACTATTTTTATAATTAATTAAAAAAATCTATTATCATAGTTTGGTGATAATGTTTCCTTTTAATTAACTGTTTTGAATAGTTCTAGTGATTTCTTTTGTTCCCAGTACAGATCAAGGTTTGGTGGTTTTGTTGATATTTTTAAAGAATCAAAGTATGGTTGATATTTTCTATTTTTTTGGTGATCTATTTCCTTTGCTTCCACCATGAAGTTTCTTTTCTTCTGATTTCTTTAGGATTGTGTTTTGTTTTATGTCTCTTTCCTAGGTTGTTGGTAGAACGTTGGGCTATCAGTTTGAGATCTACTATCTGCCTTCTACCAGTTTTGCTCAAAGTGTGACCTGACCACAAACTATATTTGATTCAATTTTCCATACTATAGATTGCAGTCTAATTCGGTATTCCCTTCTTTTCTGTCATTGGAACAAAACACCCATGACCAGCCCTGGTGGTGTGGTGCAGGCCTTTCATCTCAGCACTGGGATAGTAAGACTCTGTTTCAAAGCAGAAACAAAATCAAACCAAACCAACAACAAAATGCAGACAAGACAAAAAAAAAAAAAATAAAAAAGCTCCCCACAGCGAAGGCAACTTGTGTAAGAGTTTGCTTAGGTTTATGGTTCCAGACAGTTAGAGCCATGGTGGCAGAGTTGGGCAGAAACTAGAGGCTCTTGTTTTAAACTGTGAGCATGAGGAAGAGAGAGCCAACTGGGAGTGGAGGGAGGCTTCCATACCTCAGAGCCCAGCACCAGGGACACACTTCCTCTAGCCCTCCTCCAAGGTCACATGACCTAAACCTATCCTTATAGTATTATCAACTGGGGATCAAATATTCTAACATCTGCAACCATGGGAGACATTCTCAAGCTGACCAAATGATTCTTTGTGGGTTCTCAAAAGAAACTTTTGTTGTTGTTGGGGTGTTTTGTTTTAGTGTGTTTTGGTTTGTTTTGGTTTCTCAAGACTTGGTCTCTCTATGCATAACCTTGGCTGTCATGGCACTACCTTTGTAGACCAGGCTGACCTTGAGCTCAGAGATCCTCCTGCTTCGGCCTCCTGAGTGCTAGAATTAAAGGCGTGTGCCACCACTGCCTGGCTTTGTTATTGATTTCTAATTTTACTTCCTCCTGGTCTGAGAACATAATCTGTACAATTTTGAGCTTTTTAAGTTTATTGTTGCTTCTTTTGTGAGCTAACGCATGCAATATCCTAGAGAATGTTCTATGTGATGAATGTGAATTCTGCTCTTGTAAGTGGGATATTCTACAGGTACCCGTTACCTTTATTTACTTACAGTGTTGTTTAAGGTTATATTTCCTTGTTTGTTTGTTTTGTGGTTAGACTTAGGCCTTTACATTCTTTGTCTGGCATGTCAGGCATCTTAGTAGCTTTGGATTTGATTTATTGGAGTGCTGTGATCATTTGAGGAGGCGTAGCCCATGTTTTCCAAACATATTTCTTATGTTTTGTGTCACAATTGGCACACACAATAAGTTGGAAATGCCTTCCAGTTTGCTCAGGGGTCTTCTTACAGAACAGCACATACCTGAAGGCAGAACCCGCAGTTCCAATCAGAGGAGAAATTACTGTGCTGTAACAAGAACGACGGCAAGTCTGAACTGACATAGAAACACAGCTGAGGAGATCAGCCTCCACCAACACGGCCACAGAAAAGAAAATGGCAAAAATGGTTTAACTTATAATATGAAGATAAAAACTAATTGTGGTATGTCAATTATGCTAAGAGCCCACGTTTCTTGAAGGATGGAATCTCTGATGTCACTTGCCATGAGTCATACCTTGGGTCTGTACCTACTCTAGGAAAACACTAGCTTTAACAGTGTCCTTTGGTTGTTCCTCCAATGTCCTGGCTAATCTGACTTCTTCTGTTGGTATCATACTCTCATGTTGGGCTCTGCCATTTGTGGACATGGAGCTTGACTGTCTAGACAAACAAGTAAACCAGGATATAGATTGTTCTGCGGTATGATACAGATATGTGTCTGTCCCTTTGCAGTCATCATCGTGTCTGAAGCCAGGTTCACACGCGTGTTTCCTCTGGGCTCTTCTTACCTGTCCCTCCCTCCTGTTTTCCCCCTTCTTTCGGGCTAGAATCAGTCTTAGACTTTTGCTTTCTGTGACTTCTTTATTCCTAATTGCTATGCTTCTAAATCTCCATTGTTTTTGAGATGCCCTCAGGCTTGGACTTTCTCAAGCTCTGCTTGTAGGTCACTAGTCCCCTAGGGGAACATTCCAGAGACTTTTGTTTTGTTTTTAGTTTTTAACTTCTGCTTTTCCCCCAAGCAACATTCCTTTGTCACTCCTAAGGCCTTGCAATAAAGGACAATGGCTCACTTCTTAGGGATCCTCCACCTCAGGGGATCTGAGGTAGCTCGTGTGGTATTCTCACCTATGTCTCTAGTGTGGACTTTGCAGCTAGGCCAATAGTAGCCATGGACTCTGAGCCTTTTGAGTCTGCGGTGTTACCCTCATCCTATGTGCGCTGACTGGAGAAAGAGTCTCCAGGTCTCTCTGCACTTCCTCAGAGTTTACTCTCCCATGGCAGAAGGGCACATGCCATGGCGGCCTCTCTTACAGAAGCACCAGAACCCTTCACTGGCAGATGAGAGCAAGAATCCTTCATTTTCTTCATAACCACAGGTAAGAAAGGCTGTGAAATCACAGAGCTGAACTGATACCAACTTTTGCTCTTCTCACCTAGAGCTGGCGATGTTCCTTAAATAAATGT
Organism: Mus caroli; assembly: GCF_978045245.1. Taxonomy (NCBI): domain Eukaryota; kingdom Metazoa; phylum Chordata; class Mammalia; order Rodentia; family Muridae; genus Mus; species Mus caroli. The sequence continues at coordinate 115,346,749 of NW_028227267.1, forward strand.
TTCTCAATTTGTTTACTGTCCTTAAAAGACTTTCTAGAGACTTTAAAGTGTCCTGCTCCTCTTTCAGATGCTCGGGGAACTCCCTCACAAGGTCTTCCCACAGTGGTCTTGTTAGCTCCGTGGAACCAAATCAACACAAGAAAACCAAGGCTCTGGGTCCGGCCTGCTTGAGTCCTGAGTAGAAGGTCATAGTTGCCGTCTGGCCACCTCAAGGTAGTGGCTAAGAAGGGGTGGCCGTGTTTATGCAAATCTTTCTCACAGAGTCTGTGTTCACCAATGGGGAGAAAGGTTAAATAAATAACAACAGAGACTATAATTCCTATGGTATGAAAAAACACACAGAGGAAATGGAGACCTTATTGTAGGTAAGAAAATGCCGCCGAAAGATTAAGAATAATGCAATTGCACTAAGTGAGAGCTGACTGAAGAAGGAACATTTGTCTATGGAAAGCTGACATATAATTTATAAATTCTATTGGAACTCAAATTATCAGTTGATGTAATTATTTTCTTGGAGCTGGTGTAATCTATCAGTGCCCATGTAATTACATGGAATCATAAAGATTCATATTTCAGAATTAGAGCTAGGTTCAGATCTACCTAGTCATTTCTTCCCTCCCTCTCTTATTTGTTGGGTTGAGAACACACTGTTACTGGAAGTTTTGTGACTGGTGTCTTGAACAAAGTCATCTGTTTATTAGTACGAGAGGGAGACAGGATTTGTTCATCTGTAAGGAAGCTCTTTTGAGCACTGAAGTTCCACTATTCCACACATTCTGGTTGAGGCAATCATTCTTCAAATGATTCAACATCTATTCACTGATTATCTAGGTGTGACGTGCTGAGTTATAAAGAGTAAGTGTGGTAGACACAATCTATGCTTCTGTGAGATGAACAGACATTTTAGCTCTTCTGCTGAGAGGAGAAGCAGGGATGGGTAAGTCGGGTTTCTCCTCACCTCTGGAGGAGAGGCAAGCATTTCAGAGAAGTGCTTCTAAGGGAATGACGTCCATGCTTACATCAATTCCTTCCAGTCATAAGAAAACAAAAAAGGCCAAGTAACATAAATAATACAAACTTATTTTTTATAGTTCTGGTACTGGGCAGGGCTTAACCTTGGTTTCCAAATTGTGTCTGATCATGACTGCCCCAGGAGGAGGAAGGACACAGCCCACATGGAGAAAGTCTTTGAGGAACAATTGCCTCCTGTTGACCAAGTGTAACAAGGATCCCATATAACAAAGGATTCTGGGAAGTGGTATCCTTAGAGACCCAGTCCCAGCATTGTAGGAAGGACCTGGAGTTGAAATGTGTTGGAAACCCATGACCCTGTAACCTTGTTCCCCCAGAATCCATGGAGGTCTCTGCTCCTTACAGCCCAGATTTTGTCTCAGTGTTGGGAAGAGTCTTCCCTTGGCTTTTAAGGACTTTCAAATCTTCCCCCAATTCCTTTAAGTAATCTACAATAAATGCCAATGTCCATTAGAATCAATAATCCACAACAAACCTACCAAACCCAAAATCCCACATTGTTCTTTTCTAATTGAGAACAGGTTTCTTAGAAGGAGAAGACTAAAGATTTACATTCCCTCCTTTTACAGACACGGGAAGTGAGAATAGCAAAGTGGTTGCCCTCTGGAACTAAACAGACCTCTAACTGTGGCCACAGTGGTGAACACTGGCTGTTACGTTCAGCTAGGGCCCCCAGTGGTGTGCTCAGAGGATCCCTGGGTCCTGAGGGGATGTGACCTTGACTGACAAAGGTGGCCACATGATGTGAGGAGTCTATGGGTGTTGAGGTGAGGAGAGGACTCTAGTTCAACGCCATCACAGCAGTCCTAAGAAGGACACGGGAGGGTTGGACTCGGAGATATGAACACAGATGCAGGAGCTGGAGTGATAGAAGGCCAAGAGTTAGGAAATGTTCATGGCTCGTGGAAACTGGAGGAGGCCACAAATCAGGTTCTCCCCTAGAGCATCCAGAGGGAAAGGACTTGCCGGCACAATGGCAGCCGTTTCATTATAGAAGCTCTTTCAACTTATAGAAATCACGTTTAACTCTTGTGTTGAATTGTTCTCCAGAAAGGTAAAAATCCTAACAGTAAAGCAGTATCCAATGTCTTCAAGTCACCATTTGTGGCAACCTGCCGTGCCAATAGTCGTAAACACTGTATGGTGGTCTGCCTAGGAGCGGCTCCTGTAGGCTCCCGTATTTGAATGCTTGGTCATTATGGCGTGTTGTTGCTTGACATGGATTAGGAGGTGTGGTCTTGTTAGAGGAAGTGTGTCACATGTTCAAGCCTGGTCCAGCATCTCTGTTCCTGCTGTGGATCTATGCAGACGTGGATACAGCACCCTATCTGCCTGTGTGGCACCATGCTTCCCACCAGGGTGACAAGCCTCTGAACCTGTAAGCGTTCCAGGTAAGTGGTTTACTTTATGGGAGTTGCAGTGGTCACGGTGTCCCTTCTCAGCAACAGAACACAGTTGGCTAAGACACCCCAGTTGAACTTTTCCCCTTGGCCGGGGCTGTATGAGGACTGTGCTTTTAATAACTAACTCACTCAGAATTCAATGAAAAATGAGATATTGTTTTCATTATACAAATGAGCGAAAGGAAGTTCAAAGAGGTGAAATGAGTGTATTTTATGTACTGACATGAACTTGAGTGGAGGCAAACCTCTGCTGAATAGCATTTGTTAGTTTAAAACTTATAGGAATGAGGAACAAGAGAGGGATAGCTTAGCGGTGCAGTCCTCAACTGGCTTGCATGACTTCCTGGGTTCTACAAACAAACCAAGAGACTCATGATGAGTGTTTGATGCTTAATAAGCAGAAAATATACTAATTAAGGAGAACGAAACAAGCACTAATGATTCTTAAGCCCATGCTGCAAAACTAGGAGGAGACAGAGCTTCTGATGTGAACACAGGGACACGAAGTCACTGAGCACAATTCGGACGAGTGTGGGAGCCCCAGCTCTGTGTTCTGCTTGACGTCATTTTGTTTCCTGATGTGCTCCACCTCCAAGGATGTGGAGTTCAGCTTATGGAATTCGTTTGAATCACGAATTCAAGCAACTTCTTCAAATACTATTCACTCTTCTCAGAAAGCCGCTGCATGTTTTCACCGGACAGAGACAAACCCCACACCTCTGCTTTCTGCAAAGCACGCGTTGCTCTGGGTATTGGAGAAGCACCAATCAGAGGTCTCCAGAGATGCTGAACAAAGATTCTTCAGGCAGGCAGGGTCCACAGCATGGTAGGTTAGGGGACAAAACCTTCCAGAGAGGGAGGAGGAACTCTAAAAGGCAAACACACATACACATATGGACACACACACCTGCATATACACACACTTGCACACATGCATGTGCATGCATACACATGCTTGTACACACAGAAAAGCAAATCAAGAGTAGTAGTGAGAACGACTGTGCACCTCTCAACACTGCTAACATTTAGAAGATGAGCAGTTGTCAAGGGCTGGAGAAAGCAAAGCTCTAGACGTCCCATTCTTCGTAATGAGAGTTAATGGATTCAACTCCTGTGAAAGCTTTTGTAAGTATCGATGAACTTTGACACCTATCATGGGACTTGGAAGTTTCTCGTTCTGGTTTCCCCCCACAATTACACACTTACACACACACACACACACACACACACGCATGTGTGTGTGCCTAGCAGAAATACTGTGTATTCCTGATAGTTTTCTTCATAATAATTTAAAGCAGAAACTATTCAAATGTCTGTGAACCTCGGGGTGAAAAAAAAGCACAGTTTCTTTTTTTTTTAAATGGAATTCTACACAGCAATAAACACCTTTGAACATTGACGTTGAGTCTGCAGCAGCAATCTGAATGAGTGTCACAGAATTCTTGAGCAGGTATGTCGAGCCGTGCGAGAATTCAGAACCTCAATGTTTCCATTTAATTTCCTATGTGCAAATTTGCAAAGCTAACATCTGGTGTTAGAAGTCAAAAGAAAGGGAGCAAACGGACGCTGGTTAGCAGGATTCAGTGGAGGTGTTTAGGGAGCTGGGGCTGGTAACATTCCATTTCTTCAGCTCTATGTTAATTAAATAAACAAGCTTATTAGTTTACAACTCAGTGAGTTATACGACGAAGAGCCATGCCCTTTTGCTGAACGCTTTAAGGAAAAAGTTAAGAAAAAGTAACTCGGAATGCTATAAAATGCAATATAGATTTTGGTGGGATGGGGGCGGGGACTAAAACCATTTGTACCATCCAGAAACTTCCATCCTCCCTGAAGCTACTGTGTAAACTCTGCAGCATAAGTAACAGTGCCTTTAGAATATTTCAGCAGGAACTGAGTCAGAAAAGGTGCCAAAAGCTGGATAAAAACTTCCCCATGAGCAACATGTGTGAGGGGATGTAGTGTTGGAAGCGAGCCATGCTGTGCTGATGGGTATGCATCAAACTGCACAGCAACCTCAGTCATTATAACACTCACGGTGGCTGGAATTCCCATCAAGTGATCTGTGAGGGAATTTCCAGATGACCATGAAGTGACAGAGCAGAATGAGGGGCTACACGGGCTAAAGGTGGCTATCCAGAGACTCAGACCCACAGTGGTGTAGAAAGTGTTATGATTTAAGTCTGAGCAGTCCTCACAGGCTCATGGCTTGAAGGACAAATTTAAAGATTGTAGTGGTGTTGGAGGTGAGACTGGGTTGACAGAAGAAAGGTCCACTGAGTGGACCTATCAACATTACATCCACTCCTGGTTTTGGTCTGCTCCATCTGTGTGGGCTGCCAGCTGCCCTCGGCTATCAATATCCATTGATCCACCCTACCTTCTCTACCATGGTGGACTGGACTCCCTCTGAAACAATAAGCCAAAATAATCTCCCCTCCCTCAGGTTATCTCTATCAGGTGTTTGGTGCTGGCAATACAAAAGCCAGCAATGCAGACAATTACAGAGGGCAAAAGGACTGGACAGATGACGGGTGCCTAAGCCCAAGGGGAGGAGCCACACATGGGGAGAGTGAGTGTTGAGGTTAAGGGCTGCTTTAAGAACAGAATGGGGTATAGATTATGGAGTTGCTCTGGCCAGTAGTTCGGGATTGAGCAAGGACCAGTGAGCAGGGACTCTTGGGTAGACAGAGACAGTCAGGTTTAGGGTTTGATTTAGTTCAACTGTGCTGAACCATCCGGAAGAGGTGCATTGTGAAGCATCAGCATGCAACACTGTGAGAGTCTAGGTACTGGGAAACACGCCTAACTCTTCCATGACTTATAGAGAGCACTGAGCTGCAGGGCTGGAAGGGACGCAGGAAGTTGTCCCTGGAGGCGCGGGTGTCTGATGCAGAGGACTTTACACTCTCCTTCTCATGGGAAGGGCTGGGTTTTGTGCTTGATTACAGAATGTCACAGCACATCTGGCTATTGATGAGAGTGTTTTGAAAGCTTTTGGCTTCTCTGTAAAGTATTATGGAAGAAATCCTGTTGCCATATGTAATACGTTTTGTTATGATAATTGTGACATCTGAACCAATTATCTTCCTTGTATTTCCTAGATGGCTTTCACATCTCTGAATGTTAAGTACCTCAAAGTTTAGGCAAACAACCCAGATGTGTCTCGACCTAAGGAAATAATGGTTGATTTGTCCCAACAGCTAACAGGGTCCTTTGTCACCAACTCTTCCCGGTCCTTAAACTCCAACAGGAGGTTCAGAGCAGGCGCAGAATCCAAGAGGAAGCATGCCTAGTGTTAGGAGACATTCCATTTTCTGCCCTGGCGTCTGCTCCAATTGATACTCAGAGTCATCTGCGGCAGTGCAATAATCACCCCTGCCTGCTAGGAAATGAGTTTGTGTCTACCCTATCCCTGTGTTGAAGTTGTCCTCCCAGGGTGGTGGCCTTTGGAGGTGGGTCATGGGACATTATTAGGTTTAGATGAGGTCATAAGGCTGGTTCTTCTGGGGTAGCTGCATAAGAAGGGACTAGAATTGGACTCTTCTCTGCCTTGTGAGAATATATGAGATTCTCAGCAACTACTACAACCCAGGAAGACACAAATTCAAGTCAAGATTGAGAAAGGGGGAAAATTACATTCATAAAGAAATGACTGGGACATTTCTCCTAAGATGATCTCCTCTCACCAAATAACATGATTGTTTTGGCTTTTGGAGACGGGGCATGGCGTACTCTAGGCAGGTGTCGAACTTGGTCTGCATCCAAGGATGACTAAAATCATGATCCACCTGTCTGGACCGCCCCAGCTCTGGCTCCAAAAATACCTCTTTTCAGGCTTTTTCTGAAGTTTGAGAAGTATTTTCCATGATCAAATCTTATTTTCTGTGCCATCAGTCATACAGGGAAAGGTTAAGAGAGCCTGGGCAAAGGGGATTGATTGTTCAGGTTTTGAGTTAGCTCCGCTCTGGCCAAGCTCATGCTGAAAGCTGATTGGTAATGAAGCATGCTGGAAGGTGGGTAAGGTACAGGGAGAGACGTCCCGTCTTCTGTTGGGAAGGAAATCTTGCTCTCTGGTGCAATTTGGCCTGTGGGATGCCAGGTGGTTATCATAAAGTCTGACTGCCCATATAGTGTGTCTTCCTCATACATTCTATCAACCATCAGTTTTCCACCATGAGCTGAGACCAGCAGGAGGTCCTTGCAGGAGCCATCTTAATTTGTAGGACCACACACCAAAGTAAAAATCTTCCTTATCAATTGTCTGGTCTGTTGCAGAGGCAGAAGACGGATGAACGTGGTGATTAATGAAAACACAAAGAGGAAGCCAAGTGGTGGCAATGGGTGAACAGTGAGAAAACCAGTGGAGACCTGAGAGATGAAAGGAGCCTGTCGCTCGTGGGGACACTGTCTGACAGGATGGACAGACAACGGAAGACCACAGGGCCACCGAAGGTCAGCAAGAGCGCCTCGAAAGATCACCAACGAAAGTTCATAGCCCCCCAATGCTGGGTCTCATCAAAGTGCTTATTTACCTGGCTAAGGCCCCGTGAGGCTTTCCTTTCTCTTCATCTCCATTTCCAAGTCCATCTTTTTCATTAGCTCTGCTTTTCATTAACCAAATAATAAAAATTCAGTGTCTCCATTAGTGACAGGGCCCTTTCATTTCTTAGGTCACGTTTTTAATGTGACCTTGACTGTATTTTATTAGTGCTGTTCACAGCACATAATAGGCAAATGCTGAACAGCGACCTTTTGATGTTCTACATTGTATTCAAGTGCTTTTACCCTGTGTGAGACACACAGACAGACACACATGCATGCATGCAGACCCACAGACATGCAAGCCATTTTCACTTTTATATACATAAAGACCTTGATCTCCCACTGCTTTAAACATGTCCAGGTTATTGTTTATAAACTATTCCTCTTTTAGTTATAATCCACATTTTCTTCTTTATATGAAATTAAATAATTTGTGTAAACTATAAATAGCAATCACACAGTTTGAATGGAGCCCTGGTTTTTCTAAAGAGCATTTGTATATGCTTGAGCTATGCGTGAGCCAGTTTTCAATGCCCCTGTGTTACGGAAGGATTAAATTATAGCTTTCCAGTAGATTAGGTTTCTTTGTGTTATTGTATTTACACATCTGGTTGGTCCTTTATGCGTTTTCTCCATCCCATCTTATAACATGATTAGGACATAACTCCTTCTCCATTGTACTTATAAGAGCCCATTGCAGTATGGATTTTAAAAGAAAAATTGAATACCTAAACCCAATTGTTACATTGTAATTTGACTATGGAGCTATCTACGTACAGTGAGCTTTTAAAAGAAAGTGCAATTAAAGGCAGATTGCCATGAACAAAGAACTGTATTCTACCAACAGCAATAAGTAAACTTCGCCCACTCATGACCCGAGGTAGACCGTCTTCCAGCTTTTCTCTAGGACAACGTGGACAACCCTCCCGAATGTTAGTACAATGTGTGACATAGCAGGACACTCATAGATTCCCTCCTTTTGGCTTCACAAGCCAATTCTTTTGTGTTCTGAAATTATGGGCACAAAATCCTTGAATGTGCTGTTTGGCAAAAAATGAAAATAAAAATAAAAATAAATAAAAGTCGAGCACGCTCTTTTTGTTTGCTGAGGACTCTGCAATATGAAAGTGTAATAGTTAGTCTTAGCACTAAGCGATAAGATGTCATTCGGTGGATAATAGCCTTTCCCGGTTCCCAGCTTCTGTCTTTTGAGTTAAGGACTTAAGTTTAAGTTTAGGGTAAATTTGTATAGAAGTGAGGGTTCCAGGGAACCTTTTCCAGGCAGTTTTAAGGCCCTGGCTGTGAAAATGGTTCGGATGCCAACTGAGAACCTAAGCTGGGAGGATGTAGGCAGTGGTAAGCATTTAGCTACAAGAAAGGCTCCCGGAAGTCGGCTCTGTTTGAAAGTCTCACCATTCCTCATTTGAAAGTGGTAAATACAACCACAAAAGGTGGCTTCTGCTCTTCTGGGATTTTTACTCCTGTGATTATTTCCTTTCCCGGTTTTGTCAGGGGCAAGGATCTCACAGCTCAGTACCAGGCCAGCTTAGAGCATTAGACAAGCAGGCGTGATGGGCATGGCTGGCCATCTAGAGCATTGAACAAACGGGCGTGATGGGCGTGGCTTAAAACAATTTTATTTATTAGAAGCGCTGTGAGTCAAACCCAAGGCCTCGTGCATGGTAGGTAAGTGCTGTACCAGCAGGCTATAGCTACAGGTTTAAAAACATTGTTTACTTTGAATTGGAGTCTCACTGAGACAGTCAGGCTGGTCTTGAACTTACGCTGTAGGCCAGGCTGGCCTTGGACGTGACATTCTTGTGCCTCCTAGGAAACTGATTTTCAAGACTTGTGCATCCCGCCCTGTTAAAAGTACCCATTTAGTTATGGACTTGCTGAGCCAAGCTTTCCCCGGTCCTCACTCATCATAAATACTCGGCGGATAGGGGCTCAGACGTCACCAAAAACAATTCGGTTTGAAGACTGGAAGTGACCTAAGTAGAACTAACAGACTTGAACTTTCCAGTAGTAAGATGCAGGCGTCCCAGAGGCCTTTGAGTCCCACTTCAGGAGGGGCTCACATTCTTGAATATGGCCTGCAGTGTCTCACTTTGCTTTTTCTAGCTGCAAAATCTGGAGAATCCCAGTTAGGGCTGGTAAGAAAAAAGTTCAGTATTCAATGATCCATTTATTTTATGCCTGTTCAGTTTTTCTGGAATGTCTTCTTCCATTTCTTTCCTTACCCACCAGCCCCTTTCCCACCAGCCCCTTTCCCACCAGCCCCTTTCCCACCAGCCCCTTTCCCACCAGCCCCTTTCCCACTAGCCCCTTTCCCACCAGCCCCTTTCCCACCAGCCCCTTTCCCACCAGCCCCTTTCCCACCAGCCCCTTTCCCACCAGCCCCTTTCCCACCAGCCCCTTTCCCACACTGTCTCTCAACAGCTCTGTGGCAGAGTTTCTCACTTATGAGAATGTGCATCCAACCATGACCGGCAGAGTCCATAGTACTGTTCTCAGTGTGAAAAACCTACATGGGTACTAGGGACTATCAGTATTACCATTTATCATTAGACCCAAAGCTTTATGAGTAGCAAGGGTGTACATTCATTTTAACCTTAAGTCTCAAGTCTGATTCTTGAGTGTCGGAAGCCAGCAATGGGAGAGTCGTGTGATTGAGAGATACATTTCAATTAATTCTTCCACCAATGCCCTATCTCTTCCGCATCAGAACCTTCTATAGTGTTAAAATTAACAATTATGCAGCCGACGGCTGGCTAAATCCACCAGGGGACCAAAGAGCTTCAGATAACATGACACACACAGATTATTCAAGAGAACAATTCATGGAAGAAAAGTTATCTGTGTAAGGAATGACATTGGAAGAGCCAAATAGGAGTCAATGGGAAGAACTGGCAATTAGTACCATTGTCCATTTCAATTTTCTTTTAAAAAAAGTGTCATAATATAGATTTTTAAAATTAATTATCCATTAGCTGCAAGATAAATGCCTCTTCCTGTGCTAAGGAAATAGTGGCCTTGGAGGAGACAGACTCCTTTATGCAGAGAGCTCTTCTAAAGAGAGTTGTTTCCACATGAGGTAGGAGCAGAGGGAAGAGTGACGGGCAAGCCCATGTTGACCAGCTCGAGAAAAAGTCCTGATGATGAGTCCACTCGTCAGCGGTAGCAGTGGAGGGATGAAGGCCAAGAGCACTGTCTCCAGGGTACAGAGATGACAAAGCAGCGAGACACCCAGAAGAAAGCCCCATGGATGCTGGCTCTGCAGATCACCGAGTGCTGCTTCAGGCTCCCTCCATCCTCTCCACCAAAGCCTAACAGAAGCATCCTTACTGTGGATTCTCAGCACATGCTTCAGCCTCATGAAAGATTTCTCTCTCTTTGTTTTTAGTAACTATGTCACTCTTGATGAAGATAGCACATGCATGCTCGCTCACACACTGTGGGAACACCTGAGTTTTAGGACCGACTGCCAACTGCTGTGGCCTCACAATTTTTAAATATTTAATTTTTTGCATAAAGTTATTCTTAATGCATTTCATTCAAAAAGTCACATCTGTGCAGCCTCATTTTGCCTATGGCTGTAGGTTTTGAATAGAAACTTCACTCACAGTTAACAGGAATACTTGGCTTGCGTGCTCCAGGTGTAGAACAGGACCGGTTAAAAGCTTTACCAAGCACTGGTGGTGACAAAACTGCATAGAACTTTCATTGCTTTAACATAATTCATTCCTGCCTCCACCTTGCATACTCTGCACACAGGAGAAATAAAAATCAAGAAAGAAGAAAAATTGTATTTTTGGACGTGGTTCAATAACTGCATCATACAGTGGTGAACTTGTTATTATTCACAAGTCTTTCATGAAGTCTGGATTATGCCATCCTCCATGTTGCTTGAATGAAGAACACTCGGGTAAACATTGTTTCCTTTTGCCACTGTGCCATTGTGTCTAAACTCTTTCACAGTGACACACAATGTTTCATTGTTTGCTACCCTGAGGATATTAATTATGATTTTGTTTGGATGCTTTGTTCCCTAGGAAGATGTAAATTGGTACTATCAAAGATTGGCAATCAGTATTGATGCAGACATGTTTGTGTAAAGACTTTTTTTAAATGTGGAAATTTATTAATACACTTAATACGTAGACCTAACCATTCTGAAGCCGACGTCATGAAGATGTTGATAGTTTGTCACATGGTGGGTAATCAACTTAGACACAAGGGCATGAATCCATAGCGTTTGTCCCAGAATGGAACCCACTCCTTGAGATGGCTCAGCAGGTAAGAACACTTGCTACTTGACCACTCAAGTTTAACTTTCTGGAACCAACATAACAGAAGGAAAGAACCAACTCCCATAAGCTGCGCTCTGAGGGAAAGAGTACACACACACACACACACACACACACACACACACAAATGTAATAACAATGAAATGTAACTCCACCAACATTTAAGTGAAGAGAAACTGGGGGAAAATATCAAAATTGCTGAGCTGCCCCTATAGATTTACTACACTGGACATTTCATGGAAATGCAATCACTGGGTGCAGTTTGTATATGTGGCTTCTCCAACTGGGCACTGTTGTTTGTGTGTGCAGCCTGGATGAAGGCGGGAAAGAGGGCAGCGCTCACTCTCAGGAGACTGTCATGGTAGAGCCACTATCCTGGATAAGGGCACAATGTGCATATATGAGCCACACCTCTGTGTCCTCCTGAGTCTGTCTCCAGTTTTCCTAATGTACTGTTTATGGACAGGAAAAAGGGACCCCTCTTGTCACTGTCAGGATACACTACTTGAACAAGCCAGAACTGGGGGCTCAGTTCATATCTCACATGCTTCCATCTTTATGTTCATGATTTTTGCACTCTTTTTTCTCTCTTTTAATATCCAAGGGAGGAACTGGTGGTAGATATGAACATCTGTACACATGCCTGGTGTCAGACAAATTTATAAAAATTAAATTAAGATGACACTGTTTCAAGCATTTGTATCTATCTTTCCAGCTAACATCAGAGCAAGTATATTTCCCCACATTTTGAAGTAATTTCATTAAGACATGATTTTCAATATCAGCACAGAGGCCTGGCATGGTGGTCACATCTTTCATCCAAGTACCCTAGAAGCAGAAGCAGAAGCAGGCAGATCTCTGGGAGTTTGAGGCCAGCCTGGTTTATATAGCAAGTCCCAGGCCAGTCGAATCTATACTGTGAGACCTTGTCTCAAAAGAAATTCTGTGTGTGAACTGTGGCTCCTTTCTGTTGTTTTCTGGTTTGCTTTTACTGTTAATTACTGCTACTTCTGCTGCTACTGCCACTCCCCTGAAGCAATCACATTTCTAACTTTATTCCAAATACTTATCATTATGCCCATAGAGTGATTTCATTCTCATTTCTCAACAAAGCTTATTTTTCTAGCAAATGGACACCATTACAAGAAGCTACAACTGGTCTACCTGAGGAGAATCATTGATCATGGAATGCCCAGTCCCTGTTGATACATCTACAACACAACTGCTGCATCAAAGGCTCAGGAAACATGGAAGAGGATGTAGAAAGAGTTAAGAAGCTCAAGACATCTGCTGGGAAATTCAGATTTCTACTTACGATAAGGAAGCCGCTTCCAGAAATTCTCAGCAATTTGATATCGTAAGCAAAACCTTAACAGTGACAAACCAGTTAACATGCCTTCATAGATGGGACTTTCTCAGAAGGTCATACAACTAGATGAAGAACTATAGGAAACTAATGATTACTAAGAGTGGGGGAGCCAGCCTTCCCTAAGGATGAGACCCCTAAGTGATTATCCAATAACCTGCTAATCAGCTCTAAAAACATACATATGTATATGAGCAACATTATACAACAGCAGGTTACATGTCTATATTAAATGTATGCACACGTGATAATTATAATTAAAGAGAACAATAGGGATAATAATGAAAGTAGGAAGAAGGCTTGGGAGTAGAGGAAGAGGAAGCGGGAGGAAGACGCTGAGTGTGGTGGAAGGAGATTGGAGAGGATCCGAGTAACTTATATATATATATATATATATATATATATATATATATATATATATATATAATGTCACAATGAAGCCTGAGACTGGAGAGGACCCAGGTAAATTATATACACATAGAAGATCTGACAACGAAGCCTGTCAGTTTGTACAATTAAAACATGCTCATCAGCCAGGCAGTGGTGGAGCACGCCTTTAATCCCAGCACTTGGGAGGCAGAGGCAGGTGGATTTCTGAGTTTAGGGTCAGCCTGGTCTACAGAGTGAGTTCCAGGACAGCCAGGGCTACACAGAGAAACTCTGTCTTGAACGCCCCACCCCCACCCCCAAATGCTCATCAAAGTGAAAAAGGTAAAGAACACTTGTATGTGAATTGTGGCTTGTTTCTGTTTCTTATTTTTTCTATTAAAATTTATGTTATATCAAAAATACATCGTGTCAGCTGTTAGATGATATTTTGAAAGCACGTAGAAGCAAATTACTGGAAGACATGGCTAAGAGAACTGGTAAGCCAAGAGAACATTTATCTTAGGGCTATGTATACATATTCCTCAATTACCTCTAAAATATGATGCTGATTTATACTTAGGTCAGCCTTGATTGAGAATGTTCACGTCTGTTTTTGTATGTACTTGTAACAATTACAATGCGGTTGTAATTGTTGACATTTTTAGCTACTTCATAAGCAAAAGTAGCGCCTTGGATGTTGAGAAACGCTATTTACAGGTTCAGGCCATGCGTCTGTCCTGTGTGGGAACTGACTACTCCATGTCTCTCTTTACCTTTGCGCATCGTTAGAAGTTCTTGGATAAATCTTAAATATTAAATTAAAAATTTGTACACCTATTATAGTGAAAATGAATAATTTTCTGGATCTCGAGGCAATTTTTTCAGCTCATATGAGATTGGCTTCAGCTGTTATCATGAAATAGTCACGTAGGCATTTAGCATGGCCCAGACATCATGTTCATTAGTTACCCTCAATGTGTGAGCTTCCTTTCTGCCAGTCCCGTATTGAAGGGCTTCTGTTTCTCCCCCAAGGCCATGTCCTTCTTGTCCAAGACTATTAATCATGTTCCCTTTTAAACTCTAACACCTTGCATAGGTCTTGTACAATCAACCTTAGAAAACCATATGATAATTTTTTTTTTTTTTTTGTTTTTTTTCGAGACAGGGTTTCTCTGTATAGCCCTGGCTGTCCTGGAACTCACTTTGTAGACCAGGCTGGCCTCGAACTCAGAAATCCACCTGCCTCTGCCTCCGGAGTGCTGGGATTAAAGGCGTGCGCCACCACGCCCGGCTAGCATATGATAATTTGACAACTGGAAGAATAATAAAAAAAAATCTCAATGCCACGGAGATGGTTCTGTTGGCAGAATGCTCACCACAGAAGCATGGGGACCTGAATGATTCCAGGAATCTACAGAGACATTTGGGTATGATGGCTGCAGCTTGTACTCCCAGAGCTGGGAGCTGAGACAGGTTCACCAGTGAACCTCTGGGGAGCCAGCCTAGCCCATTAGTAAGCTAATGCTAGGGGCACCAATGAGAAACCCTGTTCAAGAAAGTGGGCGGAGTTGTCTCAATGGGTAAAGTGCCTGTTCTGCAAACATGAGAACGTACATTTGACCTCCAAACGCATATGAAAGCTACCTGTGAGGGCGTGTTCCTATAACAGCAGGGGCTCAGGCAGAGTCACATGAATCTCTGACTCCCATTGACCAGATAACTTAGCCAACAGACATGCTTCAGGTTTAGTGAGACACCAAAACACCAACCCCCCCCCCAAACACATCCATACACACACATACTCACACACACATATACAGACATACACACATGCACACATATACTCACACACACATACACTAAAACACACACATACACACACTCACATACACACACTCACACATACATACAGAGGTGCACACTCACATACACCCTCCCTCAAACACATACACTCACACACTCTCATATACACACACAGAGACACACATTCACACACACCCTCCCCCAAACAGACACACACTCACAGACACACACTCACACACTATAACACACACACACTAAAACATACACACTCACACACACATACACACACATACACAGTCACACATACACACCCTCCCCCAAACACACACACACACCAAGTGGATGCCGTCCTGAGGACCATCACCCAATGTTGTCCTCTGGTTCTCACTTATGTGTAGACACACAAACCTGCAGATACATGAACGTACAGAGGGAATAAATACACCATGTGCCTTGGAAAGCCACTATCTTACATGTATGTATTCAAATACAGTTTCTGTCAGCAAATATTACTGATTCTGCTGTCCACCTTTTCTTTTTCTGGAGTTACCTCTAGATTCTTGAGACATGTATCTGACTGGGCATCCTGAAATTTATTTACCTGCAGGTTGACTTGAGCCAGGCAAGGTGGCCCACTCTTTAATTCCAGCACCGAGGAGACAGAGGCAGGCAGATCTCTGTGAGTCTGAGGCCTGCCTGGTTTGCACAGTGAGTTTCAGCCCAATCAGGACTGCATATACAAAATCTTAAAAACAAACTAAAATCCCATCCCTCCTTCCTCCTGCCGTTTCTTCTCTTCCTCACCTCTCCTAGTTTCTCTTCTCTCACTCAGTATACCTGGGTCTCCCTGGGTAGTGAACAACCGTGAACGTCTCATCCTCTGCTCCTTATCCTCCTCAGCAAGGCGATTAGAGGTGTGGGCCACATAGCAAGGCTATGTGGTGTGGAGGGGTGGGGTGTGAAACCTAAAGCAAACTCTGCAACTGTGCTCCTCCACAGTCCCTCTCATCATCCCCTCCCAGGCTTCAGGGAGTTCCTGTCTCAGCTCTCAGGACAGTTAGTGTGTGCAGTGTGTTTATGGACTCCTTGAGCAAGCTTTTCCTTAACCTAGTTGCAGAAATGGCAGTGGCAAGCCAGACACACTGTAGGCTCTTCTGGTCTTACCCTGGTAACACTGGTGGGACACTCATTCCCTTTTAGACAGTGCTGACTCATCTGGCCTTTACTCATTCATTCATTCATTCATTCATTCATTCAGTTCTCCCCACCCCCCTTTTTTCAGTGAAGGATGCTTTAGATAACATTCTCCTTTGTAGAAACTGTATGCTATATTTTCCAGAGTAATATTTATTATTTTCACTGCTGTTTTCTTGGTCATACCAAACTGTCTTTTGTTTTTCAATTTCTTACAAAACACATCTTATTAATTCTGCCTGCCTATTAATTCTCCTGTTTCCTTCCTCCATCCCATATTTTTTTCTTCTGTGCTTTGTGTGTGTGTGTGTATGTTCCTTATTGGGGGTTTTATTAAAGATTTTCTCAGTAGGCCTTTCGAGCCAGCCCCTTGAGCCTGCCTGGGCTGAGATGTAACCTGTGTCCTTTATGGCTGCATAAGCAGACACTACTCCCCATGGAAACACACTGGCAGAGGAACGTGTGTGTGTGTGTGTGTGTGTGTGTGTGTGTGTGTGGTTTTCTGTGTCAACTTTAATCTCTCGCTGGCTCTAAAAGTCAAACCAAATCAAATAAAACCATAAACCGTTCAAACCCTGACAGGCATTCCCAGGGCAGTTCTTTCTTGCTTCAATTCTGATTTATATCCCATGTCCTTACCCCAGTCAAGTGTCTTCTGTTACTTTTACTGACACAAAACTATCTTTTTGTTGCTGAAAGGCACCTGAAACATGGCTTAAGTGACTGCATCAGTGCAATGCACTTCTTTTACCTCGGTAGAGTTTGAATTATGGTCTCCAACTTTTCAGGGCCATAGTTTTGTTCTTGAGGCCAGTGAACGGAATTCTGACTCATTAGGAATGTCTCTCAAAAGTACTTACCTTTTTCTCTGAACACTGCATCCAAAATCAATGCTGTACCTCTGCTGATTGTATGATCACCCAGTAGACTCTCTGCTTCTTAGGGTTCACGCTGTGAAGAGTCTTACATACAGAAAGTGCTCAATAAATGCTTGCTGAGGTGAACACATCTAAACCTGTCCCACGCCTGTTGCAATGACAGCATGCTCATCCCCATTCTTGCATCATTGTTACCAGGCAGGTAACAATTTCTTGTGTCATTGTTACCACGGCAGGTAACAATTTCTTGTGTCATTGTTACCACAGCAGGTAACATTTTCTTGTGTCATTGTTACCACAGCAGGTAACATTTGCTAGCACTGCTGTGGGCCAGAAACTAACTCTTTTGAGACATTATCTTTATATAGCAGCTGGATAAAACTTTTTTAAAAAAATAACTTACTTAGAATTTCTGGATCCCATTGTAACAGGACTGTAAAAGCTTTGTCCTGCATACTTCAGGGTTTTCCATTCTTCTGAGGCTGTTGCAAAGTTTCTGGGGATGCAACAGAGACCCCACTGCAGTGCAGCATAACTCCCCTCCAGCTTAAAAAATTTGCTTAATTTTTGAGATTATGTTTCACTCCCTTTCTTCTTGCCAAAATCTCTCATTCCTAGCTTTTCCCCCAATGAATGGCATCTTTTCTGTTAGTTGTTATAGTGTACATGCAAGTGTGTGTATGTGTGTGTGTGTGTGTGTGTGTGTGTGTGTGTGTGTGTGTGTGTTTTATTTTCTGGAGTTACCTGTAGACTCTTGAGACATGTATCTGACTGGGTATCCTGTAATTTATTCAATTGCAGGATGATTTGAGCCAGGCAAGGTGGCACACTACTTTAGTTCCAGCACTGAGGAGACAGAGGCAGGCAGCTCTCTGTGAGTCAGAGGCTAGTCTGGCTTACACAG
The DNA here is from genome assembly GCF_978045245.1 of Mus caroli. NCBI lineage: Eukaryota > Metazoa > Chordata > Mammalia > Rodentia > Muridae > Mus > Mus caroli. Next base: position 115,364,553 of record NW_028227267.1, read on the forward strand.
ACTCATCATTGAAGATGTCAGGGCAGGAACTCAAACAGGACAGGAACCTGGAGGCAGGAGCTGATGCAGAAGCTATGGACGGAGGGTGCTGCTTCCTGGCTTGCTCCTCTTGAATTGCTCAGCCTGCTCTCTTATAGAACCCAGGACCACCAGCCTACAGATGGCACTACCCACAATGGGATGGATTCTTTCCCATCAATCACTAATTAAGAAAATGCCCTACAGACTTTCCTGGAAACATTTTCTCAACTGAAGCTCCCTCCTCTCATATGCCTCTAGCTTGTGATGAGTTGACAAGAAATTAGCCAGCCCATATAGAGAAATGTGGGGCAAAAGTAGCATTCTAAATGACTATGTAGCGAATGCTGAATGTCAAACACACTGCTAAACTAATCGGAGTTTACTCTTTGGAATCCTTATCACGTGAGAAAAGGTCACGCCCATTTTTAAAGTTACCTTTAGCTGAACGTGTTCTTAAGTAACCCAGGTTGGTGACAGAGGGCTTGGGTGTGATGGTTCTGTTGTTTACACAGGTCATTATTTCCAATTACCTCCCACTATACCTTATAGATCCTCACTGGCATGGCTTGCATCTATTCATTGTTTTAAGCACTGCAGCTTACACTGTAAATATTCAATATGGTAGTCTTTGTGGCAAACGTTTCATCAGTGCCTGGCTATTTGAGTATATGAAAATATTCAGAAGGCTGGCTATCATTCTGTGTGAATTGTTTCGATGTTATCTTCCACCTAACCATAGCTTCAGGGAGTCACAGCTTGTGGGTTCTCCCCACAGTGACCATAGGCATGTGCTCATGGCTTGCTGGCACCCATGAGCTTGTTTGCTTGGGAGGTAAGCAAACACTCCCAGCAGAGGTTCAGGAAAATGCTTGTGCAGTGGGACTGGTTCTGCAATGCTCCTAGCCACCCTGGTTCAAGAAGCCCTCGCCCCAGTAAGAACAAAGTGAGCTGAATCCTATTCTAGCATAGAACCAAACCATAGTGCCAAGTGTCATCTGTCAGCAAGGAATCATGGGCAGTCACAGCCAGCTGAGCCTCTAGGGTGATCCGAGTGCTTATCTGAGGTTAGGCAATGTTCAGAGCCCTCAGAGATCACAAACCCTTACTCTCTCAGCACCCCAAGGTGTGGTGTTGAGGTTCTGTTGCTATGGATTGTAGTGCTGAATTTTATACCCAAAGGTCTGGGCTAAGAGTGACTTCTCAGGTTTATAAGCTTTTGTTGTGCAAATCTTTTTTTCTTGCTTTAAAACTTTTGGTTAAATGAAATTGGCTACAGCCAATTACTGGAGAGATTAGAGGTTGGTGGGTTGGGAGAGAGAGACCAGGAGGAGAAAGAGGAGGAGGGGAGAAGAGAGGAAGCAGCCATGAGGGGAGATGGACCGTGAGCACGTGGCCAGGAGAAAGAGCAAGTATCTGGGGCACACCACAGGGCAGATAGCCAGGCCAGCAGATAGGAGAGTAGATTAGCTACCCACCAAGAATTGTCAAAACCAAATAAATAGCCACAGTCTGAGTCTCATTTATTTGTAAGTTAGTTGGGAATCAGCTTAAATAGAATGTCTACATTTTGGGATTATTTCTCAAGGAGTATCAGCTAGCGGAAAAGGCTCCTCCTTCCTGGCTCTATGGAGGGTTAGAAAGTCTCAGCATCTTAATGATTAGCGTGGCTTTACCAAGACCATGGTTTGGTCTTTTGGTGCTGGTCTTCTGTGTCATCCCTAGGCAGGTATCTATAAGAATCTGGATAAACCAATTCAAAACACCTACTTAGCATTTATGTAGTGCTTATCCCAGGATAGCACTGTATATTTACAGTATATTATTTATCATTTATGCAACATGACTTTCAAGGTCTACTATAACTTATTTTAAATTTTAAGTAAATTTATTGGCATTAAGATTTTATAATTACTCCATAACTCATGTTGTGAGGGAGAAAACAGAGACAATTCTGGGTCCACTTTTTAATCATCCCTAAAAATATTCATATGTTGACTGTATAGTGGTCTGGGTCTAAGACCATGTGCAGACTTGGGGCAACACCAACATTGTAGCACAAATCACCTATTTGTGTATTTGTGTGTGTGTGTGTGTGTGTGTGTGTGCATCATGTCTATGTATCCCAGCCAACTTCCCCTTCCAGGCACTATTTGATACAAATCGCTACTGTCTATGTGGCAGTTATAAGAGTACCTCTACCTTATCTAGGTCTGATGCACATATAAATTAGAGCTATTCTTATGGCTAAGTAGGGCTGCATACAGAAGTTCCTGTTGGCGGGCTGTATTGCCTTAGGCAATGAGGGGGCTGGCCCATACCACACCAATCCGTCCTTCTCTCTATAAAGAAACCCAAAGAGAGAGTTCACAGCAATTTAGTCACCCAGTGGTGTTTCCTGGCCAGTGGAGGTCTCTCAGATGGCTCTTGTCCCAGAGCCACTTTATATATTGTTAAAAGAAACCTGATCCTACACTTTTCCTGGAAAGAAATATGCACTTCAGATATCCAGGACTTCCATGCGGTTCTCTGGGGGTCGGGGGATATGAGGGTTTCTTCTTCTAAAAGAGTCTCACCAAGACAATATCCCTATTTCTAAGAAATCACAAACACCCATGGCCATTAAAACTAGGGAGTTTAAACTCCCTAGAGACCATTTAGCAAGTATCTTCCAGGTTTGAAATGCAAATCTTTCTGTCTCTCATGAGAAGGGCATTGATCAGTGGGTAGTCACCCTCTTTTAGAGCTAAGTTATAATTTGAACTCAATCATAACTTCCAGAAGAGCACATTCTTTGGAATTGCACAGACAGCTTCTGCGTGTCTTCTTCACCTTTTGAAATGATACAATTACCTGTGGACCTGTATGGGAACCTGCTTAGTCTGCTTCTCAAACCGTTCATTCAACTGCTTTGATCCTTGCACTTTGGGGCTTGGTTTTCTAAGAGAAATACACGTGTTCAGCTTGTTCTCAGACAGAGGGAGGCAGAAATCAGGGCTTTAGAGAGGTGCTTTGCGTATCTGAACGTTTTTATGTTTCAAAAATATATTCTCACAGCTGCAAATCACAGGGAAGGGTCCCTTTCGCTTATTTGCTGTGGGCAGACACACTATGAGACTCACATGTGCGTTTCCACAATGACAGTGAGTGTGGGCTCAATGCAGTTGTTTGTTTCAGATGGGATTTCTCTCTTCTACCACTCTTTAAATGCTTTGTGATGAACTTTTTACTTAATATCTGGGTGTCTATGTGTGTGTGTGTGTGTGTGCGCGCGCACGCGCGCGCATGCACACGCCTGCACCATGGTGCATGTCAGAAGTCAACTTGCTGGAGTCAGTTCTCTGTCCATTCTGAGGCTGGAGCTCAGACCCCTTGGCTTGCCAGCAAGTCCCTCTACGTGCCGAGCCATCTCAGGGTCTCAACTTTCTGACTTATTGTAGCTGAGTATAATGGCACTTTTGTTTTAAAGTTTGAGTCATGAAAACATTTATTTTTACATTTTGTTATTGTTGTTGTTTAAAGTATAAATGTTTAAAACTACAAATTTTTGTGAGATTAAACTGGAAACATGCTCAAATTAATAGGTGCATTTACTCCTGGCCTTATATGGAAAGATTTGGTCCTCTTTTCATTTTCAACTTGTGTATCCCTTAATGATAGCAGCTTTGTAGGGAAACACAAGGACGGAATCAGAAATTGTGCTTATGTCTAGAGTCAGGAGTGTCAGAGGGGAGACAGTGTACACTCTTGCTGTTCCTGGCCCCTGTTTCTGTAAAATCCCAAAGGTCCATCAAGCAGGGGCACGAGGAGCCTGACGTTCTCTTTGGCCAATGTTCATGCGAGAAACCAGCAAATGCTGAGCTGAAACACAATGGACAGGCGGAGGGGAGGGATTCATGAAAAACTAACAAAGCACTTAAGAGGAAACAAAGATGATATAGGAAATGTTTGAAGTGAAAAATAGATGCCTGAATATGATGCATGCAAAAGAGAAAAAAGATGCCCACAAAAGAGGTCTTAAAGAACCGAAAAAGCCCTGGAGATGAAATGTTATATAAATATTGCTAGTCAGTTATAATCAACCATGGAAAAGCCATATGTTTGTGACTGAAAGAGCTGAAAAAAGGCAAAACGACCTCCTCAGCACTGGATAAAGGGAATGGGAGAAAGGGTATTTATTAATTGAGGAAAGGGAAGTGGGGGAGGGGGTGCTATTTAGGACGGCTGAAGCAAAGTCCAAGGGAATAGTGGCGAGCACAGGAATGCTGAGAAAGTAAAAGATAGATCAAAGGCCTCAAATACAGATTTGCTTCATAAAGGAGTGATGCTGGCGTTGAACAAGAACTAATCATACTTAACACTTACAGCAAAATTCAGTGACGCATGTACACACAAGAACATGTGAATGTGTAAAAGGCAAGCAGCAACACTGGTGGCAGGTACAGGAACCCGAATTAAATCGTTCATATCAGTCCTACCAGGTTTGTTTGTTGTTGAAATGTTCAGTAGTCTAGCTGCCTGCTAAGTTAACCCAGGCTCATGATCCTTGTGCTAGGCACACATTCAACCTTCCTCAGGAGATGCTGTACAAATTAGCTGTAACAGTCAACTTGATATAACTTCGTATGACCTGGGAAGAAAGTCTCAGTGAGGGATTAGCTAGATCAGGTTGGCACTGAGCATGCCCAGGGGAGACTGTCTTGATTATAAATTGATGTAGGAAAGACGTCTTCCACTGTGAGCAGCACCATTCTCTAGCCAGGGGTTCCTGAATAGACTAAAGGAGAAACCTAGCTATAAGCAAGCGAGATGCATGTGTTTATTCTTTCTCTGCTCTCTTCTCTGGGATGATGTCTTCTGCTGATGTCAGCCATTATATTTCCAGTATCAAATATAGCTCAAATCACATTCTTCATAATTCAACTGTCTACTATGAACTTGTACTTTCCTATATCCGGAGTCACACCAGGAAAGCAAGTCCTTGTCTGCAGGAGTACCCGATAGTGAGGAGAGCCTCAGAGAGACAGCCCAGGGGTGAGCACCCTGTCTCCTGATGAAAGTGTCGTCTGCTGCTGCTGCTGTTGATCTGCAGCCCAGACCCAGGGTGGGGATTTTTCACTCTGTGTGATTGCCTGTTTCTTCTTGTCAATTATACATTCATGGAAAGATAATCCCCTGGCCTTAAACAGACATGCACGTACAAAGATAAAATACTTAAAAATAGAAGCCACGAGGTTGCAAGGAGGCTCTGGGGGTCCCTTTACTTTTTCCTTCACCCAAACGCAGAGAGCACAGGTCTGCTACTTAAGCATTATTATTTTTTCTTTTTTTAAAGATTTATTTATTTTATGTATGTGAGTACACTGTAGTTGTACAGATGGTTGTGAGCCTTCATGTGCTTGTTGGGGATTGAAGTTTTAGGACCTCTGCTCACTCCGGTCAACCCCGCTCGCTCAGTCCCTACTTGCTTTCATTTATTATTATACATAAGTACACTGTAGCTGTCTTCTGACACACCAGAAGAGGGCGTCAGATCTCATTACAGGTGGTTGTGAGCCACCATGTGGTTGCTGGGATTTGAACTCAGGACCTTCAGAAGAGCAGTCAGTGTTCCTACCCACTGAGCCATCTCACCAGCCCCCTACTTAAACATTATTGTCTGTCTTCTCTGCAATAAGCTGAAGTTGGGTGACCTGTCCATAAATGATAGAGAAAAAAACTCTAGTTTCAACTCCCTGAGCCCAGTATCTTCATATTCAAAGTTTCTGATTTGTTGTTTTGTTTTTTGCTTTGTATTTCAACTAGCACAGTAGGGCCCCCTCCCCTCAAAAGGAGAGTGTCTCTCCTGAAATAAGTCAAGAAGCATGAAGCAGTATAACGGGGGTGTGTCTTCTGCTGTAAAAGCTACAAATCAGGGCTGAAGAGACAACTCAACAGGTATAGTGCTTGTTGCACATCATGAGGACCGGAGGTCAGACTCCCGGTATACACAGAATAAGAGTCTAGTGGGCGTGGTAGCACACATACAGAGGGGATAGGAGAATCCCTATAGCAGGCAGGCTGGCTTTGGGAGTCAGTGTCCTTTGAGTTTGAATAGGAGACTAGGCCTCAGTAATAAGGTGGAGAGCAATTGAGGAAGCCACATAAAGTCAAGGTCAGGCCTCCACGTGGACCCACACATGTGAGCATGCCTACAAGCATGTACCACATACACATATGCATGCAAGAAGTTAATCAAAGGGTGCAAACCTTAGGACAACACTCTATCCCACACCTAAAAGATCTACCGTCTAGCATAGACCGGACCCTAAGCTCCTTGCTCTAAGAAACATGTATTTCTTTGGTTGCCTTGTAGGATAAGGTAAAGTTCTTGGGGGCTCTAGGTGGGTAGTCAGTTCAACTTCCTGTCAGTACTAAGTGAACAATTTAAGGTTTAAAAACTTCATTTTTTAAACCATCTAAAAGTAAACTAAGCAAAACTTACACTGTACTTACACTGTACTCTTCATACTTTGGCCTCTCTGACATTGCTTTAAGGACAGAGGAGGACTTGTGTTTCTATGCCAGGGCTGGGAAGGGCCTCCTCACATGCTACCAGTCTGGCCTCTCTCTTGGTCACTGCACTCGTCACGCGTGGACTCTCCTGTGGTCCCAGGGCTAGGCTGAAGGTTTGCAAAGATATTACCATCAGACATCTTGCCTGGGGAGTTCTTGAAAGAGTCAGCTCAAGAAATTCTGAAGGTTAGAGAGGCATCCGGCACAGCGTTTTCTTACAGCTGATGCCTAATATCTGTGAACCAAATGAGATTTGATAGGGAACTCTGGGTAACTTGGGAGATTCCCCATGCTGGCATCCAGCCTCCTCTCTGACATCATAGACCTTTCCGTCCATCTGCCCCAAGGGAGTGATTTTGAGGTTCAGCATGCTTAGGTTCTGCTCCAAGTCTCCTTCCTGAGCAGAATACAGCCTGTTGCATTCAGCTCAGAAGCCATACTCTTAGGTTCTTGGTCCACCCCGAGCCTGCTAGGCTTCCTGGAGTTGGCTACATAATAGTTGCCTCCATGAGGTCAGAGCTCATCCTGCAGCTGGGACAAAGATTCATTTGCACTCAATCTACGACTTTTCTTCAATTCCTGCTTTGAGTTCCTGCCCTGACAGTGTGTGACCTGCGGGTTGTAAGCCAAATAAACCCGTTCCTCCCTAAGTTGCCTTCGGTCATGGTCTTTATCACAGCAATAGAAACCCTGAAGACAGGGGCTAAGAAGCAATCCTTCATTGTTTAGAAGCATACCTTGTTACCATTCGCGTGACCGAGCTGCCCTACAGAGTGTGTGTGCCCAGGTGTGCAGATGATACATAAAGATGTATTCACATAGAGTTGAATTGCTTGTGGCTGCTTGTGGATCCTTGCTCTGATCAGAGCCCTTTCTTTCCCCTCACTCCTGGGCATGGGTTGGCTATCTTCAAGCCCTAAGGACTTTGAACTAACCTTGGTGACGGTGACGCCATCTTTAAAAACATTAAGCACAGTTGTGACACACTTGTAATAAGAGTTGGTGGAGATGAATTTGGTGATGATCCAGCCGATGAGGCAGACAGGAGGAAGGTGGAAGAAGGCTACATGACCGAAGCAAGTCAGAAGAAAAGTTTATTTGGATGACAGTCTATTCACGGGGATAATAGTCTGCGATGGCGGGGAGATGGGTTGTCCCATCTGGAGCATCTCCAACTGCAAACTAGAAGCATAGAGAGTAACACTGGAAACAGCACATGGCGCTTGGAGTCTCATAACTAGCCCCTGGCGACATGCTTTCTCCAGCAAGGCTATGTAGCGCCTAGACCTCAGCGAATAGGGCTGCCAACTGCGACCAAGTCTCCAAAGGCCTGAGACTTATGGGGGGCATCTCCTTCAAGTCACCACAGACGACATAGGTCAGTGGACATCTCAGTAAGAACATAACAGAGAAGTCTCATAGGGTCTGGGCTTAAGGGGCTTCAGAGAGAACCCAAAGACTCTGTCAGGAACCAGGGACTGGTCCACACGTGGGGACAGCAATGCAAGATGAAAGCTCTAATTGGTGAAGAAGAAGCCACTGTTTATACTGCCAGAATAGACGGTGCTTTTTTGTGTGTGGCTTTAACACTCTCCTTGTTTTGTCCTGATCGATCACAGGTGATCTCACATGAACCAGGTGTCCTGTGGAGAAGTCTGTGGTCAGCAGAAGCATGACATGGCACCAAGTGTATGGAAGCACAGCTCGAGCATCACGGGAGCTCAGCAGGCATCACCAGGCTCTCCCCCACCCCTACTAGCTGCAGCTCTTTCATAGTAGGACCACTGTCAAATTTGGCCCATTCTGCTTTAGCAATGTGTAGCTGCTACTCTTAATAAACGTGGGTGGTTTGGGTGTGGTGGTGGTGTTGGTTTGCTTGTTTGAGGACCCACTATGTGCTGAGGACAAAACAGCAATCTAAAAACTGTAGATCTTCTTAAAATTAGAACCAGGGAGGCTAAAGGAAGAAAAGAAATGCACTAATTTTTTTTTAAATATCCAAGTTTTAATCACAAAATGTGAGAACAACGATGAGAGAAAAGTCATCGTGTTCTCAGAAGACACAGCCATAGAGCTAGCGTTGTATCGGAACACAAACTCAAAGCTACCAGCGATAGCTGGGTAAAATTGTGGCAGGTGGGAACAGCATTCCGAAGAGACTGAATATGACATGCAAAGGCCTCAAGGCAGACACTCTGCATTAATAAAGACGAGACCAGCATGGTTCGCTCCTACTCATCTCAGAGCTATTTCTACCTCTCCTCCTAAATGGAGCAATATCCGTGCTGCTCCTCAGCATTTTTAGCAGAGTTTAAAACACAGGTTGTTGGAAGCTCTCTGGTGTGAGCTGAAGAACGCTGTTACTATGTCTCTGAGTGAGAACGTGGCTGGTGTGTGCTGAAGAACGCTGTTACTATGTCTCTGAGTGAGAACGTGGCTGGTGTGAGCTGAAGAACGCTGTTACTATGTCTCTGAGTGAGAACGTGGCTGGTGTGAGCTGAAGAACGCTGTTACTATGTCTCTAAGTGAGAACGTGGCTGGTGTGAGCTGAAGAACGCTGTTACTATGTCTCTAAGTGAGAACGTGGCTGGTGTGAGCTGAAGAACGCTGTTACTATGTCTCTAAGTGAGAACGTGGCTTGCAGAGGACCTTACACCCAGGGAGTCATGGGTACCTTAACTCTTCAGTTGGAACCACTAATTTATGTGTCTTAAAATTGTGTGCTTCTCTCCTTAAATCTCACCTCTGATGGGGGAAGCCTCGGGAGATGGCTCAGTTGGTAGAGGGCATGTTGTCCAAACATGAAGACCTGAGTTGAATCTTCAGAACACACATTAAAACAAAAACAAACACGGCCATGCTAATACCTCTGCTCTGGGAGCCAGGAGGCAGATAGCTGGGCTCGCTGGCAAGGCAGTCGCAGTGAAGCTGTGAGTTCCAGGCCAAGAGAGGCTCTGTCTCAAGATGAAACCAAGTAAAGCCACACCAGAAACTGAGGTAGGCAGAGAAGACACACAGGATGGAGACCTCTGGTATGTTCCTACACATTCACACTCTCACACAACTACATACACACTCTCTCTCTCACATACAACCACATACACTCAACACATATACACTCACATGCATATTTAGTCACAAACACATTCACAAACACACGCACATGCTTGCACTCACACAGTCACACACATAAACCAATGCTAACACACGCTAACACACTCATACAGAAACACACACTAACACTCATGCATACACACTCTCCACACACACTCACAAACACACATGCATATGACATACACATACATTCAGATTTACACTCATAGACATTTATAAATTCACACACACAATAGTACACACGGTCATACACTCTCAAAAACACACATATATACACATTCACATTCTAACATACATGTACATACACTGTAATAACAGGTTTTATCCACTACATACTCACACTAACACATTCACATACATACAGACATACATACATATGTTCATACATGCACATATCCATACATACCCACAGTCACACACATGTACACACTCACACACATACATTCACACTCACACCCAAATACAGACAGACACACATCCATACACATACTTATACATATTCATATAACCAGACATACCTACACATACCCTTTCCTACACTCACACGATTACCGCTCACCCCACCCCACATGCATGCGCACGAATACACACACACACACACTCTGGCTGTGGGTCCTATGACATTCCACTTTACAAGCTGGTTTAGCACCCTGTCCTTAGAAGGTTTCACTGGTTTAAACTTTCTTGAGTAATGTTTGGCCACATCCACAGCACTGCACCAGAACCCCTAGAATAGCAGGACTCCAGAGGTTAAGGTTGTAGCAAGACTCAGCATCACTTCTTCCAAGAGAGAAGAAATGAAGTAAATTTTGACCTTGTCATCAAATGGCTCAAAGTGAGTTTCTCCTGCATAATCAAAAATCCTCTTTATTTTACTCCGGAGTCCAAGAAATGAGGCTTATTTTTATAAGAAAGCTTAAGATTACAAGACGACATTCCTGTTGTTACAATCAAATGGTTTAATTGTAATCCCGTTTCTAATTGACGTCTCCATGGAGACGGACTGAGGAGGCGGCTGCTTTTATCTTTCCAGGGCAGCCCCATGCAAGGCTGGCGTGGGTACAGCTTACCCAACTTAACCTCGAGTTTCCTCATCTGTAAAATGGGGATAATAATACGTACCTCTCTCACCCGGTGTCGTGAGTATTAATTAGTGTTTGTTGAGGGCTCTGAGATCTTCAGATGAAAGGCCCGAGGAAACCTAGGATAAAGTATGATTATGCATGGCCTCCTGCCTCCCACTTTCGCCCAACCGGGATTCCCAATTACAGCCGGCTCAGAGCGGGTGACGCGGCATTCAGACAGGACAAGGCAGGTTTTATTGGTCCACGAGGACACACCTATCCAAGGGAATTCGTTTTGTGAAAACGGTCATTCTGCCAAGGACTTTTATTCTAGGCAGTTGTAGCTGTTAATGGTTAATAGTTAGATAGGGAGCCTGGAAAGGCGGGTTTCACGTTTCAATGGGGAAGGCAAGGCCATGAGCTTACATCCGAGGAACTTAGGCGGGTGGCCTGGGAGAACTTACAACTCATAAAATGAAATTATATTATATGGAAGGCTGCTTCAGTTTCTGAGAAACCAGCCGGAGAGAGAAGACAATACCGCCTGCATAATTAGGAAAGGAAGAATCGACTCCCACCTATAATTTTCTGGATTCCAATTTCAAAGGATTTGTAACTTGCAAAAAATTAATTCGCACATTAGAACCACATTTCATACCTGGCAGCCAATTAAGCCAATGGATGACATTTTTTTTTCTTTTTAAAAAACCTCTTTTGCGGATTATTATTGACGACCTAGGACTTGTGAATTAGCAAGCTAGTGGTTGATCTCTGAAGGTGGGTGGGCACAGTGCTTACCAGGAGAAAGCTGGTTAGAATAACAGATGGTCTTTGGGAATTAAACAATTAAATTGTTCTGTCCTGGGTTTATTTGATGATCTATTATTACACTAAGTATTTTTACTGGTTCACAAGAACTGGTCTTTTCTGGAAAGCAGAAGTTTCCAGAGCTCTCTGAGTAACTGAGATTGCTGATGTAAGAGTCAGGGGACATGTTGATATTTCACTCACCATGGAAGACTTGTATCCCCATTAACCTCTCCCCAGTTGTTAAATTTAAAAAAGACAGGAAAGTATTGAGAATTTTACCCATTTTATTCATTGACAGCAGCAAACTGTTCTCCTTTGAAGCTGAGGTTATACAGCTTCACGGCGTGGATTTCTACCACATTTATAAAGACTGTGTGACCTCATTTGAATTCACTGATAATGTAGATGCAGAGACAGGTTAAAAGCTAACATTCTTTAGCGACATTTGTGAGGTAGATTTGTTGCATAAACAAGCAGAATGCCTGGCTTTACTTGAGAGTGAGGGCTAAGTATGTCCAGGCCTAAGCAAGCAGCCTGTGGCGTTGCTGGCATCCATGGTACATGCCAGTTACTAATGATTCTTATCTTCTATTAACACACTTACCAATTGTACTTTAACGGAGCTCATTATTCTAACTGTAATTTTGATATGTTTGCTTGCTAAAGCACCTACCTATGTGTGTGGTGTGGTGTTTTTTTTTTTTTTTTTTTTTTTTTTTTTGGTTTTTTGAGACAGGGTTTCTCTGTATAGCCCTGGCTGACCTAGAACTCACCAGGCTGGCCTTGAACTCAGAAATCTGCCTGTCTCTGCCTCCCGAGTGCCAGGATCAAAGGTGTGAGCCACCATGCCCAGCTTTTTTTTTTTTTTTTAAATCTACAGATTTAAGTAATCAAATGAGCCTTTTACTGTGTTTGTTTGGTTATTTTTCAAAGCATTTATTCAGTCATTCAATGACACTACATCTCTGAGAACACCATTGATCCAAACGGGAGGAGCAGGGAAGGCAGAAAATGACTATACAATTTTTTGTTGTCTGTTGACACAGGGAGACAAAGTCGCTTATTTTGGTGAATTTGGGAAGATTGTAAGGCAGAAAAGGTGATGACATGTTTAAGCCTCATGACATCACTAGGAGGTGATGGGAAGTGGGCAAGAAGAAAGAGGGTGGAGGAAGTGGAGTTTCTCCTGGAAAGCTCTGTGGGGTGTGAGCAGAGCTGGGAGTGGACTCGTGCTAAGTGGGTCTTCTTTGATGTCATTGGATGTCTGGAGGGTTTTGGTGGTAGGGTGTGGCTGAGAGCCAGGAGCTGGCATGTTTCCCTGTGTCTGCTTTCCTGTGGTCTGGCTTGTCATCAGGACCACCGAACAACAGGAACAAAAGCAAAAGCCCTCTCTTTATTTAATGGGAGTTAAAATACTTAGCTATTAAGAATGGAGACTCTGCCTCCAAACGCTGACACCATTGCATACACTAGCAAGATTTTGCTGAAAGGACCCAGATATAGCTGTCTCTTGTGAGACGATGCCGGGGCCTAGCAAACACAGGAGTGGATGTTCACAGTCAGCTATTGGATGGATCACAGGGCCCCCAATGGAGGAGCTAGAGAAAGTACCCAAGGAGCTAAAGGGATCTGCAACCCTATAGGTGGAACAACATGATGAACTAACCAGTACCCAGCTGGAGCTCATGTCTCTAGCTGCATATGTAGCAGAAGATGGACTAGTCGGCCATCATTGGGAAGAGAGGCCCATTGGTCTTGCAAACTTTATATGCCTCAGTACAGGGGAACGCCAGGGCCAAGAAGTGTAAGTGGGTGGGTAGGGGAGGGGGGGAGAGGGTATAGGGGACTTTTGGGATAGCATTTGAAATGTAAATGAAAAAAATACCTAATTTAAAAAATCCACTTAAAAAAAAAAAAGAATGGAGACTTGGCCAGGAGCAGTGTCGCATCCCACCTCCTCAGCACTCAGGAGGCAGAGACAGGAGAATGTCTTTGAGTTCGAGGACAGCCTGGTCTACAACAGGAGTCCAAAACCCCTTCTCAAGCAAACAGACAGACAGATAGACAGACAGATAGATAAAAATGAATAAAGAACGAAGACTCAGACTGGGCCTGGTGGTACACACCTTTAATCCCAGCACAATGGACGCAGAAGCACAAATATCTCTAGGAGACTGAGGCAAGCCTTGTCTACAGGGTTCCACGACATCTACGAAGTGGGACTTTGTCTCAAAAAGATCACATAAAAACATAGTTTCCCTCATACCTTCATTACAATAAAAGTTTGCCTACCATGAAGAAATTTTTTTCTAGTCTCTATGCAAATGCAACAAAAATAAACACAAATTCTGTTTCTTTCCCTTTCTTTTTTTTTTTTTTAAGAATTTATTTATTATATGTAAGTACACTGTAGCTGTCTTCAGACATTCCAGAAGAGGGCGCCAGATCTCGTTGCGGATGGTTGTGAGCCACCATGTGGTTGCTGGGATTTGAACTCTGGACCTTTGGAAGAGCAGTCGGGTGCTCTTACCCACTGAGCCATCTCACCAGCCCTCTTTCCCTTTCTTAACTTAAGGAAACATATTAACTATCTACCTTGATTTTTTTAAAGTTATCAATAATAGTAATTATAGATGTGGAAATATTGTGATGTTTCCATTCATGGTATGCTATGCAGTCCTCAAGTCAGAGCAGTTGGCATATCTCTCACATTAAACTGTCATCGTTTCTTAACCGTGCTGTCCTCGTAGTGCAACAGAACATAAGCCCCCTCCTCCCCTCTGGCTGTAAGACTGCTGGTGTCATACCCAGCATTTCCCAGATCCCACTGTACCCAGCATCTCCCTGTACCCAGCATCTCCCAGATCCCCACTTCGCTTCCCAGCTCCCAACAACCTCAATTCAAGCCTCACCTTGGATGAGATCCAAGAATTCAAGGTGTCAAGAGAGAATTGAGCCCTGTACCGTGACTTCTCCTTCTTAGGGTCTGCACAGGAAGGGGTAAACCGGGCAGAGCAAACTTCATCTGTATGGAGTTCCTCCGTCGTCCTGATTATGTGTAACTAGATGGAAACCACTGCCCTGGGAGACTCATGGGAAGAATGTGAGTTTAGAATCAGTAGAAGGGGAAGGGAGGCCACACTTGAGTGACGTTTCAGATCTGTAGTGAGGGGAATGCATGCTGCAGTTAGGGAAAATGAAATTCCTTAATATTCAATGTAAGTGTTTTCTGTTGTTGGTTAGTTGGGTTTCACCATTGCAACCCTCCTCTCTCCTAAGGAGGAAATGATTGGAATTACCCAGGGAGAGTCAGCTGCACAGAGAACAATGTAGGCAGGAGAAGGTTTCTATTTGCACACACACACACACACACACACACACACACACACACACACACACACAGGAGGGTACACGTTTGGTCCTTGAGATGCTTACTCAGTTGCTGTTAAAGAGGAGCGCAGGAAGGCACCCTGTGTTCTTCAGAGGCCTGTGAAGAAGCACACAGTTGGTCAGTAGGCTGGCAATCCTTCTGGAAGACAACCACAGTGAGAGTGACAAACCTTGAGGTTTCCTGGGTGAACCACTTCCCACAGAGGCTAGTGGGTTAGGACCATGTCTCAGAGTGTCACAGCACTCCTCACAAGAAGATACACAGGTGGAGACAACCTTAAACATGGACTCAGGACAAGACCTGGTCCCTAAAACCCCTGCAATCCCTTGTCACCTTGACATATAACACCAGACAGAGAGAAAAGGACAAGAAGAAGCCTTAAAATCTGAAGGAAGAAAAAAACAGAGTTTATTCGAAGTCACCTTGAACAACAGTTAAATTAGTAACTCAGGATGTGCTTGTCTGTGTTGTCTGTGAAAAGGAAATACTGGGAGAAAAAGCGACTTTTTTCTTTATATATTTAACAATTATATTTACAGTTTTACTACAGCATTGCTTAACATTTTTATAGTGTATCTGATTTCATACTTCTCTAAAGACCAGTCTATTTAAAACTGACTAAGAGAGTTTCACCCAAGGCCAGAAGAGGCCATTCAGTTACTCAGGTATTTTACTGAGCGAGGCGGCTCAGAGGGCAGGGAAGCCTGCTGTTTGACCTGAGTCCTGAGCTCTAGCTAGAATCCACAAGGTGGAAGGAGAGAGCTGACTCCCATAAGGTGACCTCTAACCTCCCCAAGTGCGTGTATACACAACAATAAATGTAACAATATTTTAGTGAGGTAGACTTACACAGTTCCTATCCCCAAATTCTTTATCCAGTTAACCGAAGTATGAAACAGTAGTTTAAATACAAGCCAAATATTTTTGTATGGTCTAGGCAAGCAGTTCTCAACCTGTGGGTCACCACCCCTTTGGGTGCTTGCATATCCGATATTAACTCTGTGATTCATAAGTCATTGACTGTAGCAAAGGTATAGTTATGAAGCAGCAACTAAATAACTTTAGGGTTGGGGTGTGCGTACCTACACTGTGAAGGACTCTATTGAAGGATCCCAGCCTTAGGAAGGCTCAGAACCGCTGCTCTAGAGTTTCTCTGTAATTCAACTGTGTTATTGAAAGAGCCCGAAATCAATCGTGTAATCACAAAATCCATGTGGTTCCTGGGTAAGTAGTTTAATTGCAGAGCATTTTATTATGTGCAACTGTAAGATTCTGCAGCATTTAATTTGCTTGCTGTTGCTCTCCAATAAACACTCTCAATAACAGCACAAGCCTGAACTCTTGGAGAGGCCAAAGGCTTTAAACCAGGAGACACTGGGTGTTACTACAGCAATAAAACACACTCCTATTGACTCCCAGTTCACATGTTACCTTAAAAAGAAAATAATTGAAAAAGGAAAAGAAAATCATTTAAGGTAAAGACCTTAAATGGTAAAGACCTACCTAAAACATTGCCAGCAAAAACATCAACAAGTTTCTCTATGGAAGAAAAGGAAAGAGAGGAGAGCTAGTGCTTAGGTCTGTTTAACATGGATATTCTGTGTTGACATTCACAGGTTTTGAGTTCTCTCCTGCAGAAATTTGCTTTTATTCCTCAAACCTCTTGACCTGGTATCAGCTTGGCCTTCAGCTTCAATCCCTTTCACAGACCTGGCCTGCCTTGCTGTCCGCGGTTAGGGCCGCTGCAAGGGCGTCTCCCTAAGCGTGAGAGGCCTCCTTAGAGACTTCTCTGCAGTGGGTAGCTTTAGAGACCTCTCTTATCAGTTAACACAATGATTTTATCTGCTGTGACCTACTCTGGGAAATGTTTAAGTAAAGATGGGGAGAAGACCATGTAGAAAAGCCCAGCACTTGGTATCAATAGATCCACCTCAAGCAGGAGCGCGTGCGCAGCTGCTCATGGAAATGGATGAAGAATTCACCAAAGGTCCTTATGTGAGAACACGTGTTACAGCGAACACATCAGCGCGTATTAAGGTGCCAGGCAATATTACACGCTTCTGGGTAGAGTCCTGTTTAAGCAATGCTCGCCTGGTACCCAGGGCTTTGCTTGTGCCAGGGAATAAGTCCCACTGAGCTGTACCCCAGCCTTGACGATGGGGACTCTGATAGAATTTTACCCCGAATCGCACTTTGGTTCACATGTTACGAAGCCACTGGAAGATTTTCTAACTGACGGGAAACCTGCCAATTTTTCCTTCCTGTTTTCTAGCTCAGCTGTGTGATGGCAGAAAACCCGTTACTTTGCCTTTTCATCTAAAATTTGGGAATTCATTGGAACAAAAGATTCTGAAGGGTTCCTTAAAACACCCTGTGGGTCACAGGTGCCAGGAGCATTCGTTACAATGTGCACTGCCAGACTTTACTTCTGGCTTTCAGATCCAGCCGGTCTGTTACAGATGGTTGTGAGCTGGGATTTGAACTCAGGACCCTTGGAAGAGCAGTCGGGTGCTCTTACCTGCTGAGCCATCTCACCAGCAGATCCAGCCGGTCTGAAGCGAGGCTAAAGGCTGTATTTCTACATGTTCCCAGGGAGACATCCCTAGGCCACAATCTAGTCTAGGATCTTTGGCTTTCGTGTGATTCTCTGGTTTTAGTGTGTCTCAACTGAATTTTTCTGTTTCATTCTGAGAGTTCCCCAGGATCAGTGCTTAGAGAATTTATCTGCTGTCTCTAACGCCAGCACAGCCCGTCCTCGGGGGTCACATGAGAGGAACAGGAGCTCCCTTCCACGCAGGGATGTGTGGCTTCTCTTCCTTTCTGAATCGGTGACTCACTAAGGTGTGAGTGTGAAGAGCCGCCCACGGGCTCACGAGTTTACACACTTGTTCCTCACCTGGTGGCATTGAGAGATAGACACTTTGGTGTGCGGGGCCCACCTGTTGTAAGTGTGGTGCACCCTTGAAGATCATCTGCCTCCTGCTACCATCTATTAAGCGTTCTTCCTATCTGCCAGGCCATGCATAACCTCTGTAGGTATGATTCCACCTCACCCCAGAATCAGGGGACCTACGGGGTAGGAAGTGCAGTCTATGAAAACATAAACCAAAGTACCCTGACCCCCAATTTTCACTATCACGAATTCTACCATCGCAGTGTAAATCTGACACCTCATTGGTTAACCACTATGTGATTACTAAATTACCTAGGTCTGTTCCGCTTAGACTTCGAGAGCTCCTCTCTGTCCTTGCCCATCCTGGCTGGCCTTTGTGGGTGTGCTAGATAGTTTTAAGTCAGCTTGATACAAGCTAGAGTCACCTGAGAGGAGAGGACCTTGATTGAGAAAAAGCCTCCATAACATCTGGCTGTAAGCAGATATGTAAGGTATTTTCTTAATTAGTGATTGACTGGGGAGGGTTCAGACCCTCCTGCCACCACCTGGCTGCTTGGTGGCCTTGCCCCAGTGTAGGGGAATGCCAGGGTGGGAAGACAAGAGGGGGTGGGTGGGTGGGGGAGAGGGAATGGGGTAGGGGGTTTCCAAAGGGGGGCCTGAAAAGGGGAAAACATTTGAAATGTAAATAAAAGAAAATAGCCAATAAGAAAGAAAGAAAGAAAGAAAGAAAGAAAGAAAGAAAGAAAGAAAGAAAGAAAGAAAAAGGAAGGAAGGAAGGAAGGAAGAAAGAAAGAAAGAAAGAAAGAAAGAAAGAAAGAAAGAAAGAAAGAAAGAAAGAAAGAAAGAAAGAGAAAGGAAGGAGGGAGGGAGGGAAGGAAGGAAGGAAGGAGGGGGGAGGGAGGGAGGGAGGGAAGGGAGGGAGGAAGGAAGGAAGGAAGGAAGGAAGGAAGGAAGGAAGGAAGGAAGGAAGGAAGGAAGGAAGGAAGGAAGGAGACTGAAAAAGCCATGAGAAGCAAAGGCAGTAAGCAACATCACTCCAGGACCTCTTCATCAGCTCCTGCCTCCAGGTTCCTGTCTGTTTGAGTTCCTGCCTTGGCTTCCTTTTATGGACTGTGATTCAGGATATGTGAGGGAAACAAACCCTCTCCTCCCCAAGTTGCTTTGGTCATAGTGGTCCCGGTGATAGTAACCCTACCTAAGACAGTAGAAGAGCAAGAGGAACGCTTTCTTGGCACATGCAATTCAGTAGGATTGTTGGTTAGGGCAAGGGCCTACTGGTTAGACTATGGAGCTGTGTAATCTAGCAGGCTCTAAAAGTTCGGCTGTGAGGCCATCCTATAGGCAGGCTTTGATGTATTTATGGAGGGCAGAGACTGTGTAATGACCCCTTATGCGTGCTGCAGATGAGAAGATCAGGAGTCTTCGTCTTCCTGTTCATTTTTTCTGATTTATATCCATCTACTCTATGTAAATTTCTCCCAGATCCAGCCGTAACTTCATGTATACAGGACATGAAGGGTCTTTGGCTCTACTCACTGGTGGACCAGGGAATCTTGATCCCCTGCACATGACCTTGTCTTGGTCCTGGTGACATGGCTTAAGTTAGAGAGCCTGTCTTGAACTCTGGGTGAACTGGGGGCAGAGGGGCCTCCTTACTCTTTGCAGTGTGTGCACATCTGCAGAGATTTCTGGGCAGCCAACATCTGGCAGCATCTGCCATGATCACTTTTATACTCTTCCTTCCCAAGTCTTCATTTAAGGCAAATATTGATCAACAAGAAACCTACTGGACTCCTGATATTGAAATTTCATATTAAGAGTTGGTATTTGAGTGGCAGCTAGGGGAATAGCCTTCTCTTGAGGAATCAGTTTAGACACCATCTGCTCTGGGACAGCCCAGTTTTCTCTCAACAGCACCGCCGTGAAGAGGCTGCTGTGGGGGCTGTCAGGGATGGAAGCAAGCTCTCTCTTAGACTTCTCAGCTGGCTTAACTTCCATCAGTTTTGTATGACAGGGGTTTACACAGGTTTCTTTCAAAGCTTTTTAGCAGCTTTAAAAACCACAGCTGGAAAACCACAGCTGGAAAAACACCAGCAGTTTAAGGTCCTATCAAGCAATTGTGAAGATAGAGATATTCGAACTGGCCTGTGGTCATGGTGCTCTGCTCAGCAGATGGGAAGGCGTAACTTCTGTGAGGTCAGGATATTGCTTCCTCCTCCACCTGTCCTCAGTACGTCAGTGGCATGATTAACACTCGGCTTCAAGTGCTCACATTATTATTTACTAATAACATCATATGAACTTTATTCTAGAGTAGCTGATGTCTGTACAAAAGAGGAGAGTCGGATGCAGAGACTCAGAAGGTCAGAAGGAATTTTACACACACAGGCTCAGCCATTTTCAAGTGTACAGTCCAGGGGCGTTTGGTACATGTGCCATGTGGCTGTGTCACTTCTTCTGGATCTCAGAGCCATTTACTTAGCCAGGAATGTAATCCTACACATATGAACTAACGAT
This sequence comes from Mus caroli, assembly GCF_978045245.1. Classification (NCBI taxonomy): domain Eukaryota; kingdom Metazoa; phylum Chordata; class Mammalia; order Rodentia; family Muridae; genus Mus; species Mus caroli. The sequence continues at coordinate 115,384,915 of NW_028227267.1, forward strand.
TCAACAGCTGGAATGTAATCTTAAACACATGAACTAATGATTCTACAGTTTCATTTTCTTTGCCTCTTCTAGATCCTGGGGGGCTACACATTTATTCTGTGTCTGTGCACTGGATGGTTCTAGTTCCTTGATATAAATGATGGTTTTTCTCACCTAGAACAGCATCTTCAAAGTTTATACACACACATATACACTTAGATATATATTTTCATTGTATGTGTCTTGTATACATTGATATATATATTGTATATATATATATATATATACATCATTGTTCACATCTTTTTTCTTTTTCACATCTCTATTGTATTGCAGTTTCTATATTATTATTTTGGCTTCAGCAACATCCTGCTCTTGTTCTTGGAAGTGTGTTTCTTTGTTATTGAGTACAAAGAGTAAGATTAAATAATGATAACAGCTGACTGCAACCATGGCCTCCTTTGGAACCAACTAGTGGTCATTACTTAGCGTCACAGGGACTACTTTGGCTCTGGCTAAATGAGTCTCTTTATCTCTGAGTGTCTCAGTTTCCTTTGCTATAAATTAGGCTTGATGACTGCTTGCTCCCAATCTCACGCGGAGTCATGAGCTCTCAGACGTCAGACACCACGCATCGTACCTAAGTACAGGCAGCATTGTAATAAGCAGCCTCTGGTTTGTTTTTTCCTAATTACCTTTTCAAACATCGGCAACCATCAGTACATTTTCCCAGGCATGCTGAATGCACCATTTTTCCTTTGCAGAACACGTCTTACTCTACGTCACAGTACAGGTCTTTTCAAAGACGACATGAAAAGGTCTTCTTCTTCTTCTTCTTCTTCTTCTTCTTCTTCTTCTTCTTCTTCTTCTTCTTCTTCTTCTTCTTCCCTCCTCCTCCTCCTCCTCCTCCTCCTCCTCCTCCTCCTCCTCCTCCTCCTCCTCCTCCTCCTCCTCTTCTTCTTCTTCTTCTTCTTCTTCTTCTTCTTCTTCTTCTTCTTCTTCTTCTTCTTCTTCTTCTTCTTCTTCTTCTTCTTCTTCGTCTTCTTCTTCTTCTTCTTCTTCTTCGTCTTCTTCTTCTTCTTCTTCTTCTTCTTCTTCTTCTTCTTCTTCTTCTTCTTCTTCCCTTCTCCTCCTCCTCCTCCTCCTCCTCCTCCTCCTCCTCCTCCTCCTCCTCCTCCTCCTCCTCCTTCTTCTTCTTCTTCTTCTTCTTCTTCTTCTTCTTCTTCTTCTTCCCTTCTCCTCCTCCTCCTCCTCCTCCTCCTCCTCCTCCTCCTCCTCCTCCTCCTCCTCCTCCTCCTCCTCCTCCTCCTCCTTCTTCTTCTTCTTCTTCTTCTTCTTCTTCTTCTTCTTCTTCTTCTTCTTCTCCTTCTTCTTCTTCCTCCAGTGCTTTGTCTGTTATTCTATTTCAGAAAGGATAAAGAGTGTTTGAGATGATTGGGAACCCACTCCATGCTAAGCTGGGGACTTTTGGTTCCATGATCTCATATGACCCTGACGGCAGCCATATGACACAGATACCACTAGAATTTTAAGTATGAAATAACAGAGATCTAATGAAATTTTGTCCCAAAGCCAGGCTCTGAGAGGGTGGATCTAGCCATTTAGACTCTGAGCACCTGAAAGGCCTCGACTGGAAGAGGCAATCACAGTGCTTGAAAGGGGAGCCCTGAAATTCATGTAAACTTTCTAATTCAGAACGTTAAGATGAAGCTACAGTGGACTACAGTGGACCTGAGTCTCATAATTGAAACAAGAAGAAGGAGAGGTGGTTTTCAATGCAAAAATACAGAGAGATCCCTCTGTGAGAAAACTGGAGCAGAGGGAACCCTCTGCAGTGGTTCTCAACCTTCCTAATGCTGCAACCATTTAATATAGCTTCTCACATTGTGGTGACCCCACCTCCTGCCATAAAATCATTTTATTGTTACTTCATAACTATGATTTTGCTATTCTATGAAACATAATGTAAATAATATTTTTTGTGCAAACTAAAGTGTTGACAAAGGGGTCTCGACCCACAGGTTGAGAACCATTACCCCGGGGGACATTTAGCAATCACTAGAACTAGGCAGTTATGTAAGAAACGCCCACCAGAGTCTCCATGGGGAGCAAGGCACTGCTGATGCCTCGATTACAGAGCCCCACCCTGCCTCCAAAGTGATAAGCCAATAAATGCCTACCACTTGAAGTCACCTAGCCTGTTGTATGGCAGGCAGCCTTTGGGAGCCAATGCCCCACCCTCCCATTTATAACATAGCATGTACTCTCCCCCACTAGAGTCTTCCTTCAGAGTTGTATTCCATGACAGAGCCTTCTCAACGAATCTGTACAAATAGTTAAAGTAGGATGGAAATCTTGTGAAAAAAGTCACTGGGTCTGTGTGTCCTTTTAACCACATGGCTGTCAGGTTCTCAAGAAGTGAGGATGTAAGTAGAAGGGGGTCAGGGCTGGCATAGGCACGGGGCAGCATTTGTGTAAGCAATGGGGTGGATCAAATGAGGTATGTGTATGTAACTAAAGGGGCAGATTAAAGCCTAGGAGTGATGACCAGCAAGGTAAAAACGACCAGGGTTTCAGGTTTGTTCAACAAAGGGATAGAGACGCCTGGGGAGGCAGGGACTCAAGGAACAAATCAAAAGGCAAGAAAACATTCTGAACTTAAAATATATTTTGAATTTAATTTCTTTTGAGACAACACTTCATTTAGCCCTGGCTTGTCTTGAACTTGCTATGTAGTCAAGAATGACCCTCAAGTCCTGATCCTACCTGCAGTTCCTCAGTGCTGTGATTACAGGGCATACATATGCCACCACATCTTAAGGTGATAAGTAAGCAAACAGAATCATGGATTTTATTATGATGTTCTCTGTACAAGGATCGTTTGATCTGGGATCGTTCACACCTCCCCTTCTTCAACCTCCATCTTCCCTTCAGTTTTTAGCAAGACTGGTTTTCTGGTTAGTGGACCTAGAAACTAACTAGATGTTCTATCTCTGGAACAAGTACAGCTATTCACCGAAGGCAACGCTGACAGAATGTTTTTGTTTTTGTTTTTTTAAGTAATGTAGAGTAGGGGGGTTCTGAGTGATCTCTTCTGTTTATTAATCAGTCCATCCTTCACTGCTAAAACTTACAGGGAGGCGAGTCATCATACTTTATCCTTCAAAGACACCTACTTTCTAGAGGGCCAGTGTAGGGACCAGAGAAACGATGACTGACGTTTGGCTCCAATTCCAGTCCAAATTCTCTACCAACTGTCTTTTGATCTTGGCTGAGGTTCCCCTTGATAGATGTGAGTCTCAGTTTTCTCCTCTATGTCGTACAAGTACCACGTAATGATAACAGTTGAATACCTGTATATGTGAAAATGCCGTATAGGTACCATGTAATGATCACAGTTGGATACCTGTACGTGTGAAGATGCCCTTTCACCCAGTTAAGTGAAAGAAGCAAGCAGGTTGCTACAGGGATTTGAGGGATTCGGACAGGAGCCAGGTCAGGATGCAGGGTGAGTGTGCTTTTTATTCTGAGTGCAATTAATAGTGTCAGGTGAGGTTTCATGAAAGCCGAAATTCATACATCAAATGAATTCCACTATTAATTGATGATATCCCAAATTCGTTACATGCACATAGATCTTAATGAGGCATCATGTATCCTAGGTGTTTTGAATTAGAAGCTGATATAAGACATAAAGAGATTCTTGAAGCTGGAGAGATAGTGCAGCTGTTAAGAATGTCTTTGATCTGAGTTTGACTCCAAGCACTTGGATCTGGAAGCTCACACTGCCTGCAACTCCAGCTCCAGGGAACAAAGCCCTCTTCTGGCACCCACATGTGTATGCAACACACACACACACACACACACACACACACACACTTGCACACACACATACACACATATTCACTCACTCACACACACATACACACAGGTGCACACAGCACTCACACATATACACATATTCACTCACACACACACCACTTGTACACACACACAAACACACATACACACATGTGCACACAGCACTCACACACATATGCACTCACTCACACATGTACCACTTGTAACACACATACAATACACACACATGCATGCACATACCACTCACACACATACACATATATATACACACACAGACACCATTCACATTTGTGAATGCAAAAGAAAAAATCTTTTAAAAATGATATTCTTAAAGAAAGACACTAATGCATTATCATTCAAAACCTCTGATATAAATGAAAGGTGTTTTTCAAAAAGTGAGAACGGAGAAGCTCAGCAGCCGTCGAGAAGACACAGGAGTGGCTTCATCCTCTCTTTGCATAGACACGTGCATGTAGGCATTTCAGATGTCTAGAAAACACTTCCCCATCACACGAGCCCAACCTTCTCCCTGCTTCCTTGGTTTTTGGTGGTTTGTTGGATTGGATTCCACTTTGATTTGTTGTGGTTTGTCTGAGGGTTTTCGATGTCACAGGATCATCATAAGAAATAGCCACGTAGCCACCTTGGCACAATGCTTCCCCGACACTGTCCTGTTCCTAGCCTATCCGTGGAAGCATATCTTTTGATGACCCTCATGAAACTCTTCATGAAAAGATTCCCAGGGCTTTGTAAAAAAATCATCTCATTTACAAGAACACACCAGGAAAAAAAATACCAGATCAAGTTTTTCCTTCAAGTCAAACCAATGTGGCAATTGATTATGGGTTGAGTCTTGGCAGAATTATCTTTATGGGAGATGTTTTGTCTTCAGCAATGGCATATAACATGATGCCTGAATCCTACAGAACTGGTGGCCATTTCCTTTGCCGGTCTGGAGTCTCAATGAGGTCATGTAATATCGTGGCTTGCAGAGCTGCTGACAGGAGACCTGGGGACTGTCACAACACCCATTTGTGCAACTTGATCTTAAACTTGTTCCTTTTGTATGACTATTGACAGTTGGCTGGCCTGCTTTCTGAGTACTGAGAATACTCACCTCACAGGGATGTCGCCTGTCATTAGTGATTGAAGAGCGTTTAGATCCACGGATGAAAGGCGGGAGATAAGTACAGTCTTGTGATTGTTAAGCACGTCGTTGTTGTTGTGATTGCTGGCTGTCATTAGTGCTTTATTGGGCCCTCTCTCTAATGACCAGGCCCATGATGCAGAGACTTCTTAAGCACAGGACTCTCGGTCCACGATCAGGCCTGCTTATCTATGGCTTTGTTCAATTTGTCAAGGACTTAAGCTAGCTGAATTATGAGGGCTTAGTGAAAATAGTTTGTTCAGAGTTGAAGGGTAAATCATTTCAGCTTCTGTGAGCAAGTTGCAAGGTAACTCTCAAAAAAAAAAGGATGAAAAGAAAGAAGGATAAAAAGAAGAAAAGAGAGTTCCATTTCTTATGCCTCTCCTATCACTCTCCTGAGACCAAAAATTTTCATTCTCAGCCACTTACCCATCTTGTAAGGAGGACACTTGCACTGGTGTGTTCTGGTGACAGTTTGCAGGGTTGACCCAGGCTTCTCTAGACATGAATATATCTAATTTAGTGGAGTCTGTTACTAGGGAAGTTATCAGTTTCAACCATTTCTGCACACACCCCGTACTCTTTCTTTTTGAACAGGTATTTACTGTGTATCCCTGGCTGGCCTAGAACTCACGTTGAGCCTCCTGCCTCTGCCTCCCAAGTGATGGGATTAAAGGCAAGCATCTGTTCATGTCCAACTCAGGCCTGAACAGCAAATAGTGTGTGTACATGTACTTCCCACCCTCAGTGATTCTCAGCCTAGTTAGACAGACAAGCCAACTAAAATAACTTATCAAGGGGCCAGCAAGATAATTTAGTGGATAAAGGGTTCGTGCTACAAAACTTGAAGACCTGAATCAAATTCCTGGAATCCACACTGTAGACGGAGATAACTGACCCCTGCAAGTTCACCTGGGACCTCCACTGTGTGTGCATGCACATACATAAAAATGAAGTTAAACAAAGAAATGGGGAAAAAAAGTGCTTCACTATGTTCATAGCAGCCTTATTCACAATAGCCCGAAACTGGAAAGAACCCAGATGTCTCTCAACCGAAGAATGGATACAGGAAATGTGGTTCATTGTCACAATGGAGTACTACTCAGCTATTAAACACGAGCTCATCATGAATTTTTCAGGCAAATGGATGGAACTGGAAAATGTCATCCTGAGTGAGGTAACCCAGACCCAAAAGGACATGCATGGGACGTACTCACTAATAAGTGGATATTAGCCAAAGAAGTACAGAATACCCATGATACACCCCACAGACTATAAGAAGTTAAAAAGAAGGAAGGCCCAAGTGAGGATGCTTGAATCCCACTTAGAAGGGGGAACAAAATAATCATGGGAGGCAGAGGGAGGGAGGGACCTGAGTGGCAGAGCAGATGGAGAGGGGGAAAGGTGAGCAGAATCAGATATAAGAGGAGACAAGCAAGAAGTCCAGAGGGCCAGGAGAATGAATGGAAATATTCTGTTGCTGGGGTAGGGGCCAGGGTTGGGGGAAACGCTAGAAAATACCAGAGATCTGGGATTTGAGAGGCACCTAGGACTCAGTGTAAGTAGCCTTAGCTGAAATGTCCAACAGTGAGGAGATAGCACCTGAATATCCCACTTCCAGTAGTTAGACAGGACCCCCATGGAGGGATGGGCACATCAACCCACCTTCAAAATTTTGACCCAGAATTGTTCCTTGGTAAAAAAAATGCAAAGACAAAAATGGAATAGAGACTGAAGGAATGGCCCACAAGTGACTGGCCCAACTTGGGATCCATCCCCATGGGTGGGCACCAAACCCTGACGCCATTACTAATGATATGTTGTGACAGCCTAGCAAAACCGTTCTCTGAGGGGCTCTACTAGCAGCTCAGAGACAGATACAGATGCTTATAGCCAACTGCATGAGTGTTCTGCCTACATGTATGTCTGTGCACCACTTGCATGCCTGGTGCTCAAGGAGGCCAAAAGAAGCCACCAGGTCCCCTAGGACCAAAGTTACAGATGTTGTGAGCTGACATACATGTGCTGGGGATGGAACTTGGGTCCTCTGGAAGAGGCCATCTTTTCTACATACAGGTTGGTGCTTTAGTTCGCATTCTGGATTATCTACAGAGGTTCATGTGTGCAGTGATTTGTGGGGCAGCCAACGGTGCTTTCAAGGTGGTAAACTCTCCAGGAAGTAGGACCTAGTAGAAGGAAGTCACTGGGGACATAACCTGGAAGGGACTATTGGAGTCACAATCCTGTCCTGTCTCTGTTCCCTTCTGGCTGTAGTGATATAGTCAGCTCTTCCCCTACAGTTCACTCCTGCCATGATGTTCTTCTCCATCACCACAGACTACAAAGCAGCAGTCTGTTGACTTTTGGGTTGACTGTCTCAAGGATTTTGGCATAGGCGGAGAAAGCTGACTTACAGAGCACCTATGCATTCAACAGTTTAATTTTCACTACGACCCTGTGAAGTAATTACTAATCTTATCCCACAGATGAGGAAATTATGACATAGGGAATGAAATAGATTGCCTGAGACATTATAGAGCCAAGGTTTGAACTTAGACCACAGGGGATGAGGTAGAGAATTGGTACCCGAAACATTCTACCTGGGAATGGTGCTATTTATACCAAAACCTGACAATATTCCTCAGAAAGACGCACATGGAATTCCAATATGATCAATAATGTTGAATGTGTGCTCACGAGAGCCCCACTTTCCACAGTGACCAGCAGTTCTACCACTAAGTATATCCCCAAAGGGCACACAGAGAAGTGTTCATGACAGCCTCATGTACTACAGCAAGAACATGAAAATCCAAAGAGTGCATCAACCAACAAAGGGGTGAACCTGTGCTGTGTGCTCACAATGAGATATCACCCAGCTTTAGAAGTAATGCAGGTGTCTGCCCCTAAAGTGTCACAGGTGTGGATGCTGTGTCACATGTGTGTCGATCGGTGCCAGTGAGGAGAGAGGCTATGTAGTTCTACACTCAGTGTTCTAACATATGAACATCTGAATGGTCTAACACTTCCTGAAAAATGTGAACTTGAGTCAACCACCAGTTAGGCATCATGTATGCCAACAGTTATGGCTCCCAGGACCAAGAGCAAGCCTGACACTAAAGAACACCACCTGGGACTGAGGGCCCTGGGTGGGGCTGAGCTGGAGACAGATCAACCTCACCTGAGGCCACTAGGGCATTTGGGACAAGGAACAAACCAAAGATGACCACCATACAGGCACCATGGAGCCTAGGCAGGGAGCTTGACAGATGGTCAATAGTCGAGTGCTGAACAGTTGGGTGCTATGCAGTCGGGTGCTGCATGGGTCTGGAGAGGGCAGACCACACCCGAGATGACCCCTGACCTGCTTCCTCATTCAAGAATGGGGCATAACACTCGTGAGACCACTCCTGAGATGACCCCACACACTCAGAGACCCCAGATGCCACTTAAAGGAGCAAGTCAGTAATAGAAAAATGGAAGACAATGAGAATCAAAAGAAAGTGGACACAATGAAGAGAAGCCAAGCTGGCAGTGAGGAACAGCCTGATGTGAGTAGCCAGTGATGCCACCAGGGACCATGGTGGGGTCCAGGCCTGTGCTGGATCTGTGGCTCTACAGTAGCAGGGCATCTGTTACCCAGAATCAGGAAGATATCCCTATCTGGGCTGCTGCTCTGGGATATGCTGATGTCTGAGGGCTGTGCAAAACTGGCTTCAGTCCACTCCTGGGTATCATGGGAGCGCTGGCCCTGGGACAGGAGAATGGGCGCGCCAACCCTGCTTCTAGCCTGCTGCAGTACAGAGCGGGCCCTGCACACTGTGGGAGTTGCAGATGAACTGGCCCTGAGGATGTGAAGTTTGGGAGGCCTGGCCCTAACACTCATTTCCTATGCAGTAGTGTGGCTGAGGGAAAGATACCTTCCTCTTTTCTTACCCTTACCAGTTGCAGCAGGCAAGAAATCTGGTTTTGGGACCATGGCAGCAGGAGAGCTGTCCCTGCCCCTCACCAGCCACAGCACTCAGGAGAGCAGGTCCGACACCTTACCTGGGCAGCACAGTAAAGATGACCCTGGTGGTGGGGTTGGCCCAAGGGTGTGAGTGTGGGAGAGCTAGCCCTGCCATTATCTGCCATGCGGTGAAACGATCAAGGGAGAGATGCCCACCCCCCTAGCCCCCTGCCACCTATGACAGGCAGAAGTGCTGGCTCTGAAGTCATCAGAGCAGGAGAGCTGGCCAGCTTCCTCAACTGCTGCAGAGCTCAGCAGAGCGAGTCCTGCATCTCCCCTGGGCAGCACAGTAGCTCAGACAAGGGAGAGATGCCTCCTCCGGGGCACAGTGTGACACACTACAGCTTCCATTTGGAAGGTTTTTTTTCCCCCCTGTTGCGGAACGTGGTTGCAAGGATGGAGGGCAGGGACAAGGATTGTGGAAGATGAGCAGGATTGGGGTGCATGAAGAGAGACTCACAAAGAACCAATAAAAGTTTTTTCAAAAGTAACAAAGTATACACTACACCATGGATAGACCTTGAAAGCATGCTAGGTGAAGTAAGCCAGACTCCCAAGCTATGTACTATCCCATTTAAAGGAGATACCCAACATAGGCAAATCCATTGAAATAGAGAAAAAATTAGTGACTGCTTAATCTATTTTCTGGTACTAGGAACGGGGAAGAAATAAGAGCAGCTACTGACGGGTCTGGGGTATCTTTGTGGAATGACTGAGCGGTCTGCAGGTAAATCTGTTTACAGTTACATGGCACTAGAAACGAACAAGGAGGCACTGAGTGTGAATTTTATACACTGGAAATGAAGTAAGAGGTACTGAGTAGGACTCTCTGAAAGCTGAATTTTATAATATGTTGATTTCATCTCTGTCTCTGTCTCTGTCTCTGTCTCTGTCTCTGTCTCTGTCTCTGTCTCTGTCTCTCTCTCTCTCTCTCTCTCTCACACACACACACACACACACACACACAATGTTTTCTATTTGATTCCATACACTATCACTGTGAAGGTCAGAATGATTTCAGGCATAATAAACAAACAAAATCAATCTACACTCAGTCCCCCGTGAAAGGCTGGACTGCCACTGCATTAAATGGCCAAAGGACCAAAGTTAAAGCACCCAGCTGCTGCACAGGTTGTTGTGTTTTAAGACTCCAGACCTAAAGCATCAGCCACAGCAGCCTGTTCCCTTGCATGTGATGAATGGTCTCATGGTCTGTCTTCTGCCTTAATCAAAGTTCGGCTCAATTGTAACAATGACTGGAGTGGTCCACCCAAGCCATCCTTGACGGGCTCCAATTAGAAATGCTTTACTTGACCTTTTATTAGCCATGATCCCCAACAAATTTGTGCCAAATCACACCGAAGAACTGTTCTCGTATCTTTTGTGACTGCAGAGAAGATAACGGGATATAATTATTTTAAAGCAATCACATCGTGACCTTCAGAGCTATTTGCAAAGGTCATATTCTCTTCACACACCGTTGATTTCCTTTCACCATTTCCTTTTGTCCTGCCAGACATAAATTTAGCGGAGGAAGAAGAGAGAGACAGAGAGAGTATTTTTTCCCCCTGTGGATGAAAGCTGAGGAAGATAGTTCCAAGTCCCCGTAGGCGCTCAGAGGGCTGTGGGCTATGATAGGCTATTTTCTACCATTTAGATTCCGCTTTATCACCACCCGCTTTCTTCATTATTCCCCACTTATCACAGGCGGCATCGCTACAGAGCCCAAATAGAGCGTTGTAATTACCCGGCTGCCACCCGATAGCACCTCCTCTATCATCTTTATCTCACTGGGCCGTGCTGTTTCATCGTGGATAAAACTTGCCCGTGGCAATGTCTGTGATAGTGCATCTCAGAGATACATTTAAAGTTTACTCATTTATCGCGGGGAAGCGCCGAACCCAGGCAATTATTACACTCCCAGGCTTGGTTTCTCACTAAGGTTGCTTTAATTCCCTTTGTATCAGTTGGTCTTTCCTTTCGTTCTCAGAAACGCTAGGGTCATGACTGGCTACTGAAGTGAAGTTTTAAGGAAATGGTGGAGAATGAAGAAGAAAAGGTGCCTGAGAACACATGTGCATGCTTGTATGTGTGCATGTGTATGCACGTGTGTAAGTGTGCATGTGTGTGTATGAATGTGTATGTATGTATGTGTGTATATGTTTGCATGTGTATGTGTGTATAAATGCGTGTGCATGTGTATATGTGTACATATATGTGTGTGCATGTGTATATATGTGTGTATATATATGTGTGTACTTGTGTGTATGTGTGTATGCACATGTATAAGTGTGCATGTATGTGTATGAATGTATATGTATGTGTGTGTACGTATGTGTATGTATGTGTGTATAAGCGTACATGCATGTGTATGTATGTATGTGTGGTTATGAATGTGTGTGCATGTATATGTATAAATGTGTGTGTATATGTGTGTATGTGTGTATGCATGTGTGTGCAAGTGCACACACACACATATAACATACATGCATGCTGGCCACTCCATTCAAGCTTTCTTCTTGCTATACACACCGATTTGCAGCAGGGCATTCTTGAGGCAGCTGATAGTGGCAGAAGATGTTGCCTGTGTAGCATGTCCTTAGGATTTGTCACATCCTGTTCTGGATGCTCTGGACATGTCAGACCTAAAGTGCAGAAAAGCTGATACCTAAAAGAATATGGACCATGTAAACTGCCCTTCTTTAGCATGCTGCATAAGCTTTTTTCTTATTTCACAAGTAAATGGCACCGGTGTGTGCTCACATGTAAAGATGAGCGGACAACATAGGAGAAATGGTTCCCTCTCCATCCTGTGGACCCCACGGATTGAACTCGAGTCCTCAGGCTTGGCAGAAAGCACTGTAACCTTCTGAGCCATATTACCAACCCCTCGGAGAAAGTAGATGAGCTACGCCAGGAGGACCTACAGATTTATAAAAAAGGAATAAAAGTTTCGTGGAGGAGGGACTCCTGTAGAACAAGGATGAATTTCATCTGATCCATTTTTTTCTGGCATTTTAATCTTTACTTTTTGACTTGGTTCGAGTAACTGGCTTTGTACAATGTTGTACTGGCATCTTTTATACATTCCAGGTATAATAAAATACAACAACAACAACAAACCAAAAGTCTTCCAAGTTCTGTGTTCTCAGTCGAGTGCTAGCTTTTTAATGGAAAGGCTGTGTGTTTATGTGTATTTTCTTTGAAGAAACAGCCCATTAAACTGTCCATAGGGTGACCAAAATGTAGTTAGTAGTGGGGCATTTTATTTTATCATACAGCTTAGAGTTAAAAACTGGCATGGCGGCAGAAGGTTGTCGCAGGGGAGGGATAATCACCTCCTGGGAAGGACCAGGGGATGCAGGAATGACGTTGGGTGGCCAGGTTTGGCCTCGAGGGCGGTACCTGCCCTGGCTAAGCCTTGGTTTTCTCACCTTGGTTTTCCCTTAGCTAAGGGAAAGCTAAGATCACACAATGCCAGCCATTCAGCAGGGCGTGTGACGATCTATGCTCACTTGGGTCACTACTGATGGCTGTCACTTGGATTTAGAACGACAGCCTGGAATGAACCCTGACTAAGCCACAGGCCCCTGAAGCTGTGTGGCAGGGTGTTGTTGGCTCTCTGGGCAAGGCAGATGTCCTGGTTCCTAATTTATCTCCCTGGGTAGGTAGCCAGGGTTGCTTTGTTCAAGTTGAGTCACCGGGGCCAGCTCATCCCATGAACTGATGCTGTCACTTGGGACTGTCTCTGCACCTGTGGCTTCTTTCCGTGTGAAGCAGTTTTGTTCATACTGCACATTGATAGAGAAAGGGGGCGGAGCTTTCAGCACTGCGGCGCCAGGGGACACACCGATATGTTTGGGGGAGGGTTTAAGATCTGATCAGAAGTGATTACACTCAAACTGAAAGATTAAAAAGCTAAGTCTCCTGGGCCCGGGGAAATCATTCTTGGCCCAGTGCTTGCCAAGCAAGCAGGAGGACATGAATCTGATGAACCAGAACCAGGTAAGAACCCTTTGCTGGGGTTTCTACAGCAGTTATCCTAGACCTGGGGAGGCCAAGGCAAGAGGAGCTCGCTGAACAGCCGGGATACCTCCATGGTAAGTTCCAGGCTAGTGAGAAACTCTGTGTCCAAAAACAAGGTGGATGGCTCCCGAATGTGTGTGCATGTATGGGCATGTGTGCACACACTCACCTACACACACACACACATTCATACACAAATATGCATACACACCCACACACATACACATATATGCCCTCAGACAGACACTCATACACACACACACATATAATCACTCACATGTACATGCACACACATGCACTCCTACACACACATGAGCACACGTGCAGGTATACATGTATGCACACACACGTGTATGCGCGTGCATACACACAAACACCTCTTCAAACCGTCCTCCAGAAATTCACTTGTAGCAGGAAAGAATCCCGTCTAAAGTGACAGGCATCCTTTATAACTCATGAGTGGCACCTGGAAAGGGGCAGGACAAGGCATATGTCAGAATAAGCTCTTCCATGGCCACTGCCAACAAGGAGACATGTCTCAGATGCCCGGGACTTTCTCCAGGGCGAAGCTGTGCTGTAGGCACGCACTTGTTGGCACCGTGGAAGCTCTGGGTGCCACACAAAACACCCTGTGGGTTGTATAGACTTCTCAGCGTCCCTGCAAATGGCAGTTGTCATTTTCCCTTGTTCTCTGGAGAGAAGCTAAGGGAAAGTTTGTAATTCAGGGTCTGAGAAAGTTCCGAAAGATTCTCCTCCAGTCTTCCAAAGCTTTCTTCAAAGTTTCAAATTTATGTTCATCTTTTTCCTGAGGCCGAGTCTGTATTTGGGGTCAGGTTCTCAGGGGTCACTGTGTTCTTGTTTGAGATGCATTTTCTAGGAAATAGCAGAAAGGAGAGAGCATGGGGGGTTCTCAGAGAGCGGAAAAGCACACGAAGCTGCCTTATGGGGCCAGCTTCTCACACCCTGCCTTGGCCCCTCCCAAGCTTCTTGGCTGCAGCCCAGAAAGGCTCCAAGCCGGGGGATTCACCTATGCAGGAGCGCAGGAGAGGCAGGAAAAGGCCTCATGTAAACCCCGCCTACTTCAGAAACAAGAGCCAGATCATCAGTTTGAATTGGCTGGGGTTTTTCTTTCCATTTCAAACAGCAGAGATTTGAGTTGCCTGTACCGGGACACAAGACGGCATGTTGTATCATGTGGTTTTTTCACTGAGCTCAGCGAGTCCCGGGACATCACCATTCTGACTCCCTCCAACCTCTCCGAATAAAAGCATAGGTGTCATTGTGGCAGCTCCTAGAAGCAGGCCTATTGATCTATTAAAAGCAGCACTTTAATTAAGCAATAATATGTGGTCGGTTGAGGGTGCCAAGTGATAAATACCAAGGAGCAGCTGCCAGACGAGGGCCTTACAGAAAGCACCCGGCCACTCTCTGCCAGACTTGGGAGTTATTCATCCAATAGAACTTCTCTCCCTTATTTGGAAAACTAATAGGTTCATAATTTTTATTTTGTTAAAGTGTCAGGACATCGGGCCACGTTTCACATGGGTGCTTTTACCTGATATGCCGGGACATCGTGACCTTCAGTAGGGGGTGGATTTCGACAGGCATTTCTCCTCCTACCACACTGGAGAAAAGTCTGGGAAGTAAGGAATGGCAGCTACCTCAACTCACATTGTCACTTATTTAAAAATGGTGACTTCCTGTGGGATTGGACAGGCAGGACTGTGAGTACTGGGTCGGCCAACAGGAAGTCTGCAGGAGCCTCTCTGAAGCCTCGGGCTCTTCCATCATCTGGTCCTTCCAGCTGCCTGGGAGCTGCTGTTTCTCTTGTTCTTTTAATTCTAGGAGTGCAAGTTCATTCTCAGCTTGACTCCCCATTGCCCTGTTTTACCTTGCAACACCTCCTTACCCTCTAGACTCTCTCATCTTTTCCAGCTTTGCAGATCCCAAGCATCGGTCAGTCCAAGCTCAGAGCTCGCTCTTCTGGTCTTCTCTCTGTTGCGCACAGCTTTCCTGTTGTTTTACAAACTTGCCCAGTGAGAGTCTCAAACTCCACTGACAACTTGAATCTACCCTAGCTCTGTCCTGCACAGACAGCGGTAGGTGTTGACTAACTCACAGTACAAAGGGTGGCCGATGGTTTTCTTGAAGTGTTTCTACTAGGTTGCAAGTTGAATAGAATGGGTCTCTGCAAGTTTCAGCCTGTGGCTGGGAATTTCCCTCTATATTTGGTTTCTCATCGTAGTTTTTTCCTTTCAAAAAGGAAAGCAGACAAAAAGGAAAAAGAAGGTGCCCTGGGGCTGAACTAAAGTTCAGACATTTTGTTTCCTGAGCTACAAGAGACAATTTATTGAATGTGGCTCTCTACATAGGGTGAGAGAGAGCCTGTCTACTCAGCATCATCATAGTTAACCCTCGCCATAGTTCTGCTCGATGCTCGGGCTTCCCCTTGGCTTGGAACAGTCAATGGTTGCTGATTCTTGGTAAGAAATAATGGGGGCAAGAATAGTGACAGGGAACTGCAGACTTGGAATAGAGCTGGCTTGTGAGGAGCCATGAAGAGACCTGAGGGGAACAACTTCTGACTCTCTCAGAAGAACCCTGTGGTCCCCCCTGCCAGCATCCCCTCATCCAGCTTGTGCAGTACTGTGGTCGAGATCAAAACCCTCCCCAAGACCTGGGTGAGATAATGTTTGTTTCTCAGCTGGAGATATGACTGGGCATAATGGGCACCGTAGCAAGCAGGTCTCAGTTGAAGACTAAGCTCATTGGGAAATGTCCTTGGAGGACATAGTTGGACCCTGGCCCAGGGCTCTCATAGGTGAAGAGCTTTGCACTGCTCCATGCTTCCTGTCAGGTTGTCTTCCCAGTGGAAGGGGTAATTGGGCAGACGTTGGGATACTGGATACTCTGACTAATTTCTAAGTCACTGACCCGTAGCTGCTCACTCCTGGCTTGAGCAGGTATTAAGTGCTGCGTTTCCCTGTTTCCAGAGATGAAGAGGGGCAGAGATTGCCCTTAACACATAAAGATTAAATGAAATAAATCTACATAGAGTGATTAGGATCACATCTAACTTACTGTAAGCTCTCGATCAATATCAACTGTCATAACCTCTCATGCCGAGTTTGGATTAATTATCTGTAGACCCCTGAATGAAATATGCAGGCATTCTTTCCAAGGATTGTACGTCTTATGTGACCCTGGAAGCTTTGCTCACGCTCTTTCCATTTTAAGTAGAACTGTGCCCACAGAACGAGCAGGCAGGCCCCGGACTGTGTGTGGACTTGAAATGACAGGTCAGGGTATTCATTTATGTCTAAAGTACTTTAGCTTGGCAATCACTAAAAGAAGATTAACACTTGACATGATAAGAAAGTTGGATCAACACAACCCCAGAGATCTGGGAGATAGACTAAGATAGAAAATCTCAGACTTCTATGGGCCAGACACAGAACAAGGTTGACTGGCAGGAAATAGCTGTTGATGGCTCCGTTTATCTGTAAAAGATAAATCAAATGGAGGCTAATCGGAAAAGAAATGCATTAATAGTGTTAAAGATTAGATAGGACGGCAAGGCATTAAAGGGACACGGTCATGGTCAATAAGAATAAGAAATTGAATGACCCACAAAGCTGAATCATCTCACCTGGTCATTGGCTGATCTACTGTCGATGGGGAAGATTGGTGCACACAGAAGTCAAAGCACGGACAGATCTCCATCCTGTTTGGCTTCAAGGCTGCCCTCCACAAAGCATTGGAAGCTAGGGTTGAATTCAGTGACCTCTACAGGTTCTTGCTGGGCTGCTGTTGTAGATGGCACAGCTCCACCACAGAACAAAAGAGTAAATAGCCCAGGCCTGGGGCTGTTCCTCTACCCATGCACACACCCATGTGCAAACATCTCCACTCTGTACCACTGTACCCAATGCTGTAAGTTTGGTTGCAATATAGTTTTTTCTTCTTTGCAGGCAGGAGGTCCACACGATAAGTTCCCCTCCTGTATTTTGCTAACTTTGTCCTGCTTTCTGCTTCACTGGAGCAGTAGTGGGAAAATCCTGTGAATGAAGAAGATCACATCTGCTGTCTCTGTCTTTAGAGACAACCAAGAAGCAGGAAATGTGGGAAGCCTGGTGATGCCGCAGCCAGGTGGGACTAAGACCACGTGGGAAGAAAGAGAAGAGAAGAAAGTCGGAGGGTCAGGAATGTCGGGAGACGCTCGTGATCTCAGCACTTGGGATTCGGAGACAGGAGGTTTGGGACTACACAGTGAGGACGTCCCAAGGAGGAAATCAAAACTAAAAAGAAAAAGCAAGCACTGTTTGAGGTATAAGTAGAGAAAAAGAGATAACAGGGACCATTTGGTGGCTGGGGATTGAACTCAGGACCTCTAGAAGAACAATCAGTGTTCTTAACCGCGGAGCCATCCCTCTAGCCTGTAATATAACATTTTAAAGGAATCCATTCAAACTTCGAAACAGGAAAGTCTGCCTTTGAGGGTCTGAGGTGCAGATGGTCATCAGGAGCTGACACGCTCGGATTTGCAGCTGTTCGCTCAAAAGCTTCAGTTCTTTCTTATACACAGATGGACCAGCCAGGCATTCGGGCGTCAGGGACGGGGCACTTCTACATATTCGGATTTGCATCTAAGTTTATAGTTCACGAGGTCTATCATGACTTAAAAACACACACCCAACCCTGACTCATAGCCTCTGACAGAAGATTTTTAAATCTGTCAATCAGGGAAGTTAAATACTAACTGTACATAGACCTACCAGCATCCTACATCACTAAAGGCACTAGTGTAACAACGGAGTTGTACACAAAGGTGGCTTTGTATTTTTTTTATTTCCTCTTAGGTGTGTGTGTGTGTGTGTGTGTGTGTGTGTGTGAGAGAGAGAGAGAGAGAGAGAGAGAGAGAGAGAGAGAGAAGAGAGAGAGAGAGAGAGATCCATATTTAACTCTTTGTTTTGCTTTTATTTTTGTGTGTGTGTTTGAGACAGGATTTCTCTATCTAACAGCTCTGGTAGTTCCAGAACTCATTTTGTAGACCAGGCTGGCCTTAAACGCAGAGATCCTCCTGATTCTGCCTCCGAGTGCCAGGATCAAAGGTGTGAGCCACCACACCCAGCCCCATGTTGCAGTTTAACTGTGCTTTTTGCTGATTTTTTTTAATCAAGATGATTTGTCTCTTAGTGAGAGGGTGGTCTTGAACCCTTCCAGTGTTATGGTACTATACTGACCCATCCTTGTATGTCTCATTAGACTTGCTTTATGAACTAGGCACAACAAACGATTTCTAGCATTTGTTAGAGACAGGATGTTTGTCTCTCAGTCTATTTCAAATCTTGATTTCTTTTTTTAAAAAATATTTATTTATTTATTATATGTAAGTACACTGTAGCTGTCTTCAGACACTCCAGAAGAGAGCATCAGATTTCTTTTCTGAATTTACCACAGATCTTGCTGCCTTTGTTATCTGGGTCTTGAATTTCTTTCCCTACTTCACTCTGTTGATCGTTTGAATTCTCTTTGAGATCACTCGTCTGTTCTCTGAAGATGAGGCCTCACTGCCGCGGTATGGAATTCACAACGGTCTTGAATTGGTAATCTTCCTGTTGCTGCCTCCTGAGTGCTGTACACGAATATGCCACCACATACTTTTTAAGGATTAAAATTTTTTAATGTAAGGTTAATTTATTGTTATTTTTTGTGTGTTAGTGTTTTGCCTGCATCCATATCTGTACACCCCGTGAGTGCAGTACCGTCAGAGGCCAGGAGAGGGTGTTAGACTTCTTGGAAATGGAACTGTGGACCGGGGTCCCACTGTGAGGGTGTTGGGCACTGAATTCGGGCTCTCTGCGAGGGCAGCAAATGCTCTTAACTGCTGAACAGTCTCTCCAGTTCCACCACTGATCATTTTGAAACGAGACATTTGAAATTTTTGCACGGTATTTGATGATTTCAACATTGTCAGGTCTGATTGCTGAAGAGCTAGAATCTTTGGAATGAGACGTGTTGCCTCACTTCTCACGCTTGTTATGTCTGATGATTTTATTCAGAGGTTGTCTTAGCGCTTTTGTTTTGTTTTGTTTTGTTTTGTTTTGTTTTGTTTTGTTTTGTTTTCAGAGTGTAACCCCAGTATCATTCAGAGAGTGAAATGAGCAACTGTTGTTCCATCTTTACCAGCGCTCTGCCTGGAAGGCTGTTGGTGCCATGGTCTATTTCCCAACCTGCTCTGCTTCTCTGCGCTTGTCAGCTCCCTGGGGACTTGCCCATGGTCCCTAGCGCCCTGGAGCTCTGGCCCATCTTCATCCGGACTTCTCTCTTTCATAAAATCCCCATGAAACAGCTTCGAATCCAGCACCACACTCTGCTCATTATTGTAAAACAATTGCTGTTGTCATATGTTTGTTTTTAGTCTATTTGCTTTATAATTAATTTTAAAATCTATTTGTATATTCCAGATAGCAATTTATTATTATTATTATTATTATTATTTTGTTAAGCGTGCTGTAAATAATTCCTACCTTATCTCTCTGGTGACTTATGTTTTCATTTTCTATATAATTTAAGTGAGAATTCTTGATTTTTAAATGTATACCAATTTAGAAATGTGGAAGTTTTAACTTTTATATTTAAGTATGTTGAAGGGCATATCAGAATAGCTGTCCGTTTTCCATTGATGAGATAATTCCTAGCATTTATTGTGTATTTTCTCCATTACCTGTGATACAAAAATCTAGTTTTCATGTACATGTGAGGCTGTTCATAGGCTCTTCATTCAGATTTATTATTCCTTTCTTTCCCTATTTTCAAAAAAGAGAAAACATTAGTATCTAGAACATTTAGATTTTAAAACAAATAATAAAGCAAATAGCCAAACAGAAAAACAGACAGGAGAATGTAATTAAGAAATAATATACTCTTGTATTTTGCCCCGTTCTTCTGCAGGAGTATATTGGGCCAGAGAGGGCTTAGTGGGCAAAAGCACTTGACACACACACAACCTTGAACACCTGAGGTTGTCCCCAGAACCCAGCAAAACAGCCAGATGCTCTCGCCCATGTAATTCCAGATGCCTGCTCCTAGGGACAAACAGAAGGGGACAGGAGGACTAACTGGAAACCAGTTTACGGAGCACACATCAAAAGAGAGGTGCTGACTCAGAAACAACCTGGAAAGAGAGAACTGATTTTTAAAAAAGGTTTACTTATTAATGTGTTATGTATGTGGGTGTTTGGTCTGCATCTGTACTGGCTAGTTTTGTGTCAACTTGACACAGCTGGAGTTATCACAGAGAAAGGAGCTTCAGTTGAGGAAATACCCCCAGAAGATCCAGCTGTAAGGCATTTTCTCAATTAGTGATCAAGGGGGAAAGGCCCCTTGTGGGTGGGACCATCTCTGGCCTGGTAGTCTTGGTTCTATAAGAGAGTTGGCTGAGCAAGCCAGGGGAGGCAAGCCAGTAAAGAACATCCCTCCATGGCCTCTGTATCAGCTCCTGCTCCCTGACCTGTCTGAGTTCCAGTCCTGACTTCCTTTGGTGATGAACAGCAGCATGGAAGTGTAAGCCGAATAAACCCTTTCCTCCCCAATTTGCTTCGTGGTCATGATGTTTGTGAAGGAATAGAAACCCTGACTAAGACAGCATGTATGGCTGAACACCAGAAGAGGGCATCAAATCCCATTACAGATGGTTGTGAGACACCATGTGGTTGCTGGCAATTAAATGCAGGGCCTTAGAAAAGCCAGTGTGCTCTTAGCCACTGAACCATCCGTGTCTTCAGCCCCAGAGAACTGATTTTGGAAAAATTGTCCTCTTACTTCCACGGGTATGCGGTAGCATGGGTGAGCGTGCATACACACACACACACACACACACACACACACACTTTTAAGAAACCTTGTCACTAATTTCTACTCTTTAGTAGTTAATCGATCACGTGGCATGCTCTGATTTCTTTGAGTTCTCCTTCTGTGACAGTTTTCAGATGTATATGCTATTACATCCAAGTTTTCAAAGACATGGGCATAAATTCTTCTCAATATTCTGTCGTTTCCCTTCAAATTCTTGTTTATTGCTATGCCTCCTCAACTTTTGGTCCCAACATCACATTTATTTGTATTTTCTCTAACTTGTCTTGAATAAGTTCACCAGAAATTTGTTAATTTAATTAGTATTTCTAATGAGTCAACTTGTGGCTTTCTTAATTCTTTTTTATTAGTCTTTTGCTCTTTACTATGTAATTTCTTCTTCTTTTGGGAAATTATAACTCTAATATGATTATTTCAACTTTAGTTGGATGTCCCTACTTGTAATTTCCCTTTCATTCTCTCTCTATGTCCTTCCACCACCTCCTTCTCTCCTCCCTCTTTCTTCTTTTCTTTTAATATAGGTGTTTAAGAATATAGATGATATAGCCTTTTCCTCTAATATCATTACTTTTGTTAAGACAGATTTTTGTGTGTACATGTGTTCTAGTTTCATGATCTTGTTCTGTCTTAAGAAACCATTTATTTTATTTTATTTTATTTTATTTACAAGTTTGCTTTAAACTTGTAAAACTTAAAAAATATGTAAAATAATATAATGAACCCCTTCTATCAAGTTATGGCTAACTGTGTTTCATACAAAAGGCATGTCCAACCAAAGCCTGTGAGCTGCATACATCTCAGGAGAGCTACAAACACAACCCAGTACATTCATAAATGACAACAGCGTGCTATCATAGCCAGTTGGTGGACATCCCTGCCTATACACCTTTCCCTCTGCCCGTCTGCTTCAAATATTTCACAGCAAACCCTACATATTTTATTTCATGAATATTTGGATATATTTTTCTAAAAGATGAGCAATTAAAAATATCACATCGAAATCATTATAGTCATTTTAAATATCATAAATTACCCATTCAGTCTTCAAAGGTCTCTGAGTATCATTTGTTTTTTTTTTCTATTTTTTTTTATTACATATTTTCCTCAATTACATTTCCAATGCTATCCCAAAAGTCCCCCATACCGCCCCCCACTTCCCTACCCTCCCATTCCCATTCTTTTGGCCCTGGCATTCCCGTATATTGGGGCATATAAAGTTTGCAAGTCCAATGGGCCTCTCTTTCCAGTGATGGCCGACTAGGCCATCTTTCGATACATATGCAGCTAGAGACAAGAGCTCCGGGGTACTGGTTAGTTCATCTTGTTGTTCCAACTATAGGGTTGCAGATCCCTTTAACTCCTTGGGTACTTTCTCTAGCTTCTCCATTGGGAGCCCTGTGATACATCCAATAGCTGACTGTGAGCATCCACTCCTGTGTTTGCTAGGCCCCTGCATAGTCTCACAACTGAGTATCATTTGTATTGGCAATTTGTTTATTCAATTTAGACCACACATTCCAATTAATGTTTTTAAAGTTCTACTCTTTTTGTTTCTCCTGTCTCTGATTTTGGGATCTCTTCCTACTTCTGCCCGACACAAGCATCAAGGAAATGGCTTATTGGCAGGCTTTCCCACAGCCTGACTTTTGTCGAGTGGTGCTACAGAGGCAGTCATCTGCTCTGTACCTGTTAAACTAGCACTGGGACCTGATTGATTATACGACTCTCACTATATAAGCTTGACTACACCATGCTAATTACATCAGGACTACTTCAAGAAATGAATGTGTTTTCTTTGGGCAGCCATCCTGTCTGATCTTTCTCTTTGTAATATTGCTAACCTTTGATGACTGTTGTCTAGATTCATTCACTAATTTAGAGTTGATACAGTTATTATTCTAAGTCTGACCTTTTGTTTGCATATTACAGGTTGATTTTTCCCATGCCACTTAACCTAACATGTGTCAGACAGACATAAAAACTGACCAAAGATGCATGCTTTCCATACATTTTATCAAAGTTCAATGCCACGATCTAGCATAACTTAATAGCTTTCAAATTAAATCACATTTTTAATTGACGTGTGTATGTCGATGATTAAAACTGTTGGGAGTCACCAGTGAAATTCATCTGCAAAAGCTAGACCTTAGAAAGTGTAACTTAGTATTTGCAATGGTTTACCCAGCCTCTGCACACAGAAAGGCTGGTTACACTTGCCATCCAACGAACTCACTAAGGTAATTAAACATGAGTCTTAATATTTCCCCCAAATAAAAATGCACTGCTAAAATATCACTTTTCAAATTATGAAACAGTTAAACTAGTATGAAGAAATCCAAAATGTCTCTTCCCCAAACTATATCTATCGTCTATCATTGACCTATCATCCATCTATCATCTACTATCTATCTATCTATCTATCTATCTATCTATCTATCTATCATCTATCATTTATCTACCTATTGTGTATCTATCATCCATCTATCATCTATGTATGTATGTATCATCTATCTATTGTCTATCATCTATCTACCTATGTATCGTATATCTATTGTCAATCTATCATTTATCTATCTATTGTCTATCTAACATCCATATATCTATCATCTATGTATGTATGTATGTATGTATCTATCTATCTATCAGTCATCTATCTATCATCTATCTATGTATCCACCCATCCATCTTTCATCCAGTCATTATGTATTTTGTGCTTACTTGGTGATGATTATATGTATCACTCATTTAGTATGGCTCAAACTGAGTGGCTGCGTGTGACAGTCTGCCGGGGCCACTGGTGACAGGCACCCCCGCATCATGACTCACTTCTGCAGCACCAGTTCTCAAGAGTCCTTTCCCACCAGGGATCTGGACCCCAGCCACTCTCTGACACTTAAGGCTGGGCCAAAGCTAGCTTTCATCTAGCCTTAAAGCTAAAGCATAACTTACACCCACTCTTCAGCGATTGCTGCCAAAAGACATACACTGCACTGGGTACTGGGTCCAACTCAGTCCTCTGCCAGCTGGGAATGAGCTGCTCCTCCCCCAATGCACTAGGGAGTGAGGAAACACTGTCTCCTCTGCCGCCTTCCTAAGAAGGAACCTTGGATGCTTGGTCAGTGGGCAAGAACACGCCTATAATGTCCTTTTTTGCAGGACAGGGTCCAGGTGGCTTGCGTTTGCATAAGTAATAAGTGTACTTAGGTGAGTCCTCCCAGACCTATTTCCTGGGCAACTAAATAAATCCACCTGCAAGTTTGAAAAGCAAAGTTTAGATTCATATTTTCTCAGGCAATATTGGTTAGTTGTTTTTCATATGTGTATGTCACAGAGTCTCGACTAATATGCTAAGTACGTGAAGTTGTATGTTCCTCGCCTACATAACAACTATGAGAAGTGTGGACGGAAAAGAGTATTCGAGAGAGAAAGCTGATGAATGGAAAGGTTTGCCCCAGGAAAGTCTCCCCTCTGGAGAGCTGCGTGTTAGCACAGTAGCCAACAGTATCATACTGCGAACTTCCTTCTGAGGATGGGGACCACAGCGCAAGTTCCCAGAAAAACTGACAGAACTCTCAGCAAGGATCCAGGACCTCAGAGCTGCTTCCCCACCATCCTTGCTTCCCAACTCTGTCTTGCTTTGTCCCTTCCTTGCTTGAGCAAACCCATGTGAGCATTAGCATAAAATGCAACCCTTAACTGTATTTTAAAGGTCACCCAACTCTCCAGCAGGTTATAGACATGTTGGATAGACATTTGGATAGCTGTGCAACAATCAGTGGCCCATCATCAGTGACAGTGAGGTACTCCTCCATTGCCTGTTCCAAGTGTTGCCCAGGAAGAGCAGCCACAGTGGGCACTGATCCTATGTTCCTGTACACAACAGAATGGTGAGAGCCCATGTGACCCTACTGCCCGCTCGTGTGGAGTGTAGGTGAGGAGACTAAGCCCTAGAGAACGTAACATGCCATGTGTCAGGCCAGGCAGCTTTAGTAGCAGAGCAAGAGGCCTGCGCTTATTCTGAACCAGGAGGAATAACAGAGGAGACCAAGAGCCTCCCACCCAGCCCCCAACCCCAGTCCTTCCCAGGCAGCAGCTCACATTCTTTTGCAAACCAATCTCCTTACCGGTTCCAACCAGCTCACAGCCTCAGCTGGGAGAAGATTTGTTAAACTGCAGTACGCGCTTTGGAAAACTGCCCAGGATGCACCAATCCCGACAAAGCAGAGATCCCGCCTCATCTGCATTCTGCTCTAGTCTCCTAGAATCGCCTTCAGTGTGCCACAGTTCACGTGGTTCGCCAGAAGCTTTGGTTAGGAGGAGGTGAGACACGGGTATGGGGGCACAGAGAGTCCCACCTCTATTCCCCACAGCCAGGGCACACAGTGGTTTTCCAGGCTCTACGACCTACCATTCCTTGTTTCATCCTTCAAATGACCTTAAAGAAAGATTCTAAGATAGCCATACTGGAGCAGGGGGTAAATATGGCGGCATGTGATGCGTGAAGTGTAAGTATTGGAAGCTCTGTCTTTTCTTTCATAGCTGAGCCTTAATGTGGACAGAGCTAAGATAGGCTCGAGGAGGCCTCGAGGGTCCCCAAAGATGGCGAGGATGTCCAAAACGAAAACCTTGCACACAATGCCAGCTACCTGGCGTAGTCTTTCTTTGCGTCTGTCCTTAGCCCAGCGCAGTTGGCCACAGCCCCAGAAGGGAAGCCATCTCTGGGTTACAGGGAGATTTCTAGTGGTGAGTGTGGTTGTGAAGGAAGGGCAAGGCTGTGCACGGCATAGGTATCCACTAACCTCAAAGATGGGTTCAAACTGTTGTGTAACTTTGGTTATCAAGGATTTAGGCTAACGAATTTACCTGCATGGCTTCCGGTTAATACCCAGGAACATATGAAAGATGTGAGTGAGGCAGGGGACGCCAAGAGATTAAGACATTTCTTTGGGGTGTAAACCTAGAAAATGGCACAGTCTTGACCTCTAATGGAAAACTCTAGTTTCCAACCACGTTACTATGTTTCAGCTTCTACATTTATTCAATATGAAGTATTTATTTAGTGTTTATTAATTAACCACATACCACGAGTTAACTCGAATATATGTAATATATGTATACATGTAATATATATGTATACATATATTATATACATATATATGTGTATATATATGTGTGTGTATGTATGTATGTATATAATATATTAATGAATAAAGACAGACATGACCCTTGCCCTCAAGGGTGAAAACCTTTAGTCATGTGAAGTGGCTTTATCTCCTAGTAGGGTGAAAAATAAGAGAACAAGTTAGAAACATGATCACAGACCATGATAAATGTTATGGCTGTCACTGAATATTTGAGATTGCTGTAAAATAAAGTATTTCCTTGAGCATCTCGTAGTGCGTGGAAGGAGGTCCTGTGTAAACACTGCTCACACTGAATTAATCTATCGTAGAAATTTTATTTTAAGGGAGTTTCTTTCCATTAGTTCTTTTATTTGCTCTGAGATCATCCCATGCTGAACCTAACCCAGTCCCACTGCTATTAAAAAAAAAAAAGGCTTTTACTTCCCTGCCTCTCAAAGCCAAAGGTATTTTTAAAATCCACTTCACATAACTAAAGGTTTTCTAAAATATCCCTGTGAAATGGAGCCAGCCCCAGAAAAGCTGAAATTGTGTCCTAGCAGCCGCTGAAGGAACCACACTGAAGACTGTCTCTGCTCCAGCAACGTCACCATCTTCTTTTCACTGGCGGAGCTGTGTGAAAATCTCTCAAGGAAAAGGGACAGGATATGAGTTAAACCCATCATTTGAAAGACAAGTATATCAGATGAGCAGAGATGGAAGCAGTATTATTATGTCGTGTTATTAACATTGTTCTTCCTTGTAGTTGTGAGATTTGAATCTGGGCAATCTTTGTCCTTTATATTCACAAATACCTAGTAGGAACGGAGGTGGGTGATGTCAGGGTTCCCACCATTCCCTAAAGAGCTTTTAAATGGAAAATGCCTGCCGTAGACCTGCGTGCCTGAGACTCGGTGTTTAATTAGATCAGCATCTCTCAGGTGCCCAGGTTTCCCAGAGATAGACATTGTGTAAACACAAGGTATTATTAATGTTATCATAGTATCATTATGGCGTTGTAATTGTGTGGATTCTCCCATAAAGCTACCTAGGATGGGATCCTATCCCAGGCCATTACTGTCTAGTGCTTTGAGCTTAGATGAAAGGTGTGTACGGCTGTCTTGTGTCGTTAGCATCATTATCGTGGTTATTACTGCACTTAGCATTATTGAAGAATGAACCAATTTTCAAATTCATCTCAAGATCTCTCCAGGTTGTTTTCTTTCATGTTTACTTTGTGACTTGGACAATGAGCTTTACCACGTTGGTTCAGAGATGTGGGGTACAGTAACCCCTACAGCTCCAGATGAGAGGGAGTCAGGCAGAGTCCCCAAGGATGGCTGGTACCATCCCTGATCACCTGCTGAAGCCTGCAGGAGTCCTAGGCTTATTGGCGGCAGCAACCCTTGAGTGAAATTTTCTGGTCAAAGCCAACTTTGAGTGACTCTCTGTGCGTGTGCCACCTATAGGAGCCATAAATGCTATTCTCAAACAGATTACAGTGGGATCCATCTCAGAAAGAGGAAGAAAGAGGAGCTACAGAGCCAAACAGCACACCAGAGACGAATTTTGGGAGATTAAAGCAGTTGATTCATCACTCAGTACACCAGCCGGGAGAGTTGCGCCATTTATTTGAGGAGGTACTCATAAATTCAAAGATTTATGTCATCCATGATGAAAATGCAATTTTGGAGTTTGTGAGTTTGGGATCAGCTCCATTTTATCTTACTGTGTTCTGACAATGTCATATTCAAAGGTCAGTTTCATTGATTCTATTGTATTGGCTTTTCCCTCAATAAATTCTTCCATTATTAATCTTCCCTCAACTGCACGTATGAATATGGCTGTAATCATTTCCACTAACCCTTCAGGTTTGTGCTATTTTCTCTATAAGAAGCCCACTGTTTGCAAGGGTCAGAGCATCTGAGGGCTACCCCTGTAGACATTTAGGATGCCTACCCTTTCTTCATAGCTGGATTCTTTGCAGGGCCGGGTATCATCCCGTTTAAGCGAAGGGGCAAACCTCCCGGTTGATGAGTTCACTGAAATGCTTGTTTCTATTCAAGCTGTGGGTTCATTTGTCTCTGCCTGATTTATTAAACATGTTGGTAACTACAGCGCTGTCCTTACTCTCCACTCTTGCTAGTGGAGATGGGTTCCTGGGATGGTATTTCATAGTGTGTTGAAGAACCCCGACCTGGGCCTATCTGGTGACCAGGGTGTTAAAGAGGGTCCAGTGGGATGGGGGTTCCCTGCTGGGATACCCTTGACTTGGAGTGCTGACCCTGCTAACAGGGCTTCTGTTTCTCACAGGATTGGCAAGCATCTCCATCAGCCACAGGTTGCAGCCCGTCTGGCAATAAGCACTTGTGTGTGTGTGTGTGTGTGTGTGTGTGTGTATACATGTACATATGTGTGCATATGTGTCTCTGTGTGTGTAGGCATGCTCTCAGGCCAGCACTTTATTATCCAGACAGAATAAATCTAGGCTAATGTGCGTGCTGTAAAGTATCCCCGGGATCAGCTCAGCCTCATTCCCGGGCCATTCTCTCCCGTTTTTCTGCTGTGGCACTCCGGATAATTGCAGTTTAATTGGGTGACATGAAATGAAAACTGTGTCCACATTATCCAGGATTATCTCTTTCTCCCGAAGCCTGCCACCCGTTGAAAGGAGCCCATTTATCAGACCAAAGGGCTGCGCCTGGCTGCTTTCACAAGCGGGAAAAGAGTGTGAGAACAGGCAGAAGAGAGGAGAAAGGGGACTGACAGCTAAGAGAAATTATTTCAGTTGTTTATCACGGAGAAGGCTTATCTGATTCTTTACAAAATGATACGGAGGCTGGGGTGTCCAGCATGAGTAATGAACAGTGGGCAACTTCGCTCCCCCAACTGACTGCGCCACCGCCCCTGCCCCAACTGACTGCGCTGCCGCTGCTGCTGCCTGTCCTTTGTGTGAGGACAGATCAACTTTAAAAGCTTTTTTTCAGACAGCCTGAATGCACTTCATTTTACCAGAAAGAACTTTGTATTGATAGCTACAATAAAGGAAGGTTGTTTAAAAAGGAAGGGGGGACAATCGGGACAAAATGAGGACTTAGGGTTTCTATTATGAACACGTCTGTCCATTCTTCTTGTCTGTTTATGCATTCCCCACACAACAGTGTGTCTTTCCTGTCATCTGCTTCCCCCTCACACTCTCCACAGTGGAAGAGGCCTCACATCACGGCCGAGGTAATAAATACCACAGCAATGTGGATATGATGTCGATTTGCATTTGTCAGGAAGATCAAGGTAAACTCAGGGGCTGAAAGACCAAACATACCGCTAATGCTCACTCCTCCTTCTGCAGATCCAGGTAAAGGGGGGAGGCCTCACCATCGCGCTGCAAAGCCCTCTGCGGCCATTGCATTTGCTTGAGCATCTGAGCCGAATGCACTGATTGTTAAGTCGAAAGAGCAGTCTTTGAAACCGGCTATTGCACTCCAATCCCTAGCTGCATGAGGTCTGGGCAGGAGGCGTTTCTATTCAGAAGGGGAAAGAAGGCTTTAGTTCAGTAAGCATGGTGTGTTTGAAGGTTACTGAGAACATTGTGTGTTTCTTAAATAAAAGTTTTCGAACAGGGGAAAAAAAAGCTCATTATCTGTAATGGCAGCAGCAGATATGGAATCAAGATCAGGTGAGACTGTAGGATGAGTGGCTGGAGCCTCTGCATCTGCGGGGTTGTCAGTGGCTGACTGACTGGCTTAAGGATGTTCTAAATATGCAAGGCAGAAAGTTTGTTGTATTGCGATGTGAATATTCACGTGTCTTGGTCGATTGGGAGATGCGCGTTGTGTTGCCATATACGTAGATTCTGTGTTCCTGTCTTAATTTTGTTTTAAAATGACATTTATGTATTTGTGTGTATTTGCATGTGCACTTGCGCAGTGTGTGTGTGTGTGTGTGTGTATGTGTGTGGTGTGTTTGTGCACACATCCTTGCACACACACTCTCTGCACTACAGCCTACATGCTGAGCTCAGAGGATAGTTTGTGAGAGGGGAGTTCTTTCTCCCCTTGCACCATGTGGCCCTGGTGATCCAATGCAAGTTGCGAGGCTCTACCTGATGTGTTGAGCCATCTCACTGGCCCCGATTGGTATTCTTAAAATGTCTGCTACTCAATTTGATATTGACCTTCAAAAATGAGAAGGGAAAGGCTCTAAGCTGGCATGAAAGGTCAATGTTAGACATCCTCCATGTATTAGGAACTGACTATTAATTCCATCCATTGGTCATGGCTTGAGGCCACCTAATTCAGTAGCCTCTGCAACCCCAGCAGTCCTTTTGCCTTCTCTTGGAGTAGATATGGAAATGTCAGGAGAGTTTCCAAAGCAGGGACTTGTTGTGAATTTTAAACACTCTATTTTTTCATGCTGACCCATGAGTAGGTACGTTGGAGAAGCAGGCTTTGGAAGAGTGGCTATAATTCCTTAAACCTATTTTTTCATTAGGGCAGTAATCTGGGAACTCTTTGAATGTGGGGTGTGGTTTCTATAAATGCTTTGGAAATTGGGCTTTTTTTCCAGTCTACCCTTTTAAGTATGTGTAAAGTTGATTCTCCCTCCTCTGCCCCTGAAACTTGTTTCTCCTTAGCCTTCCTCTATGTTGCATGGAATGAACGGATTCCTCAGGACTTCTCTGTATGTGTCACAGGCTTTTATTGTCAGGGGAAAGGAAGTCACTCTGCACAGTGTCCAAGGAAGTCATCAGGTTCCTGTGGGCCCAGCTTCTAGCGGAGGTCAGCATGCTCTCTCTCCTCCATAGAAATCATACATCATTTTTGTCAAAAGATGTGGCACAAAACCAACTCAAGCCCTATGAATCTCTTGCTTTCAGGAACTGCAAATCAAAAAGGAATTTGAGCTAGGTCTGACAGCTCATATATTTATTATCATTGCATTCAGAAACTGAAGGAGAATAATTACCATGAGTTCAAAGCTAATATGAGCTATGTGGTGAGTTCTAGGCTGGCCTGAGCTGGCCTGAGACCTGTGTCCTAAAAATAGAGAGACAGCTTTCAGTGAACCTTTGTACCTTAAGGGAACTGAAGCCACCATACATTACTGCCATGTCAATTTTATAATTTTATTTATATCCTTACTCTTCAAAATAGGCTAGCATTCCATTGTCCACAATTGTAGCCAACACTCAGATTATTACAGTTTGATATTAAGCTGTTTTTTTTTTAAGAGGGCCATTCACTTCTTTCCAGACAGAGAAGTTGTGTCTATTTGACTCATCTCTGATGCTCTGGTGCAACAGGCAGGCAGGCCCCCTTCATACTGACTTATAAAAACCTGGAGATCAGTGGGGTAGGGTGGGGATCCATTCGTCAAACAGTCAAGCTGACTTCCACCACCTTCATCCTAGATAGCAAGGATGGCACCGTGAGTTAGGCTTATACTTATACCAAACACTGGGATGTTTGCTCTATCATGTCTCAGAGCACCAGATGTATACTCCGTCAAATGAAGTGGGGGGGGGGGGAGGGTGTCACATGTTCAAAGCACGGATCTGGGCTGTAGGCTTCCTTTTTGTGGGTATATGGGATGAACGCAGAAAAAATTAAACATGCACACTCACTCACACACACACACGTCCACACTCACAAACCAACCCAGACGGTATGGAGATTCTAGAGAGGTCAAAAGGCCAGGGAGGCCTGGCTCTCTCCTGCTCATCAGTGTCATTTCAACCTCTCCGTTTGTGCGGATTCCGTCCAAAAAGCCTAAAGCATTTATTTATTATTGTTTTTGCTCTCTTAATCCTTTTCCAGTTCAGTTGAAAGTAGAACACAAACGGAGATCGATACCGTTTGCATGTTTCTGTTACCCCAAGGTGACAATTATCTAAGAAGTCCTCTGAGGGTCTGGATCCCAACCACAGCACGTCAGGACCACAGGAGACTCTTCAAAGAAGCTCAGAGTGTGAAGCCGGAATGTGCTTAGGATGTTACATAGCAAGGCCAGCAGGGAACGGCTCAGCCCCAAGCCCAAGGACATGAGTTCAAACCCCGAGACCCGCTTGTAGAAGCAGGGAACGGACTTCCACAAGCTGTCTTCTGACCTCCACACGAAGGCCTGAGCGCAAATGCGTGCACACACAAATACAAAAAGGATAGCCAACATTAAATATTTAGTGTGCAGAGCTCTTTGTTGCCCATATGATTTCACAATGGCCCTAAGTCACAAGTGTTACAAACTAAACCAGACGGATAAAGCCATTTATTCAAGGTAACAGGACATTTTAAGCGGAGTTGTATCCCCGAGAGTTCATGTGATTGGAGAGATTAACTATCACTGTGAATTCCTCTGTGGATGTTCTTAACTCCCTGTCCCTCAGCACGTGACTCTAAAAAGCAGGACGCTACAGATACATTTAGTTATGTAGAGGTCAGACTAATGAGGTGCAGGGGGAGCTATGATTTGGTATTACTGGCACACTTCTTAAAGGGGTTGGAGATTTTGACATAGTTATACATAATGGAGATGCATACACACACACACACACACAGATATGTGGACACACATGCATAATGCATGCTTAGACATGGGCATGAGTACACAAAGTCAAAAATCGGAGATGCTGAGGACAGAGACAGGGTGATGTCTCTAGGGCCAAATACTGGCAGCATATAGACAAGCTGGCCAGAGGCAACCCTGCTGACACTTGACCGTGAGCTTTCTCATCTTCAGAATTGTGAGACATTCCATTCCAGCCTTCCGGGACACCTACTTGGTGTACCAGTGGGTACACAGAAGGAATAGACAGGTGCTGACGTTTAAAGCTGGATTCATGTCCTGGGGATCTCCAGTAGGTCATCCTAACTCTAACATTCTGTGCACACCATGCCTGGTAGGATCCAGCAGAACCATGGAGTACTTTGGTAGTGACTCCAGTGAGACGCTGTTGGAATAGATTTTTCCACTATTACTTGAGATCATAGACTGTTACAGTTTATAGGAACCCCAAAAGTACCCCGAAACAGTGCTTTCCCAGGTGTGTCCCATACACCGTGAGAGCTCTCAGGGTTCCTCCGGGACCCCTCAACATTCAGGCAAGAGAGAGCAAGCCTGTCTAGAGCCCCTGCATACACTTCCCTCTGAGCTCTTGGCCTTCCCGTTCTATTCTGATTCGAGGAACGAGTTTTTACAGCTGAGAACAACATAAAGCTACCAGTCAGGTCTAGAGCTGTCCTCTCCCGGTGAACAGGCTGAGGAGCAGATCAGTCGAATCAGTCTCAAGGTTGCGAGTGAGCACCACCAAGTCACATTACTCCTGCTCTACCACAACACTCACTGTCATAAGAAAGTGACCATAACCTGTAAGTGAGATGTCTCAGGAAGCCCGACTGACCTTGGGCCAAGTGGTCTGTTGGGATGGGTCTCCAGCCACTTGAGATCATGAAAGCAAAGATATATAGCCCTACTCCCAAAGGAGTTCACCCAGCACCTTCTCTTAAAGCCACAGAGGGAGAATTGTCTCCAAGGGGGCATTTATTCATGAACGAGTTTAGATTCCAGACAGGGCCCTGCTTGTAGCCCAGGTGGCAACACTTGGTAAAACAGGTTCTTTCTACCCAAATACTTAGTGGGCTCTCCTGGTATTCGAGAGTTACTTTGTGGTTCAATTACTACACAGAGTCAGGGAAAATTGGCAATATCCAGATGATGGTAATAAGAGAAGCCATAGTGATTTCTGGAAAAAGAGAGCCTCCCTTCCGGCCTTGGTTTCTACAAATAACCTGAGTTTTACTGCCTTCTTCTAGAATGGAGTTTGTATTTAATGATCTATGAGACGAAGGATGTGCAATCAGGGGAGGGTTAGGGATACTCCTACCAGGAGCTAGTGTCAGACACTGAAACTCAAAGGTTGAGGAAGGACGTGGGGTCAGAAGCCAGTTTATATGTAAGGAAAGGGAGTCTGAGCTGCAGATTTGGGTCTATGCTTGTGTGTGTGTGTGTGTGTGTGTGTGTGTGTGTGTGTGTATGGGTGTGTGTGGGTGTGGGTGTATGTGTATATGGGTGTGTGTATATGGTATGTGTGTGTATGGGTGTGTGTGTGTCTGGTGTATATGTGTGTGTATGGTGTGTGCGTGTGTATGTGTGTGTGTGTGTTTGTATGGTGTGTGTGTGTGTGTGTCTGCCATGGATGACCTATTGTTCATGTGAGCCAAGGTGGTTTCAGTAAACTCTTTGTCTTGGGCCAAGTCAACCACTGTAAACCCCCGCTCACACCTCACCCTCCGTCTGTCCAATCAGCAGAGCCCACCAGAACAAGCAGTGTCTTCTCTTTCCCACCGAGAGGGACAACCAGGCAATGGCAGCACTGAAAAGATCAAGGAATTATCTGGCTCTTAGTGGGTCTTAAGGGAGTCCACACCAAGATGATGGCAGATGCTCACTCTGAAGTACCCTGTTATCTATCAGAGAAAAGGGTTGCAGGCCGGATGCAAGATGCTGGATCTGTAACTGCCCTGCTACGGGATCCCTTCAGACTGGGTAACTGAGGAGTGTTTGCTGGGATCATCAGGAGCCAGCAGGAAGGGGGAAAGTGCTCCCTTTGAGGGGCAGTGGAGCACCTGCTGAGATGGTACTAGTGCCCCATGTTGGCTCTGGCTTTAGGAGCTCAGATAGCAGCAGTAGCATCATTTAGTCAGAACCCAGTTTGGAGACGAGATGGCTGGCGGGTGGACAGACAGAAGGGAGAGGGGAAAGAAGCAAAGAAGGAAGGGAAGGAGAGAGATTCTGACTCAAGAAAACATAACCCCTTAGAGACTAGTTAAAATATTTGGAGAGGGGCGGCCCTCATAGAAGGAAGCTCCCAGCACGTGAACAGTGAGCTTGAAACTGGGAAGTTAAATATTCCAGTGAGATGACAGCGTTAGTGTGAACCGACCCTTGGAGGAGCATCTTAAACTCGAGACTGCCTCGAGACGGAAGCGCGGATGCTGACTTATCACGTAAAGTCTTCATTGCTGAAAATGCACTCTGACTCCCAGACGACATGCTAACCGTCACCAGCTCTGACTCCTAGATGACGCACTAAACTTTACTTTCTACTTTCATTCTCCCCCTTAATGTGTGCGAACGGCCGGCCGAGTTTGAGAAAAGCAGAGCGGAGCGGAAGCGGCGGGAGCCACGATTTCTGGAAAGCCGGAAGCAGAAGGAACCAAGGCGAGTGGTCGGGATGGAGGTTTCTCCTGAGAAAGACTCTAGATACATAGCTCAGTATACGAGATGAGTGAAATTTCAGAGAATGGTTTCTGTGTGTGTCTTTCTTCCTCTGTGTTTACTGTTCCCTGAAAAAAAATGCAGGCAGCTCCTTTACTCTCAGATTAAAGTTTAAGGGCTGCTTAATCCTAACCAGGGACTCACGAATCTAGAAGTCTCTTCTTTATCAAGGTCCAATGTGAAGAAAGGAGGCTAGGAGTTGCCTAATAATTATTCAGGGACTTAAGAAATTTACAAATATCTTAGGATTCAGCAGCCAACTAGCCTGTGGGAGGCTCATCTCTTGGAGTCCCCGTGGATGGGAAGGGCAGTCATCGCCCATATTGTTCGGAGTCACAGGAAACTATGCAAGAAAATTACACTCAAAAAAAAAAAAGAAATCACAAAATAAAATATAATGTAAGGAAAGCAGGGTGGCAGGATTGAGGAGCTGTTCTGAAAAACTTCAAACACAGTTCACCTAGAAGGGACTCATTACCTTGGGGGGAGCCCTTATCTGCCATGTGGCTGGGAACTAAAGTATAGCCTTGAGCCAGGAAGAAGAGGTCATCCGAGATGCCGACCAGCACCTGTGAACAGAAGCATCCAGAAACCACTGGACATTCAACGGTAAATAACGAATCACAGAAAAGAACAGCCAACCACACACATTGTCCCGTGAATCAGAATCACACCAGAGATTTCCGAAGGCTCTGTGGTTACTGCAAGCAAAAGTCTCCCATGAGGGGGAACCCGAAGAGAAGGAAGAGTGCTGAAAAACGGTGGCTCAAACGCAAAACCTGGCTAAACGGGGCATGATGGCGTTGGTTGTGGTTCTCAAGTTTAAGATGAAACTTGGAGGAAAGCTCAGGTTTAAGAATAGCTAAAAAAAAAAAAAAAAAAAAAAAAAAAACCTCTTAGGGACATTTAAACATGTCCAGCCCACAGCCCGGCATAGCTGCAAATGCTAACCCAACACAAAATCAGAAACTTAGGGGAACATTATAAGACCTTTTTTTCTTCTTCTTTTTGAGATTTCTTTTTTGAGTGTAATTTTCTTGCATAACTTTTAAGTGTGAGCTCTGCAGATGTCAGAAGGTTGGGCAATCCCGGTACATCACAGTGGACAGGCAGAAAGGTGCCTGGGGCTCTGATTGCTTCAACCAGGGTAGGAGGTAAAGACGAATTATCATCTCCAGTTCAAAAGCCTGAAGTCTGGTGTGTGTGTGTGTGTGTGTGCGTGTGCGTGTGTGTGTGAGAGAGAGAGAGAGAGAGAGAGAGAGAGAGACTAGGTAGATTGTTTCAGCTGTTAAAAACTATGAGAACTGGGAACGAACCTCTGAGATTGGCAGAAAAGAGGCAGAAGACTGGTATCACACTTCTCAGGCAGTGGCTGCAGCCCAAGGTGTGGTGAGCCTAGGAAACCTCTGGGTAGAGCACACTATATAGGAAATCACTAGATTAACTTGCAAAGGACTCCAAAAAGTTTCCTCAGAAAGAGGGGCTCAGATGCAAAGCACTGAAATAGACCGTGTCACTTTTCACCTCATACCCTTGGATTTTTTTTAAAATGCATTTTCTGCGTGTGTGTGTGTGTGCATGGATCATGTGTGTCAGTTCTTTCAAAGGGGAGCTTGGGTCCCCTGGAACTGGAGTTACAGATGACTGTGGTCCACCATGTGGGCACTGGGAACTGAACCTGGGTCCTCTGCAAGAGCAGCAAGTGCTCTTATCCTCTGAGTCTCCTCCCCAGCCTCAAACTCTTGGGTATTTAAATTCTCATCGCCATTCCTTTATTGCAGGGAAGATGTGGAATGCACAGAAGCCCACAGAA
This sequence comes from Mus caroli, assembly GCF_978045245.1. NCBI lineage: Eukaryota > Metazoa > Chordata > Mammalia > Rodentia > Muridae > Mus > Mus caroli. The sequence continues at coordinate 115,422,015 of NW_028227267.1, forward strand.
GCCCAGGGCGGCAGTGGCCATTTGGATGAGCTGGAGTGGAGACTGAGAGACGAGACAGACACAAAGCCAGGATGTTTCAGCTGCTATTTATTTTCAAACCTGCCTTGATCATATTTTTTAATTACTGTGATTAATTTTGCATTAAGTTATTTTTTAAAATTAAAATATCACCCTTCTGGAGCTGGTGAGATGGCTCAGTGGTTAGGAGTGCCGGCCGCTCTTCCACAGGTCTTGAGTTCAAATCCCAGCAACCACATGGTGGCTCACAACCATCCGTAACAAAAAAATTTGATGCCCTCTTCTGGAGTGTCTGAAGACAGCTACAGTGTACTTACATATAATAAATAAATAAATAAATAAATAAATAAATAAATAAATAAATAAATAAATCTTTAAAAAAAAATCACCCTTCCCATAGTCCAGGGACCTTCAGGAAAAGTGGAATATCACTGAGTCCAAAGACAGGTAAGCCCTCTGAAACTGCCTCAGGGACTTTCAACTTCAGCGCAAACTACATACATTTTGGTGAAGAATGGATTCCAGTAGGCTAGGCTGCCTTTGCATCTATAATTGACTGGCTTTACCTCTGTACCCGACTACACTATTATGTGATAATGTATAAGAGCATTCAGGAAGTGTTCACTGGTCTTTTCAGGTGCCAGTTGGTGAAAGAGTTTTAAAGCATTGTGTTTAAAATGCAACATGACTCATTTTTCATTGTTGTTTAATTTTGATAATTTATTTCAAGCTGTGATGTTCATGAATCAAACTGAATGCCAGGGGGCTAGCCGGCTTTTATGGCTCTTGTTTTAATAACCGTATGGTAATATTTTTATTAAAGCCATCTTTGTAACCAAAGCTGTGACTCTAACTGATTTAGTTTAATAACCGCACATGTTCCACAGACACAGTGTCTACCTTAGGCCTGCAAAAGACAGAGATTCTTGAAGGAGCAGGAAACAATAAAAAAAATCCCGTACTATTAAGTGGGTGTCTCTGGACCAAGGAGACACAGGTGGTGAAGTGCTTGCTGAGTAAGAACAAGGGTTCGAGTACCGGAGTTTAGAATAGTGCCCGTGTAACACCAGGCCCAAGAGCTGAGGTCTGTAAGCCCAGCACTGGGCAGGATTTGCTGACCAGCAGATCTAGCTAACCTGCATGCTAGATACATGACAGACCTTTTCTCCAAAATAGGAGGGAGGAAGACCGGTGAGTTGCCTCCGCAAGTAAAGGGACCTGCCATCAAGTCTGAGAACGTGAATTTGATCTGTGATAGCCAGCCACATGGTAGGAAGAGCTGATTCCTGTCGGTTGGCTTCTGCCATCCACACACACGATGGCACGTGCTCACACAGAACACACACACTCCGGTGCACATACATCTCCCTAAAGAAATGTAGCAAAATTTTTAAAAAAGAATAATAAGAAGGAGAGTGACTTAGGATGAACTCTGGCCTCCCCATGCACATGCACACACACACACATTCACAAACACACACACTCAAAGAATAATGATACTTGGTCGAGGCTTGATTAGCAGAGTGCCTGCTTACCATACACAAAGTTCTAGATACAATCTCTAGAACCAACCAAACCAGATATGGTGCCACATGCCTTTAGTCCCAGCCCTTGAGAGGTCAGGGCTATCCTCAGATAGATGGGGATTTATTCTGAAGCCACCCTGACAGATTCTCTAGATCACTATACTGGAGGTTTCTGGGAGACAGGAGCTGTTGGCTGTACTCACACACGGGTGAATGGCCAATCCTTAGAAAGGCTTCAGTCTTCAAAGCCTCTTTTGTTAGAATCTCTAACCACCTCATGATCTCAAAGGTAAGAAGTGAAGGCCTACAAAAGCAACGACCAAACACAAGACTTATTTTCTAGTTTTGCTCAAAAGAAGCCATGAGCACAGCCCCCCCTGCCCTGCACACACCATGAGTGGCACCGCCACCAAATAGATTTTACACACTAGACAGCCCGTTCTTAAGTGTGTGAATTTATTTCAAACTTCAGACTGTAAATAGGCACCATGGACTCCATAAAAATGAAGATATTGTGATTGAGAGGCCGATGGGTATCTAAATCAGACTTTTCTCCTCAGGTGAAAACGTCTAGCACCAACTAGATTTCATCAAGGGGCAGATTCCGGGACAGTGATGGTCTCACTGGCGGGAGAGATAAACCTGAGCGATGGCTGGCAGGTCTATTGACCTCAGACAGTCATGAGAATCTCCTTCTAGCAATTCCTCCTAGAACATGCCACCCAAGGGACACTGCTCTACCGGTGTGCACTCAGCCAGCTTCTGCCGTGGCTCTGCCCTAAAGTTTTCAGGGGACATTAAAGAAACTCAGCTCATCTTCTGACTCCATTTTCCCCACAGCAGCAGCCGCAGCAGCGGCAGCACACACTGGCAGGGCTGGGAGCAGGGAATATTTACTCCCACTGCTTCAAGGGCCATAGGAGAACAGGAGATGCCCTTGGCCATCGCTTCCCTGTCGTTTCCAGGACAGGAAATGATGCGCTTATACTTATCCCTAAAATGAAGAGAAAGTGAGGTCAGAGCTAACTCAAGGACCTGAATTCCAGTGTGGTTGACTCTTCCCAAGGTAGCAGGCCTTACCTCTGAGCTCAGGGCATGTGGGGGTTGGAGATGTGGAGTTGGGGGTGGGGGGGGTTGGTGTGCCGTGCGGGTGGGGATCCCTGGGAAGGGAAAGTAAATGTCCTTTGGCTTTGTTTGTGGGACCCTTGGACTTTCCAGTGTGGCCCTTTTTGGGTCAATAAGAATATGGCGAGATAGGCCTTGTCTTGACGGGTGGCATGTGGTCTCCTTTCTGTCAGCCAGGAGCCTGTTTGTAATGAAGCTTGAAAGCAAACAGAACAAGACTGGATGTCTGATGAGCATTTGAAGTTGCACTTCAAGGCTGTGTCTTGTTCCATCCTTCATTTCATCCCCTGGGAGAGGGTCTGTGGGGTTCACCTCTGCATGCGGGCCCCTTGGCCTGGCTTCCAGGGAGTCCTGGAGGGGGCACACCCTTAAACATAACGTAGCCGCAGTACGATTAAATTAATTATAGCGCTTAATATACAACTATTTACAAGCAAACCTCTGCAACATAAAACATTAAAGAACCATAATTACACTGAGATAGGGGGTGGTGTAGTCTCGCAAATGCAAGGCCCTGGATTCATTAGGAAGCTCTGAGAAGGGTTAGTGAGACCCCCCCACCCCCACCACACCCCCACATGCCCTGAGCTCAGAGGTGAGGCCTGTGGCCTCGGGAAGAGTCAGCCACCCGGGAATTCAGGTCCTAGAGTTAACACTAGCCTCACTTTCCCTTCATTTTAGCGATAAATGTAAGCGCATCACTCCCTGTCCTGGGTCACTGCTTCACACCCTCTAAGTCTTTTTCATTGTCTGCCATTTGTGTTTCTCCGTACCATGATGAAGGATACTATTAGGTGCTGGCAAGTGTGATATTCTCTTGTTCACAGAGTAGATACCGATCTCGCTCTCCTACCACTCAAAGGAGACGCCACAGGCTACACTGCGGCATTTCCCACATACAGCGTCTCACTCCAGAACAGGGAGGGCTTTTGTTAGACTGTTCACTTCGTCTTATTCGTGACTCTCAGACACTCAAAGCAAACAAGATGTACAGATTTTATTATGTTAATCTACTTACAAACAGACTGTTGTCTTTATCAGTTTTTAAGATTTTTTAAGTAGATCTCCAATTCAAAAATCTTTCTTCATATTTTGATCCCTCTTAGCAATTCAGTTAAAGTCAGGCAATTACATAATCCCAGCAGTTCAAAGCCCCAAATCAGGGGCTCACTCATTTTTGTTTGTTTGTTTGTTCTTTAACCTGTTTTTTTGTTTTGTTTTGTTGTTTTTACAGTCCAGACTTTATCCCCATCCTGATCCACCCTCTTACTGTTCCACATCCCACACCTCCTCCCTCATCCCCCTATCTCCAAGAGGATGTCCCCACCTCCTCACCCCACCAGACCTCTCCACTCCCTGGGGCTTCAAGTCTCTCCAGAGTTAGGTGTATCTTCTCTCACTGAATCCAGACCCAACAGTCCTCTGCTGTATATGTGTTGGGGGGCTCATACCAGCTGGTGTATGCTGCCTGGTTGGTGGCTTGGTGTCTGAGAGATCCTGGGGGGTCAAGGCTAGTTGCCATTGTTGGTCTTCCTATGAGATCGCCCTTCTCCTCAGCTTCTTCCAGCTTTTCCCTAATTCAACCACAGGGGCCAGCAGCTTCTGTCCTTTGGGGAGGTGTAGATATCTGCCTCTACCTCTTTCAGCTGCTTGTTGGGCCTTTCAGAAGGCAGTCCTGCTAGGCCCATGTTTATAAGTACACCATAGCATTAGTAATAGCGTCAGGCCTTGGGGACTCCCGCTGAGCTGGATCCCAATTTGAGCCTGTCCAATTTGAGCCTGTCACTGGACCTCCTTTTCCTTAGGCTCCTCTCTATTTTCCTTCCTGCAGTTCCTTCAGACAGGAATAATGCTGGGTCAGTGTCTTTGTGGAATGGCAACCCCATCCCTCCACTTGATGCCCTGTCTTTTTACTGGAGGTGGGCTCTACAAGTTCCCTTTCTCAAGGACTCATTCTTAGAGACCCCCTTTTCACACCCAGTATAAATCTTTCATGGAGTCCTACTGATCTGGCCTAGACAACACTGGTAATGTCCAACTAAGAAATTCAGTTTCTTAGACCTTCCATTCCCCATCTGCAATGCTGAAGCCAGAGAAGAAATGCTAGGAAGATTAGATGGTACGGAAATCCTGCAAGAAGTCAGGTGTTCATATACATCTGTTACCATGATTAAACTGCAGGGCCACCAAGTTATATATGGCACACTTTGTGCAGGGCTCAGACATTCAGAGAAAGAGCAAGAAACAGCTATCGATAAAATACCAATCAATGAAAGAAACAGCTTGATCAAGAACATTAAAAATGCAATGCACAAATTACTCAGGAGAAGTACATGGGCTGTCCCGAAAGACAGCGAAAACTGAATAAATTAGACAGAGACGGCTCAAAAAACCAGAGACAGTAGTGGGAAACTGTGTGTGTGTGAGGGAGAGAGTGTGTGTGAGTGTATGTGTGTGTGTGTATGTGTGTGTGTATTGTCAGCATGTATGTCTATGTATCAGGTATATGCCTGATGCCCATAAAGGTCAGAAGAGGCCGTAAGAGCCTCTGGCATTAGAGTGACAGATGCTTGTGAGCCTCCATCTGGGTGTTAGGAACTGAAGCCTGGTCCTCTGAAAGAGCAACAAGTGCTTTTCACTGTTGAATTATTTTCCCGGGACCAGACTTTTGATTTTTTTTTAAAGAATACAATTCATCTCTTTGAATATCTATCCTCAGCAGCTTATAAACCATTCTCAGAAAATCCTCCTTTTCTATGTTTTCTGAAATTTCTATAAATAAAATTATCAAGAATAATTGGAAAACATTACAATATTTGCTTGTGTTAAAGATAGTCCTAGCTCCATAGTTAGCCCCATTTCCATTTATTACAATAACGCTCATTTATTACATTAAAGTACATTTATTTTTAAAGAGAGAAGAGCCCAGTTGATTGCTACCCCCAGAAAATCAAAGTTTAATTTATTTGCAGTCTGACACAAAGTGAAAAATATCAATTTGAAGTCTGGGTCAATGCTGCTGATTGTTGAAAGTGGACCACGTCCTTGCACATGTGTGTGCTGAAAGTGGGCCATGTCCTTGAGCATGTGTGTGCTGAAAGTGGACCATGTCCTTGCACATACATATGTGCTGGTTTCCGAGCGCGCTCCTTTTTACAATGTACTTAGTCATTTGGTTTCGGCTTGTAAGTTATATTATTAAACTTTTTATAAAAGTTTGGGGTGTATAAAACTAATGAAAATGAGCCTCGGTGTGGCTTTTCCCAGAGTGCGGCTTTGAAGTACAGCACTGTGGTTTAGCTTGTTTAAAGGCTATATTTATTCTATAATTTTAAAGTATAAAAGTTAATAACTTAATAGGAGTAACCTGAGCTATAATTTTCATTATGAAACATCACAATTCAAGAGAGTCAGGGCTTGAACACTGGGGCACAGAGCAGGACAGGTGCAGCCAGCCACTTCCTTTTCCAGGGCACTGAGTTTTGGCCAATGATTGCAGTCCTTTCGCCTTTCTGTCCTCAGAGCTCTGACCAGGAGTCCAAGCACACTGAAGTTTCAGGCAAACATTTCCGTGTGATGGCCTCCGTCTCTCCTACGCACATGACCTTTGGAGCGCTAGCCACTGCGAAGGGGTGAGAGAGGACTTTAATCTCCGTCTTCTTCACAATGTCTCTTTCCGGTGCCTACCCTGCCAGAGAGTAGAGCGGATTGACCCTTTCACAGGGGCTGCCTAATACCACCAGAAAATATAGAAATGTAAAACTCATAGCAGTTATCACAATTTGAAACAATGGCAAAATTACAGTTATGAAGTAACAATGACAGTAATTTTGTGGAAAAGGGTTGCACCATTATCAAGGTTGAGAAGCACTGGACTAGACTGCTTGTTTCTTTGCATCTTTCATCCTTTAAGGTTACAGTCCCTCTGGAACTGAGGGGTTAAGAATTCCTCATAAACTTGATGTGCCAGGGTTGGGGGGATGGGGGATGTTGCGGGGGGGGTGGGGGTGGGGAGGGGGACATCCTCTCAGAAGAGAAGGGGAGGGGTTGAGGGAGGGACTTGGAAGGGGAGCAGCATCCGGGATGTAAATGCATAAATAAGTAGGAACACAGGCCAGAGAATGCGGTATTCAAACCCTCGTCTGGAGCTCCAGACGCTTGTGCTAGTCTCATGCTCAGCCTGTTCTGCCGCCCTCTGCAGCTCTCTGCAGCTCGAGCCAGGCTCTGGGGAGATAGATAGCTCCATTGGTAGTGAGGGTCGTGAGCTCGCCCTGAAAGCATGCAGACAGGAGTTCCATTTGCAGAACCCTTGTCAAGAGGAGCTGGCCTGACAGCAGGAGCTGGTGGCACCAGCACTGGGGGGTGGGGACAGGGAGATCCCTGGGGCTTTCTGCCTATCAAGCTTAGTCTTCCCAGAGAGTCCCAGGCCACAGAGAGACCCTGTCTCAAAGAAATGGTACGTTGAGGAGGTGATGGAGGGAGGGAGTAATTGAAATACATTATAAACATGAAAGGAACTTTCAAGAGGCAAATTTATTTAAAAATAATAAAACCAAACGTAGAAGGAAAGAAGTAATAGAAGTGGTGAATCTGACTGAAGTGCACTGTATAGTATACACTGTATAGTGTATACATATATGTAGAGAAATATTACAATAAAATACCTTACTTTACACAGTTAACATATGCTAATAAAAAAATTCAGAGAGGCCCCAAAAAGTTGATAGATGGCACCTGGGTAATGATATTTGATATTGTTCTCTGGCATCCAGGCATGTATACACATACACACACACACACACACACACGCATACATACACCACAGACATACACATATATACACATAAACACACATACATATACACACAAAGGCAGAGACACACAAACATACACATACATACATACATACATACAAAGACAGACTCACACACACATATACACACAGGCACACATAAACACACATACACAGAGACACACAGACACAAACACATACATGTATACATACATACAGACAGACAGACAGACAGGCCGACAAACACACTTACAACAAGAGACCAGATATAAGCCACAGTCCAATAGGACAAGCTGCAAAGCACTGTGTGTAATCACGATTCAGTTGGTAAAGCTGTCAGGCCTGGGGCCTTCTCCCTGAGACTCTGATGTGTTTTAGCATGAAATCACCTGAGACTCTGATGTGTTTTAGCATGGAATCACCTGACTCCCAACCACATGCCTATCACAGGACAGCAAAGACAGAATCAGGAAACAGTGATTTTCTTGACAGAACATCCCACGCCCTGCAATCCCACTGTGGAGAAGGGAAGGGGCACAGGTCAGCCCAAGAACCCTGTGCAGTCCAAAAGTGAAGAGATGGGGAAGCCAGAGGCCTCAGTGGTTTAGCTGGCAATGAACAGGGTAGAGATCTGTGAACCAGAGGCCCAGTTGTTCATCCTGGGGTTCTAAGAAGTTTTATTTACATATTTGTCATGTGTTTGCTTGCTTGCTTGCTTGTTCTCTACAGGAAGTTGGTGCTGCCAGCAGACAGCATAATGGCCCAGATGGAAATGGTAGAAGCAGCCTTGTGTTCAGTTGTTGAAGAGGAGAAAGATCTGGTGAGCCGGTGGTGTCTGCTCTGACAACATCAATTCCAACAACACCCACTGCTCTGCACTGGAGACCATTTCCTAGCATGAGTTCTCTCCGAGCCTCTGCCTTAGACACAGCAGTTCTCTCCCAACACTCTAGCTCACTGACTCGTCTTGCCTCTCGTTTTATAACTCACTGAATGATTCAAGCTGAATTTGGGGCCCATGTTCATAAGTGCACAGAGCAGTAGGCCTTTTTATATATTGGGATTCTTTTTTTTTCTTTTTTTGAGACAGGGTTTCTCTGTGTAGTCCTGGCTGTCCTGGAACTCACTTTGTAGACCAGGCTGGCCTTGAACTCAGAAATCCACCTGCCTCTACCTCCCCAGTGCTGGGATTAAAGGCGTGCGCCACCACACCTGGCTCGGGATTCTTATTTCCTAGTTTCACTCTCCTCTTTCCCCTCCTCTCATATAAACTCATTTTCTTTGATTTTTGAGCATTTCTTCAATCTTCTTAGGTTGCTGAGATCCCTTTGAACAGAACCAGCCACAACTGCATACATGTGCACACAAGCAGACATGCTTAAGCAGAGGAGGTCCTGGGCTGCTCCAGTCTGAGTCCTCCAGTGTGAGGCAGACCAGGGCACCCTCCTGTTCTCTTTGTGACTATCTCAGAAGAAGCTGGAACATTGATGGTGACGTGTGATGTGGCACCACATCCGTGGAGTCACCACACTGAATTTGGAGGCCACTAGGGAAGCACACTACACTCTCAGAGAAGGAAAGGCAAGCTACCCACTTGGCCATCACTGGTCTTGTTACCCTCCAAGAGGTGGTATCGGCAGAAATACCAGCCTTGGCCTGCTCATTTCTAAAATGTGAATGGTGCCCTATTTCACAGGGTTGACATGAATGAGATTTTATTACCAAGCATCCACACTATTGATAGTTTTTAAAATGTCGTCATCATAACCATCACCACTAATCCAGATAATCAAATTTGATGCCTTCAAGCTCAGGGACTTCATTTTATATGTCGGTGTCTATAGACACACATGGCACATCTCTGAAGCACACACTCTGTCCTCGAGTGTCTCATGGTAGAGTAGGGAAGCATTTCTGCAGAAAGTACATTCTCTACGACACAGCCAAGAGCAAGAGCTTTGGCAAACAGTGAAAAACGGTCAACCCAGAGGGGCTGGGGAGCTGGAGCCTGGTGTTCCCAGCTGGAGCAGAACAGAGCAGAGCAGCCACCTTCCACTGGTAGCTTGCAGAGATTGGTCATTGGAATTCCTTGAATTTCCAAAAGGAACCTGGGTCAAGTGGACTTTTTCATCTGTTTGCACACAAGGTCAAGAGCAGGTAAGTGGGCCCTGCTTTCCTCAAATAGCTCCTGTTGGCCTCAGCTCTGCATCTACACATAAAACATGATGCACTGACCCTGGGAGACCTGAGCTCAGACAAGTGGGTTGCCCCTTCCTGGTCATCTGGTTTGCTGAAGGGTCCAGTGTGTGTGTGCATGTATATACATATATACATGCACACACACACAGCTCTCTAAAGAGGGAAAGCAAATGAAATTAAATGCATTTTTGGTTATCAAATGGGAGACAAACCCCTTGATCTTAGGCAACTATCCACTTTTCGAGCACGCGTGGATGTGTGTGCCCTGTTCTCGGGCCCATGTCCCTCCCACCTCAAATAGACAGCATAGCCACTGTCCAACCTCGTGTCCTTGCGAACTTGCTCTCCAGACTGTGCCAAACAAAACAAGTCAACTAGTTCTGATGAAGATCAAGAAGTTCCTCTTTATTTTTGCTTAAAACCCAAACCCCAACTGTATCATTTCCTACTTGATGTTGATGGAAACAGAGTCAGCTATGTTCTGCTATGAAGAGTTCTTTGAATATGGACACACTGGAGTTAGCAGTTGGACCTTGAAGTTCTGAAAATGGGAGCTTTCTATTTAACACATGATGTTATAAATGAAATAGCAAGCATGGAATGGTTTGAAATATCTAATGGAAGTCTTCAGCTCTCTGTCTGTCTGTCTGTCTGTCTGTCTGTCTCTCTCTCTCTCTCTCACACACACACACACACACACACACACACACACACACACCACTCACTATCCATAAAGGGAAACCAACAGCTTGAAAGTCATTAGACAGAAGATAATTGAAAGTGTTATTACACACATACGGTAGTAAATCAGTGTGTGCTTTGGTGACTCATGGCAACATTAGGCATGACCTGAAACCCGTAGTTATTATGTAATGGGAGACAATTGATCTTAGTTTTTATATGCTCAGCCTCATTGCCTGCACTTTCTTCTCATTAAAAGTTCCTTACACCTTTTAAATACTTTTGTGTTGCATGTTGGCAAATTAATCATTTAAAATAATTATCCTTTGCACAAACATAACTTGGCTATACTAAAAAGTTAATTGTGATAAGATGAAATACAGCTGTACTCAAGGAGAAATATACATATGAACCATAGGTCAACTTCCTGGAATTTTAAGCCGTGTTAGACTTTTAAAGTGAACTTATATTAATACGCTTCTTCTTTTGCCCCTCTGCTTTTTACCTATTTAATTTAGCCTAGCTTGCTGCTTAGCAGATCACCATGCATAGTTTTCTCATTGCTGTGAACTAATCAGAAGCAACTTGAGGGAGAAAAGGTTTATTTTACCCCATAGTTTGAGGGTACAGTCCACCAAGTGGGGGAGAGAGGCTTGGTGTTAGGAGCCTGTGAGAACTCATCACATTGTATCTGTGGTCAGCAGAGAGAGCAGGGCAGTGCTAGTGTTCCACTTAATTCCTTTTTGTTCTAGCACCCCAGCCATGGGACAGTGTTGCCCACAGATATAGTGGGTCTTTCCGTGTTTAGGAACCCAGTCTAGAAACTCCTTCATAAACATTCCTGCTAGATTGACAGGCGGCAGATACCCAGCCAACATCTTTTCTGAGGTTTATCTCCTAGGTAATTATAGATCTTGTTGACATCAACACCGATCATCATACCATGGATTAGAAACAGTAGAGTATTATGGTTACTAAAGGTATGGTTAGCCATCACAATATGGAACCTATAGGTAGACTCATTTAAAGACCAAAACCCTGACTTTTATCCCCTATAGTAGCTGGTTTCATATATCCAAAGCCTTCAGTTATGGTTATTAAACATTTAAGAAAAATCTGCATCACAGCACTGCTGTCTTAGCTACTGTTCTGTTGCTGTGAAGAGGCACCATGGCCGAGGCAACTTAAGGGAGAAAGCATTTAACTGGGGCTGCTTACATTTCAGAAAGTTAGTCTATTATCATCATGGCAGGAAGCTTGGAGGCAGGCAGGCTGCCATGGTGCTAGAGCAGTAGACGAGAGCTACATCCTGATCAGTAGTCAGAAGGCACAGAGAGACTGGGCTTCTGAAACCTCAAAGCTCTCTCCACCCCTAGTGACACACTTTCTCCAACAAGGCCACACTTCATAATCCTTCCTAAACAGTTCCACTAACTGGGGAACAAGAATTCAGTCATATGGACATCTAGAGGCCTATTCTCATTCAGTCCATCACAGTTGCTATGAGATAAAACACCATGACAACTTATAGAAGGCAGTTGGGCTAATGGTCCTAGAGCGAATAGAGTCTGTCATGGCAGGAAGACATGCAACACACATGCTGACAGGAACAGGAAGCTCCGGCCTCCTATCAGCTCAGTAAACATGAAACAGAGAAGTGATCAGATCAAATTCCACCTCCAAGGACATACCTCCTTTAGCAAGGCCACACCTCCTTCAGCAAGACCACACCTCCTTTAGCAAGGCCACACCTCCTTCAGCAAGGCCACACCTCCTTCAGCAAGGCCACACCTCCTTCAGCAAGACCACACCTCCTGAGCCTCCCCAAGCAGCCAAACCACCTGGAGACCAAGTAGTCAAATAGTAGAGCCTACAGGAGGACATTTCTCACTTAAACCTCCACAATTACCACAGACGTTTTGTGGGTATCTTAAAAAGCTTAAAGCATCAATTTGAGAAAACAGCATACTGATTCCGAATTTGCATGTGTTCATGTGAAAATGCCTGTTGCAATAAAATATTTGCTGCTTCACTGTAGCCGTTAAAGACATGAAGTTCTTTTTCCATAAGAAGCAAGAGTTACAGTGTTGATCATAAACTCAGCTTTGGACCCAGAGTTTCGCTGCCCCAGATACTGATGTATGCTAGAGAACAGAGCACACCAATCAGCTACCACTCACCAAGTGGATAGACAGGGAAAAAAAAAAAACTGTTCTAGAGACTGGGTAGGTCTGATGGACCACGGTTCTGTAATGAAAGGAAGAGGAAAAGTTGGGTAATTTTTTAAAGCAATTTAAGCTAAAGTGATTTGGATCAAGAGGACACAAGAGAGAAGAGTGAAGGACTGAGGGGAGGGAAGGCAATCTCCATGATTTATCTGACCTTTCAGGGGCTATAGCATTGGAAACTGGTTCTAAGTGGCAAAAAGGCAGTATGTTAAATATCCTTCTGGACTTTAGGACCTTGGCTGTTTCCATCAAACTCCACAGCCTTCAGGGAAGGCTCATTTATTCAGGAGATTCAAACCATCTATTCAGTAGTACTATCCATTATCCGGCCACATTTCTTCCAGGTCCATGGGTAGAAGATATCTCGTCCCATTTTACCAGGATCACTCACTTCTGCTACACACCGAGGCCAGATATCAGAAAGTCTTTAACCTAGGAAGTTTACTGTAGGCAATTTTCATAGTCCTTCTCACTTCCTGTCCGTTGACTGCTGACATCACCACAAAGGCCGGAACGTAGTGTGACCTCACTAGTGTATCACGTGGGGATGACTGCATTGTCTAAGGTGGTGGCAGCGGGCACGTGGAAGGGTCTGGAGACACATTTGTTAAAGAGATTGGAGAATAAATGCACACAGGTCTCTTCCATCACTAAATGCACACAGGTCTCTTCTACCACACCCTTCCTGCTCAGGAATCAACAGACGCCAGGACATAGATATATATGAAGAGGCACCATCGCCAAGGCAACTTAAGGAAGAAAACATTCAACTAGAGTTGCTTACATTTCAGAAAGTTAGTCTATTATCATCATGGCAGAAAGCTTGGAGGCAATATATATATATATATATATTTATCCTTTGTCCACTGTCTCAGAACCACTAATCTCTGATGTCGATGTCACCTGAATTCATATTTGGTTACTAATGGATCACACACTGTTGCTTTTTCTTCCCAGTTAGCATTTGGAACTTTGATTGCCATCGGGTACTGTGAGCACTGGTGACAGTGTCTTCATCCGAGCTGACCCTGACATACCACTCTGCTGCTTTCTTTATCAGTAAAAAGAGCCTTTGTTTTATCTGTTGTTCTCTTCTCTTTTGTCTTTTCGAAAGAAAGACTGCATTTTTGCCTCCTAAGGTGAGTGTTCCAAAGACACTGCATCTTCATGGCCAGGGCACCTGTGCAAACTTGTAACACAGCTCTCCCGTCTCCCGTCCGCCTGGAAGTAATCTTTAAACCACTCACTAAAATGTTGCAATTGTACCGGGCACTTCCATCCACTCCCATGCTGGCAGAGGTACTTCAGGAGACAAAAAGGGCTTCATTTCCAGATGAGGCAGAGGAGACTCGGAAGGTTCAAGTAACTCACCCAGGGTCAAGTAAATGCAATTGAAACCCAGATCTGTCCAGCCTCCAATTTTCTATTGTCACCCTATACCGTGGATCTTACCACCGAGTGCTTTTAAGACATAGTGCATTCTTGGTACTTGAGAAATAAAATAATACCGCCATAGTTATCCAGAGAGTCCTTGTACGTTCGCCTTTTAGACATATTCTCTGATGGACACTTAATACACAGGCCAGCAGCTGTGTGTCCTCTACAGTGTGAGGACTCTACTATGCTAGCACAAGAGCAAGACCCTAGCTGGCTGTAGAAGAAAGGATCTGTGTTGGGCACATGGGCACTACCAGGACTATATAGGTAGAACAATGTTTTCCTTAGCCAGCTGCAAACCATGGTTGAAAGAAACCTCAAGGCCAAGGACAACTGTGGGAAGACCAATGTTTTCTGGGCTGCCATTTCACCACACAGGGCGTTAAAAGATATCTTTATTAATTCTTTGAGAATTTCATACGATGTATTTTGATCATAGGAATCTCCAGCTCCTAGTTCCTCCCAGATCCACCTTCACCTCCCTCTTGTCCCCCAACTTTGTGTTTTCATGTTTTTAAAATCCAGCAAGTTCATTTTGCGCTGTCTGTTCACCTCTGAGTATGGGGTAATCCGCTGGGGAATGATTGACTCATCCGGAGACACATCCCTAAAGAAAGCTGACTCTCTTTCAGAAGCTGTCAGCTGTCTGTCCATCACCTGGCTTGATCTTGTGCAGGCAGCCACAGTTCTGTGTGCTCATGACTTTAGTGGTCCTGTTAAGCTAAGAAGATGCTATTTTTTGCTCAAGTCCTTCCTGACCAATGGCTCTTTCTATCTTTCTGCCCCAGCTTCTGTGAGGGAGCCTCAGTTGGGGAAGGATGTGACAGAAGATGTCCCATATGTGGGTGAAGACTTCATCCATATCTCCACCCTTTGTCCACATACAGGGCTTGCTCGCCATGGCTGTGACATTGAGATCATGTTGGGAATTCTGGCTTGTAAATGGGATACTGACTTACATGTGTGACTCTGTGAGTCCAGTGGTTTAAGTCTGGGGATAAATCAGTTGTACAGACTTCAAACTTCTCCAGGTAGATGAATCTAGAACTTCATTACTTCGTAAATGATCTTTCTTCTTAGAGGAAGGAAACAAAGCCTGACTATAATTCTAGGTTCCATTTCTGCTCTTCTGAGGAGTAAAGCAAAAAACAAAAACAAGAACAAGAAACCCTCCAAGATGCACTCGACCTGCCTGATGGCTGGATTTTTTGGCATATTTTAAACAGGTGAGATACTTAACTTATTATGCTTGTTTGTTTGTTTGTTTATGTGTGTGCATGCACATGTACCTGCACCTGGCATGGAGTGCCTGTGAAAGTCAGAGAGCAAATCAGAGAAGTTAGATCTTTCTTTCCAACATGGCTGGTATTGAACTCTGGTCACCAGGCTTGTCAGGGAGCCTCTTCACCCGCTGAACCATCTTGCTCACCCAGGATTTGGCTTAGGATCAATTTTTGGTTTTAGCATCGTTCTAGTATTACAGATGGTTCCGCTGATCCTGACCCAGCTTTCTCCACACTTGACTTTTCCATGATTTGTATGTCATAACTCTACCAGGCCTGCAAAAGACACATGCTAGGGTTTTGTTTTGTTTTCGAGAAAGAGTTTGATGCATCTCAAGATGGTTTGTGCTTTCTACACAGTCCAGGATAACCTCAAACTTCTGATCTTCCTTCCTCCATCTCCATGCACAAAGATTACAGCCATGTGACAGCACCGCCTGGTTTTGGGGTTTCCCATGGGTCTGGGAAAGTGTTCTACCACAGAGACACATCCCCAGCTCCCTTTTACTTTTTTGAGACAGCATCTCCCTAAGTCGCTCAAACTAGAACGAACAACCTACTACCTCAACCTCCCAAGTAGCTGAAATACAGGTTGGTGCCACCAGAACCAATGAGGGTTTTTTTTTTTTTTGAAGGTTTAGCATACATGTTACTTTCAGACTTTACATTTTTAGTAATTGAATCAACTTTTAGACATATAGCATTTGATGAGTTTTTTACTTTATCACATTTTAATTCAACATTAACATTTTAAATATTTGGTTTTTGGTACTTCGAATAATGGATATCCCTTTATGCTGAATTCTTTTTAATGACTAAACACTTTAAGAAACCCCTTTGATGCTGCTTAGCTTGAAGTTACTGCACATGATTATTATCTTATAATACTCTCCAAAGGCTATCAAATCAGAACAGAAGCAAGGATAAGATGAGAAACTCATATTTGTCTAATGTCTACAATTCCAAGGAATAGACAATGGGACTTGTCCTAGCCTCTTGGTTAAAACTTGGTCTTCAAGGACTGACCATGGCCTTCAGCCCCCAGGCTGCAGAGGATCTCAGAGAGTTTTGCCTGGTTTGTTTACACTGTGGTGAATGTTTGAAATTTTACTTTACAGGGAAAGGTTAAGTCCTGCTATTTTTCTATTTCCCATAATTTCAGGACTCTGCAATTTACCTGAGAACTCTGAGAACTAGCAGAAATACAAGAAAATGCTGCCCCAAATTGTCAAGTGCAATTTAGTTGTCTTAGATGTTCATAAAAATGTTTTGAATTTGGGACAGAGGGAATACATATGGTTGCTTGTCCTCAGAAATTGAGGACAAAGCAGAGTTTGGCAGTCCCCTGAGTAACTTGCCCATATAATGTAGTTTTAATGGAAAAGCTTACAGCCCACATTTTAGTGTCACTTCCCCAGTCCTGGCTTGCCAATGTATTCAGTTTTACAGAAACTTCAAGACCCTGTAACAGCCTCGTTGGTGGTGAGAAGTGGGCCCTGGAGTCTCCTATACATGGAAAGGAATGGCTGCCTCTCCAAATATAAGCCACACTCTTGTCATCTGGTTACATCTCATGTTCAAAGCTTCAAAAGGGCCCTGACTCTGAGCATCGAGGGGAAGAGTGCTTTGAGGAAGGAAGCAAGTTCCAGCCAGTGGGGGCTTGATACTTACTCTGAACAATTTTCTGAGGAAATCGCCATGGGTACTCGCAGCTCTTTTACTCATCCCTACATGTGGGCTGTAAGTAGAAGGCTGGAGCATTGAGTGTGTATGCAGGGAGCTAGAAATCAGGGTCAGGGGCATCTGCCCCAGCTAGGCTTTCCATATTGGACTTCTTCACAAGCTGGACTGTTAAAAAGCAAAGTCTTACAGTTGTATTTTCCCAAGAATTACACACACACACACACACACACACACACACACACACACACACACACACCACATACACACACACATGCATGTACACACATACACAAACACACATGCACACACACACACCCATCCATCACTGAAGAGATTCATCTACTGCATTCATAGTTTATCATTGTTCTCTGAGACTCAGGAAGAGTTCCTTATAGGACTAGAAATAGCCCCTCCTGGATTTATTTCTTTGTGTGGATGTGGGCTCAGGAGAGTCTCCTCGCGCGCACGCGCAACAGGAGGAGGCAGGATATGGAGTGGACTCATACATCCTCACTTCCTCGCTGTCTCCTTTATGCTGGCTGTCAACTGTGGAGGAAGTGTGGGTGCCCTGCCTGAAGTTAGAAAGACACCAAAGGATTCTTGTGCCCTTAAGGTAGTAAGAAACTTCGGGGGACATTTTTCTCCTTAATAGTTTTTCCTGGGTCTGTTATGGATTTCCATTTGAAGTGCATTAAGAGAATGAGAAACTATGCCAAAAACAGTTTTCAAAAGAAAGGGGAGGTGCAGCAACCTCTGTGTTTAATGCAAATGATTTATCTGGAAGCCTCTAGGAGCCCCCGCAGCAGGAAATAAAGCACGGTAGGGTACCTATTCCTGTGTTTATAAGACTCTGGGATGAGCCTACTCCCTCCCTTTTCTTTTTCCATGGCTGTCTCCATCTGATGGAGGCCACATATCTCAGTGTACCTTATGGTATCTATTAATAGGTAAATATGACCCCATCTCTCCCCCTTCTACACTGCCCCCTTACTCAGGACTACCCCCAGCCAACCAAACTGGTCTTCTCTTTGACCACCCACAGCAAGAGGTGGGCTAGCAGGAGAACACAGCTTAGGGTGGTCAAAGGAGCCAGGCTGCAGAAGGGGAAATACCAAAGGACGCTGGACTCATCTCTAAGGACTCAGCCACCTTATCTGCCCCAGACCTAGCTATTACTAGAACAAGTGAGTTAAACTCAGAACCACTACCAACTGCAATTAAGGATGTTTACCTCCAAGGCTCTCTCACACTAATTATTTTATTTCTTCTCTTAAGTCCTGGGAGTTTAACCTGGGGCATAGAACATTCTAGGACAACACTCTACTGCTAAGTTCTACCTTCAGCTAATTGTTTTTATTATTAATTCTATTGCCTTAACAGCAGTGATCAGGCTTCTGACTTAGCATGGCCTCCCTTCCTAGAGGGAAATGCTCTTAGGGATGGATGGAGTCCATTTAAAAAACAAGCATTTGAAAGCCAGTTGTAACATCTTGTGTTATGTATTTATCTTGCAGCCCATCAATGCCAATTCCAAAAAATTTTATGAACGAGCCAGCTAATACCCAAACACGGTAGCTTGTCTATATCATAGGCAACTTTAAAAATACTCTCTATACATCCGTTTGTTAGAAAATTACTTAATAGCAAGCCACTGAAGACGGTGCGCTTGGTGAGGACCGGGCTCTGCTTGCTTTGTTTATGCTAAGCACTTAGCACACGTTCTGCACAGAAACTAGGGGAGACTCTACACCCAGTCCAGTGCAACTCACCCTCTGCAACGTGCTGGGGTCACAGAGAGAGAGAGAGAGAGCTTCAGAATGAGAAGAAAAAGAAATGGAAATCCAGTTTAAAAAAATCAAAAAGACTAGAAAGCAGTGTACTGTCCATGGCGATACATCCAGGCCCACCACTGCACTGGGGTGTGTAGCCACCTAAGGCCGTCCACTAATTGTGTAGGAGCCTGGACTTAGGTAAAATGGATCCCTTGGCAATAACTTGGTTTACTTTAAAATGGAAATGAATGAATCTTGGGGGTGTGTGTGATTTGGTGGATATTGTGCCTACGTGAGGACCTAACTTCAATCCCCTGCACCCATTTACAAAGCTGGCCAAGGTAGTTAGAGTTCCAACCCAGAGGAAGCAGAGACACAGCATCCTTATGGACAATATACCCAGCAAACTGCAGACCCTGCCTCAAAACATTTAAAACAGGATGTGTGACTCCTGAGAGATGGCACTTAAGGTTCACCTCCTGTCTCCACTCACAAGCACATGGGTGCACACATACCTGCCCGTACACAAACAGGCAGACCTGCACACACCCAGATGAAAAGAAAAGCATGCAACGAAAGAAAAGATCCCACAAGTGCAAGGGTATGAGCTTTTCAAAGAACATTCTCAATTAAGTGTCTGTGCAGTAGACACACAGCGCTCTCATTTGGTGGCTCTCAAGTTCCATTTAAACTGGTTGCTAGGACACTTCCTCCTCCTCCTCCTCCTCCTCCTCCTCCTCCTTCTCTCTCTCTCTCTCTCTCTCTCTCTCTCTCTCTCTCTCTCTCTCTCTCTCCTCCTCCTCCTTTCCCTCCCCTTTCCTTTCTCATCCTCTTCCTCCCCCTGTTCTTCTTTGACAAGTGTGATTAGAGAGTAATTCTAGGGATGCCTTCATCATGAACAAAGAACATAAAACTAGGATCCACTGGGGTGTTATAAATGTCCTTTTACACAGAGAAGTTTTCAGGTGAGGGTCCTGGACATTTCTAGCTTTCCTTTCAGTTAGTGGGAAGGAAAAAGACTTGGGCAGAAGTTGTCAATTATATTGGGATTCTGGATGTTCAACTGGTGAAAGGCTTCAAAGAATACTAGGTGACAGGCACCCCTTCCCTTTCCCGTGTCCCCATAACTCGCTGTTTTTTTGGGTTTTTGTTGTTGTTGTTTCTTCTTCTTTTGTTCCTTTTATTGAAAATAGACTCTTTTCTCATACAGTACATCCTGATTTTAGTTTCCCCTCCCTCCACCCCACCTCCCAGTTTCTACCACCTCACCTCTCTCCAGACCCACTTCCTTTCTACCCCTCATTAGGAAAGAACAGGCTTCCAACAAACAACAACCAAACATGACAAGATAAAATGTAATATGATGAAGTAAAAAACGATCATATCAAAGCTGAACACGACAACCCAACAGGAGAAGAGTCTCAGAGCAGGCACAGGAGTCAGAGACCTACTTGTTCTCACAGTCAAAAGTCCCATACAAATACTAAGCTAGTATTGATACTAGTAACTATAGTGTATGTGCAGAGGACGTGGTGTAGACCCAGGTAAGCTCTGTGCTTGCTGCTGTCGTCTCTGTGAGCTCACATGGGCCTTCTTTAGTGATCAGAGGGCCTTGTTCTGGTGTCCTCCATCCTCTTACAGTCTTCCCACCTCCTCTGCTGCAGGATTCTCTGAGCTCTGAATGGAAGGATTTGATGGAGACCTCCCATTTGATTCTCTCTCTGCATAATGTCTGGCTGTGGGTCTCTGCGTCTGTTCTCATCTTCTACTGGAGGAAGCCTCTCTGATCATTGATAAGAAGCTGATCTATGAGTATAGCAGAATATCATTGGGAGTCGTATAATTGATACTATTTCTTTTTCTTTAGAACAGTAGGGTGTAGTTTTACCTGTGGTCACTGGCTAAATAGACTCTGTTTCTTGGTTACCTAAGCAGTGTTGGGTTCCTTCTTGTGGACTGGGCCTTAAGTCAAATCAGACATTGGTGGGCTTCTCCCACACGTTCTGTGCCATCATTGTCATAGTGTATTTTGCAAATGGGACAGACTCTTGGTCAAAAGCTTTGTTTTAGCAACACCCTTGGTTGTTTGGGGATCTATCTCCATGGGCCATCAACTCAATTGAATGCAACACAGACCCACTGCTGGAAGCCTTGCCTTGCTACAAGAGATGGCGAGCTGAGACTCTGTATCCCGCATTTCTCAGAGTCTTCATTAGGCTCATCCTCAGATTGCAGGAGGTTACCCCTGCACTAGGCCCCCAGAATTCCAACCATCTCTCCCTGAACACTCTCTCTCCACCCCAACACCCACATCAGACTCCCTTCTATACTTACCTCCCCCCAGTAAGCCCATAAAATCTATTCTAGCTCCCTTCTCCCATGAGTCCCCCTGGACCCCCCCTCCTCTTTACCAACCTCTCTGAACCATTTACTTAATGTCTAATATCCATTTATAAGTGAATACATACCCTATTTTTCTGGGTTACATTACTCAGTATGAATTTTTTCTAGTTCCATCCATTTCATTTGCCTGTAAGTTTCATGTTATTATTATTATTTTTTGTTGTTGTTATTTTTTCGAGACAGGGTTTCTCTGTATAGCCCTGGCTGTCCTGGAACTCACTTTGTAGACCAGGCTGGCCTCGAACTCAGAAATCCGCCTGCCTCTGCCTCCCGAGTGCTGGGATTAAAGGCGTGCACCACCAGGCCCGGCTTCATGTTTTTTTTTAAACAGCTTACTAATACTCCATTGTAGTTGGTTGACCTAATGCTGCTTGTATTCTAATGCTAATTTGGGGCCCCCAAGATTGATTACCACAAAAAGAAGAGAGTCTGTACATAAGATACTGAGTTAATTGTGATTGGTAAAATATGCCAACAACCAATAGCTGGACAGAAGAGACAAGTGGAGTTGAGGACCACGAGGAGGGAAGGAGAAGCAGGAGAAAGCCGCCATGAGCAGAAATGGATGATGAGCACGTGACCAGGAGAAGCAACAAGTGTCTGGGGGTACACTCCTGCGGAGGTAGCCAGGCCTGTGTTTAGAAGAGTAGGTTAGGAGTGACACCAGTAATTGTCAAAGCCAAATAAAATAACCATAGTCTCTTTATTTGTAAGTTAGTCTGGGATAAGCTTAAATTGTTCTTACTACACTCCATTGGGTAAACAAAGCAATTTTTTTTATCCATTAATGGATGAAGGACATCTAGGTTGTTTCTAGTTTGTGTCTACCATAAATAAAGCTGTTATGAACAGGGTTGAGCAACGGTCTTTGTGGTAGGATGGAGTATCCTTTGGGTATATGCCAAGAGTGGGTCTTGAGGTAGATTGATTCCCAACTTTTTGAGGAACCATCATATTTATTTGCATAATGGCTGTACAAGTCTTCGTTCCCACCAGCAGTGGCTCTACATGCCTGTTAGCATGAGCTGACGCTCGTGTTGTTGATCTTAACCATTCTGACAGGTGTGAGATGGAACCTCAAGGTAGTTAGCATTTCCCTGATGAGCACAGATGCTGAACATTTCTTTAAGTGTTTCTCAACCATCTCAATTTCCTCTACTAAGAAGTCTGTTTAGTTCTGTACTCCATTTTTAAATTGGATTTTTTTTTTTTAAAAAAAGGAATTTCTTCTTTCTTTGGATGTGGAATAAGTACAAATCTTCTCCCACTCTATAGGCTGCCTCTGTGTCCAGTTGACAGTGTCCTTTTCCTTACAGGAGCTTTAATTACACGAAGTCTCATTTATTAATTGTTGGCCTTCGTGCCTGCACTGTCGTATTCTGCTCAGGAAGTCTTCTCCTGTGCCGATGTGTTCAAGGCTATCCTTGACTTTCTCTTCTTTCAGGTTTAGTGTATCTGGTTTTATGCTGAGGTCTGTGATCCACTTGGACTTGAGTTTTGTGCAGAGTGATAAATATGGATCTCTTTGTATTTTTTCTACCTGCAGACATCCAGCTTGTCCAGGACCATTTATTGAAGATGCTATCTTTTTTTTCCCCATTGTATATTTACAGCTTCTTTATCAAAAATCAGGTGTCTATATGTACGTGTGTGAAATTAATTATTTCAATGTAAGTGTAAGTAGTAAATTGTCCAATGGACACATTCCTTTACCTTAGCTAGTCCCCAATTACCACACAGAGAAGCCGATATTTATTTCAAACTTCCCCTCAATATCTGAGCAGTTATTGATCTATTAATCTTCCAAGGTAATCTGGCTACCTCCCTGTCATGATCCCACAATACTTGCACATTATTATTGATCTGGCTCTTTGTGCTTTAGATTCCCCCTCCTCCATGGTGTCTTCTTCCTCATGGCTGATCTGAGTCTCTCTGTCTCTCTCTGTGTCTGTGTCTGTGTCTGTGTCTGTGTCTGTGTCTGTGTCTGTGTCTGTGTCTGTGTCTGTCTGTCTCTCTCTGTCTCTCTCTCTCTGTCTGTCTCTTTCTCTCAGGTGATCAGCATTTATTGGCAAGGCAGAGAATAAATGGTAAGAATTGTTTACGCAAACTTGAGGTAGGAGACATAAGCATTACAATGCCATGTCTGGACTGAACAATATATGAGGAGGGCAGACAACTCCGCATTTGAGTAACACAGTGATAACCTTTACACAGTACACACAAATTTGCGCCTACGTATGCGGTCTTATGTCTGGGTTTTCAGTTCAATTTCATTGGCCAGCGTGTCTGTTTTTATGCCAATACCATGTGGCTTTTACTACTGTGTCCTTGTAGTGCAACTTGAAATTGGGAATGGTGAGACCTCAGCATTTCTTTCATTGTCTGGGATTGTTTTACTTATCTTAGTTCGGCAGGGGGTTGTTTGGTTTTGTTGTTTTGTTTTTTTCCATATAAAGTTGAGAATTGTCTCCCAAGGTCTATAAAGAACTGTATTGGAATTTGGTGGGGTTTACATTGGATCTGTAGATTGTTTTTGGTAGGGTGGCCACTTTTACTAGGTAATCCTATCAATCCATGAGCATGGAAGATCTTTCCATCTGTTGTTATTTTCTTCTATCTCTTTCTTCAGAGACTTGAAGTCTTTACTGTACAAGTCCTTTATGCTTGGTTAGAGCTACCCCAAAATATTTTATACTATTTGAAGCTATTACAAAAGGTGTTTTTCCCCTATTTTTTTTCTCAATCTGTCATTTGTATATTGGTGGGCTACTCATTTTTTGTGAGTTAATCTTGTATCCAGAAACTTTGCTGGAAATGTTTATTAGTTATAGAACTTCCCTGGTACAATTTTTAGGGTCACTTATGATTATATCATCTGAATATAACAATACTTTGATTTCTTCCTTTCAAACTTATATCCCCTTGATCTTCCTTGGTTGTCCTTGTAGTCTAGTTAAGACCAGTTACTGTATTGAGTAGCTATAGAGAAAGTGGACAGCTTTGTCTTGTTCCTAATTTTAGTGAAATTGCTTTGAGTTTCTCTCCACTTAATTTGATGTTGGATATCAGCTTGCTGTAAATTATCTTTACTATGTTTAGTTATTTTCTTGTATCACTGGTCATTAAGAAGTGTGGGATTCTGTCAAAGGCCTTTTCTGAATCTAATGAGATGATTATGTGGTTTTCCCCTTTAGTTTGTCTCTATAGTGGATTGCATGGTGATTGTCATATATTAAACCGTTATTCCTGCATCTCTGGGGTGAAGCTTACTTCATCATGATGGATGATCTTTTTGATGTGTTCTTAGATTCAGTTTGCAAGGATTTTATCAAGTATTTGTGCATATTTATTTATTTATTTATTTATTTATTTTGGTTTTGAGAGACAAGGTTTCTCTGTATAGCCCTGGCTGTCCTGGAACTCACTTTGTAGACCAGGCTGGCCTCGAACTCAGAAAACCCGCCTGTCTCTGCCTCCCAAGTGCTGGGATTAAAGGAAAATTGATCGGTAACTCTTTTTCTTCATTCAGTCTTTGTGTAGTTTCGGTATCAGGATGGCTGTGGCCTCATAAAACTGGACAATGTTAGGTTGTGTAAGATTTTTGTCTATCTTGTTGATTTTCTCAAAGAACCAACTCTTTATTTTGTTGGTTCTTTGTATTTTTCTCTTCGTATCTATTTAATTGATTTTAGCCCCCAGTTTGATTATTTTTTGCCCTCTACTCCTCCTGTGTATGCTTTCTTCTCTTTGTTCCAGAGTTTTCAGGTGTACAGATAAGTGGCTGGTATGAGATCTCGCCATTTTTCTATATAGGCATTTAGTGCTATGAACTTCCTCTTTATATCACTTTCATTGTGCCCCATAAGTCTGGTTAAGCTGTGTGTGCATTTCTATTGAATTCTAAAAAATCTTTAATTTCTATCTTGATCTCTATCTTGACCTATTTTTCATTCAGGAGAGAGTTGTTACGTTTCCCATAAATTTTTAAACTTTCTGTTGTTTCTGTTGTTGATGGTGATGACAATATCTAGCTTTAGTCTATAGTAGTCTGAGAGAACACATTGAGTAATTTCAACTTCCGGTATTTCTTGAGAGTTTCTTTGAGTCCAAGTACGTGGTCGTTTTTGGAGAAAGTTCCACACGGTACAGAAAAGAAGGTATACTGTTTTGTTTGTTTGGGTGAAATGTTCTGTTAGGTCTATTTGGCTTTTAACATCTCTTAAGCCAGTATTTGTTTAGTTTTTGTCTTGATGATTTGTGCATGGATGCAAGTTGGAGTACTGGTCTCCCGCTGTAAGTGTGTAAGGGTCGATATATTATTTAAGCTGTAGTACTGTTTCTCTTATAAACTTGGGTGCTCTTGTGTTTGGGGCATAGATGTTTAAAAGTGCAATGTTCACTTTATGGAGGTTATTTATTTTTTTTGGATGAGTATGTGGTGTCTTTCCCTGTCTCTATTTTGTTAGATATTAAAATGGCTACACCAGTTTGCTTTCTAGGTCTATTTGCTTTGAATACTTTTTCCAATCCTTTACTCTAAGGTAATGTCTATCCTTGATGCTGAAATGTGTTTCTTGGAGGCAGCAGAGGAATGAATCCTGGTTTTCTATCCATTCTGTTAGTCTGTGTCTTTTTATTGGGGAATTGAGACCGTTAATATTGAAAAAGAGATGTAAATGACTAATGATGGTTGATTTCTGTTATTTTGTTGTTGTTGCTGCTGTTGGTGGTGGTGGTGGTAGTAGTTGTGTGTGTGTGTGTGTGTGTGTGTGTATGTGTGTATGTGTGTGTGTGTGTCCGTGTCTGTGTGTATGTGTGTGTGTCTGTGTGTATGTGTGTATGTGTCTGTGTGTGTGTCTGTGTCTGTGTGTGTGTCTGTGTCTGTGTGTATGTGTGTGTGTGTGTCTGTGTCTGTGTGTGTGTGTGTCTGTGTCTGTGTGTGTGTGTGTCTGTGTGTATGTGTGTGTGTGTCTGTGTGTATGTGTGTGTATCTGTGTCTGTGTCTGTGTGTGTCTGTGTCTGTGTCTGTGTGTGTGTGTGTCTGTGTGTGTGTGTGTGTTTCCCTTCTGTTCATTTTGCTGGTGTGAGATTATTTATTTCCTGTGTTTTCATGAGTGTAGTTATCATCCTTACGTTAGATTTTTCTTTTTGGTTCCATCTGGACTGGATTTGTAGATAGATATTGTTTACATTTTACTTTATTGTGGAATACCTTATTTTCTCCATCTGTGGTGATTGAAAATTTCACTGATTATAGTAGTCTAGGCTGGTATCTGTGACCTCTTAGAGTCTGCAGCGCATCTCTGAAAGCCCTCCTGACTTTTAGAGCCTCTGTAGAGAAGTCAGTTGTAATTCTAACATGTCTGCCTTTATACATGACTTGGCCTTTCTCCCTTGCAGTTTTTACTTTCTTTATTTGTTCTTTATGTGCAGTGTTTTTATTATTGGATGACAAGGGAATTTTCTTTTCTGGTTCAGTTTATTTGATGTTCAGTGTGCTTCTTGTCCCTTGATAGGCATCTCCTTCATTAGGTTGGAAAATTTTTCTTCCATGATTTTATTGAAAATATTTTCTGGGCCTTTGATCAAGGATTCTTCTTCTCCTTTCTCTATTCCTATAATTGTTAGATTTGGAATTTTCATAGTGTTCCATATTTCCTGGATGTTTTGTATCAGATTGTTTTTGGATTTAACATTTTCTTTGACTGATCTATCTATTTCTTATATTGTATTCTCAGTGACTGAGGTCCTCTTTTTCATCTCTTGTATTCTGTTGGTGAAGCTTGTCTCTGTAGTTCCTATTAAGTTCCTAGATTGTTCATTCCCAGAATTACTTTGATTTGTGTTTTCTTTATAGATCCTTTATTTTTTATTTTTTTATTTTTAGGTCTTGAGCCATTTCATCCATTTCCTTCAAATGTTCCCTTGTGTCTTCTTGACTCCTTAAGGGATTTATTCATTTTCTGCAAAATTTTTGTTTGCTTTCCCCTAGATTTTATTAAGAGATTTATTCATTTTCTCTTTAAGGACCTCTATCATCTCCAGATAGTTGGTTTTAAGGTCTTTTTCTTCTGTTTGAGCTATTTGTGTTGAGGAATTCAGGGTCTGCTGTGGTAGGGTAGCTGGGCTGTGGTAGGTAGCTGGGCTCCAGTGGGGACACACTGCCCTGACTTGTATTGATTATGTTTTTACCCTGGCATATAGGCATCTGGGTTTGGGATGATTATGGGTCTAGGTATTCATTTTTGGATTTATCTTTGTTGTGTGGGCATTTTGTTCCTTGGTTTTTGTTTCTTCTCTGGATTTTTGGAGAGTGTGATAATCATGTGTTACCTGTTTTCCTGTCCTGCCCAGCTGATATGTTGACAGGGGATGCCTGCTGGCGTTGGATCCTGGGATACTGGGAAGAGTTGAGGGAGGGAAAGTGGGATGGAGAAGGTCTTTGTGAACTCAGGAGGATGAGATCAAAGGGAACTGGGAGACCACAGCAGGATTCCTGATACAGAGCTTTAAGTGAGCCTAGGGAGGGGAGGAGGCATGGGGACTGTTGGATCTTAGGATCTAGTTCTCTGGGGTTTTGTTTGTTTGTTTGTTTGTTTTGTTGGTTTTTTATCCTGCCACAGTATGAGAATTGCTTGTCCATGAGCTAATATTCTCAACTAGTCAGTTGGTGAGCTTGCTCTTTTTCAAAGTAAAAACCCCAATGAAGACTTATCAAGTCTTTCTTCAGTCTCTCTTCCCTCCCCTAACTTTTTTTCCTTCTTAAGCAGAGCCTCGGGTATCCCAAGCTGGCCTCAAACTTGCTGTATATTGGAAGATGATCCCAATCTTCCTGCTTCTGCTTCCCCACTCCCACATGTTGGGCTCACAGGCCCCAAGCATGGGCCAGCACAATTGGGTTCATGTATGCTGGGGATCCAATCCAGGGCTTCATGCA
Source organism: Mus caroli (assembly GCF_978045245.1). NCBI lineage: Eukaryota > Metazoa > Chordata > Mammalia > Rodentia > Muridae > Mus > Mus caroli. The sequence continues at coordinate 115,450,099 of NW_028227267.1, forward strand.
CACGGGCAAGAATTAGAGTAACTGAGTTATGTCCTCAGCCCCTGCTTGACTTCAGGCTGCACGCACTGAGGGCAGGTGGAAAAAATATGTTTAGTGACTCTTCTGTCTTCTCTAGCGTTTGGAAAGATGTGGGGGGTTGGAGCTAGTAGGTACAGCCATGGCTTGGAAGCAAGGACTTATGTGCCTTCTTGGTTGGAGGCCATGTTGGGAACAAGAACGACTTTGGGTTCTAGGGAAGCTACTGGAAGCAGGGAGTTATGTCAGCACTTTGTGCAAGCAATGGTGAGGTTGGCTGGTCCCTAACTTCTGTTGCTGGGCAGCAGTTAGTGGGTTTTCAGGGACTTCTCATTCAGGACACACTGTAGGCTTTTCAATGATGCTACTGCAGCAGTGCCTCCTGTAGAACCACTTTCAGTTCTGTTGCTACCCACCGCCAACCCCCAGAGAGGAGACTCCGCTGGAGATGTTGGGCCAGGCTGTCCAGACTGGGGCAGACAGAAAACTGGACTGGCTCATTAGCACTGGATTACACCAATCCAAATAGTGCTTGATGATACTGTAGCCCTGCCTGCCCAGTACCCCCAAACTTCTGTGTGCAGGTCATTGTCCTAAACGGATGGCACCATGCTCTTAATGACTTCAGCTCCTCCGTTTGAATGTGAAGGCTGTGAATGGCACATCACCTCGTGCTTAGCGCCTCACTTCAAAAACTGAATATTGATCCAACCTTGCAAATGAGCCCACTAGTTAGATCAGGAACTCCAGAATTTTTCTGGTCACATAGGAACAGACAGAGTAAGCTGGGATGGAATTTGGATGTGGTGCCTGGCAGAACTTTGGTTGCCTAACTTCTCCACCCAACGAAATACCAAGCAAAGATGCTAAGAAGCCAGCAAGGATGTGCTGGGCTTGCCATCGCAGCAGGCATCACTGTCACAGAACACCAGACAGAGAGGAGTAAGATGTAACGACTGCCTGTCTGGTGCCAGTGCACAGCAAGTGGGTTACACAAAGCTTCTGTGGCAGCTGCTGCAATATCAAAACAAGCCACGGAATGAAAGACAAGCACAGCCACTGCAAGGCAAAGACGTGTAAGCCCCCGTGTTCCAACGATGTGATTGGAGTATTTGAGAAACGGAAAAGACAGCCAAAGAAAAGGTCTGTGCAAAACCTCAGGTTAATGGAAGCGTCACACATACCACTGGGTGTGAAAAGGTGTGAAGGCACACACACACATACACACACACCCCAAACACACGTGCTGCCTAGCTAGAGCCATGGTATGTTCTTAGTGATTTGTGTTGCTACATTTAAGGACATCATACAAGATCTATGCAACAGCCTCTTTGGCTTTACTTAACTTCTTCTTTATGTTCATTTTAAGCATCCATGTATTATATATATTATAAGGCACAGACCCCCTTACCTCTATTCTCCTTGTTCTTGCCCCTCCCCCCCCTATTAGTCCATTTTGCCCACCTCCAATTTTGCTTCCACTTTCATGCCATATATACACAATATATGTATAGTGTGTATATATGTATATATATTTTATATATGTATATGGTTTTATGTATTTATACAGAATCTAATGACCTCGCATGAAGAAAAACATATAATCTTGGTCTTTCTGAGACTGACTTAATTTGTTTAATATGATTATCCCCCAATATAAGCATTGTTCTGCAAATTTATATTTACATTGTATACATATAAATCATATATATCATATACACATACACATAAACATCACATTCCTTGTCTCTGCTGATTTGATTTGAATTTCTTTAAAGAAAATACCCACCATGCTAGTTTGAATGGTCACCATTACAACCATGCTGAAGGGTAGGATATGTTTCCACAGTGTAAGTTGGTTTCATCCTTGTAGATACATCATAGAGCATGCTCCCACAAACCTAGACCTTGTCACCTACTGGGTGCCTAGGCTGTGTGTCTTTAATTTCTAGACCATTGAGTCTGTGTCCTGCAGATCATCTGCACTGTTCTGCATTGTGCACAGAGTGTTTCCCTAACTAAAACCAAACAGTAAATATCTGTGTCACCTTCCTTATTGCCCACTCCCTCCCAGATTTTGGGCGTGTTTTGTGTGCAGTGATTTAACACACACATAGAGATCCCAGCAGGAATGGAGAGGAACAAGAAGGAAGGAGGAGGAGGCAGTAACATCAGAAAAGGTGGGGGGAGAAAAGGGAGAGGAGGAGAGAAAGAGAAGGAAAGATACATAAACAGAACGTGGAAACATTGTCTCCGGTTTCCTGTGGCAAGGCTACCTATTTTATTCACTGATGGATTAGGACCATTGATGCTCATCCCAGTAGGAATAAACACGAAGCTTTTTGTATAACTGGACACTTTTTCAAGTTCCTAACAAACCTATTCTGTCACCAGCAGAAAGGGCATAGAGCTGCCTGTCTGCCAGGGGCAGGGGCGTGACTGCTACATCACTGGGGCTGTGGGGACCCGCTGGAAGTCTGCACTCGGTGCGTGACAATATGTGCAGCCTGGTTCATAATCTGTTGTATTTCCGAATGACTCATCTTTTCATTTAATAATTGCATATAAAATTTTAATTATAAAGAGGTATTTTTGCAAAAGTCAAATGCATTGCGGTTTCTAATCTGTTTTCTTAATACAACAACATGAAAAATCAGAAAACTAATATATGTGTGTGTACATATATAATATATTATGTATTACATTATGTATATCCGTGCATATGTATACATACAACACATACATATATGAATGTGTGTATATATATATATATATATATATGTTCATATGTATACACACATATGTGTGTGTGTGTGTGTGTGTGTGTATATATATATATATATATATATATTCCCCAATAAGTGACTTTTATGTGTTTGAATAGGAGAGTTTCTAGGTTGGGAGTAGTACATATGATGCTTATTTGATACATGGCACTAAGAATTAACCAGTCAGCACACTTTGTAAATATGCCTAACAAGAAACAGGAAGGCCTCGGGGACCTGGAGGACAAGTGGAAACAGACTCTGCCCTTTACATTCAATGTGAAAATATTTCATTTGTGCCAACAAAGCATTGCTCCTAAGACAGCTTCAGAGCTGTCACACGGCAGATAAATTTCACATCTTGTCCCAACCTTGAATTTTCCCCCCGAAGGTGGGATAATTTAAGAATAAGTGCATGAAAAAACATTCTGTACCCGGGTGCCTCCGAGATGAGTTGCTAACACTCCTGTCCCCTGGATCCTCCTTGGAATGTATTCATTTTGTCTGCACCTACAAATTAAAAGCCTGCTATTCCTAAAATTTTACATTAGCAAAAGATGCGGGTTCTAGAGTGTCACAGAAAGAATCCTGGACATCACATCCAGGACTTGACCAAACCAAAGAAAACCATCTAATGTTGTCTTCAATTACAGCTGTGTGTGTGGGGGGGGAGCTTATCTTTCCTCCGGGTCCCAGATAAACTAGATATTCTGTGGCCATGCACAGAGGATGCCTAGAGACTCCACACTGCACCTTCAAACCTTCTGGCCAAAGGATTAGATTCCCACTGCCATCTGGGTTTGTGTTCCTGGTTATGAGGTAGCTCTTTTCACCAGGTGGCTGAGGTTGGGATGTACACATGTGTGTGTTGTGGTAGCCACAACTCCAGGCCGTCTGTGGCAGCTTTGAGATGTGTGTTTGATGTCAGGGCTTTTTGTCTCATTTTTGTTACTGTACTTTCTAAGTCTATAAGCAGGACTTATGAGAGGGATGCTTGTGGGCAGATGAGTTCATTTTTATTTCACTATGATTTTTCTCAGACTGTTGCGGAAGCAAAGAGTGTTGCTTTTGTGACATATAAATGAAGACTAGGAAGTATGGCTTGGGGGAGACCTAATTTCTACCTCAAGAAACCATTTCCATAAAAGGCGGAGGTAAGTGACATGTCTCTTGTTATCCATTCACTGATGTCTCCTTGGTGACATAAATGCTGGCCATTTTGCCACCAGCAAGTCCGGTCCCTCAACTTTCAACATTTGCCTCTGAAAGGCTCCCTGATGCCTAGAAAGAAAACATGTACCCCAGCACCACCCACTGGAAACTGGGTCCTAATGGGTGATGTCATTTCCTCACCTTCTGTGGGATGTAAATTCCACAAAGAGCCATCAACCTAGACAACAACTTTGTGGCTCTTGCTGCCCTGAAACTCCCTACCTGAGAAACACACAGCGTGTCCGTTCTGGTCCAGAGAAAACTCAGAAGCCAGTCTCCGTTTCTGATCTATTTGGCTTTGGATAGAACTGATGTACCGTTTACAGCTCACTCAAAAGTGCCCAGAAAGAATTTATTTGAACGGGGTCCTTTTCGATTTAATGCCATCTGCGACTCTGAGTCACTTAGGAATACTCACGGAAACCGCGAGCCCCTTCTCTCTACATTTTTCAATTATCCAGCTGAAGCCTGGGAATGTTTGTTGAGGGTGGATGGTGTCTCAAGGGTTAAGGCCAAAAATGTTTGAAGAAAATCAGCTTAAATATGTTGTACAACAAACATGTTATTGCGGGTACTGGAGTTAGGCTACGATAATGAATTTCAGACTCAAATATTTTCTTTGATTGTCACAAAAGTATGCGAGGAGCCAAGGGTTTGCTTTCAGAGTTTGGTGCAGAGTTGGTGGTGTTTCGTTACCAGAGGCTAATTGTAAGAAAACTGTTTTCGCAGCCAGAAATACTGATTGGGCAAAACCCACACACCCTGTGTTGTGGATGGTTATTTAAAACAAGGGTGATTACGGGTCCCTGATATTTAAGTACTTCTGAAAGAATGGCTTGGTGACAAATACAAGTCACCATAAATCCAGCCATCTGAGCTTAAGGACACTTGCTTCTGAGACCCTCCACTGCCCTTCCCAAGCAGCGGGGAAATTTTCTCATTGGTTAGAAGAGGAGCTCTCCATTAGATCATTAAACAAGTCACTGATGTTGAACAATCACACTACAGAGAAACACATTCCTCCTCCTCTCCCAGTGTTTACTTGCCGTCAGTATTCATCACTGAGGGCCTGAGAGTTTGCTATAATTTTTTAATTGGGTCCAGCTGCCATGCCTCGCTTAGATACCAGGCCGGGCACGATCGAGACAAACCTAAGAGAGAGATGGGCATATTGCCTGATAAAGGATTACGGTGGGAGTGAAAAGCTGACCTACAGTCGGGAAATGTTAATCATGTCTACACCAAAGCGAGTGTAACGTTTCTATAGGGAAATTACTTCAATCTGGTCAGTGCGGGGAGCAGTTTGTATAATCGGATTGCAAATAAGGTTTGATCACTTTCCAGCTTAATCTACTCTCTGAGCACCATTTACGCCACTAAATCAAACCCAGAGAAGCTGCCTGCGCGGTTTTACAGTCATTACACCCAAGGGGCAGGGACTCTGTAATAAACAGCAAATAAATCGCAGCACCGACTTGCCTGCTACAGGGCATTTCTAATTATCCTCTAGTTTAGCTGGAAATTGCCGTGCTCCCGTCAAGGCCTTCTTTACCCGCCGCTGAGGAGCGTGATACTTCTAGGCAGAATTAATTGCAAATATGGAGAAACGGAGACTGGGCTTCCATTTCCTTCCTGCCCGCGTTGCCCCTCCTACCACTCCACCGCTTTATTGGAGGCGTTTAAGAAGCCCCCGAGCAAACTGTGTGCTCGCTCACTGCGCTCATCTCTCTCCCGCCTCTGCGTGCTGCACTTCGGATCCAAAGAGCCGTCAGGATGGATGGTGCTAATGGTAGTGTCTTACAAAGCATCTAAAAGGGACTGAGAGAGTGATAAATGTTCATCCCACGCTTGGGCTTTGGAGTAAGTAGAGGAACCATCAGCCCATAGGAACTGAGTTGGATAAGGTAAGCTTGCAGGTGCCTTTGGGTCTCCGTTGCTGAATCACCAGAATATTACAGAGGCACAGTCTGAAAGGTGTGGTCCCAGATACATTTTGGAGATGACCGCCTGCTTGGGAAATACCATCAGAAGATAAGGCCTGGCAGGGTGTTCAAATCTTCCAAGCTATCTGGAACAAAAGCAAGACTGAAGCCATCCTCTGTGCACGTGACCAGAAGCCATGGGCATGCTATGGCCTAAAACAATTTCTCAAGTTCAAGGGCAGTGATTTCAAGGTAAATATTTCTTGAAATGGGTGGTAGCTTTGGGGTACTCTCCTAAATGGGAAAAAAAAGGCCTGGTTCTTTAACTTATATTTTCAAGAGAGGTGGAAGAGGATGTAAGCTTCCCCCATAAACACAGAAGACTTCAAACCACACTGGGCCACTTCAGGCCTCCCTCTCCCAACTTTGACTCCCCAGACTTGGGTGCAAAGCTCTGTCCACTTTGGGAATCTCAGAGTCAAGAATTCCTAGCATCCGGGAAAGTTTGAGGTGGTCCCTGACTTCCCTCCATGTTACATAGTACAGAATGCTCTTGAGCACCCCCTCCACCCTTGACCCCCAGCCTGGCTTCTCACTGCAATTCTACAGCCAACTGGGGAAGGGAAAATCTTTCTCCATTCAAATGCCAGAGGAACTTGGGGATGGGAAAGCTCTCTTGTACCACTGCACAAGCCAAAGGAACAGCAGGCCCCTTCACAGTTTCTCCAAAGATGGAAAGTAGAGTGGTGGTGACCAGGGGGCTGGAGGGGTTGTTTAATCACAACAGTTCCTGTGTGGGATGGTGAGAGTGGGTGGGAATGGGTGGTGGTGACAGTTACACACACACCTTGAGCAAACTCAAGGCCATGACACCGTGCACTTGAAGATGGTAAGGATGGTTCCCCTGCAATCTTATCCATATAAGCTGCTATGTAAGACTTTGAAGAGAGGACAAGTCAGCAAAGACCTTGCCTTTGCAATCCTAAAAACCGGAGTTTGATCCCTAGACCCCATGTAAAGAGACTACTCGATGTAGTGATGCCCACCTGTACTCCCAGCTTGGGGAAGGCAGGAGCAGGTGGATTCTTAGGGCTCCCTGGCCAGCCGGTCTATTCTAATGAGCAAGCCACAGCCAGTGTGCAAAGGACTGTTACCTTCTGCTGTTAATATACAATAACTATTTATTTATCTAAACGTTAGAAATAGACATTCTTGGGCAAACTGTATGTGAAGATGTCACGTAGGTCCTAGATGACAGAGAGCATGGCCAGCTTATTGCTTGGAGCAGTCTGACTGATAACTACACTGAATAACAAATACTGCAACCTCCTCTGTTTAGCATTATCCTTCCTTTGATAGAGAACTTTCCATGTCTCCCCGAAACCCAGGATGAGCTTCTATGGTTGACCATGGTGATTAGCAGTGATGCCTGAGTGTGCCTGAGCCAAACATCCCCAGTTGGTTCTCTCAGCACAGAAGAGGCCGTTATAGGAACAGGGAAGACTTTTAGTGTGCCAGAACCTGCCTCAGATGAGTCAAAGGTGAGGGCCGGGGTTCCTGGTACACTCTGTGTGACCATGTCAGCTTCTAACCAATGGACTCTTAGACTGCTGTGTGCATTTCTCTGTGCACAGTCATATTGTAAAGGTATACTGTTTACTGTCAGGGACTGAGGGGACCCCAGAGTCTCCTGCTCATCTGCACGGACAGCACTATCTGAATTAACTGAAGGATCAGTCAGAAGCAACCCAGAAAACACCTTTAGGTGGAAACGCATAGAATGTCATCACTGGCCATTGTGTCCCCACTCAATGCTATGTTTCTGTCCTAACCCAGTGCCTGGGATGTAGACTTATTTGAGAACAGGATATTTTTCAGGTGCAATCTAGTTAATATTGTTGGCATCAGGACCTCCCAAACCTATGACATCACACAGGTGACAGCATGACCTGCGACCTGCAGACCTGTTGCCAAGGCAACAGGCACCATGTTCCCAACATTCACTTGGCTCACCTTCCTGCGTTGACATTCTCCATATAAATAAGGAGAACACCCCTCCCTCTCTCTCTCCCCCTCTTCTCTTTCTGCCACCACCTTCTCTCTCTTTCCCCAATAAAACCTCTTCCATGTGGAACTGACTTGGCCTAGTGTGCTATTGAGACTTGACCCACCATTCTAACACATGTACTATGACATGACCAAGTAAGCCCTACTCTATCTGACTGGTATATTTTTTATAGAAGGGAAATAGTAGGAGAGAGTTAGGGTTAGGATTAGGGTTGGGGTAGGGTTAGGGTTAGGGTTAGGGTTAAGGTTAGTGTTAAATGCCAGGTGACAACAGAGGCAGAGACTAGGCACAGAAGCTAGTCAAGGTGCTGAGAACCGCTGTCCACCACCAAAAGTTGGAGTGAAGGGGGGTGGGGGGGTTCTACCCTCAATCCCAGAGGGAACATGGCTCTGCTGAATCCTTGATTTCAAGAGTCCTGCACCGTGATACACAAGTCTGTCATCTTCAGCCAGCAGGTTTGAGGCCTTTGTTACCACAGCCCTAAGACACCTGTGTACTGCCATTTCCCTGAGAGTCCATTTGCTGTAGAAGCTGTATGAAAACAGTGTCTCCATCTTGTAGGGAGCTCCTCTCCTCCACATTGTACTCTTTCTTTTAGTTTTGAGGCAAATTAATTAACATGATACAGGAAAGGGAGAATGCACGGGCAGAGGCCTCTCTATAAGCCCTCATGCGCTTTTGTTCTCCATTATTGCACTAAATTATTTAATTGGGTCCCTCTGATTGTGCTCAGTCACAAGAAAGAACACAGTCTATTGTGAGGTGCCCTACACCCATAATGCAATATCAAATTCAATTCCCATCAAAAGTGCTCGCTGCTAAAAGCCTGCTCTGTGGCTGCAGATTAATGAAGATCTGCAGTGGGCAAAGTGGTGGTCTCAGAGACATTATTTTCCTCCAATAGAAAGCCCATTCTTGAAGAACAATAAAAGCAGAGAGAAGCGTTAGTCTGCTTATAGATGGAAATAAGTCAAAATGAATAAGAAGCTTGATGGAAATAGTCTGAAAGCAGAGTGAATTCTGAAAATACTGTTTTTGTTTTGTGAGGAAATTTTCTTTGTGCATGCGCACGCGAGCACACACACACACACACACACACACACACACACACACACACGTATGTGTGCCACTTTCCCCTCTCGGACTCTCTCATAAGATGCTCTTGGATGCAAAAGCTTTGGCAGGTAGAACAAATGTGAAAGTCTAAAGTGTCAGTTACAGACAATCAGCATTTTATCATTCCAGCTCAACACTGCCTCACGTCTTCCCTTGCCATTGCGGGGCTGCACACAAGCCTGGGGAATGGAAACCACATGCAAGGAGGCAAGACTCACAAAGGCGGTGAGTCTGGCAGAGCTGTGTGTAGCCATCAGACACCCGGATGTCCCTCTCGACTCTATTCTGCTTTACTTTGGACAGTGATTTCCCCCCCTTCTTAGGGCCTTCTCTCCTGGTATCCTGGGGACCGTTCTGTGTAGGACTAGCCTGTCCCTGCCTCCCCTTGCTCTCATCCATTCTAAACGCCTTGATGAATTCCTCAACCCGACAACTTCAACCTTCTGTGAGCTCCTCCCCTACTTAATTACCCCATGCACATCTTGTCCACATTACATGTCTGATACAGGTGTGTGTTAAACTGCCCTGTGGGTTCCAAGATGGCGGCAACAAGCCAAGTGCGTCTAACCTGTTCCTGACATGTGAGTAGATGATGCTGGTACTGGTATAAATTATACATAAGGTTTTTTTTTGAAAAGTTAATAATAATAAAAAAAGACATGTCAAGGTTTTTTTTTAACATTTTGATTCTGTCTAAATGATGCTTGGGTTTTATAGGATTAAATAAAATATCATTCGAATTAATTTTACCCATCTCATTTGACTCTGCAAACTGTATCACGCGTAGTTCCCATTTGTGACATGCATAACATTTTTTTGCACACATTCTGTTGTGCCATGCCACTGAGGCTATAGAACACCCCTAACTTTCCTAAAACATGGCGGTCTGAGCCTGTCGTAAATACAAGCCTGACTGCGGCATTTAGATAAGATGGGAAGTTCATCAGGGTGTGGAGACAAAGCTCAGTCGGCAAAGTGCTTCCTGCACAAGACTAAGGGCCTGAGCTCAATCCCCAACGCACACAGAAAAAGTTAGACATGAAGGCACACGCTTGCAGTCCTAGTGCCGAGCAGACAGAGGAGAGTGGTTGGCATCCACAAGCTCAATCACTGAGCCCTACATTCTGTGAGAGGCACTGTCATCCTTAAGGAGTGATATGGAAGATATGTAAGGTATCTAATGACATCTGTTGTGTTTTATATAAAGATAAGGAGAGAAGGAATGTGTTTGGTGGAGGTGTAGTCAGGTGTGGGGGAGAAGGGGTTCCTCTGTGGGCCCCATGCTGAGGGGAGAGAGAAAGAGAGAGAGAGACAGAGAGAGAGAGAGAGAGAGAGAGAGAGAGAGAGACAGAGAGAGACAGAGAGAGACAGAGACAGAGACAGAGAGAGAGAGAATAGAGAAGTAGAGGCCAGCCAAGGGCATGTGGAGAGAGAGGGAGGGGAATGGGGAGGAAGGGGGAGCAGGAGCAAGGAACAGGAACAAGAGAGCAAGAGAGAGTGGAGGGGCAAGCAGCCCCCTTTGTAGTGAGTCAGGCACATCTGGCTGTTGCCAGGTAACTGTGGGGCAGACCCTAGAAAAAATGCTAACAATATCTCAGGTATCTAAGATACCTCTGACCTTCTGAAGCTTCTCCTGCAGATGCACACACATGCACCCCAGCATGGGCACAAACACACCCACACACCTGCAGGGGCACACATACACACTCACACACATGCACCCCCACATGAGCACACATTCTCACATACTTATACACACACTCACTCTCTCTCTCTCTCTCTCTCTCTCTCTCTCTCACACACACACACACACACACACACACACACTCACGCACAGCTCATCAGATGACAGTCCAATCCCCAGCATCCTCCCGCTTCTCTCCAAGGCACCTCTTCTTTCTAAGGCCTGCAGACACTGTCCTGCAGACTCTGTCTACACTCTTGAAGGTAGACAGAGTAACTAGCCCAGCCCCTTCAGCCTTTCCCTTCCCTTTGGCTCCTTTGCCTTCCCTTCCCTGGAGGCAGTTCCACCCTCCTTCCTCTGTTCGACCCCACCCCCACTGTTTATCAATGATCCATTCACTTGTCAGTGTGAATGACTGATTAGCAAAAGTCCAGTGGTGGGATGGGGTGGGGAGCCGGCTTGCATTGTCCTTTCAGCAAAGGCAGAGTTAGCTCAATACAAAGTGCAACTTAACAAAGCGCCCATATGCTCCCCAAGCGGCAGGAAGGAGGTGCCCTCAAACATCTAACCTTGAGAGGCCCAGAGGCCACCCCGCCTTCTCTTCATTTTCTGCCTAAGCGCCCTGTGAACAAAACAGAGGCTTTTGCAATGGGTTCCAGAATGAGAGTCATGCCTGAGCTTCCCCTGACCAGACGCTGCCTCTGCTTGCCTGTGTCTTCTCTCTGGCTGTTCTTTGGTCACTACTGTGCCTTTTAGACACACCATCATTTCCCATATCCTCCCTGTCGGGGCTTTCTGTCCTCACTGACCCGTGGTTAGTGACTGTTTCATCACCATTGAGCACTCTTCTTTCTTACACCTGGGTGCCGTGGCTATTTTAGATTCTAATCCGTGGGAGTCTTAATCTCCAAAGAGTTTCCATTTCTCAGTACTTTACCCTGCAGAAAACCTGGATTGGCAATGTTTCTTTTCATCTGTAAGACTAAAATTTAGGACCTTCCTTTGCGCTGAACATTCTGGTTCCACTCCCTTCTTTGGCCGCTCCCTAACCTTCCCACCCCTCCCTGCTCTGCTGAGCACTTGACTCCGTAGGCTTTATTCCTAACTCCGACCATGCTCCATTCAGTGATATGTTCCTGTTCTGGCCACAGACCTCTTCCCACCCACCTTTGACCTTCTGCTGGGCCACCTTGCCTATTTCCATCCTGACAGAGTCACTTACCCTGTTCCCAGGCATGCATGCAGCAAACTTTAGTTAGAAGAATGCTGTTGATTTAATGTGACTTAGCATGCAGCAGATCTTAGTTAGGAGGATGCTGTTTATTTAATGTTGTTGTGTTTATAAAAAGATAAAGAAGGAATATGTGTTTGGTGGAGGTGTAGTCAGGTGTGAGGGAAGGAGGTGCCTCCCACAGGCCCGTGCTGAGGCATCCCTTCCCCACTGAGGGACCTTATAGTTTAGAATAGAATCTATTCAGGACATGGGGAGGGAAGTTGAGAGGGTAGTAGAGACAGAGAGAGAGAGAGAGCAGAGGAGTAGAAGCTGGCCATGAACACATGGAGAGGGAGGGAGGAGGGGAATGGGGAAAGTGGGGGAAGGGAGGAAAGGACAGAGCAGCAGCAGGAAGACAAGAGAATAAGAGAGAGCTGAGGGGCAAGCAGCCCCTTTTATAGTGAGTCAGGCACACCTGGCTGTTGCCAGGCAACTGTGGGGTGGAACGGAGACAAAATGCTTACAAATGTGACTTAATAATTATTTACTGGTTTAGACCTGACAAAATATGAACTTAATTCCCTTCTCACATGACAGCTGACAGTCCCTTTGAGTCCTCCCAATTGGCTTATAACTGTATTTTAGCCCAAGCCTTTTCCTGTCTGAAATTACAGTGCTTTTACCTCAGGACCCTGTCCCTGTGAATGCACCCTCAGAGTAAAACAAGGTCACTCGCTTTCCTCCCTGCCAACCCAGTCCTCCATGTAGATGTCACAGGGGTCACCTTCACCCACCCTCCCAGGGAGCATTCTTTTTCCTTAGAGTATAGCGGCTCCCATTCCTTCTGCAAACACGCTTTGTCAGTACTTCACCCTTCAGCACCTCTGTGGCTCCCTCTTCCCTGCCTGTCTCCACTCTGCCTCTTTAATCCTAAAAAAGGAATTGCTCATTGATGCTTCCACCTCTCAAGTTCTACTTTCACTGTCTGATGCCCTTTAAAAGTGTCCCCTTGCTTGCTTCTGCATCGCCCAGTTACTCTGCACCACAATGGAGTTCTATAAACGTCTTTGGAGATGGCTTCCTTTTCAAATCATTTGACTCCGGCGTCTATCTCAGTACAGCCTAGGACATCTCTGATCTTGACTCTTTCCCTGTGTCTAAGTCACTTTAACTTTTACCACTTGTGTAAAAGTGTCACCTTTGTGTAACTCTGGTGTCTGTGTGCAGCAGCTACATTGACACGGTTGTGACGGAGATGCCTGACAGAAGCAGCAGTCGGAGGGAAAGACTTATTTTCATCGCAGCTCCAGGTTTCAGAGCTTGGGCAGAACATAATGGTGGCAGAAGCAAATGGGGAAGGCTGTTTAACTCTGTGGGAATAACCTTCAAAGCAAACCCTAGTGACCTACATTGGCCAACCAAGACCCCCTTCCCAAAGTCCCCACAGCATCTCTAAAGAGTGCTTGTCTCCAGTCGGAAACCGAGTGTGTAACCCAAGAGTCTACGAGGGACATTTTATACTTGAGTCATAACACCCTCCTGTGGTTTATGCCTCAACTTCCCTTTCTCACCCAAGTTCTCAAACTTGTTTGAAGTGGCCTATTCGTGCAATGTCGCGCGCGCGCACACACACACACACAAATGCACTCATACAATGTATAGACCTCCATCTGCAGACCTCAGTGTCGCCATGGACCGCTGTATATCTCTTAACCGTTTCACCTCCAAGCAGGGTCTGGCAAGCACTTGACAGAAACTTTTACCAAGGAGGACTGATTGACTCACCACGGTCACATAGACAGCATCCAAGGCCAGATGCCAAGACGTGAACTTCAGCGTTACCTGCAGAACACATGTCCTTACTTTACGCGACAGTTGTCCGTGTCTGCTCATTCCTGCAGCTGCAATCTAAGCTTCCTGCAGGCAGGGGCCTGAGGGTGAGATTTTCTCTTCTGATAGGAAAGACCTGCTTGTGGGGGCTGGAGAGATGGCCCAGTGGCAAGAGCTCTTGCTGAGCTCAGATCCTCAGCTAGGTTTGCCCATGCTTGGGTAACTCCAGGGTGTAGGAGACGGAGACAGGAGGATCACTAGGACTGCTGGCTGCTAGCCCAGGTTCAGTGAGAGATGCCATCAGAATGGAATAAGGTAGAGGGTGATAGAGAAGGACACCAATGCCCTCTGACCTACACGTGTGTGCATATTCGCGTGTATAGACTCGCATATGCATGTACACACACACACACACACACACTCCCACGTATAGACAAAAGAAAAACAAAATAAGAAGTGATTGATCCTTGGCTAGTACAGCTAATCGTGCCTGAACTGGGTTTATCACGTCCAGTAAACTGGTAATTCTGCCTCCGTAAGTGTGTTCTGAAAGCCAGCCAATGAACAACAGCTTCATTCATTTCATATCAACCAATCAGAGTCAGTCTCGCTGGAGTGTCAAGCAATTCCTAACCACTCTCACCCTGGGAAGAAATCCAGCTCTCAGTTACCCTCTCCGTTCTTCCAAGCATCCTTTGTAAAACCACGCATCATCTCGTACACCGGCAGGGAGTGGATTTCCTTAGAAAATCCCCGTAAGAACTATGGATCCTCTCGCTTTCTTGCTCTCCTACTCTTACCAACATGCCTGCACATTTTTCATAGCTAAGCTGTTCGGTGTAAGAAAGATTGAAGATCATTCCAATTTGGGGCTTAGTCCACTTACGGCAAATAGAACATTCCTCCGTTCCTTTCAGTGCGTTCACGGGCAGTTCAGTTTTATCTGGCTACATTGCCACACCACCTTGGTTTTCTTCCTGTTTTCCCAGTTTATATTTCCTAATCCTTTATTTCCAGCTGCTAGTAGTAGTGTGTTTGTTTGTTTGCATTTATGTGTGTGGACATGTACATGGATGGCATAGTAGGTGTCCATGTGAGGTCAGAGGACAACTGGAGGGGGTCAATTCTTTTTTATGTGCATCCATGGGCTTCAACTTGGCGGCAATAGCTTTTACCTGCTGAGCCGACTCACCAGTGGTCTAGTCGTTACTGTAAAGGCATAATTTTCATAAACAATACAGAATGGGATTATGATGTAAATCCACTACAAAATTGCCTTTCAGTTTAAAAAGAACTCAATCCCTTCATCTTAATTGTAATTTTTGAAGCATACTATCTTCATTTTTTTTCATTTTCAGAAGCCTTTCTTGTTACTTCTCATCTTCATGCTCATCCCTGCAGTGTATTGAGTTTGCTTTGCTGTTCTTTGACTCTTTCTTCTAGACCCAATAGGGGTCTGAAAGTTCTTGGGAGAAGAGAGAACAGAGACTAACTTGGAGTTAGTCATGAGCTCCAAAGGCCTGCATAGCAATACATACCAGCTTGTCTAGAACTGGGGCAGAAGTGGCAGGGAGCAGCCAGCCACCAAATAAAAAATGGAGATCTACTCCTTAAGTTGGTAATGTTCAACCCTCTAGGGAATTTGATTCCTTGGAATCAAAGCACCGAATGTCATCTCCAAACTGCAGCAGGGATTAACACAGCCTTACCATCACTCATGGAGGAGCTGAACACATCGCTAGTGTTCTTGTGAACCCAGGCTCAACGTACTTTCCTGGCAGCGACTTCCAAGAGCCCATACCGTGGTTGCTCCCACTTTCCACTGTAGGCCTTTGCTCCTCTGAGTGGGCTCCAATTCTCTTTTGTAATTATGCTGTACGTCACTTCAGACTGTGAGGATCCTCAGCGGTTCCAGATGGATCAGGATGAGTGGGTCCACACCCACAGGAGTGTAAAGTACCTCACATCATTGTCTACGTGACTGAATTTCAACATCAAGCCTTTGGGGGACAGAGAGGGGGATATTTACATTCTGTAACCAGTATCCATGGGTTGTGGGGTGGGGATTTAAAATAGAAAATTCTGGTAGTTTTATATTAAATCTGGGCATTGGTCTTTGTGATCTATTTTGGGTCATAGTTTGAAGGGATACAGTCCATCTCGGTAAATAAAGAGTGGGGTTGGCTCCTGCTCCTGGGAGCAAGAGTATGACACCTGCTTGCTGACATCTCAGCAGATCAAGATCCAGCGCTCAGGCTATAACCCATGAGGCTTGATAAACACATAATGATAAACACACATTTCTTCCAGCTAGGCTTTTTTTTTTTTTTGAGATTCCCCAATCATTCAAAGCAGGTATGGTCCAGGGAAGAAGAGCCTCATCCGGTGCTTGCTGCCACCTTCGAGGTGGAGTAGGAATATCCATAATACAGCAGCGATTGCTACTCATGGTCCAGTGAGACCACAGAGGGATTAAGGCCTTGGGAAGAGTGTGAACTGAGCCCTGATGTGTGGCTGGTCTCTGCCAGGTGTGAGCGTGGGGATCGACTGGGCAGCGCGCTGGGGAACATGCTTCTGTACCTGGGAACTGTCCCAGGACTGTCCCAGCGTTCTAAGCTCACTCATAAGGCCGGTCACCTTAAATAGCGATGATTTAAATTCCACTTAGTTCCTCATCGGCTAAAGGCTCAGTTAGAATTTTAAGAGACCATTGTGTGTGGGTTGGGTGGTGGTTGTTGGACAAAATATTTCTTGATAACATTATGCGTACAAGAGCCATGTATCTGGAGAAATCTTTTCTTTTTGAAAACTCCCCAACTGAGTGCTTTCAATTCAACTAACCGGGAGAAACCCTTTCAAAAGGAGAAAGTAATTAGAAATTGGATATTGTTATGATTAGAAACATCCTTTTATAAAGAAGTTGAATTCTTTGAAATAATATTCACTTCCCTTGGGGAAACCATCTCAATAAATGAAAATATTTTTACACCAAATAACGTATTGCTTTAAATTCATTTAAATTGATCTAATCATCTGTCTCGATTCCTGTGGCAAATTTCTATGTGGAAAGAATTTTAATTAAAGTAAGAGAGATATATGCATAGAGCTAAGAAAATCAAACAGTACAAAGAACTTATAATGGAAAGATTAAATTCTCTCTCAGTCCTTCCCACCCCAACTTGAGATAACCATTTTAATCCATCTTTTATTTTTTGAATTTGTATGTTTTATTCAAAGCTATGAAGCTAATCAGTTAGGAAGGTCTGAGATGAAGCTGTGTGTGGTAATGCCTGACTTGTGTCCCAGCACCTCGACGCTGAGTCAGAAAGTTCACGGTGAGTTCAAGGCCAGCATGAACTGTGGAGAGTGATCCTGTCTCAAGAACAAAACAAAAACATCCAACCAACCAAAGGAAAGGAAACGAGGTTTGTGATGCATGCAAAGACCCCATTGGGCACACTGCTCTCTGCAGTTATGTCACTCCACTGTGTCTACTCCCTAAAGCCTTGTTTTTAATACGTGAACCTCAATCAAATGAGCACTTGGTGCAGCAGAGACATGGGGACGAAGGTGTCCCCGTGACACAGGTCTCATAAGAGGAGAATCATTTTCCCGGTCTTCACACTGCAGTGGATGGTATCTTCATGGGCTCGCGCCGCCCTCTCCAATGGATACTCAGAACAGGCTTCACCTGACCATTTTCCATTCCTGCTTGGAGGATGCCTGCGAATTGCTGAAATTCCTCCTCCGTGCTTGAAAAGAGAGAGGCTCCAATTATACTTGTCTCTTTTGCCAAAGTGATCCTTGGGATTATCTCAATGGGACCTCTAGAACCAACAACAGTGACCCGTCCTCTGTACCATAGAAGCTTCAGGTCATTGCTAAGGTTCTCATTCGCCAGCATCTCAGCCATCACATCAACCCTTGTACCAACAGACGTCTTGATTTTATCAAGATAGTTGGCTTCTTTGGGATTAAACACTTCGTGGACTCTATTAAAAGCTTCACGAGGAAGCTTTATTCCTTCCTCAGAACCAGCTGTGCCCAAAACCTTTAAGCCTTGAGCTCAGGCAATCTGGCATGTAGCTAATCCAACTCCTCCGCTGGCCCCGAGAACCCGCACGCTTTCCCCAGCTTGCGCACCGGCACTACGGAACAGAGCTCGGCAGGCCATGAAGTACGGGATCCCCAGGGCAGCCTCCTGCCTGAAGCCCAGCATCTCTGGCAGCAGGTAGATAGTGTGATCGGCTGCGAGAACAAATTCTGCGTACCCACCAGAGACTGCTGGGGCAGAAGACCCTGTCGCCTTTGTTGAAAGCACACGCATTGTCTCCAACAGATTCTATGATCCCCGCCACATCAGAGCCCGGAGTGTAGGGTATAGCAGGTTTTCAACTGTGGGGTTGGACTTTGATTAGGACCTGATGGCTCTGTGGAACAGAAGCGACCACGTAGGACTGGGGCTTCAGCACTTCTGGTCCACCAAATTCAAACACTCGAATAGCCCTCATCAACTTCTGTCCAGTTACCATGGCGACCTAGAGGCCTCCTCTAGAGTAAGAAACAAAACCTAAGCTCCTGAAGTTCCGTGGGAAAAGAGATGGGCCAGTTTTTCCTGACTTTGCAAAAGGCTCCACCTCACGGGTTCATTTCACTCCTTCTTTACTTTTCCTCTAGTGGTTTCTTCGAAGATGCTTTTCTCTTCCGTTTCCTTAGTTCTCCAAATCTGGCTTCAGTTACAGTTCTTCCCTCCATATTTATGCGCTCTCTACCCTTATTTCGTCATTAACTTAGGTCTGTGAGTTAGCCAGTGTGCTGAGACTTCTATTTTTCCTGCTATCTCTTGGAAACAGTGAGCCACATCTTCTGACTTGACTTTTCTCCCCTCTCTGTGGTCTCCCTAATCTTTACCTCCAAATTTCTGTTGCCTACAATGTGCTTTTTTTTTAATTAATTATTTAATTAATGTGTATGAGGAGGTGGTATATATTTGAGTAGGTCAGAGAGCAACTTGAAAGAGTCTGTTCACCGGGCAGTGGTGGTGCAAGCCTTTAATCCTAGCACTTGGGAGCCACAGGCAGGAGAATACTGAGTTTGAGGACAGCCTGGTCTAGAGAGTGAGTTCCAGGACAGCCAGGGCTATACAGAGAAACCCTGTCTCGAAAAACAAAACAAAACAAAAAGGAATCTGTTCTATCGTTCCTCCCTGTGGGTCCTGGGGATAGACCTCTGGCTGTCAGGCTTGGCAGCAAGAGTCTTTTCCTGCTGAGCCATCTTACTGGCCCTGTTTTCTGTTTGCTTTTTGATTGTTTACTATAGATGCTAGTGTTGTGGCAGGGTCTTACTTTCTTCTCTGTAGTTCCGAATCTAAGTTCCCAACTCTCCCCGGGAAGTATTATTAGAACGAGACCCTCTTTATGACATTTTGTGATTTAATGCAAAGCTTGCTACATTTCTATCTGCTTTGCACAGCTATTGGTTCTTTGTGCACTTTTGACAGACTCTCCTGGCTGAGAGAAGAACCGTATTCCACCCTAGAGTATTCTTGCGTGTGTCATCTCTCCACTCATCCTATTTAGAAGCCGTTTAATGTTTTTTCATAAAGTCTACCAACTTCTATGTTTTTTTGGGACTGCTGGCTTCACATTCAGACTCTCGCTTCTTTGTGTTAATCTTTTTTACTTTTACAACTCTGAAATGTTTAGTCTTTATTCTGTGTTTTGCAAATCGTCGAATTGTAGCTGGTGAGATGGTGGTAAGGCTGCTTACAGCCAAGCCTGAGCTCCATTCCTGGGCCCCACATCGTGGAAGAAGAAGACAAGACATCCTCTAACCGTCTCACCATGGCATGTGTGCATCCAGACACAACCAAATATCAAACAAAGAAACAAAATTACCTCGTTCTTCCCACCGCTTAACTTTTCTACCCATCCAGTGGACTCCCTTTAACAAACCCTGAATGCATGTGCACGGGCCTGGAGCAGTTGTCTTCTGTGCAGCTTTCTTCCTTGGACTTCCGTGATCAGATGTGGTTCTCCCCTCTTTGG
This sequence comes from Mus caroli, assembly GCF_978045245.1. NCBI lineage: Eukaryota > Metazoa > Chordata > Mammalia > Rodentia > Muridae > Mus > Mus caroli. The sequence continues at coordinate 115,469,971 of NW_028227267.1, forward strand.
GTTTACGTCCTCATTTGACTGGAGCATATTTTCAAACTGCTTCTCAAAAAAAAAAAAAGATAGGCAAAAATAACTTTTGCAGTATAGGGTATAGGAATCCATTAAAAAAGATACCTAAATGCATTACCCACTGGCTCTTAACTTCTAGGGTTACTTACAAGGAGGCTGATGAAAGTGTAGAACTGTCGTTTTTTTGTTTGTTTTGTTTTATTTTTTTGAAAAAGATTGTTTATTTGTTTGTTTATTTATTTATTTAAAGTACACCATTGCTGTCTTCAGACACACCAGAAGAGGGAGTCAAATCTTGTCACAGATGGTTGTGAGCCACCATGTGGTTCCTGGGATTTGAACTCAGGACCTTCAGAAGAGCAGATCTCACCATCCCCAGAACTGCTGTTTATAAATGCTCTCCTTTTCTTCTCACTGAGCGTTGTACACACATGCCTGTGCTATTTGGCACTCTGCAGTTGTTAATGCTTGTCCGGAAGTGGGAACGTCCTGTGTGCTCTCCTTGTTGCTGAGTGGGCCCTTGATATTTCAGATGCTGGGCTTCCCTTAAGCTCCAGAGAATCATCGCCTGTTTTTGCTGCTACCACCATGGTTTTCCTAATCTCTTAATCTCCACTTTCACTTTTAGAACTCCTACAAACCACATCATGCTAGCCTGAACTTACTCCCTACCTCTTCACTCTTTGCCTCCTACTTCTTGTCTCAAAATTAGTCTTTTCCTTTCTCCTTCCATGTTTTTACTCTTCAGCTATTCCTCAAATATTGTTAGTGTATTTATTTCAACAATTAAGCCTTAGAATTTCAAATGTTTCCTATTATGTTTAAAGATAATTTTGCTTTCATTTCCTGGATGAATTATCTTCTTCTGTCAAAGAGTCTATAGCAGATTTGTTTCTGTCCTTTGTCCTTTTATCTCTTCTTTTGTTTTTCTGTTCCTTAAATCGCTCGTGCTTTCTCCTGATCAGATTTACTGTTTGCGTATCCTTCATTTGATGGCTTTCTTCACGTGTCTGATGACTCATGGTTGACCATTCCTATGAAGGAGCAAAGCTATCAGGAGGCTGGCTATGTCTTTCCTATAGGCAGTCTTTGGGTAGAATGTGTGCGTTTTATATTCCCAGTCTCAGCTAGGAATTCTCTACTCATTAGTATTCATTCAGAACATTTTCTAGCTTCTTCATCCACCTCGGATGCTGAAATGTGTACCTTTATTCCTCAACTTGACACAACCTAGAGAGAGTCTCAGGTAAGGGACTGACTATTTCGAGTTGGCTTGTGGATGTGTCTGTGAGGAGACTTTCTTAATTAAATTAATTGATGTGAGTCAGGTGGTGTCACACGCCTTGAATCCCAGCACTCGGGAGACAGAGGCAGGCAGATTTCTGTGTTAGAGGCCAGATTGGTCTTCAGAGTGAGTTTCAGGACAGCCAGGGTTGCATAGAGAAACACTGTCAAGATAAACAAACAAACAAACAAACTGATTCGTCAAGACCCAGCTCACTTTGGGAGTCACCATTCCCTAGGCACAGGGTCCTGCCCTGTGTAAGACTGGAGGACTCTTAACTGAGAGCGAGCAAGGAAGCAGGTGAGCACGCACTCTTCTCTCTCTGATCTGAACTGTGCATGTGACGTGAACAGCTGGCTGGAACTCCCCTGCAGTTTTCCTGTATGGATAAACTATAATCCTAAGTTGTGAGCTACATAGCTCATTTCTCCCCTAAACTGATCTCATGAGGGTGTTTTTTTTTTTTTATAACATCCTCAGTAACAAAACTAGGACAGAAGCCCTTTAGTGTCTCTGTACTAGACTGCACATGTAAATATTTCTACATTTTACTTCATGGAGACTGGAGTGTAAGCCCATGTGTAAGGTTCACAATTGTCTACCAAAATAATTACAAGTTTTCATCTATGGGCACAGTGGGTACAGAGTAATTGAGAAACGTCTTTAGGTTCTTTTTATTTTTTTACCTCATTTGCTTGAGAGTCTATCAGTTAAGATCGTCTTTGACCTCACGCAACAAAAACCCAACAGTATGAGCTTAAACAAGTAAAGGCCTATTATTCTCCCACTGAAAAGAAGTTTGGAGGCTGGTGACTGAGAGCATTCATTGGTCCTCTCAGTGACGCTATCAAAAAAAACAGACTCTCTGCCTCCCTGCTCTCCGGCCTCTGCTGTGTTGGCTTTTATCCTGCTTGTCACCTTGGGTAAATCCCAGGCTATACTTAACGTCGGAGAAGCCTACAATGTCAATCATAGCTGCCGTCTTTTTTTTTTTTTTTTTAAGAAAACTAAAGATTTCTGATGTATGTCTTCATTTTTTACTGGAAAAAGAATTGTGTCATGTGATATTCTCATTTGCTCTCTGTTGATGCCATAGAAGACTTCAACCAAAAGCAACTGGGGAAGAAGAGGGATGTGTTTCAGCTCACAAAGTCACAGTCCATCACTGGGGGAAGTTAAGGCAAGGAGTCCAGCAGAAGCTCTAGAAAATCTCTGTCTTGATCTCAGCAAGTTTTTTTCTTTGTCTTCTTCTTTAAAAAAAAAAACTAATTAATTTATATATTTGTTTTACATCCCGATCACAGCCTCCTTCCTTCCCCTCTCCCTTCCACCCCCTTCTCCCATCTCTCCCTCTGCTTCTCTGAAGAGAACGAGAGCCCCACCACCAGCCTCAAAGTACCAACTCATGCTGGCACATCACGTCTCCTCAGGACTGGGCGCATCCTCTCCTACCGAGGCCACACAATGAAGTCCAGTTAAAGAAAAGGGATCCAAAGGCAGGCAACAGAGTCTGAGTCAGAGATTGCTCACTCCACTTGTTGGGGGACACACATGAAGACCAAGCTGCATATCTGCTACACACGTGTAAGGTGCCTGGGTCTACTCCATGCCTGCTCTTTGATTGGTGTGTAGTCTCTGTGAGCCTCCATGGGTCCAGGTTAGTTGACACTGGAAGCCTTCTTGTGGCGTTCTTGACCCCTTTCGTTCCCTCAAACCTTCCCCTGACTTTTCCACAGGGCTCCCTGATCTCTGCCTAATGTTAGGCTGTGCGTCTCTGAGTCTGTTTCCATCAGCTGCTGGATGAAGCCGCTCAAATGACAAGTGTGCTAGGCTTCTGTCTGCAAGCATAGCAGAGTATCATTAATAATGTTAGGGGTTGGCTTTGTGCCATGCGATGAAGTTGGCCATTTTCTCAATCTCAGCTCCATCTTAATCCCTGTACATTTTGTAGGCAGGGCAGCACATTTTGGGTCAAAGGTTTTGTGCGTGGGGTTCATGTCGCCCTCCCTCTACTGAAAGTTCCACCTGGCTATAGGAGGTGATGACTTCAGGCTCCATATCCACTTTGAAAATCAATCTGGTAATTTCTCAGGAAATTGGGAATAGTTCTACCTCAATATCCAGCTGTACCACTCCTGGGAATATACCCAAAAGATGCTCCACCTTACCACAAGGACACTTGGTCAGCTATGGTCATAGTGGCTTTATTTGTAATAGCCAGAAACTGGAAACAACTTAGGTGTCCCTCAACCAAAGAATGGATAGAGAAAATGTGGTACATCTATACAATGGATTATTATTCAGCTATTAAAAAAAAGACATCATAAAATTTGCAGGCAAGAGGGTAGCTAAAAAATATCATCCTGAGTGAGGCAACCCAGACCCAGAAGGACATGCATGGCATATACGCTGTTGAGGATTGGTCTGTTGTCATGTATTGTAATGCTAAACATGGCCCTGATTGCCCCAGGAAAGAGAGAATCCTCAGACGATGCTGTATGTGCCTAAATTTAATTCTGTTGGTTGAATAAAGATGCCAACAGCCTAGAGCTGGGCAGAAGAGAGGTAGGTGGGGTTTCTGGTTCCCAAGCAGGGGTCTGAGGAGGACCATGAGGGGAGAAGAGGAAGGTGGAGAGAGAAGACACCAGGGGGTATGTGCATCATGAAAACGTGGCCATGAGGGAGTGAAGAGTGGCCCAAGTTGGAACATGGAAAGTTTTGACTTCGGGTTCTTGATAGGGAGTAGATTCTAATAGATTAGATGGTAGATATCTAACCAAATCTCATACTTGAAAGGCTTATTATAAATGTAAAAGTGTTGTGTCTTTTATCTGGGAACTGAATAATCAAAGGCAGGGTAGAAACCCCAGAGTGAGATTAAATATTTACTACAACAGTTTTCATTTATAATTGAATATTAGCCATAAACTACAGGACAACCACTCTACAATTCACAGACCCAAATGAGCTAAGCAACAACGAGGACCCAAGGGATGATGCTTGACTCTCACTCAGCAGGGGAAATAAAATAGACATTGGAAGTAGATGGAGAACTGGGTGGAAGAGAGGCTAGGGAGGGGAACAAGAGTGTGTGCGAGAGAGGGTGTGAAGAGAGAAGAGAGATCGATGGGCGGATATCTTTGGACAAGCTGGAGACTTGGGATAGGGGAGGCTCCTGTGAGGATTCGAAGGTGACCCTAGTTAAGACTCCGCTAACTTTTCTATATAGCACAGGCTCACGTGAGTAGGAATGGTGCTGCCAACAGTAGGCTGGGCCCTTACACACCAAGCATCAATTAAAACAATCTCTCATGACATGGCCACAGACCAATCCGAAGGAGGCAATTCTTCAGCTGAGGTCACCTTTTCCAAGGTGACTTTCAATTGTGTCACACTGATAGTAAATGACTAATTAAGATGTATGACTGTACTTATGGCAAGCTGAAGACTATATCATTTGAGTAGGTAGCCAATAGCAGCATCGTGAACGAAATACAACATTTTGAAAAGTATAATTTTTAAAATGAGCTGTAAAATTGAATGTAGAATAAAATATATAAGTGACCATCAATAAAATCCCAGTGATGTCATATAAGTAATACATGATAAAATAGACATTTTCACATTTCCAAATCATGTTTGTTGCTGTGTCTGATGAAACATCTGGCTCACAACGACTGTTATGTTAAAAAAAATCACCTGGCTTATGAGCACGTTTCACGGGATCATTTATGGACCATAGACCTCTATATCTTTGCACGCTCCAAAAGCTGTCCTGCAGAAGCTGTTTCAGTTTTTCTTGGACGTTGCTTCCTTTTCTTCTTGACACTCATTCTAGCCAATTTTACTTCCGGTAAAGGCAGGGCCCAAGGACACGGACATTTTATTTTATTTTATTTTATTTTAACAGATCTTGCCTGAGTTTATTTGTAAGAACAGATTAGGACACTGGTCATCTGCAAATAGTGTGTGGGGAGGTGTGTCACAGCAGTCCGTCTGTCTTTACACTGGCAGGAGCCTTTTCTATGGGGCCTTCACAGGGGCCTGTGTACCTTTGGGGGCCTGAGCACCTTTGGGAGCCTGGGCTGGAGCTGAAGCCTGGGCCTTAGCTGGAGCTTTGGCTCCTGCCTTGGTTTGGACCTTAGGCTTCGGTTGGCAGAGCCTCTGACCCTTGGCCATGTAGCTTCGAATCTGCTTCCCAAGCTTTAGGGTGAGCGATGAAAGCCAGCCGCTTGAGTTTGGGGCGTTTTGGCATCTTGGGCTTGATGGCCTGAGGCTTCACCAGGGCCTTGATGGCCTCTGCGCGTGCACTCACTGCCTTTGCATTGTTAGCCTGCATCTTCTTCAGGCCTTTCTTGTTGTGCTTCTTGGCAAAGCGCATGTTCCTTAGGAACTTGGGGTCAACCCCCTTAAGAGATTCGTATCTTTGCGACCGGGGTTTCTTGATGCCATTTCTGTGCCATTTGCGCTACTGGTTGTGTGTGGTGTGGTTCTTGGACTTGGCCATGTCTGCACGGTAACCCGCGGCTCCCGCAGCGCCTGAGACCGGAAGAGAAAGCCGGACATTTTAAAAAATAAAACCTGGTGCTTGTTTTTTGTTGTTTGTTGGTGGTTTGGTTTGGTTTGGCTTGATTTGGTTTGGTTTGGTTGTTGTTTACTTACAGATGCCTGGTGTGAGAAGAATTTTTTTCGTATATTAATATCTAAATGTCTGCCTCACCAATGACTTTATATTCTTGAGATATTAGCCAGAGCAGGCATCTTCACCACTTAACCACTAATTAAAAAACATTAACCACACGTGGGCTGGGGAGATGGTTAGTGGGGGAAGCCCTTGCCTTGAATGACAAAGACTTCCCAGAGCTGGTATAAAAGGCCAGGCCTGGTAGCAGTGCTGGAGTCCCGTGTGTTAGGGCGGCAGAAGCAGCTAGGTCAGTACAGCTCACTAGCCATCCAATGTAGCCTCATGCAAACTCCAAGTCAGAGACCCTGTCTCAAAAATAAGATAGACACATTCTGACACCCGAGGTTGTCCTCTGCTACACACACACACACACACACACACACACACACACACACACACACCATTTCAGTGTTGGAGACTTAACTCATGATAACTCTGCCTGTCTCCGTTCTAGGTTTGACTACCAGCACTGCTGTGACAGCTGAGAACCATCTGTCACTCCAGCTCCAGGAGACTGAGGCCCAGTCCCAGCCATCTCACCCACAGAGGAGTGCAGAGCACATTCAGAACCTCTCCTGGAAGCTGCATGTGCGGCACTGCCTATACCGTTGGCTCCACATCTGGCTACCTCTTGCTGTAAAGGAAGCCATACAACAGTCCTGATATCGTGCAGCCATTTGGCTAGCTAGAACCCAGGCATTCCGAGACCAGGAAGACATGGATGTTGAGGGTCAAACAGCGATCTTCATTACAGAAGACGCGTGACAGCATGCAATCACCCTTTATCTGTCCCATACACAGATGCTGAGATATCTGAATGTTCTGCTCATAGTAACCGATGTCCATAGGAACTAATTTGATTCTCATACTAGCTTTGTGAAGGGAGTGTAGCTATCTCTGATTTCAACTGAACAAACAAACAAACAAACAAACTAGGTTTTCTGAGAGATGATTCTGTTGTTTATACCGAATGCATCACCCAACTCAACATCTCCTGCTTTAGGAATCCCTGAATGGGAGTCTACTGTGCAGGTCTGTGGGAGACTGGTGTATCCTTATTACTTTGGGTAATTATGTTTACAGGGGTTTTTTAATTATTGATATTTATTTGCTAACATCCTGTTCTGGGAAGGCATGCCTTTCAAGGCTGTGAGCTTGAATGAAAAGCCCTTCTGATTAGACTTGTTGGCTAAATATCCCAGAGGAGACCAGAATTACCAATGGGAGGTTTCAAATAGCTTGGCTTTGGGGGTGGGGACTGGCAACCCTGGCTTTGTGTGCTGCAGAATTGTGATGCTTCTCAAAGATCCCCATTCTTCCCCGAGGAGGAGCCTTGTTTAACTACTGTAGACGAAATAGGCCGAATGGCTTCTCCTCACTAAAACTTTTCAGACAAGAAATATATAAGCAAGATTGACGTTTCTAGGAACACATTATCATGCCTGCATGCTCTTGACACTGCTTCTCATCTCTGTTTCTATGTCAGGGATGGAGCACCCCACAGGGGTCAAATGCTTTGCTGTAAATTTGTAAATAGTTTGTGTAACATGTGGTGTTTTCTATAATTATCTTGTCCTGTAAGTCTTTTTGTCAAATAAAACACGAGGAGCGCACTTCCGAGAGAGTTTTAAGTGTGGGCCTTTTCTTTAATTCTCCTTTGTCGTTCCTTAAAATGTAGTTTAAATGTAGTTTCTCTCCTAGAGACAAAGGGGCGTTAGCTTTAGAAAGCCTGGTCCTGTGTTCTAAGTTTCATATTGCCCTCTCCTTGGGCATTTTTCTGTGGCTGCACAGTGTCTATCACCCACAGCAAGTTTACTTTATTCCCCTGGATTCATAGCTGATGCTCTGTGGACCATAAAATTTCAGCTGCAAAACCAGAACATCTCATTATTTCTGAAATATCAAGCTTGTATCTTCTTGATAAATAATTCCTACTAGTATAATGTATCAGACTAAAACATATTTTCTGAGGCCAGTGAGGTTAAAGCGGCAATCTCACCTTTTTTAATTTTTTTGCCCTGGAGACAGTGATTTCCATATATAGAGTGACCCCGGTTTGTGTTGAACATGGAGAATAAGGATGAAGCGTGGAACGACACATATTGCTGTCAGAGATTGGAAATGAGGCCTGCTAACCTGTAGGCAGCCTTCCAGACTCATCAGCCCTCGCATTTCCAATGCATTCAGAAGGCCGCCTACTTGCTCAAACCCTGCTGGAACCTTCTTCCTCCTCTGCCGCCTTCTTTACCTTTTCCTCTTCGTTCTTTTAGACCACAGTTATCTGCAAACATTACAATTTAATGCAATTCTTCCTTCCTTTCCCTTCTCTTCTGGTAGGGGAGGGCATGGAGAGGGGAGGGGGGAGGGAGGGAGGGGCGGGGCTGAGGGATCGGGGAACTAGGAAAAGAAGCAGGGCTCCTCAGATGAGTGGGTGTGACCCGCTTGGTTTGCTTTTGAATATCCATCAGTCAGCAGCAGGCTTACACAGGTGTGAACCTTCCCCTCCCTAGGCTGACAAGCCAACTCTGGAATTCAGCCACTTGCTGAAGCTGGCTTGCAGGAAGTTCTTCAAACGAGCAGTGTCACCAGGATGTTGTTTGTTGGACAGTGCCCGTTGGGTAGCCACGTTGGGTGTGTGTGGGGGGGGTGTTACAAAAGGGTATTTTTTTTTCCATGAGTAATGTGTTTTCTGCTTCCTGAAGTTAGAATGTCTTCTCAGATAAATGGAGTCTGCTGCTGTCTTGCTGCCAAAAGAAACAGCTCAACCTCAGGTCTGCAAAGGAATGACAGAACTGTATATGGTACACACACAGCGACACAACTAGGGTAACATACGGTCAGTTCTTTCAACCACCCATTCTTCCTATATTCACTGGTCTTTCTGATGACGAGTAAGCTCGTCCGGAAGGTTTGTGATGATGCTGCCAGCCCGTTGGAGTCACTTTTCAAGTGGAAACTGTAAACAGGAAGGCAGCAGCGAGCCTCACCTGTGGTGCACGAACCTTTGTGGGCCATGGACGGTCGCTGCGTGTCTGCGCTTGTCAAGTCTTTCCTTTCCTGGAGATGGAATCAACAATATCCAAGCAGTTACAACTATCTTTTAAAATACAGGTATACACACATAAGCCCTCTCGCGAAAGCACACATAACGCACGGAGAAAAGATGCTTTCAATTCTATTGGACATTCATACCCAGGCTAGGTCGTGTTCAACAGAGCTTTTTTCTCTTTTTTTTTTGAGGAACCTCTGTACTTTTTTAAATAGTGAGTGCACTCATGTTTTCTTAACTAGTGTTATTCTACTTATCACAGGCTGCATCAGCTTGTCGAGGAATTTAAAGATTTTACAGTTTAAATGTGTAGATGCTTCTAGGGGGCAAATTGGATCAAGTGTTGACCCATGATTGTGATAATTGATGTCCTGAGATATGCACATTCAACACTAGGTAAACTTCCTAACCCTTAGGAGTCTGTGACAGATCCAGTGTCATACGGTAAGAAAATCCTAGTTTCCAACACTGAAATGTTGCTCCGATGGAATAGTTTTGTGCTCTTGCAATAGAAAGCACTCTGACCAGCGCAGCAGACTAAGTCTGGCCTGCTGTGTGTGCCACATTATGTAGTCAATTGATTCTATCTACCATTGCTTTTTCAAACTATTTTGATTTCATTAATGCACTTGTTTATCATCAAAATGAAAACACAAAGTAATGATTATTTTACAGAGGCCTCCTCTGGCTTCCCGTACTGTGCAGTAAGCGTCTGAGCATCCCAGAGACAGAAACGCTGCTAGGCTCACAGTGTCCAATGCTAACAAGAAGAACAGTAGACTCAGCATCCTAAGCTAAGGGCTCCGATAGATTGTGGTCTTAGACAGCACTATCCTGGCTCTTTAAAGAAAAATCTCACCATTGCAGGTACAATGGCCAAGTTCAGCAAATACCCAAACAAGTGTCAGGACAATTTTGTCTTTGAAGAGGACAATAGGACACCATTTTCTAGATATAAGATGGGAGTTTAAGAATTTAACGAAATGCTTTTCTAAATCATAGCTTTCCCGGTTACCCTCAAGTTAGCTGTTTCTTTTGCACTTTAAAAACCCTCGAAGAGAGAAACGAATGTTTTGTATAGGAGACGCTCCATGCTTGTTTCTTTTTATACCGTGAGTTAGTGAGAAGCATCCGCAAGCGTCTGCCCCTTAGCCACGCCAAGCCTCGCCAGGTCTGGAACACGCGTGATTCCCTGCCAGCGTATTACGAAGCCACCCACTGGCCAACTGGCAGTGCACCCATTTGCTTACAAAATTCGGTGTGACTCGGCCAGAAGGAGAGCTGAAGATTGCCAAGGGTTTACACGTTCACTGTTTTACATCCCCAGAGTGCTGTGTGCCAAATCCTTCTCCCCATACTGAACAATATATCAGTGTAAGTTCATTCTGAGAACTCTTTAAAATTTATTTTCCACTTGGTAAGTTTCTATTGAATGTTTTCAGGAATGACCTTGAAGGCAAACGTAGAACAGGGAAAGAATTTACTGATGCCCTGGTTTAGAGAACTTTGTTTTATTTTCCTCTCAAAGTCTTACATGGTATAACAAAAGACAATATCAGGCAGCCATAAAAACTATGCTTTTTTTTTTTTTTTTTGGTCAGAGTTACTACTTCGAGGCATTTTCAGAAAATACATAAATAAAAAGAGCATCCGCAGGTTGATATTTTGCTCTAACAAGTTTGGTCACTCTATTAACAGTCCAGGAGGGGCTGTAAACAGGAGTGACTACTAATTTTCATATACGTACAACATTAAGGGTAAAGTTGGTTTAAGAAAGAAGGAAAGAAGAAAGAAAAAAAGAAAGAAAGAAAGAAAGAGAGAGAGAGAAAGAAAGAAAGAAAGAAAGAAAGAAAGAAAGAAAGAAAGAGAGAGAGAGAGAGAGAGAAAGGAAAACTGACTCTACAGTTTTTCCTGCAGTGTGTTTAGCCATTTTACACATTTAATTTCTAATTTTAATCATGATTCCCCAACTAGGATTTCTACGAACGTGTTTAAGAAGAAAAGGAAAGCACAGATGAAGTTCATTGATCTAATACTGTCCCTTAAGCTAGTGAGCCCAGTTTCATACTTGGTGTTAGCATTCAGCCTCGTGTTAGTCTGTTTGGATGACCGTGACCAAATGCGTTATAGGGGTTGTCTTATAAACTCCTGAGTACAAAGATTACAGCACACGCCACCGTACCTGGCTACGATGGCAAGGGTAAAACAGTTGTTGATGCTTTCTGTGTGGCCTAGAATGTATCCAAATGCTGTAGCTATGATTGCACAAGACATGGCATCTAAATCTTTGCTTATACGAGGAACACTGGACGTCAATCTTATTTCATCATAACGTCTAAGAAATCTATGAACATTTCCCACTATACTTTATGGATTTCTCTGTTTTCCTAAGGGGTTTTTTTTTTCAGCCTTTGCTTTTATGTTCTGTAAATTAAAACATCTTAAATGAATAAAGTCTTGCATCTTAACACATTTTAAAGGATTTCATTGGTTTTTATTTAATGTGGATGAGTGTTTGCCTGCATGTATGTCTGTGTACCGCATATGTGCCAAAGGCCCACAGAGGCCAGATGAGATGTTGTGCCCCCTGGAACTGGAGTTAGGTGCTGAGAAGCAAGGATGTGGTTAAGCCCATCCTTACACAGCGCTGCTCCACACCACTTCACAGGAGTGTGGGTCCCTCACAACAGTGTACACAACTCCTCCCTTACATGTCACACAATAAAATGCCATTCTTCCATTATTATGTGACTCTATGAATCATATTTATAATTATTATTATCATTGCTATTATTATCATTATTATTGTTGTTGTTTTAAATAAACAACAGGTTAACTATGAATGTGAAGAAAGTCACCTATTGCCCTAGCTTGCTTTCTAGTGCTAGGTAAAACACATTGCAGGGAGGAAAGGGATTGCTTGACTCATACTTCTGTGCCACAGCCCATCAGTGAGGGATGTCAGGGAAGGGACTCGGGCAGAAGGGAGCAGAAGCCATGGGGGAGCGCCGCTTACCCACTTACCCGCTCACCTGCTTACCCGGCTTACTCGGCTTGCCTGTTTGTACACTCCAGGGCTCTCTTCCCAGGGTGGCACCTCCTGCAGGGTGCTGAGCCCTCCTAGGTCAACCATTAACTAAGAAAATGCCTGGCAGGCTCCCCTGTCCACGTCAAGTTGACCTACAGGGACACTTCATTGCTTCTCCTACTTTCTCTCTTTATGTGGACCTGAGTTTCTGGCATGGGTCCCTCCCTAGAAGAAGCTCTGTTAAATGACTTTATTAGGTTTCTGTTCTCAACTTTAGTTTAAAAGTCCCCCTTTCCCCTTCTCTTATTGAGAGGACATTTTGTTTTCGCATAATATATCCTGAGCATGGGTTTTCTCCCTCTCCTCCTTCCCATTCCTCCCCACCTCCCTCTGTCTGTTATTAGAAAACAAACAGGCTTCTAAGGGACAATGATTCAATATAATATAATAAATATAATACAATAAACATAATATAGTAAAAAAAAAACCACCCACAAACAGGTGAGAATAGGACAAAACAGATAAAGAGAAAAAGAGCCCATGAACAGGCACAAGAAACAGACATAGATGCCGAGACCCATTCTTCACTCACTCAGGGATCCCATAAAAGCACAAAACGAGAAGCCACAATGTATAATGTGTTACAAAGGAAGGAACTCAGGCATAAGCCTCAACAGGGAGGTATCCAGAAGACATGGCGCCAGGGGAAGCAACTTCATCCTAAATGGAGAAATGCCACAGTCAGACTCCTAGCACTCCAATCCAGAAGGCCAATGTCAAGCAGGGCGCTGGCATGACTTTCAGTGGGCACAGATGCTAAGCTTTGCCAAGGGAAGAGGGCTCAGATATGCATGCCGGTGGTGGTTCTGCACAACACATGGATGTTCTTAATGCCACTGAAATGGTTGGGATGGGCTGGCAGGATTGCTCAGTGGGTAAAGTGCTGGCTGTGTGGGCCTCATCATCCCAGACCTAGAACCCACATGAAAGTAAAAGAAGAGAGCTGACTCTACAAGCTGTCCTCCGTCCTGTACATACACATTGTGACACATACATGCCCCAACACACATCTCACACACACACACACACACACGCATGTATACACGTACACGTGCACACATATGAACAAATGCTCACACATACACACCACACACACTCACACACAGGTGCACGCACACACCATCAGGCTCCAAGAACAGAGCAGGACTGGCCTTCTGCAGTTTGCTAAAGCTCTGTGGTGTTTTACTCTGAGAAGGTTCGCTCTAGAACAACTGGTCCCCACTCTGGCCCTACTCCATGGAAACATTTATCCTCTGTACCAAAATGTCACTTGCCGGTTTGGAGTAACAAAAACAAAAGCCACTGACGACACCTCCTGAGAATATTCTCTCGAGCGTATTCTTCTTGGAGGGTAAAAAGAAGTTTCTGTCTTGGGTCTGCTGACAAGAAAGCCTCCTCTGTGTGCTTAGTCTCTTCTGAAGCGAACCTTGCCCTGAGTCCTCCGACCCAAGAAAAAAGACCCAAGATCTGCAGAAAGTAAGAGGATCCGAGCGCCAATCAACAGAGGCCCCCGGGGAAATGGAAGAACATTAGGATGCTGGATAAATTTCTGCTGCGCTTTCAGCCCTCAGCATTGTCCTGAATTCTATGCCGAACACCAAGAACGCCTGTGAATTGGAAGGTGGCTTGGATATTCATGGGCCTCTGGCCTCGCTGTGATGATGAAGTTAGAAAAAAAGATTCACAGTCATTGGAAGCGAGGAAATGAAGGAAGAACAGTTCCATGGAGTGTGCCAGAGGATGCAGACAAGGATGTGTTGTGAAGCTCCTGAGTTCAGGACAAGCTGCTTTAGAACAATTCAAGGTGCACGTCTTTCCGCAAAGACGCAGCGTGGGTTGCTGTGAGTCTGAGGAAGGGGACTGGTGGAGAGTTTAGGATCCTTGAAGCCTAGATCTCATTCTGCACACTTGCGGCCACACAAGGAAGCTGGGGCTCTGAGTAGGTGGGCATCCCGGGAGATCAGTCCTGACTCAGTGCTGGGACTCTTGCATGGTCGTTGCCTGAGTTCCAATCCAGGAACCACATAAAAGCCAGGGGTGGTGCCATGAGTGTGTCACTGTGGTGCTGGGGTTGCAGAGATAGGCAAACGCCTGGAGCTGCACGGCCAGTCAGCCTTAAAAAAATGGTGGAAGGTGTCTGACTTCTAACTTCCACACACATGCATATACAGGTGTACCTGAATACACCCCCTCGACACACACATTCTCACACACACACGCACACACACACACACACACACACGCGCGCGCACACACACACACGCGCGCACACACACACGCGCACGCGCGCGCGCGCGCGCGCGCGCGCACACACGGTGGGGAGGCAGGGGCACTGGTGACCGAGACCTCTTATCCAATCTATTACCAGGAGAGTATTTATTTCCATTGCTAACTATTCTTCAGGTCGACATTTTAGGTTTGCATTAACGGAACACTTGGCCTGGCTTCTTAGGAGGCCAGTGAGGGAGAGGTTAGTAGGGAAGGCTGGAGAGAGAATCCACTCAGAGCCAGGAGGGACGCTGTAAACTTGACATTGACCCCTCCTGGGAGCCTCGCTTGAAACTCTGGGAAAAGTTGGGCTCTGAGCAGACAGAGCAGTTGCTTCCCAGGTGCCCAACCCCACCCTGCCCCCCACCCCACCCCAAAACCTCCTTGTGTTACTCTCCTCACAGATGCACAGAAACCACAATCACGGGCTGTTACAATCCCAGGCTGTTCGTGAGCAGCCTTTTGTGACCAGTGATGCCTCTGACAAGAGAAGAGAAAACGGGTAACGGTAAACGGGGCGATTGATAACGCCTGCGACTCTCTTGGTGAGAAGCAATGCAAACGTGCAAGCAGGAGCCTCTCTGCCCAGTAATCTCTGCCTGAGTTCTCCTCTGTCACTAAAGGGTGAGTCTGTTTTTCAGGCATCTGCTAGACAATAGAGACCCCCGAAACAGACTCGAGGTGATAGCCTAGAGACAACGTGAGTCACATGACTGCCTTCTGTGTGGCCCTGGTAGTCTTGTTTGTAAACGAGTCAGCTCCAGAAGTCCTGCTATTCGACAAAGCTTAGACTATAGCTGAGGTCTTTTGGTTTTTGTTTTTTGTTTTCTGCAATGTGGACATCCTAATAGCCCTGCCCTCTGCACCATCTGACCCCCCCCCCCCGAGACAGCTCCTTGCTATCTCCTTAGAAAGACCTTAGTACCCCCCTGCTCTGGACTCTTCACCAGCCCCCTGTTGCCTGAGAGCTGCTGACAGTGATCTTCCGGGCTCTGCAGGAAGGACTTTACACAACTGTATTGCTGTGTGGTGCATTATGGGAAGGATTTGCTGCATGGTGAGGCAGCTAGTCTCTTGTTCTAGAGTTAAATCCAAAGCAAGAGAGCAGGAAAAAATTTAATCTTCCCACTAGTATGCTTACATGGACATTCAGGGAGGAGAAAAAAATGAGAAACATAAAATTTCCTCCTCTTCTCTAAAGGAATGACTTCTAAGCTTCTTTTTTAAATGGCAGAAACCTTAAAAAATATTGATGTCTGCAACCACAAGTTGTATATCAACAATCTTTCCCCCTTTTTTACTCTCTCTCTCTCTCTCTCTCTCTCTCTCTCTCTCTCTCTCTCTCTCTCTCTCTGTGTGTGTGTGTGTGTGTGTGTGTGTGTGTGTGTGTGTGTGTGTGTGTGTGTGTGTAGATCAAGAGCTGGGAGTCTTTTTCAATCACTCTCCATGTTATTCACTGACACAAGGTCTCTCTGTTGAAACCAGAGCTCAGCTAATGTGACAAGTCAGCCAGCCAGCTTGCTCTGCCGATCTGTCTCTGCCATCTGAGCACTGGATTACAGACGTGTCCCATGCCTTTACAGGTGTAGCCCCTTACCCATACAACAGTTATGTGGGTTCTGGGAACCTGAACGCCAGTCCTATACTCATGTGACCTGCCCTTCGTCCATAGGTCACCTGTTCAGCATCAGTTTTGCTTGTTTTTTGTTTTTTGTTTTTTTTTTTAAACTGGAGTCTCATGTGGCCTCTAACTCACTGTGAGGCTGGGATAGTCTTGAACTCCTGACCTCCTACCCCTGCTTTGAACATACTGGCATTATTGGTATGCACCATGAATGTGGTTCTGGGAGTAGAACCCAGGGTCTTCTGCATAAAAGGCAGGCACTGTACAAACTCAACTACAGCCTCCTTCCTGTGCATGGAGTCCTTCTATCTCAGGCTGACTTCACTCTACATTCCTAAGGCCCCTTGGGGACCAGAACAGTGTCAGCCTGAGGAATTCCATCTTGCACACTGTGCCTTTGATTAAGAAAGGGAACTGGACTGGAAGACGGGAAGCATGGAATTTACCCTTTACTGTTTGTTGCCTCAACCTCTGGTCTCTAAGTCAGCCCCGATTAAATGCTTTCTCTTACAAGAACTGTCACGGTCATTGCATTTCTTCACATCAAAAGAACACTCACTGGGACGCCTCCCATACACACCATCTCCCACACACGCCTCCCATACACACCATCTCCCACACACGCCTCCCATACACACCATCTCCCACACACGCCTCCCATACACACCATCTCCCACACACGCCTCCCATACACACCATCTGATGCCTCCCATACACACCATCTGATGCCTCCTTCCTACAAGGCTTATTTTAAACAACATTTCATTTCTTCTAGAGTAGACACTATGGTCATCACTTTTCAATTGCTGTGCAGACACTATGGGCAAGGGAACTCATGGAAGAGTTTATTTAGGGCTTACGGTTTCAGAAGGTGAGTCTGTGACCATACCGATGGGGAGCATGGAAAGCAGCGAGGCAGTCATGATCCAAGAGGGGGCTCAGGGAAGAAGAAAGGGGGCAAGGGGAAAAAGGGGGAGAGAGAGAGGAGGGGTAGGGGAGGGGCAAGATAGGGAAAGAGGGAGCAGGAGGGAGAGAGAGATTAGGAATGGGATAAGAATCTTGAAACCTCACAGTCTACTACCCAGGGACACACCTCCCCCAACAAGTCCATGACTTCTAATCATTCCCAAATAGTTTCACTAACAGAGACCAGGTATTCAAACATATGAACCTATGAGGTCTATTCTCACTCTGGCCACACCTTCTGAAATCACCACCACCATCATGTATGTATGTATGCATGTATGTATGTATGTGTATAATTTTTTTGAAATTAAAATGTCCTGCCTTCAGAATTCTGTGGTTGCCTGCAGGTCTCTATCTAGGGTTGAAACCCTGTGAGATTTCTCCCTTCCACGGTAGCATGTCTGTTGGTGTCTAATGCTTGAGAGATTCTCGGACTCATTTCTGGATCCAAGGCATGCCCGTGAACCTTCCATCCCTGTAGAACCTGTAGAAACTTGGTTGAGAACAGCAGGAACCTGAGTTTCATTGTGTAAAGTAAAAACAGGAAGAGATACAGGCATGCGGTGTGAAGAGGCTTAGTCAAGCTTCCACATTTTCCTGTGGAGTAGAATCCAGTCTGTACATTTTCTGAGCAATTATCAAATCCACAGACCCACAACTAGGCTACCTGGGTGTATCCCTTTCTGTATACCGCATTGACTATGTACTACCCAGGCCATACAAAACTCGAGCAAGCAGTATGGATTTTGCTTTCCAAGGCTTCCTTTATATCAACAAATCAAGCGATAGTTACAAAACATCATGTTCCCCAGTAGGAGAAAATATGAAGTGGGGCTTGTGTGGCCATCTGCCCACTGCTTTCTTCCATCTCTATTAACTTTTCTTTATTTGTCTTTAACTGATAACTGTTCTCTTCACAAACCTGTTGTCCTGAGATAATTTCTGAATCTGTTTCTTCACTCTCCATCTTTAAGCTCCTGGCCACTACCCTTAGGAGGTATATAGGACATGAAATGTGTCAGTAGATCTCATTGAGTGAGTTGCCTCAAACCAGCTCTGTTGCCTTAAGACAGCTTCTTGTGTCTCCCATATGCTGACTACTTTAGAATAATTTCTAGAAATAAAAATGAAGATAAAAGTTGGGACTCTTTTCAAGTAATTGTCCCACAAAGGCTCTTGCATGCTTGTTTGTTCTGTGCTCAATGAAAACAGATATAAGCATAAAAACTGTGCTTGAAATGAGAGGGGACATAAGAAAAATAAATCATTGAATAGTGACCTCATCGCGGACTTTTGAGGCCTCCCAGGTATCAGGCTGTCAGCGCTGGAGAGACCATGGTTCATGAAGACAAGGCTCTGCATGAAATTTGCAAGATGTTGTCTTTAGACATTTTAGATGGTCCCACACTCTGGTTCTTAGGAATGCTTATTTAATATGAGTCCTGGGCTGCGATTATTTTCATTCTCTTTCTTGGTTTCAGGCTTGCTTCCTGTACAGGGATCACCAGAATTAATTTCAACCATACCTACATATTTCTTGGCAATGGGCAAAGAAAAACATTTGGAAGAATTAGTATGAATCCCCATATCTGCAAGGCCCCTGGACATGTTTCTTGGGGGGACCCTTTTATCAAATTTCTTTATCAAACTTTTAAGTCTTTAAGCTATGACTCTAAAAGACTATATGGCTATGTTATGTTTCAAAGCATCAAAAAGTCTAAAAGTCTTTATGTCAAATAGCTTAGATGTAACTTCTTGGTGCCTGATAGATAAATCCAATATTCTTAAATAAACCATCTTCACAGCTACCCACAGATTGAACATGGTTGAATGTGCCTGTTTTGTTTTGGTTTCAGAGGTGCTGAGACTTCTGCCTGGCCAGGATGGATGGTCCATTGCCTCCACCCTGACAGCAGCTACTATAGCCCTGTACATTTCAAACTGACACTGACCAAGATGCCTTTGCTCTGAAGATCTTCCTTGGGGCCACCTTTCCTTCTCATTTGTGCTCTTCAGGAGACTGGTGAGAGCTCCTTTGCCTTAAGAAGCTGTCTCTGGCTGTCACCTTATACTCAGGAAGGTACACATATACCCTCTAAGGAGATGTGGCCCTCAGAGTCCACATGCTAACACGTAGGGAATACATTGCTCTTATTTTGTTGAATGTGTTTCACCAGGACCCACCTCTGGTGTGAGATCCCTGAAGAATAAGAGACTAGACAACATTTGAACATGAAACCAGGCAGAGATTCTAGCCACATGAATTTGAAAAAGTAACACCCATGCAGTGACATCATCTATGGACAAAGGATAGCTTGCAATGTCTACTTCATAATGTCATTGTGAGAATGCAATGTCGTCGATGAAGGCAGCCATTGTTTACTTAATACATGCGTGAATTCCTAAACACTCAGATACACGTGTTTCCCTTTGACTGCTTGAGTTCATATCCTCCACAACTAGCAGAATGTTTTCATTAAAAAAAATACCCAGAAAGGTAAATACTAGTATCAAATATTACCATGTTTTAAGGAGTTTTCTCTTATTCAAGCATCCCAGTCAAGCACCTGTGTAATGTTTGCTCTTGCCTCATGTAACAAATGAGGAGTCAGTCAAGAGCTGTTCTTCATGTAAGACCTTAAGACTCCCGCTGTGTGGGAAGGATCGGATCAGAGAGCCAACTTTTTGAGGCCTGACATGTGTGCAGAATCAGTACCTAGATGTCTAATCTTCCCTCCAGGATGCACAGTGAGTTTTAAGAGTGGTTTAGTAATTTTCTTAGTTAAGGTTTCCATTGCTGTAAAGAGACACCATGACCAAGGCAACTCTTATAAAGGACAACATTTAATTGGGGCTGGCTTGCAGGTTCTGAGATTCAGTCCATTATCATCATGGTAGGAACCATGGTGGCATCCAGGCAGGCACGGTGCTGGAGGAGCAGAGAGTTCTACAACTTCATCCAAAGGTAGCCAGGAGGAAACTGTCTCCAGGCACCTAGGAGGAGGGTCTCAAAGCCTACCCCCTCATCAAAGGCACAATGACTCCAACAAGGCTGCACCTCCTAGTAGTGCCACTCCCTGGACCAAGCATATTCAAATCAGCACAGTAATGAAAGCGTGTCTCTTACATCCCCAATTGCCAAAGACTAGTGGCTACTCCTGCCCCAGACCCCAAGCACAGCAAGCAGGGTGCTGCAGCCCCTCTCCCCTCGGCCACCTTGGCCTGAATCCATTGCTTTTCAGTGTCTGGCAGGTGCTGTCACTGCCCTGCAACCTCCATTCAGCAGGTGTTTGTGAACATGAAGCATTGAAGAAAAAAAAAAGAAAACGAGACTCACAAACGTGTGTTTTCTAACTATCCACATTATTCATTTTCAATATTGCAAGGACAATCCTTCCCTTAAGCACAGTGACCAAAATAATCCAGACCTCGTTAGTTACTCCATTAAATTTGTTTTTGTTCTAAGTGTGAAAAAATAAACTCTCACGCAGTACGGCAGCAGCAGTAAATATTTGGTTTTGTTTTTACTGAAAGAGCAGGGGGGATCAACTTTAATTTGAATACTAAACCATTCAGAATATCAAGCTGAAGGCATGTTTTCATTATTTGCATTCTCAGGTTTGGCTTGTCGTGCTTTTGGCGTATCGGCTGATATCGTTTGCAATATTTTTTTCATTTCATATATTAATATTTAATATTCTTTAAACATTGTTCAACCTTAATGGTTGTCTAATTCCTGTTTTTCATCCACAGAGAAGCTATTAATTTATGAGCATAC
Source organism: Mus caroli (assembly GCF_978045245.1). Taxonomy (NCBI): domain Eukaryota; kingdom Metazoa; phylum Chordata; class Mammalia; order Rodentia; family Muridae; genus Mus; species Mus caroli. The sequence goes on from NW_028227267.1 coordinate 115,490,722, forward strand.
AGGGCAATAAGTAATAATTTGCATGAACGCCTCGAACAGATATGCTTCCGTGGGCGGCCCGGAGCATAGGCTCGGAAAGGCACGATACCATCTATTGGCTAAGCTCCTGTGAGCACTGCTGTACAAGAAGAAGGGGAAAAGTTTTTTAATCCATAAAGTAGTCTACTAAGTGAAAAGTCACCAGAGATGACAGGAACAGGTTTGTTTCCACTCTTCTTTTATTCCGTGAGCGCTGCAGGTTGTTGCAAGGAGAGAAATGACAAAGCTAAAAGCAATGGCACCCTGAAGGAGGAGGGACCAGAGAGCATCCTTCCCTCCATCCAGGGTTTCAAGGTCCTCCCCCAAAACCCTTTGGACTGTACGTCTTGTCCACACAGCACCAGATGAGCTAACTTGAAATAAGTTCGGTTAGGTAAAAGGAATTTAAAAAATTTAAAAGCATGAGTCAGGTCAGTGCTTAGCAATGCCTATATAGCCAGCATCTGTTAAACCCCGACCGTTGGTAATGGCATTTTGTGTTGTGTGAATTTGGCCAAGGCTGTCACCAGCACACTGCTATGTTCAGTAACATCTGGGAAGATGGAGGAAGAACATCACATTCAGAGGCGAGCGACACTTTATATTTGAAAAGCTACTTATGAATTGCCCTCAGTGCCCTTTGAATGAGATTCACTTCTCCATAGAAGCACGGGCTCGTTCTCCCTCAGGCCAGGAAGGGAGGGATGAAGGCAGCCACCATGTTCTTCACTAATGGCTCCAGGGTCTGGCCTTGTCATAATTTACCGTCACTTCAGGACAGATGCCACTATGTCATTCCATGGTAGATGATTAAGATAGTTGTCCACACAATTTAGAAAAGACAAAACTATTCTTCCTCAATTGTCTGCATATTATAGCTTGTCTTTTCAAATAGCTAAATGCCGGGCAGTTCTCTCTTTAGCATTTTCTTCTCTCTGAAAGTAACTGTGGGAAGGCACGAGGCCTCTGATTTACTGCCCACACTCATAACATCTCAGCCCAGGATCTCATGTTCTGACATCCAGAAAACATATTCAACAAGGATTATGAACTAAGAATATGAACCAAGTACATTAACCAACCAGGAAGCTAAACTACTAATTCGAACTCAGTGAAACCCAAGGGGCTTAATTCTAAATCAGGCTCCTAAAAACACCACCTCACTTTCTTTACTTGTGCTGCCACACTATAGTTCCGGGTCTCCAGAGTATATTTCCGCTTTATTAAAAACTGAGAGAAAATTATCAGTGCCGAAGTTATGAAGGTTCTCTATTAAAGCCTTACTGTTCTACATGGGGAGTGTTTTGTTGGTGTCTGGTTTTGACTAAATTTTACATAAACCAAGAAGGCATGTTAGGATATAAAATTATTCGTGGATGAATTATGTGTTGGGCACAATCAGCGGTGACACAATTCCTTCAACTCATTGACAGTCCATTAGTAGAAGAGCTTTGTTGCTTGGCTGTCACAGAAATAGCTGAATTTAAGGATTATTAAAGATATGGGGTTATCTTCTTGAAAATACAATTATTATGTCATACGAATTGAGTCAATTATTATGTCATACGAATTGAGTCAATTATTATGTCATACTAATTTATACCAACAGTATGTTCTTCCTTCTGTATAGAATAATTTCCAACATCTTCCCATGTTATAGGTTTCTAATGCATTGAAATCTACTGTTCACGGTGCTGAGTCAGCTGTAGGGAAGAGCGTGAGGGTCTGGGTGGTGGGGACCAAGCTCATTTGTCACCGCTTCATCCCTAAGTCAGGAGAGTGGCAGGGTGCAGCTCCGTGTCACGGTAAGAAGAGTTGGGGTCGTTGTTGACAAATTATAGACGATGAAGTCATGCTCTGTTGTCAAGCAGGATAATGCAGACTGATCAAACATCCTTCCCGAGCCCCGTGTCTCCTCTATGAATAAACTGGAAGCCAACTCAACTGTGCAGAAGGCGAGAAGCCACTTGTAACTTACAGCCTGTATCCTCCATCAGGACCAGTGATCCATGACCTCAGGGGCAGATGCTGCTTGGAGCCCTCGGGTGCGCCTGTGTTGGTTGAGTGCTGTGGGTCTCCTGGTGACTTCTGTGCTTTTAAAAAAATGTTATTTATGGGTAAAATTTTTCATAAGAATAATGCCTGAATCATGTGAAGAATCACGACGATGATGCACGTATGTTGTGTTAGGACCAAGAGGCCACTAATACTTCCTTAAGTGCTAAAGGCACCAGAAGGATTTGCAACCATTCTAAAAGGATTAATCTGCACCCAGGAGGACAATAAGCACTGTGCCATGTTTTAGTAATTATGAATCATCAGTGCACATTATTTAAAAGTATACCTCCTACTGATCTTCCCTATAGAAATGAAATCCTATAGAGATCAACGTTCCTTGTATGAAACATTGTACAAGGTCTGCCTGTCTTTTTCTCCTCAAAGCTGGAATTATATACTGTTTTTTTTTTTAATGTGGGTTCTCAGGATTCAAACTCAGAACCTCATGCGGGTACTGCAAATGTCTCACCAACTAAACTGCATCCTCACCCCCTCAAAACTGTGAGATTGTAAATTATCGCATTTGTTTCCTCCTCTTGTGGTAGATTAATAACCTTTCTCGTTGGCGTGACCGAATACTGAAGAGAAGCATCACCAGGGCAGAAGGTTTGACTTGTGGTTTGAAGGGATGCAGCCCTTCAAGGAAGGAATCCAGCCAGCAGCTCCGTGGTGGCAGGACTGTGACGGCGTGCCCACCCAGCACTGGACTGCTGAGAAAGGGGCTCAACCTTCATCACAAGATTCTTCCTGATCTTCTGTCATCCCGGAAGCATGGCAGCCACCTCTCTCTGGCAGAAAGAACAAGAAGGGATAAGAAATCGGGTGGGAACAAAGCATTAAAGAGACACTTTCACCGAATGTTTCCAAATTTCACAAAGTCCACTTCTGGAACAAACCTGCTTCCACGTAGGAGGGCAGCCACAATGCTATTTAAGTAGTGTCCCCTGCCTCTCCAGCTTCAGGAAGGAAAAAGGGGTTTCAGGAAACTTGGGGATTTTTCAAACAAAACTGAAAAAGCTTGAAGCACCTTCTGAAATGATAAAACTGTATGACATGCGCGCGCACACCTGCTCGCGGACACACATACACACACACTTTTGTTGTTGTTGTTATTTTGTTTGGCTCATTGACTAAGTGAGAAAAAAAACATGTTTTTCTAGTTTTGGGCTGAAAGGAAAGGAAGAGAAACAGATTAAATTCATATTGTGGAGGAAGTGGTCACTCCACACTTGGTCTTTGGTTTGTGGAATGGGTTGGTTCCACGTGACGCTTATGCATGTGAGCGTGTGCCACCACATCTTTCCAGACAGACCACACAGGCCAAAGCAGCAGCAACATCTAGACCTTTGGTTTACATATTACTAAGAAAGGAGTAATGTTCAACCTCTTGACCAGAGGTCAGACAGGCACAATGCAAGTCTGACCCATGTCACCTTTAAATGCAGGGCACAAAGGAAACCTTTTCCATTTCCCCTTCACCTTTTTCTCAGAGAGGGAGAGGATGCCCATGGGCACCAATGCACCATGGTACATCAAGTCACAGAAGGACTAGTCGCTGAGGCTAGACAAGGCACTCCAGCCAGGAAAAAGAGATCCAAAGGCAGACAACAGAGTTGGAGACAGCCCCCACTGTCATGAGGACCCACATGAAGAACAAGCTGCACATCTGCTACATATGTGTAGGGGGCTTAGGTCCAGCCTACGCATGCTCTTTGGTTGGTATTTCAGTCTCTGTGAGCCCCCATCAGCACAGGTTAGTTGGCTCTGTGAGTTTTCTTGTGGTGTCCTTGACCCTTCTGGCTCCCTCAATCCTTCTACCCACTCTTCCACAGGACTCCTGAGCTCTGCCTATCATTTGGCTGTGAATCTCTGCATCTTTCAGTCAGCTGCAGGGTAGAGCCTCTCAGAGGGCAGTTACGCTGGACTCCTGTCTGCAAGCATAACAAACAGAATATCAATATTGTTAAGGGTTGGTTCTTGCCCATAGGATGGGCCTCAAGTTGGGCCAGTTATTGGCTGGCTGTTCCCTCAATATCTGCTCCATCTTTATCTCTACACAACTTTTATGCAGGACAAATTTTGGGTCAAAGGTTTTGTGGGTATGTCGGTGTCTACCTCCCTCCATCAAAGTCCTGCCTGGCTACGGGAGATGGCCACTTCAGGCTCCACATGGCCCCTACTGCTAAAAAAATCTCAGCTAGGGTCACCCCATAGACTCCAAGGAGCCTCCCCAGTCCCAGAGATGCTCCCCGATTCCCACCCCCACCCCCCTCCCCACTACCTCTCCCACCCAGTTCTCCATCTACTTCTGATGTCTGTCTCATTTCCCCTTCTGAGTGAGATTCAAGCATCCTCCCTTGGTTCCTCCTTGTTACTTAGCTTCTTTGGGTCTGTGGATTGTAGAGTGGTTATCCTGTACATTATGGATGATATCCACTTATAAGCAAGTCCATACCAGGCATGTCTTTCTGGGTCTGGGTTATCTTACTCAGAGTGATAGTTCCATTTGTCTGCAATTTTCGTGATGCCCTGGCCAGAAACTGGAAACAACGTAGATGTCCCTCAACCGAAGGATAGATAAAGGCAATGTGGTACATTTACATAAGGGAATTCTACTCAGCTATTAAAAGGGAATCTTTTCTATATTGGTACCTACCAGGGGAATATGTAACCAGCCCTCAGCTCCTATATTACTGTCAAGAGTTATTTATCATAGGTAAGTTATTACAGGCAATGCTTCAGAATCTAATGGCAAAAGAGCATCCACCAGTGGCACAGGTTGAAGTTAACTTTTCTTTTCTACAAAATTCAAATTATCGATGTGTGCAAGTCTAGAGTCTTAAACTCCCCCAGAACCAGGTTGCACAGCGCAGTCACCTGCCTGCTTATCATATTTATTCTTTTCTATTTTAAACCATCATTACCAAGACATCAAAAAGTTACAGAGAACTGTATCAGTGCACAGCATTCTCTGAACGAACACATAGTTCAGAGATAACATCAAGAAGACCCAAGTCTTTCCGTGCATCATCTGACTCACCAACCTCAAGCAATGAGATGGGTTCAAGAGCAAGGTAGGGATTCTTCTGAGCAATTGGAAGGCATCCTGAGATCCAAAGGGCTTCACAATATGAAGACACACACTTTGAGAGACACGGCTAAGAGACACGGCTTTCTGACACTCAGCACTTACGAAAACAGGAGGCCTCCTTTGGTGTGATAAAATAAATAAAAGGATAAAATGATAAAATGAGCCTTCAGCCTAATCATGAACTCTTGTTGCCATGAGAGTTCCTTCCCTGAGAAAGGCTTTTATTTGTTAAAATATACAGCCAGCCACAGATTCAAATCCTGAGTGGTTCATTGTTGATTCATAGCATTTCATTAATGACATAATTAACAACATTAATACAAAAATGTGGCTATCAGATGGGCACAACATCTGATCAATAGGAATAAATTGTTTCCTCTTATGTTTAATCATTCTCTTGGGACGAGAATCTAAGGAAACAACAGAATCAGTTAATGAGGATGTTGCATATATTATCTCTTTTATCAGTAGAATTGAAAACAAAGGTTTCCCTTATTGTGTAAATTTCAAGCATTGGAAATCAATTTTTCTGTATAAGGGGAGGGACGTGGATGGAGGAGACTCTAATTTCTGTGTCATAAAATCCCAGAAGACCTAAGTATTGTCTTCCATGTCTTTCTGTGACACTGAGAGTGAAGTGTGTTTAATACACTTAATAATGCAGACTGAACCCAGAACTTGGAGCATGCTACCACTGAGCCACACCCCTACCCCAAATGTAATTGTGAAAACCATGCCATATGCAATACAAACCTCAAAGAGTCTAGGAGCCCTCCTGGAGTCTTGTTCTACTTGTCCTAACTTACTTGTGTCTGTTGAGGTCTTGGAAAGAGCAAAGATGCTCTTCCAGATGTGTGGCTGTCATTCCAGATGTGTGGCTGGCCATGGAGAAGATGGGATGCAGACTGTGCTGAGTCTCTGCGTGTGAAGGGCTTCTTAGAACTCAGCCCTATCGCAAAAGAGCATGGACTGAAATCACTACCTAGCTCTCCTTGTTCCTTCTAGCCCCAAGCCTGGGCTTAAGTCAAGTTTGCCACCAGCAGAGAGGGAGTAAAAAGGGTGTAAGAAAAATATTGTAGCAGCAACTCACATTTGCTGCTCAAATTCCATATTAACTCCTTAAAGGAGAGGATCCATCAGTGATGTGGCTCAGCAGGTGGAAGTGTTTTCTGTGAACCCCGAGGATCTGAGTATGAACCCAGGAACCCACAGCTGGATGTGGTGCCACACAGCTGTGATCCCAGCATTCCTACGGCGAGACAGAAAGTGGGAACAGGAGAGTAGCCTTCATGGACCACCTACCCTGGCATATGCAACTCGTCAAAAATTGAAAGAGAGACTGAATCTGCATCCTAGGTAGTGGAGGGAACAATCAGCGCTATGCGTTAGAGGGTTTTCACTCAAAGTGTTGCCCAAATGAATCTAGGCCTGGGATTGGAATCTCTTATCTCCTCCATAAACAGAGGTCAAAAAAAAAGTTAGTATTCAGGGGCTGTACATCCAACATTCTAGGAAGCTTCAGGCTAAACAGGGCTACAGGGATTCCAATGCGAAGTGTCTCCTGAAGACTCAGGTTCTGAATGTTTGGTAGCATTGTTTTGGAAGGTTCTGGAAACTTTGGACATGGGACCTAGCTTGTGGCAGTAGTTGGCTGGGAGTGGGCTTTGGGAAGTTGTTCCTGTCTGTTTTTTGCCCTGCTCTCTGCAGCCTGGCCTGGCATAACATGAGCATTCCCTACCACACACTGCCACTACCAAGAACTGACCTTCTCCACCACGACAAGCTGAAGAAAAGAAGAACAAGAAACAAAAACAAAACAAGTATTTACAGCATCTCGAGGAAAACCTTCTGAGGCTGGGAGAACAGCCAAGTACCTCTAATTTTTTGCATGTGGGGGGATTGTTTTGTTTTTCTAGAGATAAACAGTTAGACACATAGATGTCAGTCATAGCAGGTAATGATTCTGAGGACTTACTGGAGGCTGAGCGTCCCGAGTGAGCTTTCCATGGGAAATGTAACCACTAGATGACTGGAAGACTCCAACAGCAGTTCCATGTTTTCTTTAGAGAGGTGCTTAGTAGCTGCACCATTAGAGCTGGGAGAGTGGAACTTACTTACTGAATGGCCTGTTCATACTGGGATAGTCAGCACATGGGGAGAGTCAGCATCCATCACAGAAGGTCTACCAGTTGTCAAAAACCATTACAGCCTTGGGTTTTGTCAGCAACAACAATGGAAAAAGGCATTTCTTGTAGAATTTATTTTGTGAAGAAGGACAGGCAATGAGAACAGTAAATCTGATGAAATATATCAATTGTGTAGTATATTATGTTTTACCAGTTGAATACTTTTAACAGAGAGATGTGTTGAAGTCCCATCATAATCCCCAGGACTTTGGAATGGGAGCCCTTTGTACATGTAACCATCATGTCAGGATGAGATTTTAGAGGAGCATGACAACTCTAACAAACAAAGCTGTGTGAGAAGGGGAGGGAGAGACTAGAAGGATGCAGTTACAAGCCAGGGGATTTCAGAGATGCAGGTGCAAGCCTGAGGAATTCAGAGATGCAGTTGCAAGCCTGAGAAATTCAGAGATGCAGTTGCAAGCCAGGGGATTTCAGAGATGCAGCTGCAAGCACACATACAAGGATGTAGAGCCACCACAGGGAGCCTGCAAGAGGCAAGAAATTCTGCTACGCAGGGTCCTACAGGAAGGGCAGCTATGCTGGCAACTTTATGATTGCATTTTTTTGCTCTCTCTAAGACTATGAGACAGTTAATTTCTGTCATCGCTCAGCTTGTACCGTATCATCTTGTTAGTCTTAGAGAACTAATAGGTTTTGAAGTGCCACATGCTATTGCACAAAACCTGTAAGCTGTATATCCAACATGTATGCAGTTTGTTCCAGTATTTATACAACTGTGAATGTAGTACTGATCTTCCTTCTTTTGCTCCCTTCCTTAGGTAGGAATTTGTTATGGTTTAAATATGAAATGTCCTCCACATACTCATATTTTGAAAGCTTGATTCCTGGGAGGCAGTGACATTGGAGGGGTGAAGGACGTTTATAGGAGGTAGGGTCTGGCTGCAGGAAGTAGGGCACTGAGGCACAGAGGGCCCTGCTTCTGCCAATGATGTCTAGCCCCCGGTGTCTCTGTCTCTGTCTCTCATCTCTGTCTGTCTCTCTGTCATCTCTGTCTGTCTGTCTCTTTCTATCCTGTACTCCCTCTCCTTCCTATCCACCATGAAGCAAAGACGCTTCTATACCACCTGCTGCTACCACCTGGTGTTCTGCCCAAGTGTGTGGGATGAACAGCCATAGACTGAACCATCTACAGTTGTAAATGAAAAACAAAATCCACCCTCTACCTAAGTGGTTTCTGTCAGTTATTTCACCATGAGAAAAGGAACTTGCCCTGTATCTAACTCAGACATCATTTCAAATGAACATTTACAGAACCGAAGCATCTTTTGTTATGGTTCTATGACACACTGCACACACGTCTCATGATTTAATTAGCCTGTCCCTTGTTGAAGGAGAATTTTGAGAGTTTACACAGACAGATATTTAGCTAATGATGGTTAAAAACACAGACAACGTTCAGCGGCTGCTCAGCACTGTTCTAAAGAACATTATTTCCTCACATTTTAGTAAGCAGAGACCACTGCCATTCCAAGTTTCCAGAAGAGGACACTAAAGTACAGAAGAGTCCAGTGGCTTGCTCACGTTCACCAGCAACACATCTGGCCCTTCCTCTACAGCTCCTCCACTCATGGATACCTTGCTTGACAAAAATCCCACAGGCAGAATTGTTACAGCGAAGAGTCTGTGTTGACTTTGGTGGAAATTTTCGCCAATCTACCCTAAGTCATCCACGAAGGCTTCCTTGCACGTGTTCTTTACAACGTTGAGGGCAATCGGATGTTGTCATTTCCATAAGTGACAGTCTCAGTGCAGTCACACCTGCTTTCATTTTCCAATCTTAATTCTGAGTGAATCTGAACATTTCCTGTGCTGCTGCTGCTGCTGCTGCTGCTGCTGCTGCTGCTGCTGGTGGTGTGTGTGTCCTGTTCACAGCCTCTATTGTTAGTCTTTGTCTTTCTTGCTTCTGGGTTAATTTATAAGAGCTCCCATTTGTGCAGACGAGAGTATCCTTTGGTCACATATAGACCTAGATTTAATTTTCTGTTTATTGTTGTTGTTGTTGTTGTTTATGTAAACATTTAACAAATTATCATGTATTTTCTTCATAATTTTTTATTTGTGTGAACACGTATGTGTGTGCATATTCATGTATGTGAACATCATGGGTACATGTTGTCACATGTATGTGAAGGCCAGGAATCAGGCTTCACTTTCTACCTTGTATGAGACAGGACCTTTCATTGTTTGCTACTACGTATCCCAGGCTAACATCCCACGAGATCTTAGGGTTCTATCTCTGCAGTCTTCCTGTAGAAGTGCTGGGGTGTCCAGCTTTACCTGTGCTCTGGGGATCTGAATTCAGGTCCTCACACGTGCAGAGCAAGCCATTCACTCACCGAGCCATCTCTCCAGTCCTATTTCATAGTCCCTCTTCCTTCTAGTTCTCTTGGTGAGAACTAAAAGACTCTAAGCTTCTTGCATAAATTGCACTGAAATAAACACCAACTTCAATCACATTTCCAAAAGAAATTTTACTCTAAATTAGCTGCTTGTTTATTTCACATAAGTTGCTTATTGGACTGGAGAGATGGCTCAGCGGTTCTGAACAGTAACTCTGCTTCAAGAACCAGGTTCCATTTCCAGCGCCTACACAGTAGCTCACAAACATCCTTAACTCCAGTTCCAGGGGATCAGACACCCTCTGCTGACCTTCATAGGCACCAGGTGCACAAACATACATGCACATAAAATAATTAAAATTAAAAACAAATTCCTTGCTATTTGGGTGATCTATATCCAAAATGAATTTGGTGGATCCACATCCATTAAAATATTATATTCTCAGCACGGGTGTCCTCCTCTTCCTTCTTCTCTCCTCTCCCTCCTCTCCTTCCTTCTCCTGCTTCTTGACCACTGTAATATGAACTGCACTATTCACCTTCCCCACGTTGATGGCCTGAAACTGTGAGCAAAGTGTTTCTTCCTAGGTTCCTCTATCAAATACTATTTCCCAGTAATGAAATTCTGACATATATAAGATCAGTACCCACAGAAGTGGGGTCATTTCTGGAAATTACTGATAGCATGGTTCAGAAGCCTTTTGAACTACGTTGAGAATGTAATTTGGAGGAGTTTGGAGACGGTCGCTAGAGATATCCCTGAATGCTGTAAATGATGAGGGGCTCTGACGGGAATTCAGAAGAGCAGCACATTGGTAGGTATGTGAGCTGAAAACAGTGTGTTCATTAAAGGCACCCAAATGGGGACAAGGATTCTACTGGGAATTGGAATGCAGACCAATAACCATCGTGTTCTGGCAAAGAGCGTGTGTTTGTTTTGGTTGTGTTCTGAATCTTGGGGAAAGGTTGGGTTTAAAAGTGATGGGCAAATTAATCTGGTGGAAGATTCTCCAAGGCAGTGAGTGTTCGGGTGTGGTCCTTTCTAACAGCAGTTAGCCTAGTTTATAGTCAGAGCTGGGAGAAAAAAAATTGAAAATCTTACATATTGATCAGAAAAGCCTGCATAAAGGTGGAGATAAAGGAGGAGTGGTTTCTGAGGAGATTAGTAATATTAAAAAGATCCCAAATAACTTGTACTGGGGCAGTAGGAAAGATGCCTTAAGGTTATCTCAGGAATTGGTCAATCCCCCCACACACTATGCTGTGGTCAAAGGTACCAAGGAGAAAACTCAATGAACAACTGAAATGAAAAGAAACCACCTCCTCCAGGGAGCCCTACTGGTGTGGGACCATCTAGAAAGCCATTCTGCAGGATCCATCTCACCCTCTACTGCCAGTCAGGGAGTCAAAGGCTACTGCAAAATGGCCCACGAAACTCAACCATTTCCTAAGCCAGAACCGACCTCGTACATCCACAGGTGCTGATTTCAGAGGCATGAAGACTACAAGAATCATGGAACTTCCCACCGGATTTCAGAGAAAGTCCTGGGTGGTAAACAATTATAATGGGATCAGAATTTTTACAGAGAGCCCAGAGAGGGTAATGCATGAAGCTGGAAGAACAAAGCCCCAGTTAAAACGGAGGCCAAAGGATGTTGGAGATCTAGGAATACAGACCATTTGCAAAGGAGAACCACTGGCAATGGGTAGAGCCAGCCCAAGAAGGAGACTGTGTGAACCACAGCAGGCAGTATCCTAGGGGTGGGGCTGCCCAAGCATGCTATAGACCAAATTATGATGTCATGTGCTCTGGATGGCAGACAGACATGAAGCAACACATGCAAGATTTAATGTTTTCTCCATTCAGTTGTGGTCTTGGTTTGGTTGATCTTACTGTTCCCTTACCCCTTTCATTTGGAACAGACTATTTTCAGTGTGCCACTGAATTTTTAAAATCCTTTTGTTTTTATTTGATATATCTGTTTTGTGTGCATGTAGGTATGTGGATCGTGTGCATACAGTGTCTGAACTCAGAAGATCGTGTCAGCTCCCTCTGGAACTGAAGTTACAGAATGTGAGCCATCACGGAGGTGCTGAGAACTGAAGCCAGATCCTCTGTGGGAGCAGACAGTGTCTTCCCCCACTGAGTCATCTCTCTACACCCACAACATCAAGTATTAAAATGTCTAATTTTCTTTTTATTTCATGGGGGCTCCATAGAATCATTTGCCTTCAGTCTCAAGAAACATTGATGATTTAATAATAAAGGAAGTCTTCAGACTATGGGGGCTCTTGAAGATGAACTGAACACACTGTTCATTAGGAGATAGATATGAGCCTCTGGCAGGCCAGAGATAGTATGTGATGGTGTAAGGAGATGTTTTCAGGTATCAGGGTAAGTAGAGGTGGGCTTGGGATGTTAAGCTTCATGGCCAACTTGATGAGAAGTATCCAGGAAATTATAAAATGCATCCCTGAGTCTATCTGTGATGGTATTTCTACAGAGGGTTAAAGAACAGGAGGGCCAGCTCACTGTCTCAGAAAACGGAGGTTAAAATGCTACATGTCAGATATATAGTGAAACTGATATTGACAAATCAGAACAATTGGGGAAATATGGAATTTGATAGAGGGGATGTAAATGTCTTCAGTGAGTTTTAAAATTGTCTAAATGGTCAGAGTACGAAAGAAGCCCAAGGCAGTGGCAATTCAAATACATTTGTTTCGGGAGTTTAATTGAATGGAAATTGCAATTCTGGCCACTAGACAGAATTACCAGGAAAGTTAATGGGATCTTGAATTACATTAGTATGAACAGTTTGCCTAGAATAAAAACAGCAGTAGCCTGCTCTGCTAGCATGCCTACCATCACTTGTCCACCCTAAGTGTTGTGTTTTAAAAGATGTATCAGTAAAATGGAGTTCTTCCAAGAATGAAAAGAAGATCAATGTTCTATAGAAGGCTGTTATAGGACTGATCAACTTTGGGTGTTTAAATGACCGTGAGGAAGAGGTGTGTTTATTTTTAAGTAGTCCCAGAGAATGAAATCGCAATGAGTGAATTGGAATTATAAAGGAAGAGTTTACTTCATTTCTTAAAAAGTCATCTAATATGTTCATCTCTCTAACAACTACCTGCTGGCTCTGTGAGAGGGTGATCTTTCTGGGATGGACACACTCAAGCTGAAGTTCAGGTGTGTTGTAAGTAGGTTATCATGGGGAATTTGTTATGTGGGAGTTTAATGGGGTCAGGATCTGAGCTTCGGTGTAAACCTTTCCAATTATTGGCTGTTTATTAGGCATCAGTTGTGTTGGAAAGGAACGAACACAGCTTCAGCCAATGATAGGAATGCACATGTGACTCGCAACGATCGTCTATCATGTCCGCGAACATGGGAAAGAGAGAAGGGAAAATAAGCAAACAATTAGTGGCCCAGTGATCTCAAATTTTCCTTTGACTTATGGAGATCCTACAGGTGCAGACGTGGGAGAGCTGGCCTGGCTTCATTTGGGGAAAGTGGCTTGGGGCAGGAGATAAAAAGCTGGAATCTGAAAACTGTCCTCTGCGTTCCAATGGCATCCATTCCTTACACAATGGTGTCATCCCTAAATTATACTCCCATGGCTGCCTCTACCGTGTGTTTGAAAACGTGGTCCCTATGTGGTGGTGCTCTCGGCAGGGGGAGTTTTGCTGGAGGAAGCACATCACTCTGTGTGTGTGTGTGTGTGTGTGTACGTACGTACATGTTTGCATGTGCATGTGTGCATGCTCGGGCATGTGTGTAAAGGTTTTTGCCTTACCCCACTTCCTGCTCACTTGCTGTTTCCACTGTGTGGATGAAATGTGATCAGCCAGCTTCTTGTCCCTGCCACCATGTCTTCCCCATCACGATGGACTTTATCCCTCAGCTACCAGAAGCTAAAATAAGCTCTTCCTTAAGTTATTTTTGATCACGAGGTTTAATCATAACAGGAACGTGGCTAATGTACACAGATAGATGGATGGATGAGGTGGATGGCACTTCATTTGCCAAGGCAGAGAATGGCAGCACAGCCTCCAGGGGACTGAGCAACGCCAGTGGTGGAGGTTGAGGTATTTCTGGGCTAGAGAACCAAACATACACATGTAAAGAATGTCATGTTTTCCTTGAGTCCCTGGGACCATACCTTGTCTAATAAATAGGATGGTTCTCACTAAGTGCACATCACACACATGAGCAGATGTATGAGTGAGTACACGAAAGCCCATTTCTTCAAGAGTAAATTATTTTCCCTCAGTCCAGATGTCCACAGTTGTATGGCTTGTTCCCATTCATGTTGAGGAGTCTGGCCTCACCTCTCCCCAAGGACGTCCTCCTTGCTCCAACCGGTCTGATCATACCCAGTCAGATGAAACAGCCACATTGTAGGCTCTCCCCTCAGCCTACTGGCCACCAGCCCGGCCTCTTAATTCCATTGTTCCAATGGCCCTGCACTCATGGCTATTCAAAGAAGAGAGCTGCTTGCTATTCAGGGCAGGGCACATTCCTCCGGATCCCTTATGGATGGCCAAATCGAATTCTGCAAGCTCACTTTCGTCTTCCACCAACGGCCCTTTTCTACTGACTATCTGTCAGGGATGCCCTCCGTTTCCCCCTCTCTATTCTGTGCTGTTTGAAAGTAGCCAGCACTCACGGAACGCTGCCTGTATACTCAGCCTTGAAGACCCAGCCTACTCTCCTGTTAGCCAGTGTAAGCTGGATGCTCTGCTCCACACGTGGGCTTGTTGTGCCCATGCCACACTGTCCTTCACAGTCCCTCTTAGGACGATACTTCCCTTCCCTCAGGAGATTTCAAATCCCACCATTTGAAAGCGACCACAACAACCTGTTTGAGGCTAGGATGCGTCATACCGGGCGCAGTGAATACATGTCACTTGAGGTAGAGGCGGTGTTTTTGCACGGGCTGATATGACCCATCTTAGACTAATAATCTCCAGGTCCTTAAAAACTGCTTATGGTACCTTTCTTGAATTAAAGGGAGGGCGAGAGAGTTAATACTTTCTCCGCTAACCTCCACATGAAGGAAAAGGACTACATGTTCAGGCATTAAAATCATCCATTCTTGTAGCAGCTCCATTCTATCATTATTTTTCAGTATAATCATATATTTCCTCTTCTTGCCTTCCCAGAAATCATGAACTGTGTAGTCACACCATTTTTTAATGTGGTTACTTGTTTGGTCTTTTTGCTTGGGTCTGAGTTCAGGACTACACTTGGATTGATCTGGGTGTCAGAGGGTGGAGACACAAAGGAAAGCTAACTGGCCCAGTGTATAGCAATGCCATCTCCTGTACAGACCCTAGCATATAAACGTCTTTTGCTAGTGAGGGCGTGCAGCAGCCAGGGAACCAGGAAGGGGCCAGAGAAAGGAGGACAGGGCGGGTAATAGAACACCGATAGAAAGGCAGAAGGAGACCCTGGGTTTAGAAGGGACAAGCAATCTCCCTGGAGGACAGAGAGAGGGGAGGAAGGGAACTGGAGAATGGTCAGCCGAACCAAAGTGTGTATGAAAATGCCATAGGAAAACTTGTGACTTTGTAAGTCAATTAAAAATTTAACTTAAAAAAATGCATTTTTTTTTTTTATTCTGAGAAGCACACAGGGAAGTCTGCCCCTTCTTGGGGCTCCTCACTGTTGCAGGCACTGCCGTTTTCAAAGGTGAAGGACAGACTAAAATATAAGCCACCGTCGCAGGTGTAAAAAGATAGCAGATATCTGGGAAAGGGATTACAGCACAACAGGCCGGTGTCACCCGCAGCCCTGAAAGCCGGAGCTTCTGGGAATCAGTTACCCTGAGCCCACAGTGATCTTCTTACATCAAAAGCCCTTTCAGGACCAGCAACTTACCTGCCCTGCAGACTCTGGACCAGAGGATAATGTGATCATCAATACAATATCCTCTCTCTTTTGTGAGCACTTTAAAGAAAGCTCAGGCGAGTCGTGACTCTGGGATTAAATGTCATTTTAAACAATACCTCGAAACCATAATGCAATCTTACTCCCGAAATTCGAAATATTTGCTGCAGCCAAGAACACACCTGGATCTCCTGGTCGTGGAGGGAATGAGTCTGCCCCCCACTCCCACCCCCCCACTTGGCTTTCTCCCTTAGTGCCTTGGCTGAGTGAGTTGCAAATCCGCTGAATTTAGCCTTCTTTTCTGCTTTGTTTCTGGGCCTGGTATTTGTTTGTGCTTTATCTTTTCCCTACCTGTTAGTAAAAAGAGTAAACCAGCCTGCCTGTGAGAGTATTGACTGCAGAAGAATGCAGGATTGTGTTGCAAAGAGGCTGGGGCCTGTAATGCTATCACTCAGCAGGACCGGGTCCCATCAGAAGGCGCATGGTGAGCCATGACGTAGCTGGTCTCTGACCACAAAGGCAGACTTTTCTCTGTGAATTAGACAAACCACACAATAGGCAACAATGGCTAGCATAAACACCATTTAATACTATTCACAGGCTATTGAAGAGATGGGCGTTGACGGAGAATTGCAGCAAAGCCCGGACATTGTAGTCAGATGAAAAGAGACCTAATGAACAGGAAGCATGGTATGAGCAGGCTGACAGTAACCATATAACGCCGGGATTGTGGGCTGCCATTCGCCCCGAGGGTCTTTACAGTCGGAAAATAAAGAGAAATTAAAGCATGAGGAGTCTTCTTTGTGGCCGTTTAAAGCCCGTGAAGAGACACAAGAACCTCGACAATCGTCTCTCCAAGACTCCTCTGTGCTTCAGATCATCCTGAAAGGAAACATTTGGGTTGTGCTTGCTTATAGGATTCTGCATCACCCACTGGAAAACCCGTCCACAGAAACAGGGCGTTTTCACAGCAAAATACACCATCGAGAAGCTTTCGCCTCGATCTTAGAACAGGAAGCGTTTAGCTTCAGTTAGATTAGTCAAGCTATTGGATATTTCTGGCAGCCAGAGACTCAAGGTATTTGGGGCAGGACCCGCCCCCTTTTGCATCAGGTGTTAAGAAGAAAATTAAGCAAGCCCTTGGCCCTGTAATTCTCACCTTTAAAATGTGTGTCTCTTAATCCAGGAAAATCGAATTCGTACACACTTGGCTCAAGTAGGATTTAATGTATTAATAATTTTGTTTTTGAAACAAAGCATTAGTGGTAAGCATTCTTTGATGTATGTTTAGCGGTGTGTTTAAAGGCTTAGTGTATATGCAAAGCACACTAAGGAGGACCAGGAAGGAAAACACAAGTAGATTTTATGAACTTGGATGAACCCTGGAATGTCACTTCAGTAGCGAAGAAATGAAAACCAGGGAATCCGTAGCCAGCCATAGTCACGGAACTAGTAACAATAGCTAAGGCTAAGCCCAGGCGCTGTCCATGGCTTCTTGCTCTTTTTTAATATAAATACTTTTGGTTTAAAAATAGAAATAACCACTGTGGGGGTTGGCAAGACAACTTGGTGGTTAAGAATGCTTGCTGTTCTTTCAGAGGACCCAGATTCGGTTCTTAGCACCTACATGGGGGCTCCCAATTTTAACTTCGGTTCCAGGGCGTCCAGCGCCCTCTTCTGGCTTCAGACGTGCATGTTGGCAAACATACACATACATAAGTGAAAAAAACCAATCTTTTTAAATAAAAAGTAGTTTGGGTGACCAAGTGAACTAACTGTTTGATTGTTTAGCCATGAGCCTTGAGTGGCCACTTACAGACCACGAGTCTCTGTTTTAGAAACCACCCTACCTTAAGAGCTTGCTCAGAAAGGTGAAATAAGTCTAAATAAGTGTAGGGTCAGGTTCTTATCTGCTTGTAAAACATGAGAGGAGTTTTAAAGCCATGACTTTGGTGAATTGTAGGACTATGGGAAACATCTGGAGAACTTCCAGGAAAACTTACAGCTCCACAGAGAGTGGTTTGGGCTGGCTGGACACGCAAACATAGCAGTTCTTGGCAGTCCTTTCTGCAAAGCTCCGGTCCTTTCCCTAGAGACAGTGGTAATGTCTCTAGAGATTTTCAAATGTCTCCTGTAAGGCCAGTGCTGCATACATCCTGCCGTCCCCCATCCACAAGCCGAGTGGGACAAATCTAGACGTCCATCGGCTGTACACACCAAGCTCTCTGTTCCTCGGGAGACTGTCTCTCCCCTTCCTGTGTGTGCATTTAAAAATGAAGCCTAGGGAGGCCTGTTTCCATTATCTCACGATTTCTCAGGTCTACCTCAGTGTGGGGAAGGGCAGAAAGCTGTGTTTTTAAAAGATTACACTTGGAAAGGAGTGGCTTTAAAATGGAGTTGCCTCTCCTGGTGGGTTCTGCTGACTCTCTGTACTCTGGGCCACTAGTAGCCAGTCAGTCTGATGTTTTGGTATCAGAGGGACTCTTTGACACCAGTGATATTAACTAACAAAAGCATAAACTGCTGAAGCCAAACTCAGCCAGCTGTCCTGAAACCCCACATTTCAACTATAACTCCAGTCAGCCATCTTCTCCTTATAGTAAACACAGTGGATAGATGGCAGACACACTAGAGGTCATCAGCCAATGGCAGGTCTACTGGCTGGTTTTGTGTGTCAACTTGACCCAAGCTGACCCAAGCTGCAGTTATCACAGAGAAAGGAGCCTCCCTTGAGGGAATGCCTCCATGAGACCCAGCTGTAAGACATTTTTTCAATTAGTGATCAAGGGTGGGAGGGCCCACCATGGGTGGTGCCATCCCTGGGCTGGTAGTCTTGGGTTCTATAAGGAAGCAATCTGAGAAAGCCAGGGAAGCAATCCAATAAACAACATCCCTCCATGGCCTCTGCATCAGCTCCTGCCTCCAAGTTTCTGCCTAGTGTGAGTTCCTGTCCTGACATCCCTTGGTGATGAACAGCAGTGTGGAAGTATAAGCTGATTAAACCCTTTCCTCCACAACTTGCTTCTTGGTCATGATGTTTTGTGCAGGAATACAAACCCCTGACTAAGACAGCAGGTGTATCAGCATTAGACCTAGCCCAACATCAGACACTCGGCATCCATCTGTTGACCATGTGGGTCTAGAACTTGGCTTCCCTAAAACATATTTAAATGAAGCAAGGCATAGTACCACAGCCCTCAGCCAGGCTGTAGTAGAAAAGAAAATTTGACACACAGTCATCTGTGAATACAAGGCAAATTATCATCAGCGGGTGTTGTGGTTTGGATGTGAGCTGCCCCTCCCCCAAGGCTCCTGTGTTTACCCCTGGGTCCTGCTTCTTCATTCACTTCAGGGCCCTATTCAGCTGGCCCCTTTCAGGGTGGGTCTTCCCTCCCCTGTGAAGCCTTTCTAGAGTCACTGTCTCTGGACACACCTAGAGGCGTGTTTCTATAGTGTTCTAAATCCCATTAAATTAACCCCCACTGCTTGGCAACCTGCTTCCTCCCTGAAGGTGTCCCAGTGCTGATATTCTAAAGATAAATGTGGACTCTGGCCCTGAAGTCCAATGGCCTTCTTCCAGGTTCCTTTCCCATGACTAACCCACAGTGTGGGGCACGGGTGATTCGTCGTGAGATCCTGGTCCCCTGCCTGTGCTGTCCTTGTTCTTATGCCATTCTCTTGGTCTCACCCTGCATGAGTTCTCATGTCAGGATCCGTCCGGCAAGAGGCCACCTCCATAATGTCACCCTTTTTCCTGGGGCTCTCATGTCCCCTTCCTTGTCTATGAAGCATACCCAAATGCAGTGCCCACTTTGTGCACTCTTTCCCCTCTGTGGCCATCTGCCTCCCTCATCTTCCTGGGGAGACAGGGCGGTGACTCCAGTCAAGAATTTCAGTAGAATGGATAAAGCTTCAGTTCCCCACTTGCCGCGGTGTGTGTGGCCCGGGGTATGATGCTCACACCTCTAACTAGCTGACAGGATAACTGTGCAGGAAGTGGCTATTCCACAAAAAAATACCTGTCAATAATGCATTTTGGCAAGGATGATCAGATGTCCAGACCCTCGTGCATTGTGGGAAAGTAAGAGAGGAGAGCCACTATGGAAACAGCCTAGCAGTTTCATAGAAAATGTGTGTGTGTGTAGTGTGTATAATATATGTTTAGCATATACCTGGGCCTAAATTCTTAACATTCTACACAGGAGAAATGAAAGGTATGTTCACACACTATAAATAGTTTTAGCAGTTTGTTCGTTATTATAGTCAAAAGGTGGAAGAAACTTAGTATCCATGAATGTGACAGATAAAACACAGGGTGGTAAAGTTACAAGATGAGACCCAAGAGGAAAGAAATAGATACAGGCTTTGTGGGGGTTTCAATAGAAACGGCCCCCATAGACTCGTGTCTGAATGCTTGCCCCATACAGGGTGACACTATTGGGAGGTGTGGCCTTGATGGAGGAAGTGTGTCACAGTGGAGGCGGGCTTTGAGGTCTCATTTGCTCAAGCTATGCCCAGTGTGGCGCACAGTCATGTCTGCTGCCTGATGATCAAGATGTAGAACTAACTCCCAGCTCCCTTTATAACACCATGTCTGCCTACATCCTGTCGTGTTTCCCGTCAAGATGATAATGGACTGAACCCCTGAAACTGTAAGCCAGCTCCAACTGACTGTTTTCCTTTATAAGAGTTTCTGCGGTCGTAGTGTCTCTGCAGCAATAGAAACTCTAACTACGACGGACTTTATCGTGGATGGACCTCAAAAGCATTAGTTCCCCAGAATGTTAGCTAAGTGAAAGAAGCCAAGTGCAAAGAGCTGTATGCATCTCGTGTGGTTATGTTGGTACAAAATGTCCCCAAAGAGTGAGTGTACACAGTCAAAAGCATCTGAGTGAGTGCCTGGGATTGGATTGGATCAGGGGCTGAGTGCAGAAGGACCGACCTGTGCATCTCTTTGAAGGACTGTGGTAGTGTTTGTGCAGCCCCGATTTAGCCAAGAATTATACATTTAACATTCGTGGGTTCTATCACACCGCAGTTGTACACATTTTAAAATATGACACTAGAATACTATACTTACATTATCTTCTATGTAATATTGTTTATTATCTAAAATATCTTCAGACACTGGGTATAAGATGATATTTTGAAACAAACAAGAACTTGGGCTTCTCCCAAGAAGCCTGGGAGATAGGAAAGAGCCTAGCTGTGACTCCTTGCCTTCCTGACCGCATGTGCCACGCATACATCCCACATCCTCCTCGAATGCACCCCGCATGCGCCCTGCACGTGCTCCCCGCATGTGCGCCTGAAGTACCGCCTCAGCAACGTGGTTTATGCATCAGTCTTTCACGAGCTTCATTTGCATGTGTAAACTATACTCTACCACAGTTGGCCACCTCAGGACCCCTCCGTACGATTCATTTGGTTTGAAAGTATTTCTACAGGCTGTACCAAGGGAAACTACCTAAGATCTTGTGAGAGTCACTTCAATTTGTCAAGTATAGGCTGAATCTAGTAAATCTCTATTAGGCTTCACACTGCACTCTTGTACCTAGAATCGGAATGATCGTCAAAGGTAGCAGCAGTACCAAGCAGCAGGCCCGACTGTTATTTTTCTGTATTTTATTTTTATCCAGGTTTTTGTGGGGTTTGTTTTGAGATAAGGTATCACTATGTAGGCCCTGGCTAGCCCGCAGCCTATCGGGAACCACAAGTTGGCCTCAAACTCAAAAGAGCACTGCTTACCTGTGTGCCTGTCTCCAGAGCGCTGGAATTAAAGGACTGTATCACCACAACCAACCCCTTTTTTTACTCAATGTTTTTGTTTTCTAAATTAAAAAAAAAAAAGAAAAAAGAAAAAGAAATCTAACTCTAGGTAGCATGGTAGCACACACCTTTAATTCAAGCACTCAGAAGGTTGAGGCAGGAGGATAGTAAGTTTGAGGCCAACCTGGAATACATGGCAAGATTCTTTTTAAAAAATAAAAAAAGCAAAAATTGTAATGTTGACCATCCTTAATATCAACTCAATGAACTTAATACACATTACGAATTTATTTTAACTATAATGGGAGAACAAATGCACAAACTTAAGCAATAATTTCTAAACGCTAATTCCAGACGATTAATAGTATCATTAATATTTAATAATAATTTAATTAATATCCCAAGGAACACCCTATAAATCCTGACTTGAGTTGGCCTGAGTACAAAATCTTGATTGTGTTTCCCCCATCCTGGGCCTGTGTTAGGGATACAGGTTTCCTTCAGCAACGCAGGATGCTCCCATCTTTTGTTTAGACGTTCACAGACCACAGGCTAGCACTAAACTGCCCAGTTGGGAAAGCTGGCACTCCGTCTCCATCTGGGCCACACAACAGGCAGAGGCAAAGCTGGTCTGCTTCTGAGGATGTTGCTTGCTTCCCGCTGCCTGTGCTGAGGAAGGGTAGGGGCGGAGAAGCAGAGTCCCGCTCCCCTGGGGAGTTCATCTCCACAGCAGCCTCCAGATGGGCAGAGCTGGCAGCTTTCTTGTGGCCTGTGGGAACTGTGTGATCTCATGGCTCTGTGAGCCGGGGGACAGCACTGAGAGCCTTTATTTTCGCTGCACCTGCCCCGCAAGCAACAGCATTGATTTCTGCTCCCAGAAGCCCTCAATAAGGAGAACTATTCACAGGGTGCGCTGCCCCTTTGATCACCCAGGGGGAAGGGTCCGGGAGTTTGCTGCCTCTAGAGCGATAAGTCATAACTTCCCTCTTATCTTCATTTTTCAGGGCATTTATTTTTGTAAGATACTGCACAGATCAGAAACCCACGCACAGCCTTTGGCTCTGGATCCGTGAAGATCGCTGCAGCGTGGTGTCATGATTAAAGGGATCCTGCCCACTGACTCAGAGTAAATCTCTCATAAACAAAAGAAGCAATTGAAGGGGCCTTAAAGCACGCTTTACCCTCTGTTCTTCTGGGGAAGTTTTTCTTTCTTTGGGACAGTAGCTCTGGCTAATTAATGGCAGCACGAGATCATTGTAACTCACAGAACCAGAATGCCCAAAGGAGACCCTGTGAGAATCAGGTTGTTCTTGACTTTTGAGTTGAAACCTGCCTCAGCAATTTTCTCTGCAGGGGTATTCTGGGAGAGAGCCTCCCCAAACTCACTTGATAGAGTGTCTCACGAGGAACAGTTTCCTGCGGCTGTGTCTGCCCTCCCCCCCACCTCGGGCTCCCCCCTCCCCCCTCCCGCCCAAGCTCACTCCGGGATGCAGTTTGGATATGGAGTGTCTTCCAAAGGCCTTTGAGCCACTGAGCTGCAGAACCTTTAAGAGGAGGAGCCTTTAAGAGGTGGAGCCTAGCGAGAGGTCAATTAGGTCCATAGGGACAAGTCCCTCAAGGGTATTAGGGACCTCTCTGGTTTCCTCTCCTTTTTTTGCTCCTAGACTGTGATGTGAGTGGTTTTGCTCAGCCACACACGCCTACCTTGATACACTTAGCTCAGGTGCACAGGCCCACGGCAGAAGGTTAGAGACTGGACCTTCCCAAAGGGAGAGGCCCAAGCCAACCTTTTCCCTTTATGCTGACTGTGTCGCCTATTGGCTCTCGAAAAGGAAGTCTGACTAAGGTCCGCTCAGTTTTGCTTAATTGAAGTTGGATTTCTTCTTGCAGTTCTGAGCAGGTGTAAACCCCCTTCAGCCGATTACTTCCTATGCGTGACCACAGCGTACATCTTTGTGGTAAAGGGATCTCCAGTTGCCTCCCTTCTACTTAATTGTTGTCTGACTTCTGTAAAAGGCTAGAACTCAGTAAGAATGACAGTATCAGTTACAACAGCCTCCACACAGCTCCAAATACTGCCCAGACAAATGACAGCAATGTCTGCCCGCAGTAAGAGGGCAGGAATAGGAAGTGAATTCATAAACTATGAAGACCTCTTTGGGCAAAGGTTTCCTAATACACCCCTCTGGGTCCTGAATGGTATGCTTAGAAAGATTCAGAACAACTCGGAGCCTCCTCCTCTCAAGAGAACTCTAGGTCCCTGGCCGTTCTCATTTTTCTGCCTCCTTCTACCTCAATACATTGTGACAATGAACACCTCATGTGCTCTTCACAGACCTGAGGGCTGGACTGTGCTCTGTAATCCTGGGTGTACTGGCTATTTTTGTGTCAACTTGACACAGCTGGAGTTATCACAGAGAAAGGAGCTTCAGTTAAGGAAATGCCTCCATGAGATCCAACTGTAAGGCATTTTCTCAATTAGTGATCAAGGGGGAAAGGCCCCTTGTGGGTGGGACCATCCCTGGGCTGGTAGTCTTGGGTTCTATAAGAGAGTAGGCTGAGCAAGCCAGAGGAGGCAAGCCAGTAAAGAACATCCCTCCATGGCTTCTGCATCAGCTCCTGCTTTCTGACCTGTTTGAGTTCCAGTCCTGACTTCCTTTGGTGATGAACAGCAGCATGGAAGTGTAAGCCGGATAAACCCTTTCCTCCCCAACTTGCTTCTTGGTCATGATGTTTGTGCAGGAATAGAAACCCTGACTAAGACAAATTGGTACCAGGAGTGGGGTATTCCTGTGACAACCTGACCATGTTTTGGGGAGGACTGTGGAAGGACTTTGGAACTTTGGACTTGAAGATCCATTCGTTGTTAAGAGCTCTGTCAGATGTTGTGTAGGAGCTTGGAAGATAATGTTGAGAACAGTGCAGAAGATAGAAGTCTGGTTTGTGAAATTTCAGAGGGAAAATTAAAGACTCTTTTTAGGGCCATTGCTGTTTTGATTGTGAAGATTTTGTAGTTCTGGTTAGCTGGGGCTGAAGAATCTGCTGTGATTAACAAGATACCAGAACTACTAAAGCAAAAACTTTCATTACTGGGACTATTGATGCTGGTTAGCTGGAGCTAAGAAATTAGCGGTGATTAAGAAGAGACCAGCATCATTGAGGTGACATCTTCTGGGAAGTGTTTTCTGAAAGCACAAAGAGGCTGTGTTCCAGAAATAGGCAAGGATGTACTCCTTCTGCAGCGGGACTTGGTAATGTGTAAGGGTCACCCAGGTGGTACTGGTTTTGAAAGCATGAAGGGGTCATGCAGAGCAGCTGAGGCTCAGCACTGTGAGAGGCTATGGAAGGCCATTGGTGAAGGTGCAGCCTCAGTTGTAATTTAAGGCCCAGGACTGAAGGGGTCATGCAGTGTTTTGGAGATGCCAGTACCGTGAGATGGCCACCAAGAGCAGCAGCAGCAGTGGAGTACAGGCATCTGGAGCCCAGAGGACGACGTGTGTGCTACAAAGGGCATGGCTGGAGAAGTGACCCAAGCCCTTGGAGGAGCCCAGAAGATCGTGAGTTGGATCCCAGACATTGGACGGTTGGAGATTGATTTTTGCTTTGATTGTGACTGTGCCCTGATATTTTCCCTCTTGAAGGAAGAAACTGTTTTAGTGGAGCCCACAGTTAAGACTTTTAATTGTAAAAAGACTGGATTTTTAAAAGAGATGGATATTTTAAAGAGATTGAAATTTTTAAGAATATGTAAAGACTGTGGGACTTTTAAAGTTATTTAGATCTTGGGAATGAGTAAGAATGTAAGGGTTGAGGCTTACTAGTGATGTGTTTGTGTGTCAAGTTGACAAGGGGTCAATTGTACTGGCTATTTTTGTGTCAACTTGACACAGCTGGAGTTATCACAGAGAAAGGAGCTTCAGTTAAGGAAACGCCTCCATAAGATCCAACTGTAAGGCATTTTCTCAATTAGTGATCAAGGGGGAAAGGCCCCTTGTGGGTAGGACCATCCCTGGGCTGGTAGTCTTGGGTTCTATAAGAGAGTAGGCTGAGCAAGCCAGAGGAGGCAAGCCAGTAAAGAACATCCCTCCATGGCTTCTGCATCAGCTCCTGCTTTCTGACCTGTTTGAGTTCCAGTCCTGACTTCCTTTGGTGATGAACAGCAGCATGGAAGTGTAAGCCGAATAAACCCTTTCCTCCCCAACTTGCTTCTTGGTCATGATGTTTGTGCAGGAATAGAAACCCTGACTAAGACACTGGGGGACCTTATTTTTACATACACAGTGCAAATGAGAATATGTAAGCACCAAAGTCCAGATAAAAAGCTATGTGCATAATTCAAACACATGGATCTTGAAATAAAAATTCTTTTAAAAAGATGAGCGATGGTGACCCATGCCTTTAGTCTTAGCACTTGGGAGGTAGAGGCAGATGGATCTCTTTGAGTTTGAGGCCAGCCTGTTTTACAGAGTGAGTTACAGGACTACCAGGGCTACACAGAGAAACTCTGCTCCTGCCTCCAAACAAACAAACAAACCAAACCAAAACAACAACAACAAAACAAAACAAAAAAAACTACTGTAAGGCTAAAAATGTAGTTAACTCTACAAGAGTATATCCTAGCCATTTGCAAAGGGAGGGATGCCAAGAGCATCCCTGGGAAGGACAGAGAGGAGGGTGCTGTGTTGCCTGATATTTTTCTAGCCTGAGAGAAAGCTCCCTGTGTTCACTGTAGAACGCAGTGCGTGTGTGCGTGCGTGTGCCTTACCAAACCGATAAGCTAAGCATGGGGGCAATGCTTGGATTTCCTCAATTTTAAGAAAGGAACATGACTTAAAAAAATGCCTGGAATCCTCTCCTGCTGTTCAAAATATGTTGACTATTAATCTACTAATCTAAGTCACCAAAGTTCATAAGGGAGAAACACTTTACAGAGATAGCCTACGATGGTGTTGATTAAAACAATCAAGAATGAACTTTCACGTTCACTTCACTAACATTTTAATGGTTCCATCAAATAGATGTCTGTGCTCTAAAACTCTACCAAATGCAAATGACAATTACTTAATTTATAATAATAGGAAAAGGTAAAATACATATTTTACTCATTATTTAATCTTCCTTAAAGATTTATGCCAGTTCTTAATATAAGTCTTAAAGCTTTGAAGTGCTAGAGAGAAACATTAATCTCTGTGAGTTAGAGGCTAGCCTGGTCCACTGAGTGAGTTCTGGGACAGCCTGGGCTACACAGAAAAAAAAACTGTCTCAAAGAAATAAGCAAGCAGACAAACAACAAACAAAAACACAAACACTACATCAAGGGAAACAGCCACCAGAATAAAGAGACAGCTTATTTTTATTATTTTCATTAAGGGGAAAAACCTCTGCCAGTTACATAGTAGACGAGGGATTAATATGTAGAATATATTAAGGACATAAAAAATTAAACAACAGAAATACCCTGCAATCAATAAACATTTATTCCTATGCTCCTCATAATAGCCAGGAATCTGAACTCATCCAGGTGTCTGCCAACATTTGAGCAGATAAAGAAAATGTGGTGTTTATACACAACAGAATGTTATTTAGTCATTAAAAATATGACATTTTTAGAAAAATTAATGGAGCTGGGGAGCCATTGTGAAAAGTTAAATAAACCAGATTTATAAAGACAAACAGCATATATGGAGCCTAAATTTAAAATTGTCTGTGGGTGTCCACCTGTGTGTGTGTGTGTGTGTGTGTGTGTGTGTGTGTGTGTATGATAAAAATAGTCTGGTGAGAGGGAGAAAGAAGTCTTAAGCGAGGAGGGAAAGATGGTGACCTGAAAATGGTGCTGGACATGTGACCTGAAGATGGAGACATACATGTGACCTGAAGATGGAGACATACATGTGACCTGAAGATGGTGACAGACATGTAACCTGAAAATGGTGGCAGAAATGTGCCCGGCCGTGAGTGTGGGGGAAAGAGGGGAGTGGGAGAGAACCCGCGTCTACCAGAGTTCCAGTGCTCTGGGCAGGCGGACACGGGAGGACTGCACTTGTTTTCCAGGTGGCCCCAGGGTGGGCATCTGGCTGTGTTAAACCACTGACCCCACACGGTGGGTGGGGAACAAGGGGCAGCCCCAGGTACCAGGTTCTCAGCCTCCAGCATCCCACACTGGATACGGTGGCGGAGCTGAGAACAGAATAGGGGATAAAGGGAGGAGAGAGCAGGGGGATAGGTG
Source organism: Mus caroli (assembly GCF_978045245.1). Classification (NCBI taxonomy): domain Eukaryota; kingdom Metazoa; phylum Chordata; class Mammalia; order Rodentia; family Muridae; genus Mus; species Mus caroli. The sequence goes on from NW_028227267.1 coordinate 115,518,326, forward strand.
GTGCTGGCCGGCGAGAGTCCATGGTCAGGTGCATGGCTGGAGCACAGGATGGCCTTCTGGTGGGAGGTTAGATGCTCGTTAGGAGAAAGTCTATCCCATTGTTCAATCACAGCAGGCCTTCATGATCAGAGACAGTCTATGGTATTAGAGCTTTATTGTACAAAGGCAGGGAGAAAGGAGAGAAGGTAGAAAGAGAGAGGCCAGCCATGGCCACGTGGAGAGAGGGGGGAAGGGAAAGAGAGAGAAGGAGGGCTCGTGAGTAAGAAAGGTAAAAGCTTAAAAAGAGTGAGGAAGGGCCAAGCAGTCCCTCTTATAGTGGGCTGGGCTATCAGGTAACTGTTGCCAGGTAACTGTGGGGGTGAGTCTAGCCAGAATGCCAGAAGCTTGGGACATTGCACGACTGATAGGCACAGAATTATGGATAGGCACCTGATTTTGGGAATGTGGCTCGCCTTTCCGTCCCTTGTAGATTTCTCTATTGGGTCACCAGAGCAAGCCCCATTCAACCAAAATAGGCTGCCTATCACAGTCCCACGGTCATGTGACCTAAAGATGGTGACAGACATGTGACCAGAAGATGGTGACAGACACGTGACATGAAGCAGAAGGGAAACTATTGGAGTAAGGAGGAACCATCCAATGGGTTTCAGGAGAGGCCAGGATTAGAGAAGGACAATTAGAAGAAAGTATATTGGCATGCATGTGTGAAAACCCCATATTGGGAACTTTTACTTTGTACGGTAACTTGAAAAATTAATTTAAAATTGGCAAAAATATCATGATGATATGGAGGGATTGCTTTTGTTCAGTATGAGCAGGCTCAAGTCAGGCAACAACAGACTATTTCTCTCCAGCCATGCACTTCTAAAACTCAGGATGTGATAAACCTCCACTGCGGAACTTTTTTGTGTGTGATGTTGAAAATGCTCCCATGTTTTTCATCTCTGTCTCTGTCTTTGAGATGAGGAAAATGACATGGAAAATCGAAGGGATATCGAATATAAAAGAAGGAAACAACAAAAGCTAGAGTCTAAGGGAGAAGCGAGTGAACTCAAAGTGTGCCACAGAGGTTGTGAGACGGGGCGAGGCAGACACAGTTTTCTGATAACCATTTACACAGTCAATTTCCCAGACCCATTTACCCTTTGCAGCGATGGTAATATTTTAGTAAATTATCCTCAAAATGGGGCAGTTTTCTGCAATATGATGGGAAAAGAAACACTTGAGTCAATGAATTTGCAACACTGCATACTTAAGGAACCACAGACACACACAGTAATACAACACACACACACACACATAAACACACAGACAGACAGAGACAGAGACTGACCTCCATACAATCACATGGTTACACACACACATACATACACATACACACACATACACACATACAGAGAGAGACAGAGAGAGAAATCGAGAATGACCTCCAAACAATCACACAGTTAAACACACACACACACACACACACACACACACACACACACACAGAGACTGACCTCCAAACAGTCACACAGTTAAACACACACACACACACACACACACACACACACACACACACACACGAGTCACACAAAAAGCCAAAGAGCTGAATGTATCCCTTCCTCACTCTATCATAGCTGTTACAGAAGTGGTTGTCAACTGCCCTGTTTTGTACATACTTAAGGAGAGTCTACAGTTTCCTTCCCTCGGTAGAGCTCTGAGATACATTGTTTCTCGTCCTGTTTTCCTTTGAGGACAATTCAGGTGGGGGTCAGGCGTGGCTGGGACGGCAGAGAAGGCTTACTCTGCAGGGTCTTAGAGCTCTGTCACTCTCCTTTTACCCACCACCCTGAAGGTCCAAATAGCAAACCTTACGTGCCACCAGTGTGACTGTCTCCGAAGAAACTGCCTGCTTCGAATTCTAACGAGAAAAACCGAAAGACCCTCTCACACTCTTCGGGAAGATGAATAACATAAATGGCCTTCTACCCTGGAAAAAAATCTAATTATATGTGTATAGATTTTTTTAAAGGTTGGTACTGAATACTCAGAAATATATTAGAATCATATTTACCTGCAATAGAAAAACTGAAGGGAACTGATATTCCGAGACAAAAGGCCAACTCTGAAATGCAGGAGATGGTGACAGTCACAAACTCAGGCATATGATGGACACATACTGTGAAATACTGATACCATCCTTGTCCTCAGACGGGGAGGGAAGCTTCAGAAATCTCCACACCCTGCCCTTTCCTGGTTTCCTCCAGAATCTCTTCTCAGTTAGGGCTCCTCACAGGCTTAATATAAAGATCTTTTCTGCGAGATGATAGTGTTGCTATTGGTGGATTGTTATTAATCTATACTAAAACCAACAACTGCTAACGTGCTCTTACTACTAATATTGATATTTTTAATAAGTGAGGGTGGCAACATAGTGTCATTGCAAGAACAGGGACCTCAGACGCAGCAAAGCTTGACTTGGAACCCTGGACCCACAATCATCAGTTAGATAGAGCTTACTTAAACCCCTCCAGTAGGGGTTTCGTACCCATTATTGTGGTAAAAGTGTCTGTCACGCTGGGCATGGTGGCCCACGCCTTTCATCCCAGCACTCGGGAGGCAGAGGCAGGAGGATTTCTGAGTTCGAGGCCAGCCTGGTCTACAAAGTAAGTTCCAGGACAGCCAGGGCTACACAGAGAAACCCTGTCTTGGGGGGAAAAAAAAGTGCCTTTCACTCAAAGTCAGGTTTGAATTCAGAATGAAAACATCAACCTTTTTTTTTTCAATTATTTGTTTGTTTGTTTGTTTTTTGTTTGTTTAATGTATGTGAGTACACTGTCACTGTCTTCAGCCACACCAGAAGAGGGCATTGGATCCCATTACAGATGGTTGTTGGCCATCAATTACCATGGCTGGTAATTTAACTCAGAACATCTGGAAGAGCAGTCAGCGCTCTTAACCACTGAGCCACCTCTCCAGCCCCTGAAAATATCAATCTTATAAGTGCTAAATAGTCATGACCAGTCCTGTCATTAATTCATGTCTACTTCTTAATAATAATAATAACTTAAATTCAAATTGGAAGGTTTTTTCCAGCTTATATTCCAAATAGTCATTTTAAATTCATTCTACCGAAACCCCAAATCATGATCTGAGGAGATGGATCAATTTGGTAAATCATGGGATTCTGGGAGCAGAGCTCAGCACCAAAGAGAAAAGCTAGACATGGCAGTGCCAGTCTGTGAGAGGAGGCAGGACGTGGGATGAGGTATTGGTAGTGAAAGTGAGACACTAGCTCTCTCTCTCTCTAGGGCTCTCTCACTGCAGATAGTCTAGCTGGTGAGGCCCAGGTTCAGTGAGAGGCACCCCCATCTCAAAAGAAGAAACAGAGAATGAAGAAGGGAGACACACAAGCACTGATCTCTAGCCTCCACGAGCGTGTGCACCCATCCATGTGCCTCTGTGTGTGTGTGTGTGTGTGTGTGAGAGAGAGAGAGAGAGAGAGAGAGAGAGAGAGAGAGAGAGAGAGAGAGAGGGAGAGAGAGAGAGAACGCTAGGCTGGGCATGGTGTTAAACATTTTAAATCCCAGCACTCGAGGCAGAGGCAGAGGCAGAGGCAGAGGCAGAGGCAGAGGCAGAGGCAGAGGCAGAGGCAGAGGCAGAGGCAGAGGCAGAGGCAGAGGCAGAGGCAGAGGCAGAGGCAGAGGCAGAGGCAGAGGCAGAGGCAGAGGCAGTTTTGTTTTGTTTTGTTTTGTTTTGTTTTGTTTTTTTGAGACAGGGTTTCTCTGTGTAGCCCTGGCTGTCCTGGAACTCACTCTGTAGACCAGAGTGACATACTTTTAATTTCCTTATGACTACTTATCACATTTTTGTTCATGAAGAATTTAGAAGGAGCAACTGTATCTCAAATAATTTGAGGGTTTCCGTTCCATGCTTCAGTTTCAGCAATTCGTCTGATCCTATGTGGCTTCATTATTAGATTTTCAAATATGATGCAAAAGTAGTGGACTGCTGTCCTGGATGCTATCTGAACTTATTAAGTGTATTGGATGCATCCTTTTTTTTTTAACTGAGCAGAGAAATAGCCTTAGATTTATGTCTCTGTGCTATGAGAGTTTATAATTATGTCTAAGCAAAGCAGACTTCAGCCATAGTGGCATTGCGTCTATGAACTCAGCTGGACATCCAATGTGCAAACTCTACATTTTAGGTTACTGTTAAGCTGGATGTCACAACTTAAAATATCTATATTTCATGTCAATTATGTAGGAAGAAAAGGCTCGGTACCTAGGGAAAGACTCACTCTGGAAGCTGTGTGATTGGTAGCCACCTGGTTCTAGAATATGACTTTGATGCTTGTGTTTTGAAACTTGTTCTTGTAGTTTAACAAACCATGCCAAAAGTAACCAACTTAACACAGCAAACAATTCTTCTCTAGTTTTTGTAGGCAGAAATCCAGGAGCAGTGTGGGTGATTCTGGCTCAAACGCTCCCTTGAGGTTATGTCAAGCTGTTGAGAAGGGCGGCTGTCATCAGAACAATAGAGTGAAGATCTGTTCCCAAGCTCCCTCCTGGGATCGGCAGTTGATAGGCCTTAGGTCCTCATCGACTGCTGGCAAGGATCTTCATTTTCTTCTTTCTAGGCCTCTCCGTGGTTGTCTAGATGCCTTCATGACATGGCAGCTGACTTCTCTAGTTTCCCCTGGGCTACTAGACTGAGAGCACCTGGATTTTGCCTCAGGAAAACCCTCAATATAACAACTGTCTTCCTGCACAGCAAATAAAGAAAAGGGGCCCAGAGCCACAGTTTTACAACCCAACATAAGGAAATGGCAGGCTGACTACAGGAAGTGACATGCTATCATGTCTATGGACTACAGGAAGTGACACGCTGTCAAGTTTATGGACTACAGGAAGTGACATTTGGACTACAGGGAGTGACATGACACCATATCTATGTGTTTCATTAATCACCACTTTGGTCTGATGTGGAGCCACCCACACAGTCTATGAAGGACAGGATTAAATTAAATTACTGGTGTCAAGTTTTTGAGCTGCCATGATACTCTTAGTGGTAAATACACGTTATGGTTAGGTTTCAACAAAGAAAACACATTTCAATATGGGATGAAAGAATATGTAACCCCCAAACCATTCCCCTATCTTATGGCTCATTTTTTTTTTGCATGAAATAAAAGAAAATTTGTAGAACTGTATTTTAATCCTCCATTACTGCATTCCCCCTCAAAATGTTTACCTTGTAAGCTAGATTTTTTAAGAACAATATTGTATATCACATAATTTTAGAGCCAGAAACTGCATAGAGCTACAGTAGATGGGGACCCCAGATGGTAACTGTCTTCCTGGGGGACACAGGAAATTGCAATAAGCCTTGGTGCAGTGAAATGCCCATCATGACAGCATTTACAGCTTTGCTGTCCAAGGAGGAACGCAGCAGAATTTGCTAGAATACTACATAAGGTCTACCTTTTAATTCATTCAAAACTGATGAGAATATCTGTGTTTCCATGCAGAGCCAATAAGGAGGCTTCCGTCCCTTCCCTACACCAACTTACACCGAAACAAGTTACTACTGCGTGGAATCTATGCCTCTGGTGGAGAGCAGCTGGGAGTAGCAGCATCTTCAGGGTGACTACTTCCTTTTATTGAGAATCTAAGCAAAGAGAGAGTGAATTCCTAGACTGTTCTTTCTGGGTTTTGTTTGTTTGTCTGAGAAAGGAACTTGTAGACAGAGAATAGGGGACACTGGAAGCCCTGAGGACATTGGCTTTCAGTTAGGACATATATGTTAGGACATACATGTTTGAGGTGCAGATTATTAGGAATCCTCCACAGTGATTTGGCAGTCACGTGTTCCTTGTTCCTTGTGGTTCCATCATTTGTTGAGCAAATGCTTGCTGTCTTTTTCCTAAGTATGTACTAGGCATGACTTGGAACTGGGAATGGGAAATTAGGTCACATGAGTCCCCCTGACAGATGTCTGGAGTGCAACATGCACCTGTCACCTTCCTTTTGCAAAAACTGTCACTTTCTGTATCATTGGTACCTTTATTTTTTTCCTACCTTGATTACTTTTAATGCTACTAGACACGTACAGTTCAGAAGCAAAAGCAGGAGTTTTCTCAGCAGTTAAAAGTTCTTCCTAGCTGCTCTTGCCTGAGACCAGTGTTCAGTGCCCAGGACCAACACCGTGGCTTACAACCACCCTTTACTTCCATTCCAGAAAATCCAATCTCCTCTTCCGAAAACCAACACACACACACACACATATACACATACACACACATATACACACATATACACATACACACACATACACACATACACACATGCACACACACACACACACACACACACACACACACGGGGAGAGGGAAAGGGAGAGGGAGACAGAGAGAGAGTCAGAGACAGAGACAGAAAGGCACACACACAGTAATTTCAAAACAAGAGAACAAAATGTTCTGGCCTCCTGTGTTGGTTAGGGTGTTTGTTAGTTGGTTGGTTGGCTTTTGTTTTGTTTTATTTTGTTTTTTGTCAGTTTTACACAAACCAGAGTCGTCTAAGAGGAGGTAACCCTGATTGAGAAATACTGCCAACAGAGTGGTCTGTAGGCAAGTCTATGGGCATTTTCTTGATGATTGATGTGGAAGGGTCCAGGCCATTGTGGGTGGCACCATCCCTGTGCAGGTGGTCCTGTGGTGGATAAGAAAGAAGACTGAATTAGCCAGGAGGAGCAAGCCATTAAGCAATCTTTCCCCATGGAATCTGCTTCAATATTTGCCTCTATGTTCCTGACTCAAGTTCCTACCTGGATTTTTGTTCATAATGGGCTGCAATGGTAAGCTGAAAGAAATCCTTTCTTCCCCAAGTTTATTTTGGTCTTGGTGCTTATCATAGCAATAGAAACTTAACACCCTCCAACATGGGGGAAGTTTATGAAAGTATTTGATACTACCATGTGAAACCCAATGGAGACATTTCTTAAAGAAATCTCTCCATCCTCAGCACAAAGTATGGGAGACATTACTCAACCTGTCAGTGTTTCTGAGCAAACCCTGTTTTCAGAATCTATGATAGGAATATTTGCTGTCTTTGCCAAGACTGGCTTGCGAGGGAAGTTTGGGCCACATGCAGGAAGTGAGAGCTATTTGTTCCTGGTAAGGATGCTTGGAATCTGTAGGTTCTCCCAGAGCTTAGCTTGTTAAGGATACAAAATGTCAATTGTTAAGGATACAAAATGTCAATTGTTAATGATACAAAATGTCAATTGCTAATGATACAAGATGTCAATCAGGAGCACTCACTGATTTTCCATGAATACTTCCACTTTTGTGACCTGCAGCCATCCCTTGAATCTCATCTATTTAGGGAGACTTCGGAGGACAATGAATGGAAGGGTATTAATATTTCCTTTCTCACCTCCTGAGGGTTCACATTTTTCAGGAGAAGGTGACATCAATGTGAGGCTTACCCGTCTTAAGCCTTCAGAAGCAGGTCTTCTCGTTTAAAGATTAGATCACCCGTCGTCTTCCATTGTTTTCCCTTAAGTTTGCTTCTTTTCTCCTGTTTTAGGGAAGGCCAGCTCACCATTTTTAAAGGGTGATGGACCATGTCGGGATTTGAAAAGTGAAAGGAAAGAGATCGGTTTGGATTTTCTCGCTCTCTTTGTGTGCTCCGAAGCTCAATAAACTTCGAGTGGCGACTGCAGGTAGAGGGTAGCAGAAAGCTTTTGTGTCCTTAGAAAACCTGGGTTTCAGCTGGATTACAGAAGAAGGCAGGAACTCGGGGGAAAGTTCGAATAGCCCTGTTACTTCTTTCCATGTCAATGGGCATTTATCAGCCACATTCCCTAGCTGTAAGACTCGGTGTGTTTGAGTATTGATCAAAAATTTAGAGAACACAATGTAAGCTTATCAGAAACACGAGGTGAGCTTGCTGTAGTGCACACAGCTCTTGGTGCCCTCTATGCTCAAGCTCAGGGATGTTTCTGAGTAGTGAATAAATTGTCAAGATGGTTCAAGAACTCCATGTGAAAGAATCAGTCCAAACTCTGTTAATCTTCCTGCTATCTCTGCTGTGTGTGTGTGTGTGTGTGTGTGTGTGTGTGTGTGAGTGTGTGTGAACGCACACAAACTTGTGCATTTGAAAGACTGAGCAAAAATGTGGAGCTTATTCCAGTATTGTTGTGAAGATCCTTCAGAACTTCTTTGCCCTTATTTGATGGGTGGGGCCTTCTATTAAGTGAAAGCAATTTACAAAGTAAGTCCTTCACAGGGCAGATGGAAACAGGCTGGTAAAGGAGATGTGTCTTTATTATTTGTAAGTTTATCTAGAATATGGGGATTTCTTTAGTCTATGCTGATAATATGCAGCTAAGCAATTCCATGTTTGTGACTATATTTGCCTCCTCTCCCCGTTTTATTAACAGTTAGTATGTGCTACAAGTAGAATGGCAACTCAGGGGTTAAGATATTAATTTATTAACATTGTACTGCTTCAATCAGTTGGCCCTGTGGAGGAGCTGGAGGGAGGTTATAAGGAATGTTGTCAACCATGGAGTGAATAGGCTTGAGCTACGCGCCCATCTGTGGAGCTCATCCACCTTGGAAAACACTTTCCATTCCTAAGTTCTTAGCCTATGGCTCCGTTTCCCCTCTCAGAGAGTTGTGTGTATCAGAAATAACTGAGAAAAATGTCATGTGGGTTAGGATCTCAAGACAATATGTCTATCAAAGTCCAGGACAATTGGACAATGGATGGCACCTTCTCTTTGCTGTGACTGTCCAACATGGTCAGATGATAATCTATCATCAGCCGCTGCCAGCTCCCCTCTCCCTTCCCCTTTATTTCTTTCTGTTTGGCTTCACATATATAACAAGGGAGGATGAATGAACTATACGTAATCACCAAATTCTCCAAACACATGCAGGGTTCGCCCAGTGTGTAGGCTGTGCATTGCAGGTTGTTGGTGTAGCTAGCAGACAGCCATCATCTATTGTAAACTTATTCCCACAGGATTGCACAAATTCAAATTCAAATGATGTGCTCTAATATGTTGTCTGAGGTGAAACGTTCTTGGTTTCTCCATTGCAAAAGAGAACAATGCCTTTGATTGTAGGGTATCCTTGAGAACTACCTGAACAACCATAAAGCAGTAGACATGGAAAAGACACCAAATTTGTGGACCACCAGGTTTCTATAACCCCAAAATGTTGTAATTAAATATTTTTATTTGGCTAAACAAATTAATTTGATTAAATATACAAAACCGTTTTCTCCTAATATCAAAAAAAAAAACAACAATCTGCATTAAGAAATTATCATGGCTTGCTATACAATTGCAGCCATTAGATCGCATTTCCTTAACAATGCCTGTGGTTTTCTCTCTACTGCTTCTTCAACAACAATGCACCTTCCCATCTTGCCAGTGTGCTGCCTTCTGTAACATATCTTCAGATTAGAAGCAAGTTTGTTGCCTCATTAATACAGAAGTTACATATTGATCTAATTAAAATGTTTTTTTAAGTCAGGACCACAATAATAATGGTATTAATTATTGCAATTTGTGCAGCTGGAATAGATACATAAATAGGTAAGCGTTATATTTTTTCAATATTACTGGTAGAAAATGAATTTCAGACGTTAGGACCTGGGAGAGTCAGACGCTCCAGCTGCCGGGTGAAGGCCCCTCCCTCGGTTCTGGCCAGCAGCCCTGACATCCCTGCACAAAGTAATCACAGATCACAGCATTTAATCACGGAAGACAAGCACTCCAGAGGACAGCGGTGTCAATATCCCACTCTCTCATTATCTGTTTGGATTGCACATCCACACTGTCAGATAAACAGAGTGGAAAATTAAGATTAAAAATATGGTAATTTCATTTCAGGCAGCAGGCACCACTCACTGCCCCTATTATGCTATTGATTACCTCTGAATTCAATTTTTCTTTCAATGCAAACTTTAATCTGTTTGCTACCCAGCAATTCAACTCCCCAAGGGCTATTTGAGAGTAAGTAACCATTTAATCTGATGCTAACTGAAAAATCACCGTCCTTAATGAATTGTGTAAATCATTCAGCTCGCAAGCACCTTTGACTTCTATTTCATTTTTTATTTTCCACTCAATATAGGAAAGGATCGGCGTGTGAATAATTACAAAGTAGCAAGTATTTTTACATAGCGCAAATATGATAAAAACCCTATTATAGTGGGGCATGTGTAATGAACAGTACTTTTTAATTTCAAAATAGCTATTCATTAAAAAAAGAATGGAAGATTAAAAAGAGAGGCTCAAAGCTCCAGGTAAAAGTTGATAGACATTGTAATTACATGGTTAATTTCAAAGATTTATATGCTGTTATGATTTAAAAGGAATTTTTATGACCTGACATTTATATTCGAGAAGATTTTTTATTTAAAATTAATCTTCGAGCTCCTGCTCTTAATTATTTCTTGGCAAACGATAAATGGGAATACAAAAAAATGCCCTATATCAAATTTTAAACTGAATAAATGCATGCGAATTTTCCAACAGCAATAAAATGGTTTTACTTATTTGAATTGCTTCACATTGAGATTCCAGGATGGGGGAATTTGTGGGAGATAGCGCTGCAAATTATTGGCCCATTTAAGGGAGCAGCAATCTTAACCGCCACACAGCGTTTATGACACTTGAAAATACCAGATCGCAGAGAGGGTTTTGCTCGGGCGATTTGATTGTCTTTGAAGTCGGCCTTCGGAGTTTTCAACAGGTCTCTTGCCTGCTGGTCCCAGATCCGAGGGCTCCGGGGAGCAGGGGGTGGGACGCTTGCTCGGCTTGCCTCTCATCCCGCAGCTGCAGCGCCAGGGCGCCGCGGGTGGCTGCAGCTGCGAGGTGTCTGCAGGGATGCGCGGCCGAGTCTGGGGCGCCCCGGCGGCCAGACGCAATCATCCGCAGCTCCCTGCACACTGTTAGCAACCGGCTTCCCGAGGTCCAGCCCGTGAATCCTCCCGACAGGGCAAGACTCCGGCCCTGCAGCGGCCGCAGAGGGTGGCACTGGAGTTCAGCACTGTCCACTGCCCTGCCTGTACTGGCGCCCTTCCCGTTTGGCCTGGGGGGGTGGGGGATGGGGGCGGAGATAGCTGCTGCCTGTCCCTCTAGCTTTCTTCTCTATTTTCCCGCTGCCATGCCGCACCGCGTATGGGAGAATGCAGGCCGGAGAAGCCCAGGTCCTCCTGCATCCCCATCCTTCTGCACCATCGGGCCACCCCACGCCCCACTCCCCGCCACCGCGGTCTTTAGCTCAGCACCAGGGAGCCCTTCACCAGGGCACAGGCAGGAGCTTAAGTGCGGATAGGAATGGAGGGGGTCTTGACGGGAACAGATTGCAGCTAGGAGCCCGCGACCAGTCGAATCCAACGCTTCCTTAAAGAGCCTTGTCGCCCCTCAGGGTACTGGGGACACTGGGCGGGCGGAAACTCCCGGCGCTAGGCTTTGCAGTTCCGAGAATGAGGATGGGGCAGGGAGGTTCCTGGTGCGCGCAGCTCGCAGTGATTTTTAGCCCATTAGGAGGGAGCTGAGTGAATTTCCACGGTGGGTACCCTTAGACCACCCCTTTTCTGCACCAACTCCGCACCAACTCGCCGCACCAGCCTCTCTCTGGAGGGCTGGCTGCTCTGCAAATCCGCTGGATCCTGCTTTAAGCCTGTGCGTGCTGGCCCTCAGCAGCGCCCTCTCGGCTGTCTGCTGACAGGCAGCCTTCAACTCAGGACACTGCTCCGCCCGCATTCAGGGGCCCTAGATCTTCACCCGACCCCACCTAGAAATCTCCATCTCTGCATTCCACGTTTGGGACCCGGGAGGGGGGCGGAGGAGGGTAAGGGGGGCGTTAAAGAGACCCACGTGAGCCCAAAGCAGAGGGAGAGGGGGGTCTTTGCAGCTCTCTTAAAGACTCTTTTGCAAAACTCTTGGTAACTTACGACTCTACACAAAGCCCGGTCCCTGGAAGAGTTTAGGGAGGAAGGTACCAAAGTCAGTTGTGCTGCCAGACATGGAGGCTATAATTTTATCCCGGTCCAGTTTGTTCTGAATTTGAGCTGGTGGTGTTTTCATGCAGCGAGGACAACCTTGCCATTAGTCGTTATTACTTTACAACCTTAAGGACAATCCATCTTAGCCTCCCGGATGACTGTGGTCCCCAAATCAAAACCTTACTTTTGCTCTGTGGATTCATTCCATTTGCTCAAAAATAGAAGAGCTCTAGGTTTGGTTTAGTTGTTGTTATTGTAGTTTCTTAAATCAACACCGGCAACGACTTACTTTATTTATTTTATTTAATATCATTTACTAGGTGTTGAACACTAGACCCTGTGCTGGGCAAACAGAGCCTGTTAAGGTTCAGGCTGTTGAAAAAATCTTGTTGGAAGCAATGAGAGCTTCACACATTTCAGTGCACGCTGACCTCCTAATGGGTATAGGAACTTGTTTAAACTTCCCTGTGAATCACAGCTTAAAGACCAGATCCTAAGCTTTATGGACTACTGGGTATTGCCGAAAGTAGAACCCTCAGCCCAGTTCCTGGGACTCTAACCTTTAACCATATGTGAAATGATAACCTTTAATTGGCTAGGTCAGAACGCTAGGAAATCCGGTGCGCTTTTATGTAAAACATACTTTGACCATACATCCATGCCCATGTGCCATGCGTGTCTACTTTTTTTTTTTTTACAAGTTTTTTTGTTTGCTTTTCTCCCCAGTTTTTCAAAGGGTACCATCTCAGTGTGGTTCACTAGGCAGCACATTTTCCAGTTCTTAAAATATCGAATTATACACAGTCCTCTAATGGGAAACAAGAGGAAGACTGCACAGCTTGTTCTGAGCTTTGCCTTAAAATTCCCCAAGCCAATTTATTTTTTTAGCTGTTGACTTTAAAAGTCACTCTCTCACCAAGAAGAACTCAGTGTCCAGAAGCTGAGCCCCTTTTAATGTTCTCAGTTTGAAAATGCATGCAAAATCATACATTTGTAAGTGCAGACCTGTGAAAAGTAATGCGAATGGGATATTTAATAAGGGCAGAGCTCCTCTAAGACAGTGTCAGAGCTTGGTGGGCTGTGGAGAAGGACCAGAGTGCCATCTCTGCCCATCCCTCTTCCCCCTGAGTTCCCTAATCATGGTGCAGCCTTGTGATCCTGAAGGCCAACGCTTAGCATCAAAGAAGGTGAGCATGCCTCTTGAAGTCACCACTTGCATGTGTGCTTTTAAGCTCCGTTTTAGGTTGTGAACCATTTTTTCTTTCAGGTTCGGTGTTGTGGGGAAGGAATTGTTAGGAGTTTGTTAAAAAATACTAAAACAAGCAACCAAAAAGTTGCTACTCTTAGCTTTTTCCCCATTACTTTATTTATTTGTGGATATTTTCCTCTCTGTCTCTCAAACAAAGTTGTGAGACAGCCACACGCGAGGCCATAGAACATACAAATCTCAAGTTTCCCTGATATTAAAATCTAACAGCACAAATAGGAAGTGGGAGAAAGAGAGAGAGAGAGAGAGAGAGAGAGAGAGAGCTATCACTTCCACTGTAACTAACTGTTAGGGTTAACCTAGAAAGCAGACCTGACCAGTCTGTTTTCATTGGACTCTACCAGTGAGGCATTCCTCAATCAAAAGCAGGCCTAGGTGCTCACTGAGTTGACCAAAAAAGAAGGCATAGTGTCCATATGAGCAGCCCCCTCTCTGCAGAGGGAATCTCACCCAGCAGACCTCAGAACCAATAGCTTGCCGAGAAAGCAACTGCTCTGCACTGGAACTCACGCTGAAAATAAGATGAGGGATGCTGTTGTTCGTCTAAATCAGAGCAGACTCTTCACCTTCTGCTGCAGGGGTATTGGAGACAGGCAAGCAGGCCAACGTAAGAACAGAATCCTCACAGAGAAAGGGCTAAGCTCACCAGAATGAAGAGCGGAAAAAGAGACATGCCACCCGGGTGTGTCGGGGCTCACTTATTCCCTCATTTCTTCAGCAAATGTTCAATAAACACCTACCAGCTCCAGGCACTAACCAAGCCCTGTGGGATCCCAAACCTTCCAAAGTGGTGCTTACACCGTGTTTGTCAAATGAGCACCTGCCATTGGTCACTGTTGCCAGAGCAGCAAACACATCATAACGTATCACCAGGTGTGGGTGTCAGGTGTTCTTTTAGGGCTGCCTCATCCCGTTGGCCAATGGGGGATCAAAAACATTCAGAGTGGAGTTTTGCCCATTCAAATTTAGTCCCCCAAAGCTGTTTAGAGTTGACGACTTTTCACTAGACGAGAGGAAACTGCCCCTGGTGTTCGAAATAGCAACGGGTATTAGAAATAGTCCTTTTAGTGCGTGAAATGACACTTTATGGCAGGTGTTAGCATCTCCCTACAAATGAGAAACCTGAGGTTTCAGCACTGCTAAACTTCTTACTTGACCCATATTGCTACTGAGTTGAAGCCAATTTTGAATCTAAGTCGACTTTCCCAAGTCTTTCTGGCATGAGACTCCATGAAGCTCATCTCTGAAGCTGTCTGTGTTAAAAATATGGGTAAGCAATGCCTGTTAACAGGTCATTTTTTAAAATGCCAGTTCTTACATCAAGGCACAGCTGTCGCTCCATTATTGCTGGTGAAATGGTTAACCATTCTCCTTTTGTTTTCTCGCTTGAATTAACTTTACAGAAATTGTCTGAAAACAATAATTTCTTTATTTATAGATGTCATTAACGATGTGGTTTCTGTCCCATGTCTCTAGTCTCTAGGAAGAATTTCAATTCTCAAGTTGAATTTTCGGGTCCTGGCTTGTGTGTGTTATTCTACCATGTCAAATATTGGGTTTCTTCTAGTTAAGCATTTCTCCAAAAAGAACTCTATTAATATGAGAACAACATCTGAACCATTTCCACAAATAACACCTTTCACATGTTCATAACAAGGTCCCAAAAAATCTTCGGCCTGGATGTCAACCTTAGAACACAAAAGGCCTTAGCCATTTAATTACTAACCTCCAGGAAACCATGAACGGAACTTTGGAAGTGGCGGCCAATGGGTGCTGCAGGAACTTCCCAGCTAGGCACTGATTGATGGGAGAAGCCATGACGTCACAACCGTGTTTAACCATTGAGCTGCTCAGAGCGTATTCCCACAATCCTTTTCCCTTGCTTGAGGACCCTGGGATCACCAATGAAAGGAATCAACTGTGGACATTTTCAGCTGGTTTGTCCAAGAGAATCTAGTATCAGCTCTGTGCCCTGCGATGGCGGTTGACTTAGGCCACTTCCATTAAGCTTGACAGCCACAGTTTGGCATTCCCTCTTACCAGCCTGCGGAAGCTAAGATTTCTGTTTTGCCAGCAGTAGGTCTGCACGGAAACCCTCAGTTTATAAAGTGGGTTCTACAACCTATATCTTCATGCTGGTTACCTTGATATGCCTACCAGGTTGGAAAGACTGCAACTCCTAGAAACTTGAATTTTGAAGAAACTTCAATTTTGATAGGTAGCCCTGCATTTCAGAGAGTTCCTCAAAAACTCCACTGTAAGGCTCCAGCCAGACTCACCTTCCTCTGACCTTCCTCTGACACTAACCGGCTCCCTTTGCAAGGACACCTGTGGAAGGTACCACACCACACTGAGCCGTCCAGGTTCGTATTCACCGCTTCCTAGATCCTCCCCCCCCCCTTTATGAACTAGGAGAGAAGCATTCGGCTCTCATTCTCCATGACTGCACTCTTGTGGCTTTCTTTTATCCATGGCTAGATGGCAGAAGGCACAGCCTGTGGGATATTTTTAATTCATGCACAAAGCCCCTAGCTGTCTAGCTGCTGGCACATTGGTCAGCAGGGGTAAGTGCCTTAAGCTCAAGAACAGAATATCTGGATCCTGCGTTGTAATATCTGGAGCCTGTGTTGTACTGGGCACACAACTCTGATGTAGGGCCTTGGGTTTTCATTACTATTTTTGTCAGTGACCGAGAGAGGTTCTTTCTCCTTTTCTTATGGATTCATCTGGTCTGTCTCCATCGATGTAAGGGATACTGGACGGATGTTCCACCTTCGTTCCTTCTGATGAAGAACACCACTGAGTCAGGGCGCGTGTGTGGTATCTTTGCCTCCATCCCAGGTGCTAACCTGTACTTCTTCCCTTCTTTCCTACTGAATATGCTGAGCTATACCTCTAAACCTGCCAGTCTCCCTTCTCACAGCCTGGCTCTCCACTGCTGGCTGCCACAGCATGCATGTTTATTTAGTTTTCAGTCCACAGGGAATCTTCTCTCTGTGTCCTTCCCTGAGCAGGGAGATCTCTGGCTTTCCCCTCTTCTATCACAGCTCCTCAAACACTTTGAGTGTCTGTTTCAGGTGGCGACCAGAAGCCATGCTTCCACGTGGAAACGTGTTCCACAGAGGAAGTGTGCCTTGCCATGCTTGCTTCAAATCCTGGCACACGAGAATGGACTGTCTAGTGCATACTTGCCTGTGTCTTCTGCCTGCTTGCAGGCCGTCTAAGCACAGCAACGCACATGCTGTTCTAAACTCCTCAGCCTCCTCCTTCACAAATCCTGGCCTGTTCCTTCCTGATGTGCAATGTAACACTAATAGCTGTGTGCAGGCAATAGGAGCTATGTATTTCTAGACTACCAATATTAAGACAGCTCTACAATCTGCCCTTATAAAGCAGCAGGTCTCCATTTAAACCCCTCTTCTTTTCCAATAGACAGTAGCAAAGAAACCGTTGATAACTGTGGCACCAGTGTAGCAGTGCACAGTGAGCAGGCTGGCTGTCCCAGAAACAGTACATCCTGTCACAGGGTCAAACCCAAGGCAAGGTAGAATAGATGGGGATTGACGATTCTTACTCCCCAAACCTCAGGGTGGCACAACACATCTTCTCTTTCCAAGTCTGCAAGTTTGCAACCGTATCCCAGCATGGTTTGAAAGCAACTATTTTTTATTTTAGAAACTTGTGCTTTCCACACTACTGTGAGTTTGGTGGGGCTTCGTGTGGTCTCTGCGTTATCCCAGGTGATAAGGAGGCTGAAGTCTAAATGATTTTATTTCCTTTCTGGATGAAGTTTTCTGGGGACCAAATGAGCCATGTCCCAGCCATGACTCACCCAGAATCATGTGTGACTAACACATGGTGTTTTCTCTGTTTAAAGGCTTAAGTCAGACTTGCCTTTACCTGAAAGGAGGTTCCTACAAGGGCTCTGCCTCTCTTCCTCTCACTTATGCTTGGGAAAGACGTATGCCACAGCTCTGAGGAATCCTTATTGATAATCCTGTTTTAGAAGTGAATAAAGGGGACAGGAAGCCAAATGGCTGCTCATGGTCATCGATTAAGTGTATCTTGACATCACAGTGTTTCCACGGAGCCTGTGATGGCAGAGACAACGGTATGTTCCCACAGTGTCATGAGCATGAGGACTAGACACAGAAAAAAATCTTGGTGGAGCAACTACACACCAAAGAAAGAGCCTGAGTTAAGCCATGTTTATTCACAGGACAACAACTCAATTATCTAACAGATTGTTTGCCAAGGGAGTAACATGCCAATGCCATTGTCTTGTGTATCCCATGGGAAAACACCAAGAACGACTAGACTGATTCTTTTTTTTTTTAAGGTTTATTTATTTATTATATGTAAGTACACTGTAACTGTCCTCAGATACTCCAGAAGAGGGCATCAGATTTTGTTACGGATGGTTGTGAGCCACCATGTGGTTGCTGGGATTTGAACTCGGGACCTTTGGAAGAGCAGTCGGCGCTCTTAACCACTGAGCCATCTCGCCAGACTGATTCTTAAGGAGCTTCCCATATAAGGGAAACAAGCCATATTATTGGGTGTGAATAAGTGCATAGCATCCAACTAGGAAGTCCCAGTGCCCAGTGTCATTACTGGGGCATAGTAGATGTTCAATAAAGGCTCGTCAAATTAATAGTTCTGCACTCTCCACCAAGCCTGAAATTGCCCTCTGCAGGGTGGTTATATGCTTGGTTTACCTCTCTAAAGTGCATACGGACAGGTTTTAGGAAGCAAGTCTTGAACTGATTTTTAGGGGAAATTAGAATATTAACCTTTTATTCTTAAATAGAGTGTGTCTTTCAGAAAAGTTGGGAATAAAAGAGAAGAATTTCTAGAGGCCTTTTACCCAACTTCAAATGTTGACATCTAATATTATCTTATCAAAACCAGGGGGTTAATATATTGTGATGAAGTATTGTTCACCCACAGGTTTTATTTAGTGTTTTCCATCTGTCCTATATACTGGTTGTATTCTAACGTGGGATCCAATTTAAGATCACATGAGGCCTTCAGCTGTCACTGTCCTGACTCACGTCTGATCCGAGTCAGTCCTGCTTTTGGTGACTGTGGTAGAGGACTGGTTATTATGCCCTATTGAATGAATTTTAGAAAAATAACAGTTCTCCTATCGTTAGAATTACTCTGGGATTGCTGAAGGGACCCTGTTATAGCTGTCTTGTATGAGGCTATGCCCATGCCTGGCAAATACAGAAGTGGATGCTCACAGTCAGCTATTGAATGGAACACAGGGCCCCCAATGGACGAGGCAGAGAAAGTACCCAAGGAGCTAAAGGGATCTGCAACCCTATAGGTGGAACAACATTATAAACTAACCAGTACCGCTGGAGCTCATGTTTCTAGCTGCATATGTAGCAGAAGATGGCCTAGTCGGCCATCATTGAGAAGAGAGGCCCCTTGGTATTGCAAACTTTATATGCCCCAGTACAGGGGAAACACCAGGGCCAAGAAGTGGGAGTGGGTGGGTAGGGGAACAGGGTGGGGGGAGGGTATAGGGAACTTTCGGGATAGCATTTGAAATGTAAATGAAGAAAATATCTAATATAAATTAAATACACACACACACACACACACACACAGAAACACTGCACAACTTTGCAATTACTCTGGGAGTAGTGTGATGTATTCTCTGTACTGTCTGCTGTGCTGAGAGTGACATTAGCTTTGATCCCTTAGCTACCGTGGTACTGGCCAGGTTTCAGCACTAAGATGTAACTACTTTACCCTTATAATTAATAAGTTTCTTATGAGGTTGAGTGTGGAGGTTGTGCAAGTATTCTCTTCCTCATTAGACTCCTGCCCACTAATTTTATCCTTCACCCATGCCACTCGCATATAATTATTTACTGTGGTGCTTGCCAAATGGTAATTTTCCATTTCAATCATTCCTGCTGCATTGATTCATTTGAATTATGCTATAAAGAAGGGATTTTTCTCCCCCTAGTTATATATTTATTGAAGTTTTTAAGACTAAAGGATTTTCGTGGCAGTAAAGCACCAAGCAATAACTCCTACAGAGGAGAGCGAACACAGTGTGAGATGGACCAGCCAGGTAGTCTAGGTAAATCAAACGCCGGAAGACAGGATGGAGATCAGAGGTATTATTGGGTGGGAGAGGAAAATGAAAATCTTTTCTTGGTTCTGAGAAGGCAGAAACACAATCAAAGGGATGCTCAAAAATGGGCATTTTGGGTTTAATTATTGGCTGACGTGTAGCAATGCATACAAGGCATGTGGGGACTCTGGGACTGGAAAACAAATTAATTCATAAAAGGAATGGGTGCCCTTCTGACCTTGCTGGTGAGAAGAATGCTACTGTGTAGCAACTAGGTGGTTGGAAACTCTGAGGGGTTTGCAGAAAGCACAGAGGAAGACCCTGAATGAAAATTAGCCCAAGAAAACATCCTGGCATTCCAAGGTGCCTTGGAAGTTGTGTCCAGTGTTAAATGTGTCAAAGGACAGGCTCCTCAAAGTCAGCCTCAAAATCAGCCTTGGGGATGTTGACCTTTTCTTGCTCTCTGTTTCGGTGTGTCTCTCTGGGTGTCTTTGTGTTTTTGTTTCTCTGTCTCTGTTTCTGTGTATTTCTCTGCTTGTATCTCTGCGTGTCTCTATCTTTGTTTCTCTGTTTCTGTCTCTCTGTCTTTGTTTCTGTGTATCTTTCTGCTTGTCTCTCTGTCTCTCTCTGTCTTTTTCTGTCTTTGTCTCTATGTCTCTTGCTATCTCTGTCTTTCTCACTATGTATCTTTCTCTGTCTCCCTGTCTCTCTCTTTCTGTCTCTCTTTGTATGTGAGAAGAAAGAGAGACACACAACGGACAGAGATAGACAAACTGACTGGCTGACTGGCTGACTGACTGACTGACTGACTGACTGACTGACTGACTGGAGGCTAACCTTGGATGTCATTCCTCAAGATCCATTCTTGCTTCTTAGACAGTGTCTCTGGCTGGGGTTTTGGACTCCCTGATTAAGCTGTTTTGCTAACCAGGGATCCCTGGAGTCCTCCTGTCTCCACTCCTGAAGTCTGGGATTACAAGTGCTCATCAGGCCTGGTTTTTCACATGGGAGCTGGAGATCAAACTCAGGTCCTCAGCTTTTGCGGCAAGCATCCTTCCTGCTAAGGTACCTCGGCAGCCCTAATTATTTCTTGATGTTATCTCAGCCAGAGTGAGCTCTAGTTTCAGGACTAGCACTACTCATGGGGTGGCCTGCTATTGGCTGAACCTTCTGCATCATTGTCAAGGGAAGACATACTGCTCCTCGCCTTCATTCTCCTTGTGGGCCTGCGTGGACTCCCACTGCTTGGACCATCCTCCTGTCAGTGACCAGGGTGAGAGTATGTCTGGTGATTCTGCCTTCTCTTCCTCATCTCCAAATAAGCTGCTCTGCCAGGACTTAGACTTCTCTCGCAAGGTCTTGGCTGGACACACCTTAAAGTCCCTATTAGAATATTGGCCAAACAGTGGTTTGGGGGACAAACTGATAATACACTGGCTGATAAGGGTAGTGGTCACTTCTTCAAGTTTCTGCTCAGAGCGTTGTCATGGCACCAGGATACCAGCCTGTTCATCTGGAGCAGGGTGACAAAGCCTTGGCGACACAAAGCCTTGAGCAGCACTGCTGTCTTTTCTCCAATCCATAGTTGAGTTTGTCACTAACCAAAAGGTGGTATGGTTCACTCTGGCATGGCAACAACAGGAAGGACCTTCCCCTTGGTGACACCAAACTCTGAGATGCTTTCAGTTGTGGAAGGCAGGGCTGGGACATCGCCTGTCACCTGAAGCACTAAAGAGAAGTGGCTACCTAGCCACCAAAAAGAGCCCCAACATCTTCCTGTGACTGAGTCTGTGTTCTCCTACAGAGCAGGGTACAGTCTACAGGGAGCAACAAGGTTTGAGTCACACCTATCTGGGTTCAAGTCTCAATGCCAGAAGTATCCTCTGACTTTAGATAAGTCATCTGATACCTACATTTTTCTAAAATGAAAGTGGTACTTGGGTAGCTCTCCACCCACAGCGATGGAACTGGGCAGCCCCCTACATCATCCTCCCGATACTTTGTAGCTTATAGCCTAGCAAGCTAAGTGCTTTCTTCAGTGTAAATCTTGCTGCCTTCCTATGCCACTAACCACCTTTAATTATGTGATGTTTAGGAAATTGAACACTGTCTGCAAGCAAGAATGGAAAGCATTGCACACCACTGCATGCAGATTAATAAGATGGCATCTATTAAAATGTCCTAGTATGATATTTAAGTATCAGTGAATAAAAACTGAAGCAGAGTACAGCTAGCTAAAAGCGCCAGGCAGGTGAAACTGCTTGGCTGTTGTTCCCTCACACTCGCTTGACCCTTAGCTTTTAATACCTCACTCTGTCTGGGAGAATTATCCAGGAGAGCCGCGCTTCAATATGGACTTTGTACCTTTATTTTTACAAGTGTGATTTAGTTTCAATTATTTGTGATAATTCTTAATAGCATGTATTATCCAAATAATGATGACCTAGAATGATGGGCCCTTACTGTAGATCACTGTTATTAAGTATTAATGAGTAAGGAAGCAGGACTGCCAAAGTTTTTATAAGAATTACAAGTTATGGGGTTAAAAGCAAGGTGCGTCAGGGCTGGGTAGCTCATGACAAACACAGAAGACTCTTGAAGCCAGTGGATACTAGATCTAACAATGGAAGCTTGTGGACTGGATGTGTTAAAGGGGCCGGGTGCCAATGGAAGCCAGTGGATACTAGATCTAACAATGGAAGCTTGTGGACTGGATGTGTTAAAGGGGCCGGGTGCCAATGGAAGCCAGTGGATACTAGATCTAACAATGGAAGCTTGTGGACTGGATGTGTTAAAGGGGCCGGGTGCCAATGGAAGCCAGTGGATACTAGATCTAACAATGGAAGCTTGTGGACTGGATGTGTTAAAGGGGCCGGGTGCCAATGGAAGCCAGTGGATACTAGATCTAACAATGGAAGCTTGTGGACTGGATGTGTTAAAGGGGCCAGGTGCCAATTGAAGCCAGTGGATACTAGATCTAACAATGGAAGCTTGTGGATTGAATGTGTTAAAGGGGCCGGGTGCCAAGAGTCTCATGGCATTTCTCTGGAAGAAACACTTGTTTTAATGACATATTGTGATTTTCTTACACTGAGGGTAATGCCCTTTTGTAAATTTTTAAAGTAGTATGTGTGTGCACCATATGTGTACAAGTGTTCTTGGAGGTCAGAAGAGGGTATGGGAGTCCCTGGAACTGGAGTTATAAGCCACCATGTGGGTGCTGGGATCTGAACCCAGGGCCTGTGCAGGAGCAGTAAGCACTCATAACTGCTGAGACATCTGTCCAGTGCCAGAAATGTCTGCCTAACCCAAACAATTGAAATGAGTGTGCCAGTTTATGTTCATAGTTCCTGTGATCATTCGTGGACAACCAGTGACCACATGGAAGACTACAATGAAACTTTACCAGTGAATTATGCTTTTAAAATATTACATGGGACCATCGAGATGGCACAGCAGGTAAAGGTGCTTGCTACCGAGTCGGAAAACCCGAGTTCCATCCCTAGTACTTGCATGGTGGAAGGCGAGAATAGACTTTCAAGCTGTCCTCTTACCTCCATTTACAGAGGTACTTGTACATCTACCATTCTCCGTACACAAACACATGCAGAAGAAGTGAATGCCTTGAGTATTTCCCGAGATTCCATTGGTACTTCTTGTCAGAGGGTTTCTCAGAGCCTAGAGAAGTGACATATGGGCTTGGTATTGGGCCAGTTAGTGCCCAGAGTGGAGCTGAGTGAAAAATTAGAAATACTCACCTCCTTAGTTTCTCTTTTAAAATAACTCTGTGGCTAGGTTCTCTGGCTTTGCTTCTGACTGTATTCAAAGACCTCCGAGAGTGACAGCCCTGCCAGGCAGGTTGGAAACAGTAACATTTTCATTATTTTGTTCCATGTGAACTTCCTGGTGGGTGGCAGGGTGATTGAAACTTTCTGGGGCCTGATTTATTTTCATACCGATTTGCAAAGTTGTGCAGTGTTTCTGTATTCCTTATAATTTGGCCGTTTATTGCACTCTTTACAAGGCACTTGAGTAATACGATGTCAAACTTAAAAGTGGTATTGTATATACAGAAACTCTATTAATAAAAATTGCTAAGTAGAGCCATTTGTTTACAGTGAAAGACATCTTAAGTATGACGGGAAGGGGCCTCTTTGCATAATGACTTAATTAGCAATTTGGAAGTCAGCGCTTCATGTTTTACTGAGCGACTGGTTTCTACTAAACTCATTGGACAAATGCATCTTGATTATTAATCACCTCTCGTGCCAGATATTTCTTCTGTGGACACAGGAGTCTCTGCTGTGGGGTGATGAGACCTCTCTCTCGATATGTTTTACAGCCGCAATGCTGTGGGATGGTGTCTGATCAATGCAAGCATTGTGTTGACTTACAATTTGCAGCTGCCAACCAGTACCTGGAGCGAGTATGCCCCATACCAATCTCCACAGGCATCCAAGCCCCAGCATGGAAAGGTCTGGCATGGAAATACCCAACAAAAGGGAGATAGAACCTGTAGAGACCATATCCAGAGGTTAGGCATGGCCCCAGTTGAGGAATAGGGCCACACACTCATCTCAAAAATATTAACCCAGAATTGCTCCTTCCAAAGGAAATACAGAGACAAAATGTATGAAGCAAAGGCCATCTGGAGACTGCCCCACCTGGGGATCCATCCCAAGTACTGACACCAAACCCAGACACTATTGCTGATGCCAAGAAGTGCTCGCTGACAGGAGCCTGGTACAGCTGTTCCCTGGAAAGCTACATCAGAGCCTGACAAATACAGGGGAGGATGTTCGCAGTCAACCATCGGACAGAGCATGAGGACCCCAATGGAGGAGTTAGAAGAAGGACTGATGGTGCTGAAGGGGTTTGCAACCCCATATTAAGAAGAACAATATCAACCAACCAGACCCTGCTTCCCCCAGAGCTCCCAACGACTAAACCAGCAACCCAAGAGTACACATGGAGAGATCCATGGCTTCTGCCACATATGTAGCAGAGGATGGCCTTGTAGGCATCAATGGGAGGAGAGGCCTATGGTCCTGTGAAGGCTTGATGCCCCAGTGTTGGGGAACACCAGGGTGGGGAGGTGGGAGTGGGTGGGTGAGTAGGGAACACCCTCTTGAAGCAGGGGGAGGGGAGAGTCAGATAGGAGGTTTATGGAGGGGAAACTGGAAAGGGGGACAACATTTGAAATGTAGATGAATAAAGTAGCCAACCAATAAAATAAAATAAAATAATAAAATGTCTGGCGTGCACATACACTTTGTATATATAGATATCCTCCAATATTCTCTAACCCATCTCTAGATTAAGTACAATAGCTAATTCACTGTTAGCTCTTGATATGCTGTCCTTACCCCGTGTTGTTTAGAGACCAATGAGAAGAAAATATTTGTGTATTTAGTCACATCTGCAGCAACATTTCTGAGGACTAGTTGGTAATATCCATAGCTGTGGAGCCAACTGAAGGAACCCAATGTATGTTTCTTGCTCTGTTCACAGACTGACTGGATTAGGCTGAACTCTGGTTACTGTCTTCACCAGGCATTGCTTTCCAGGCGTGGAGGAACCCAAGAATTCTTAGCATAGTTCTTAGATCTCAAATTATGTGGTGTAATGAAAGTGTGAGAATGCTCTCCCCACTTAACTCCATTCAGACTTAGTCTAAAACATCTCCCCTTTCTCTGGAATTAAAGTAGCAAGACATGCCGGAAGGACACCGCTGCAGTCAATGTGCATCTAGAAGCAGATGTAACCTGGATATGAAGTTCATAAGCATTTATAAAGTGTACAAATCTCCATTAACATCTTCATTAAGACCTTTTTACAAAGACAGATTGCAAACAGCAGGTCTCAGTGGGGTCCCAGACAGCGGCAGGACCATCATGTGTTGGCAATGAGAATGCACAGTGCCCATGAGCACCTACGGGTGCCCTTCCCTTTGGCTAGAGGGAGGGCTACTGCCCTATGGAATCCCATCCCTGTGAGATGGCCCGGAGCAAAGGTATCTGTTGCTTGCCCTTAACCCCCCCTTTTTAAAAAATATCTATTTATTTAATGCATGTGAGTCCACTGTCGCTGTCTTCAGACACACCAAAAGAGGGCACTGCATCCCATTACATCATGGCTGTGAGCCACCATGTGGTTGCTGGGAATTGAACTCAGGACCTCTGGAGGAGCAGTCAGTTCTCTTAACCACTGAACCACCTCTCCATCCCCCCTTGATGATTTGTCATTTTAGGGAACATACAACCACAGAGATTTCCTTTTAACAGCAAACTAATATTAGACTCAAAATCTATTTCTCAACTCTTATGTTATAAAAAAATCATGTAAGATTTTGTTCATTTATGTATAGTTTTCTCGAGACCCAGCTAGTCATGTCTGATTACAACTCATAGTGATTCATCTTAGTTTTTATTTCCCAAGATCAAACATGGCCTTCTTAGAAAACTCTACCTAAATATCTCTTGGTGTTTTTTTTTTTCAGATACTTAAAACATCCACCCATGTCTCCTATGATGAATCTACCCAATTCTCCACTCTCAGAAGAATGTTTAGAGTGACCTTAGAGGATGCTGCAGACCACCTGTGTGTGTGAGAGCCCATGGAGGCCAAGAGTCAGATATACTCTTCCATGTCTTTCTTTTCCTGCTGCCTAAGTTCATGTTTGTTTTCAACATATAAAAACAAATATCAAGTCACTCTGTGACTCGGCCTTGATCAGAGCCCTGGGGCGATTTTAAGAAAGAAAAAGACATCCAAATACATACCTGAAAAATTATAAGATGATTCTACCACTCACAATTGATAAAAAGTTCATATCGTGTATGCAAAGTTTACAATTTGAATGTAGTCATGATTGTATGTAGGCCATACAATACCTACATCGGTAGCATAAGAGGACAAAGTGTTTGCCTTTAGTTCACAAGAAGAATTTGATGTGTGGTCTGAAAAAAGGAAGAGGAAATTGCTGGATGAAACACAACCTGAAATATTACCTATGAGATATAAGAAGTATGCCACACATGCTCGACAAATGAACAGGCACGCAGACTCGAGTGACAAAAAATTCTGAATACCACATGCCCAAATATTCTGTATCCATTTCACATTCTCCAGACATCTGCAAGGTCAGATTGGCCACATGGCTAGTTCTAACTGGCTGAATGCCAAAGCTGCATACTAAGAGTCAAGGTGGCCTTCAGGACCCTCTCATCCCCTTGCTGTGACAAACTCCAGGACCGTCTACTTCAGAGGTGAGGTGTGCCCAGTACAGAGGAGGGCTGCCAGCCCTGAGAGGAATGAGACGCTGCTGCAGTAGGTCCGTCTGGAGGGAGGTGTCTGCTGTGACACCTGGTATGGATACCTTAGCTTCTTCCAACTGGAAATGTGGGGTTACACGGAGCACTTGGCTATTTACTGCCTCTGTTCCAGCATCAGGGACACCCTCAGCCTTACACGGCGCTAATCATGATTATCTGAGAACTAAGCCATATGCTAAGTCATTCCCTTTTGTATCTATTCAATAAATAGTTTTGCGCACTTATACGTGCCAATGGCACGATTGAGTTGTGCATTTGTTTTTGAGAGTTTAATCAGGAAACATGATGGGATTCTTGCCTTTAGTCCCAAGGCTCAGAGTATGGGGGAGGGGCAACCTAGTGACTGACAGGAAGCTCTAAGCAGAACTCATTTTTCCCTCCCAGAGCTTTGGCAGGTTCTCTTGCACCCGCAGCGATCTCTAATCCGTTATCCTGTTATTCATGTTCACTGTGGCCCCTCTAACCCAGTGGCCAATTCTTTGATGGCAATATCTTATTGATCCACCAGTCTTCTGCAGCTTTTTATTTGTAAGAGGTTCTCTGTAAACAATTATTGATATTGTGAGTTGAAGGACTCAGTTATATAATCCAAAAATTGATTTAATTGTTAGAATTATTTCTGAGAACTAAAATCATTTGAGGGATATGACGCAAAAGGTTTTATAACAACTTGTCAGGAGCATGGTTGCACTGTGAAGATTTGTAATTAACTATCTTCCTCATGTGCACCTGGCGCATAGGAAGCAGCAGCACCCTGGATGAATAAACAGAATGAACGGACTTCCCTGCCTTCTTGTTGATCAATAGCTCTCCTGAGTGAATGAATTCTTACCCTAAGGTACCTTCAGTGAGTGAGGAGACATGCCACGAGTCGCCATGGCAGAGAGCGACATTTCTAAGTCCACAGAGCAGGGGGAAGTTGGATTTCTTTTCTTTCAAACGTTCAAAAATCAATAAACTTATATTGCTTCTGGTCATTTCAACCAACTCAAATGCAAATTTCTTTATCAATTTTGAAAGATGCCGTTCATCTAAGGGACTGTACCCCAGCCAGGAGGTTATTTCCACGGTAATTTCAGAGTTCTGTGTCCCAAAGTTCCTTTAAAAATATATGTTTATTTGATATGTATGAGTTCTGTGTCTTCAGACACACCAGAGGAAGGAATCAGATCCCATTACAGTTGGTTGTGAGCCACCATGTGGTTGCTGGGAATTGAACTCAGGACCTCTGGAAGAGCAGTCAGTGCTCTTAACCTCTGAACCATCTCTCCAGCCCCCAAAGTCCCTTCTTAACAAAGAAGAAACTAAGGACTAAAAGAAAATGAGATTCTTGTATTTTTTTATAATAGATTATAATTCCAATTTGCTAAAATGTTTAAATTACTTAAAATAATCCCTTCTGGTGTTATCCTACCCACGATGCAGTGCTTTACACGATGTTTGTAACGGTTAAGGAATAACAGGGCCTGGGCTACTGACTAAGTAGCCATTTTCATGTGTTGTTTGATATCTCTAAGCATTTTGAAGCCTTCCTCGTGAATTTCTGAAACTGGTGAGTGCATTGAGGCCAGATTTGCTCTCCAGGGAAATGAAGAGTCTCGCCCTTCCTGTGTAATAATACTCTTCACTGAACATCAGGAAAAAATGTTCTTTAAAATAAATGATTAAAAGCCAAAGCAGAAAGTTTAACCTGGCAAGCTGACGCTGATGGGAATTACACTCAGGAGAATACAGAGTAACAGGAATAACTCATGCTAATGACCTGCACCTCTTAATTAATGGAGGTGTTTATGGGACTGCAGACAGCCAGGCAGGAGTCTCGGCTGTTATTTTTGGAGTTGGACAGTCTTGCAGATTTGATGTTGTAAAGGATGGATGAATCCAGAGATCTCCATGTAGTTCTCCGCATCCTCTCCCAAGCCAGAAGGTTTCTTCGAAAGGAGGGTGGAATGAGACACATTATTTCCATACCCTTGCTTCCCAGCCTTGCCTGTTACTGGATTTTGCTTCTCTTTTGAAACTGAGTCTCACCATATTGACTCAGGTAATTGGTTATTTATTTGAGCTAGCTTCTTGTTACGTAGCCCAAGCTGAACTTGAGTGCCTGGTCCTTTTACCTCAGCATTCTGCGCAGTAGGACACCTGTACCACACCTGACTTGATTTGGGTCTTGTTTAATGTTTGTCATGGCGCCCATTAAAACTACCTTGTGTGTGTGTGTGTGTGTGTGTGTGTGTGTGTGTGTGTGCCAATACAGGTAAGGTTTTGTTTTAAACCAAGTGTTTCCATAAACAAGGAGTTCAACAACATCAATCATTTTCCCCTTGAAGCATCTGCTGACATGGGTTTGCCTCTAGTGATTTCAGTTTATGTCAGTGGGAAGCAGCTCACTAGGCCACTGCTTACTAATTTTTAGGTGTTTTAGGAATTAATAGATTGGTGAAGACCCAAATTAGGCGTTTTATTTAAGCAGAGGACTGGAGAGATGGCTCATTCAGTAAATGTTTTGCATCACAACAGAAGAGGACCTCGGTTTGATCCCAGCATCCACATAGAAAACTGGGCATCGTTGTACACACTCGCCGTACCAGCATCACTCGCCGCACCAGCACCACTCGCCGCACCAGCACTGGGGAGGTGGTGGGAAGTGGATCACTAGAACTCACAAGACTTCCAGCTTAGCTGACTCAGAAAGTCTTGTGGCTCAGGGAGAGAGACCCTGCCTTTAAAAACCAAGGTGAATGATTCCCGAGGAGAGACATCCAAGGTTGCCTTGCACAGGCACACATGCAAACTCTCCCTCACACACAGACACACACAGAGCAAGGTGCGCAAAGAGAAGATGTGCTTCTTAAAGTTTCCCACTCATGATTCTTTCTGGCCCCCAAATTATAAATGAACCTGGGTTTGAAGGTACCTAAAATAAGTATATAAATAACATATTTAGTGATAATAAATTATAAATTCATTTAAAAACAATCCTTTGTTTATGTATAGTTTTATCATTTATTAAAGATAAAAGCAAATATTCACAGCAATGAGAAAGATCTTTACAAAAGGCGTTAACTCTTGGTTGGGTATTTGATACTGCAGGACACAGTGGATTTGTGATGCTTGTCGGAGTTGATCAATATTGGAATTGTACAACTGTCAATGCTGGCAACACTTCTTAGCATAAATACATAATATGCTATGACAGATGTACACTCAGGACTGCTTCAGAATGGTTAGAAACTCTGTCCTAATTTAAGCCAAAACTCATTAAACAACTTTTAAAAATTATCAGCAAATCAAAGAACAATTAAAAAAAACAAAACAACAAAGATTCAAACAAAATACCATCAAAAGCTATACCAGAGATACGTACATGAAAAAGAAAGACGGCAGGGAAATATTAGGACTTCTTTTTCCGTAATAGAAACTGTATTATATAGCCACAGTGCAATTGACAGCTAAGTCTGAGCTGAGGC
The DNA here is from genome assembly GCF_978045245.1 of Mus caroli. NCBI lineage: Eukaryota > Metazoa > Chordata > Mammalia > Rodentia > Muridae > Mus > Mus caroli. The sequence goes on from NW_028227267.1 coordinate 115,548,505, forward strand.
ATTGAGCTGCATGTGCCGCAGTGTGCATGTGGGCTACAGTAGAGCAGTGTAATGCAGTGTGGCTGAGGGCTGCCACAAATATGCTGAATCCCCTACGCCTTGAGTTCATGTTTTGTTGCTGTGTGTTTGACTTTTGGTTGTTGACAAATGTTGTGTGTTCCCTTCCCCCAGTTGTTATGCCACATCTATCTGTACAGTCACCGCACACAGTTTAAGAATCAGAGTATAACAGAGAGCCCAGAGTCTTGAAGCTGGAAGAAATCTTAAAACAGTGAAGTCGCTCATTGGTTTATGTGCCAGGGTGTAACAAGAATGGCAGCCAACAGTCCAGAGCCAGTTCCTCATCTTAACCAAAGTGTTGGACGTGCTCCTGGCCCAGGGACCACCACACTCTGGACTTCATTTTGTAACGTGAATGAAGTCTTCGCTACCTGACTTCCCCATCTAACTTTCTTTCAGACTTTCTGCTGATAGACTGCCCTAGGTTTCTCTTAGAGTGACGAAACACTCTGCCCCAAGGAGACTCGGGAAGAAACGCGGTTATCTGGCTATCATTGCCAGGCCACAGCTCATCATGGAGGACAGGAAGGGCAAGAATGCAAGGCAGGAACCTGGAAGCAAGAACCACTGGGGAACTGCTGACTGGCTCACTCTCTGAACACAGACCCATGCTTAGCTAGCATTTTTATGCAGTTCAGGACTTCCTGCCCAGGGATGCTGTCTCTCACAGCAGGCTGGGACCTTCTGCATAAGCTAACAGTCAAGACAATCCCTGATTGACAAACCCCAGGCCAACTTGATAGTTCCTCAGCTGAGACTTCTGCAGGTGATTCCAGGCTGTGTCAAGTTGATAGTTAATGCTCACTAGGACAAGGGAGGGGAAAGTGCAGTTGGGATGTATCGGTGAGAGAAGAGTCTCTTTTCAATAAAACAACAGCAACAACGACAACGACAACCACCACAATGGCATATCCTCTCCGTGGTCTGCCATACAGCCCATAGAGATAATACTTAGAAAGACTAACTAATCACGTTATAAGAAAAGACAGGGGAAATAAAGCCACCTATACAACACACGCACCATTTTTCAAAAGCCTTTACACAGAAGAGTAGGGGTCGGAATTAGAAAGTTATTTGCCCAAACGCTTGAATAGTGGGAAGAACAAAAACAAAGTTTCCTTTTTCCTGCTTTCCAATATTTTAATTAAAACTTCCTTTATAAACAGAAGACTATTTTAAAGTGGAAAAGTGAAAACAACTGTTGTGCTATTTTCAAAGATATTTAAGACAGAGCCCTTTCGCGGTGGGTCTGAAGATGTTTCTGGAACAAAACAGACATTCAACGCAAAGCCTCCTGGAGAAGCTGGCGTGGGGGAGCCACCCGCACTCCTGGGGGCTTCTGGTCTCAAAAAGTTCCCAATGAGATGAGTGGCTTAGGTCAAAGAATAGAGGGGTGCTCCCTCAGCCGGGGAGCTGTGAAGGTAAAGAGACAGAAACCTGAGGCTTGGTAAATAACAAGGACCACAGGAATCCAACATGAGGGAAGCTCTCAGCTTGAGCATGCGCAACACGGGATGGTCCTGATCCCGAGAAACCAGCCAACCAAACTAAACTGGAAAGGCCAGTGCTGTCACATGGAATCCTCTCATTATCACGAAACACCTACTCACTTCCTCTCTTCCGGGTGCTGACCCGGAAGTAGAGTTACCTTCCCTGCCCCTTTCATTTTTATATCCACTCTGCTAATCTAGTTGTTCACTGCTGGCCTTTGAGCTGTTCCCCTCGACTTAGATGAGATTTTGAAAGTCCTTGGTTTTCTTTTGTTTGTTTTTGTAGCTGTTGCTGAAACGAGTCCTTATAATTTTGCCCAGGACATAGGACATTTGCCTATAAAATAGGGATTGCTATTTGCTATTGGCCCTGGTTGACCTTGAACTGGGGATCCTGACCAAGAGGTGTGAACCACCAGGTCTAGCTTGAAATTTCTTTTAAACAGCTTTGTTGAGTCACTGTTATTAAGGAATATACTCTATAGGTTATAAATATGCATTCTGAGCAGTTGGGGCTGTTTCTACACCCATGAAAGCCCAACTAATAAGATACGAGCATTTTTGTCCAAAAACCTTCCCCATGGCTCTACCCAAAGCTCCCTCCAACCCCACTCTTGCTCCCAGACAACCACCTGACACTCATTTACCTTCTTTCTATCACTATAGATCACTTTCCCTTTAAAAAATATCCGCGCAAAACTAAATATTTTAAGTATACAAATGGAATTACGCAGCACATATTCTAACTCAGAACAATAGCTTTGATCATTAAGTGTCTATGGAGATCCATAAATGGCTTTCTACTGATAACCAGGACTTTTTTGTGCAGATCTATAGCATTGGTTTTCTCTCAATCCATCGGGGAGATCAAACTCGGGTCCTCAGGCTCCACAGCCAGTGCTTTTACTCTCTGAGTCGTCTCACCAACCCAAGCTTCATTTTAAACAATTTGTCCATTTGTGGGCATTGGAATATTTTTCTTTTGTTGCCCTGGAAACTCATTACAAGGTCTTGTGTGAACAAAATGTCTTCATTCTCCTTAGCTCCATACCTAAAGGTGTAATGGCTAGGCCATGCTAGATATACATTGACCCTTTAAAGAAAATATAGAACTGTTTCCAGTTCTATGTGCTGACAGCGGCTCCGTGTGCATCCACTCAGACAGGTGCATGTGGACACTACACTTTGAGACTTGTCTCCCAGGCCAGTCTCCCTGTGAAGAAGGGACTTGAAGAGCATTGCTAGCAACCTCCACCACAACGTCCAAAGGACTTTGCCTCTGCCTGAAGGTGACCCTCAACACTTCTTTTCTGGGTGTTGCCTCCAAGCCTGAAGCAAAGCCACAGTCACTGAAACCTATTTTGTTCCTCCTAGTACTACTGTAAGAAATAGCCACAAGTCTGTTGGCTTAATACAAGTATCCAAAGAATTTGTCCCTTGTGGTGGCCTGAGGAAGAACCCATTTCTCACTTCTGTCTTCTATGTCAGCCAGCAGTTTGCTGTAGGAAGCTGTGCCCATATCACTCTGGTACTGTCTCTTCTTCCCAATGACCTTCTTCATTCCTCTGTCTCACATCTACCTCGCCCTTTGAAAGCACACTAGTCACTGGATTGAGGGTTTACCTGTGTAATCTTGGATTGCCTCCTTTTCTCTGAACCCTTAAGTAGGTCTCCAAAGACCTGGTCCCCTACATGATGGTCGACAGTCACAGAGTCCAGAGATTTCACATGGGTATCACTAGGAGATCATTTCAACCTACTATCTTTGTTAAGAATGAAGTATGATGCTGTATGCTTTCCATGTCTGATTTCCTCATTCCTAAAACAACAGTGGAATTGAGTTAATATGTGTACTTTTCGGGGAATGAAGATTCCGTGAAGTTTCTTCATCACAGTCAGTGCTGCTAAGAAATACTGGCAACATTAGTAACCAAATCCTGTGTTCCTTGGCTCCCACAGTGCGTTTTGTTTCTGTGTCCAACTTTTACTGACTACATATGCTAGGCATCTCCTTAGAGTTAGTTAGATCTGCTCATTTCTCTTTATCATGGAAAGTTCTGCGGTGGTCTTTGCGTTGGCCGTTCTTAACCCAAGGGTGACATCAAACTTACTCAGTGAGCTTTTTAAAAATGAGTGATGGCTAGCTCAGTCTTCAGAGCTAGGAGTAGTATCTCACAGGGTCTAGCTCTCTTAAAAGCTGTACAAGGAACCTTCTCTCCCGCTGCACCTGGACTGAGGAAGCCCAGAATTCGCAAACCAAACCTGTTGTTGTCTCTTCTGTTTTCCTGGGAAGTCACTCTGATGCAGGGTAAGTTCTCCCAGTGATCAAGATGACCCTCATCCAACAGGGTCAAAACCAAAGCCCTGGGCTGCTGCTGCTATTGTTGTTTCCTCTAAAGGTTTTTTTGTTTTAATCATGTAGATTGTGTGTAGGCAAGGGTATGTGCACATTCATGCAGGTTCCTGTAAGGCGTGAGAGGGCATCAGATCCCCTCGAGCTGGAATTACAGGAGATTGGGAGCTGCCTAAAGTGGGTGTTGGAAACCAAGCTTGTTTCCCATGTTCTTAATCCCTGAGCCATCTTCCTGGCACCCAAGCCCTGTTTTACACCTACCCATCAAGTCTCTGGAAGCTGCATTCCATCCATTTTAGATGATTAGTTCGTTGATTTAGCAGTTTAATTCCAACAAGTCTCAGTGACTGGCTGAGTTGACTCTGTCCACTCTGAGTGGCTCTGCTGCCCATTTCCCGTGTGATTTTGAGGGCTTTTTTTTTTTTTGCTTTGTTTTGTTTTGTTATTGTTGTTATTTTTGGTTTCCTTAACTACGGCTCAGGTGCTTCCTGCAAAGAGAGATCTTCTAGACCTTTATCTTAGAAAGTTGCATATTTAAAAATGCATCCCCAAAAACATGACATGAAGAGGCAAACTGGAAGGCTTCGTTTTCATCAAAGAAATATGGAGTCAATTGTAATTTTCCCTTTGTGTTAAGAAAGGGATATTATTTTTGTCCTCTGCTTAATTAGAAGTGGCTGGGTGCATCTCATCTGATTTTCTTTCTCTAAAAATTGCCTCGGGATTAAAAGCGGATGTGGAAAGATGTTTCTCAGAGTTAAGATTTGGGAACAGTTATGGCACCTTAATGTTTACTTCTTGGCACACAATAATTAAAAATGTAGATGCCTGTGTTGATATACTTCAAATGTTCACATGGACTGTCTTATGGATGTGAGTCTCCTGGGAATCCTGGTCCTTAATGTTTATCACAATTTCTCTCCCCTGATGCAAGTGATCTGCAAAAACCTCAGTTTTCAGGTTTGACTACAAAAAAACCAGAGAGAGAAAGCACGTTATGGGAGACAGCAAGAAGGCACAGTAGCTAAGGAAAGGCACTTGCAGTGTGACCCAGTGACCTGAGTAGAGCCCTGGAGTCCACATGGCAGAAAGGAAGAACCAATTCCCCAAGAGCTGTCCCTCAACCTTCACACAGGCACCACGGTGTATACATACCATACTCCCACTAACGAAAAAATGTAAAAACATAGTATTTGTTTTCCCCTTTATATATTATGTTACAGTCTGTTGCATAGTTTCCATAAATAACTAGAAGCTACTTGAGGCTCTCAGCATTTGCTTTTGTTTATATATACATTGTGGGACTTAATACAATGTGATGTTTCAGTACACGTATACAATGTAATAATAGTCATTAGAATAGTTGCAACCTTCACATTCCTTTTTTTTCTGATTGCTTTTCAAATACAGCTTAGTTTGGGGAACTACAAACACTCTGCTATCCTATTGAACACGAGAGCATGCCCCTCCTAAGGTATTTAGGTATTCATTGTCCAGCCTTTCTCTAGTCCCGCAGTCCTCCATCATTCGGAGCCTCCAAAAAGATATAGTCTGCCCTCGCCTACTCCAAGATCAGCATTTTAGCCTCCTCACAGGAAATAGACCACGCAATATTTGCGGGTGTTCGAGGTTCATTTATGCAGTCCATGGTCTTCAGGAAGACACAGGAGGACATCTGTTGTGACTGCCAACTCATGGCTAAACTTTTCCAAGTCATATCTTTTTTTACAGTATAATTCAACTGAAAGTCACAAGCCGTAATGGAAATGAACGTGGAAGAAAGGGCGCCACGGTCTGCCCTCCTGCCGACTACGGAAAGCCCCCGTGTTTAGACTGAGTCACCGGGTGGCAGCGCTTTGCCCGGTTGCCCAGTAGACTGAGCTGAGGGTTTATGCGTGGTGTCATACAGCCTTAGGTCGATGGGATTCCACAGAATTAAAGCAGGCTTCTAAAACTAACAGTAGCTCTTTGGGGGAACTGGTGGGAATTGTGAAACCTCTTGTTTTCCAGAAAAGACTCAGTAGGGGAACTTTAAAGCTCCCCTCTCCAGATGTGCACAGTGAGTACAGCCGTCTCCTGCCTCACCTGTCTGAGTGGATACGGAGGTGAATCCCAGAGACATGAATGGAGGCTTGCCAAGAGATTCTGCACTGTAGCTCTGCCCTCAAATGCCCCACAGGTAGAGGGTGGGGACTGGAAAACGTTTGCACACGATAACTTTCCATTAACTCATTGTCTGGGGTGTAGTTCCCACAGTCAGTTGGGTTGTTTGGGCCACTGTAGAACTGACTGTCACCTGGTTGACTTAATTGTTTTATAAAGGCCAAAATCAAGGGAAATGTTCAGCATTCCAAAGGCCAATGGAGTAATAATCCAGAGTCAACACTCGGCTAGGGAAAGTATCGTTGTTGCGGGTTTAGTTAGCACAGTGATGTCTAGTTCTCCATTTTTTTTTTTCTGATTTGAATTATCTGATGTTCTAGAACATCTCATCTCCAAGTGCAATCTGTCCTGGATGCTGGGCCTGAGTGATACAATCAGTTGCCATGTCTTGACAGGGAGTGTGGCTTTTATTATCATAAGCATGGTGTTCTTAGAGCCAGAAAGGACTTGGGACATTACTTCACCACAACTCTGAAATCCTCTTCATGTCTTTTTCCTGAAAAGCCGAACCTTGGCCAAGGAAGATGCTACAGTGGGTATAAGTGGTTGTCACACAAACCTGACAACCTGAACTAGATCCTTAGAATTCAACATAGACAGAGAGATTGCCGAAAGTTGTCCTCTAATTATCTCTCTGTTTCTGTCTGTCAATCTCTTTCTCTCTCTCTTATACACACACAAACACACACACATGCACACACACTCTATATAAGAATAAATAAATACTATTCTTTTCATAAAGGCTAAATTAAGCCTCAGTTATTGGATAAACTTTGAGTCATGCCCACATTTCTGTACCAATCACTGTGGGCAAGAGAGATGAAATATTTTAAATGATCACAATTGGTCACACAGTACACCCCATCTCCAGGGTTATTATGCATGGAAAGTATGATCTATGACCTGAACAAGAAATTATTGGATCCAAAGTCAGATAGAAAAATCAATCTCTACTTCAATATCATGTATTTGGAACTATGCAAATGATTTTATAAATAGAAAATCATTTTATGTGCCCAACAATCCAATGTAAGTATAAAACAATATTAAAATTATTAAGACACTCTCCCATGAATCAGAGCAAATTGGGCATGTCTCTGGACCTGGCCCAATATCCTGAAGGCCCACACTTGTATCAGGCATTAACCCCTTATTGGCTAGGTCATTGGCATTTCTGAGGAAGGCACTCCTGTGGGAGAAGCCAGTCCAGTCAGCCAGGGGGGAAAACCATTGAGGAGCTTGGAGCAGGAGAGCATTGGCAAGGTGTCCAGAAGCAATTTGGCATGTAAGGCCGGCAAGGCCACACTGATGCATGGAAGCGACTTGGTGCTGTAGGATTGGGGACTATTTGTAGTTTGCAAACGAGGAAATGTAGTAGGATGAAGCTTAATGCCTTGTCCAGTTACATTGTTAAACTGAGAACGGAAATTCAAAGTCCCATCAATCTGATTTTAAGCGGCTTATATTTGTTTTTTGTTTTGTTTTGTTTTGTTTTAAATATACTTGCCGGGTGAGCCTCCACTTCCTCCTACTTCCAAGCCTGGATAGATAGAGCAAAGGGCGGAGTCTCTGACACAAGCATGGCGCCCATGCTTCCAGAGTAAATTTTATCAGTAAGACAGAACTCGCCAAGGTGCTCCTAATCTCAGACTCCCATCTTCCTATCACTGCACCAGGATCCTGTGGGTCTTTTGTTTGTTTGTTAGTTTCAGTTTCCTGAGACAGGGACTCATGTGTCTGAACCTCTCGACTCTTGTGCCTCTGCCTCCTTCAGGACCGCTGGGATTTACAGCGTTCACAAGCACACTCAGTTATGTCAAGTGCCTGAAAGTCTATCAGTGTACTTACATGGTTCTGAAGATAAGATGCAATATTAATAAACATCAATAATTTATTAAATTGCTTTGATTACAATGTAAGCTTTGCTACAAAAATTCAAAGGGAATATTTCCTAGAAAAGCTAAACGTTCTTTGGAGACATTTTAGAAATGATTAAGATTCACCTGTTGCCAGGTGTGGTGGCACAAGCCGTTAGTCCCAGTGCTCAGGAGGCAGAGGCAGGGCCCCTGGGTTTGAGGCCAGCCTGGTCTATGAAGCTAGCCTGATGCTCTGATACTCTGCCATGACTCCCAGGATTGAGAGCTCAGTCCTCAGGCCAAGTGTCTCACAAATGCCTATAAGCCCCGCTCCAAGAGATCCTGTGGTTGGCCCTCACCTGGTGGCATTGTTGAGACAAGTTATGGAAACTTCTAGACGTGGAGATGTAGAGCCATAGCTGCAGACCTTATTATGGCTTTCAGCCCCAGCAGCTCTGGTTCCTGGGCCTCAGGAATATACAGAGTTTTAGTTGAGTGAGTGGGCCCTCATTAACACCACCATGACGACCCGGCCAGGATAGAATGTACCCTTTCACACTACAGACCAAAATCAATCCTTTCTCCCTTGAGTTGTTCTGCGAGGAATTTGGTCCCGTGATGGGAAAATAAGTAATATCTAGTTCGGGTGATGTTCTAAGCTCAGAGTGGAGATCATAAGAGACATTAGGACAGAACGTGCTTGGACCGTCTTTGCCTGCCATTGGGCTCAGCTCCTAGCTGCTGTGGGTCTGAGGGCTCTATTCGCTTGCTGACTGCTTGCTGACTGCGGGAGAGACTGTGCTCAGCTCCCAAAGGTCATTTGCATTTCTTGCCCATGGCTGCCATGAGTTCCACGAAACATCTAGCCTCTCCCTTGTTTCACCTCTCTGTCTGTCTGCCTCCCCCTCTCCCCCTCTCCCCCTCTCCCCCTCTCCCCCTCTCTCCCTCTCCCCCTCTCCCCCTCTCCCCCTCTCCCCCTCCCCCTCTCTCCCTCTCCCCCTCCCCCTCTCTCCCTCTCCCTCTCTCCCCCTCCCCCTCTCTCCCCCTCTTCCTCTCTCCCTCTCTTCCTCTCCCCCTCTCTTCCTCTCTCCCTCTCCCCCTCCCCCTCTCCCCCTCCCCCTCTCTCCCTCTCCCCCTCTCCCTCTCTCCCTCTCCCTCTCCCCCTCTCCTCCTCCCCCTCTCCCCCTCCCCCTCTCTCCCTCTCCCCCTCTCTCCCTCTTTCCCTCTCTCCCTCTCCCCTCCCCCTCTCTCCCTCTCCCTCTCCTCCTCCCCCTCTCCCTCTCTCCCTCTCTCCCCCTCCCCCTCTCCTCCTCCCCCTCTCTCCCTCTCCCCCTCTCTCCCTCTCCTCCTCCCCCTCTCTCCCTCTCCCCCTCTCTCCCTCTCCCCTTCTCCCTCTCTCCCTCTCCCCCTCTCCTCCTCCCCCTCTCCCCCTCTCCCTCACCCCCTCTCCCTCTCTCCCTCTCCCCCTCTCCCTCTCCCCCTCCCCCTCCCTCTCCCCCTCCCCCTCCCCCTCCCCCTCCCCCTCTCCCTCTCCCTCTCCCTCTCCCTCACCTCTCCCTCGCCCTCTCCCTCTCCCCTCCCTCTCTTTCTAACCATGTGTTCCTGAGTTCCGGATCCAGAGGCAGTGCCCAAACCCAAACTGTGTGAATCTGCTCGGGACAAGATTTTTCCTTCCATCTCTTCTCTGTTTTTAAACAGCAAGTTCTTAAAAAGAAGTTCTACACAAACATATCTTTCTCTAAAATATGTTTTTAAAACGTACAAGACAGCCAGGCGTGGTACACACCTTTAATCCCAGAACTCACAAAGTGGAGGCCAACAGGTCTCTGTGAGTTCTAAGTCAGTCTGGTCTAAATAGAAGGTCCCAAGCCATCCAGGGCTGCACAATGAGACCCTGCCTCAAACAATACAAGGCAGGTAAAACATTCAAGCAACACTCATCAATGAATTCCATTTGTCAAGTCCTTCTGTGAACCCTGCAGTGCAGGATATGGTAATGATGTCATCTAGTGCCCCGTATATATTAAAACCTTCATGCTTTGGGTTTCTGGGTGGAAATGTCTGAAGGAGGGCTGTTTGAAACAAAAAGCTGATTGGGTTTTGTGGCTCTGAACATCCATGAAGTTGAGCAGCTGAGAACAAAGATGAATCACTTCGTCCTCCAGATTCTGGGGACTGGAAGGTGAACTCTCCAAGATGAAATAATTAACGATTTTCAGAGCCGCACATTGCAAGAGTACCCAAATATTTCAAAATGTGCCGTTTGTGTTCTCCCTTCTTTTGCTGGAACATTCTCTAGGCTCCAACAACAACAGAAGACATGAATAGACCCAATGTTGCAGATACCAAGGTCTGACTCAGTCCCATTGTTCCAGATAATACATGACTGAGAGACATGAGACAGAGGCCACTAAATGGCTGATCAGTGTGTTCTGCTCTACTATAAAAAGTACCAACCCAAACAGGAATTATTTTATTCTTAATGTAGCTAATTCTCAGTTAAATGAAGTTATATTATGATCATTGGTAATACATAATAACACATATCCATTACCTATTAAAAACACAGTGGAATTAAACCAAAGCTTTCATTTTCATTTAACAAAATCGATGGAGCCAATAAGTACATGCAAAGATGTCTAAAGTCCCTTGGGCAAACACATGCTACATGCTACATGCTACATGCTCATTAAGATAGCTAACAGAAAAAGACTGACAGGAGCCAAAGCAAGTGAGAGTCCAGAGAATAGAGTGTTCTCTTCAATATGTGAAATAACAAAAGTGTGTTCTGCAGCTTTGGAGAATAGAGATTCAAAAGGAAGATGTGAGCCAGGCATCTGTCTGTCTGGAGGCTCCTTTAGTTCCCTGTCTGTCTGTCTGGACCTCCTTCAGTTCCCTGCCTCTGTCTGTTTGGAGGCTCCTTCAGTTCTCTGTCTGTCTGTCTGTCTGTAGGCTCCTTCAGTCCCCTGCCTCTGTCTGTCTGGAGGCTCTTTCAGTTCCCTGCCTGCCTGCCTGTCTGTCTAGAGACTCCTTCAGTTCCCTGTCTGTCTGTCTGGAGGCTCCTTTGGTTCCCTGCCTCTGTCTGTCTGGAGGCTTCTTCAGTTCCCTGTCTGTCTGTCTGTCTGTCTGTCTGGAGGCTCCTTCAGTTCCCTGTCTCTCTAAGCTTTTCCTCTCCTACAGCTGGCTCTCCATCACGAGCTCCCTATATATCTCTCTCTCATCTGCTTTTGCCTTTGGCCTTTAGAATCTACCCAGGTAAGTCAGGATAAGCCCCTTCTCCCAAGGTCCTCAACAAATATACCTTTTACCATGCTAAGAAATAGTTAAGGTTCTAAATGTGAGCTATCTTCAAGCCCATTACCCAACCTATATACCCACTAACTGGTAAACCATTTTATCCATGCATCCACACAAAAGATGTCCACTCAGGAGCCAATTCACTCATAAGTGTAACAAGAGGGCTGTCTTACAAATCCTCTTTTCTAAGAGAAAGAAGATATACCCCAAAGTTTACAAACCATATCATTACATTAATGCCATAATCTGTTACAAGAATTTTCTGGATGACACCTGATAATTAGTTACTAAAGTCTGGCAATTCATGAAGCAGATGGACTTAAAAGATACTCTAGGAATTTTTCAATAGAGATGGAAATGTCACCCATCTTGAATATCATAGGGTTATATGACTTTGTATATTTCAAAGCTTATCACCTGTAATTAATGAATTTTGTTCGATATAATACATATTCATTACAGATTTTTTAACAGTCCTAGTGATTAATGTTGTTAACTTGACAAGGTCTAGAAACTCCAAGAAGATAAAGCTTAGAGTATATCTGTGAGGGGGATTTTAGATTGAGTTAGTTGTAAAGACACAATTAATATTTGGCAGCACTATCCTGGTGTCCTGTCTGAATCAAAAAGCAAAAGGAGCAAAGAGCAGCATTCAGTGCTCTTGCTTTTTGACAGTGACTGCAACGTGACCAATAGCATCACACTCCTCCCACCAAGCTTTCTTTGACACTGTGGACTGTAAGCCCTTGGACTGTGAGCCCCTTGGACTATGAGCCCATAAACTGCAAGCCTTGGACTGTGAGTCCTTGAACCATGATCTCTTAGACCGAGTCCTTGAATGATGAGCCCTTGGACTGTGTGCCCTTTGAACTGTGAACCCTTGGATTGTGATCCCTTAAAATGTGAGCCCTTGAACTTTGAGCCCTTGAACTATGAGCCCTTGGATTGTGAGCTTAGACACATCCTTCTGTCCTTAAGTTGCTTTTGTTAGGTATTTTGTCACATAACACACACTCCAATCAAATACTAGTAATGTATTTATTCAGATAGAAATTTTGTAAAATCTCTTTTTAAATTTAATTCTTATAACGGGCTCCAGGTCACACGATATAGTGATCCCTCCCTCCCCCATTGTTCTGAGATTAATAAAAAGGTTTAGGAAATGCATATAAAAAGTATCTTTTAAAGGTGTTAATCCAGAGAAGGTCAAGCCACAGCCTCCTCAGGTCATCCTAAGTCCAGGGGCATCAACACCAGGTACTCATGCTTGCCCTACATTGAGCCCTGCAAAATCAGTTGTATGTATGAGATACACCAGAACTTGAGGGCTGGACAAGTTCCTACCTGGCCCCAAATAATGTCCCTTTGAGTCTATCTCCATTGTGAGAGTGATGAGATTTTTAAGGCAACCAGTGACTCAAAGGGTCTTTGAATTTTAACAACCATATCAGATAGGGTGGTTCCTTATTCTACTGCTTGGGGATCATCAAAGCCCCAAGAAGCCACCAAGACAGAGAGAAGCAGAAACAAACCAACCAACAAACAAAAACAATAAACATAGTGGAAGTATCATTTTTTTTATGAGGTTGCCAACAATGCCTGACATATCTGTCACCAATCCTTAGCCAGATGTCTTTCTGGAAAAATCCTGGAGACTGTCTAATCTGTGAGCTTCCATGTTGATGGTTGCTGCCCTCAAGATATCACAGTACTGCAGTGGAATGCCCTGACAGTTGAGAAATATGAGGGAATATGTATATGTATATATTTACATATATTTACATATGTATGTATGTGTGTGTGTGTGTGTATGTATTTAAAGTTAGCTCATGTCCTCCCCTCTGTTTCCATCTCTTTCTTAGAGTACATTTCTGGCTACAACAGAGAGACTCAAGTAAGACGCATCCCACACTGCATCTGTTCAATTATCATGGTACTCCTTCAAGTTTCTACAATTTGCTATGATTTTCAACCTCTACATGATTTATTCTTTTACCTACACCAGTTTCTGACTTTTAAAAAGATTTATTTATTTACTTCATGTATGTGAGTACACTGTCGCTGTCTTCAGACACACCAGAAGAGGGCATGGGATCCCCATTACAGATGGTTGTGAGCCACCATGTGGTTGCTGGAAATTGAACTCAGCACCTCTGGAAGAGCAGTCAGTGCTCTTAACCACTGAGCCATCTCTCCAGTCTCCCCCCCCGCCCCCCCAGTTTCTGATTCTTGTTTGTCCTCCTTGGATCCATTCTTCATAGTGACACACTAAAATTGTGTCCCAAAGACAAAACAAAGCAAACAAGCACAACAGAAAGAAAAGAAGAAGAAATCGAATCCGGGCTGCAGAAGATGCTAATAGCTGAAGCACTTGTCAGCAAACATAAGAATTGAACTCTAGGTCTCCAGAATCCACAGACATGCTTAGTTGGCACGGCAACCTCCCTGCAATTCCAGCGCACCAGGAGTGAATCCCCAGAGCAAAGTGACTGCACAGACTAGCCAGACTGGGGAAATTCTGGGTTTAATGGAGAGACCCCTACCTCACTGAAAAAGACGGAGAGTAATAATAGATAACAGTATATGTCAGCTTTTGGGCTTCATCTGCACAAAACTCAAGTGTATAAGTGTGTGCGTGCGCGCGCGCACACACACACACGCGCGCATGCACGTACACAAGGCACCTCTGCAGGCCTGTAGGAAGTGGGGCTATCATCATGAGCACACCTACAAGTCTGATCTCCTTAAACTGTATCCAAGCTAGTCTCTGCCTACTGCAAGGCACTTATTTCATTCATTCTTTTCATGAGATGCAAAAACATAGTTCTAGAAAAGGCTACGTTCAGTCCAGAGCAAAAGTTCATACTCAAGCAGCACCAGCGGAGCCAGAATCAGGTGTGTCTACAAAGCTGCTTTAGGGACAGAACGCCCGCCGCCCTTGCTGGTGCCACCTTGTCACTTGTGGAAGACACTTTTTAGAGGAGGTATAAGTCCCTGCTTGGTCCTGGGCCTCCCGTGGGAACGCGCCAACCATTGCTCTCCTCAAGGGCTGGGGCCGTGCCACCTCCCAGCCCTCAGGGTGCGGAGCCCGGGCCTGTGATCGCGCGCCAGGGAGCAGGCGGGCTCCCGCGCTGGCCGGCCGAGGGCGGCGCCTGTGATCTGCAGCCAGGGAGCGCGCGGGGCGTCCCCGGAGACCCTGTGATCGCGCGCCAAGCGCATCCCCGACCTAGCGCGCGCGCGCACTGTCTGCCCGGAGCTCCCGCTGAAAGTGTCCCCAAATGAAGGGGAAGGGGAAGCGGGCTCAAGCCTGCGAACTAGGTCTGGTGAGTCCTCTGAAGCCTAGCATTCTGCTCTTTACTAACGAGGCACCCCCAAACCTCCCTTAATGCCCATTCCGTTGCCTGAAGGAAACAGGAGACGCTTGCCCTAAGCAACGAAAAATGCTCTTGGAGATGCTTGTCTCAAAAAGATGCTCTTGGAGATGCAAAGGAGATCGCGTCTCTTCTTGTGTCCAGTTAGAGGAAGTTCTGCCTGGCTTGGTATTGTGATTCGCGAGGTGATAATCAAACAGGTGTGAATAGTTTAGCATCAAAGAACCGTTTCTTTCTAGAACGGCTCCCTCTGCTGATTGAAGGAAGACAAAAGCCTCCATTAGCATAGGGTGTGCAAAGCCACCTGTTCAAATAACTCTGCCAAACAGAGCAAACCAGCCTTGGAAAGAAAAGAACCCCAGAGCAGTGCAAATATTCGCAGCAAAGTTGAAGGATTAAGCTGATCACAGTCGCAAACTGGGAGGAGGAGGTGTTCCCCGTTTGTAATAAAAGCTTGCAAGGGTTATTTTTAGCAGCCTGTTTGATTCCATTAGATGAGGCGATAGCAGCTTTCATAGTCTTGTCAAAATAAAATTATGGGAGAAAAACTTAGTCTGCCCTAAGTAATCCGGCAAACGTTTCTGTTTGGAAATCCTGATTTCAGGTCATGGGTGAACAGATAGGGTTCTGCCCAGAAACAATGGTACAGCGCAGGCCAATCTGTGTCTGCGATTGTTGTCCCTGTTGCCTCCCATTCCAAGAAAACAAAACCGCGATTTCATCAGCATCGATTTTTAATATTTTTGAAATGTTATTTTACATTTGTTTTGTGTCGCAAGAGAGAAGCGTGGGAAGGAGTGGGAGAGCAGCCGAGAAAGGAGCCAAGAGAAACTTGACTTTGGGGCGAGTGGGTGGGAGATCAAAGGATGAAATGGTGGCAGAGCGGGTGGAGGAGAATCGGAGCCCAGCATTATGGGAACAGCACATTGGCACGAGGGGGAGGGGGGGGACACAGAAGGGGGAAGGCGGGCCTGGCAAAGAAGGGTAACTCTAGCAAAGAACGGGCTAGGACCGGTCTGTGGTCCTAACAAGAAGCCTCCACTCTGGGTCCTGCTGTTTAGAGGACCCCAACCAGCTCTCCTAGGTGTTTGTTTGCTGGTTACCCTGGTGTGAAATTTCCGAGAGCCCAAAGAACACACCCATCTAGGCCTTAGTCCTCCGACACTGGCTGTCCGAGTGTGCCGCACAAATCTTGAGCATCAGCCTTGCTTGGCAGTTTGGAAACACAAGCTCT
Organism: Mus caroli; assembly: GCF_978045245.1. NCBI lineage: Eukaryota > Metazoa > Chordata > Mammalia > Rodentia > Muridae > Mus > Mus caroli. Next base: position 115,564,329 of record NW_028227267.1, read on the forward strand.
CAAGCCCTGCTCCACATCTTCACCATTTTAACACCTATCAGGTAGAAAGGGGCACATTCAAGGTTCAGGAACCCAGAAGGGCCCGCCCAAATGGTGTCAGCCCCCTTCAAACACCTGCGTGGGCCTCTTGCTTGATTCCATCCGTGCAAGCGTACAATGTAAAGCAATACTACTAGCACGAGTAACCCAGGGTCTGAGCCATTTGTGAGGCTAGAAGGCGTGGTCAATGTTTGTCCTTTAGAGCGTTCTTGTGAACACAAAGCCCTCCTCTGCAAGGCTGTGGGGCTCTCACGGTGCTGCCCCGATTCAGGACCAAAAGGCAAGTTCTGGAATCTAAAAATCTTAAAAAGGAATTGAAAAATGGAATCAGGACTTCCAGATATTAAGGAAGGAGTTTGTTTGTTTGTTTGTTTGTTTTATAAAATATTCGTTGTAATCATTAATCTGGTTTCAACTAAGAGTCAAGGGGATGGTTCACAGGTATTGGTCTCAACATTTCGTTAATGTGGTTGATATATTTACCTATTGAGCCTTGTGATTGGTGGCTGCTAGTCGTGTTCTTGCCCTGGGCTAGAAAGCATTATGGCTGAGCACTGCAGCTAGCAGACACTTCCTACCTTAGAAGAGGAAAACTCGGCAGGAAGGAATCAATGTCATGGAGCTTTCCTGGATGCATAAATGCATGCTCTTTCTTTAATCAGCAGCCTAAAAGTTTAAACTATCTGAATTTTTTGTTTAATGTTGATAAAGTAGGTGACAGTTGTTGGCCTAAAATAAGGATTAGCTTCACGAACAGGCAGAAATGAACTTGTTCCACTAACACTCAGTATGAAAGCCGTTCATTTTTTCTCAACCAACATTGATTATTCCTCTATTATGGTCCAGACACCATGTTTAGCCTGCCTGTGCTGAGTGAGAACTGGCTGCCCTCAAATCTCCTTGGCCACTTAGGCAAGCAAACCTGTCTTTACCAAGCAGCCTGCTTCTCCAAACTTCCTTCTCTCCCAGACGGTAACTTCCTGTTCTTATCCTCAAGATTCTTCAACAGCTCTCACCCAGTGTGGACTTGAGAGATTGTTCGAATTAATAGACAAGATGGACAGATGGATAGTGTTTAAATTTATGTATTTGGCAGCATAATGTGCTTCAACTTCTTATGTCCTATCTATTAATCTCTTTTTGGGTACTGGCAATTTCCTTATTGTGATTTGATATTATGAAATCAGGTTGCTGAAGTAGCTTTATTGGTGATGAGTCATGTCAGGTCTTCCAAGGATGGTTCAAAAACACCTACACTCTAAAACCGCGTGTGGCATCTATTGCTGTTCCCACTAGGAAGAAAGCATTGATAAACTCTCACACTGAAGTACCAGCAACTTTATACTTTTTATCTCCATAAGAATTCAGTCTTATTTTGAAAAGGAACTCAAAGAACTGGAGAGACAGCTCAGCGATTAAGAGCACTTGCTGCTCTTCCAGAGAACTGAGTTTTGATCCCTAGCACCCACGTGGTGGCTCGCAACCATCAGTAACTCCAGTCCTAGGGGATGATGCCCTCTTTTGGCCTCCACAGGCATTACACACATAGTGCACATGCCAAGAACATACTTATATAGACAAACAATAAAAACTTTTAAAGGAACTCAAAGACACAAGGCATCGACATGAATGGCCAGTGAGGGCTCCTTTATGAGTTTCTCAAGACGACTTCAAGCATAGTACACGGGCAGTTTTGTGGCTTGCCAACTAAAAGCTTAGCCCCGAAGAAGTGGGAATGAAATGAGCGAATTGTCTTTACTAGGCATGGCTGACTGCCATAAGGACCTTCTCTGAAAAGTTCTATCTCCATCTGAACTCCTTACGCTGGGATCCTGATACTATAATTTAGAGAAGTGGGATCAGAGGTGAGAAAGAGAACTAGCTTTTAGGTGACAGTAGTACCGAAGGTGAAGAAAGTTTGTTCCCTCCCAGAGGTGAAGCCAACCAAGCAAAGGCCACAAAGCCCCAGCTGCTGTTGACAGGATTCCACAGAAAAGAGAACCCGCATGTCATGTGCCCGCAGAGACCCTGTGGCTCTGGAAACAGTCTTGGATGGTTGGAGGCCAGGAGAAACCAGCTCCGTTACTGCTCCACTGTGACGTCCTCCTGACCCCCAAGTCTACCATAAAGACCAAAGACAGCAGCAACATGGAGGCCAAGGCCAACATGACAGACACATAGGTGAAGTCAAGGTCAGCGCCCCACTGATGAAGATCAGGAAGCACTCCTTCCTAGGCCTCCTGCTGTGATGCTTTGGGTGTTGCTAACACAATTGGCAACACCTTTTGTTAGCTAAATCTAAATGCACACTTTTAACTCCAGAAGAGTGGGCGGGGACCAACGCTAGACCCTGATTTCGTCATTAGATGCAGTCTGCATGTATCAACTCACTACACCCGACCCCCTGAATATATACAGGTGAGAAAATTGCTGTGTTGGAGTCCTTAACTAGCAAGCATAGGGCTCCGAGTCTGATTCCCAGCTCTGTCAATAAATAAATGAAAACAAACAAACAAGAAAGCAGCAAATTCATAATCTATAATCATTTTTTTTAACAGAGAGGGTAACAGAGGGTGAGTTGGATCAAACTATATAATGTGCTTTCGTGAAAATGCCTAAGTGAAACCTGTTATTTGCATAATTTATTCTATGGTAACAACATTATTTGCATAATTTAGTTGATGCTAATGATGACATAATATTTTTAAAGGGCTAAGTCTACAACAACAATATTAACCAACCAGACCCTCCAAGAGCTTGCAGAGGCTAAACCACCAACTACCTGTGGCTCCCGCCGCATATGTAGCAGAGGATGGCCTTGTTGGGCATCAATGGGAGGGGAGACTCATGGTCCTGTGAAGGCTCGATGCCCCAGTGTAGGGGAATGCCAGGGTGGGGGAGGTGGGAGTGGGTGGGGGAACACCCTCAGAGAATCAGATCAGGGGGAGGGGGAATGGGATAGGGGCTCTCTGGAGGGGAAGCCAGGAAAAGGGGATAACATTTGAAATGTAAATAAATAAAACATCCAGGAAAAAAAAGTCAGTGAGACCCATAATTTGCATAATTTATTCTATTCTAATGACAACATAGTCTTTTTTTAAAGGGCTAAGTCTATGTAGCTGTCCTGTCTTCTTGCTGTGGCTGCCTTGGTGGCTGGGATGGGTGGTCTGTTAATGTAGTCTTCACCCCAGCAGCCAAGTACCTTGAGAACAACTTGAATGTCCAAATTCCACCAAAATGAGATTATTGTTTCAGGTCCCTGGTTGCCACTTGTTTCTGCCCCACCCATGTAAATCAGCAGCTCGGCATTATTTTGATGTGGGGAAACACCATGTTTCCCAGGAAAAAGTTGCCTAGCCATTTCCCTTTGACTGATAAGTAACTTTAGGAACCTCCTGCAAAGACGTGTGGCAACAAGTCTGGATACATTGTACAATTTACGGGCCACTATTTCATCGATGACTGTTAAGTCCTAGACCAGTATTGTGGCTGCTATGGTGTCGAACCAACATAAAATAGGTTGTGTTCCTCACTGGTAACTCTTCAGCAGTGTTTTTTGTTTGTTTGTTTTTTAGGTTTGTTTTATTTTTAATTAGTGTGTGCATATATGTCTCTATGTGGGTGTGTGCATAGGAGCGCAGTGTCTGTAGTGTCAGTGTCAGAAGACTGCGTTGGATCCCCTGGAGTAGTCGTAACCACATGGACATGTGAGTTGGAAACAGAACTCAGGTCCTCTGCAAGAGAAGCACATGCTTAACCACGTATGTGGCACATATGTGGAGGACAGAGGACAGCATGCAGGGAATCATCTCTCTCCTTACCTTCCACAACTTGGCCAGCATTTTGCTGGTATTTGTTTGTTTGTTGTTTAGTTGGTGACTGAGATAGGGTTGTAGCCTTGCCTGGCCTAGAACTCGCTATGCTGTAGTCACAGATATTGCCCTGTCTCTGCTTCCCAGGTGCTGCAAGTAAGAACATGTGCCACCATGTCTGGCTCAATGTGAAAGCGTGGACTCTGCTGTATTCCTGCCAAGAGATACTATTCTGTTTGAATCCTTGCAGATTGGAGATGGCAGCTCCTTTGTGTTCATTGTATTTGCTAATAACACAATAAGGAAAAACAGTTGAAAATGCTATTAAAAAAAAACATCAAACACCCTTCAGGGTTTCAGTAGGACTTTAAAGTAACCAGAGATGTGGAGCTGATATCTGTTACATCAGACATCTTGGTACTTTTTTCTAATGTGATCTCAAATCACCAAGACATCGTTTCCTGTTTGGAATCATGGAAGCCTGGACTCAGCCTTTCTCCTCAGTGCTTGTATACTATCATATACTATATCTTTACAACATAGGTACGTAGCAATAAAGCCGTGATGTTTCTTCCTTACACAGCCCACTACCGGCACACTCTGATGGGTTAGCCAGGAATCTATGCAAGGTGATGAAAAGAACTAGTTACTTTTCATATTTAGAAAGCACCATTATTGAGCTAAGAACCTACGGCCAGACAGGTCACAGGCCTTAAGAGAGAGTCTGCTACTTATGCTGCTAAATAGACATAATGTTAAACCGTCTCCTAATGACTTATACGATACCCACAGAGCTACGGGTCGCTCAGCCCACCTCTGAGAGGCTTCTGTTTGCAGAAGATGCTTCTGATTTTGCTTTCTGAACAAAGAGTATAAAACCGTTCAGGAACGTAGTCAACTTGTCTGTGTCTTCAATCTGGGTTCTCACTTAAATTTCGTCTCCTTCGTTTGTCTTCTCTCCTGCTAGTATTTCAGTCCACAATCATGGATGTGTTATATATGCATATACTCTATCCTATGCATATGTAACACATACATATACTATGTATACACACAAATGTACATAGTCACGTTTGCAGATATCATAGGCCCTTTCCGATAACCATGCCAGTGTGCATTCCCTAAGGCTATTTTGTTGCATAGCACATCGGAAGAAATAAATTCAGTTGCTTTAACACTGTTAAACCTCTATTAGCAACTGTACAGCTCTCACCCTGATATTACCAACTGCCATGACTGGCTTTACTGTTGTTTTTAATCCAGGATCACAGTGTATTTAATTACCACGTCTTAAGTTCCCACTTAAACTGGAACACTTCTGAAACCTCTAATGGCTACAGGCCATTTCAGGGGGCACAGGCCCGGTGTGCTGTAGAGCGTCCTCAGTTTGAGTCTGTTGGACTGATCATGCTTGTGGCAGGTGTGTCACAGACATGAGATGGTATAAACACGGCTGCACACATCAAGAGAGAGGCTGCTGCCTGTCCCACTATGGCTGACTTCAGCTTGCTTCCTTGGGTTGGACCTGGCTGCCTGGTTAGGAGGGTGTCTGTCAGATTTTGCATGGTAAACATGAAATTCTCCTCTTACTATGGGAAGGCACATTCCACGCATACATAGACATCATTTCTATCTGAATATCCATATGAGGTTCACTTAGCAAATACAGTGTTGGAATAGTTTGAGTTAACGTTGACAACAGTGGGTCCACATGTATTTTTCCATTGATCCTTCTATATTTAGCTCCTGTCATTCTATTACATAAAGTGTTTGCTTCCATCTGTCTATTCGTCTGCCCATCTCTCCCCTCCCCCATATAACTGGAATTGGTGTGCACATGTAGATTATTTTTAATTGATTCATTATTATAAAAATGAAACATTTTTACAACCCTAGCTTTCTGTGGCCTCCCCCCCCCACCTTCCTTAAAATGCTACTAACAGGACATATGCACTACCTCACATGGGCTAGTATTAGCTTCTAGCAATGTAATTTGCTTTTAAAATTTAATTTTAAAATGGTTTCCATGTGATTCTCTCCCCAAATAACTAGGATGAGCTTCTGAATCAAGCAAACGCTGCTTTTACATTCATCAATTCCTTTCTATCTGTTGTGATGGATCATTGAGATTTATCTCGCTGGCTTCTTGAAGAAGGCCGCCGCTGCTAAGTGGAACACTTGAGATTAATCAGGGCCTCCAGAGGAGGTGTTGGAAGCCATTGACTCTGTCTTGAGCCTGGCTCTTTTAAAGAACGGTATTCAGTATTGACACAGGGAACTGGGCCCACGGAGCAAATGTGGGAGTCTTGTGGTTTTCTAACTTTGTTTTAGGTGTGTTAGTGCTCATGTATATGTATGTGTGCCATGTATGTGTCTGGACCCCCAAGAAGCCAAAACTTGGAGAGTTAAAGGTGTGTTCATGGCTGTGTCCCACCACCTGCTACTGCTGCTGAGAATTTCAGTTGCCTACAGGCTGAAATACTTGGAATTATGTTCCTGATGGCATCCCTGATACAGTGGGTAGTGTGTTTATGTGCACACCAGGGCAGAGAACAGATCATGGGCTCCTACATTCGAGCAAATGTCATGAAGATGTTTGTCTAAAGGTTTCACTTACTCGTGTGTGTTATGGGCATGTGCACATGCTATGGAGGTCAGAGGTCAACTTTCAGGATTGGAGTTCTTTCCCCAGGTGGGATTCGGGAAACACTCAAGCTGTCAGGCATGGAGGCAGGGGCATTACCCCCTGAGTCATCTCACTGGGCCAAAGTTGTTTTTTGTTTTTATAAATAACTTCATGTAGCATAAGAGTGTTCCTGCTACTTCCATGGTAGCCTCTTGCTCACCTCTGAGTGGACCCTGAGATTGTCCTAAGATGAGTTAGGGTTTTTAAGACTCGATGGCATCAGCTCTGAGGCATTTTGTTCTCTGAATTGGGATAATTTCTAAATCAGATCACCAGGCAACACAGGTATGGTTCTTGTAGATCTAAGCCACTGGAATCTCCCTTCTCACAAGTTTCTAGACGAAGTTGCTGGCCCAGATTACCCAGTCTCAGAAGCAACATTCAACAGTGCTTTAAATGGAAAGGCAGGCAATAGATTCTTCTGTTAGTGTGAGGGAAAAGTTACCTTTAAAAAAACCCTACAAACTGTATCCATTTGATGTGTGTTCAGGCCTTGGGGCGTAAGCTAATTTCCCTTCTGGAAAGGAGGAGAGTTACCTGACAGCGTCAGGAGTGACTGTTTCAGGTTGTCTGCAACCCACGCCTCCCCTTAGACAATCTGCTACACCCAAGTAGCCAAGAGAAACAGGTGGTGGTGGTAGGTCCCTTTTGATCTCACAAAAGCTCGCTGGCTTTCGCCAGCAAGGACATGAGGCAGATCATAATCCTTCAAAGAATAAACAGATCTTTGAATGGGGATGGAAACTGTCATTTATTTCAGTTGACTTTGGTTTGTCCTGTGATGGTGTGAAAAGTAGAAATGAAGTAGGAACATATTTGTATGACCGCTTTTAATTTCTCAGGACCAAATAAACATAAACATATATACATTAAGACATTTCTAAATATTCAAATATCTTAATATTGTCAGCGTTGCATCTCCGTCTCTTGAAATATAAACTGTGACTACCAATAAAGGATGAATGTACATCATTTACTGGCCTAAACATCATTACATTCATTACAGACTTCTGAATACCAAGAGTCAAACAGTCACTGTGCTCCGCGTGGTTTTGGTGGTTTGGTGTAGGTGTGCTCTTTAAGGTTCCACTGTTAAAACAGGCTTTGTTCTGTCCACCAGTCTAAAAACCTGATACACACACACACACACACACACACAGATAACTTGAAGATGGTTTATCATGACGGGTCGTGAAGAGTCCCCTTTAAATTATGACAGTAAAACCTTTAGTAACTTGAACCCTGACATAGACCCTTGCCACCATCCCCCAGAAAATTTTCAGACCTATAGTTACATGAAGCACATCAGGTCCTAGGAAGTGTTGTGGGTTTGTTGATTGACTAATCACAAGGTCCTTAAGACCTGCCATTAGCTAAACTAATCTGGATGGGCTTTAGAGAGCATGGCTTGTGCACAGCATCCTGAGCGCGTACAGCCGACGACTCTAACGATGCTCAGGTTTTCACGAGCCAGGGAGAGCAGTTGGTGTCGATGTGAAAAGATTTCACCAACGGCTCACAGCCAATAGGAGCGTTACCTTCTGTAAACCAGAAGCCAAACGAGATTAACATTATGCATTTGGGAGTCACAGTCCAGGGGAAGTGTCACGGTGCCGATCCGATCAGTGCACAAGCCGCCCAGAGGGACTCACGGACGCGAGGGGGAGGGGTGCCTAACCTCTGCTCGGTCTCCCATTCTGAGAAAGCAGAAGTTGATTTTCCAACATAAATGTCTTCCATACTTTAGACATATATCTTTGTATATGTATAGGTGCTGGGATAGTCTCTCTCCAGCAAAGTTAAATTATATGGATTTTTTTTTTGGGGGGGGGTGTTGTTGTTGTTGTGGTTCCTGTTAATTCTATCTATTCTATTTTAACCAGAGACCTTTGCAGGGAAATTATGAGTCCTAGCTCAATCAAAGACAGCAGGGAGACAAACTGGCAACTGCACACAGTCTTCAAGTAAACAGAGTCCCTGACACACCTGGAGAGGGTACTTTTAAGGCAAGAGGAAGCAGCAGCCCACGGTGACAGCTTATAAAACGAATGGGCTTCAGCCCTTGAGTCTGTTAAGGCACAAAGCCTGGTAGACGCTGCTGGTGGTGGCCTGCACCTCAGAACTAGATTTGTAAAGAACACCAGGAACTTTTAAAATAAAACGACAGGCCATGTTGTTAGAACCTGAAATCACAGACTAAAGTCGGAGGGAAAAATCCAAAGACACCAAGCAGTCTCTCGTCTGTGAAGGGTCTGTGGCAGAAAGAAAGGAAACCAGGTGTGCTGTAGTCTTCCAAGTGCAAGCCCCTGGGCGGGGTGGGGAACACCTTCAATAAAGACTCTACAATGATGTCCTGGTGGTCACAATGCTGTTTCAAATATTGTTAAGGCCGAGGGCTGTCCATTGGAGGTGTTCATAACCGCGGGGCTGGTGAATGTAATATCTGGGTAATTCCGTCTGAAGTATACCTGTGGGAAAGAGGCAGGCAAAAAACAGAATATGAGTAAATTTTTCAAGCCTTTCTCTTTCTTGGAGGTTATACCTGTCTGTCTCCATCCAGGAAATCACAGCACTCATTGAGGAACAATTAGAAGCCCAGGCAAGCACACATGCTGTTAAACACCAGCCAAAACCCTCCGCTCGGCGGTGCTGAATACCCAACAACTTGGAGATCCACTTTACTTCTGATCACTTTGATTCACAGATATGCTTTATCACGCCACTAAACTGATAAGCAAAATCATTTTACTGACTCAAAACCCAGAGATAATTTAAAAACAGGAGGGGGGGGGGGAATGACAAAGAGGCCAGGCGATCGGGCATCTGTACTGAAGTTTCTCATTTTCGTGCATAAAATGAGCACAATGGGCTTGGATGCTAATCTCAGGTTGTAATCCCTATATATTACAAACCCTGACTGACAAGCATTGAAACTCTGGCCTCTACGTATGAAATATCCCGGCACTTAATTTGTGCAGCAAGGCCGTCGTGGGGCCTATAGAGCCACGATCTGTGGATAGCGGACCACAGTAATGAAAAGAGAAGCAAAGGCTATGACAATGACCCAACCAGGCGACTTCTCTCAAATGGAAGATGATACCAAATAATAGGACAGCTCTTTGCCAAGCCTTTGAATTCCTGAATTCTGCCAATTCCAAGCTGCAATAGAAGAGATACGGGTTCTCTGATAAACGTGTAATCGGAACATAAAGGACATGAAATGCTGTCAGGTCTCTCTGTTCCGCAATCATCCGTTTTTAGCGGCTGTATCATATCTGGGTTCCTTGACAGACGTGTATTACAAAATGAAATAATGTCGGGACTCGTGAGCTCTTATCTCCAAATGTGTTTGCGTGAAAAAGGCCTTCAAATGTAATTTTTTTTTTCCCTTCAAAGGAGAATGTGAAAAGTTTTGTTTGAGTCTTTAAAACAGAAAAATGCAGCATCTCTCTGAGCTGACACATGTCACAAGCTGGGTCTCGGGATGCTGGATCCACTTTACAAACCCCCAGCTGTGGATTTACATTCGTGGGTGCTGTCCACAAAGTTATCAGTGGGAATGAGGGACTTCCCAGGCTACAAGGTCACTGGCACCTACTTCCCTACTAAGTACCCTCCCTTGGCTAGCTTGCAGACTTCTCCCTAAAGACCGCAACATGGAAGATTCCATTTATGAAGGAAATGTCACTTAAGAAGAAATAGCCTACTGGAACACAACCTTGAGACTATTTCCCTAATACATGCTTTCGAACATAAAAAGAACCTGTTCTTTTTGGTGTGTCTGTGTATTCAAATTTCACATAATCTCCACCTACAGACTCTCTATTTCCCACAGGGCTAGTCATGTCTGCCTGTAACTCCAGTTCCAGAGGACCTAACGCCCTCTTCTGGACTCTGTGGGCACTGCATTCATATGCTGCATACACATCCACGGAGGCAACACACACACACACACACACACACACACATGGGTTAACAAAAATGGCTGAGAACCGTTTCAGGTGTGTATAAGAGCCCTGACTTGGTTTCTCCTACCACGTTTATAACACTTTCTGGATAACGATGTGCTTGAGGCTGAGCACCTTCTTCTAAATTTAAATTTAAATTTTTGTTTGTTTTTAATTTTGGGGAGTCAGGATTAATGCATGCCGGGCGAGACATTCTACCAATTGTAGATTCCCAGTCTCACAGCGTCTACATGAGATCAAGCCAAAAGATGGCCAACCTTCTCTACTGGGCCCTCAAGCCGCAGGCTGAGCCTAGGCTAAAAGGAACCAGTCTCTGTCTTTCTCCTGAATACCCAGCTGATACTGCAACATCTACTTAGCCTCCCTCCACACTGTCTGCCTCATCTGTAAAAACGAGATAACAAAGACTTACCTCATAGGAACTAATTAATGGCTACAAACTGCAGGCTGAAAACACGCCGAGCTAAGTGCTGGGTGTGCTAATGATGGCTGCTTGGAGAAGCAGCCCCTCGGTGAGGGGGGAAAGCAATGCTACAGAACGGAAGCATGAAACCACTTCAGCTCCGACTCCCTTTTGTGGGCCTTCTGAGAGGATCTTTGCCGAATCCCAGGCCTGGTGTTGAGACACTGTTAACGGAATTAATATGGTAGCCTGGGAGGCGGGAAGAGAGGAAGGCAGGCTAGGAGATGCCTGGGGCTTGGGGGACTAGGGCCTGCTGGTTGGTAACTCTGAACCCTTAGCTGGGCTTTTCTTCCTCAGTTTCTTCATGTGGCCAACGGTAATGGTGCCTCACCAGGACGTGGGGAAAGAGAGATGCTGCCATCACACTCAAGTCTGGGGGCGAATCTTCTGCTCCGCTTCATTCCTTTTGCTTAGATTCTTTACATAGTTCCTCTGATGTGGGCTGAAACCAAGGCCAGCCATTCCCTCGCCCGTCAGGGACCACATGCTACATCACAAAGAAACGTAACTTTCCCCTCGTGGACAGAGGAGAGCAGTGGCTTCCATTGACACTGCATTTATAAGATACCACTTGGTGGTGTGCTGCATTCTGGCTCCAGACCGTCAGGGTAGCCTCGCTCACCAGCAGAACTCTGGCTCGCTCACACTGATTCTCAAGGCCTCGTGCACGTCAACTGTAAGGCTGGTCTAGTTAGATTCCTGCCACTGGGCTTGCTGTCAAGTTAAGACTAGAGGTTTAGTCCAGCTTTTTAGATTATTGAGCAATGAATTAGCAAACTCTTACTCTTTTAGAAATCACCTTAAACATCTAAGATATAGAGAAATAGAAAGAGTTTATAGAAATAGAAAGAGTTTATAAACATCTGAAACAATGTCCTATTTGCAACCATCCAGCAGCAATGTGATTAGGAAAAAAAAAAAAACCAACAACAAAATAAAACCAAAAACCATTTTATTCAGAAGTAAAAAGTGGTGACAATAATGAAAAGACGGGTTGACAAACTAGATACGTGAGAGGAAGGACGGATCAAGACAAACTGATAACGAGGAATGCTCAGCGTGCAGATGACGGTTTCAGGAAAGCATCCAGAACACAGTCCAGTGCAGCAGAAGCCCCTGTGCAGAGGGTGAGAAGCCTGGAGGTGAAATCTGACTCACGGATGTCATCAGTGAAGAGGAAAAGGAAAGGATGACAGAAATGACTGTTTTACAAGGGGCAGCCCGGAGATGACTTACTGAGGAGAGGAACCACAGAGTGAGATGTGGAGACGGGATTGGCTGAGCAAGCAGAGTAACTGGGAATTAATATTTCAAGAAGCTTAAGGAGAAATGGTGTTATGAAGTTGACAAGGGTAATGTGACACACATATGAAAAGCACGGAATGCCTAGTATGATGACCCTTTCAGACATCAGTCATACCTGTGACTTCAATAAATGCAAATGGGTTAAAGCCATCCCTTTGTTTTTTTTTAATTTTTAATATTTTTTATTACATATTTTCCTCAATTACATTTCCAATGCTATCCCAAAAGTCCCCCATAGTGCCCCCCACTTCCCTACCCACCCATTCCCATTCTTTTGGCCCTGGCATTCCCCTATATTGGGGCATATAAAGTTTGCAAGTCCAATGGGCCTCTCTTTCCAGTGATGGCCGACTAGGCCATCTTTCGATACATATGCAGCTAGAGACAAGAGCTCCGGGGTACTGGTTAGTTCATCATGTTGTTCCAACTATAGGGTTGCAGATCCCTTTAGCTCCTTGGGTACTTTCTCTAGCTTCTCCATTGGGAGCCCTGTGATCCATCCAATAGCTGACTGTGAGCATCCACTCCTGTGTTTGCTAGGCCCCGGCATCGTCTCACAAGAAACAGCTATATTTGGGTCCTTTCAGCAAAATCTTGCTAGTGTATGCAATGGTGTCAGCGTTTAGAAGCTGATTATGGGATGGATCCCTGGATACGGCAGTCTCTAGATGGTCCATCCTTTCATCACAGCTCCAAACTTTGTCTCTGTAACTCCTTCCATGGATGTTTTGTTCCCAATTCTAAGAAGGTGCACAGTGTCCACACTTTGGTCTTCATTCTTCTTGAGTTTCATGCGTTTAGCAAATTGTATCTTATATCTTGGGTATCCTAAGTTTTGGGCTAATATCCACTTATCAGTGAATACATATTATGTGAGTTCCTTTGTGATTGTGTTACCTCACTCAAGATGATGCCCTCCAGGTCCATCCATTTGGCTAGGAATTTCATAAATTCATTCTTTTTAATAACTGAGTAGTACTCCATTGTGTAAATGTACCATAATTTCTGTATCCATTCCTCTGTTGAGGGGCATCTGGGTTCTTTCCAGCTTCTGGCTATTATAAATAAGGCTGCTATGAACATAGTGGAGCATGTGTCCTTCTTACCGGTTGGGACATCTTCTGGATATATGCCCAGGAGAGGTAGAAAGGCTAGGATTGCATCTCTGAGCGAAAGCCAACTCCATGCATGTAAGGAAGGCACATTTCTGGTATTAATGACAAAGGCATATGCAGCAAATGAGGACAGGGTGAAGGGGAACAAGGGTCCACCTCAGCGTTGAGCAGCCTAGAATTAAAACCCAAAGGCCTTACACGAACACAGAAAGACTGCTCGAATTGTAGACAGTACAACTCATAACGGAAGTCATAAATATCTGCAAGTTGAGAAAAATAAGAATATTCAAAGTGAATGTGAGATGAGCCATAAAGAGAGGCATATACTGTCTGTATGGGACGTTCATTTCCACATAGGAGTCACATGAGAAAAACTAATGTAGGCACAGTAAGGACCATTTAGTTAATAAAGCAGATGGACAGAAAATCACTAGGCTGATCATTGCTAAGAGAGAGCACTCAAAACAACCTCTTATAAAGATTTCCAGAGCACCAGGGCACAAGGGCACAAGAAAGAATGAATTATCAAGTAAGCTGACAGGAGAGAAAGCGTTATTTACCACAGAACAATGACAGTGTAAATGTTAACTAAAATAGAAAACTATTATATTACTAGCAGATGTTCCTCTTAAATAATTTCTGTGATAAAAAGAAAATCAAACCTAAACTATAAACTATATGTATGAAACAGAGCTTTGATGGAAGCTGACTGTGCAAAAAACTGAGGTATGACTAAAGCAGTATTATATTTATATCACAAGTAGCATAATGTAGTTACTATGTTAGCTTTACAGCTGTTATAGTTAATATCATGCGTGTATACACTCTTACAAAGAACGACACATGTACACATAAAAAAATTCTGTACCCTTGGCAGCTATTATCTGCTAGGCTGGCTATTACAAACAGTTATCAAATCATTTAATCCCAAAAGCTATATTGGAGAACCTAGGTGAGGCTCTTGCCATTGCCAGGAGTGAAAGCTTGGTCCCGAACACTGTTCCAACTTCTGTTTTCATTTCTAAATTCTCTGTAAAAAGCCTTACACACTTTGCCGCCTCAAGATGCCTTCCATCTTGTTCACAATGTGAAGCACATTTTAAAACACATGGCTTCCAGTGACTTCCTGGCTTTGTGTTTCTGTTCTCTAAGCCATAGCTTCCTCAGCAGACATAAAGTTCAGAGAACCTGAACCATAGCCCAGAGCACTGCATCTAATGAGCATCAAAACCTCGTCCCCGATGCTGTCACCTTCGTGGCTCACTTGCTGGCCTTCTCTGGTCTGTTATCACCGATGACTAAAGGTATGCTCACACACGCTTCGCACGTGGTAGCCAACACAACACTTTTATATACGCACAACCCATTAACTTACCAGTTTTAGAATTGACTTTACTTATTCGTGGGTCAGGGTGTGTCTGCGTGATTAGGGACGCCTGTGGGATGTGCACACGATGTCTGAGTGGAATGCCTGCTTGTTACGTGAGTTCTGGAATCCAAACTCTGGCCCACATGACTGAGGAGCAAATGCTCTTAACTAATGAGCCATCTCTCCAGCCCCTATTTGTAAGGAGCTGATATGGTGGTAAAAGGGGAGCCTAGGGTTTAGCTGCGACTGCTTACCCACGACTGGCAGGATGCTAAGACGCGGTTTCTTGTTCTATTGTCTTTAATAGATACTTAAGATGTTACACAACCCCAAGCAATTTTATTCTGCCTATATTGTTGAGAAATCTGAGAAATATAGAAAGGAATGAAGGTCAAAAGCCACACCTGTATTGTGGAGCCTACTGTTACAGCTGTATGACAGTAAGTCCCTTAGACCAGAGTGCAGTTACCCGAGGCACCCATGGGTGCACATGGAAAGCTCCCATGCAGCCTGAGTGTCCTTAAAGCCTTTCCACTCCACACACTAGGCGGTTGCTTGAGGTGTAATCAAGTCTGGAGACACCCTGCTTGCGCATTTACCTTCTCCAGAAGGTAGGAGAAGACAAACAAAGGTTTCTTTGGACCCAAAACTCAACAAAGGTTTATGGAGATAGGCAGGAGCAAGCGATACTGGTGTTCTTTACGAATTTTAAGGAAAAGAACAGGGGCGGCCTGACGCCTCTCTAGTAGACCTTTTTATAACAAACAGATTCCATTTTCACCTTAACCTAACTTCCTGGATGAATCCCAACAATACCTGCATTGCAATGTGTTAAGCATCCATGAGAAAGAAATGTAATGAGTCTGCTGTCAGGGCTCACGCCCTCTTGGGCACGCCTGCTTGCACGTGCACATGTGCACACACCTTCCCTGGGTGCTCCTGCCAAGTCCTGGTAGACCTGACTTCAACCCTGGACGTGTTGAAGCTTTGTCTCCCGAGGCTTATAATTGAAAAGGGCACACAGTGCTTTTTTTTTTTTTTTAAACCAGACCCCTGGTGCCAAATGGCGAGGAGGGAACGGGTGAGACACACTGTAATTAAGGCTGCTGGGCCAACTCACCTGTTTTGCTGTTTCGGTGAGGGCAGCGGCTTCGCCCTTGCCCAGCTGCTGAACCATCTTGTAAAAGAGGCTCTCTGGATTCTGCAGCAAGACATACGGCTCATCATATTCTTTCAGTCTTCCTGAATCCAAAACCTGGGGATCAGCAGAAAAAAAGCCCACTGAGACACACAATGTCTTGCAGCAATATATTATCACACAGACAATGCTTCGGAAAGGGGCGGGACCAGGGAGAATACAGACGATCTATTTGGGTGGTAGCCTGGAGAATCCCTGAAAGGTTTGATTACCCAGAGCTACACAGCAAACAAAGGCCAACCTGACCTTTTATTATTTTAATGTTACAGGGAAGTTAGAAAAATGAAAGTTCTAGACTATTATTACAGGGGTGCTCAGCTGTCTGTTGCTCTATGCATTCTGCCAAGGCTGTTAGGGGAGTCTTTTAGTGCTTTTAAAACCTCCAGACTCTGAGCTTTGAGGGGTGCATATATGTACACGCAGAGCTAAGGAATCTATGGACTGAAGAGAACCAGCCTGTTTAATAGAACATGGGTCATGTCAGAAGAGCCAAGCGACAGTGGCTTGAGAGTAAATCACCAAGCTGGATGGATCTGAGCAGTAGCTGGTGGGAGAAGCGCGTCCTGAGGTTCTTTGGGGCTGACAGGGGGGACTAAGCCTGATGAGTTGTATTCTACAGTCAACCCCAGTAAATGACAGACGAGCGACTTTAGCACTGCTGTGCACAGATGAAAATGATAGAAATCTAATCTCTCTCTGGATAAGACTCAGAAAGTCATAGAGACACCGAGCTCAGAATTCTGATGACCTCAAGTCCGCACAGCCTTCGGGGCAGCTCGGTCTGAAGGGCACAGGGCTGGGTATCTTTTGAGCTTCCCTTTCTGGCTTCCTTCTCTCTCTCCCTTTAGCTGCCGGCCTTGCAGCCAGCAGCCAGCTCATTGGTCTACCCTGGGGATGGAGAGGTGGAGGGAGGCGCTCGTCCACTATTAGTGGCTTTGGTTAATGGTTTCAGACAGAAGAGAGAGTTGGAGACAGCTGGCCCAAATGACGCACGCACCGAGGGAAACAGCTCCCATGTAGGTGATACTTACTCCGTTCTTCATTGGGCTGTGTTTAGAGTAAATCCACCTCGAGAGAATCCACTGAAACTCTATGCAGGGCTGGGGTTGTTTTTCTGTATCTGGATATTACAGTTAATTTGGCCCATGGTATTTAATCGGAAACATTTATAGAGTCCCCTAAAGGGCATTTTTTTCTGTTAATCTTTTGTTTACTACTGTGAATTGCTGCTAAGGGCTGCTTTCTCAAAAGAGTTCAAGAATAATTGAATCTGCCACATCCACATAATAATTAGAATGTCCTATAATTTGGCATGCCAATTTAGAGGCCCCGAATGTGTAATTTTACTTAAGTGTTGCATTGCAGGGCATAGCCACTCCTCCTGACGTTAACGAAGGGCGAAATCACAGTTTTGAAATGCAGGTCTCTCCTTTGCTAAAGGCTAAGTAAATGAGTCAACTTACTTTACAAAACGATGAACTTTCTACTCTGCAGAAGCAAAAAGTAAACTTAAAATCACGCTTCGGAGGTAGACCCTGAGTTCTCCGACTGTAACAGACTGCCTGAATTTAAGATTTATTTTATTTATATGAGTACAGACACTTTCTTCAGACACAACAGAAAAGGGCATCAGATCCCATTACAGATGGTTGTGAGCCACCATGTGGTTGCTGGGAATTGAACTCAGGACCTCTGCAAGAACAGTCAATGCTCTTAACCGCTGAGCCATCTCTCTAGCCTGAATTTATAACAACTGCTCTTTTGTCCCCATCTAACTTCCTACTGAATGTATTAAAATGTAAGATGGGTCTTTCCCCTTCCCACAGGGTATGAAACACACAAATGACACTCAGAGTGGCAGATCTCAAAAGTGACCATCATTTGTAAAGGCCCAGTCAGCAAACACTCTCAGAAGGCAGGAGGGTTTGTAACAGAAGTGTCAGAAAGACCATTGATTAAAAAAAGTACTCTCTGCCTTCTTAGTATTAACAACAATTTGTACTTTAGTTTGTTGAGAAGTTTAAAGGTTTAAAAATAAATATTTTTAAATTTATAAATATTTTAAAATATGTATATGTATGTGTCCATGTGCATACCCATGTGTTCATGTATATATGTATGTGTATCTGTGTATATATATGTGTGTGTCTGTGTTTATATGTGCACCCCTGTGTGTGTGTCCATGTGTGTGTATGTGTCCCTGTGTGTGTCCCTGTGTGTATATGTGTCCCTGTGTGTGTGTCCATGTATGTGTGTGTCCCCATATATGTGTGTCCATGTGTGTGTATATGTGTCCTTGTGTGTGTATATGTGTCCCTGTGTGTGTGTCCGAGTATGTGTCCCTATGTGTGTCCATGTATGTGTGTGTGTGTCCTTGTATGTGTTTTCATGGGTGTGTGTGTGTGTGTGTATGTCCATGTGTATGTGTGTGCATTTGTAGTTGTCCACAGAGGTCAGAGAGGCTGAATTTCCTGAGAGCTGAGGTCGCCAGTGATTGTGGGTAACCCCATGTTGGTGCTGGGAATAGAACTCAGGTCCTCTGCAAGGGCTGCAAGTGCTCTTAACTGCGGAGCCATGTCTCCAGCCCAGCTGGATAGTTTTCACTTGGAGGCATATAACAGAATTGTGATAATTATTACAAATTATTTATTTTGCTGGGAGAGTGAGCTCAGGTGTAATTCATGCCAAGTGACACTCGACAAGGAAGAGATATGTCCTTAGCCCTTAGAACTTTTGAACAATTTGCATGATAACGCTTTGAAAATGTAAACTACGACAGGCTTTTTAAGTGTGGTTTTGACATGCCTTATCACAGGGCTAGAGTGTAGCTCAGCCTAGGTTCTGTTTCTAGTAACACAACACACACATGCATACACACACACAAACACACACACACATGCAAGGATGCACACACACACACACACACACACACACACACACACACACACAGAGTATTTAAAAAGGAACCAGAATGTTATCACACCAAATAAATGAATGGGCTAAGAGCTGGGGGTGGCAGACTCTGATATCTAAATGCCAGGTAGCAAAAACGTGGTCCAGTGAGATTAATGACAAAAGAGAAATCTCTGCATGGGATAGTTTTGTTGTGTTTTTAAAAGACAAGAGTCCTGCCTGGAGAGATGGCTCAGTGGTTAGGAGCACAGGCTGCTCTGCCAGAGGACTCTAGGTTAATTCCCGGCACCCACATGACAGTACACAACAGCTATAACGCCAGCCCCATTGGCTCCACTGCCCTCTTCTGGCCTCCACAGGCACAGAGTCAATCACGCAGGCAACAGGAGTAAACACATAAAACAAGTAAACAAGCACGGCCAAAACAAACCACAGGACAGGCTGCGCTGCAGCTCACGCTGGCTCACGCTCTAGTAACAGAGCACAGCTGGGACTTGCAGTTGCTAGGTCCTTCTGCCCTTGTGTCACCAGTGCTGGAATCACAGCTGTGAGCCACCACACCTGGCTTGTAGTGTTCAGAAGAACAAACCCATTACTTGGGGCACGCGAGGCAAGAGTTCTGCCAACTAAGCTACGTTCCCAGCATCTGTCTTAGTTCTTGAGAAGTAACATCAAATGGGATTGTTTGCCCATTTCCAGCTCTTACCGTCATCAGTGTTCACCCCCACACTCGGGACAAGTAAGGTAACATCTGTCTTTGCCATCCATCCCACAACAGCACCATCTGAGGAAGGGAGACTCCTCAGAGAGGAGCATGATTGGTCACGTGCTCCCTATCTGACATGAGCATTGACCATCAGATAAATTATGTGACTTGGCCCCGGCCAGAGGCAACCGTGCTGGGACTCATGCCCTTCTGGGTGTCCAGAATATAACATTTATTATCAGATATAAAGGACTAGCAAGGAGAAATGAAAACAATTTTTATCATCCCTCCTCATTTGGATAATATAACTCTGCCTGACTCAAGAAAACACACTCTAATCAGAAACTTGTCGCCTGTTCAGTCCAGTGCAATTTTAATCACACTGGGGACTTAGATTATATCCTGTGTGCATGGTATATAGCCCCAAATGAATAAAGAAAAACAATTTTTATTCCCCTTTCCAGGATCAATAATGAACGAGTTACATGCGGGCAAAAATGCATGGGAAGACAATTCAGGTGACCTCAAAGCTGTGTGTTCACTCAGCGCGGTTATCACACACTTAGTGATCCATGTCATTAAGAAGTTACTGTGCAAGGGAGGAAGATCCCCAGGGAGGATGGGGCAGCGTGGACCATCACACAGGCTCATCAGACACGTGAAAATTCAGATGGGAGGACACGACCGCATTCAAGACACAAACAGCACGAGCCCTGACTGAGATGCTCTGTCATCTATCCCATGAGCCTACCCCCATGGCAGGCTCACGAGACTTCTCTAATTCACTGGAGTCTCTAAAGCCTGGCACCATCTGAGCATACCAAGTTCTCAATGCTGAGTGGCAGAAAACCAGTCAAAGGACTTGACTCTCAGGGCACAGCTGGGCCGTGCCCAGTGGTGGGAGAAGTGAGAAGTCAAGAGGGAAAGAGTCCAGCATGCACTGGGAGCAGGTCAGGTGGGATGGCGGGAATACAGAATGGAAGACAAGGACTCAGAAATCACGTGCTTCAAACCGACAGCTGCGGGCAAGACAGAGTTTAAAAGGAAGACTCAAGGCACGGACGGGCTCTGTAAACACTTGGAGAGAGAAAGGAGAGAGAGATAGACAGTTATTTATACTTGGGTGCATATGGTTGGGGGTGGGGCATCTTGAGAGCCAGGTGCACAACTTTTATATACTCAGCCACTGTGATCAAATAATCTAGATTTTTCAGAACAAACAAACAAACAAGCAAGCAAGCATAAAAATAGTGAGTTTTCCATTTTTCTCTTGGTATGTTTAATAAGAAAAGTCTCCTGGAATGTTCTGCTTAGGTCCCACCCCCACCCCCCGGACCCAAATAAACTGTAAACCAAATCCCACATTAATGCTTCTCCGACAGCCATGCTCATCCCCAGATCTCTCCAGGAACAACAACCTCAAATTGCTCAGTGCTGTCTAGCAGGTTAAGGACAAATACACTGGGTGAGTCAGCTAGTTATATAAGCTTAGCAAGGATGAGTTATCAGACCTCCATCTCTGCAGAGATGGGGTAGTTGTCCCAGATGTGAAAATTGGATGGATCCATTTCAAAATAATTTAATCCAGTTTATCCACAGGGCATAACCACTCCTGACATTACAGGAAAGAAAATAAGATTGCAGTTTTAAAATATAGGTCTCTTTCATGCAAGAGACTAAGGGAGGAAATCAAATTGCTTTATAAAGTGATGTGTCTTCTATTCTGCAAGAGCAAAACATAACCTTAATCTTCACCCCTCGCCTCTCGCGCTCACATTCTTCTTCTGGAGTCTGAACTGCCATGTTAGTTATTTGCACCCATTTAGGACTTGAAACTGTAAGCATATTTTCGATGGGACATTTTTTTTTTCCTTTCTCTCCTTTTTCAATGACCTAGTTTTGGCCAAGTAGGCTCATCAAAGGAAAGTTCCACTAAGGTGAAAAAAGAGACTTAAGTAAAAGTCTGGTTAGTTCGGAGTTGCTCTGCTCTTCAAGCTGGGTGTGTGACTACAGTTACGGGTTGTACTTTATCTGGGAAAACAACTAAGAAGAAAGGTAAAGATTATAAGACCACAGTGTGGCCTGTCAACAGGGAGCCACAACCCGAGACTCTGAGCCTGCGGTTCTCTAGAATTCCCTACAATTCCCTGATTGCAGACAGGGACAGCCTCTAACACAGGCAGCGGTAGTAGCTGTGGACCCTAGTCAATCGTCTCTTGCTCTTGCTCCTGGGAGAGCCCAGAGCTGTGTGAACAGAAAGCTCAGGGACTGGGAGGAAGCCCTGCTATGCGCTGAAGGGAACGCAGAAGCCAGGTATCCAGCTAATCCTAAGAAAGGGGGGAAAAGCCCGAGTCGAACGCGGAGAGAGCGCTGAGTATCGGGAGAAGGAGGCTTTCTAATTTGTCAGCCTTGCTCCCTTGTTTTGTGGCAACTGAGCAAATGAGAGCGATTAAATTAGCTGTCATAAACACTACAGCGCCGTGTTTAATAAAGTTAAAATTGAGAGAACATCTTCATAGAACAGAATTCTGAGCCTAACACATTAATGGTGCTTAATGAACCAAAACTGTTTTTTTGTTTTTGGTTTTTTTAAATCCCTTTGGAAAGCCAACACATAAACAAAGCCATGAATTGGGCCACAGTTGTTTCCCAACAAGCCTTTTGTTTGATTTACTCACAGTAAACAAACCGTTCCTATCTGCCTTGTGGGGTGTTCGCAGAGTAAGTCTAATCGCTACACCGTAAGCACTTGCAATCACTCAACTTGATGGTGCCATGCAGTTGCTTATGGCCCTCATCAGCATCCCTCCCTTGGTTAGCCACTCCCTGAGCCTGGCCCCTGGCCTCTGGCACATTTGCAGCTGATTGACAGGTTGTGGTGGTTTGAATGAGAACGGCCCCCATGAGCTCATAGGCTTTAAAGCTGGGTCCCTCAACAGTGGACCGATTTGAGAAGGATTGGGAGGTGTGGCCTTGTTATTTTTGAAACCTCAAAGCCCACACCAGCCCCAGTTGCCTTACCCTAACTCTGCAGAACAGGATGTAAAGGTCTCAGCTTCTGCTCCGGCCTACCTGCTTTCCATCATGATGATCAGGGACTAGCCCTCTGAAACTGTAAGCCAGCCCACCAGGCTAAATGCTTCCCTTCTAAGAGTTGCCTTGGTCATGGTGTCTCTCCATAGCCATAGAGCGGTAGCTAAGACACGTGCGTTATGTCTGTAATGCTTTGGAACAACAGGACGGAACTCTTGTTTTCTACAGGAATGGGCATTCCTGAAGCCAAAACTGCTTCAAACTTTAAAGGTTAGACAAAGAACACCCACGGCAATTTGATCCCAAAAGTCTCCAAAGGCCACTACCTTGTTCAAAGCTTAGTGGCTATAGCAGTGCTAACTGGGAGCCGGTAGAACCTTTAAGAGGTGGAGCCTATTGGGAGTTTTTAGGACAATGTGGTTGTGCCCTTGATGGGGACTGTGGAATCTTGGCTCCTTCTTTTCTCTCTGGCACCCTGGCCATGGCGGAAGAGCTCTGTCTTGTTACACATTCTCCCATGATGCACCACTTCACCACAGAACCAGAGAATCCCAGCTGGAAACTTCCAATTATGGAGCCGAACAAATCTTTTAAAAAGCTGATTTTTTTTTTTTTGTATTTTGTTACAGTCACAGAAAACTGGCAGGCACACTGGTGTTCTACCAAGCTGAAAGTCGTGGGATGATCAGTTCTAAAACACATCTGAAGCTTCATCCTGGCTGGATCTATCAGGGTCTAAGTCCCCATCTGTGAAAGAAGAGGATGCATGTCTTTGGGTCCCCTAAGCTGGGGACCTGTGCCATTCTTACAACAGAAAGCAGCTCAACTGATCGTATTTCTGCTTCTTGGGGGAATCGCCTCTGACATTGCTTTGTCTCTAATATCTCTATGGCCAGGGGACATGATCTGAAGACTTCCCCACACTGGAGTTCTGAGGGGGAGGGCCAATGTCACAGGGAAACGCAAGGTCACGTGTTCAAAGAGAGCCCTTCCCAAGTTGACTTCACCCTGGTCTCACCCACGTATCCCAGGACTTGCGTGATCACCTTGGAAACCAACACGGGGACTCCTCTCTCCTCCCACATTCAATCCAAGTCCAGTCACTCTGTTTGCCACCTCACCCAAATCCACTCAATTCTCTCTCTACACTGCTAGCCTCAGTCCGAGCTGCCAACACTCAGGAGGGAGAAAGCACAGCTGCCAGAAAGACAGCAGCCACGCACCGCAGGACAAGGGGAACACCACCGTGGCTTCATTCTCCATACCAGAGAGAGAGATAGTGCAGTGGGGTGAGGCCAGGAAGGGAGGGAAGGGCCAGATTGTAACCTGCCGTGTCAAACCACACTGAGGATAAAGATGTAGATAATGAGGGAATAAACAGGCCCTGAAGATTTACCAGGAGACACTAGCAAGGCAAACACTGACACCACTGACAATAACAGAGGTGAAGGGATACTCAAGATGTTCGTACCTACATACCCACGTGTGGGTTGAATAGTGACTGGCCAGAGTTAGAGATGATTGCTTGGCATTTCTGCAAGATTCTGTCCTTCCCTGCTGTGGACCGGTGAGCCCCATGAAACATCCCTAGGACCTACAGGTCATGCAGGTGGCCAGGGCTGTATAGGAAAGCAGACTGAGCAAGCCGTGGAGAACGAACCAGTGAGGAGCATTCTTCAACAGCTTCTGCTTTAGTCTCTGCCCTGGATTCTCCCACTGATGGACCATAAAGTGTTACGATGAAATGAAATAAACCGTCATTCTAAGGTGCGTGTGGTCCTGGCATTTCCCAGAGCAACAGAGAGCAAACTAGGAAAAACCCTAAGATAACCACACTTAACCTTTCTCTTCCTTTACACGCGGGTGCTGGGAACTGAGGTTAGAGTTCTCTGCAAGAGTAGTGTGTGACAAAAACTAGCCAGCACAAGAGCTCATGACTACCCAGCCATTTCTCCAGCCCCAGGAAGATTAGTTTCTGACCAGGGAAGCCGTGACAAAGGTGGCGCACTGGCTGGTTCTGTGTGTCAACTTGACACAAGCTAGGCTATCACAGAGAAAGGAGCCTCCCTTGAGGAAATGCCTCCATGAGATCCAGCTGTAAGGCATTTTCTCAATTAGGGATCAAGGGTGGGAGGGCCCATTGTGAGTGGTGCCATCTCTGGGCTGGTAGTCTTGGTTCTATAAGACAGCAGGCTGAGCAAGCCAGGGGAAGCAAGCCAGTAAAGAACATCCCTCCATGGCCTCTGCATCAGCTCCTGCTTCCTGACCTGCTTGAGTTCCAGTCCTGACTTCCTTTGGTGATGAACAGCAGTATGGAAGTATAAGCTGAATAAACCCGTTCCTCCCCAACTTGCTTCTTGGTCATGATGTTTTTTTGTGCAGGAATAGAAACACTAAGACAGGTGGCATGCACAAAATAACACTGTCCTACTACCACGGAGTATGAAGCAATATTATGAAGCACTGCCTGGTTTGGGACATTTCATTGGGGTGTAATTCCTCTTAAGATGGTCCTGCAAATACACTAGGACAGACAGTAAATAGAGGAGCACACCAAAGGCAGATGCATAGTAGGACTCAATGCACACATAAGCCCTTAAGGCACTGCTGGCAACAGAAGAATTAGCTGGGGCTTTGCTTACTGGGGGTTCCTATCATTTTTTTTTTAGAAGGAAGGATAAACGGACAGTGGTGTGAGCATCTGTGGGCACTGCCAGGGCAGGACTCACCATTATCTTGTCACTGTCAATGATGGTGTTCAGTCTGTGAGCAATGGTGAGCACTGTGCACTGGGCAAACTTCTCCCGGATCTTCTGTTGTATCAACTCATCCGTTCTGGAATCACAGAGGTCACCGTCGAGTCAGCAAAGATGGGGACAGGTCACGTGACCCTCAACAACATTTGTAAAAATCCTTTATTATCATCCCTATTATTATAGAGAGCTCAGGCTGGTTTTGACCACACTATGCCATTGAGGTGGCTTTGAACCCCAGACCCTTCTACGTTAGGCTTCGAGATGCTTGGGTTACAGGCATGCCAACCTCTCCTACGTACCCTCCCCTCTTGGAAACCTAGAATCTAAACAGCCTAGCTAGAAACAACGCAAATGATTCTTCTTCCTCCAAACTGCTCGACACAGATTTGGAATTTAGGAATCTGACTCACTTGTGAGGCCTAGGATACAAGCTCAGCATCCCTTTTCTGAATAGCTGAATGCTTGAGGCTGAATGCTTGGAGGTAGAAGGTTTTAGATGCTGGACTCTGGGGTATTTGCATGTACATAAACGAGATATGCACAGCCAGAAGATGATTTTACAAAATATACAATTCTGCACACAAGACACTAGTGCACCACACATCTGGAGGGCCGATACACACAGACATCCCTTAGTGCCATCAAATGCTTCCTGTGAGCCACACCTAGAACTCCCATTCAACAGCACATTCGTGTTAGCCTCGGCTCTGTACCTTGGGTCCACATTTGCAGTTGCTTCATCAATGATCAGTATTCGGTTTTTCTTTAGAATCGCCCTTGCAAGGCACACTAACTGTCTCTGTCCAACACTGAAATTGGATCCCGATTCTGCTAATTCAGTATCCATTTTTCCAGGAAGATCTTCAATGGCCTCTTTAAGTTGTACCTGTAGATGTAGTCAGAAGGATGACGCTTTTATAAATGAACTATTAGACAAATATCTTCATGATAAGCTCTGGAGTACTTCTTCCTGGAAGCCTCGTGAGGATAGAGGTAAGCAATGATAAGCATGGTCTGTTGGTCCTGGGTTATGAGTAACACGGCTTAAGTATGTTAAATGTGTCAGGGAAGACTACCCTCTAGGTAAAACAGGGCAAGACAGGGAATATCTCTTTGACAAGATTTAATTTTGCTTTTTAAATTGTGTTTGGTATGTGTATGTGTGTGCCTGTGTGTGTGTGTATCTATGTGTATGTGCCTGCATGTGTCTCTCTGTGTGTGCACCTGTGTGTATATGTGTACCTGTGTGTATATCTGTATGCATGTGTGTGTGCCTCTGTGTGTCTGTGTGTGCTTGTGTGTGTGTCTGTGTGCCTCTGTGTGTCTGTGTGCATGTGTATGTGTTTCTGTGTGTATCTATGTGTTTTTGCCTGTGAGTATGTGTGGTTCTGTGTGTGTATGCCTGTATGTCTGTGTATATATCTATGTGTGTGTCTGTGTGTTTATCTATGTGTGTGTCTATGTGTGCCTGTGTGTGTATATGTGCTTCTGTGTGTGTGTGTGCCTGTGTGTGTGTCTCTGTGTGTGTCTGTGTCTGTGTGTACCTGTGTGTGTATATGTGCCTCTGTGTGTGTGTGTGTTTGTGTGTGTCTATGTGTCTATGTCTATGTATATCCATGTAAATGCAGTTGCCTGTAGGAGCATAAAGAGGGCATCAGATGCCTGGAGCTGTAGTTACAGGTAATATGAGTGGCCTGGTGTGGAAAAGAATGTGGGATTTCTGTAATAGCAACAAGTGGCCTTAGCTAATGAGCCATCTACATAACGTCCTGAAAATGTCCCTTCTTAATGGTTAGTTAAGAGATAGCTTTAAGAGTTCACAGAGACAAAACACAGGACAGATTAGTGACTGAGAGTCATGGAGGTTAACTATAAGGTGACAGATAAAACTCTTAATCACTATGATGACCCAAAGTGCTACAAATTTATCAAAGCCACTGACCCACATTTCTACAGGGACCACTTCCTGACATCTAAATTGTACCTCAGTGAAGCTGGTGCATCTCAGAGCCACCCACCCTACCAACCTAACTCCCTTCCTGCTACATGACATCCACCAAGATCCTCTGCCCACAAATTGTGGAAGTCTCAGAATTGAAGCTCTTCCTATATATGCACGATATACTACAGAAAATGTAAAATACACTTATATAATGTCATTTACATAAATGTAATTTATGCAAATAATGTGCATAAATGTAAAGTATGGCCAAGTTTGCCAGCAGACATTCTGCATAGGAGTTGTTGTAGGAAGGCTGGCCAACAGACATTCTGCATAGGAGTTGTTGTAGGAAGGCTGGCCCCCTGAAGAAATAACCCTGTAGGTACCCTACCATTTTGGAAGATTTTAATTAATCAGAAAAGTTTGAAGAAGCTCCAGCGACTGGGACCCACTTCTTCACGGTCAGGAGTCCTGGAGTGTGTTCCTCCTAAGTTCAGTCTGATATCACTAGAGCTATAAAATGAATTTACTCTAACTTCATCGGTGTCCTACAGTGAACGGCAACCCATGGGAAGGCGAACACAACATAAGCTCTTCTTGCCCCATCCTTGGTCTGCTTTCAGTAAGCTACCTTTGAAGAACTTGAGTCATAAGATATCAGACTACATCACTGGGCGGTGGTTCAGGCCTATGAATATTTCTTCTGGAGAAATTTTACTGAACATGGGCCAAACTCGGGGTTATCCTCAAGAGATTCAGAACAAAGGGTCAGGACACTTCAGTAACAGAGCAGCAGACTGAAGAGTGGGCTCCGGGGCTTGATCTCGGATCCTCAGGCTGGGCAGGAAGCCCGTTGCCAACTGAGCTGAGATCTCCCTGTCCCAGATCTGTAAGATGAAAAGCATCAACCTGTAACGCCTGGGCTTAAGTCCTGCCTGGCTCTCCCAAAGACAAGCTCCTGACTTCTCCCTGTCTTTGCTTTCTCACCTGCAAATGAGACACAATGTTATCACAGCCCAGATGCCTATCTTCATGAGCCTTTGCTCATAATGAGTCAGTGCTTGTAAGTATTTAGAGCGGTGCTTGCTACAAAGAGATCAATCGACATTGTCTGTTACTAGTCATAGCCTCACCCAGGTCTCTTCATGTTGCTTTTCTTTATTGCATTTATCAGTCTTAATTTGGTATGCATTTGGCGGTGCCCTAACTTCTCCACAAGAATTTCAGTTCCAAGTGGGAGGGCCATGTCTATCTCGATGACTATCTAATAGCTTAGGAATCTGCAATAAGCTCTCAATAAATAACTGTTCAAACCTATGACGGAGACATAAGAGTGTCTCATCCACACCTGTTTCTACAAGTTAGAAAATGAATTCATATGAGTATGCTTTTATATAGAATACAATCACATTACTAAATGATTGTAAGAGATACATATCACTTATAAAAATTAATTGGCCCCAGGATATTACAGCAGTGATACTTAAAATAGGGAAAGCATTTAAAATTATAATTTCGGGAAAGTTGATCCAGCTATAATATTCTAAACTATTTGTTTCAGTACGGAACAGTTTGGATTATATTTTAAGTTGGGAACAATAGGGAAAATACAACAAAATTGTAAATATTTGTAAAAGTCCCTGAGGTTATGATCACACACAATCTCCCTGCTATGCACCCTCAGGCATGGTTGACAGGGATGCTCGATGCTGTTTGTACTCTCTGGGAGTCTGAATGAGAAATGTCCCTTATAGGCTCCTATATCTGAGCATTTGGTCCCTGATTGTTATTGGTGTTTAGGGGGGTTATGGATCCTTTGGGAGGTGTAGCCATGGTGGAGGTGGTCACTATGGGTGGGCTCTGGGGGTTTCGCCCCTCATCCTATTTCCCGTTATCTTTCTATCTGCTTCCTGTACATGGATGAGAGCGTGAGCACACGGGTTCTGGCTCCTGCTCTCTGTTGCACTCCTCCCTCACCCTGATAGGTTCTACCCTTCTGGAACCCACTTCTGTAAGATGTTTCTCACCACGGTATCCACCATAGCAACCATAAAGTAGTTGGCAGATTACTGACTTTACATAAAGAAAGGCCATTGTGTCTGGAAAGAGAAGAGATGGAAAT
Organism: Mus caroli; assembly: GCF_978045245.1. NCBI lineage: Eukaryota > Metazoa > Chordata > Mammalia > Rodentia > Muridae > Mus > Mus caroli. Next base: position 115,593,756 of record NW_028227267.1, read on the forward strand.
GCCTTCACAGAATGAAGCTATGAGTAAACGGGGGAGAGGGGAACCAAGCCCAGGAAATGCAGGGCCTGGGGGAGATGGGCTGCGTGCAGAGGAGGTGCTGAGAGACACGTTCCCTGATGGGTATCGCACTGATGCTCAGGTTTCTGCCCCGTGGTGTCCCCCTGTACAAGGAGACACATCCTAGTAGATCGCCCCATCTGGGACATCACTAGATGACTCTGACACCCACAGACATCCCTGTTCTTCATGGTCTGCTCTAGTTCAGGCTGACCTAAGACAGAAACAATACGCAGCCGATCTGTTTTCAGTTTTAACTGCCGTGATCATTTGGCAGGTTCCATCTTTATTTACTACGTCTGCCGTTTTACACAGCGGCCACTGTTTCCAGGATGCTCCATGAGGTACTCAATAGTAGCAATATTTCTGCTCTTTGTCACTGACTGTTTGGAGCACACAACTTCAGTAAAGCTAAACAACAAAATGGACAATATTCACAGGAACGTTTCCTGCCTGAATGTCAATCCCACCTTCTCTTTCTGGTGGTCTCCTTTCCAAGAGAGGAAGGGGGGTGGGAAACAGGGGGATGTAGGAAATGCCTCACTTCTTCCTTTCACTTCCAGGATATAAAACCAGCAGCGTTCTCTGTGGGCCCTCACGTGAACCCGTGGGCTTGGGTTCCCCATCTGCACTGACATCCTTTATAAAAGGATCAGGGGTTTGGGTCGCCCTCCCGGTCTCTTCCTCTCCCTCCTTTTTCTTACACATGCTATGTTTAGGGCCACGGCCCCTCAGTCATGCATGCTTTAGCCTACTTTAAAAAGAACAGCCAAGGTCACCAGCTTTCCCACTATTCATGGAAGGCAGGGCCTGCTCTGCTTCGGATACAGTGTAAGGACGGGAGTCACAGGGATAACAGAGGACATGAGATAGCCATCCAGGGAGCCCACGTGTCACTGGGGCATGGCCAGGTCTCCTCCAGTGCACACACAGCATCACGCCTCCATCCAGGTGGGAGTTGCGACCTCACTGCAGAACAGCCTGAGACTCCAAGGATCCCAGGGCGGGCCTCTCTGACCTATCAGGGTGATGCCATTTCACTCTCTCGTGGCCACACAACTCTTAACTACTGCCAGAAAAACCTCACAGCGTGTCATCTTCTAAGAGTCCTGCCTCTCTCTGTCCAGGAGATGGAAGAATCTGAGTGCATTAGAGAAGGCTGGAATTCTCAGAAAAGAAAAAAAGTAAACATATAATATATAATATATTTGAGATTATACACACGTAATATATTCGGGAGAGAAAAAAGAGACACAGAAGGGGGGAAAAACCAAAGCCACAAAAGACTCACCTGGTGTTTTACAACCCCTACACAAGCAATCTTAGAGACAAGATTTCTTGGGTCATGTGACTGAGAACACATGTACAACCAAGACCAGCTCATTCAGGAAAGTGTATGTTGTGGCCCAAGGACCTGACATCGGGTCCCGAACCCCACACAGACGTGGGAGGGATGTGGTGGTGTGGACCTGTGACCCAAGCGCTGGGAAAAGAGAGGCAGGTTCCCGGGCCTTGCTGGTCAGGCCGTGTGGACTAATTGGTAAGCCCAATTCAGTGACAAATCATCTCAAAAAAATAAGGTGGAGAGTGACTGAGAAAGTAATCGTTATATCCGGCTTTGGCCTCTTCATGACAATGTACACTCAAGTGTATTGGCGTTCTCCAAAAACATGTACACAGAGGAAAACTAACACAGACACACAGGAACACACACACACACACATACACACACGCATACAACGGAGGGGCCAGCTGGAAGCATACTATAATATTGATTCTAATTTTTAAAAAGTATCCAACTCTGTTTCTTAAAAACAGTCCCAAGGCAAAACATTTCTAGAGAAACAGAACGACTATGTGACTGGCGCCTCACTGCTGAGAGGCATCAAAGACCCCAGATGCAGCACACGGACACCTTGATATGCGTGGACCTGGGCCTGTCCCTGGTTCTCCTCGTGTCTGTTAGGGCAGCTTGGGTGGAGTCTAAGCACAGGGGACCCTCAGGACTGTCTTACACGTCGGCCACCTCGGTTCTGAGTTAAGGGAAGCTAGCAACATTTCATTTTGTGGGTGACAGATGAAAAAAAGCGTACGGCAGCCACGTCTGAAGATGCCTTTTGCCGTCAGGCTCCCAACTGGTGTGTGCACACAGCCAGAACCCATCTTTAAGTTAAAAGATGTCGGAGCTTACCAGAAAGGGTGACACGGGAGAAGACGCTACTTCAAAACCGTAACCGTGGTAATGGCAGTGGGTAGCTGATCTCTGAGCTCTGGTGATTTTTAGTGTTTGCCTCTAAGAAATATACCACGAGTCTCTGCAACGAAGAGACCGTCAGCCAGTTACCGCGTCTCCGTTAACTGCTGATTTTTTAAAAAGTAAAACACTGAGCTAGGCTCCAGGAGGGATTTTTTTATTATTAAGCAGCTTACAATTAATTTGCAGAACTAGAGTGAACTTGCAAACCACTTATGCTAAAACACGTAAACCAGAAGCACCTTCACAGCCAGAATGCTTTGCCTGCGCGAGTAAGGAACCCCCGAGAAGCGGCCTGCAGGGACACACTACACAAATAACAGGAAGATCCTCCAAAATTAGGGGTACCAATACAGCAAGCTAACCAAGGCTCCAGGAGTCTGCCAGCTGGACTCCTCTGCGGCGTCACAATGACAGGTTTGTCCGCAAACTGTGCTCTCGTATTCTGTGTAATTTGCTTTTATAAACACTTTCTTAGGAGACTCGAGAGCATTGTTTAAGCATGACGTCATTTTTCCTTCAGTTAATAATGAAAACAGATGGCCTCATTTTCGCAGATGCTTCCTCTGCCCCAGAAAAAGCAGGAAGCTAAGTGGCTGCCGTAGAGCACTACCTTCTGAGCCACACAGCCCACCTTCCTGAGCTCATGTGCCTCTGTGCACCTGTCAATCATCATGACAGCTCACGGACTGGTGACATGCGCCCTTAGAAGGTCACTGGACCCTCACACACATTTCCAATCACTCCTCCTGTCCATGTGTATGCGGTTCTGCCCTGACTGAGCATGGCCTTGGGGACTCGGGTTGGAGCTAGAGTATACGGGGTGGGGAAGGCTTGTGGAAGGGGCTCCCTCAACAAATCACCTATGCTAGGTGCAGATGCACCAGAACGGCTGCTTTAGGGTCACCCACTCTATAGCCCCCTCATCCACACTCTGTAAAAAACAAACAAATAAACAAACAAACAACCTAATAAGCCCATTGTTTCCCCACAGGGATCATTGGTGAACTGAACTTTGATTTGTTCTTGGGACCTCGGGATGTGCTGAGTGGGGAGACATTGCTCATGTGCCCCCCCACCCACCCCCGGGAAGAATTCTCACAACATTTGTACAGGACATTGAGTCTCTAGGAGAGTTTGAGGTTTGCAAAGGTCAAGCAAGATAATGTATTGGCTAAGTCAGATTTGGGGAAGTTAAAATGCAGCGTGACGCGTATTATTTGATACACACTTCACGCCCATTCACAAACATCAGTGCTCCTCCAAGTGGGAACTAAAGGTAGTTCCAGCACTGACCCCTGCTTCCCCAAGGGCTCTCAACAGAGGTGCACAGAGATGTTAATGGTAGAAGTTACCTCCTCCAAGGCCCTCCACAGCTCCTCGTCCGTGTGCTCATTGAAGGGGTCCAGGTTTTTCCTCATGGTTCCAGTGAACAGAACAGGTTCCTAAGAGACCAAGAGAGTCAATGTCACTGCCACGTTCTGACTTCCGGGACGTCATAGAAAGGAAAACAAAGGCACTCGAGTCCACTAAGGCTGAACACGCTCGCTCACAAAATGTCACTGCTCTTAAACTTCCCATCACATAAATGTGCTCCAAAATACCTTCCCAGTGCACGGAACGCTAAAAGAAGAAACCGTGGCAGTGTGCCGTCTTAAGAACGAAATGAGGAAGGTGGGTTCCTGTTGTTAAAAACACTTTCCTGGTCATAAACAAAGCTATGTTTATTGGAGTAACTTGAAAAAGCTACTTGTCCGTGCTCACAGGACTCTGGAAAACAAGACGTGGTGTGAACAGTTTGTGCTTGGGTGAAACCTGTTATTTCCTCCTTTGGTGAAGAGTCTTCTGGCTCACATTCTATTCTGCATTCAAGGAGAACTGCTGCGGCTGACGGAGCCAGTGGCCCTTCCAAGCGTGGAAATGACCTCTGACGCCACACCAGCCAATCCCTACATTATCTTGTCTGTGCATCAGGACTGCCTGTCTGGGGAACCTCACTGCTAACTACAAGGGCACGGTAAGCGGAAATCCATTGTGAAGCTCAGACGGCTAACACAACTTCCATTCAGGAGTTGCTCCCGAATCACATGCTGCTTTCTAGGTTTTAAGGCAGTGTTTTACGGAGGCTGCACGGATTTTCTTCTAGGAGTTCTGACAACCCAAGCCATAAGACATGGGCAGCGGAGAAGAACCCAGCTGGCTGTGAAGAATCTCGAGGTGCACAGAGGTGAAGAACAGAGAAGTCACGGCTTTCGCACAGGTCCCGGGGACTGCTCCGGGGCTACAAATGTGTCACCTAGCCTTGAACAGGGTCTTGAACACTTAAAAAACCAAGGAGGAGGACTTTCCTTCAAAGACTGATACTGTTATTGCTTCTTAGTTTTAGACTAATGACAGAAAAAAAAATGTGTGTCAGAAGACCAGGGCTGTGCTCCTCCAAATTCCCTCACAGCAACTCCAAACTAGGATACCATTGTTGAATTTTATTTGTGCAAACTTGATTGTGAAGTCATAAGAAATTTGAAAATGGCAACTAAATCAAACTGAAGGAGTACCAAAGGCTTATCTAAGGTTATGCTTAAAATTACAGAATGTAAGATGAAAGACAAATGGCCATCTGCATGTGGTGGGACTTTCTTATCAGCAGAATAAACATTATTCTTCTGATTTCAGATTTAAAACACACACACACACACACAGAGGGAAGACGGGTGAGCACGACTCAGAGACTCTAACAAGACAGGTAAATTCTCTTCTTGCTTATATGAGGTTCACAGAAGGCACGCTGCTGTCTGCCAACTGTTCTCTCTTTGATGCTTTTCTGACCTCTCCACACAGACTCAGCACCATGGCCAATACGCTACGCAGAGGCCCCGACTAAGTGGCTCTAAGAGTGTGTATATGAGAGCCTTGAGGTAACCAGGGTCAGGAATCAGCTTTGAGCCACGTGGGAAATGAGTTGGTTTCTTCGTTTATGTTAAGGACAGGTCACTTTCCTTGTCCAGGAGATCTGATATCTACCCCAGCTTTTCTTCCTCCAGGTCCCACAGCAAAATCACATCCAATATATCAGGTCTAGACTCTGTCAGAGACCTCCTAGACTTCTGCAGTGCCCCACCTTGAACACTAATACATGTAAGTGACTGCTGACATACAAAGTTCATAGTATTAGCATAGTAGGAATGGTGGCTTGGTGCCTTAGAGGAATGACAGTTCTGGCCCAATGCCCCATCTCACGAGCAGGTACTCACGCCTACCTTATCCCTACCTCCTCCCATTAGAAACTCCTTCATATTATATATATCAGCCACAGAACACCAGCTTCAAACAAGAGACCCTTGGGAAGTTTGGCTAATTATCCCTAGACCACTATTCACTAAAATAAGGGTCCCTATTAAATCTATACTGTCAACTCAAAGGGAGTATTGGGCAATCACTCATGTTTATTTAGCAATGTTAGAAGAAAATAGTTAAGTAAACAAGAGCAATTTTCTTTGTTACAACACGCCGGATACACATTTCATAAGTAACGTTCCATCAAGACTTGTTGAACAAGGAGAGTGATTTAATAAAACATTAACTGGTTGGAGCTATATTTTCTTTAAAAGTAGCAGGCAATTTGTTCACAATGCTGCTTTTACTAGGACAAATGCATTATACACTGCTCATTTCGTTTATCCACCTGCCAAATAAAATCCCTAATATTATCTTCAAAAGGTCATAAAAAGTCCTCATAGCAGATACATACTGAGAGGGGAGATAAGGGTGAAGGTAATTATTATTTCTGGTAGATATTATTATTTAAAGTACCCACCTCCAAGCAATGAATTTCACAAACTAGTCTTATAAATAAGTGTTGTAAAAAATGTTTGCAGGCAGAAGACTTCAGGGTAGGGATCAATGGGAGGAACCGACAACCTAATTTATTAGCCTCAGTATTCCCTCTGATGATATAGGCTTTAATAAGAGTCAAATTAGGAAAATAAATGCACATATTCGATACAGCAATAAACCCAGAAGCCTAGTGTCAAACTTGTTTTCCATCATCCAGCTACTGTTGCACGCCTTTGCAGCACATCCAGTGGCCGGAGTGTGGCTGGTACTAACATAACACACGTTCTTACTAGGCGTGCCACCCAGAAGCAGCCAGTCTAAACGAAACCATCTGGGGTACCAAGCTGATAATCCCGGTTCCCCAAATTAGAGACTTTTCTAGGCTTTTTGAATGCACCGACAACAAGCTAGACCTCCAATATGCTAAGGAGAAACTTAACCCGCTCAACTTCAGACACTTAAGCCAACCAGGGACCAAGACAGAAAGTACAAATGAACAAGCGTAACGTTCAACGCTTACTCTCATCTTTTGGGGGCACCAACCAGGAAACATCCCTCTCATAAAATATTCACGCCTTGGGGCCCGAACTGTGTCTGCTCTGCCTCGCAAGCCCTGTCTACTCTGATCCTTATGCCGGGCAGGGGCTTCTGGTCTCAAAGGTGGCGTCACCTGAAGCCCCCCAGTCTCAGTTTCTCTTTTCTTCTTCCCTTAGTCCTGTAGCCTCTGAATGAGCTCATTATCATGAAACCTTCAGAAGAAGAGAACATTGTTTGCCCCCGAAAAGAGAAGAATTTCAGTCCTGTAAAGTCGTCTTTAAATACAAAAAGGTCACCAGCTCCGGGGAACAGTGCCATGGGTTTTAATGAAGACTTCAGTGTGCAGGAACAAAGGGACTGCATTAGGCTGGGATCCAATTGTATTTCTTTACTAGTAACACCACACCTACCCTCTTTTCTCTTTGAAACATACACACACACACACACACCAGGTGATCAGAAAGGGGCCTTAAAGAGGCATAGCAGCTCTGGTTAACCTTTTAAACTCATTAGAAGCTCAGGGGGATTTTAAAAAGAAGTGGGCTGTTTAAAAAGCACCTGGTTTTTTGTTTTGGTACAAACAAAGGGAATCTATTAAACATACACAAAGAATCTGTTTGATCATGATAAAGATTACAGATGTTGGTACACATCAGCCCCTGCTAGCCGTTGTAAATGGGAATTTGCTGTGAATTGCTCTTTGATTGAGAACATTTCCTTGGTGCCAAAAAAAAAAAAAAAAAAAAAAAGGGCTCTGCTTGTAAAGAGATTCTACCCAGAAAAAAAAAAAAAAAACGTTGAAATCCACATGTGCAGATGTTTTCTGATAAGCTGTTCCCCGAAGCCAGGCTCATCTTGGGCTCTCTTGCTGGCGGTGGCGACGGTGGTAGGAGGTACTGAGGAAGTACAGGTGTCAGCCATTTGTTCTGCTCAAGGAAGATACAGCTCAAGTGGGGCTCCGTCTCCGTTCACTTGTTACTTAAAGGAGCTCAGGAGTCCCGCCCAGACCTGTCACCAGTCTTAGGAACCCTCTGTTCCTTAAACTCTTATTTCTGAATTGCCCCTGAGAGGTTGACAGCCCTTAGCTGTCTACCAAGAGGAGCTTAGCCATCTACCAAGGGGAGGAGCTTAGCCATCTACCAAGGGGAGGAGCTTAGCCATCAACCAAGGGGAGGAGCTTAGCCATCTACCAAGGGGAGGAGCTTAGCCACCTACCAAGGGGAGGAGCTTAGCCATCTACCAAGGGGAGGAGCTTAGCCATCAACCAAGGGGAGGAGCTTAGAAGAGAGCAAGAAGTTGCTGCTCCCCAACTGGGCTGCTGGCTTGGCTCATCTAGACCTGCAACTCGGTGGCGGACCGAGATTTCTCTTTTGCTTCCTGTGCAACACAATCAGCTTTGGCTCCTGCGCACTTAGGGCAGTGGGATGCTTGACCCCCGTCACTCTGTAGATTGGAATTCTCTACCTCCATCGAGACCCTTGCACATGCAAGGATGGGCTCTGCCGCCACGGTTGAGTATCTTGGCACTCCTTCAGTATGGCACCCAGTGAATCCAGGTTTCTACAATGACTTTCTATTTGTCACTTGTATTTGTCGAGCAAGGCCACTTTCACAAAACTGTCTTCCAAAGCGCCTGACTGAGCCAAGAGCCTTAGGAAAAGATGCCTACCTGCTTTTCGTGACTTTTGACTTTCGTCTGAGTTTATTCGTTTTCTTTGGCTATAGTTTTAGGAACCCTTCCTAGGCAGGGTGGATAGAGAGACAATCACTAAAATAACTGACATTACGTCGTTTGATTATAAACATTCACAAGAAAAAGAATGTGGAGACTGGTTAATACTAAGTTCTGATGTTACTATCGTGATAGCTAGTAATGAGTTATAGATCTCCTCCATCTTTGGTTTCCTTCCTGGCTGCTCTATCAAAGGTTTCCCTTTTCCAGGGTGTTAGCAGTCAGCAGGCACCAGTCCCCAAGGCAGGGCAGCGGGCACAGCATTTTCAAAGGGCAGGAGTGTGACCAGTGGCTCATGAAATCAATTTTGTGGCTCCTGACTGTCATTTTCTCTTTTATATAAACAGGGCTGAGAAAATACCACAGCACAGACTGCAGTGATCTAGTGCTTGTGAGATGTTTGTTTCTGAGCATGTGGGTGTGTGGAGGTGGGCAGATGACCCACAAGGCATCCAGACATTAGTATGGAGTTCATATGGCTGGCCACAGGTCAGTTTCAAACCAGTGTGATCCAGGAGGTGGCATGGGGACTCCTGGCTAAGCAGCTGCTGGGCCTGACTCTTCAGCAAATGAGGGTTTGGGGATGGTTAAGGGCCTGGGAAGAAAGGAATCATGGAGGCTGTCACAGCTGCAACAAGCCTTTAGAGCAGTCAGATGGAGGAAAACCTTAAGAAATGGGGGCAGGGAAGAGAGCAAAGACAAAAGAACTCCACTGAGACTGCAACAGCACCTACGGCTGCAGACCAGCTGTCAGGAGAAGTGTTGCTTCTGTGAGAAAAACCTTAGGCTTGTCAGGCTTTACCACAGTGATCTTCTCTCCACTGCACCCGTGTGCCGCACGTGCGTGCCGGGTTTGGTGTGCCTCCGAGTAATGCTCTGCGTTTGGGAGGATTTGTTTGTTTTGTTTTTGCTTCCTCTTTCACTAAGTTTAGTTTACGTAAATAATTTGATTTAAAGAAAATCACCAGGGATTACAAGAGCTTAAAGAGAAATGAATGGCCCAAGTCTTTCTAGAATGGGTTATACACATATAGGACTGTACTATAAGCCTTAATAATAGTTACTATTTATGAATAGTTACTATTTATCCTTAAGAAGCACACATCAGGCCATTCCCATTCTATCACGCAGCTGATCCTTCACGAGGAATCTGAGAGGTGGTAATTACAGAAACTCAGCCTGGGGAGCGAGGTGACTCCATCAAGACCCCCCTTCCAGCAGTCGGAGACAGATGAAAATATGGGGCAGGTTGACAGCACATGTACTGCACGGTCTATCCTAGGGTCTTTCCACACTGCACAGACCATCCTGGGGTCTTTCCACACTGCAGTCTATCCTGGGGTCTATCCACATGCATAATTTCTCCAAATTGTTTCTTATGTCAACCAACTAGCATCCAGGAGACCGGCTGTGCTTGCAGCGCATATTGATCATGTTATGAACGCATTCTTGGGAGCAGATCCACGGAGCCTTTGCAGTAAAGGAGGAACTCACGGAACAGCACCACGACCTGGTGATGTCAAGGTGTGTTAGCATTTGCTCAGATGTGCTTCCAGACCGTTCCCAGCAGAGCCAAGAGTCGTCTTAACGCAGCTTCTTTATTTAGAGTTCTTTTATTTATACAAGCACACACCATTTCTTACTAAGGAATATTAAAAGTAGCGTGGGGCACATTTCTAGATCCTACCATCCAAGGCTGTGAGCTACTTTACAGACACCCTGGCCTCTTCTCAGGCCCATTTCTGAGATTCAAAGCCCCTGCGATTTGAGCTCTGATTTCTACGATAACCAGGCTTCTCGTGCTCAGGGGAAAGTTAACCTGACGGAAGATTGCTTCCTTTATTTTTCTTAAAAGGGTCTTTTGAACTTTTAAAAAACTTGTCAGAATACAAGTACAACATGAAGTCTATGCCTTAATCATTTATTATTATTAATTATTACACTTACTTACCTGAGGGTGTGCATACACACGTGTGCCAGGGTTTGCTTGCAGAGCTAAGAGAACAATTTTCTGGTCAGTTTTCTCCTTCCACCATGTGACAATGAGGATCAAAGTCAGGGCACTGGGCTTGGCAGTGTGTGCCTTTACTCACTGAGCATCTCCTGGTCCCTCCCCTCTCCATCATTTTAAATCTCATAGCAGTGGTGCTAAGTGTTTTTATGATCCTTTGCAGTGGTCATCACCAATCACAGGGTGATTGTTCTTAAAACTTTAATCCCCACTCCCATTAAACAAAGCCATTTCCTGTCCTCGGGTCCCCAGTGGTCACCATCAACTGCGTCTCCTTGAATTTAAACACTCTTCGCGTGATCAGAACCGTTCACTCTCTGTCATTCTGTGACCGGCTGGTTTCAGGCTGCATGATGCTTTTAGAGGTGGCTCCTGTTGTAGCACGCATCAGAACTTCCTCCCTTCTTATTGCTGAGTAACTTCCCACTGTTTGTATAAACCACATTTGTCTTTAGCTATTCATCTGCTGATGGACACTTGGGTAGCTTCCACCTCTTGGCTATTGTGAATACCACTGCTATGAACTGGAATGAACAAATATCTCTGCTGTTCCCTGCTTTTGGTTCATATGTGCATGTGTGCATGAGTTTACACATACACACACACACTCCTACACTCACAAGTGGAATTGCTGGAAATGTTGCAGTCCTATTATCAGTCTCATGAGGAGTCCCCGTGCTTGTGTGTAAAACGGTGGCTGTACCATTTTACCTTCCCACTAGTAAACCCCAGAGGTTTAATTTCTCCACAACTTCATCACAGTGCAGTGGCGCTCTACTATGACAAGTACCCTACATGTCAGGGTGGGAAGCACTAGTGACGGAGGCCACAGGCTCAGAGCCCACAGTCCCCTTCTCTCGGCATGTTAGGTTCTCTGTACTTTATAATACACAAGCAAACCCCCAGCGGGCACCTGCTCAGAAAGCACAGCTGCTTCGCCCTTTCTCCTTTGTCTCTCCTGTGCATTTCTCACATGTGTGCATGTGTGCATGTGTGTGGGTTCCCCAACTCCCCTTGATGGCCACGTGATTACAGAGTGTGAAAACATGCCAAAATAACCCCCCTCCCCAAAGCAAGCCTGGAGCTGAATCCATGTGATCGAGTGTCAATGCTGAGGGCAGGATGAAGCTGCCAGGCTCCCGAACTGCAGGCTGCAGGCCTGTGGGGTCAGGCCCTATGCTGCCTGTGGCTGTCTAACTAGAAGACACTCATTACTCAACAAAGACTTTCTGAATTATTCTGGGTAGAACTAAAAGCAACGCGACAAGACACTAAACCAAAAGCTACATGAGTGATCCACTCTCTTGACACTGCCTGGACATCATCAGCTACGGGGTGGCAAGGAGGAAGAAATGGCAGCATAAACCACCAGCGCCCTGTCAGCCATAAACCAGGCCCGAGTGAAGCACTCAGCCACTGTGGTTCTCAGCGACTGCCTGCCTGGAAGTACACAGAGATGCGAACCTTCCCTCGGCTCCCTCCCTCAGGACTCTGTGCTCCTTCTCTGGTTTAAGTCACTTCCTAAATGTCCTGATTTGGAGAGTGTCTACAAAGCGTCCATTGCTTCTTAACTCCCACAGCCTGCCTCAGCGCCACGGAAGACCTTGCATGGAGATGATGATGATGATTATTATTATTACATTATTATTGCCTCACTGCCTCATTACACTTACAATCACGCATCCTTACACAAGGCTCTTACTAAATATTATGTCATTATCAGAGGACAAAAGTGTAATACCAGGGAGGCTGAATCCAGATTGAACCTAAGTATATTATTATGGGATCTTCCCCTGTCTGTCTGTCTGTCTCTCTCTCTCTGTTTCGTATGCACACACGCAGCACATGCATGCACTCAAGTTATCTACGAAAATACATGTTGAAAATATCTGAAGTATGCCCTATTGGCTATTGGTTAGTGGCTCAACCCTTTCATCCAATAAAAAAAAAAAGCAATAAAATTAAAAGCAATTAAACGTCAGTACTCCCGTAAAAGAAGCGCGTGTGGACGCTCTAACTTGCATACCTGTGGTATGATTGACATTTTCTTCCTTAAGTCGTGAAGCCCAATTTCGGTTGTCGAGATCTTATCGATCCAGATTTTCCCCTCGGGTTCTGACAGCCTAAAGAGGGCCGAGATGAGAGAGCTTTTTCCAGCTCCGGTTCTGCCCACAATTCCAACCTGTGAAGAAATCCGGGGGCAGGGATTAAAAATGAGCCATCGACAGCTGACCTAGGTGAGCACGCTCATTTTCAAAGGCGAGTTACCAAGCTGCTTTTTATAAGTTCCCAGCCTCCGTTCTGCTGACCTGTGAGGCAGGGCAGTTCCTCACGGTGGATGCTGAAGTGGCCTTGTGGGGTGTCTACTAGCATCCCTGGGCCGTCCTTTCCCTACTAGCATTCCATAGGGCCCTCCAAACTGTGGCAACCTAAAATGTCAAGTCTTGGCAAATGTTTTCTGGGGGGCAAAGTGTTGCTGGGTAAGACCCCCTGGGTACACAAGAGTCACATTTATGGCAGGAATAAGCCTATAGTTTCTTTAGTAGCTTATGAGAAGATGGCTTTTCATGAGCCCCACTTCCAAGGTCTGGGTTTGTAGAACCTTAAGAACTGCTTGGATAATTCCAGAGTTGTTAATCGCACACTCCCGAATCATCGTTTTTCCCAGTGTCCTATCATTTACCATGAATTCATCGTTGATAGAGAAAGTATATATGGTGGCTCTAGAGGAAATACATTCACCTTTGCAAACTTGGGTCTCCAGACCTTAAAAGGCAGTCTTCCAGTAGTCCAAACATGCATAATAAGACCAACAACAGTACCACTATAAATAGCTTTTGCTATTTACATGGGGCCTTTCATCTGAGCAGTTCAAAAGGCATTTTACAAACCAATTAATATGTACAATTGCCCCTTGGGAAAGATTTGTGTGAAGAATCATTCCTCTTATTAAAGCCAGAGCAGAGAGAAATGAAGTGTACTGACAATAAGATCAAAGAATCAATATAATGCAGGTGGATGTTGGTCAGGGAAGAAACTGAATTGTGAAAACTGGCTTTGAGAGTGGATGCTCAAACCTACGAGCAGAAACCAGCCTTTTCTCCAGGGAGCTTGCTCAACAGATGAGAGCATCATCCTTATTAAAACTTGAGTCGCTGGGCATGGTGGCGCACACCTTTAATCCCAGCACTCGGGAGGCAGAGGCAGGCGGATTTCTGAGTTAGAGGCCAGCCTGGTCTATAGCGTGAGTTCCAGGACAGACAGGGTTACACAGAGAAACCCTGTCTCGAAAAAAAAAAAACCAACCTCGAGTCAGTGGAGGGCACAGACGTGCTTTCTATCACTAGTAAGTAAATTTAGGAGATGGAAAAAGAAAACCCCACCATTCTAAACAGGAGCCCAACCCAACTATATGCTGGGCATTTTCCGTTACAGCACTTGAATGTTTTCTAGCACCATCAGCAATGGCCTTCCAAAAGAGAGTGATTGTAAGCAGCTGGCTTTAGTCTTAAAATCTCTGTGGATGCTATGCATCTTATGAGCAACAATAGCCTACACCTCGCAGAAGGGCTAGATTCTGTACATAGCTGTGTCTCTGCATACGCACTTACGTTTCTCCCATCTCTGGATATTCGCTTGTACAAACTGTCACACGTGAAGGCAGAGGTGAACCCATGTTTGTGACATGTAGAAAGCCAATGCGTTGGTGAAGACTCAAATGGCTATAGTCTGTGAGGGACCGTCTGGATGTGCCCATAAAGACAGAAGGCTGAGAGCAGCCAGTCTACAGAACCATTAACTGCTAACTTATCCTCATAATTTAAAACAAAATAAACTAAACAAAAATTGACGACTTGTGCCTATGAAAGCCAATTAATTGTCATCTAAAGGACATTTTTCCAGTAACTGGTGGACTTTTCACAGTTGCCAAAGAAGACGATCACCAGGTTCAGGGCCACGCCACAAAGTGACTCATGGAGATGATCCAGTCTTAGCTCTTTCAATAGCCTCTGTTTCCCCAATTTAGCCAAGGCTCATCTCCAACAATCACGGTGGCAACATGTTAGACTTTTTAAAAAAGATTATGTGCATGTGTTCATGAGTGTGGCTATGTGCATGTGAGCATGGGTACCTGAGGAGGCGGAGCCCTGGAAGCTGGAGTTACGAGCAGCTGTGAGCTGTCTGTTGTGGATGCTAGGAGCTGAACTGGGGTCTTCAGGAGAGCAGTATGTGCTTTAACAGCTGAGACTTCTTTCCAGCCCCAACAGGATCAATCTATACTCCATGCTCAGTAGGACCAATATCCAATGTCACACACTCAGTAGGACTAATGTCCAATGTTCCACTCAAAATGGCTACTGCTATGGACTTGCCCACAGTCTCTCAGGCCACCCTGCTTCCAGCTTCCTCCCAGGCAGCCCAACAACAAGCTCCAAAGAGCTTTTGCTCTCTAAGTTGATACCTTTGTTTCTAATTCCCTCAGCTGCCGGCTGAACACAAGGCCACATTAAAATAAAATAGAATAAACTCATCCTAATTAAAACCTGTGCAATCCAACCGGAAAGTAAATAAATATCAACCCTCGTTTCCACACTCTTGACAGAACGATGCTTCCCACGGGCGTGCACGCATGTACACGTGTATACATGTCTTAGCTGTGTGTGCCTAAGACTTAGGCTCATATATTTAAACAAAATAAAGTTCATAGGAATGCTGTGGTCATTTAAGGGTTCGCATAAATATTTAAGGCACATGTAATATAGTGTACACAATTATTTATTTAATACATCTCTTACTGCAGATGTTTCAGCTGCTTACAAAATATTCTGATGCTATAAACAGCATCATGTTAAATGTCCTTGAAGTTATATCTTTCCAAACAACCTTAATTATTTCCCTAAAATAAATCCTTAGGTGTGGACCTACTTACTGAGCAGCAACAGGTACAAGGACTTCAAAAGAAGTGAGTTCTGCCAAGCCAACCTCTGGAAGCCGGTTCTTGATCTCCACGGCAATCACTGCCTTGCACCCTCCCCAGGGAGAAGTTACAACTTCTATTTTTTTCTAATCAGCATTAATGTGATTCCTCACTGGAGGATCCTGTCTTCCATTTGTTTCTCACTAGGAGCAGGTGACCACTGGTGGCATCTTCCTCCTGTCTTTCCTACTGGCCTCTCTGGGCACTCACATTTCAGTTCCAGCTGTTTCTGGTATTTCACCCAAGAAGCCTCTATATCCTTAGTGTGTCCACCTTTAGCACCACAGACACTTCTGCAGGGTTCCTGCACACGAAAGTGTGTTACACACTTGCCTAGCAGGTGGACATGAGTGTGATTCCTCCCATCCAAATACCTTTCACACTCACTTCTATCTTCCGACGTTACGTGTTTTACAAATGTCTAACCCCACCAAACACTCCATCTGTCCCTCATGCGGCCATCTCCACTCCTAACCAATGCCCCCAAAACTGCTCCTTTAAACATATACCAACTCTATGACCTACAGAGTCCAAGCGGCCCCAGGACCATTTGTTCAGGACTACACTGGATTCTCCTGTACGTAGCTGCATTTTCTGTCATGTTACAGGAAAAACAGCAATTCCCTAGGAGTCAAGAGTTCATCTCCAGCTTGAGCAGTTTATGAAATCATCCCTAAAATATTCATGTATACAACACGCAAGACAGAGAGCACAGACCTAACAGATAAATCCTGTACTGGAGACTAGAAGAGTAAGTGGGTAGCTGCTTCTCTTCTTGGGGCAGATATATTATGCAGTTTAAGTGGCTAAGCAACCTAACTCCTGGATAATGGCAGCCAAATCTGGTCGCATACTTTACTGTGTTGGTCTCTGTGCTGGGGCACTGCAGATGTGAGGCCCTATGACACTTGATAGAGCAAAGCAGAAAAGCGCAGATTCTTAAGGACCTGTGTCCAGGTCAGGCATACCTGAGCCTGTAACTGTCTGAGAGGGACTAAAGCTCAGGTCAATCTCTGTGTTATCCATTGCGTGGGGGCTCCCTAGTGTCAGGGATGGACAACATTGGGGTACTTGCTAATCAGAAAACAGTTATTCATAGGACAAACTGATACCATGGCTCAGGCTTAGGCGAGAGAAGTCTGAGGCTGATTGATCACCCGGAAAGTAGAATAGAACTGATGTCCAGTCAAAGGCAGTGAAACGACTTTTAAAAAATTGTGAGTGTTGGGGGTGGGAGAGTATGTCAACTTGTATCACAACACGTGTGTGTTCAGAGCACAGCTTGCAAGACAGTGTTCTATCCTTCAACCACCAGAGCTCAGAGTCAGGATGGAGGTGAACAGGGGCCATCACATGGGACAAACGCCATCCCAGCTGAGCCATCTCACCAAAGATTACTTTTGTATGCCACGAAGTAATGAAAAGAACGGAAATCTGGCAGTTCATGGG
The DNA here is from genome assembly GCF_978045245.1 of Mus caroli. Lineage (NCBI taxonomy): Eukaryota > Metazoa > Chordata > Mammalia > Rodentia > Muridae > Mus > Mus caroli. The sequence goes on from NW_028227267.1 coordinate 115,610,608, forward strand.
CTGGTAGGGCTGGTATGCAACAGAGGCTGCTCCCAGGGAATGGCCGGATTGCAGGCGAAATCACTCTGTGACCACTAGAAAGATGCGAACCCACGCATCACCATGTGATCAGGAAGACTTGTATTTCCACATGATGGATAGAATGTTAAAGTATAAAGGGGGGGGGCTGGGCAGTCATGGCACACAGCTTTGATAAAAACACTTGGGAGGCAGAGGCAGGTGGAGCTCTGAGTTCAAGGCTATCCTGGTCTACAGGACAAGTTCCAGGACAGCCAGGGCTACAGAGAGAAAACCTTAACCAATCTCTCTCTCTCTCTCTCTCTCTCTCTCTCTCTCTCTCTCTCTCTCTCTCTCTCTCTCTCTCTCTCCCTCTCCCTCCCTCCCTCTCTCTCTCTCTTTCTCATTCTCTCTCTGCCATCCCCAGGAGAAGGTGAGGTACCCATAGAAATCAAGAACAATTCCCCATGAGATAGGATGCTTAGCTGAGGGCCCACTGGCGCGTTTAGAGTGTCTGTATTCCTACCACATTCTCGGACGTGATGCTTCAGGCTCAGCCAGGACTGAGGGACAGGCTGGGGAGGTGGAAGTCCCACACGTGACAGACAGAGAAGAAGGCTCTCTGAGAAAACATTATGTAAAAAAGGGAGAAAAGGTAGGAAACTAATATTTCTTGCCCATTATAGCAAGGCCTGGCACACATGTGTAAAAATGTATTATCAAAGTAATAGCTTTGAGCAAGAAAAAAATAAAAAGATAACACACCCAAATCAATCTACTTCTAGAACTGGAAAATGCTTTCGAATGGCCCAGTACTCTCTCAAATGATCAAATCAACCACAAAATCACCCAAATGAAAAGGGCAGCCGGTGTCTGGAAGCTAACCAGAGACCTGGGGTGCTACTGAGCTCATTTTTGTTCTTTCCAGAAATTTCAGTTTTTCCCATAACTTCCAGGGACCTCGGAGGAAGCCATTAGGAGAGAACAAATCTGTTCCCCTAAATCCAACACCAAAGTGGCAGTCAGCAAGTGTGGGGGTGGGGGCTGGGAAGAGATATAAGGAGAAGGCTGAACCCCACAGTTACAGGAGAAAGAGAACATCCCGTGGTGCAGCTGCCTCTAAATGAGTATAAACTACCGCAGTAGACATTGGGGGAGGAGGGGGAGGAAGACACAGGTCAAAAAATGAAGTTATTACAGATATAATTCATCCTTCAAATTCAATTTCCTGTCCAGCCTTTTAGCACCTCAGGTAATCCTACGGTTTGGGGTATTTTTAGGATGTAAGGATACAAGTCTGGGGCTACACATTGTTTTCTAACTTGTTCAACAGAGTTCCTCACATAATTCGTCTTCTGTGGCTTCCAAGGAAATGGAAGACACGTGCAAATTAAGAGAACTGCGCCCTCGACGTCAGATCTGATAAGCGTGTTGTCTGCAAGCAAACAAGCATCCTACAGAGCTGTCAGGACACCACCGAGAGGCTCGGCTTTCATCAGAGCTGCACCTCACACTTTACCCACTCAGTCCTCCACCCCGTCTGCGGACCTACAAGGAAGCTGTGGAAATAATTAGGGTCGGGCTTTTGCCAAGTGACTTGCTAAGGCTGCACACTGCATACCCTTTGGGCACCACGTTGTACGTTTATTCTTTCATGTCGCAAGGGTATCACTCGTTAAATCACAGCTGTGATTAGGCCATTAAATGGTTTGATGGTAGGGAGAGTTTAAAGGAGCAGCTGGTGAAGTATTTCACACTCCAGGGCCCGGGTATATCGGGGTGGCAGAACGTTTGCCATTCACATTTGAGTGCCTGCGCTCAGTGCACAGAAGCTTAAAAAAACAAAACAAAAAGGAGACAAAGGGCACGCACGGGAGGGGCGGGTTCCCCATGCGTGTTTAGGAAACGGGTTGTTGACAGAGTTGTCTGCGGAAGTGTTTTGTTCAACTCTGAGGTTTCATCTTACACCCATCATAACAGCTAAGAGCAAAGACTCAATAGCCCCTCATGCTGGTGAGGATGTAGAGGGAGGGAGCCCTCCTCCATTGCTGGTGGGAGTGCGAATTTGTGCAACCATTTTTGGAAATCAATTGGGCAGTTTCTCGGAAAACTGGGAATAGTTCTACCTCAAGACCCAGCAATGCCAACTCCTAGGAATATACCTAAAAGATGCTCCACCATCCCACAGGGACACTTGCTCAGCTATGTCCATACCAGCTTCGTTAGTAATAGCCAGAAACTAGAAACAACCCAGGCGTCCCTCAACTGAAGAAGGGATAAAGAAAACTGGAACACTGGAATACTATCCAGCTATTAAAAACAAAGGCATCATGAATTTTGCAGGCAAATTGCTGGAACTTGAGAATATCATCCTGAGTGAGGTAATCCAGTCCCCAGAGGACATGCATGGTGTGTACTCACTTATAAGTGGATATTAGCCATAAAATATAGGATACCGACACTATACTCCACAGAACCAAAGAAGCTAAACAAGGAAGAGGGACCAAGGGATGATGCTTGAATCACACTTTAAAAGGGGATAAAACACTCATAAGAGACAGATGGAGGGAGGGGGTGTGGGAAGGAGAATGGTGGGGGGTGGTTCAGGATCAGGTGTGGGGAAGGATGGGAGAGATGGCTAGATGGCCATGAAACTGAATGGAAATCTGCAACCGACAGGGGTGAGGAGGGAGGGAGGGTATCTCCAGTATGAGACAGAGACCTGGGATAAAGGAAGCACCCAAGAATCAATGGAGGTGACCTTAGCTGTGACTCACAACACTGAGGATATTGAGCCTGAAGAGGCCACCTCCTGTAGCCAAGCAGGAACTCCAGTGGAGCAATAGAGACAACCCTCCCACAAAACCCAAAATGTATCCTGACTATAAGAAATGCAGGCATGGGGGATGGACCAGAGACTGAGGGAATGGCCAACCAATAACCGACTCAACTTGAGACCCATCCTGTGGGCGAGCACCAATCCCTGACACTATTAATGATACTCTGTTATGCTTGCAGACAGGAGCATGCTATCCTCTGAGAGCCGCCACCCAGCAGCTGACTCAGACAGATGCAGACACCCACAGTCAAACAGTGGGTGGAGCTTGGGGACTCTTCCGGAAGAATAGGAGGAAGGACTGTGAGCCTCAAAAGGGGCTAGGAACTCCATAGGGAGACCAACAGAGTCAACTAACCTGGACCCTTGGGGCTCTCAGAGACTGAACCACCATACAAAGAACATACATGGGCTGGACCTAGGCCCCTCTGCTCATATGTAGCAGATGTGTAGCTTGTTCTTCATGTGGGTCCTGAACAATTGGAATGGAGGCTATCCCAAAAGCTGTTGCCTGTATGTGGGATATGTTCTTCTAGCCTGTCTGTCTTGTCTGGTCTCAGTGGAAGAGGAAGTATGTAGCCTTGCATAGACTTGAAGTGAGTGAGTGTGTGTGTGTGTGTGTGTGTGTGTGTGTGTGTGTGGTGTATGTGTGTGAGAGAGAGAGAGAGAGAGAGAGGGAGGGGGAGAGAGAGAGAGAAAGAGAGAGAGAGAGAGAGAGACCCAGTGGGGCCCCTACCCACTCAGAGAAGAAAGGGAGGGGGAAGGGAGAAGAATTGTGTGTGGGGTGTGACTGGGAGGGGAACAGTGAACAGGACGTAAATTCATTAAGTAAAAATATAAAATTAAATTAAAATATAAAGGTTTTTTTTTGTTATAGACTCCTTCCTGCCTGCATATTGCTTCTCATTTGCTCATATTCATAGCCATCTCTCTTCAGTATCTACCATGTGCCCTGCAAAGTGACAGGGTTCAGAATGTCCCCTAACTTCCAGAGGAAGCCCCAGGACACAGTGAGCTATATCCAGAACTTCAATTCATACTCTAACCCTAAAACAAACAAACAAAAACCTTCTGCAAAATACACAGATGTATTTGTCTTAATTATTTTGCCTGCTACCGTGTCAAAATACCCTGAATGAAGCAGAGAGACAGAGCTTGTCTTGGCAGCCAAGGCTCTAGTCCATGATGATGACACACTCACAGCAGCAGGAACATGAGGGGGCTGGTCACACTGCCTTCACAGCCACGGAACAGAGTGGTAAACGCTTATGCAAGCTTGATGTCTCCTTAGTATGCAGTCCAGGACCCCAGCTCAGGGAATGGTGCCGCCCACAGTGGACCAGCCTCTGTGCTGGAATTAACTAAGTACGATACCCTCTCCCCACCTCCCACCACACACAGGCATGACTAGAGGTCTGTCTCTCAGGTGACTATAAATCCCATCGGGTGACAACTATATTAACTATCCCTCTCAAGTATTTTATGCAGCTTCTAAATTGTGGGAAATTAACATAAAATCCTTCACCATAACTATTTTAAGCACAGTGGACAGCAGTACTAATTAGTTGTACACTAGTGCACAACCTCCATGGTTATCCATTTCCAGGGCTTTCTAGCCTGCAAAAGTAGACCTCCTGCATCCATCATCTGACCCATCACTCCCTGCGCCCCTCTGTCCCCGGCTCTGGAAAACACCATCCTTCATGTCTCTATGAGTCGGACAATTCCAGGCGGTACAGTGGGTTCATGCAGGCTTGTGCTTCTGTGGCTTCTCTGGCTGGGTATATCATCCCCAGGGTACATCCGTGTTGTAGAATGTGCTGGAGTTTCGCTGCTTCCTTTCTAAGGCTGCATACCATCTGCGGAAGCACCCACCGCACTCTGCCGAGCCTTTCCGTGGACACTTAGGCCGCTCTCACCTTTTGGTCATCGTGAATGATTCTGCTTGTGAGAGAGGAGCCTTCCAGAGAGGCAGAGATAGTTTATCTGAATGAAAAGGGCTCTGAGTTATCAGCAGAAGAACGTAGTGAGAGAGCTATAGACTCATGGCCACAGCCAGCCATGGTGAGGCTCTGAAACAGGAAATCATTGGAAGAGACAGCTGCTATGTAAAGTGTAACACTGGTCCTGAAGGGAGGGACAGGGACAGACTCTTCAAGTCTGTAGGACAAAAGGATCTTCTAACTCCAGCATTTATGGTTTCCCTGGTGTTAGCTGAGTAAGCTCAGTGACCCCTACCCTACCTGCCAGGGGGAATGAAGGCAGACACTAAACAGGATCACAAACTTTTCTTTCTTTTGCAAAGGGAAGGAGGTTGCGGGTTGCCCTGATGCTGTTTGTATTCTGTTACTTCTGCTTCCTCTAGAGGTGGTGGCTGGACTGCCTGGCATCCACGGGGGAACAGGGAGTCTTGCTGACAGGCTCAGCAGGAAATCCACATGGACATCTGGCCCGGTATCTTTAGCTGAAAGTCTAGAGGAGCAAGACGGGTCAAACCAACCTTTTCTCTGGACTTGATGAGCGCAGTCAGGTGCTTCAGAACCAGAGGCCCATCTAAGCTGTAGGTGAAGTTCACATTGTCGAAGACGATGACTCCTTCGTGGGGCCAGCCTGGGGGTGGGCGCTTCTTGCACTCCCAAGGCGCCTCCTTCTCTAGGTCCGTGTACTCAATCACCCTCTCCACAGAAATCATCTAAAGGAGAAAAGGTGTTCACACCATCAGGGGCTAGCGAGGGGCTTGATCTCGGGTGCATTTCACCCACACGAGGCTGGGTAAGGGTCACTTGGGTCTTTATGCTAAGACTGGTGATTTACAATCTTGCTCATCAACCCCAGCTCTGTTTATAGACAATCTCTTCAACCTTATAACACTGAGTGAAAAGAGCAAGGGGAGGGGTGGGAAAGATGGCCCAGTGCATAAACGGATTGCTATGCTGGCATGAAGACCTTTGGGTTTGGATCCCAGCATTCTAAGTCTCAAAATATAAAAGGTGATTGAAGAAGTCACCTGTACAAATCTCTAGCCTCTGTGCATACACATATACACGCAACATGCATACATAACAGACATACACACAAGCACCTTCCACAAACACAATGAAAGGGTTTTGTCAATATCAACCAACCAGACCCCCCCCCCCCCGAGCTCCCAGGGACTAAACCACCAACCCAAGAGTACACATGGAGGGACCCATGGCTCCAGCCGCCTATGTAGCATAGGATGGCCTTATTGGGCATCAATGTGGTCCTGTGAAGGCTCGATGCTCCAGTGTAGGGGAATGCCAGGACACGGAAGTGGGTATGAGTGGGTGGGGGAGCACCCTTATAGAAGAAGGGGGTGAGGAGATGGGATAGGGAGTTTTTGGAGGGGAAACCAGGAAAGGGGATAATATTTGAAATGTAAATAAACTATGCAATTTAGAAGGGGGGGTTGTAAAATCAAGAGTTTATGCCCTCTCATCATCATCAATAATCTCTTGCTCCCAAAGGATACTCACTCTAGACCAGTCATCCCCCACATCCTCCATGTTCCCTGTAACCATTTCTATCGTGTGAGGGGGGACGGATGGCAGTATCTCACAGTGACTGTTTCTGTCATTAGCAGGAGTAAATATTTTGAAGAGGGAACAGTCCACATGTTGACTAAACCTTCTGCCATTGCCACAGCCAGCTACCTCTGAGAAACACCTTCGGGATGGGAGCTTGCCCTCCCAGGGAGGAACAGCAGTGACCCCGGGGGCCTCCTGCCTTCTACTCCTAGCCTCGGAGATGAGGCTAAAAACTGGTGATGAGCGGGTAGAAGTGGGGGAGTGGGGAGAGCTATTAATTAAACCAACAACCTCAAAATACTGAATTCCTCTCTTACCAGGAACGAGGAATTACCCATTAAGAAACAAAAATAAACAGGCCTCTGAGAAATTAGCTTATATCCTCTCTAGGAGTTCAGAACTTCCCTCCTACAGAGGCATTTATTACATCTGAAGACAGCTTGTGATGAATCTAAAACCTGCTGACATAGCATACATGAGACAGAGGAAAAGATGTATACATTTTATTTTACATTAACATTAAACAGATGGGAACGGGATCTCCAAAAAAAAAAAAAAAACCTCTGTTAGCCGCGATGCAAAAAATAACAGTTTTAATATTTTACATAAGAATTGCTTTTATGTTGTTTAATGGCAAAGAGGACTTTAAAAGGCTGAGAACTCTCAGATAAACATTACCATATTCTCTACTTCGGCGCTCTGTCGCACAGACCACTGGAACATCCCCATGAGTGTGAGGGCGTAGGACAAGGCCAGGCCAACCTGCCCAGCATCCAAAGCTTTGGGAGAAGGAAGGAGAAAGGACAGTCAACCTCCACCCTCACAGGAGCCTGCTGCTTTCTGCTACCTTACCAGGAGGACCCAACAAGTTGTACACAGCCGTAGTTTTCATACTTCTACTTATTGACTGAGATTATGATGCAATTTTAAAAACCCATTAAGAATTCTGGAGGACCCATTAGATGAGTTTATTAATCTCAGATGGACTGGCATACATTGAAGAAAGGGCATTGTTTGTGTGAGGTACAATGCCATTATTCAGATTTGTCACTATGGTTGAAAGCCTGTTACATAATCCCACTGTCTATGTCCCCTGCAACCACAGCTGGAAACTACTGCAAACAAGATGGTGTGTTTCTAAGAACCGACACTTTTGACAGTAAAACGCGACTCCCATTGTCCTACGTACGGTTCAATGTTGTGATTCAGGTGTCACTGCAGAGGTTAGGCTTGGCCAATTCATGCCACACACACTGACGCCTGCTCCTCTGGTGCCCGCCTGGCTGTGAGCACCGTGTTCTGTCCAGCTGCTCATCTCTTTTAACTGTGTGCACTGGCTCATCAACAAACCAGGAAGTTCCCAGGCTCAAGTACAGAGCCCAGGGCTGAGCCCAAAGTGCTAATGGCAAAGTTGGTTCTCATCTCCTGGCTACCAGACCAGGGATTTTCAAAAATGTCATTTGTATAGATCTCAACTCATTCTAACAAAAATAAAAAGAACCTAAGCAGACCATCTCACTGGGCCGCACTGCGTGACCCTATTCACTCTGGCATGTAGTAAGAGCTTTAACACACGTTATTAGAACCACACCGAATGTGCCATTAGACAAGGTGGCAAGAGTTTAATTTAATAACTGCAAACACGGCTATAAATTGTAATCATACCATAAATAGTTATTCACATCTGCACTTACTCTTCGCCAGAACAAGGGACCCGAAGGCAACGACGATGACAAAGATGGCGCAGATGGCATCCAGACGCACGGCGAACCATCTCGATGTCGTCAGGAACAAGAACCACGCCTCTGGATTGCAAAGCAGAACAGGCAATGTTGAGTGAGCACGGAAGCCGTTAACTGCGGTGAAGAAGCCACACTGGGTACAGGGAAGGCGGTGGGTACTGAGATGCTGACAGAGTAGGGCAGCAAGGTCGCATACTCAAAACTTCTAGGAAGTCAGGAAATGCGGAGCAATGTTCGATACAGACCCTACCCCAAACAGTACAGAGGCCTCAAAAAAAGAAAGGAGAGAAAAGAAAAAGAATCGAAAGACACAAGTAAGGTATATATTATGATATATAATCATAACAACGAACACGGAGAAATGGCCTTCATCACCTTATAGGTGGACTGTTTCTAGTCCTTCTACAACAAAGGACACAGCTCCAATATTTGTTCCTTACTTGTATGCTCTGCACACCCTGGGGTGGGGATGGAACATGGCTTAGGGGCAGTATCTAAATAAGTAGCGTGTTAAAAAGAGCCACATGTCGTTTTCACAAAAAGGCCGGGCCTTTTGCAAAAATACCTCTGCTGACCCCAGCCCTAACCAGAGAGAGAGCCACAGGGCACAGGGGTGGAAGGGTTGAGCAAGCCAATCAGGAAAGCCAGACATGAGGGAGTCTGAGAGGGTTCAGATCCTAAGAGCAGAGGCAGGAGGCAGGAGTCCAAGAACAGGCAGAGGTGCTGGCCGACACAGCTGATTGGCCACAGGGCTCAAACCTGAGCGCACAGCAGCTGCCAGCTTTTGAAAGTACTGCCATAAACCTACAGACCTGAATGCAAGTCCTGGTGTGCATCAAACAGCTCCTGACACCTCTCCTCGGCTTTGTAAGCCCGGATGGTCCAGAGTCCCTGGAGGGAGGACGATAAATGGGAGAATACCGGGCTCCGTGCTGCGTGAACATGGAAGAAGAACAGAAAGCTCAGTGAGGCTGGATGGCAATGAGGCTGGACGCGTGGACTCCCCGCCTCCCACGCTCCACAGTGAGGCTGGACTCGTGGACTCCATGGTCCACAGCGTAGACCCTTCATACCATGCAGTACTCTGGGGGCTTCCTAAAGGGCTCTGAGCTCCTGAACAAAACACTTGTGGCGACCCTGAGAAGACCCTGTCCACCCACCTGCAAACCCTAGTCAAAGATGCCATGTTTTTCAAGACGGAAAGGAGTCTTTCAGTTCAGTCCACCAAAGTCAAACGGAGTCATCGTTCCTTTCACTAACCCGTCCTTCAAGGTCTTGCTCTCCCTGTACTTCATAGCTATTTCTTTGGAAAGATGAGCTTTTGCTAGTTATTTAGTTAATTTATTTTAATTTTTTGGGCTATTAATGTTCTAAAAAGTAACTTCATTAGAACATTTATCACAGCACATTAGTGTGAGCCATGTATGCTTCTCTCCCCATCGTAGATTGCTAGTTTAAGCGCTAGCGTGTGGCTATTGCTTCCTAGTAATTGAGAGTACCTGATACAGCCAGCTGGCCAAAAGCAAGCCAAACGGACAGGGATCGCCTCTGCATCCCAGGGAAGCCCTACTCTTCCCAGTAGCACGAGGACAGTCCTTTATGGCTACCATGTGCCTGGGTGTCACTGCGCTTGCGCCCATACCGCTGGCCCAGAGGGGACATCGTTGGCCTGGCCTTGACTTCAGCTTCCTGAAGCCTCTCTTTTAAGATATCTTCATGAATGCCCACCTGGAAACACATCCTCATGGTCTGAGGCTAGTGAGACATGCTCACTGTCCTGAAATTTCCAGATTCTCCCTAGAGTCTTAGTGGCTTCATCTTATCAGAATTTAAAGGACAAATTCCTCTTTGTCCATCTCTGAGTACGGGGGGGTGGGGAGGGGAATATATGGCCTGAAACTGTGTCTCCAGAAGACTGCAGTATGACTGCCAGATCCCAGCCTACCTGGGGTGACAGGTGGGCTGCCCACTGCCAGGCAAGGATAGCTCCCTGACAGGCTCCTTCTGCACTGTGGATAAGACTGTACTAGCAAGAGTAGATCAGAAGTCATGACCCAGCAAACCAACCAGTCATTCCCCCCCCCCCCCCCTGAAAGCGAGTCTCATGTAGCCCAGGCTGACAGCAAGCATACTACACAGTCGAGGGTAACCTTGAACTGGTCCTCTTGCCTCTACCTCCAGAGGATTGGGACGACAGGTAGGCGCAGCACCATGACAGTTTAATGTGGTGTTGAGTATTGAACCTGCAGCTTAGTGGGTGCTAGATAAGCACCTTATCAACTGAGGCACACCCCCAGCCCTTGTCTCACACGGACATGCTTACAGTGCACACTGCAGCTGGATGGATTGGTGGGGTGGGGTGTGTGAGGGTACAGATGCACCAAGGTAAAGAACCATCTTGTAGGTCAGAGTTCACTGAGGGATGACTGGGCGGTATCCCCAACACTGGAGTTCTCACTAAGCCGCTCAAGGTGGACAACACACTAGAGAACCTGACGTGGCACGATCTGAAAGAGCACCCTGCGGGATCTATGTTCTTAAAATATGTGGCACAGGTTAATACTCTGATAGCCGATGCCCGTGGCAGACATGGCTAATGGATCACAGCACCCTGACAGGAATGACAACATACCTTCATAATCTAGGCATTAATAAATGACAGGGTCAGCTTGAGTCACGCATCCAAGTACTGTTGTGGTTTTATGCGACTATGTACCAGTGGCCTTTGCAATGTTTGCTTTTACAAATAAGCAAGCAAAAACACACCCCCCAAAACAAAACAAAACAAAACAAAACAAAACAAAAGACATTGTGATAAACTCCCACTAAAGCCAACTATGTTTCCAGACGCAGCTATGGAGTGCAATCTGAAAATAGACTCCAGAGCTCTAAAAATCAATTGAAGCACAGGATGGGACAGGTCAGGTTTAAGCCTCTTGCCAAGGCAATAGGGCAGCTCCTTTTAGTGAGTGGCGCTGGCAGTGGCTACCCAAGCAACAGCAAAACCATAGCACAGCCCCTGACTCACACCCAAGAATCCAGCAGGGGCCCAGACAAAATTATGAGCATTTCTAGGTCAAAGCTATACCAAGGTATACGGATTTGGAAGGAAAAGGCTCAAGGACTGGTGACAATGACACAGTCTATGACACAGTGGTGCTTGTGCCTTTCTCTGGATGCTCACAGCTCCCTTTGCACCAAGACATGTTTACTAAAGACACCACCGGGATGCACAAAAGGAGGCTTGCCCAGAAGTACCGCACCTTTATTCTCTGACTCCCCTACTTCCCTTCTAAATTAGTTCTAGCCTACAGTGAAATGCTTATCAGAAAATGTTTCTTGTGTGCCCCCTGTGTCCGTGGGAGGTAAGCCATGAACAACAGAGAGGGCTCCCTGTCCTTGGGGGAGTATTACTGTCCACACGGCATCTACTCATTTCTCAGGTTAAGCTGCAAAGTCACACCTGGGAACTCACAACCATGCTCAATTGCCAAATGAATGCTAACCAGGCGAGGACTGCTGGGGTGTAGTCAGCCTGTAGAATTTCACAGATCTTAACTACAGTTCCCCTCGATTACGGATGCTCTCCGCATTACCAAGCCATTACCACATCCATCCGAGACCCCCGGGTACTCACTTGTGGATTCCAGGCGCTTGACATCCCGTGACGTTTCTAAGAAGTATCTCCGAAGAACCAGGAAGATGACTGAGAGAGGAACCAATGGTATGATGATCCAAGGGATCACGGCCGCCGCCACAGCGATCACACTTACGACGAGGAGCAGCGTCTGGAGCAGCAAGCACAGAGACAGACCCTCCTCAGCAACGAACTCTGCTTTCCAAAACCACAGCGTAACGTAATGGGTTGTCTCTCCCTTCTCCGCTGATTCTCGCTGGAGCGCTAAGCATCCTTCCCCATCCCAGGAGGCAAAAACCACATGGCAGGGATGCTACAACCAGCAAGCCTACCCCAGGCGCAGAGAGCTTTATAGACTCCTTCTTTGACACATTCATTAGTACAGTCCCCGAAGCACGGAACCCGAGTTCAGATTCCACAGCAACTATGCTAAAAGCTGGGTATAACACTGCATGCCTGGGATCCTGGGAGTTTGCTGAATCAGTGGGGGCTCCAGGCTCAGTGAAAGACTGTGTCTCTAAAAATAAGGTGGGACTCAGATTGAGAAAGGCATATGATTTGAGTTCTGGTCTGTGTGTGTGTACATATATATATATATACACACACACACAGAGAAAGAGTGTGAAACGCAAAGATTCATACTTGCAAATAAATATATAAGTATGCTCCTATTTTTCATTGGTTCCCCTTTCTCAGCATCCTTTTTTATATTGGATATCTTCTTTATATATATTTCAGATGCTAACCCCTTTCCCAGTTTCCCTCTCTCCCGGATACACCCTATCACATCCTCCCTCACCCTGCTTCTATGAGGGTGTTCCTCCACCCACCCAACCACTCCCAACTCCCTGCCCTCGATTCCCCTACACTGGGGCTTCTATTGAGTCTTCATAGGGCCAAGGAAACCTGGTTGGTTGAACCAGCCTGATCCACAAGGTGGCTGGTGCTTGCCCCGGCTGATAGAGATTAACCCCCTACCCAGCTCATGAACCAGTGAAAGTTTAAAAAGTTCAAAGATGCTAGCTAACACAGTATACCAATTCTTGCTCACTGAGCAAATATTAAGTTAAAATACAAAATTTCCTAAGAAAAAATGACTTTTAATCTTTCAAAGCAACATGGCTTATGGGGAAAATAGTGAACTTAATTTTAACAAAACCGTAAACTGTTGGGGTATGAAATGTGAAGGTGGGCTGCTTACGTTCTGTGGACTTACACTCACAGGGGTAAAGCCCACAGAACCTCCTCAGGATGACGTTCCCTCAAGACTGGGTGTGGCGATGCGTAAGAGTAACCTTAGCCCTTGGCAGGCTGAGGCAGGAGAGTCACTACAGAGCTGAGCCAGCCTGGGCTACAAAGTGATTTCCGGGCCATCCTGGGGTATTTATAGAGAGCTTGCCTCTATAAGCAAAGAACTAGAACAAAAAGTAAAACTAGAACTAGAATAAAGTGATTTCTTCAGAAATCACACTTTAATAATGCAGGTTTTAAACGCATTTTCTTCATAGGAACACTTTTAGTTTCAAGGACCTGTTCGGGTTTCTGGTATTTAGCATCACAGCTGCTCTCAGTTCTGGGGGCGGTCCTAGGCATCCACCTGCAGTTTACTTTAGACTTAATTCCGTGGGGATGTCTTGCCACTGGTCTAGAGGATGCAGGTGCCAAAAGAGTATGTTTCCTATAAACAGTAGCAAAGCTGCAGTCTAATTTTGTGTGTGCCATCCTCCTATGTATACATTTGGCTCACTTCACTCCTTACGTGAACTGTCTCTTACCTGTCTCAAGCACAGAGGAAAAAGGCATGTCTACTCAAAAGGGCCACTCAATCTGCACCAGGCATTTTCTACTATTCGTTTACGGTATCAAGAATAAAATCAGCCTCAAACGGATCACACCTCGGTGCAAGCGGAAAGCTCTGACTTCTGCCATCAGTGAGACCGAGGAATCGATTCCAACTTGCCAGAGTGTGCGGTGCCTGTGTTGCCTTCCACCCTGGCTGATCTTGCCAGATACGTCTCTAGTGCTACCCGTAAGCAAAGTAGGATTCACCTCTTGCCAAGATTTTCCTCTGATTTAGCGAGGGAGAAATGACGACGAGGTTTTGATCAGTAAGCTGTTTACTGATGGATGGATGGATGGATGTAGAAAAGGAGCTCTTTTATCTACTATTTTGGGATCACGTGAGATAAAAAAAAACTGATCTCAGAGTGGAAAAGGAACATAACAAATTACGCTGCCTGGTGACATGGGATTCCCAGAGGGCGTTAAAAGTCTGAAGAGCAAGTAGGCTTTGGATAGCACCAAAAAGTAAGTGTAACTCCTATCAGATTAGACTCACCACCCTCCACCTACAGGGTATGTGCAGGCAAAGGGGGCATGCTGAGCGCTTTGCACATGAGACCACACCCATTAAACACTGACCATGTCTACGTTTGTCAATGGGTACAAATTACAACAGTGGTCAGGTCTAGTTTACCACTCTGGGGGCCTCTTCACTTACACTTGTCTTCTGAGCTCTGGTAACTTGTCATCTCTGGTAAGTCGGAGCTTTAGGGCACACTGGCATGATGGGTTTGTGTGCGGCATTGTATATAATCCTCTCTAAGATTTTAAATCTGCAGACAGTCACCGCTCCCACCACTTGCCACATGGCTGATGTGACCATTTCACATTCACAGCTACTCTGGGTCCCATGTTGCCTGTCTATGAGCTCTGGACTGGAAGTCAAAGTTAAGTGCTGGAATCTGTATGCTTGTGACAAGTTTCCTTTTTCCAGGGTTAATGCTTGTCATAATGCTCACTCAACCTGCGGAAATGAAGCTACACTTTGGGTACAAGTTAAAATAAAGGTATACAATGCTAAACACGCTGAACAGATACAAAGTGTCGCTAGCACTGGGAACACCAAAGCTCATAAAGGGAAACATTCCATCAGAAAAGAAGGGTCGGGGGCTGGAGAGATGGCTCAGGGAACGAGAGCACTTCCTGCTCTCCAGGAGGACTGCTCGGATGAGCCTCTGGAACTCAAGCTCCAGGGGATCTGACGCCCCCCATTCTGGCCTCCACAGGCATCTACACTCACAGGTGCCCAGAGTCCCACAGAAACACACACACACACCTTCAAAAGTCCAAGAAAAACTGGGTCCCATTATCCAGAAACACAAACCAGCTTGTATGAACCAAGCTTCAGACTGTTAAAGGAAAATCTGCCCATACTTAGAACTAACAGGCAAACCCAGTCACAGTCACATGGCACTAAAGCAGGCCTTGCTCACTCCAACAACTGATAGAACAACTAACAAAGAACTGGCAGGAACACAGGACTTCGTGATGAGCGAACAAGCCAACGGCTATGGTGACAAGGACAATTCCTTTCCAGCACAAATCCACCATGCCACAAAACACGCGTCCACACACCTCGACAACAAGAACGGATTTGGCTTTGGCGGATTTAACGACAGCACAAAAACAAGTAAACTAGAAAAATGGCTATCAGGAATTCCACTATACAGTTCTAAATAATACTGGGTTTACAAAAACACAATAAAATGGAAGTATTTTGGAAAAAAAAAAAGTATGAAAACCAGATACTATCAAAAGTTGGGAGTTGCAGCTAATGCCATGTTTAGAGGTAAATGTATGTACAGCTTTAACTTTTTAAAACAGAAAAGTCTAAGTGTCAAAGGTCTAAAACCAGATTTTAGGACGTGAAAAGAGAGTGGAGAGAGGGCTCAGTGGTTAGGAGAACTTACTGCTTTCAGAGGACAATGGCCCAATCCCAACACCCACGTGGTAGCTCATGGCCGTCCATTGCCCCAGCTCCAGGGCATCTGGCACTCGCTTCTGGCTGCTTCATGCATCGAGCACATTTCTTGGTGCACATACATGTGTAGACAAGATACTCATACACATAAGCATAAAGAGAGTTTAAAGGAGGATATGAGAACAAATAAGCAGAAATAACAACCAAAAGGGGAAAAAAAAAAAACCGAAACGAAGCAGCCACACTAGCTCAGGCGGTAAAGACATTACCTGGGAGGCAGAGACAGAAGGATTGCTGCAAGTCTGAGGCCAGCTTCATTTACACAGGGAGTGCCAGGCCAATCAAGGCTATATAATGAGAGGCCATAAAAAGGACAGCATAAAAGAGAATGAAAAAAATATTAATTAGACAGAAAAACAACAAACTGTGGGTCTTTCAAAACACTACCAAATTAGTAAGCTTCAAAGGCCAATGAAGAAAGGAGAACTGCCCCTATCACTGAGGCAAGATGGGCATTAAGAGGGCTGACTAAACACGCAGAGCTAACAGGTTTCATGGAGACGGCTTATGTCTTGAGAAATGGTGGCGAAAGGTTATATTACAAGAAACAGCAACCGGAGCAGCTCAATGTCAGGGTGAGAATCAGAATTCATAGTCTGAAAGGAGTTTAGTGACTCGTCAAAGTTCTTGGCTTCTAAGTGCTCCACTCTTAAACTATGGTACTCCGCTCAGTGCTCCACTCTTGGGCTATGGTGTTCCACTTTTGGGCTATAGTCCTCCACTCTTGGACTACAGTGCTCCACTCTTGGGTAATTTCTATGAAATACTTAGGAAAGAAAAAAAAATGCCAATCTTAGAAAATTTTTGGTTTTCTTTTAGAAAAGAGGACTGACAGCTGGGTGTGGTGGTGCATTGCTTTAATACAGCACTCCGAGGCTGAGGCAGGTGGGTGTCTGTGGGTTGGAAGCCAGTCTGGTCTACACAGGGAATTCAGGTCAGCCACAGCCACATAGTGAGATCCTGTTTTAAACCTCCCAACCCCCTGCAAAGGAAAAGGAAGAGGACTGGAGAGAAATACAAATAGCTCAAGACAAACCTTTTGAGAAGATCACTGGTGGTGATTGGCCCCTGTGACTCAAGGCAGGTGAGGCAAGTTCAGGATCTGCAAGGCGGGGAAAGCTGTCGGCCGCAGCCATAGTTTCTTCTGCTTCTGCTCTTAAGACCTTTTAATCTACACGACCTGATATGACCTCACTTACTTGAAGCCAACCAATTATAAACCAGTAATCACATTTTCAAAATACCTTTCAATCAACACCTTGGTTTCTGTTTGAGTAAACTATTTGGGTTGGGAGCCTTAATCTAACTAAGTTGACACACAACACTGACTACCACAGACAGAAATCCCTTGCCAACCCTTCTATTTTCATGAGGTCAGTATAACTCTAACACCAAATGTTTACAAAATATCACAAGAGCTGCAAAGGAGAGACCCAAATCTTTGTTGAACAACAGATACAAAGTTGAGTTAACCACAGATATACCAATGACCTTCTACATTGAGGGTAAGGAGAACAATTAAGGACAAACAAGCAAGTCTTTTATAAAAACAACAACAACAACAACAAAAGGTAAGGTGAATTTAAAACTTAAATAAAAGAGGTTTAACAGAGGAGAGACAAAGTGGGAAGGATGAAACTGCTACTGGGCTCCGAGTCTTTCTAAAATGAACAGTAGCCAAGCCACTGTGGTATCTGTGAAAGAATAGAGAGATCGTGTGGTGAAGGACACAGGCAACAGGAGCTCACATGCAGGCAGCCAAGACATCAAGACCATTAATGCACACAGGTGGGGAAATTAAAGGAGAAAGAAGCCTCCAACAGCAAGCACTCCTTCCATACACCTAAACTACCTGAAAACACACGAGGCCTTTGAAAATGTGGACAAAGATTGAGCAGGGTATCGCTGGTGTAGCAGGCCTCGTCCACAACCCCAGCCCCTTAGTCTGCATAGCAAGTTCCAGGCCAAGCAGGGCCACGCATTGAGACGTTCTCTGGAAAAACCAAAGAAACAGATATCTCAAGCAGTGAATTACCTGCCACGCTGTGGGAAGAGGGACTTCAGTGTCCCAGAAGCAGCATAAAAAGGTGACCCTAGCAGTGTGCGAGTAAGGTGACCATAGCAGTGTGCGCGTAACAACCCCCGTGCCAGGGAGGAAGAGACAGGGGGGCTGGTGAGAAATTGCTGACCAGTCAGTCTAGCTGAATTGGAGAGCTCTAGGCTCACTGAGAGTAAAGACAAGATGAAGGGTTGAGGAGATGGCTCAGTGACTAAAGAGTATGCTGTGCCACGTCAGGGCTGCCCTTTGGATGCTTGCAGCAATGCCAGGTGGGCCTGGTGACTGGCCTGGAATTCTAACCTGTTGGAGGCTAGACCGGCTCAAGAGGTCAGCTTTGGGTTCAATGAATAGACCCTGCCTGTACGTGTAAGGAACACAGTAATCAAAGAAGACATGACATCAGCCTCTGGTATCCAGGGGCACGTGCATACATATATGCACACACGTACACTCATGTGCCCACATTCGAATACATACACATACACCCTACACATAAACACATATACCAGAAAGAAGGGTGGGCAGTGACTGAGAAAGAAGCATCGACACTGGACTCCATCTGCAATCATACGCGCACATGTATGTACGTACAGACATAAGCACACCAATAAAAAATGAAGTACCTCCATACGGCTTAGGACACACAAAAATAACTGTGAAATACACAAAAGAAAAAAGGTCATTATTAGACTTCATTAAAGTTAGAGCCTACTGGCCAAAAGATACTGTTAAAAAACCAAAGAGAAGAAAATCACAAACTCGGGGGTGGGGGGTGAGGGGAGAAATTATTAGAATTAAACATACACACATTCCAATAAATCAGCCTGTAACAATAAATTCACAAAGAATAAGCAAGAGATTTGAACCAAAAAATTCACACACACACACTAAAGTTCCAAGTGGCTGATAAATGTGCACCCAAAAAAAAGTTCAGCATCGCTAATTGTTGCGGCCGGCCAGCAGCTCGCAACGAACGGTTCAACTGAGATGGCAGCTGATGAGCAAGCAGGTTCCAGGCTGGGGGAGGGGAGACTACAGCTAATCATCAGGGAAACCCAAGCTAAAACCATAGCGAGACCAGCCATACCTACAGTAAAGGCTCCAATCAAGACAACTGGTAACGTTAAGCCCCATGTGTTACCAAAGGCAGAGCGCCCCAAGTCCATGCGTTACCAAAGGCAGAGCGCCCCGAGTCACTGTGCATGCGATGCGTGAGTAGAATGGCATTGTGAAAACTTTTCAGTGGGTTTTCTTTTTTTCTTAGTAAACATACACTTACCTGAAGCACAGAAATCCCACCCAAGGTATTTTAATCTCAAGGGAAGGAAAATATACGTGGCACATAAATACTGATACAAGAAGGGTTGGTTACAAAATGTGACAACAATCCAAATGTCCATCAAACAACAGATGAATAAAATATGCTATCTTCCAATACAGAGTCATCACTCGGTGGTGGTGGTGGTGAGAACGAAGGAATGTGGAGGGGTAGATGGAGAATGAATGGACAAAATTCATCACTGAAACGCTCATGGAATGAGACCTAGACAATCAAAGGAATTCAACCACAGAAAACTATGTCACCAGGGTTCCACTCCCACCTGTGTGCAGACATGTGCTGAAAATTTATAGAGTCACAGTGTCAAGAAGAATTTATACTGGGAGGACCCAGTACACTGAGGAGGGAAGAGGACCCATGTGAAGACTAGACATCATTTCTAGATGTGACTAGAAGACTAGAAATGTGTCTCAGAACACACATAGCTCCCAAGGCCTGGGTGACCTCTCTCCGGGGGTCTGAACCCTGCACCACAAGGTAGAGGCTGTACCATCTACTTCTAGGCTGGATTCAGACACTCAGCGAATCCCCCATCAGGAGCCAGAGAAACGGCTTGGAGAAACAAGTGAGTCGTGAAATTCAGAAGCAGGAGAAACTCCAAGACAGAACTGATGATGATGAACCATGATCCAGATGGAATTAGAAAGGCACAGTGTATGTACAATGCAAAGTGCTCGGACCAGCGAGACGGCTAATGGGGTGCAGCGTGTGCTGCTAAACCTGAAAACCTCCATTTCTTCTCCGGAACCTACACAGCAGAAGAGAGAGCTGATTCTCACAAGCATGCGCCTGCACAACATGCAATAAGTGTAGACAAACAACAACGACAACAAAATTTCTGGGCTGGAGAGATGGCTCAGTGGTTAAGAGCACTGACTGTTCTTCCAGAGGTCCTGAGTTCAATTCCCAGCACCCACATGGTGGCTCACAACCATCCGTAATGGGATCCGATGCCCTCTTCTGGTGTGTCTGGAGAGAGCTTCGGTGTACTCATATACATAAAATGAATACATAAATCTTAAAAAAAAAACATAAAATAGGAAGTGTGCGATTTTAATAAAATTGAAGCAACCAGAACACCAGAACACAGACAAAAAAGTGGATACAAGCAAGAACAGTGAGATAATGGAACTCTAGAAGTCTCCATCAAAGTAAATATGCCCCCACTTTACTCTCTGCCTTAACAACTGTGTAGGATGACAGACGGTGGGAGAACCCACGGAGGTGGGGGTGGGAGGCATAGTGAAAGACCTCTATTCTTTGACCACACACACCACCCAGCCATGCTAGCTTATAAAGTTCTGTGCTCCTGTAGAACACCACCAGGCTTGATTGTTGTTTTTGTTTTTTGTTTTTTGGGTTTTTTTTTTTTGCTCTTTAGGTCTTCATTGCCTTCTTGCTAAACTACCACCATTATCACCACAGCACACATGCTGGGACAAATTGCCTACAAGCCTGGGAGAATCCCCAGTGACTGTCACCACACTACCAAGTGTGGTGCTAACTCTCTGACTGGCAAACATCCCAAACTTCTCCTCTTCCAGGAATAGCAGTCAGGGGGCCTCATGAACACGACCAACCAATCACATGGGCTCCCCGGGTTATGTGTTGGTCAATATTGCCAGTGCCTGCTATCGTCAGCTCGACTGTCTACGACCAGGGGGCCCACCTCAGTCAGGCAGCTGGCACAGTGCTATCTCTGAGGCTGGCATTTCCAGGTGATTAATTATTCCCTCCTTGCAAATGCACCAACTAAAAACTCTTTTGTTGATTTCCAAAAGCATGAAGAGCACTCTGATTCGGTTAAAAAATGGATGAGTTTACTTTTAAAGAACGAGATCTTTGAAAACCAGGGTGAGGCAACCTACCTAACACCGTCCTTTGTCTGAGAGGAATTGGAAGGTGGGAGTAGGCCGAGCAAACCATAGAAATCTCAGAATGACGAAGTCATTGTCCTGGGTGCTTTCTACACACTTCCCCTGACATCTCCACACAAAGCCGTGCAAGGGTCAGTGAGACCAGACAAGTCCGGGCAGTTCCACCCCTGGACTTCTATAAAAGCCAGTGACCCAGCCTATTATTCCCAAGTCCTAGGCTGGCTTTGTTCCCCATATCCAGATTCAGTAGCTTTTGCTCATCCTGCACCCCCAGGAAGAAGGGACTGGGGACGGCTCCTTCTCGTCCTTTGGCTTGGCATTTTCACTTCATAAAGCAGAAGTCAATGTGTCTGTGTGCAGGGAGGAGGGGAGGCGCATTCAGTGGTGGTCTCCACTACTGCCCGCACTGGTGGCTAGAGTAGCCTTAGGATTAGCCCTTTGTGTCCATGAAAGGGTAGGAAAAGTCAGTTATTTAAGCTCAGTCAAGCTGTTGGCCTGCTTTCTCTCTCTCTCTCTCTCTCTCTCTCTCTCTCTCTCTCTCTCTCTCTCTCTCTTTCTTTCTTTCTTTCTTTTTTTTGATGAGGGTATTTAGTGAGGAAGAATGGCTTTGCAACGAAGCTCTAAATCACTGGCAGCGTTTTGCAGAACGCAGCTGCGTGCAAGTTTGCACACTCAGAGAAGTACACAACCCCCAACCCCACTAAATAATGCCAAGTCACTACATTTTCAATTGTTTTGTTCGGAAGTGGGCATGTTAGCTGCCAGAATTCCAGATAAGTGAGACACTTTGCTCGATGCTACCGGGGACCACGGAAGCTTTGGGAATAATCCAGAGATTATATTAGTATGAAATATTTACTGCTCAATGATCTACTCTGAAAACAACAGACCCTGATCGTGTGGCACGGAATGGAAAATAGCCACTAAAATGACAAGGACTCACAAAGCCAACATCTTCGATACACGCTCACAAGCTGGGACTTGGGTCGGGTCTGTGGCAGACAGTTATCTCATTGGAGCACAAGAGAGCAGACGATGATCACTGTTACCAGTTTATTTGTCTCGCTTAGAGATAATATTATATTTAAGAAGAAGCATGTCCTTTGTTACTTGAATGAGTTTTGCTGGAGTGTCACTGAGAGGAGGAGGTGTGGCTCAGTGGTGGGGCAGTGGGCCCTGTGGGGGACAGGGTCCGGGGGTGTTCAGCCAAAGACCTGTCACTCTATTGGCTTGAGAAAATGAGGCAGAAAGGTTATTTGAGCCCAAGAATTCCAAGACAGCCTATACAATGTATCAGAATCTTACTTCGAAAACAAAAGGCTCCGTATGATGAGGGTACTTTGCCGCTCTATACTATGTAGCTCTGCCAGCAATGTCTGGAATGTAGCTCTGTGAGCATGCACAGAATGTCGCTCTGTGAGGCTAGACAGGGTCAGTGGTAAGGCTTAGTGAATTAGAAAGGGAGGTTCCCAGACTCCCCAATGACATGTGACCCTTACGCTTTAAGTGCCACTCTGTCACGCACAGTCACTCCACAGCGTGTAAACTTAAGGCTTTTCCTGAAGAAGCAGAGCAAGGACTGAAGTGATTTTTTTTAAGGGCTCTGTGACCTCAGGTGGGAAGACACAGGAGTGAATCCATGCATTAGCTTTTTAAACAGTCTGTCCAGCTCCTATGATGTAATGAAACATAGCCACATCTGGTGGCCTTCAGGGTTACCTATGGGGTGAGGAAGTAGTTCAGGTGGTAGAGCTGGCCCAGCACATGCAAAGCTCTAGGTTCAACTCCCAACACCATGTAAATTGGGCATGGTGGCATAGGCCTCCTCATCCCAGAACTCGGGAAGGCAAGAGGATCAGAAGTGCAAGGTCATCCTTCGCTCTGTAGTGAGTTCAAGGCCGTCCTGGGATACCTGAGACCCTATCGCCTAAAACAGAAATGGCTTGTGGTGGACACAGCCCTGAGGGATGAGCCGTCCTGCACCACAGAGTCAAGAGTCAGGATCTGTCTTAACCCTGGCATTCTTAGGTAGATGCTCCGTGTTCAAATCATTGACCCTCTGCCTCTGTGCTGGGCCAGTCCTCTGCTTTCGGTGCCCTCTTCTCCGTATCCTACCAACTACTACAACGTTAAGGGCTGGTTCTCAAGACACAGTCTCTCCAGGATCTGTCCCCACTGCCTTTGTCTTGTCTGAAGCCTTGTCTCCACACCTCGTGCTATTACTATTCCACAACATAGTCTCATTACAAACATCACACACCCTGAGAGTCTTGACAAGTGTGCCTTCTCTACTTCCTAGGATTCAGAGACTATCCCCCACAAAACTGTGTCCAGTTCCTCCAGGCAGGATGCAATAGAATCCTGAAAGCCATGACCTACGAACGTAAGGCGGCTCAGAAATAATACCCTGCAGCTTAGTCTTGATTTTAAAACATGTACGATGTAGAACTTACAACCTAGAGCAAGCCTTGGATTCACTGAGCTGTACCTGCCTCATCCTCCTGAAAAGTCTTATAAATAACGAGGCTTCAACAACTCTCAAGACACTGGGAAGGAAGCTCTCTGCACAGGGTCTCCGTGTATTCCTCCAGGACATCCCCTCCCCCACTTACTCTTCTGGCCAGTGGTGCTTTAAGGGAGAATGGCCTCCATAGGCTCATATATTGGAATGTTTGGTTCCCAGTTGGTGAACTGTTTAGGACAGACGATGAGACACTTGTTGGAAACATGAGGGTTTGCTGTTTCACAGTCCCAGGCCAGGCCCAGTCTCTCTGTCTTTCTGTCTCTCTCCCTCCAACTTTCAGATCATGAGAGCTTTCATCTACTGCTCCAGCCCCATGCCTGCCTGCTGCCCTGCTCCCTGCTCTGGTCTGTCAAGCTGGTCACAAACGAACTCTCTGAAGCTGTAAGCAAGTCTCTAGTTACATACTTTCTTCTATAAGCTGCCTTGGTCATGTATTTCTTCACTGCAGGAACCTAGTGACTACGACACCACGGAAACCTACTTTACTACCAAGGCTCGGTCGGGGGAGGCGAGCATTTAACTGAGCATTTTGGGGGGTTGGGATCCAAGTCTGGCTAGGTGGTCAGGACAGCCTCCTCAGCCTCCCAAGGCTGAGGCTATAGGTGTGCACCACCGCACCTAGTCTTAAAAGAAGTGATTAGTGAGTCATTTCAAAGCTTTCAGCCTACCAAACTCCTCCTCACATGGTATCAGTTTTGTTGGTAAGAATGTCACCATTACGTTACAATGACAAGCCTCCTGAGAAAATTTAGTAGGATGCATGGGGTGACTATGGGCAGAGCGCCAGCAATGGAGGGCAGACCACTTACTAGCTTTGCAAAAGGTGTGCTTTTCAGAGACAGGAGGGCAAACACAATGTGCCAGTCAAGCAGGAGCAGACCCGCTAGGCCACTTATTAGCCAAGGGACAAATACATCAGGAGGCAAAGGCTAACATTCAGTCCTCAGGGTTCCCAAATTAATGGCTTCCCTCAAAGGGGCAGAAGGTTCTGTTAGTGACACCACTGCTCATCCTCGCCTTATCCACAACTCTGAAAGTCAGGAGTCTCTCGGAGTAAAATGCAGTGCTCAGACACCATCAGACTACTTGGATGGTGCACAGACCCAGAGGCCAGGGCACTGTAGGATACTGAATGGAAATGGGATAAGAGAACAATGAACTCAGGGGATTCCTCACTGCATCACAGCATCCTGGCCTGCTGCATCCCTCACTGTGCATCACAGCATCCTAGTCTGCTGCATCCCTCACTGCATCACAGCATCCAGGCCTGCCCATCCCTCACTGCATCACAGCATCCAGGCCTGCTGCATCCCTCACTGTGCATCACAGCATCCTAGTCTGCTGCATCCCTCACTGCATCACAGCATCCAGGCCTGCCCATCCCTCACTGCATCACAGCATCCAGGCCTGCTGCATCCCTCACTGTGCATCACAGCATCCTGGCCTGCCCATCCCTCACTACATCACAGCATCCAGGCCTGCCCATCCCTCACTGCATCACAGCATCCTGGCCTGCTGCATCCCTCACTGTGCATCACAGCATCCTAGTCTGCTGCATCCCTCACTGCATCACAGCATCCAGGCCTGCCCATCCCTCACTGCATCACAGCATCCAGGCCTGCTGCATCCCTCACTGTGCATCACAGCATCCTAGTCTGCTGCATCCCTCACTGCATCACAGCATCCAGGCCTGCCCATCCCTCACTGCATCACAGCATCCAGGCCTGCCCATCCCTCACTGCATCACAGCATCCTAGTCTGCGGCATCCCTCACTGCATCACAGCATCCAGGCCTGCCCATCCCTCACTGCATCACAGCATCCAGGCCTGCCCATCCCTCACTGCATCACAGAATCCTGGCCTGCTGCATCCCTCACTGTGCATCACAGCATCCTAGTCTGCGGCATCCCTCACTGCATCACAGCATCCAGGCCTGCCCATCCCTCACTGCATCACAGCATCCAGGCCTGCTGCATCCCTCACTGTGCATCACAGCATCCTGGCCTGCCCATCCCTCACTACATCACAGCATCCAGGCCTGCCCATCCCTCACTGCATCACAGCATCCAGGCCTGCTGCATCCCTCACTGTGCATCACAGCATCCTAGTCTGCTGCATCCCTCACTGCATCACAGAATCCTGGCCTGCTGCATCCCTCACTGTGCATCACAGCATCCTAGTCTGCGGCATCCCTCACTGCATCACAGCATCCAGGCCTGCCCATCCCTCACTGCATCACAGCATCCAGGCCTGCTGCATCCCTCACTGTGCATCACAGCATCCTGGCCTGCCCATCCCTCATTGCATCACAGGTCCTGGCCTGCTGCATCCCTCACTGCATCACAGCATCCAGGCCTGCCCATCCCTCACTGCATCACAGCATCCAGGCTTGCTGCATTCCTCACTGTGCATCACAGCATCCAGGCCTGCCCATCCATCACTGCATCACAGCATCCAGGCCTGCCCATCCCTCAATGCATCTAGCATCCTGACCTGCCCATCCCTCACTGCATCCAGCATCCTGGCCTGCCCAGCCACATCCTGCAGGTAGTGATGTATCCCTTAAGAGAACATCAGTGCAGCATAAGGGAATTTTTATCTGCTGAGATTTCTTCAGGTTTGCAGAGAATGCAAGCATGGAAAGCAAGCACATCATGTGTGCAAACCAGATCAGCGGCCCTGCGTCTTAGGAGAAGAAAAGCCCACGAGCCCAGAATGACAGAGTCTTCAGAGCAGAGAAATGTAAACATGACACATCTTTATATTCCCTAAAACTGCAGGGTAGGTTTCACTTAATGAGCTATGATGAACTTTGGACAGCCTCAACTGAACATGTGTGCAGGTGCGCATATACCTATGTGTGCTTGTGTGTGAAGATGAGAGGTTAGTGCTGGGCATCTTCCTCAGTCCTATGTACACATGTATATAACATATGCATACATATACAAATATACACAGCCATTCTCTCTCTCTCTCTCTCTCTCTCTCTCTCTCTCTCTCTCTCTCTCCCTCTCTCTCAGTGCTTGCAATTCTTGAAAAGGCCAAGAAACAAACAACATTAGAACAACAACACTTTTAAGCCAGAGGTATACTGTGAGCCACTGGCAGCTCCAATATAACTTGGCACTTTATGTTATTATTTCCAGTCATATATTTATCTTTTATTCAGAACACCCTTCAGTCCTGTTCCACCCCTTGCAGCGGCCTGTCAGTCATCTATCTTTAACCAGTAAAGGTCCATTCATGCCACCGAGGCCCGGTCCCCAGACTCTTCTTACCCTGTTCCATGAGAACCGCTACAGTGATTCACAACAGCAATCAACAACGTGGACTTTGAAAACTGTCACTACATTGTGCCCCGTTACCACCAACACCAACAGTTAGTACTTTAAAACATACCCCCATCCATGTTCACAGAAATATCAACCTTTTGTTGAAGCCTAAGGGACAAAATTAGACTTCTATGTGGCAGGACATTTGTCCACATTTTAAACAAAACTTCCTCCTTTTAGTCATCCCACCTTAATCGTGATGGACCTCTGTCCCAACTTTTGTCCCGACTCAGAACATAGGGGCTCCAGGTACAATGCCACAAATGAAGGGTCCTGTCCTCGGCCCAATCCCCTCAATTCCTCAGAATTACATACTCAAGTTCTGGACTGACTTACAAAACTAACTAAACTGCCTTCGCCTTTCAGAAAAGGCAATGAAGCACGCATACATGCTCTGGATTAAACAGCTCACAGGGGTAACTGTGATTACATTGTTTCCTTCTACAGCCATCCAATCTTCCTTATCCAGAAAAGCATGCCCATATACATAGCTTTTATAAGGAAGAACCAGGAGCCCAGAAATCTTTGTCTTTTGCTGTCTACCACTTCAGCTGTGAGCTCTGGTTTCTGCTCTGCCTGCTGGTCTGCATGCTGCCATGTTCGATGGCGATGCAGGATGAACGCTCGCTCCCCTGAGGATTAGATTCAGCTGCACTTAACTGGTTCAGCCAAGCTGAGCCAAGCATCCTGAGATATTCCCTGCACATAGTAGGAGCTGGCTGATGACTTCCTGAAGTCAGCAGCAGGGTTTGCTGATGGCATTAAGAGCAAAGGCAGACAGGAAGTTTGCTACTAAGGTCAGTTTTGAAAGGAGCTAAGAAAAGCCTTCAGGGAGCATGCACTAGTAAACAAGGCCTGCGGAGAATTCCACCCACTTCAGAGATCCACACTTAGAAAGCTGGTGCTGCTATTGACAGCAGGGTCAGCAGTCTCGTGACCTGAATGGTTTTATCTGATGGCTAATTCTCACATTTCTGTTGTTATTATCATTGGCCCTTTTGTTTGTTTGTTTGTTTTAGTGGTACTAGGAATAGAACCACCGTCTCAGAAATGAGATAAGGTCAGAAGAGGTACATTTTTAGTCCAAATATTTTTTTTAATGTATTAAAAGATCAAAATTTTTTCAAAAGCAAAGCACCCCCTGCCAAACTTGCCCCCCGACACACACCAAAAAATATCAAGTACTAAGTCCGTGCATTACGTGAGCCCACGAGACAGTCACTGTGACCTTGCTACACTTTAATTCCAGAGACTACTTATTCATGTAAGGAGCAAGCCCTGCCGTCCGCCTGAGCTAGCAGAGCTAATAGGCTTCTAATTAATTTCCAGGAGATTGCTGTTATAACTAACAGGTTTTAAACATTTGGTTGATTGGGGAAAATGAATTGAATATAATGTATTTGATTTGGAAAATTAGTTTTCATTCTATGTGCTTACCATAATAGTGTTTATTTTAAGTTTACATGATTCCATTAAGAGTCTCAGAACACTACTGGGTTGTTTTTGTCCTGACAGAGTCCTATCCTACTTTAAAAGGGGGGGGGGGAGGAATTACATTTAAATTTTTTTTGTTGGCCTTTCTTTAAGGGCAGGTTAAATTCTTTTTTTTTTTTTTCTTTTTGTGCCTCTCATAAAAAAAAAATCTTTGCTCTGTCATAAAGCAACAGGCACCAAATACTTCAAAACCATGCCAGCGATTCCTCAGTGAGAAGCCCACTCACTCAGCCATCAGATGCCGATCTGCCACAGCCAAGGCTGCGCACACAGTCCGAGGGAGCGGCTCTGTTTACTAAGTTTCACTTGATTCCTCTTGACAACCATTTAAACAACGAATGTTGGGAAAGGTCCCTCAGAGAACCCCACGACAATGGCAGGAGATCAGTGCTTTTATATTTAGCTAATACTATTTTTAAAAGGAGAAAATATTTCTTCCTGAAAGGATTATGGGAAGGCTTATTAAAGACACCTGCAAAGGAGGTGATCAACAACAGTGCTGAACCATGCTTGATAAGTGAGCTAGCCCTCACGTAAAACTCCTTCTGGGGAGGGGCAACAGCGTCAAGATGAACCTCTTCTAGGATTCTAGAAACCGGCTACCCGGGACCAGAGGTAGTCAACGGTGGCCATTTGTGCCAAGAGTGCTTGGGTGGGGGGTGAATAAAGACCCTGGGATCTGGTTAAACTGAAGTACGAGGCTAGAATTTTCTCTCCTCACAATGCGGAGAATGCTTTGTACCGAAATCAAGGAGCACCCATCAAGTATCACCCCTCCATAGGCGCTAGGAAAACACATAGGGATTCTAATTAGCAGGGATCACACTCCGCTAAACGCACGGGCGGGCGGCGGGCCAGCCGGCTCGGGAAACTCAGCCTCTGGCCTCCTCGCTGCTGTGGAGAGAGCCCTTGTGCTAATTCTTCTAGAAGTAATTAATAATCGCTGTCAAAACATGGGCTTAATGTTATCTGTCTTCCACGGGGTGGGGGGCTCTGCAGCGAAAGGTTGCTTCCGGAGGATAAGAGCGTGGTCAAAGCCAGTGGGAAACATTTTAAAAATAAGTTCGCAGAACCAAAAGAGTCTGGAGCGCTCATCTGCGGTGCAGACTCCGCCTGTGGGCCCTGGGTGGGTGTAAGGAGGAGAAGTCTTCACCTATGGGTCATGCTGTTTGCAGTCAGACAGCCTGGGCTCCCTTCCTGTGTGACTAACAGGGATTCCAGCTCAACTGTGGACCCCAGGGGTACTGCGTGACTCAGGCACAAGTGAATCCCCTGTGCCCATTCCACTTCCGGCCTGCAGCTTGGCTTCCGGAGAGAAACCTGTGGTTAAGAGGAGGGAAAGGGGTTCAATCTCGCGGCAAGTGAGCCTCAGGACTCTGGGATTTTAAAACCCCCGCACAGCTTTTGAGAGATGCATTTCTTCTCCAAAATAAACGCTCAGGGAGAAAACAAAAAAGATCCCCTGCCTGAGTCACTGAAAAGTAGACAGAATTAAAGGAGAGAAGAAAGCAAAACAAAACAAATCAAACCGCAGGAGCACCAACACTGAAGGAGGAGATGAGAGACAGGTGACCCAACATGATTCCCTTGGCCCTCAAGTTCACAGACAAAACAACATGCTAAAAGCAGGCGTTTCTGTGGGATCCTGTTTTCAAAAGACACCTTAAGACAGAGCAATCAACGTGTGAAAAGAAAGGCTGCCAAAAAAACAAAAACAGACATTTTCTGACAAGAGTTTGATCCCGTACTCCTATTATTGGCTTAAACACGCCTCTATTTAAAGCTCTGAATCTGCAATAAGCAGTCTCTATTGTCCTTGCTAACAAAGTCTTATTTTCACCTTATTATTGCTAATCTGTTCTTTGTAAGTAACCACACCTGGTTTTACCCCACCCCCTTCAAAAACAAAACAAAACAAAACAACAGTGCAGTAAATATTTGCCCTTTGTGGCAATACAATGCATAATTTTGTTAATCTGGGCTATCTTTCCGTGAGAGGTGATTGTTTCTGTATTATGAAATGTGTTCACAGTAAGTCGAATCCATGCCAGATACCTGGGAGGCAGATGGAAAGCCACTTACCAGCGTGTAGCTGCCATGAACCAACCCTGACACAAACGCACGGCCACTCCTACACAGAACATTACTCACGCTAAGTTAGCCTCCGAAATATAGCCACACCTTTCTTCTACAAACATGGCCTTTCGTTGAGGTAGCATCACGCCCATGGCCACCCCAAACGCTCATGCAAAGGCCTTGAAAAGCAGAAAGGGAATGAAAGAAAAAGGCACCGCTCTGCATCTGAGTACGTGGCATACCTGGATGAAGTCTAGGAACGTCAGGGGAAGCAAGTCGTCCATGTGTCCGATGTCTTTGGAGAAACGATTTAAAATTCTCCCTGCGAGCACAGAATGTGAGAAATTACGCATCTCTCCAGACAGACCCCGGAGAGAGACAACTTGCAAACAAATCAAAACAATATTTTAAATGCATATGTGTTTAATATATTATGCATTCATACAAAATAAGCCCATGTCAATGGCAAAGGAAAGAAAGAACACAGAGTGATACCTAAAGAAAATAAAAATACTATCGAATGCTGCCGGACAGAGAACTGCAATGTGGCCCTCATTTTAAAACATACACACACACACACACAGAGGAAATGGGAAAAACCCGTGACAGAGTTGGTTCGGTGTGGTTTAAGCACGTCCCTTGACTTTTAGGTCTCATCTAGGTCAATCCAAGTACAAAGAAGAAAGACGGGAAATGGCCAAACACAAAGTTTAATGAATTCTAATTGCTATGTAAGTTTTTCTTTAATCTTAAGAATTAATTTTTCTAGATGTAAATGACAGTATCAGCGTTCTACCCCCAGAGATGGTTTATCAGACCCTGGGAAACTCAAGACACTGCCCACTGAGGAGGCACTGGGAGAACACTCCCACCGGTGTCCATGACATTCCTGTCACATGGGTGTCCAGGCTGATAGCCACAGGCTTGAGCAGGAAGGGGAGACAAGAGGGAAGCAGACAGGGAAACAGAAGCAGTGATTCACAACCAAGGTCAGTCACTACCACACACTGCACTGCCCGTGAAGACGAGCCCAAGAAAACGGGGAGTGCTGAAGGCTTCAGAGGGGACCAGTCAAAACTGGTTTCTAGCAAGCATGTTTTACAGAGACAGATAGGAGATAGATAGATAGATAGATAGATAGATAGATAGATAGGGAGATAGATAGATAGATAGATAGATGATAGATAGATAGATAGATAGATAGATAGATAGATAGATAGATGGATGGATGGATGGATGATAGTCTACTTTGAGGCAGGCAACTCCTTGAGCAATTTTCTGGCTGATGCTTTGGTAGCCCATGGTACAAATGTAATCCTTCCAGGGCACCTAGGTTCTACCAGAAAGCCCACAGTGTGCACACCGGAGACAAGCAGGCCTCAGCTGTCCTGTCTCCTGCTCAGGACATGCAGACTCCAAAAAGTGCCTTTCATGACATCTTTGGCAGGCTCAGCAACAACTCTTCTTAAGTTTTAATAACACCTCCTTTAGAGCCTCATCCTGAGGGTTAAATGAGCCCATTGTACGAAGGAATCCTGTCAGGATGTCGGGCACTTTTTGGCAAGAGCTCAAAAAAAAAAAAAAAAAAACCAAACAAACAAACAAACAAACCAAAACCCAAAAGCTGAGATAGTAACTGTTAGCCAGACTCTGAAGCATACCAGTGGGAGAGGATGTTCAGCTATTAAACTGTGGATTCTGGTCCAACTGCTGCAGGCGGAGTCTAATTTAAGTCTAAGTGCCCAAGAATCCCAAGGATGCCCTGTCTACTCTTCCCTAAACCAGGCCTGGAGGGGAGAGAGATTGAATAGCTCAAATCAGATACAGCTGAGAAAACTACACATAGTCAAATTTCCCCTATATATTCTATGGGTTGTATGAACTAATTCTTAAGTTTACAGAGAAACAATACCAATGAAGAAAACTACGGGTCAGTGGGTAAGAGCATTAGCTCGGCAAGTGTAAGGTCCTGGAGGAGAATCCCTGGTACCCAGGTAGAAAGCCAGGAGTGTCTGAGGGGGCCAGACAGACAGCCTAGGCTAAACTGCAATGTTCTGGTTCAGTGAGAGACCCCATCTTAAAGACACACAAACCAAAGTGAACTCAAATCACTACATACATGGTAAAAATGAGGGGGAGAGTGACACCTTTAAGCATGGGCAAGATTCAGACATAACAGATTCCGCTTTAAGAGCAGTGTTGAGGAAGTGGCTCACTAGAGGTGGTTCTTATATGAAAACCACTCCTTTTTCCTTTAAGGATTTATTTGTTTTATTTATATGAGTGTCCTGTAGCTGACTCCAGACAGACCAGAACAGGGTATTGGATCCCCGTTACAGACGGTTGTAAGCCACCGTGTGATTGCTGGGAATTGAACTCAGGACCTCTGGAAGAGCAGTCAAGTGCTCTTAACCCCTGAGCCATCTCTCCTGCCCCCAAACCACTCCTTTTCGTTTTACTGGATTCAAGAATCTTCAGGTCTGAGAAAAACACTGAGAAAAAGCCATCTTCATTCAGCTTCCAAAGGGCCTGAGCTGGAATCCCTGATACCCAAATAGAAAGCTAGGTATGTCTTAGAGGAGAGATGGGTAGATTCCAGAAGCTTGCTGGCCAGCCAGCCAGGCCCAACCTGCAATGTTCTGGTTCAATGAGAGACTGCATCTCAAGGCAATAACGCTGAGAGTGGAACAGGAAGACACCAGAGGTCTTGTTCTGTCCTCCACTGTGCACACAGACACTCACAACAGGTACCACAAAACTACGTGTCAAAGATTCCCCCATAGCCCTCACTCTTATCCACCAGTGTCCACAGAAAACATGAGACAAGCCGGGCGTGGTGGCGCAAGCCTTTAATCCCAGCACTCAGGAGGCAGAGGCAGGCGGATTTCTGAGTTCGAGGCCAGCCTGGTCTACAAAGTGAGTTCCAGGACAGCCAGAGCTATACAGAGAAACCCTGTCTCGAAAAACCAAAAAAAAAAAAAAAAAAAAAAAAAAAGAAAACATGAGACAAGAGGGGTTCGGGGTAACTTTTAAGAAACGCGTGAGAGAAGAAACAGTGTTTGCGGGAGATGTTTCTGCCTTACAGCCAACGTTGAATTTGGGTCTGTGAGGCAGAGCTCGAGGCCTCAGAGTCACTTGCTCAGAAGTCTCCAAATCAAATCCTTATGATGAGTCCCCCCTTACTCTGCCTCTTCATCCTGATGACATGTGGTCCCCACAAGAATGTCTCAGGGGAGGCGAGCAGGGAGGGGAGCAAGTTTCCCAGGAGAACCCAGTCCAAGCAAACTGCTCCGTTAGAGCATTTGGTGGACGTTAAGCTGAATCTTGCCTTCTACAACACCCAAAGGCTACTGTGTCTTTTCTGCCCTCAGAACCACTAAGCTCACTTGCCATGACAGCCCCCACACACCTAATCACAGCCTGTCCAGACTTCTCACAAGGAACCTGTTGATGTTACAGGCATCTCTCAGATACCTGGGTCCTCCCTCCACCACGGTCTCTGCACACACCGAGATGGCCCAGTCTCTCGTAGAGCCCGTGAACAGGACTCAAAGCTGACCCTTAGGGATTGCTTACAAGGCTCTGTGTGAAGCAGAGCCCCAGGTTCTGCATATTCACCTTGCCCAGAACTAGAGGCCAGATATCATAACATATTTTAAAAACAAACAAACAAACAAACAAACAAACAAACAAACAAACAAAAGAATCCAGGTCAACAATTTTCTTCCTTTCTGGTGAGTATTGATTTCCTTCGCTGTGCAATCCTATTTGTCAATTCTTGTGTTGTTTCCTGAGACACAGCAGTTGTTTTCCAGAGAGCCTGTAGCTGTGCCTACATCTAGAGGCCAAGCCCTCCCCTTCTTTTATCAGATTTGAGTCTGGGATGAAGTCCGCTGAACTGTTTTTGTTGTTGTTGTTGTTGGGTTTTGTTTTGTTTTGTTTTTTCATGAAAAGTGGAGACCAGGACTGCTCCTTCACTTACATGTGGGTATCCACTCTTCCCAGTACCATGCTGCACTAAAGCAATGGTTCTCAACCTGTGGGTCCTGACCCTCTTGGTGGTCACATGTCAGGTATCCTGCACACAAGGTATTTACACTATGATTCGTAACAGCAGCAAAACTGCAGATAGGAAGTAGCGATGAAAAGTTTCATAGTTGGGGGTCACCACAGCACGAGGAACTGTATTAAAGAGTTTCAGCGTTAGGAAGGTTGGGACCCACTGCTCTAAAGTATGTTTAGACAGAGGATTAACATCTAGAATATATAAATAACTTTAAAAAAAACCCTAAATACCAAAAGAAGCAAACAAGCCCATCAAACAGCCAGGAGGCGAGGAGACGGTTCTTCCGGTAAAGCGCTCTTCCATGCAAGCATGAGGACGTGAGCTCAGACCCAAGGTCCCCAGTTCTCATAAAAATACAGGCTCAACAACAAGTGCTTATCAGCACTAGGGAGCAAAGAAAAGAGAACTGATAGGGCTCACTCACCAACCAAGCTAGCTGAATTGACGAGCTTCAAGCTAAGTCAGAGACCTTGTCTCAAATAATTAATAATAATAAAATAATGATAATGATGATGACAAACAGCATTGACCTCTGGCATCCACACACATGTATGCAATACACGCACACCTGTGCACATGTGCACACACACATAAACATGTACAATACACAAGAAGTAACAGTAAAGGACCAATAAGACAATATAATAGATGGTTGTTAAATTACGAAATACAAATGGCCAGAAAACATGAAAACGTCCAAACTGTTCAGCTGCAGAGAAAATGAAAATTAGAATACACTGAGGTTCTTCTCAGACTTATGACCAGGAGAAAACGCTGGTTAAGGTGTCAGATGCTGGGAAGACAGCATTTATGCATTGCTGGCAGGAATATAAACTGATTTCACTATTATGAAAATCAGCATGGAGGTGCCTCTTAAAACCAAAACCAGCCTTCCCATGTGACCTAAGGCACCACTCCTATGTAATACAACCAAAGACACTGCCTCAACACTTCAGATACCTGCATACCCATGACTCTGGCCTCACCATTCACAAAAGCCAAAATATAAAATACAAAATCAGCCCAGGTGGTCATCACCCCATGAATGATTAAAGAAGAAGATGGAGCCTCCGTCAGCCATAAAGAAGAGCGATGTTAAAGTTTGCTGGGAAACAGAAACAATTGGGAATTATCACATTATGTAAAGCAAGCCAGACTCAGACGAATGCAGCATGTTTTTCCCTCATTGGAGAATCCTAGAATGTCCATACATATTTATAAAAGCCATACGTGTGAGACACAAACACAGAAGAGGGATCGGAAAAGGGGGACCAGGAAGAGAGGAGAGGGGGACAGAAACAGAGACACTGAATAGTGAGTACTCTCAAAGGACATGCAACACTTGGAAGAAATTGTTTTTATGAAAGATTACTATGGACAAGGAATAAATGTAAATCTAAAAAGAAAGAAAAATCCCGTATTTCCCTAACACTATACTCAGCACAGACGGACTGAGGGAAAACAAACAACTTTGAGAGTTTAACCCTTTCAAACCCACACATTCTATCCCTAGGAACTACACAAGCCAGCTGTGGCCAGTGCAACACTGTCTGGGAACCAAATAATTATCTACAAGGAGACTCTAACCTGTTCTGAATACTTTCCCAGCTCACATGCTTTGTAAGAAAGGAAACATGGCAAGGACAGAGTATGAGAAACTGGGACAGGCGGGCTGCGTTGAAGTCCACATTGTCACACTGGGTCCTTGCAAGTGGCTCTGCTTCTCTGTCTCGTCCAGAGAAAATTTCACAGACACAGCCATCAAACTTCTTTTCAAAACACAAAGCTATGAGGAACTAAACTTCAGGAACTTATTGTAGACTATATTCTGGGATTACTGCCACAGTTGTTAGACTTCTGACTTCTTGCTAAGTCAGATTCCTCATATAGTTATATGAAGTACCGACATCTAGCTGGAATCCGTGTGTGTGTGTGTGTGTGTGTGTGTGTGTTAGCATGTGAATATGTGTATGAGTGTGTGAATGTGTATATATGTGTGTGTAGGTATGTTAATGTGTATATTAGTGTGTATGTGTGTTAATGATGAGTGCGTTAGTGTGTCTGTATGTGTGAATGTATGTGTGTGTATGTGTGAGTGTGTGTGTGTGTGTGTGTGTGTGTGTGTGTGTGTGTGTGCAAGCGTGCATACATCTGTGGAAGTCAGAGGTAAACATGAATGTTCTCCTTTCTCACCCTTCACCTTACTTTTTGAGTTAGATTCGCTCACTAAGTCTAGACTATGTCAATTCATCTAGACTAAGCGGTCAGCAAGCCTTACTTATCTTCCTTTCTCCGAGCATTTCAGGGGCCCAGTGCCACATCAGGCTTTTTATGCAGGTGTTGGAGATCCACGTGGGTCCTGATGCTGCTACAGGAAACACTTTCCCACCCAGGACAGCCCCTCCCTGCTTTACAATCTCAGGTTTTTTAAAGGTATTGTTTTTATTTTTCTATATCAAAATACTGATTTTTTTTTTACTGAGGTATATTTTTTGTAATTCAGTGTATCTTAGTACCCTTACTAAATAATGTAATTATCACACAAAGTAAGTTTAATGGTTTTATTCCCTCATCACCACCCCTCCCCAAGGTCTCCCGCCATTTACAATAATCCCCAGCCTCAAGTCACCATGAACGTACCCTCCTGTTTTATATGTCTTTTTACAGTACCTTTCAAATAAATATAATCAATTACTATGTTATCTTTTATATCCTGCTTTTGTTTTTTTTTTAAATCTGATACTTCTGAGGCTCATCCATGACACACACTTTATTTATTAAGCATTTCCCCTCCGAGCCGTATTCTCTACCACACAAACAGTCTTAGGTACCACTCATTCATACCATACTTGACCTTGAGAGCAAGAGCTCAATGAGTTGATCGTAAGAAGATATCTGTGCCATGGCAGGTGTGAGGCCCTGAGTCCCACTGCTAACACATCACACTGGGGGTGGGTGCAGTGTGTGTGGACTGTTTGACTTGTAGGGTTTATCTTTGGTTGGTAGCCTACAGAAAGCAGAAAAGATTGGAGGCAGAAGTGCCACACTCAGGCTGGGCACCGAGTGAGGGTGGTCCCCATGGGCCTGTAGCCGACGGCCGAGAGACTGGAGAAAGAGGGGAACAATCAAATGAACTGGCCTCATGAGGCATCTAAATCTACGTATCCTCCAGAGTGACCTGTCACAGCACAGACAGGATGGATGACACTCTTCTAGGTACAGTGACTCATGGCTAGGCAAACGACAGTCCAAGGCAGAGGGCGCTGAGCAGAACCCAGCTGAGTCATTAGGGCAACCAGGACAGCTGTGCTCAAGGGTGACAAGGAAGCCATTTTAAGGGTAGGTCAGCCTAGACTCTCTAAAACAAAATTCAGCCAACCCGGTGTGAGAACGGAACAGGAGCCGTGGAGAGGTCCTCTCCTCTGGAGGTCCTCCACTCTGGCTCATTTTCTGTCGAAACAGGCCACCAGCACAGTGACAGTCAACGACGTGAAACCAAAGGCCATGAGAATGGGGACACACGGGTTCTTCTCCTCCTCTGCCCATAATCTCCTAAAACTGCCTGTCTTCTACTTAGTAGGCCTCCCCTATCTATTGGACGCTCGTGTAGAGATTTCCAAAGAGGTCTGCAGGTTATGACCAAACTGCTCATGTTAGAGGACACAAGGACCAGTCATCCTTGCTGAAGGGGCCGCAGCGCTTCACAATGGGGCTGGGGGCCACCTGCCCAGCCTTCTGGGGACATCTTATGCCACAGTAGAGAGAAACATGACCAACCTCGTTCTTCAAGATAGATAGCTTCTTTCAGCTGGCCCTTTATCCAAGGACAGAGAGCTACTTAACGAGTGTGCTCTTTTTTCTGGTTTGTTCTTCCTCTGTCTCTCTCTCTCTCTCTCTCTCTCTCTCTCTCTCTCTCTCTCTCTGTCTCTCTCTCTCTCTGTCTCTCTCTGTCTCTCTCTCTCTCTGTCTCCTCCCCCACCCCAAACTTTTTCTTATTTTCTTTTTTCTTTTTTTTTTTTAACTTTCTGTTTCCTGTTTCTTGGGCATCCCAAATCTTACCTGCTCACTTCTTCCTGGCCTTCCTCAAAACACATGGTTATTTCACAGAGCATTTCAAACTCAACAAGGCAAGACCAAACATAGACCTTTGAAACCGATCCATGACCACCCCCACCCAACTTCTTGAACCCTGTCCTAGGACCAGTGCCCAAACACTAGTATGAAAATATGAAAGGCTCGTTTGTCTTATCTTGATTTCTCATAATCACCAGCCTGTCTTAGTTTTTCATTTGAAATTGCCTAATCTGCATCTTAATTACTATATCAGTTCTATTGGACTTTAAGGAACACTGGGGAAGGAAGACAGAGATACCAGGTATGCCTCCTGGCTACATATCCTCACTCTGATCTGAAGCTCTGTTCTTTATCCATGTTTTCCAGAAGTGTCTCACTCCTGCCTGGGCTCCATCTGCCAAGGCCTTAGTCCAAGAATATTTCTTCTATCTCAGATCACCTTCATGCAATGTTGGTCCTTACAATTCTCTTCTGAGATTCTTGGAAGCCAAAGGCTTTGGATTCTTTTCATTATTATTCACATAAGTCAAAAAGAGGGGTGGGCTTTTTGTTAGGTTTGTCCCGTGAAACTCCATTGCTGTCCAAACCAATGGCTAACATGCAGGAAGTGCACAAATACTTCCTGTGCATATATATATATATATATATATATATATATATATATATATATACAGAAAGCCCTGCTGCTACAGACAGCAAATGGTTTGTTTGCCAATTTCAGGTCTCTGTTTCCAATTCTGCATGTTTCCTGTCATCTTCCTTGACAGTTGTCCTTGGTTGGGAATGTTGTTATACATAGCATCAAGCTGATCACTCCTGTCATTTCCTTTGCATTGCTACCACCAAATGGATCTGTGTTCCAGCAAACTATATTTAATATTTCTGCCACAGG
The DNA here is from genome assembly GCF_978045245.1 of Mus caroli. NCBI lineage: Eukaryota > Metazoa > Chordata > Mammalia > Rodentia > Muridae > Mus > Mus caroli. The sequence goes on from NW_028227267.1 coordinate 115,649,924, forward strand.
CTGCGTCTGGATACAACAACCTACAGACAGAGGCAGCATGGTGTTCAAGCTCTCTAGAAAGCCTAGACAGCACAGCATCCCCAGATCAGACTGGAAGAGCTGGAGAAGGGGTGACAGGCTCTAGGTGCAGCTTACAGGCAGAGAGGTAGTAGGTGCTGAGCCACAGCAGATACAGACCATGGAAGCATCCGTAAGAGGATGTGAAGGATGAAAGGCAGACCGGGAAGGAGACACAAGGCACCATGGCAGTAGGCTGTCAGCAAGGATGGGTGCATTTCAAGGTACTGGACAGAAGCCTGAAACCACAGCTAGCATCAAACCTTCTATGTGTTGTTTCAAACACACAGTGACCCATGGCACCACGAAGCTTATAAATTAGGCACAATAAGAGACTACCAATAAACAATAAAAACAAAATTATTACAGTATCCTATAGTAGACGCTATATGAATGCGCTCTCTCAGACTTGCAAAGAACCTACACAAGTAGCATTCTGAGACTGTGGTTGCAACATTTGTAACTGAAAATTTCAGAAAAGAAAACTGAAGTCAAGGGAAGAGCACTGTGTGTGAATAAAGACATTGCTGGCAGTACACACACACACACACACATACACACACCCCACCGCAGAAACAAGGAAGCATGGACAATACACCACACATTGCGACAATGCAGAAACCTTAACCAGAGAGGGTGAAATACAGGGGTCAAGTGGTGCCAGCCTGATCGTTTCACAGAGAGAAAACTTGAGAATCAGAAAGGAGGACAAAGAATAGAGTGGTTGGTACAGAATCCGGGCTGGGGAAAAGGCTCCTTCAGAACTCAAAATCGGGAAAGGTCAAAGGCCAACAAGTGTTTGCCTGGATGAGAGAACATGGACAACCTATAGTATGTCAAGATGGAGACAGTCCTGGGTATGCAACAGCAGTGGGAAAAGGGGAAGCACTGAGAGGGCTCCACCAGAAATTTTCTACAGTAGGGAAGATATCTCATTTGTGACTTCTATCCATGGTTCTCGAAAGCTGTGCCTGTAAGGAGGAAGCATGGAAGGGCCAGGGGAGGGGGCACACTTGGATGAGAGGACATTGTCTACCTCCAAGCCAGCTCCAGACACATATGCTAGGGATCTACAGAAAATGGCCCAAGAGATCGCTCCCACCTCTGACTCTGTGATGGAGCCCATGCCAATTCACACTGCACCCTCACCATGCACTGATGGGGCCCATGCCAATTCACACTGCACCCTCACCATGCACTGATGGGGGCCCATGCCAATTCACACTGCACCCTCACCATGCACTGATGGGGGCCCATGCCAATTCACACTGCACCCTCACCATGCACTGATGGGGCCCATGCCAATTCACACTGCACCCTCACCATGCACTGATGGGGGCCCATGCCAATTCACACCGCACCCTCACCATGCAGGACTGATGCCAGACTTTCATTTGGGCTCACTCTTAGTTTCTTTTTTTTTTTTTTTTTTTTTTTTTGAGGTTTTCTTTTTTTTTAATTTTTAATATTTTTAAACTACGTATTTTCCTCAATTACATTTCCAATGCTATCCCAAAAGTCCCCCATACCCTCCCCACCACTCCCCTTCCTACCCATTCCCATTTTTTTTTTGGCCCTGGCATTCCCCTATATTGGGGCATATAAAGTTTGCAAGTCCAATGGGCCGCTCTTTCCAGTGATGGCCGACTAGGCCATCTTCTGGTACATATGCAGCTAGAGACAAGAGCTCCGGGGTACTGGTTAGTTCATCATGTTGTTCCCCGTATAGGGTTGCATATCCCTTTAACTCCTTGGGTACTTTCTCTAGCTCCTCCATTGGGGGCCCTGTGATCCATCCAATAGCTGACTGTGAGCATCCACACTTCTGTGTTTGCTAGGCCCCGGCATAGTCTCACAAGAGACAACTATATCTGGGTCCTTTCAGCAAAATCTTGCTAGTGTATGCAATGGTGTCAGTGTTTGGAAGCTGATTATGGGATGGATCCCTGGATATAGCAGTCACTCTTAGTTTCTAAAGCACCATCACATACATACCAGACACTGAAGGTCAGAGACTGCTAAACAGGACATACACACACAGTCACTGCACTATAACAACGATACTGTCCCCATTTAAAGACAAGGCAGCTCAGACGTTGAGATGAAGAATATAACTCAAGGAAATTAACTCCAAGTTACTAAGTCGCCAAGCTGGACCCACACCCAGTATTACGGGGATTCAGAAGGCGTGCTCTTGTCAACACATCTATGACTCGAAGCTGCTGCTTTACAGAGCGGCTCTGCAAGCTCGATTAAACACCTGCTAGGAAGAAGGAGCCAGAGAGGTGTCAGGCTAGGCAGGCATTACGCTGGCATGAATGGTTATGAGCAAATCTGCAGTGGACGCCTCTGCCCCTCTCGGATTGACTCATGGCAGCTGTGTCGGGTGCTAAATACTTTACCTATCACCCCTGGTCAGAAGGGTTTCGGGAAGGCTCTCTTGGCTAACAGGAATTGAAGTAAAAGATTTAAAATAACTCCACCTCAATGTTAAGTGACCGAAGTCACCTTGAGTAAATAGACGAACAAGAGAGCCAAAGAATGAACACAACAAACGCATGAAGCAGCAGAAGTGCTTCCCCCTCTTCCGATCTCTTTGGCCTCGCAGGTAGATGCAAGATAAGAGAAGAATGGCATTCTTTGAAAAGTGTCCCAAGAAGATGCACATGCTGAGCTGCCTCTGTGGCTCTAAGGCCTACCACCTTCAGAAGTCGACCAGTTGTGGCTACTCTGCCAAGCACAAGAGAAATTCTAATTAACTTCTATTAGTGCCAAGGCTAAGAGATGAAATATTATTGAGACCGGAAGTATGAGGCACCCCAAAATTGTCTATCGCAGAATCAGGCATGAATTCTGTGAAGGAACAACAGCTAAACCCAAAAGACCAGCTGCTGCAGCACCCAGTTCATCTTGAGGATTTCAGTCATAAATGTTCTGGTGTGTGTGCACGCGTGTGTGCTTGTGTGTGTGTGTGTGAGAGAGAGAGAGAGAGAGAGAGAGAGAGAGAGAGAGAGAGAGGGAGAGAGAGAGAGAGAGAGAGGCTGAGACTAGTTAAGTACAGAGACTTATGGTTCACCTCATTCCAGCCCATGGTCACGTGACCCACAGCAAGTCCAACTGCACTTCACAAATTACCCAGGGGAACCTTGGTGTTGAAGCAACCATTAAATGCTTTCCTAAGCCTTAAGGAGAAGAAAGGCAGGACAACAAGGCTACTTCCTTACCCATGGATTTCAACCATGTTGCACATAACCACGTACCTGCATACGATATAGGAAGCGCAGATCTCTAGAAGACTCTCCCAGACTGGAACTATAGAATAAGGCAGGTCTGATGAAAAGCTACAAAGCCCGTGTGTTGGAAAATGCTCAAACATAATTTGCATACAGGAGATTCTTAGGCTGTGAACCATGCAGGAAGCTAAGAACTTCTCTTGCTCAGAAAACAGGAAGCTGACAACCATTTGACCTCTCCTGCTGCAGGAACTGCTTGCTTGTCCAAGTGGGGCATCCCTTGACTATCATTCATGGCCAAATGCTCATGAATTCATTCATAAAAATGAATATTAATGGGGACAAAAACAAAGGCCTGAAAATACCCAGCTGTCTCAAGAATGTGACTGCACCAAGATGGTGGCAGCTGCCAAAAGCACTCCCGGAGCCAAGGAATTCTACTTCCACAAAGGTCAGCGTCCAACTCGCTGATATTACCCTGACTGGCAGCTGCCACCTGACATGCAAAATCAGCTCTTTCCATTTCCAACACTTACACGAGCGCACGCAACGCTCAAAAAAATAGGACAGCAAAACATTTGGCGTGAGGACATGACGGAACTTGAAGACAATGGGCCCTCCCACTACCCGCCCTATGTAAAACAACTGAAGGTGTGCTGGAAACACATCAACCAACACCCAAATCTGATCTTCACTTCTATCTTCAGCGCATCATTTTAATACCAGGGAATTGCCAACAGATGTCACGCCAAGCTGGCTCGGCTGTTAACCGTAAATATATACACCTTTGTTAGGATTTAAACAAAGTGTTTATAAAGAACAGCCTCTTCGACTACCGTGTTACTTCTAAGTCCAGATAAGCTTTGCAGCAACAATAGGACACAGTACTGTAATGGCTTTAACTTACTTATCTTGTCAGAGAAGGCTCTGGACAGATGTTAGTTAAACCATCACCTTGTCCTTACAGAGAATTCTGAACTATTAAAATACCACCACCCACCTCAGCCCCCAGGTCTCTCCCAGTCCCAGAATTAACCTTCTCCCCACCTCAACATCCCTAGCTGAGTCTAAGACTTCAAGGATTTCTAAAGCGGGTAGCCACTGTTGCTCAAACCTCAGGCTTCTTGACTTCGTCACCAGCATCTGAGGCTGCTCAGTACCCTCCTCTGAAACGCCACGCATGCTTCAGGATGTCATTATTTCTTCTTTCAGTATCTGCCTCTTTCCATTCCTCCACCTTGCCTGGTCTCCAGATTCAGGTGTCTCCCTTATATGATGTAGGCCTCGCCACTCCAAACTCTACCCTCATAAGGATGGCCTTCATCCCCCATCACTAGGTCAGCCATTCCTAAGCCAAAACCACACCTAAGCCCTGATGTTTCTCCCCCTCAATGCATCCAGCTGGTGGCCTTCTCCAGCTCAATGTTGCCAGTGGGCATAACTGTGAAGTGTTTGGGCTGTAGGAGGGGACAGGCTCGATGCCTTCTTGCTTCAAGGGTTTAACATGAGCCAACTAATAGCTTCTCACAAATTTCAATGTAAGCTTTGCAGACTTACAATGTAAGTTCACAACTGTCAAACATGCATATATTTTAAGTAAAAGCTAGATTTGCGACTCTTGGTTTTTAATACTTTGGAGATCCTCTGTGAGTTCCAGGCAACAGAAGTTGGGCCATCTTGGTGGCGGGTTGTCCCAAAGGCTGAGCTGACCTTCCCAGCTCTGAGGGCTGTTATTACATCAAATAACTTAATCAGAACACAAACTGTTCTTAGATTTCTGCAGAGGTAATTAAATAACAATTCGATGCCAATTAATCACAGTCAAGTAAGAAGTCTGTGAGAGAAGAACTCTCTACACACTGGAGACTATTTAATGGTCAAATACTTGGCAAGCCCTTAGTTAAACAATGAGTCATTAAACCTCCTTTGCCACACAATAGCTAAGCTAAACTCAACGTGAAAGAATCGAAACTCCTTTGTTCTCCCATAAAAAGACATCAAACCTCTGTGCGTGATATTCTTTTCTCCCTCACTTAGCAGGCTGTTCGACTGCATGATTCACCATGTATTCAGCTGCTCCTATGCCCAGAGGCGTCTGCAAGTCCGCCCAGAACATGACAGCCGGCAACGTTTCTCTTCCCATCTGGATGTGCATGCAGAGCTGGACAGCAGACTCCACCTACCTGGATGCTGTGCTCGCAAAGCCCAGACTCAGAACCACCGTCCACCATGCCCCCTCTCCTCAACACACACACACACACACAAAGAAGCTGGGACCATCTCTACAGAAGGAAGTGAGTGATTTCCCGCTATACAAACCCACACAACTTGCCAGCCCAGCAAAAACCCATAGGACAATTTTGGTTCCCTGTGCCTCCCTTATCAACAAGGCTCTTTGAAATTAAATGTCCCATTATAACACAGTTCCCAGTGAAAACCCATGGACCCACTTCCAGTTTGGCTGATAATTGCCAAAGGCTGCTGAGCACAGCTCAGGACTCTCAAACTGCCCTGCAAGTTCATTTCTTCCTGTAGAGAGAGCCTCAGGCAGAGAGAGAGCCACTGCTGGGCATCTGCTGTGGAGGGAGGCCCCAGGGCTGGAAGCATGCCCACCTGCACTGCTGCCTATTTAAAGCAGAACCTTTGCACGTCATTGTATATGTGAATCTGAGTTAGCAATCTCAGAGGTAGACAAGGATTCCAGTGGGTTCCAGGCTGTAAAACCGCAGAGGGATCCACTTGGTGGGGAATTTATCAACACATCACATCTATTTGCCTTAGTCTAACCCAAGCATAATCAATCACTAGGTTATCACTGGTTTTATCGTGAAGGTAAAAATAAAATTCAGTGGTAGTGTGTTTGGACATGGAGGAGGTCCTGGGTCCCACTGGTAAAAACGTGGAAATAAATACGTTAATTAAATTAAAATTTCAAAAAATAAATAAATAAAAATTATAGTTCTGTTCACTGAAGAAGATAATATGTACTAAGAAATTTAGTGGAAAAGGCATATATGATATATATATATATGTGTGTGTGTGTGTCAGTTCATACCTCAAAATTGCATTCATTAAAACACATCAAAGCTAATTAGATATAACATTATTTAAATGAAAAAGTTAGGAAGTCTCATAGAAAATTTATTTTAACTCCACTTATACTGAGCAATGGGAAATACAGTCCCCCTTTCACTGGCTCTTGTGTGCAAAATACTGAAATTATATACAAGATTATTATAACAGTAAACATAGGATATACTTACTAGGTATTTACTTTATCATATGTATATATATGTGTGTATGTGTGTGAGTGTGTGTGTGTGTGAGACTAGGTATTTACTTTATCATATGTACTATATATATGATAAGGTAAATATATAATATAATGTAATATATAATATAAATATTAAAAAGTAAATATATAAAGTATATACATACATATATACATATATGAGTATATGTGTGTATGTGTGTGTATATATATATATATATATGTGTGTGTGTGTGTGTGTGTGTGTGTGTAAATTGTGAGGCAAACACTGTGACATCTTCACACCACAGTAAAAATTAAAGCGTCAGAGAAACTTCCATGTGAAACTGAAACTGTGACCTCTTGGCTGTGAGCTCCTCACTTTGTTTTATGTTGCCTCAACAGCGCCTGATGTGAGCGGCCCCGAGTGTGTCTATTTCTCAGCTAAGCTATGACATAAAATGATTTCAAGGAGGGGGAAAAAGTCACACCGAATCTAACATAAACACACCGTGGCAAAACAAATTTTCCTGCAAATATAAGCAGTTTTACAGTCTATCAAAGTGGTGCCAAAAGTAGATTTATGTGTATTAAAGTGCTGACGGGGACCGAACGTTCCAGCAATAAATACAGCTCGTTGTAAACCAATCGTCAAATCAATAAAGTCATTAAAAATAGACCGCATTCTTCAAGGAAATGGTGGGGTTAAGCAGGGAGGGAATCTTTGCTGGTGATGGCGGGCGTATCGTCAGACACAGCTGTCGATTAACCGGCCTGTCCTGCATCTGCTCCATGGGCCTGCAAGGCAGCATGCTTTCGGCCTTATCTCCCACCACGTGCCATGTAAACTGCCATACAGCATTTCCTGATTCCCCACAGGCATCTTATAAATACAAATAAGAAAACACACCCTGGATTTTTCCTCTCGCTGTCTCCTTCCCTGCCCCAGACTGACAGAATATTATCACTATTGTAGCGTCTCCCACGCCGGCCCTGGCCTGTTGGTCCAGAATGCTCAGCAATTATAATATCCATTTATCTAAACTGCCAACACGTAACAAAATTCAGGTGGGGTACATGCCACTTAAATTAATTTACTGCTTGAAAAAGACTTCTTATGGCAATCCTGTCAAAAGAAAGCAGGAAAGGTGTTGAGAGACCGTGAATACATCTAAATACAGTTTGCATTTGATCTAAATTTCAAGCATGGGGCAATAAAAGAAAAAGGCACGGGAAGGGAATGTGGCGAGAGGAGATGGAAACCCCCCACACTCCCAATATAGGAATCCGGGGTCCCTAGCGCTTGCTGCTGGGGACCCACTGCCTCAGGGCACCTAGCTCACTCCCATCACTGAGGGCACCAAGAGGCACCATATCATCTACTGACTAAAGAAAGGCTCTGCACTGCACTTCACAGCCTAGAGGAAGGATACTGTTAAAAGCCAGAAACTGCTAATGTGGGGATTAGAACGTTGGTAGACTATTTGGTGGGTAAGATACTGTGATGACTCCAGAAAACAGGAAACATACCGTGACTCTTATGATTTATCAATTCTGTTTCTGCAGAGACACCCAAAAGAAACACAGCCAAGAACACAGACTCAGGAACGAAGGCCCAAGCTGCACCTAGGCAGACAAAGAAGGCTGGCCCACCGAGGGCAGAGCCGACCAGAAGGACACTAGTGGCGCCCAAACCACAAAAGAACAAGGGGAGACGAGTGAGACCGAGTTCTGAATCTTTTGCTGCAGAGCAGAGGTTACCCTTCAGCAAAGCAACAGCAATTCTCCTGCCTCGAAAACACATCACAGAGTCCGCACTCCAGGGCCCGCTGCTCGCCTGCCTTCCTATGCCTTGCAAACACCTCCAAGTTAAGATGCAAAATATCAACACAAACAGAACCCGCCCCATGAGTGACACGGCTAAATCGACACAGTCATGGAGTCACAAAAGCCTCCTATTTTTCCAACACAATCTCAAGTCAGGGAGCCCAGTCGGAACCCAGTAATTAGTGGGTCTCCGTAACCAAAAGCATGATTAACAGCCTTTGGGAGGCGCCAATGGTCCGTTCCCACTGGGACTCGTGTGACCTAAAAACAGAAAGCCAAACAGCTGCTGGAGACATACCAGGATTTTATACAGGGGGAGGGGTGTGTGATGGAGAAAAGGCTGAACTGGGGGCTTCCTCTGTACATCTAGGAGATGGGTTTCCTGTGACGAAAAATGGGCAGGGGTAGGGGCAGCTCTTAAATCTAGAGCAAGGAAGCACTCCACACATTACGCTAGAAAATGATATCTCAGAACATCCATCGATACAAGGACATGGCTTAAGTGATGACAAGTTCCTTGATGCTGGCTGAGCAGGGACAGATGGATGCTCCAGGTAAACATGGCGCCCAGGCAGCAAGATGGTAGGGAAGAAGAGGTAGGCTTGAACTCCTCAAAGGAACTCCAATCATCCCTTGAGGGCGAGGTCTCATTGTCAAGAGTATCTGCAAGTGGTCTATTAAGTCTGAACTTAAAGCCCAAACCAGGTTCCAAACGATCAGGAACCCAGGACCCGTACGAGGTGCCAGCCGATAGGGCACTTGTGTTAACACACCACATGCCTTCATCCTTCTCTTTTAAAAGACGGAGAATAAAACAACAGGGTAAATACTTTCTCTGTTTGCAAATCTCAGCAGGTCAGGTCAGGAAGACTCTAGATCCAGACCAAGTTCACGCCCTGTTTACTCACCCTGCTAGGACGAGAGCGAGAGCGTGAGGTGGGCCAGGTGGCCCTGGTAAAAGGTTTTCATTCACAAATTAGAAACCACCACAGAAGAGAGCAAAGATAGTAAAACTGTAAAGTTAACGAGAGAGGTTGGGGTTTGGTTCGGTCTGTGTCTGTGCACAGGACCCTGGGATTGAGCCCCAGCAGTTATGGGGAGGCAGAAGGACTACCCGAGGCTGCACTTCAAATCTGAAGCCTTGCAGGCTGCAGGAGATCCTGTCGCCAAAAAAAAAAAAAAAAAAGTCACTTTCAGAACTAAGTTTCTTTCCTTGAACCCTGTATTCCAGGATCTAATTATAATCTAGCAATTTTCTTATGAAAGTTAAGATGCCATTCATACGCTAATGAAGGTTCTAACTAATTCGATACTCTGGAAATGTAGCTCTGAGGTAGACTGCTTGCTTAGCCCGCCCAGTTTCATCCCTGGCACCCACCAAAAATAAACAAATAAATAATAAAGCTAAAGAAAATACTGATATTAGCAAAAGAAGATATTTTGACAACTGTATGCAGTCTGGCTTTTTTCACGTACTTTGTAAGTTTCAATTATTGTTCATAAACACTAGCCATAAGTGATTATAGGAAAATATTCTATAACAAGAAGCCCCAAAACCATTATAGATAAGTCTTTGGGCCCAAGAGAATTCCAAATGTTGAGTCAGGGAGGCAGCATTTAGGTCTAGTTAAGTCCCAGTCTATGGTCCAACAGAATGAGATCAGAAGATGATAGTGGACCTGTTGAAAACATCAGCCATAGTATGATTTTTTTCAGACTAATTTAATATAAAGTTTCATGGTGAAATGATTTTATTAATATTTAAAGGACGTCTCCAATTTTAAAGGGAATATTATGGTCTGTGGCACCAGCAGCTTTGCTAAAGGGTGTTCTCAGCAGTATTGCTGGAGAAAGGAATCCAGGTAAGGTTACATATGTTGGGTAACATGCTAGCAGCCAGAATCCTCAGTGGTGAGTCTGTCTCACACGAATACTAGACATGTCTGGCCAGATACGCAAAGCTGGAGAAGGCAGATGCTGAACTGAGACTGAACTCAGTCTAGGTGCACTTACTTTCTGCCCTCTCACCTATGGGTGGGAATCACACTGGACAGAAGAAGAGAGAACCGTTCTCAAACACCTAAGATGCTAGAGGCTCAACCCAGGAACACGCCTGCCGTGTGCCCACCTCATAGCCATTAAAGGCGATCTGCTGTTATTACTAAGAGGCCATGTGTTCATACGGAACCCTACCCAAGCAGGACATCCATACTGGAGACCCTCTTACCCAGAACATGAGTTTTTAAAACACCAGCTGGTCCTGCCTGGCTCAACTAATGCTTCTTTCTTGAGGGTCTTTCACCTTTACAGAGACTAGTCAGCACCGCTAACCAATCACAGTAAGAAGCCTTACTGCTTCCCATGCCGATGTAGATATTACGTACTCTTAAAATATAGAGAAAATAAAACCCATACTTGCAGTGATCAGTGTAAGATCCTACACAGCAGGATCAATATTTGAGAAGATTAAAATGATAGATCATGTCTCTATTTTAAAGGAAGAAATGGCAAGGGCATAGATAGCAACACACAGAAAACCGTACGGTATGATGTTGTGATGGTGCCTGCTTCTTATCTAGCCTCTAAGAGTCTGAGACAGAGGATCACAAGTTACAGACCTGCCCAGGCTACACAGAGAGTTCCAGACATTCTGGACTACATTATGAGAATCTTTGTCAAAATAACAACAAAACATAGAGAAAGAGAAGCGACTCTGTAGATGCCAGGAGGGTGCAGGCCCTGCACTGTTGGGATGCTTCTAAGCAATGACACCCCCCCCCCAAGCAGAGGAGAAAGTCTGCAACAGGGCAGGTCCTTCAGGCCAGGTCCTGCCAGGTCCTGCAGTCTCCATCCAGAACATTCCACAATACACGCCGTGGACAGTGAGGGCTTTCATTCTGTTCTCTCAGCATAAATCGCTTTAAGGACTGTCCCGACCCAATGTGCTTGCAAAGAGTTCACAAGACCCAGGTCTTTGATCTTGGTGGCTTTACCATGTATGTTTTTAACATTTCTGGAATGCACCCAGGGAGGCGAAACTGCTTTGACAAAGACACTATAAATATCCGAATAAATAAATACATACAAACATCTGGAACCCTGATTAAGCACCAAAGTTTTATTATTTGTGAAGGAAGGAGGAGTCGGGGGTGGGGGTTGGGGGGGGGGAGACCACTAAGCCGTGTTTGTATTTTTAAGGGAAAATTACACGCACAGACTCTGAAAGGATTCACTCAAGACTCAGTTCTGAACGAACAACGATAGAAGAATATTTAAGTATCAGCCAGTATTCATAATAAAAGGAAATACGGGCAATATATCCATTTGTATCGGTCTCAACGTAAGTATGCGCGTGTACGGATCTTATTTCACTCCCTATGAAATCATCTGTGGGCTAAAGACCTAGCAGGCTGGTGTAGGCCTCTCTGCCAGGCACTCACAGGAACCAAGACGAAAGCAGTGCTGGCCCTCTAAGTGTTAGCCAGCTCACAGACAGGGAGGTTAAACGCGGACCAGTTGTAACATGCTTACAAAGCTGTGACGTCTTAAGACGCCTTCCTATTCAGGATAAACAAAAATAAAACTGTGAACCAGGGCCTTCTAGGCCACTGTGGACTATTATTATTCTAGTCCATTGTGGAATTCCCAATAAAATGGAGACTGGACAAGCAGAGAGGTCAGGTCAACAGGCATCTTACCACACAGAAAGACCCCCTATTTCTCCAGGGATACAGCAGCAGAGTGTCCCCTGCACTCCTGACCCTCTCCCCTGGCCTGGGTTTGCTATCCTCCCTCCATCCCTGCCAACCACTCAGCACTATTCAGCCACGCCCTTCCCCTGTCCCAGGCTCACCCTCAAGCCAACCATGCACTCACATCTTAGCTTTACCACAGACACTTACATGCCAAAAGCCCAGCTTCTCCAATTCGCCCAGCTTCTCCAATTCGCCCAGCTTCTCCAATCTACCCAGCTTCTCCAATAAGCTCCCCCTTTCATACCCTTCTGGTTTCCTGGCCCTCCATACATGTAGTCCTTCTGTCCTTATTCTCTATGGCCTTATGTCTGCCTTCCCCATTCAAGGTGCGTGAGAACAAAAGACCCGAAGTCTTTGTAGACTTCTTGGCCTAGTCTGAGACACAGTGCCCAACTTGATGGATGGAGAATAAAGTGACTGTACAGAGAACAACTTCCGGTATTTACCCATCGAGAAAAAAGACACTATGAGAGGCTCATGGTGAGAACTGAGACCAATGCTGTGTCTGGCTGGCACTTGACCACCCAAAGGAAGAATGAAAAGGGATTGCCAAACCCGGGTGTCAGTAAAGGTGAGAAAACAAACAAATCGCCAGTGGTCAAGTTCAGAGCAAGAGGAACGTCCCAGCCTATGCCTGTGGCAGCTGCAACACAGAAACTTGGCGCTGATACAAAAGTGTGAGGGTAAGCTTGTGGGGGGTAGCAAAAATAAATACTCCCGGCCCCAGGAGCCCCCAGCCTCGGCACCTCCACAGCCCCATACCCAATGGGGCCGGGAGTGCTCAGAAAAGACATGCACATTTATATGGTTCTGGTTTGCCTCTACCTCAAGGAAGGCGGGATTAAAATGTAACAAATGGAAGAATTCGTCTTGCTCTTCCTTCTGTGTTCCTTCTTTGCAGCTTCAAGATACTGAGTCACCCAGTGTCCTATTCAATTGCTCTATTTCTCTCATCCCATACCCCTAGTACAACACCCTCAATCAGTGGGTGCTCTACTAGGAAAACAAAAAGGCCTTAGAGTGGAATATTTGACGGTCAATCACGTATGTAGCAGCATGTGCCTCCATAACGGCTCGGACAGCCCTCGGTACAGAGCAGGCAACTGCACAAATGGGAACCCGTGGGTTCCATGTTGACCTCCAATCCGTTCTACAGTCCATGCCAAAGTTGGGTCCCTGGCTATTTCCATGTCCCCAGCCCCAACTTGTGGGACAGCTCCTCTTCCTCAACTCCCTGCCTTTGCACCAACGACTTCTCTGAGTCTCCCCTCATGGCTGCTGCCAGCCACAGAAAACGTGTCTCTGCACCTCTACTCTGGCACGCACTCACCACCCAGCACGTCCACCCTAACCCTGCTGAGAACCGAAGATGGCCTTTGGCCCCAGAAGCTGAACAAGAGTCAGCAGAGAGTCCCATAGCAAGTGACGGGCCACCAAGGAATTCATAAACATATTAAAGCCTGGCAAGTGATTCAGTTTTCTCTTGGGGACTAGAGAGATGGCTCAGCAGGAAAGAGCTTGAAGTGATAAGTTAGGCGAGAGAGGCAGCAGAGGGATCCCTGTGTTTTGCTGGCCAGGTAGCCTGGCTAGATTGCTGAGATCCAGGCTCCTGAGACTCTGTCTCCAAAACTAGGGTGGAGAACAACTGCAGAAGTCAGCCAATGTTGACCTCTGGCCTCCATATGCTTGTGTATACACACACGGGCACACGCACCCTCCCAACCACCCTACAGCTACACAAAGTCCCCTCTTGAAAAAAAAAAATGAGCAAAATGACTCCCAAACCATTTCATTAATTCAGGTGACCAAAATGTGTTCCGGAACGGTACGGTCCAAAGAATCAATCGTCTATGGCGTGTTCCCTCCCCAACAGAATCAACGCGCTAAGGGAGAGAGTATGAATTCCTGCATGAGGAAAAAGGGTTTGAATGCCAAGTCATTTGGTTAAAAAAAAAATTTTTTTTAATCAGAAATTCTCCGCTTGCAGGATGTGGGACCATGCCTGCCGTGCCTGGTAAAGTCCCTCTGACAAGTCTGCCGGAATAGTCCTGGCCCCGTATTTGTAGATTTCCATGGCTAATTTTTTTCATATTCGTTCTTACCCCTTTTCCTCCAAATCCGTATTCTCCCCGACATCTCCCATCACTCACAGGTCATGTCTGCTACTGTAACCCCCAGGAACAAATCTTCATCCCCTGAGAGCCAGACCGCACAAGCCTTTCATGCATATTAGGGGGAAATCAGGCGTCTACAGGACATCAAAGTCCTTTCATCCCATGACCTTAGCTGTGTTCTCTACCGGCATTCAGAACTTGGTTGTGTTAAATAATACCAGTGTAGGCTCAGAATGAAATAAAATCCAATCTCTGCGGCTGTCATGGGCTCCACTCCCTTAGATGAAAGTCCTGTGGCTCATCCCTGAAAGGTTCCCTTAAAGCTGAATGAACCTACTAGTCACAATTGGAAACTGTTAATATTTTCATCAGAAAGGAGTAAGAGAGTTTTAATTCACCAAGACATTACAACCGGGAGGCAAAGGTGACAAGCCAGATAGCTCAGGCTGTTCAGGTTGACATATCCAACACTACGAGGTGGGGCTGGCCATGTAGCTCAGTTAGTACGGTGCTTGTCTAGCTCGTATGAAACATTTCAGAGCAGCACCACACACACCAGAGGTGGGGCCTGGCTGTCAAGCTAGCACATGGGAATCAGGAGTTCAAAGCAATCCTTAGCTACAGAGTTTAAGGCCCAGAAGCAAACAGAAATTAGCAAGACAAACGAAAAATGCCAAGAGGTGGAATCAAGCCTGGAGTGGGGAGAGAGAGGAGACCAGCAAGAGTGTTTCCCTGATCAGATCAGAACACATACAGTCTACATACAGTCCTTGGCCCTTTAGGGGCAATGTTCTTTCCAACTAAGCCTCACTTCTTTATGACCTTCCATTGAGATACATGGCTACTTCTATTTGCTTTCTGTTGTGATAAAATACTCTGACCAAAGGCAACTTGAGGAGGGAAGGGTTGATTTTGTTATTTTTCACACAAAACTTCCCAGTCCCAGTCCATCATTTGAGGACAGAAACTCAAGGCAGGAGCCATGGAGGAAAGCTGATTACTAGATGGCTAATCTCTCCCTTGCATCCTGCTACCAGTTTTTTATACAGCCTAGATGGGTCTGCCTAGGGATGGTGCCGCCCACAGTGGGCTGGACCCTCCCACGTCTATCACCTGTCAAGGCAACTCCTCACAGACTTGACTATAGGCCAATTGGACTGAGGCGATTCTTCAGTTGAGGCTCCCCCTTCCCAGGTAGCTTTAGGTTAGTTGTGTCAAGTTGACAATAACGACTAATCAGGACAGTCACCTGGCTTTTGTCCAGGTCTAGTGTGTGTCCCCAACAAAGCATAAAGGTTCAAAGGGTCAAAGAACTGAAGACTTCTATTAAGAAAGAGACTCAAATTGAGGAGGCATTAAGTTCTATACCCAATCTCTCCAACTAAATTGTAGGTTACAGAAGGCAGAAGACCCTTCCCAACCCTATTCCTATCAGCGCATAAATAACGAATTTTAGTAAATACACAAAAGGACTCTTAGGAATGAGGCTGAAGAGGAGAACAGAAGTCTTACACGGGCATGCTACCTCAGATTAGCAAATGAGACACCGGCTGTTCACCTGCTAACGGACGGAGTGTTTAGAACTTAGGAATTTGTAATTTCAAAATGGAAACTATTTTCTGACTACTTTTTCTGATGCTATGATAAAACACGCCAGCAAAGACAGCTTCGTCAGTTAAGAACTCACGCGTGCTTGCCATTTGCGGGTTTAGTCCATCAATGTGAGGGAGCCAAGGAGCAGAAGCTCAGAGCAGTGGGTCACACCACTTCCACCTTCAGAAGCCATCACAGTTCAGGATCCCACCCAGTGAAGAGGGCTTCCCACACAGGGAGGATCTTGCCATTTCTATGGATGTAATCAAGGAAAACCCCATAGACATGCCCAGCGGTCTGTCTCCAAGGTGGGTTTTGATTCTATCAGCTTGGCAATGAGCACTGATGTGTGGTCATTTGAATGAGAAATGTCCCCATAGGCTCATGGGTTTAAATATCTGGTCTCTGTTGGTGGTGATGTTTAGGGACGGTCATGGGACCTTTAGAAGAGATGACCCTGATGGGAGAGGCTCATCACTTGGGGCAAGCTTTAAGAGCTGTAACCCTGACCCACTTCCTGGTCTCTGTTTCCTGTGTGCTGTGTGAAGGATCCTGCTGCTTTTGGCTCCTGCCATCTGCCGAGATTTTCACCCCATGACTGTCATGGTGTTTATCACAGCAACCACAAGTAATACAACATCAAAACATAAAAGAAATGAAAATGCGTGTTCCAAAAGCACAAAAAGTAATAATTAAGTCATGTGCTTACGTTTTCTAAATAAGAAATTTTAAAAAAAATAGCTAATGTTAGCTTTCTATCCCATCATTTACTGCTTATGAAAAACTACAAGGGCAAAAACAGAGACCAAGTTATCTAACTTTTGGTTTTTGAGGGTTCACACTCCCAGAGACTGCTGTCCGATAGCTTTTCCCCCCAAACACGGCAACCTCTCCAGAGCACAGAACAGTGAGGACAGAGAGCCCTGAGCCTCACCCTCATCTGTGGCTTTAGTAACCTACGGTCTTTAAATGGAACATTCCAGAAACAAATAATTCAAAATTTTAAATGCTTTTAGTCATAGTACATTATCACTCTTCTGTTCTGTTGTTAGCTATTGTTGCTTATCTCTCTCGGTACATATTTCACAAATTCAACTTTATTGTAAATATAAAATGAGGGAGTGACCGGCCAGCGACATGAGTAATGAGATAATTTGTTCTTTCTGAGTAAAGGACAAGGAGCCACACACTGAACTCTGCCCCAAAGCCTAACTTCATAAGCAAATGAAGGAACTGGGTCTGTCTGTGGGATCCTTCCACATCTGTACACCGCAACTCTCGGCTGCCATCTCTGTAAGCCTTCCCCGGGAGTCACCCCGGGAGTCATCCATCACTGTGAGCCCTGGTGCCCCCAAGTCTGACATCAAAATATCTGTACTAAGGAGGTTCACCCTGACCAGACCGAGAAGTGACTTCGCCCTGTGCTTCTCCCGTTTCTGTGGGCCTAGAGAACGGGCGCATGGAACTGCACAATGACCACCAGTGTTTGACCTCAGTTCCTCCAATAAGGACCTTCTGAAATCTCCATTCTGTGGGGACTGGTGTTTGTCACTAAAGCTGATGGGCCAAGTTCAGTCCCCAGGACACACATGATGAAAGGAAAGCCAAGTACTAGAAGTGATCTTCTGAGCTCCACACACTCACCCCCAATACAAAATAAACAAATATAATAATAATCTATGAAAATTAACCCTATTAAACACTATACTGCATTTCTAATAGGCCACTTAAAGAGCTCTAGATGAATATGCAGGTGTGCTTAATCCGTCTTTATAGATGTTTTAGAACAGTTGATAACAACACTTTAATAAGATTTGGAATTGTTTTTCCTGTTTCCTTCCCCCTGATCTCTACATCTACACACACACACACACACACACACACTGTGCACACATGCACGCATGCACACACAAGGCTGACCCTGAACCCAGGCAACCTTCCTGCTTTAGCTTTTCAAGTGCTGGGATTATAGGTATGAGCCACCAAACTTTGTGTTCTATGTCTATATTTTTAAAAAGATTACAACAAATATTCCAGTGTTCCCACTCAAAAATGCAGCTCAGGGGAAAAAAAAAAAGAACATCTCATGGCAGTATGTAAGCATGATTCTAAGTCACCTCCATAATACCAAATGTTACATCTCAGAGCTAACACTTTTCTGACATGTTGGTTGGTTGGTCATAAAGTTATAAAAACTTGAAAAGTCATGAAAAAGCTAGGCATGGTGGCATACACCTGGAGTTTGTAGTAGGGCCATTCCAGGCAAGACATTCAAGTGAGGTCAGAGCAGTACAGTAAGATCCAGCTGTGTGCCCATGGCATGTACATGTGCACAGACAGACAGACAGACAGACAGACAAGACAGGCAGGCACATGCACACACATACATGCAGGTTGGGTAATTTACTGGGGAATGACCCAAGAAAATGGAGAGGCATAAGACAGAAGTTGTCATCTGTCATTCAGAAACAGCAGCTCTTCCTCCAAGACAGTTTTCTTTCTCTCGTGGCTTTAGAAATAATTCATCTCCAAATGTAAAATCCTTTCGAAGACTGATACAAACAAGGAAGCAAGAGTCGAGTGGACAGAAGAAGGAAAGCAGGAATGGAGAAGCGGAAATGCCCCTCACTCACTTCCACACTAGACTCAAGGTAGACTTTGTAATTTCAACAAACATGTCACATTCTGAAACACAGCCTGTTAGATTCCTAGTGGGTGAGTGGTGGGCTGCCAAGCCCACACAAGTTTTAGAGAATGTTAATGTATTTCCCATTGCTATGACTCCCACCCTCACTTGAAAAGAAATAATTCAATTTTTACCCGAAAAGAGAATTGTTACTACATTTTGATCATGGTGATCCACAGGTATTAGTAACTCATCTTTAGAAAATGAACAAGGAGGTATTGAGAGTGTTGGGCGCTGAAGCACCTGCCAGGCAGGCACGAGGAGTGGACTCCAGGTTCCCAAAGCACAGCACTGTGCATCAGTAACTCCAGCATCAGTGGGTGGGTGGTGGCAAGACAGAGACTTGTACCCCCTCCTCCCCCAGGCCTGCTGGCCAGATAAGGTAGCAATGTCACCAAATGGGTAAGTTCCAGGTTTGGTGAAAGACTGTCTCAAAAAATAAGAGAGAGTGATTGACCTCTGACCGCCACACGTACTCGACCACACATACACAAACGGTTTCATACACCACACATGTACATGCCCAAAATAAACAGAAAAAAGATATCCGTGGAGAACAGAGAATACGCTGTCCAGTATTCTCCAAATTCCTAGGACACAGACATACTGAGAGGTTAGTAAATGTTGAGCTGAAATTCTCACTGTAACTAACAATTCATGGGAATCTTGTTCTTTACGTTTTTTTTTTTTTTCCAACCTTCAAATAAATGAATGGGGACAGTACCGAGAGGCCTGGACAAGAGAACAAGAGGAATTGTGCACCCACATGGCAGACCCTCGGGAGGCAGAGACCAGGGTAAGTGTTTTGTTTTCTGTTGTCATTGTTAAGACAGCAGGTGAAGGGAGATAAGGAAACTGACAACATTTGGAGAAGTTTAAGTTGCCAAAATAAATGAACGAAGCCTGCTGTTCAGTGACAGGACACAGGGAAGGAGGCCAAATCTGTCCCACACGGCCGATCCACGGTTTGATAAGAAGTTAGATTTTTCATTGCCAACAGACACAACCTGTCATATGACTGATCTCTGAGACATCAAAGGAATGGGCAGGGAAATGCTGTGAAACCCTTCAGTATCTTTCCACCACCTGTCAGCTTTGGGGGGGGTTCTTAGCTTTTTCTTAACTTAAAAAACTTCTTTCCAATTATTTCTAAAGAAATTCTATAGTGTGACAGGGTCACCAAATGTCAGCACGGAGCCGGTGATGGAGACTCTGACATGACTAATGTTGACTCCCCTCTTGAAGAGTCTGGCCAGGGGCTCCCCCACTGCAGACACACCTTCAGCGCTGGCAGTAAAACAGCAAGCACTTTTCTGTTAGCTCTCTCCACCCAGAGCTATGTATCTGGATATCTCTCAAGGGGTATTAGAATCAGCCACTTTATATGCCCCAATATAGGGGAATGCCAGGGCCAAAAGAATGGGAATGGGTGGGTAGGGAAGTGGGGGGCGCTATGGGGGACTTTTGGGATAGCATTGGAAATGTAATTGAGGAAAATATGTAATAAAAATATTAAAAATCAAAAAAAAAAAGAATCAGCCAGTAGTTTATGGCATCTAAATTGCTGGTTTATTGATGCTAATGGGGCAGTCGACACAGTGGAAAGTTATATTTGCCCTGTTTGATTTATTACACCCTTCAGTGTTCTAAAAAGATAACCCAGGGCTTCGAAGAACCAACTAGAAATCTCATTTTCTTCTCAGGCTGCCGTAGCTGTATTTGGCGCCAGAGGAAGTTTTGAAGCATCAGAATGCCCGCCTGGCAGACACGGAGAAGGGCTGCCCAGAACTAACTGCAGTGAACAAACCACAGAATGTCTCTAAAAACATCCCAGGAATAAAATTTGAAGGTCCAACAATCTAAAACTGCCTTGGGTCAACTTTAGATTTCACTTGTGAAATTTGTCATTTTTCACGCTTTTTTGCAAAAGGTGAATACATAGAAGCTCTACATTTCAACCGCCAATAGCGTTTAAAAAAAAAAAAAAGAAGAAGAAGTTTTTCCCACTCCGAGGAAGTACAGCCATCCTCTCACCTGGAATGATTCCAAAGTGCCATTTAAATAGAACTCAATTTATAGAATTTCAAACCGTCTCTCCTTAATTGCAAATAGACTTCTGTACTGAACTTCAGTCATATCATTTTCAAACAAAAAGTAAACCAGATGTTTGGTACTTACATGCAAAATTGAGCTCTCATTGTAAAACCAAATTAAGTTTAAAGTGAACTCTGGAATGAAGCTAAGCCCCATTGAAAACAAAAACAAAAACAAAACACGCAAAGCAACAAAGCCACACAATGCTGGCTCCGTTCGAGGCTTGTTCGTCTGAGGTGATCTGCTTTTCCACAAAGCCAAGACAGCACGCTTCCCGCCAACCCGCTGCGTATGGGAATGTGTATAACGGTTTTAAGGAGAAATGTCTACAACAGACCCAGGTATTTGAACGCCTGGGCCCTAGCTGGTGGCACTGTCTGGGGAGGAAGTTCGTCACTGGGGGGTGGGCTTTGAGAATTTATATCATATGCCACTTCCAGGTCACAGTGTCTGCCCCATACCTGTCTTTGAAGGTGTGAGCTTTCACTTCCTGTTCCAGCTGCCACACCCCCTCTGCTGTTGATTGCTGCTCCTCCCTACCCTGAGACAAACTCTTCCGCCGCCGCCGGAACCATAGGTCAATATGAATCTTCTATAAACCTTCTCTTCCTTACGTTGCTGGCGGTTCTGGTGTTTTATCACAGTAACAGAAAAATAACTAAGCTATCTACCTAGGCGATTGATTTAGAATTTGTCAGTCGGAGGGAGGAAAATCCCTAAAATTGTATCATGTCATCTTTTAACAGTCAAAAAAGAAAAGTTCAACCAATCAATGTTAATTACCTATGTACCAGGCAGTGTCTTACATCACGCATATCCACATATGGGCAAGCACACACACACAGAGTTCTATCAATCCCATGCTACTTATGGTGTTGGAAGCAGTTTGACAGGGCCTCACAGTCTGGCATGCGTGAGGCTGTGATCTGCAGACAGGTAGGTAGCCTCCAAAGTTACATTCTTCACCACATACTACCTTGGCTCACCGTCACCACAGGGAAATTAGGGAGGGGTCATTGCAGTTCCTGCTGAGTAAACCTACCCAACGGTTCATTTCCAAAGTTTCTGCCTTATACACCTTCAATAGAAGGAAATGATATAAAACACATGGTATCATGAGAAACGAAATCTCACACACACGCACAGGACCATGAGTGCCACTGAGGACAGCTGCTTCAACCCAGAGCATCCTAGTCGACAACCAGTGTTCTGTCCACTCTGACGCCCAATCAAAAGCCGCTGTGAGGATGGAGGGGTTAAAAGATGATGTGCAGCCAGGTGTGGTGGCATGCACCTTTAATCCCAGCACTCGGGAGGCAAAGGCAGGCAGATTTCTGAGTTCGAGGCCAGCCTGGTCTACAAAGTGAGTTCCAGGACAGCCAAGGCTATACAGAGAAACCCTGTCTCGAAAAACCAAAAAAAAAAAGATGATGTGCAATATCTATCCCAAACTGAGGTGGTCCCGTTCTGCAGCCCAAAAGCTCACACTTTGACCTGTCATCTTAGCACTTGGTAATTCTAATAAAGAATATCCTAGAAACATTCCTGAAAGCTCAGCTAAATAGTTTTCATCTCCTACAGCTTCTGGAGTGTGGATGAAGGCTGCTCAGACAATGTGGTATCGAAGAAGCTGAAGCTCTTCCCATGGAGCTCCTGAGTTATCGAAGAGGCACTGGATGTACTTGCCTGGACTACAGACCGGATGACCCTTAAAGGAATAGGAGTTGTGATAACCAACTGATGTCTAGATTACACAGTGCCCCCTCTCATCATGCTGGCTTGGCTGGTGATGTCAACACCCACTTATTTAGTCTGAAAGTCAAGGGAGAATGACTTTCCAGTACCCACCACGTGATCACCACCACAGGGAAGGAATGGGGTCACTTTTCCTCACACCAACATGGCCACATGAAGACCAGCACCATGCGAATGCTTTGGCAGCACGTATGCTAAACTTGGAACGATACAGAGATCAGCGTGGAAGACGTGGGAATTCATGAAGGGGTCCATATTCTTTTCCACTTAACTCCAGCACTCAGGAGGCAGAGGTAAGCAGATCTCTGTGACTTCAAAATCAGCCCAGTCAAAAAGCTGTTCCAGAACAGCCAGGGCTACACAGAAACACCCTGTCTCAAACAAACAAACAAACAAAAAACAGGAAAGATGGACGTACAGACAGACAGACAGATGGATGGACAAAAAAAGGGAAAAGTTGGTACTGATGAGAACTTCAGTCTATGGTATACACTAAACCATGTTTAACTTTCATCTTTATGATAAACAATATGGAGATTATAGAGATACAGACTAGCATGAGATACAGTTTTTAAGATGTCAATACTATCTTGTTCTCCAAAAATGGAAAAATCAACGTATAGTCCACACACTGCCCTGCCCCCAGTTAATTTCATGATTCTGGACCATTCTGTCTCTAACAGAAGAATTTTTTCTTTTAATTATCTAAAACTGTTATGTGTATGAGTGTTTGGCCTGCACGTATGTACGCAACACCTGCAGAGGTCAGAAGCAAGCATTGATTACCCTAGAACTGGGGTCAGAGAAGTTGGTGAGTCAGTCACAGAGGTCTGCCGGAAACCAATCCCAGGTCCTCTGCAGGAGCCACTGATGCTGTCAACTGCGGAGCCATTGCTCCAGCCCCCTGTAAAATTGGTCGTGATGACTTACAAGAAAGCAGTGTTTCCTTGTGCATCTATTCTTGTTGGATTGCTTTCTTTTGTTTTATTCTGTTTTGAGACAGGGTTGTTCTTCTACTCCTATGCACTTAAAAGTAATGAAAATGTATTAACCATGGCTCTGACTATGCCATAAAGCACAGATGATCTACATGTGTGCAATTACACGCGTGACAAAATATATGTCAGAACATACCCTGGCACTGAAGTAGTTTTGCAAATGTCCTAGAGCCACAGGTACCGGCTGCCGCTGTTCTTAACTGGGCCTCTGATCTCTAGATCAGATCCTAGGCTTCCCTGAGCTCAGAAGGAGTCCAGCCATTGAGCCAAAAATCTCTAAACTTCTGTTTTAAGTTCAGTGAGAAATCGGAAACTATCCACTAATCCCAAAGTGAGGGAGAGGGGTTACCACCCCCCACCCCGGGCAGGGCTACCTCTTCTAAGGATGTTTTCCCACAAGCTGCACGGTGCTCCACTCTGCAGCACAGGCAGACCTGCAGGCAGGATTTTCCCACCTGGATGACACTGACTGCATGCTGAATAACGTCTGGCTAAAGATTTCCAAACACCCAGAACAAGTCTAAAATAGACTTTCCAGGTGTTCAGGAGGTTGAAACATTTGCCCACGTGATACAATCTATTAAAATGCAAATGTAAAGGGAAAAAAAAAAAGAAAGAAATGAAAGCAAAAGAATTTCCAGACCGGAGAACTTGATTCTGCGATAGCTTTCTACACAACCACAGCATTTTAATAAACTTCCACTCAAAATGCACTTTGAAGCTTGTCGAGTTTTTCTTCTAGATATTAAAGGGCTTCTACTTAAAGAGGGGGATTTTTTCCCCCTCAAAGATTAATCCTGGTTTCCAAGAATGAGAATACTCAATGGATTATGGCTGATTGCAAGATAATATTACTAAGAGAGAAAAATATCATTGCTTGTATTCTATTTCCTGTCGAGACTTCTAGAAGGCACATAGTGCACACAAGTCTTCATAAAGGGATGCCCCTGCCCGGTTCCTGGTTTGAGCTGTTGCATGGTGACTTCTCTGGTGGATCAGGAAAGTGTCTGGGTCAGAGTTGAGCCTTTTGAGTCTGCTGTAACTCAGCCATTGTGATCTTAAATACAGAATCGTGTACTCAAGTCTCCAAACTCCTTCATCCTCCCACCAGCGTGGTTCCAGTTTGAAAACAATTCACTGTGAAGTACCAGGAGAAGAACTTTTGGAAACCTTATCACATCAGAGCCAGTCATTGATGTCACAGATGCTGAAGAGATCCACTCTGAGGCCATGGATGGGAATGAGTTAGGGGTCTGTGTGAACCTAGAGCCCCACCCACAACTCTGGAAATTTCCAATTGTGTCAGTACTATGCAGAATCAAAGAACAGTGTCTGGGTTATTTTTATGTTTTTAAAAAAATAATTTGTTGTCTAGGGCTATTTAGGCTTATGCTTGTGAAGTTGAATTTTAATAGAGGCCCGTAGAAGATAGCCAACAGATGCCTGAGGAGAAAATAAACTTCTCTTCTTACTTGTTGGAGGTCGAGGCCGGGGAACTGAAGCAATCAATCACAGGTCTGTGGCCCCTCCAGACAAGAGCAGGAGAACCTCAATCTGCCTCAACCTCCCATTCTCTACTCGGCCGAAGTCTTAAAACAGATGCGTTTTCACCTGCTTCGTTGGGCCACACAGTTTATAAAACACAACTATGAAAGCACCCCAAACCCCAAGTTATGGAAAGGCTAAAAAGTCCCCTTTCACGAACTTCACTGGGTGTTTGACCGTCCCTCTCCTCAGTTGGTAAACATCTAGGGAACCGGAACCACAGATCATGAATGGCAGCTTCTGAGGAACCAGCGCCGGCTTTTCCATCTGGGCCCTCCCACTTTGTGGACTCGGTCTACAGAGTTATCTATCTGGGACCTCTTGTCAGCTGCTCTCAGGAAAGCAGAGCTCGATTCCATACATGCGCTAACTATAAAACAAAAGGCTGTGGTCATATTCTAATTACCCATCAATCTCCATTGTTCTCCCTGGGCGTAGTTTGGGGAGATGAGACTGCACCTACGAAGCTTTCACCTGCTCTATCAAACCAATATGCGTTTACTCATCAAGTACAAAGTGACCGAACTTGAGTCAGGGAAATGTGGTGATGAAATAACAGGTAAGTTTGAAGACAGCAGGAAGCACAAAGCTAATACAAGACATGGATTTTTAACTATATATAAAAAAAAAAAAAGCAAGCAAACAGAATTCTAGTCCTTACTGACTTCCACACAATACCCCATACTATGCTTTATTCCAGCCAGACTCCCCATAGCTTCAATATTTATTCATGATGAACTTGGTACAGAACTCCAACCCATTTTCTCTGGAAATGTTGCACAAAAGCGGAACTTACATTATGAACATTCCTCAATATACTTTTTGCTTGAAGCACTTCTGGCTCTAGAACTAGCATGGGGGAGAAATCTTTCAAATTACAACACCGTAGGACCTTGCACCTTCAATCCCAGAAGGCAATGGCCAAGGAATGCACACATGCCGAGCTCTAAACGAGCTGGAAACTTAAACAGCACAGATCCCAAATCACTGAATGGCTCACAGTAGACACACTTAACATCGTAGGCATAGAACTTTCCACCTTCACAGAAGACAGATTCACAAGGCTGGTGTTAACTCATACACTAAATACTATAAAGAATAATTATACTTTATGTGAGATAAAATGTCACAGGCTCAATGATGCCAATATTGAGATTTTTCCCCTAGTTTGTTCATTGCAAAATGAGTAACATTTATGATAGAGTGGACAAGGATGAAATATAAATATGCATATAATATTTAATATATGCCTTAGTGGAAAATAATTTGAAATAATTAAGCAAACTGTCGTCCTTTTAACTTTCCGTAATACAACATGATCATCATTTTGAACAAGTTAGCAGCTCCCCAAATCTTATTTTTAAAGGTTCTATTGGACAACTGTGAACACAAAGCTAGCTCTGTCTGTCTCTCTGTCTCTCTCTCTCTCTGTTTGTGTGTGTGTGTGTGTGTGTGTGTGTGTGTGTGTGTATGTGTGTGTGTGATACTCAACTGCTAGTATTTCCATGCCCAATTTATCATGGAGAAAATCCACAAGTAAAGAGCAATAGGAACATTCTAGCAGGTTTAAAGCCGTACAGTAAAACAGTGTAATGTGTACCAGCTGTAGAAAAGTACTCTAGTCATGTCAGTTAGAGAGATCACTGATTAAATAACAACCCCATCAGATGTATGTAACTATGTAACTACTTAAACCTATAACAAAGGCTTTTATTATGCTATTAGCAGTAAATGGGCAACGCCCATAAAATATCACTTAATATCACCCCCCCATAAGAGTCTAAGTACATATAACCATTGTTATGTGGGAAAAAAACATTATTTTTAATACGTGACAACTTGACAGGAATTAATTGCCACACCTACTTCAAACCATTAGCTATTTCAATTCAAAGCAGAAAACATAATATTTACGTGGCTATTGAGGATCACGATGATTAACGTGATCTTTTATGTAACCCTTCTGTACTCGCTCACGTTTGTTATTATTAACAAGGAAAAAAGGAGACAGGGAATGTGTGTTTTTGTTTTGCAACAAAGCTTTTCTGCCGATGACTAAGTTCTTCCTTTGAACAGAAAAGGTCTCTTTACTTAACTCATGTACATGTAAATATATTCTTTACAATGTGCATAAAGCAAGGAAAGGGGTTGTTTGGTTTCTTTTTTTTTTAACCCATGGGCCTTATGCCAGAATTAAAGCCAACGTGGGCAGGATGAGTCCACGGCAGCTGTCAAGACGCCGTTATTCTTATTTTCAACTTCTTACAGCTCATCCGCTCTCAAGGAAGAGAAACTGTCATCTCTGGTAGCTGTATCCACGGCAGATCTCACTGGAAAGGAAGCACAGGGGATGATCTGGCACAAACGGGCATCTCACCCGTTTCCAGCACCACTGCTGAATATTTATGTCGGTGCCAAATGATGACTCCGGCGAGATATTTTAACACGAAGCCGTGCCTTGTAAATCGCCTGAATGATGCTGTGTCAAAACACCTACCATAAATCAGAGGTTTTAAGACCAGTATTTCTTGTTTAAACATGCTACCTGCTCAGCAGAAGCACTTGTGTGAACAGGCATAGATTAATGTGTGCTAAGCAGAGCCATTTTACCTCCACATGTATAGAGCTATAATTTAACAGGCCTATTATTGTCAAGGTAATTTTGACAGTGCTGTATTATACTTGTTAAAATATGCATTTAGCACTAACTCCAGTGGTCACTGGGACTGAATAAACACATGGGTATCCTGCAATTAGATTTCTTCTCTATTGAGGACTTTCTTCTCTTGCTTTTCTGGCAAAGACAAGGTGTGTTGACAATCGGTTTCATCAATGCTGCAGCAAGACAGCCTTTCTTGATGGTACAAACCGCTTCCATGTGGCTTCAACTCTCTTCTCGCTTCCTCAGGAGTTCTTTAGCCACTTACCCCAGATTCTGAAGGCTCTCTCTCCGGGCTGGAGAGCCAGGAAAATAGTAAGACCACTGACAGCCCTCCTCCCTGACAGCCCTCCTCCAAGCCCCTCCTGGATGCAAAGCCTAATTCAGAATAGTTTATGTTTGTGATGTCATCTACAAGCCCAATTTCCCACTCAGTCGAGCTGAGAGTCTTAATCACTGTGCAGTCTCTAGACTTTTTTTATTAGGATGGGTAAGAGAAAGTCTATCTTAAAGTCTAGGACATTCTCAATTTAATATAATTCACATTAAACATACATAATATAAATATATGTTTAAATAACACAAGTCAATATACTTCTTTCCCCACTTTTCCAGCATTTTATTTTTCACAGACTCAACCAAAAATGGTGACACGGAATTGATACTTTTGTTTAACATCATGTGATGCTGCACACACCATCGCTCGCGCGCACATGGCAGAAAAATCTGCCATGGGAATAAACACACTGACCACCACCCCAAGATTAACTCTGTGTCTCCCAGAGAAAACAGACAAGCCCGTCAGCCAGCGCCAGCAACTCTCTTTCTCCCACGCAGACTGACAAATGAGTATATTTCTGTGAACCTGAAGTTGACGCTGTCAGCCACGCGCAGTGTGACCAAAACTGGGCAGCAGAAGACGGGACCACTACCAGCCACTCTCCCGTTTCCAAAAGCAAAAGGGGATGTTGCGTGACTGGATAGAAAAAAAGGACTGTGGCTTCAGACGTCCGTGGAAACCAACCTCGAATTCAGTAATCGTCTCCTCCCCGCTCCCCCTCCACTCCCCTCCCCACCCCCGAGCCCTCACGTTTTGAGAGGAAAACAGCGCTAAGTCAGAACCGACCCTACCCTATAGGAATCAAATACATCCAGCCAAGAGGACCCTTTCTGCCTACTCCAGCGTCTAGTGTTGAGTGGGGAATCAGAGCGTCCTCTGAAATGGCAGGTGTTCCCAAGCAGCAGGTAAAGGTTTCTTTAATGCACCTTAGGGACACTGGGCTCGTAGGTGACTTCACAAATAAAAAACTCTTCTGAATTAGGCTGTGCACCCCAGAGGGGCTGGGAGGAGGGCTGCCGGTGGTTTGACTAATGTTTCTGTCACAATAAATGGCCAAAAAAGAAAATGCCTTTTAACATTTTCTGTGGAGTCTGACAAGGTACAAAGCCACAAAGTAGGAAGGAGGAATTTCCCAAGAAGGCTGTAACAGCAATCCCAGGGCTCGCTGGGTGAGCACTCTGGGCTCTGCGCCTGCAATTCTGCAGCTCACGCTGCCCCCTGGTGGTCAGTGTCAGAAGTTCCCGGCTCCAGGCTCAAGGCTCCCCGTCCAGGCTCTCTGGCAAAGCAAACCTGCTGGGTGTTGTTACTTGGGTTAACACCCTGGACTCAGAGTTTGTTTATAAACATCTTCTTGAACTGCAGTGCTACACATGGAAGGTAAATGTTGGTGTGGAAGATCGGGGCTGCAGCTGAGATGTGAGGCCCTGTAATAGATGTA
Source organism: Mus caroli (assembly GCF_978045245.1). NCBI lineage: Eukaryota > Metazoa > Chordata > Mammalia > Rodentia > Muridae > Mus > Mus caroli. The sequence goes on from NW_028227267.1 coordinate 115,679,268, forward strand.
AGAGCCACTTCTAAGTCACCTCAAAGGAGAGAGGACAGGGGGGAGGTGGGGGCTGAGAACAAGGAAGAGGAAAGAAATCAAGAGGAAAAAGGGAGACCTGGCTTTTGGCAATCTCGGGCCACACACTATTTTGGTTTGAAATTGAACCTAGTTAGGAACTTAAATCAAGATTAAACAGTTATGGCCCCTATTATATAAATCCACTGTGGCTAACTTTGTATACTCACACATGGATCCCACTGAGAAAGTGATTTCTCATCTCATGACTTAGAGAGCCGTGGGCCTTGGTTATCAGCAGTACAGAAGGCTGACGTTAGTTCTGCAATGTCAGCAGACAGAAGAAACCTGTACCTTCAGGTCTGACCTCACTCACTCTCCTTTAGGTACCACTCAGTGAACTTGGGGTGAAAGCTCGATAGCCAGTGTTTCGAGCAGCGTCCAAGGAAAACCTGGGTCTCTGGACTAGGGCAAAGGTCACCCACCGATCAGCACCAGAGCGGAGAGTCTGGAGGACACGGGCCACAAGATAGCAGTACTGAGTAGGGAGCATGGCAAGTCCCATGACTGCAAGACCAAGACCCGTCTAAATTACAGCACATGGTCTCTGAGAATCAGAGGTGGTGAGGGGCTCTGCAGGGGCAAAGCTATGAGGCCCCACTTCATGTTTCTGTAGCATTGTCCTCCTGTGCCTCACTTGCTGGACACTGGATGCTGGCAAGCATCTTCCTAGTTCCCTCACATTATCTAAAATCTGGGAGGATGCCCGGATGCAGGGATGATGAGGCACTCCAGCTGACCTCAGGGGCTCCTGGGAGCTGTCTCTGAAGCAACACCTTCTAAAGACACGTTGCTTGTGTCTTTACATTGCTCAGCCAACACGCTGCGTAACCGAGACGGCATGACACAACAAGGATGCTTCTGTACACATTCTATGTTTCGTAAACCACTACAGTACATAAATAATTAATGGTATAGACAGATTATACATAGCATAATTCATAGGCTGTGTCTCTTCACCATTTCAAAATGTGCAGAATTTTGCTCATATGAAAACTTAAATCTTAAAAAGTTTTAAAATGTATTTTAAGTACTCCACTAAAAGAGGTAAACAATTCGTGTTTACATTTCTGTCATGTAAGGACTATGTTTGGGGTTCATTAGGGCTCTGTTTTCATTGAAGGAAAAAAAAATCCTGCTAATAGACTCAGGACAGAGAAGCAAAATGAATCCTCTGACTTGACATAAAATTAGTTACCCAAGATTTAGACTGGGCCCTAAGTCCCTCAATAAATAAGAAAATCGGTACCAGGAAAAGCTTACGATTCTCGAACATGACGCACCTGGTTAGTAGGACCGGGAGCAGAGTCACAGAACAGCACTGCCTGCTGAGCGTTCCGGGTGTGCGTATAACTCTCGGGTGTCGGCTAAGCCAAGCAGCGACATCGATCATAGCAGCAAATCCTCCAGCTAACTTCTGACCACAGCCCCAGCCAGACCGCGTGTGACAACTGTGGTTCACAACAATCCCGTAAAGCAGGAAAGGTTGGGATTCCACCCCACGGGCAAGAACACTGCACTTCCGGTGAACTTCCAGTCACTGTTCTCAGTCGCTGGGAACCGACGGTGGGGCTGAAGCCACTTGGAGCACTGAAAATCTCTCACCTGTTTAAGTCTCAGTTTTTAATATGATGGATACAGACAATGTCCCCATTTCACGTATGTGAATGCCAAGGTGCGGGGAGATTGAGTACCCGGCCTATGAGCACTGCCGCAGCCATAACCAGTGATTCTCACAGGGAGCCAAGACAGCCACAGGCACCAGGGTCTGTACTTCCCACCAACACATCCTACTTCAAAAATTGCTCATCTGACACAATGCAAATGCTCTGCTCTTGATCCAGCAGCTCCTTAATGGCGGCTGTGTTACCACAGTCCTCCACGACAAGTCCCATTGATTACCACCTGCATAAACAAAGCTGCCCCGAGCCCCACGTCTGACCCCCAGGTGACCACGGTCTGTGAGGATGACTAACGCTTTCTAGGAACTTGGACCAAGGAGCTTCCTGCAGAAGCAAGTGGGTCAGAGGACCATCATGGGGGGCGCTATCGGTTCATGCAAAGACACGATGTCACACAACCAACGCGTACTTATAAGCCACAGAGTTTAAGGTCACGGGTGACAGTAAAACAAAGAAGGAAAGTCAGGGTTGCTGTTCATTTTTAAGACAGTGTTAAAGCGAATGTTGTGGTGCATGCCAGCGTCTCAGCACTTGTGAGGAAAAGACAAGAGAGTTGTTATCAGTTCAGGGTCAGCCTGGGCTACATAGTGACTTCCAGTCTGCCCAGGGCTTCATCAGTTCAGGGTCAGCCTGGGCTACATAGTGACTTCCAGTCTGCCCAGGGCTACAGTAGCAAGATACTACCTCAAAATACCAAATAACGAATATATATATGTTCTATCATAATAAACAAGATAAAATAAAATTTACTAAGGGGTGATCACACTTTGGGGGTTTTAGACTTATCTTCATTATCAGTCAGGTCGAAGTCCGCATAGTTCACGAAAGGAATGGTCCCCCCAAGACAAGAAGCAAGCACACAGCCCCTCATTTCTGGCTCAGAGGGCGGTCCTTCCAGTGAGACTCTTTAAAAGGGGGTACAGGCCAATGTTGTGTATATGCAGTAGGTGTCTTAGAAACTGCGACTACACTCTGTCCGCAAGTTATGTGGGGAGCTCTGGGAGCCGAGTGACAACTGGATTCACAACTCACTCTGCAAACTGAATGCCCATGTGCTGTCACACACACACACACACACACCAAGAGAACTCCATGCAGCTGATATTTAGATTTCCTATTGTAGGAGAGAAGTATCGGGGAAGCTTACTGTAGAGAATGAACAGACACGCAGACTGATCTCCTCCTTTCTCAAAGACCAGAATGCCATCAGACCCTCGTTGCGTGAGTGCATGCCTTAACAAGACACATTTACTGTGGAGCTTGGCGGCTGACTTACCTATTGGATTTCTGTCGAAGAACAACACGGGAGCCTTCAGGATGGACTCAAACATCCTGTTGTGCAAAGTCTGGGAAGCGTTCACAAGGATATAGAACACCAGTAGGGATCTTGCTATGCCAAAAAGGACAGTGACCGCAGTTAAACCTGAAATAAAAGAAAGCAAGGATCCTGAGGAAACAACACATTTCCCTCAACAACCCGACAGTTTATAAAAATATCACTGATCTTCCCCGTAAACATCTAGGTTCTATAAATACGATGCACATTTATGAGACACACTGACAAAAACTAAGTGGTTTTTTTTTCTTACTGAATAGAAAATACCTATGTGGGGTAGGGCAGATAAAGTATTAACTACAGGCTTTAAAAACAAATTGCATGCCCTACTAAACACTCAGAGGAAAGATTTCTGCCTACATATCCTAGCTGGTATTTACAAGTCCCCCAATCTAACACTGTGGTGGGTTCTGATACCATCATGTGGTGCTTGCTCCCACCTTTTCCTTGTAGGAAACCCCCTGAGTGGCTTTAAAGAATTTGAAAATATCACATTGGCTTACACACAGGAAAACTTTGAAATGGTTGAATTGTGAGAACACACAAATCATGTTTTTTTTTTACATAAGATAACTAAATAGTTAACTAGTCGCTCAATGCATGTCTCACGGAAACATATCAGAGTTTAAATGAGCAGTGTTCAAACTCTGTGTTGCATTAAGGCATTCTTGAACCATTCTGCATGGATAGGAAGTGGAGAGGCATGGTGTGCTGTGTCATGCTACACACAGGAGGCAAGCATTCTATCTTGAGCTACCCCCCTAACTCTGCTTCCCTAGTTTCTGTTAGCTTGTAGCTCACACTGCTACAAAGACCGGGAAGAGCTGATGTGGTAAACATGTTGCCTTCTAATGAAGCAGCGTTAACCCCGGAGCTACTTAATTCTAAAACTCCATACAGCTGCGTTTTCCTTGGCTGCCCAGGCTACTTGAATAGATAATGGATCTATTTCCCTTTAGGGTTCGCACAGTCTGCCAGTAGGGATGGTAACCAGTCAGTGGATTTAGGTTTCTTAGGGAGACTTCAACAAAGTTAGTTCCAAACCTCGGTGAATGGCTTCTAACAGCGATAATTCGTTCAAGCCAAGGAAAGCCTGAACAAGTGTCTCCCGTGGGAACACTTGAAATTTTAGATGAGGATTTTCTTTTTAAAACTAACTCTATGCTTTTTCCAAGCACTCTTGTGAAAACAGAGTGGGGTGTTAATATTAGTCTGGCAAACCAAATGTTAAACGAATCACACCGTCGGAGACGTGATAACATTGTTGGTCTCAAGGTAGGAAAGAGAAGGAGTTTTAATTCCTGCACACTGGGCCTCTCCCTGCTTAGCTTCCCTCTTTGGTAATTAGTGAAGCCCGAGAGAGGAGCAGTGTGCTGTAGGGAGCTTTGCATACCTGTGAGGGGATAATGCTTTTATTTGGGGGGCCTTGCTGCCAGAGGATTCCATCCAAGTTCAATAAAGGTCTGGGCTTATTCAGTCAGAATTGGAACAATCCAAGCCACAGGGCGGGGATCTGTTTCTAATCCCCCTGCCCATTCATATAATGATATAAGATTTAGCTAGAGCGACCTATTAGAATAGACAATAGTCACATATTTCCAGTGGCTGGTTTTCTGAACGCTCAATCCTAGTTTAACTTTCAAAATCCAGTACAGAGCAAATTAAGAGTCTTCATTCAACCTCTTTCTCCGGGTAGATTTAAAAAAAAAAAATTATTCTAATTAATTCACAGAGTAATGTGACAGAGTCTCCTAATCTGCTAAGACATTACTGAATCACTCCTAGGAGCTCTGGTTACTCACACAGGCCCATGGTAAGCACCTCAGGCCCTCAGATAACAGACCAAATGGCTAAACGTTACCTGCGTAAATTCCTAAGTACCAGCTGAGATCTAGGGTTTCCGTTATATTTCCATTCGCATTTCTGGTGTTGTTCAGTGCACCTTGCTTGTTTGCCCTATGGGAGGAACACGGGAGGGAAAAAAATTACTAAGGTATAGATTTAGGTAAAAACAAAAGGAACCTAAGCTTAGGAGAAATGCCTTGTGCCAGAAAGCAATTCCCAGCTCACACCATGCTTTATGCGGCTGCCCTTTAAACTTTGACCCCTGACGTTCAGTTCTCAAGGTGCAGGTGACGACCAGATATGGATAAAGAGCAGTGTGGGTCACACCCCACCAGCAAGCCTTCACTTTTCCTCTTCAAGTGACGGAAGGTTAGAATAGAAGGCCTAACAGATCCCATCTCTCCCTAAGACCTATGGGAAAACGAAGCTACTACCTATGGATCGTAGAGCCTTTAATTCTGACCAGAAGAACTTACCAGTGGGAAAGCCACCAGTCCTGAAGAACATAGAAAACCTGTGGAGGGAAGCGAGACACAGCGTTGGCAAGACTTGCGTGACTTCCAAACTCGAAACTCAAAATGGCTGAAGACGTGGGACGGAGAGGAGGCTTCCGGAGTGCTCACTACGACGGTCAGCTGGCTCAGGGCTGTGCCAAGCCCAACTGCCCAGACAAGGTGTCACCACTAAGCTCTAACAAGGTAACCCCACTTTTTTTCTTCTATACAATTCTCGACTGTGGTTCGCAACACCCCGGCTGCTCCCTGCCACACAGCACACCCCACTGTAAACCCATGTGTGAATATCCTGAGAGGGCACAGGTGTCACGATGTACCTGGCCCACAATGTTAAGCAGCACAAGGAAAATGATGAAGAACCAGGATGCGCCCGCCGAGAAGTAATTCTTGTAGGCCTTGAAGCCAATTCTCCCTTCTGAACGGCTCTCCTCGGGTTGCACTGCCTGCGTGTTCTCTGCCTGCGGAAGGTAAGAGGGGCGGTAAGCGAAAGGGAAGCACAAAAGCCTCCGAACGGTGACTGCAGGCAACGCTGCAGGAAAGCAGGCCAGCGTGGGAGAACAGATCGGCGGTAGGATGCACGCTTAACCCACGCAAGGCTGTAAGCTCAAAGGCAACACCAAAGACACCAAGAATGACCGAACGGCTCAAACTGCTAGCCAAGGGGAGTAGCCGAGTGGAAACTTCTACAAGAGAGGGAGGATAACACATCCATTTATGCCGGAATCATCCAAGCTCCCAGGTGTGGAGACTGGGGATGTGGACAGCAAAGACAGCTGTAAGTGTAGTCAGACACGGCATGTTTGGGTTCTGCTCTCACAAACTGAAAAAGATTCGGAGGGGGAAATAGTTGTCTGTACTGAACATGCATGGACACTTTTCTCGGCCTCTACTCCCCAGTAATTCCATGTATCAAGTGTCGATACAGTATTTATATTGTATTGCAAATTATAAGTAATCTAGGGAGGCCGTGAAATATACAGAAGTACTCAGGTTATCTGCACACATGATGCGTTTATATAAACTTGAACTCCCTCAAACCTTGCTATCCTTGGGGGTCCTAGGACCCAAACCCATGCCATGTCAATGCCAAGAGATGGGATGGCCTGCCTACCTTCCTTCCTTCCTTCCTTCCTTCCTTCCTTCCTTCCTTCCTTTCTCCCTTCCTTCTTTCCTTCCTTCCTTCTTTCCTTCCTTCCTTTCTTCCTTCCTTCCTTTCTCCCTTCCTTCTTTCCTTCCTTCCTTTCTTCCTTCTTTCCTTCTTCTCTTCCTTCCTTCTTTCCTTTCTTCCTTCCTTCCCTCCTAAGACAGGGCTTCTGTGTGTAGCCTTGGCTGTCCTAGAACTCACTCTGTAGCCCACGCTGGCCTCAAACTCAGTAATCCCCCTGCCTCTGCCTCCCAAGGGCACCACCAGCTGGCCAAGATGATTTTCTTTTTAAAGGAGCACTAGTGTATACTTGCTTGAAAGGCTAAGGTGTGGTAAAGACATATGCCCTAAAGTTATACATGAACCTATGCTGACTACTGCACTCTCAGTCAAGAATAAGATGCGGCCCGCGGGCTCACGAGGGAGAAGGAAGCTAACTCTGAAAGTCTGTCATGGGCTACATTAGCAGCTCTGTGTCCTTCTTGACTGGGAGCTAACTCTGAAAGTCTGTCATGGGCTACATTAGCAGCTCTGTGTCCTTCTTGACTGAAAAAAGCATCAAAGATAGGCCAAGTAACTCCTGTCAGCCACCTACGTTGTTAATGGGCTACAAATAACAAAAAGTAGCGGATATAACGTGAACACGGCAAGACCCTAAGTCAGTGGTACTCACCCCTGTGGGTGGCCCCTTTCAGGGTCACCTGAGACCATTAGAAAACACATAGACATGTATTATGACTCATAACAGTAACAAAATTACAGTTGTGAAGTAGCAATGAAAATGAAAATAACTTTAGATTTGCCTGTGGTAAATCCTAAACTTCAGACATCCACCAGTCACACAGACCTTTGGAACTTCTAGTAGCATAGCCACTGTTGATGTCGGTGAGGTCCTCCAGCCCACACCCAAGGGAAGGCGACAGCCAGGGCTGGCCCCCTTTACTCTATGTTAATCCTACATTTCATAACACCTTAGAGTCACAGGTCCAACTCCAGGACAAACACAGATGCCACCAGCAGAGTGACTGAACGGATTACAAGGTCTGTAAACGCAAAAGAGAACCATGGGACAGGAGATGAACTCACGTCTTGGCCCTCTGGGGCCCCGTCTTTCAACGAGGGTCTGGATGACTGCTGAGACCAAATTGAGGCCTCGGAGAAGGTTCGGTTCCTGAGTGTCGGGGTTCCTGGGGCTGTGGAGGGCTCTGCTTCCTCGTTTTCTTTCTTTAACAGGGAGCCAAAATCTACACCAGATTTCAGAAACTCCGTGTAAGTCCCCTTCTGCACCATCTCACCCTAAAACAAAAGGAATTTTAGAGGCAGATATTTGTACTTAATAACTCCAATCAACTGGCCAAAGCCAACTGGCCTTCAGTTATGATTGCTTTGGGGGTCTGTGATCCCGGTTGACAACTATGGAGTAGCTCAACTAAGCCACCCAAGTGAGAGTTGTGCTTCCTGCCAAATTCTAGGTGCTCAGCAATATAAAACCAACTTGTCTCGTGCTTTACGGCCCAAACACAATGGGCACTGAAAGGAGCAAAAAGCATAGATGATGGGAGAATCCACCGGGTCAGCGAGGTATAGCGTGTACCTCTGCCTAGGTAGGATGAACTTACCCAGCCTTAGCTGGCTGCCCCCTCGGAGACAAGTCACGTGCAGACTTCCCAGTCTAAATTCCAGACTAAAGCTTGCCCCCAAATTTAAGCTCCTCACCAAAGACTCGACATTCCACACAACATCTAATCAAGTGGTTTCCTCCTGACCCAAGGAGATAATATGCAGATATCTTCACAATGTTTTATCCCATGAAGAGAGACTCAAATGATTTATCTAAAGTCACAAAAGAGTACCGGGCAAAATCCTGGGGCACGGAATCAAAGGAGAACAGCTCTGAAGTGAGAAGTGGTCAGGCTCCACCTTCTCCCGTGCCCTCCCCGCAGCCCCACCCCAATCAAGGTGCTCCACTGAGGAAAATCCCAGTGCTGTTGGGCTTTTAACCGTCTGACAGCTAAAGAATTATGAAGTTATTCCTGATGCACCATGCCCTGCGGCACTTAGAAGGCAGGATTCGATTTGCACACTTGTTAACACAATTGGTAAGATTCAATTTGCACTCTTGTTAACACAATTACGCCCTTCCTCTCAGAATCAGTAAGACACACGAGGAAACTACTGGAGACAGGGCATTTCTGCTGGAGACAGGCAAACTACTGGAGAGAGGGGGCCAAACGGGCAGCCATCCTCTGTGCTGTTAGACAGGGGCCAGACTAATAGTAAGAGCAGGCCTTCCTCTCTCCAGGGTCCCTGCTAGTGGACGAATAAATTGTTGAGTACAAAAAAAAATAAAACTCAGAATCTGCAGGAGGCAGGATCTCAGAAAACGGTCACCATGTGCAGACAGGTGACAAAGCTATTCTCTACCTACTGGCTCTGCAGGCAGGATACTCAGCTCTCTGCACATGAAATTAATTGTTTTCCAGCCTGGGGAATCGGAGTTTTCTTCCCGGGGGGATAGGAAACAGCTGACACACCAAGTTGTTGCTAAGGGGGTAGTCATCCTGCCTTCTATAATCTTCTTTGTGGCGAGGATCTATTTGATGGGACTTTGATTGACAGCTTCCTCGCCTCTCTTTGGTAGCCACATGAAGTATCAAGCAAGCACTAAAGGACCTCTGCGGGCGCTCCACTATCACCACACAGCCTGTGTGCTGTAAGAATGTGTGATCTACCTCTCTGAGAATAACTGCACACAAACATGGGGAACTCTGGCTAACACGCATTTGTCATTTCCATCTTTGGCCAAGGGATTACAGAAGTGGTTTAGATATAGCTTAATTATTTGTGTTCCTCCATGGGTGATGAACGACTTAGTCCTATGAGAGGTTGGGGAGGTGGCATCTCAGTGTGTCTGGTGTTGGGTTTCTTGTGTAAGTTCTTCCTTGTACCCTTCCACAACTGCGGCCGGAAGGGCTTTGCAGTGGGAGTCAACACAGACACTGAGTCTCTGACCCTTTCTGCTTATAAAGTGACTTGTCCTCTCCACCAAGTCTCTCCCCCAGGGCTCAGAAAAAACCACAGACGTGAGGGGAAAGGGCCTATGAGCCAGCAGGGATAGAGGATACCAGGAGAGCCCTCCAAATCAACTAAGCTCACATGAACTCACAGAGACTGAAGCAGCAAGCCCAGGGCCTACATGAGCCTGCACCAGCTCCTCTGTGTATAGATTATAGCTTCCAGTTTAGCATTGTCATGGAGAGTGTGTAAGTGAGTGGGGTCTCTAGTGCTTGTGCCTGTTCATGGCTTCTTGTCAGGTCCCACTTCAATGTGATGTGGTTTTTTGTTTTGCTTTGTCTTACTATCTTTTATTTTGTTACATTACGTTGGAAATTCTCAGTGGTTAACAATGCTGAATAAAGGAAGCAGTAAACATGGGCAGGAGCAAGCTCAGGGGGCTGTTTTCTACCTGTGGTGGAGAACTTGACCCTCCCCCTCCCCCAGCCCCACCCCCTCCCCGCAGAGGATGAGCACCCATACACCAAAGAAAACATGCCAAGGAGGAGACTCAGCAGGTCACCAGCACCTCTGAAAATGTCCTGCTAATTTTGACTTCAGTAGGATGAGTTTTCGTCAGGGGTTAAATGGTGGTCCTATCCCTCAAGACACTGCAGCTCTAAACCTTGGGATGAATGAATGTGACTTTACAGAGAAACTCGACCTTTGCAGAGATAATCAAGCAAAAGTGAAGTCATGCGAGTCCAGGCTGGAGTAATAAGAAAACATCTGGGCAAACACAGCCTGCACCTATGATGACAGAGACAGAACCTGGAACATTTGCAGCTATAGGCCAAGGGAGGCCAAGGGTGAAAGAGGCAAGAAACAGATGTCCCCAGTGCTTTCTGAGACAGCACAGTCATTGGGCCTAACACACCAGCAGGCTTCAGCCCAGTGAGACCGTAACTTCCTAGCATATTCAGTCCCCAGCTCACAACTGTCCCTTCTAGCAGTCCTAGGAAACTGACTCACTGACCTAAGCATATTCTTCAACCTTCTGAACTACAAGACTGACTTCTAATTGCCACTGCTATAGCCTAGTGAGGAAGGGGGTGGGAAGGGAGAGGAAAAATCACAGATGAGACCCCAGTCCCTCCGTGCTAGGTATAAAACAACAGGGGCCATGTCAGTCCAGGTCACTGTCCTGGTCTCGAACCCCAACTCCCTCTAGGCCCAGCTCACTTGGCACACACATGGAGACTCCAAGCTGTCCATCCAAACATGCCCGCCCGGTAATCTCTCTCTAACACCTGCCTCGGTGGCCCTCCCTGTCCCAGCTGTGAACTCAAGCAGGTCAGGAAGCAGCGGCTGATGCAGAGGCCATGGAGGGATGGTCTTTTCCACTGGCTTGCTCAACTTGCTTTCTTAGAGAACCCAAGACTACCAGCCCAGAGGACCCACAAGGGGCCTTTCCCCCTTGATCACTAATTGAGAAAATGCCTTACAGTTGGATCTCATGGAGGCATTTCCTCAACTGAAGCTCCTTTCTCTGTGATAACTCCAGCTGTGTCAAGTTGACACATAAAACCAGCCAGTACAGATACCCTTTAGGCAAACAGTAGATGACAATTCAGGACACATGGAAGATGTAACTTCCAAATTATCTACTGTGACTTAGGTCTTGGAGAGACGAAACGAAAACCTCTAAGAAAACAGTGCCTTCGCCATCATTAATCTCCTCCCTAGAGCAGCTTGCAAATTTGAGGGAGCAATTTTATAATCTGTATGTATGAGGACTAATACAACTGACATTTCTGCTTCCTGCTAGGGTCGTCCTTGTTATTATCTGCTTGCCTGCCTGCCTGCCTGCCCGCCCGCCTGCCTGCCTGCCCGCCCGCCTGCCTGCCTGCCTGCCTGCCTGCCCACCTGCTTGCTTGCTTGCTTGCTTGCTTGCCTGAGTACATGAAACAGGTTTTCATGTATCCCAGTCTGGCCTTGACCCTCTACATAACAACACCTTGAACTTCTGATCCTCCCATCTCTACCTCTGAGAATAAAGAGGTGCACAGCACACCCAGTGGATGGAGTGCTGGGGACGAGACCCAGGCTTTTGTGCATGTCAGGCAGACTCTCTTCCAATGGGGCCACATCCCCAGACCTCCTACTGATATTTCTAGAAGTCCTTTGGATATCCTCAAAGCTGTAAATCTCAACTCCAGGAAACGGATGGAAAATAAAGGAAGGGAAGAGAGCTTCCTGGCTTCCTGAGGAGTCCCTGGAGCTCACTCTGATGGGAAACCCAAGTTTCAACACACCTGAGGCTCTAGCTGGTTCAGTGGACATCTAAGTTACTCACACTCGGGTCGTGCCTTCAAGAAACCCCTAACATTGCTCTTGGGTCTGTTTTACTTTCTTCACAAGGGCATTTCTTTCTCTGAATGCCGATGCTTAAAATGTGTATTTAAAAAAAAAAAAATCTCCTAACAAACTCTGAGTCTGCTTTTTAAAAAAGGAATTACTTACATCTTTGAGTATGAGGATGTGGCTTGCAGCTTTGAGGTACTGTAATTGGTGAGTCACTAAAATGGTGATCTTCTCGTGCAACGCCTGACAGATACACCTGCCAACGGAAGCCGCCAGAGGAGAAAGCACATTAGCAGGGCTCTCACAGCTATAAACAGATGCTCAAGCCATAACGAGAGAATGGCAACACAGCAGCAGTGTGTATTTTAAAAGATGTTTAAAGGCAAATTAGATACAAGCTGGAGAGACAGGTTAGTAGTTAACGGTAGACACTGCTCTCGCAGAGGAGCCCAGTTCTGTTCTCACCACCCACGCTAGGCAGCTCTCAACAGCTATAATAACTTCAACTTCAGGCCCATCCAAGGTCCTCTTCTGGGCTCTGAGGGGACTTACACTTACGGGCATATACCCACCCAGAGACACACATACATGACTGAAAAGCAATAAAAATGAATCTTTGAAATTACATACAAGAATAAATGAATGATCTGAGCTACGTACTCAAACCCACTGCAAGCACCTGCGCCTTGCGCTAACAGACTTTGAAAAGTAGCCAACAGAAAGGGCTTTGACTGCTCATCTTTCTTCTCAAACTTAAGTTTAATGATTATGAAAATTTACACATTACGTGACCAAAAAAGGAATTTGTGCGGCGCATGATAAAAGCAGCTAAACAAAAATAGTATTCCAAAACTTGACTTGACTAAAATCCTAGTTATCTTTTTTATATATATATGCACATGGTATGCAAGTGTTTATGATGGAGACCAAAGGTCAACCTTGGGTGTATATTTTTAGGTACCATCACCTTGGGGTTTTGTTGTTGTTGTTGTTGTTGTTGTCGTTTGGGGTGGGGGGTTAAGATTCATTTATTATGTACAGTGTTCTCCCTGCATGTATGCCTGCATGCCAGAAGAGGGCATCAGATCCCAACACAGATAGCTGTGAGCCACCATGTGGTGGCTGGGAATGAACTCAGGACCTCTGGGAGCGTAGCCAGTGCTCTTAACCGCTGAGCCATCCCTCCAGAGTCTAGTTAGCTTATTGTGATACAGGAATTGAAGAAGTGGACTTACATCATCACATGAAAATGCGGCTTTCTTGCTTAGATGGTGCATAGGTGCTAACTTACAATGCCTGCGTTGATTAATAAAAGTTCTTAGGGACTAGGGATAGAACTCAGTTGGCAGAGCACAGGCCTAGCACATACAACGCCCTGGGTTCAAACTCCAACACCACATAAACACATACATCCCTGCTATCCCAGCACTGAGGAGGTGAGAGAGGAGGCATTAGGAGTTCAAGGACATCCTCCACTCTATAGCAAGTTTGACGCCAGCCTGGGCTACGTGAGACTCTGTCTCAAAACAACAACGACAACAAAAAAATGAGTAATAAGAATAAAAGCAGTAAAGGAATGTCCTTAGAACCTCAGTAACTCTTTTCAGATGTACATTTATCAACCTCTTTTCCTAAATAGCAGTGGGTTGGAAAGTGATGGAGGAGACCACACCAAGTCTCTGCAACAATCCTACTCTTCCATTCTGGGAGCAAATTATCTTCTTTAAGGACTAAAACGTCCAAATCTTAAAAAAGATGGCATCAATGATCTCAAGTGCACAACCTCTGAGGTGGTGACTGTTGCCTTTCAAGTGTACCCACATGCTCACAGCAAACCCAGCGGAGCCCAGCCTTAGCTAAGAAGCAGCCAGCTAAGGGCCATCACCGACAGAGCTCCTGAGTCTGCTCTGGGTTTGGCGGTCCTCACACAGAGCAACTGGCAGGGCTGCAGGCCATAACCCAGCCGACTTCGGCTGTCAGGTGGAGATCCGTAGAAAGTCTTCGAATCAAGCTCTTTGAATCTCTGTCTACTCTGACTAGCTAGTTACTAAGTCTCATGGAGCCTTAGTTTCTTAATCTCAAAAGTAAGGCTACTTGTCCATGAAGATAGCTTTCATACTACTGGAAGGTGCTAGGCAAACCTCCAAAGGAGGGAAGCAATCCACAGCCCTAACCCAGACACCTATACACAATGACAGCCAGCACGGCCTGACAGCCTAAGGGTGCAGTGGAGACACTCATACCTAAGCAGTGACCAGTCACTCAACAGACTTGGGGAGCTCTCAACAGAAGGGAAAGGATGCTTAGCACTGGGAACCTAGGTAACTACCCAGAGCTAGTGACGTCATCGTGACATCACAGATCTTGAACACACACACATAGACAAATACAACCCGGTCAGTCTGTGTAATGTCACTTGCATATGTACACTCTCAGGGCTGACCATTTGGGGTTGGATAACCAACTGCTGCGCTCTTCCCTGGGGAAGGCTATTTCTCCAGCTCTCAGCATTCTGTACTAGCTGCTTGGAGTTCTTTGTCTACAGTTGGGACCTCTTGAGCTTCTCTCCTTCGCATGCCTATTGCTGTCGTCCTCGTTCAGGTTTCCTATAGGCGGCCTTGCTGGTGAGGATTAATGGGTGCAGCTTCTGACATATCTAGGAGACAGGACCTCACGGGAACTTCCTGTTCCTCTGGCTCCGGCAATGGTTCCTCCCACTTCCCAGTGATGTTCCGTGAGCTTTTTAGGTGCAGGAATTGTGTTATAGACGTGTCAACAGAGGCTGCCAGGCACCTCACAACCACTTGTGGAGCATCAGGTAGACTGACTGGGTTGTATTTATGTATTTAGGTGTGTGTGTGTGTGTGTGTGTGTGTGTATGTGTGTGTCTCTGTGTGTGTCTGTGTGTGTCTCTGTGTGTGTGTGTGTCATAATAAGAGCTAAAGAAAAGGAAGCCATGATTCTAAGAGGAAGCAGGGGCTCCAGACACATGTGAGGAGTTGGAGGGAAGAAAGGAAAGAGGGGGAAATGACATAATCACAGTTTAATTTTTAAAATATGAAAAATTATAAATAACAAAGATGTTAAGGCTACTTATCTGAGAAACAAAGGGACAGACACGGGGAAAGGTCTAGAACACCATCACCAATGTTCAAACCCTATCAGCTCCGCCCTCTAGGCTCCTTCTCTAGGCTTCTAACCATCTTTGCTTCCACTTGGGGACTGGAAGTCTTTATTAAAAAAAATGAAGGTTTTTCTAGAACTCAGCTGTTAGCAGAACCAAGACTCCCAAATCCATGTATAATCTATGTATCCCTTCATGCACTCTATGAAGAATTAAGTTTTCCTCTTTCAGCATGCCATGATGTGGCTTAGTTCTCACCTACATCTCTCGACCTGATAAACCTTCCTTGGATGCAGCTCTCAAGGCTTCAGCTGAGCTGTGCCCTCACTCAGGGCCACCCGCCTTCATCCCTTCATGTGACTGCCAGGGAGGCGTTAACCCTCAGCCCTGTGGGCTCTGACACATGCAAGGCCCAAGCCAAGGGTTTCGGATGCTTTCTTCCTAACAATTTCAATCACAGCCAAGACAATGTAAATCCTTAGAATAATTTTCTGACTAGTGGTTTTATACTTTCCCTAAGTTAGGTGGCTTTTTTTTCCCCAGAATGTCTTTTAAATTTTAAAAAGTAAAATTTCTAAGTGCACATGCATGTGTGTGGGAGTGGTAAAGTGTGTGTGTGTGTGTGTGTGTGTGTGTGTGTGTGTGTTTGAGGCAGAAGAAAACGCATTGTGGTGTCATGATGTGAGTACAAGAAGAAGCAAGGTAGGAATCGCTATTTTAGAAAATGTGGGAGAAGGAGGCCCCTCTGCAAGGAAGGAACCATGGTGATACATGGGGTTCCGTGGCCCTGGCAGATGCTGTGGCCCTGGCGGGTGTCATGGCTCTAGAATGCTCTCATGTACTCAGTCCTGTGTGGGCAGGAAGGCCAAGGCAATGCAGAAACCCACACTGAGTGCTATGGTGAATGGGCTATGAGCCCATTAACAGTTCTAGAAAGCCATAATGTTTCTTGGAGGTGCAGGAGAGAAAGTCAGGCACGCAGGCCACGTGCCTTCCTCCCGAGGCACAGTCATCAAGCTGAGAAGGAGCGACCTCATTCAACATGCCATCATATGTGGAATGCTGGAGTGCTGGGTTACAGAGGCACCAGCAGTGGGGCGGACTGCAAAGAACAATGTCCCCCATTCTGGTACGACGAGCAACCACATCCTGATGGCGAGAGTGTACGAAAGACTGAAGCAGGGAAGGTAAGCCACTGCTGGATGCTGAAGCCCTTGCCCACGTATGTGTTCATACACTGAAGCCTAATCACCAGTGTGATGGTGTGAGGCACTGGGGCCTTCATGGGAATCTGCCACCACGGACAGGGTCAGTGCTGTTCCTGAACCAAAGCATGGACCACTGCTGTCGTTGGGACAAAACAAGAAGACATCTAGCTATGAACATCAAATCTGCTAGCACTTCATCTCAGGCTCTGAGAAATACATGTGTGTTGTTTATAAGCACCCAGTTGCGGCGTTTTGTCATAGTAGCTCCTATAAACTACAAGGATGAAGGAGGGATTGGTAGTGTGGGAGATCTAACTACGAAAACCCTGAAGAGATCATGGGAGAGGCAGCCATCTGTAATTCTGAGACTTTCCCCAATGCAGAATCCACAGCTAGATCAGACTGGCCCCAGCCTCCCACTTCCTCTGTTTGCAACATATAGTTGTAAAACTTGAAAACCGTAATAACCTTGGACGTATATTCGTGATTGGAGTAAAATGTTAATGGCAAACAGAAGAGTGACTCATTCGCGTTTAACACAAACACTTCACATTTCTAAGCCTCGACATGGCCGCCATCTTTCATAGCATATTGTTCGATCCAATTTTCTAACTCGTTGAGAACATTCTCCAGCTGCCGCTGAGTGATTTCCTAAATTGCATCTGTGCTACCCGCTCCAAGTTTCCCCCCAAAGAACGTGGTTCTGATTAGCAAGCACCAATTTTAACAAGCTTGCTTCTACCGAGTGTCTATCCAAAGCCATTAAAACATTAAAGGTTCGAGGAGACCTTATGAACACTGTTCAAAAGGGAACTCGGGAGCGCCCTTGTGATCGGCATACTGATACACAGCAATTAAAATGCGTTCCTCTCTCCTCCCTCGAGACTCTGCTACAGCATCCCAGCGAGAATTAGTCTCCAAGTGATGGGGAACTTGAATGGATCCACTCAAGGCTCACCCAAGGGACAAAGGGCTGATTCTGCCCAGAATCCATCAAGTCAGAAAAAGAGGGTCGGATGAGAGAGCTTCATTAAAGCCAACCACCAGCTGCTCTCACTTGCTGCATTCTGAAAGACTCAACACTACCGGGCAGGCATTTTTATTTTTACCGTGGTGAAATATACACGCCATAAAAGTCGCTACTTTAACCATTTTAGGTGTCTCACGACAGCGTGAAGTGTAGTCACACTGCGGTCCAGCCACCATGACCACCACTTCCAGGATATTTTCATCACCACAACATCAGGCGCGGCATGTGTGGATCCCGTGTTGGTTCGGAGGCAGTCGCTCTCCTCTGAACACCGAGTCTCAGAAGGCCCCGCTCAGTGGATGACCTTGGGTGCCAGTCCTCGAGTCCAGAGCCTGGGCACCTGTTATCTTGACTCTGCCTGAAATCTGTTCTGAACTGAACGCCATCCCTCAAATCCATGTACTAAAGCGCAACACCTAATGATGGACAGACAGAGCCTTTAGAGAGAATGGTAAGGGAGGCTATGGGGTGCCTCCTCAATCGACCTGATTGGTGGCCTGTGAAGAGGAGATCTGAGGAAAGATGCCCAAGAAGGAAAATGTGCAGATGTGCCAGGCCAGCAGTGGCCTCTCACCTCAGACTTCCACCCTCCCTGGCTCGTAGGAATGGAAGCTCTGCGTTGTGAGCCACACCGGCTGTTGCCTTTTATTTTGGCACATGGAGCTAAAGAACCCAGGACCTGCAGGTTGGCACTGGGGCTCTTAATCACGTATTAGTGCATCTCCGCACAGGGAAACGCTGTGCTTGATGCTCTTCTCTTTTCTTTTCTGCCTTTTTTAAAATTAGATATTTTCTTTATTTACATTTCAAATGCTATCCCAAAAGTCCCCCATACCCTCCCCCGCCCTGCTCCCCTACCCACCCACTCCCACTTCTTGGCCCTGGTGTTCCCCTGTACTAGGGCATATAAAGTTTGCAAGACCAATGGGCCTCTCTTTCCACTGATGGCCGACTAGGCCATCTTCTGCTACATATGCAGCTAGAGTCAAGAGCTCTGGGGTACTGGTTAGTTCATATTGTTGTTCCCCCTATAGGGTTGCAGACCCCTTCAGCTCCTTTGGTGCTTTCTCTAGCTCCTCCATTGGGGGCCCTGTGTTCCATTTTATACTTCTATATTTGCCAGGCACTGGCATAGCCTCACACAAGACAGCTATATCAGGGTCCTTTCATCAAAACCTTGCTGGCTTATGCAATAGTGTCTGGGTTTGGTAGCTGATTTCTAGTGCCTTGCTTGTCCGTGCCTTTATACTTCTGTGTCTGCTGCTCCTTCTACCAGAAGGAGTGAAATCCCCTGGTCCCTGTCCCCAAATGGCCCAGCACATTTCTATGGAGAAAATGTGCTGACTCCCCACTACCAAGCTGCCATGCCCCCTCCTTCCTTGTAACCCTGCACATCTTCCCTCTTCCTGGGGCCCAGGTTGCCCAGTCTCTTGACTACGAACTTCAAGGAGCCAGAGGAAAGACTTAGAGGATGTGCCTTCTGTTCTTAAACTCTAACACTCGGGCTCTGTGCACGTCCCTGCACTGGCGGCACCCGCTCTATTTTTCTACCTTGACCTTGCATCTGTAAAATGGGTCAACTGGAGGGGAACAGAGAAGAGAGAAGTTGTAGAAATTGCAAATCCCTCACGGAGCCATTGACAGAGCTGACGTAAGACAGAACAAACTCACAGTTGGAACAGGTGCTTGCCCACTTCTGCATCGACAGCACTGAGCGGATCATCAAGGAGGTAGATGTCGGCGTCCTGGTAGACGGCCCTGAAAGGCACAGAGAGAAATCAGACCGGAAAGCACCTCATTGGTCACTGCCAGAGGGATCCAGGCTCATGGCAACTGGGTGTTCATTTGAAGTATCTGGGGAACTACTTAAAACCGTTGCGGCACACAGTACTAAGGTGCTGAGCAGCCATCGCAGGCCTCGCACAATGGCTGCGGAAAGCAAGTTACCGTGCCAGGTTCACCCGAGCTTTCTGGCCTCCGCTCAGCGTGGCTCCCCGGTCTCCTATGACAGTCAGATCCCCGTCCTCCAGAAGCTGCAAGTCCTGCATGAAGAGAGAGGAGGGAAGACTCAGCATATCTCTGCCTCGGTCATCTGCCCGGCAGCTTTGCGTCAGAGGCAGGTGGTGCAGGGGGGGAAGAGCAGGTACGCCCACTTAACCAATGACAAAGCACTCAGGACATTGCCATGCTACACTTTTTCTGAGGATTTGGGTACTTGGCTATCTTAAAAGGTGTGTGCTAAGCAATGACTCGCCAGTGTTCTGGGCATAGTGACTTTGGCAGTGAAGGAAATGAAGTCCTCCTGAAAGCACTCATAATGAAAACTGACAATATGAAAAGTCAACAGGATGGCAAGGCTTAAGGAAGCTCATGGCTGGGGAAAGGGCAGAAGTCTGGGGGGAGGAGGTGGGGACATGTGGGGTCGTAGGGGTCGGGGGTGGGAGGATGGGAGGTAGGGGACATGGGGGTGGAGGGAATGGGGTGTGGTACATAGGATAGGTGTGTGGGGAGGTGTGAGGAGTGTGAGGTGGTGAGGTGGGGGTATGGGGGTGTGAAGGGGTGTGGAGGTATGGGGTGGTGGTGTGGGGAAGTGGGGGGTTGGGTAGGGGAATGTGAGGAGGTAGGAACATGGGGGGTCGTGGGGGTGGGGGTGGGAGAATGGGAGGGTCAGGGGTGGGGGACATCATTTGCACTGAATGGTCAGCGACGGCTCAGATCAAGAGAGCCTAGAGTGGAGAGGGCTAGCGAAACCTGGGCAAAACAGATGGCATCATACACAGGGAGGAATAATTTATAGTTCCTGTGAGCTGGTGTATATCTGCTGTGTTCAAAGGACAGAAACCTTGAGGCCACGGAGTTGGAGCAGCGCTAAGAGACGAGGGCGATGAGGAGAGACAGACCCCTGCTTCACTGGTATGACATTCAAGGGATGACATGATCTGGCTCATGCCATGCAGGGAATCACTCTCAGGGGCAAGCAGGGCCCACCTGAGGAACTGTTACAACAGCCTGCGCACTGTGAGTGCTTAGGGCCCTGTGCTACAGGAAACATGGACAGAAAGAAGCACGCACTAGACGAGTTCCAGAGCCTCCACTGTCAGGACTCGCTTACAGAGGACCATGGAGCTTTGGGCATAGAAGTAGAAACAGATCATAAACGACTGAATGGGGAGGGTGGAGGATACAGGCTGGGGGATAAATCGGACGCCCAGTGATGGCCAAACGGAGATGCACACTGCTCCAAAGCAGGCGAGTCTGAATGCCTCCACTAAGGAGCAGACACAAGAGCGACAGGAGCAAATGTAGCTCACCAGGGAATGTGCGCCTTCACAGCCACCCCACCAACCTCTGACTCAGCCTCCCACATGAACCACGCATTCACAAGCATGGTAGAGGGGTAGACAAAGCCTACACGAGCAGGTAGAATAAAGACACCGTGACACGCAAGCCAAGACATGAAGGAAAGAAAACTGAACGTTCACTTGGGAATCTAGGAAGGAAGATCTCCAAATCAACACGCTTTACATGAATATTAAACTGACAAACTACAGAATCTTGGAGGGAAATCACAAAACATCCCCCAAATAACAGGGTAACAATCAGGTCTAAAGGCACCCCACATATGAGAAATATCTACTTGTGGCTGCTGATAACTATCACAGGCAAAGTCTGGCATAAGACAGAGCCAACCGTGTAGAGAGAGTGAATGAGAGAGACTGAGTACAACAGATCAATCTTCTGTGGCTGGGTCCCTTTCTTATTCGATGTGTATATTCACTACTTAATACAAATATAGTTTGTATTATTATTACTATAAATGACCTGATGTCATTTATAAAGACACAGACCCCTCATTACTTTCTTCCTACATCATTATAAAAGCCACTGACCAATACAATCTGTGACGTTCCAGCTATCGTTCAAGTGAAATCACACTTTCCCCAGAGGGCTGACTAAAAAGCCTTCAGCACCACACCTCTGAGAGATCTGTCTGGCCTTTTCTTCACACTATAAAAGAGCAGCTGAGTGGCCAGGATGCTATAAACAGGCCCTGGGGCAAGTCCCTACAAGCTATCATTGACTGATTTTTATAGCTAAAGTGAGGCCCGGTGTCTGTAGGCATGTGCCTTGTCTTCCTGCGCGCTTGCATTCCACTATCAGGTACGAACAGCTTTAGTCAATCGTCTATCAGTTCTACCAAAATCATCATGTGTGATATAATATTTCATCTCGTTATTTTCTGGGCAGCTCAAGGTCATTTTTTAAAATCTTCCCTCTCCTGATGAAGTGTTGTAGAATTAAAAAGAGAAATCGGGCAAACATTTTTTCTAGGAAGGAAGGAAGGAAGGGAGGGAGGGAGGAAGGGAGGGAGGAAGAAAGGAAGGGAGGGAGGAAGGGAGGGAGGGAGGAAGGGAGGAAGGAAGCAAAGAAGGAAGGAAGAGAGGGAGGAAGGAAGGAAGAGAGGGAGGAAGGAAGAGAGGGAGGGAGGGAGGAAGGGAGGGAGGGAGGGAGGGAGGAAAGGAGGGAGGGAGGGAGGGAGGGAGGGAGGGAGGGAGGGAGGAAGGGAGGGAGGAAGGGAGGAAGGGAGGAAGGGAGGAAGGGAGGAAGGGAGGAAGGGAGGAAGGGAGGAAGGGAGGGGAAAAGTAAAAGTTGGGCTCCGGCTGTAGCATCTCTTCAAAGTTGTTCGAATTAACAATTAGAACCCAGCACAACAGACTGGCTGGACTGTGGATTGCCTCAAGCAATTTTGTCATTCCCTTATGGATGGTACGGTTGTGGTAGCCATACCTCCAAAAACGCCCACCCTCTGCCACCCCAAGACAGTTCTTTTAAACACAAACAATGAAAAAGTTCATAGATGAAATACAAAGGGTCCAGAGTTGCTTGGAAAAATAATTTAGAATGGGGGTGGGTGGGGCTTCAAAAGTTCAGCTGGAAAGGACTAAAGACTCGTCACCACCTGACTGTTGCCAAAGCTGTGTGACGGGGACAGAAGGACTCAATGCACTCACCTCTGCAACTCTTTAATGCTTTATAAAGGTTAAAGCTCGGGCACTGGAAAGAGGTGGGTCACTGGTTAGGAGCACTGGATGCTAGGAGCCAGGTTCGATTTCCAGCACCCACATAGTGGCTCACAAGCATCGGTAACTTCAGTTGGAAGGGATCCAACACCCTCTCCTGACCTCTCTGTAAGCACCAGCTGTCTATAGGCACGCACGCAGGCAGGCAGGCAAAACACCACACACATGAGATGAAACACCATACACATGAGATAAAACAAATACATCTTTTTTTTTTAAGTTAAGGATTACAGATAGCAGTTGGGAGAGGTGCTCCCCAGGATTGTGATACTCAGTGCATACGGATGGTGAAAATTGAACAGAACCTAATAAAACCAAAGCAACCAGTGATGGATGGGGATGGGCAGGCTCCCAAAAGCTTAGCTGGAGTATCGTGACTTAGAGGACGTCCCGAAGGCGGGCGTTTACACGGAGTATAGCAAACCCAACAAGAATCATCACCTTCTTCAGAGCACAGGCCTTGATCACTTTCTCATATCGTTCCTTCTCATAGTTCTTCCCAAATAAAATATTGCTCCTCACGGTGCCCGAGAACACCCAGGGCTGCTGAGAAACGTAGGCGATCCTCCCGTGCACGCTGACCAGCCCACTGGCAGGGGGCAGCTCACCCAGCACTGCGCTCAACAGCGACGACTGAAACAGAGTTCACAACACACAAAAGGCTGTTCATGTAGGCACAGAGTTAAACCAAGTTCCGGGCTCTGCCCAGCCCGGCGGTTTGACGAGCATCAGCTTCCCATATAAAACGTCACTAGACGCTGCAGCTTTAAAACAAGAAAACAAAACAGAAACAGCACCACTGGCCACAGTAAAGTGATGTTTACTAAAAAAACAAACAAAGCTTACAGAAATAGGTTGTGACAGCCTGCCCTCCCAAAGGGCCTTGCTCCTAATGGCAACGCTGGCTATATGCAATTGAGAATACTACATGAAATACGTCGTATAACTAATGGTTTCTGCTGGTCACGCGGTGCATGCCTATAAGCTCAGCACGAGGGACACAGAGGCAAGACAATCAAAGTCTTCCTTGGATACAAGTTTGAGACCATTGTGTGTATTTTGAGATCCAGCCTCAATCAATCAATCATCAATTAATAAACAAACAAACAAATCCATTGGCAGTAATACAGCCCCAGCACCATAGAGGCTTCGGCCATCCAATACTGATCGAAGCAGCGGCCTCGTCCTGATCATCCAGATCTCCTCTGTTTTCTGTGCTGGCCCCAGAAAGGTCATATACTGACAATGCATCCGATGCAGTCAGAAGATATTTATTTAAATGATTTCTGAGGAACAAGCCTTCTCCTACAAAGATGGAATCCTATACCAGTTTAACAAGTGTGTGCCTACCATGATCAGAGAGCTTGCGACACAGCCTTAAGACCATCTGTCTGCCTTGCCCAGGGCCCACAGCTGCCTGGGCCTGGGCTTCTCTGTGCATCTTTTGGTACAAGCATAGCATGAACCACGGCTGTGCTTGAGTTAAGTATGTACTGACATGACTTGGGTATGTCCTAAGAACTGTTGAAAGCCAGACAGCCACAGGCACACTGGCAAAAAAGAAGTAGCCCACTTCCCTAGTCCTTCCATCCTGACTCATGGACACATAAGTAACTCCCAGTGAGCCAACCCAAAGACAAGACAAAACAAAAAAACTTACCTTGCCTGCTCCGACTGGGCCAACCACGGCTAACAACTCACCAGGTCTGGCAATAAAGGAAAGACCTTGCAGGGTTGGACTGTCTAGTGTCTATGAGGTAAAGTTTACAAAAAAAAAAAAAAGTCTCATTTTAAAGAAATAGCATCATCACTTTAAGCAGTAGAAGATATAAAACTACGGTTGCAGACACACACACACAGCCCCTATTTCCTTCTCACTTTGGATGTTACGTCTTGACAGCCTTTTCAAGCTTTTTATTTAGATAAACTCAACCTATTTAAAGAAATGAGTCCAGATTTCCATGTGAATACAGAATTTAAGCGGTAGAAGGACGACGCGGGAGCTGAGAGACTCTTAGTTCATACTTAAGCACTAAAACAAGTATTTTCCATAGAACAACACACACAGGAGGATTTTAATCATTCCTAAATTTTCACTGGGGCCTTAGGTTTTAATCTTCTATGTCATTAACTCCCACGAGGTGGCAGTAGAAGAATGTGGCATGCCCAGCCATGATGAGCAGTTTGGTACCATCCCTAACTGTGGCTTGCCAATGAGTCCTTCCCAGCAATGCAGTCAGGGGCACGGGACTGCATCCAATGTCATGAAATCAATCACGGAAAGGAAGTCCCACAATATGGTCAAAGCTGTAATGAGGGCTCGAGTTTAACAGCAAAACTTAAGCCATTAAACCCAGGGTAGGTTAGTAGGTCCATGTCATGTGATGTGCCTTACTGACACCATGCTGAACAGGGACAACACGGCCCTGCAACCATAAACACGGTGGAGGTACAGGCTTCAACACAGCAGTGGGTGGGGGTAGAGGACGGGGAATCTATCAGAAACCACATCCATGAGCAATCTACACATTTTAACAAAAGGTAAGGCTCTATGCATGTTTTATTTAAGTATTCCAAATTCAAAAACTGAACACTGAGTTCTTCCCAGTGGAACGTATTGGCAGCCCAAGCGTGAGACTCCATCTGTGAACTCACTGATAAATCACATTAAGGCCATGTGTATAAGACAGATATGAGGCACACACGATTTCCACGCTTATTCTCAGATCTCATCATCAAGGTTTCTCATGATGGACATGGAAATGGCAAAAATCTGGACCACTTGATGCAAACACTTCACATAAGGTAGATTTCAAGAAACTTAACCGTTGGTCATTTTTAAGGTGCTTCATAGCTTCTCCGTTAAATTTCAAGACGCCAAATCAAATTCACATCTCTAGAGAACTCCCACATGTTGCAAAACCAATAGAGAAGCGTGTGCTATGGGGGTCTTAGTGGAGTAGCTCAGACCAGGACCAGAATGAGGCTGCCTTTCCAACCGGTGCACCAGCTTGGCCAGGCTTCAGCAGAAGCGAGAGGTATCGGCAGAGAGAAAGGTGGCTGACATCTGAAGCACGGACCTTCAGAGTGTCGATCACCAAACAGTAAGAGCTTTCGTCTAAATCTAACACCAGTACAGCGACAGCCTAACACACTCAACGGATGGCAACTGTGGAGAGCAATGCTGAGATGCTGCAGTCTGTGCACTCATCTAAGAGGTCGGGTTCCCAGAATTGATACCAGAAAAAATGCAAATTGCAGACTGTTCAAGTGCTACAAGATGCCATTAAAACAAGATTCAAAAATCTAGGATAGTTTAGAATACACGAAGTTAACCTATAGAATGTGCACAATTGACCTATAGAATGTATTCAGTTAACCCACAGAATGTATAGTATTAACCTATAGAAGTACGCAGTTAACCTATAGAATGTGCAGTTAATCTATAGAATGCACAGCTAACCTATAGAATGCATGTGGTTAACCTATAAAATATATGCAGTTAACCTATAGAACGTGCAGTTAGCCTATAGAATGCACACTTAAACCTATAGAATATATGCAGTTAGCCTACAGACTATGCACAGTTAACCTATAGAATGTGCAGTTAGCCTACAGACTATGCACAGTTAACCTATAGAATGTGCAGTTAGTCTATAGAATATGCACAGTTAACCTATAGAATGTGCAGTTAGCCTATAGAATATGCACAGTTAACCTATAGAATGTGCAGTTAGCCTATAGACTATGCACAGTTAACTGACCCCCTACTGACCCCATGCATTCTAATACAGCTGGTGTCAACACATTCAGCTCAAACCAAGGCAATGATCAAAGTTTCTGTGATTGACAACAACCTCCAGGAGCTGGAGAAATGGCTCAGCAGTTAGGAGCCCTGTCTGCTCTTCTAGAGAACTTGGGTTTGGCTCCCAGCACCCCCATGGTGGCTTGGAACCCCCTGGAAGCCCAGCTCCAGAGGCTCTGATGCCCTTTTCTGACCTCCACGGGCAACTCCACACAAACATGTACTCAGACCCACACACCTACACATAAAATAAAATATTTTTTAAAAACAACTTTCAAGTTTGGGGATTTTAAGAAATTTTACAAAAAACTTCAATAGATGAACTGATTGCCCTTTACTGACTATGTAAAACTCTCAGAATTCTCTGCGTCATCAGTGTCACCCACGGTGTCTTGGAAATCACGGGGAGGTTACCTTGTCCCAGAAAGCGGTGAAATCTTGTACGTGGACAATGGCTTTGCCATCAGATGGTTCCTGGGTTTTGCGCTCTGGTAGTTCATCGAGTAACAGAAAGTTCTAGAGAAAAGGAAAGCACGGGCTGTTTTAACTACAGAAATAAAACAGAAACCGGTGTCTCCACGGAATGTCTGAGGTAAGCGTCTTACAGCCTAAGGATTATCCAACTCTATTTAAAGTGTCAACACATGAGGCTAGGGGCTGCCTCAGCAGTCAGTGAGAGGGTCCGCCATAAAGGCTGCCAATCCTAGGATGCACAGGGAGACTCTCACCAGTTATACTCTGTCCTCCACATACATGCCTGGACATTGTGTGTCCCCTCACACACAGTAAATAAAGCTGTAATAAAAATACCTTAAAAGTAAAATGTCAAATCATATCAGAACATGCTATGTATTAACAGACTGCATACTATACACACGTTTTCATGCACACCAAGTTTCGAACCTGAGCAAAGTCCTTGCAATGTTCTCAACACATACACCAGTTCCTCCATAAAATGAAAACATTGATAAGAAATTGAACGCATGTAGAACTGGACATTGCACATAGAACTGGACATTGGTATTGTTTTGATTTTGTTTTGTTGTATTTTAATAGTAAACACATGGAAGATAGAAGGAAATGCCTTGATAAGTATTTACTGGGTGCTTATCATATGCTAAACACCATGCTAAAGCCAGAAGAAAGCCAAGGCTGCTCCTAGGATGAATGTAGTCAGGCTACAAGTACAGCAGGGCCTGGGACCCGAAGCAAAGAATGGGAAATGGTCAACTCTGCCCATCTTCCTGTCACGCCCTGCCACATACTGCCACAGATCAGTCACTCCCCGTCTCCCCTTTAACCAACCAGCATGTGACGAGTTGCCATGGGGTGGCCTCAAAGTCACCGCTCTCAAATACATTTCGAAAGCATCTTCACTCCCTGCTGCATTCCACCCAGTCAGGAGCTGGTCGGTGCAGTCTAAGCAGCAACAGGAAGCCCTGCTAACGGTTAGAATCTAATGACAGCAAGAAGGGGCCCTCCTGTTCCTCAAATGCCAGGCATAACTCACTCAGAAAAAAACTACAGTGGAAATCTATACAAAATTGATCAAAGACCTCAAGGCCTGAACTGTGACTCTGAAGCTGCTAGAGCAAACAGAAAGCACTTGAAATTGCAAGCATGGACAAAGACTTCTGCAAAGGACTCTGGGAACATTAATGATGAGAACTGGCAAATAGAATTTAAAAGTTTCGGCACAGCAAAGGAAACTACGGCAGTAAAAGACAACTGAAGGATGGGAGAAAACGCTTGCCAGCCCAGCATCTGACAGGGGATTAATATCTACAATGCATAAAGGATTCAAATAAGCTAAATGCCAAAGGCTCAAAGCATCCTAAGGAGAGAGCAGCAAGCAGTTCTCAAAAGATGCTGTCCACAGGGCTGGAAAAACAGCTCAGTGCTTGTCTCTGTCTGCTTTCTATTGCTATGATCAACATGGCCAAAAGCAACTTGGAGAGGAGAGGGTTGATGGAGGTATTTTCTAAGTTGAGGTTCCCTCTTCCCAAATGACCCCAGTTTGTGTCAACTTGACAAATAAAGCCAGCCTATGGGTTAAGAGCATTGGCTTCTCTCGTACAGGAGCTGGATTCGATTCCCAGCAAGTGGCTCACAGCCATGGGTAACTTCAGTGACAGAGGACGCAATACCCTCTCCTCACATCCATGGGCACCAGGCATGGACATGGTACAGACACACGGGCAAATACCTGTATGTACAATATTAAAAGAACTTTTTAAAAAAGACAAAGTACAACTGAGCAATATATATCTAAGAACCAATCAACATTCTTAACTATCAGGGAACTCACAACTCAGTCGGAACATCACTACAAAGAACATATGACAAGAAACATTAGCAAGGCTAGTGAGGGGTTCCTTCAACCCTGCTGGGGGTAATGCAAAGTTACACTAAGGGCAGGCTGCAACAGCTGAGGCGTTATGTAGTTAGAGTGGGATCCATCAGCAGACAAGTGTTGAAAGAAAACATGGCATAGATAAACAATGCAGTTTTATTTGGTCATAAAAAAGAACAAAACTGTCATTTGCAGGAACACAGGTGGAGCCAGACATGATCCTACCAAGAAAATTAAACTCAGAAAGACAAATGTCATGTCTTTGTTCACACATGGAGCTTAGATTTCACACACACACACACACACATGCGCACACACACTTGCATACACACCAAACACAAACATACCTCATACGTGCATACACACTACATACACATACACCACACATACACATACACACACATCATACACACACACACATATGTACAACTAACACTACACACATGCGCATGCATACAAACCACACACACATATACCACATACACACAAATACCACACACAAACACACACATACACACACATGCATACACCCCACACATACATATACATCTCACACACACAAATACACATACACCACACATACACACACACCACACATATACAAACACACACACACATATATATAAACAACGGACATATATACACTACACACACACACCACACAGACATATACATGCATACACCCCACACATACATACACATCTCACACACACAAATACACATACACCACACATACACACACACACAAATATGGAACATGCAAATCTCATTCTAAGGGAACAAACCAAAAGAAAGATTAAGATTAACAAAAAGGAAAATAACCAAACAATATTACCAGAACAATACAGATAGCACCTTAAAGTACCAGGAGGTAGAGCAAGCAGGGAACGAGAGTAAGAGGAACCTGAAGATGATCAAAGTGAAATATATATAAATACACACACACATATACATATATATATGAAATATCACAATGACACCCATTGTTTTATAAACTTAATGGCTGCTAATAACGATGGGAAATGATGTAGGTCTTTGTGCTGAGTCTATTCCTGAGTATTACTTCACTTACATAGCCTAAGCAACAGCCTGGGTTTTGAGCCCTAGCAGGAAAAAACAAAATTTTAAGAGGTAGTTTTTTAAAGAGGCGACTAAACTACACTACAGGCTCTGCACTGTGAGTGGGGCCAAACCTCCTACGAGGGAGGCATCGCACAGCACCCGGCTCTCTCTGTCTTCTACTGTATGAGGACACGATGCCCTACCCTCCAGAGCATAAGGCAGGGGGGCACTATCCTGGAAGCAGAAAGCCGACAGCCAAGCCTGCCTGAACCCTGCCTGGCCTTGCACCTCTTGGCATCCAGAGCTATGTGTATTCTTCACAAACTGTGGAGTTTCATTACGGGAGCACAAACAGATTAAGGCACCCCTTCTTCAGAAACACACCTTGAGGTCCTTACTGCCCCCGGAACCTTGAAATGTGTGTTTATTTGGAAACAGGATCATTTCAGATACAGAAAAGACAAGGTCACGCGTGGGCCCTAAATCCAACACAGCTGGCTTCTTTGTATGAAATTAGAAAGTCAGACACACGGGTACAAAACGACCGTGTGGCCTTGGCGACACAGACTGGAATGGTACCCAGGAGCCCTCGGATGCTAGGTCAGGAGAGGAAAGGCTGTCCCCCAGTGGCTTCTGAAGGAGCATGGCTCTGCTGTCACCTGCAGCTTCCACAACTGTGACCCAGCAGGGATCTTTTGCTTCAGACGTCAATTTGTACATGAAACCTCACAAACAGCTTGTATGAGATCAATGCACTGTCGGTGAGATGGGCTGTACTGTGGGTGTTTTTTAGCTACGCACACCACTAACAGAGCAGGCAACTAAAGTGGAAAGAAACAGCACCATGTCATTTCCTGAAGCTTAAAAAATCCTTTAAGTCCTTAGCATTCTAATCTATAAGTCCAGAAAGCTACAAACCTGGACACGACACTCTGCAGCCGGTCACTTTTCACGGCTGAGAAAACAACTAGAGTTACAGTGCCAGAGGACTAGCAAAAATACCATGCCATTAGGAACAAGGGATGGGGAGGCAGCTGACCCCACAGCATTCTGAAAATAAAGATCCAGACGCAGCCTCTAAGAACAGCTCCCCACAGCACCCCACTTCCTCCTGCTGGGCTCACGCTAGAAAATTCCCACCACCTCTCAGCTGTGCCGTCAAATCGTGGAGTCCACCAATGGCCTAATCTATTGATTAGGTCAAGCCCTCCTGATCCAATCACTAGTCTGGTCCCACTCATTGGGGACCAAGCCTTAAACAGGTGTGTCTTTTGGAATGGAACACCTTATATTCCAACCTTAACACTAATTGTTTGTTAAATCCTTGGGAAAAAACAGAACTCTTTTGTTTTGTTTCCCTGTGAATGAAAACTTCTTCCTACAAACCTCTCTCCAAGACCCCAGTAGCCTAAGATGTGATCTGTTGTCTTCATTCCCACAGATCAGCCATACATGAGCTACGACTAGGATTGCCTACATGAGCCCATGTCCAGCAAACAGGCAGACAGACAGACACATGTGACCCTAAGACTAACCACAGCAGCTTCCCACAGCATCTCTCATGGTCTACCAGATGTCGACTCTTCCCTCTCCTGC
Organism: Mus caroli; assembly: GCF_978045245.1. Lineage (NCBI taxonomy): Eukaryota > Metazoa > Chordata > Mammalia > Rodentia > Muridae > Mus > Mus caroli. Next base: position 115,710,464 of record NW_028227267.1, read on the forward strand.
CTCAGTTTACCTCTCCTTTTGAAGGAACACAGCCTCAGAAGCCCGCTGAGCACTCTTCATTTCGTTGAAGTGCTGTTTGTGCTAGTCTATCTATCCCCTTCTACCATATTCCTCAACACTGCTGAACCACATATCACGGCTCCCTGAGCAACCTCATTCAAACGCCCCTCCACCATGTTGACACACCAACGCACATCCTGTAACTGAAACTCCTACCAACAACGCTGGCCGGGCATCCATTATATAGCCCGTGACAGTGGGCTGTGTGGCACTGGTCTTATACAGCGGGAGAGCTGAGAGAGCGTAGAAGCTGACCAGGAGAGCTGCAAACCCAGCCTTCAAATGTCTGCATCTACAGGAAGCAAAGAAACTTCTTAAAAGGCTGAGCTACGTAGGTGTACATCCTGCACCCTCAGAGTTACTAAGCAGTGTGGCCGATACGACACTGGTTTATAAGCCGGAGGTCTCAGTGAGGTCCTTGATCTGTCACATACAACCTATGTGTGGAGCACTGTCACCCTATGAAAGGGGCACTGTCACCCTACGAAAGGTACAATCTCTGTACAGCAGAGACAGTGGTGGGTGCTGATATTCAACTGCTGCTACGTGCAGAGGATTAGGAAACAGCCTGGCTCCTGGTCCCCACACAGTAGCTCTCCAGTCTAGGGGAAGCAGTGGCAGCAACAGTAGAATTACAACAGAACAACACGATGTGAAGGCACAGAAGGGAAAGTTTTATATTATACACTTAAAATGATGGTACGGTCAACATATATCCTCAGATTTGAAAGTTAAAAAAAAAAAAGAAAAAAGAAAACCATACTTAAATGCTCTGTGTCACCCTTCAACAATGCTATTCAACCATTGCCAGAAGGAATGATAAACTCAGGTCTGGTCCAGAACTAACCCTACATGACTGATCTATTCTATAGGTATTCTACATCTATTCTATAGGTAGTAACTGTGTATAACGTGTGACAGTTCCTCTTATTGTTATAATGAATTTCAGTCATTTTCCTGATCCCTTACTCCCCTCCGCCTGGAACCCACCTTCTCAGCAAGCCCCCCTGCCACTTCCGTGGGTCCTTCCCCCCTTCATTCCCTTTCATCCATGATGAAAGGCGCACAGGCTCAGCGTTTCCCAGTTCTTGTGCTCAGATGCGCATCTGCAGTGAGTCTGAGCACAACAGCTATATACACCAAGCTGCTCAGATGTTACACATCTCCCCACCCTCCACGTAGTCCTTTCAATGTCCCTAGAGCTTTGGGGGACTGATATAGAGGCACAATTTAGACGTAAGAACTCCACATGATACTTTGGGAAGAAAAAAAAATCAGAATTTCAGGAAAAAAAAAAAAAAAACCTCTTGGCTTTTATGGCAAGCCCTTCCCCCTCCTCTACATTCATTCCCCCTAAGGTCACTAAGTTTGATGAAAATCTAGTATTGGACAATGAACACCAATGAGAACCAGAAATAAAACAAGGTTTGTGCCCAGGCCTGTTACTGTACCAACCAACTCCTCCAGACACATTCGTCGACACACCAGCACTTAGCATTCCTTATGCACCAGACCAGCATCAAGGTTCTAGGAATGATCTGCCCTTAGCAGTTCAGGGTCATAGGAGTGGCTACTTGGGTAAATGTGGTGGAAATCAACAGACTGGCCAAGGAAAATGCCTGCTAGAAAAACAAGGCTCTTAGAAGAGAAAGAAAGTGAAAAGCAGACTGGAGGGAAAGACGGAGCCAGAGGGGAACTAGCAAAACAGCTGAGATGGACAGATCCATTTTTAAACAAGGGTTTGATTGGAACAGGCCATTCTCTCTCTAAGAGTCCTTCCAGTCCAACAGAAATGTCACTCACTTAGGCCTGTACTCAGTCCCTGCCTAATTGTCCTGTAGTCTAAAGCAGCAGTTTCCAGTCTATGGGCTGAGACCCTTTGGGACGCTTAAGACCATCTGCATATCAGATATTTACATTACAAATCATAACAGCAAAATTATGAAGTAGCCATGAAAATAAATCCTACAGTTGGGGGGTCCCCACAACATGAGGAGCTGTATTAAAGGGTCGTAGCAATAGGAAGGGTGAGAACCAGTGGTCTAGAACATAATAGTTGCCAGTCACCATTATATATTAAGAGCCTGGTGCTGGCTGTTGGTATTTCTATTGTGCCCATGACAGATCAGAAATTCTTCGGGACTTTTAGCGTACTGTACCTAAGACTACGACATGTACACACCATTGAGGTTGACTAACAGTTCGGAGACGCGGTGACAGACAGCAGAAAAAGTACCATCTGACTCAAAAGACATCTCCAACGTTAAGATTGTACTGTACACAAACCTTGATCCTCCGAATGCTGACGATGGCCTCTGACCCTCTCTCAATGGCTGACGGGAAGAAGAGGGTGACTGTCAACCGAACGGCACCGTACAGAGTCATGGCCACAAACACGTGGCTAGCTGTAATCTCATTGCCAAGCAGCACGTAGCTGGTGAAGGTCACGAACAGGATGACTTTGTTTGCGATGAAAAACGACGCCATGTTCATCCCTCTGAGATAGGAGCTGCCCAGAATCTTGGAAATTTCCTTCCTAGAAGAGAGAAAAACAAATACTTTTTTCCCCACACAGAAAAGTCAACATCGATGTCATATGCATGAGGACCCTGTTAGGCAGTGTACACACATCAAGATAAACTGCCTGTGGGGACAGAAGAGATGGCTCGGCCTGCAAAGCGTTTCCAGGCAAGCATGAAGCCCTTAGTTTCATCATAGCATCCACATAAAGACCAGCTGTATGCACGAGTCTACGCTTCTCCATGCCCCAGGACACTCTGTGACAGATGTTTCTGCCTAAGGTCTTGGGGGAGATTCTATAGTTTTAGGGTTGCTCTTCTCTCCTCCAGCAAGTTGCTGGGCTCACAGAGAGGACTGTGTCTTAGTCCCCTGTGGGTCACAGATGGTCTTAGGTGACCCAGAGGGGTCTTGATCCATAGATTGAGAATGACTGTTCGCGACTCACTGGACAACTAGGCAGAGTAGAGGCATGAGCTGAGTAGGACTCCTTTGGGGCAGGAAAGACTCTGTCCCTCAGAGAGACGAGGCCCGGGACTGATGCTAACAGAATGCATTTGTGTTCATCTTCTTGATAAAAATCTACTCAAAGTAATGTGACCCTGCACCTCTAGCACTGAGAAGACAGAGGCAGGTATGTCCCTCAGCTCAGTGGCTACCAGCCTAGCTGAATCGTTCGACCCCAGTTCCCAGTGAGAAAGCCTGTCTCAAAAACTTAAGGTGGGTGGCTCCTGAGGTTGTGCCTCTGGCCTCTGCAGGTGATTCCCATGTGCACACATTCCTACACACGTGTAAACATGCACACACATGATAAACAGTTTTTAAATGCTCTGTGATATTACAGCAACGGTTGCTAGCACATACCATGGGGACAGCTTCAGTAACCACACAGGACCCCAAGAAACCACTTTCCTCATTCAGCCAAATGACGGTAGAGCTGCAGGGTTATTCTGTGGGTCACTCTGAGCTGATTTTATCGAGGGCCCATACAAGTGCTTTCAACCAGCATAAATACAGGTTAAGACCTCACAGGTAACCTAAAGGTGGGCGAGACACAGCTCTCCCCTCCTTGAGCTCAGGAGAGAACTGTAGCCCTGAAATTGTTATTTTCCCCCAAAATTCTAGACAGAAAGAACTGGTACAGGGAATCATGGGCATGGGGAAGAGTGCAGAGGTGGGTAATGGTGTGCCTGGTAGAAGCCAGAGACAAAGAACAGAAAAGGTCTCTACGTATGGAGGGCACTTCAGACACAGAGGTCACAGAAATCCATGGCTACAGTTAAGTGCTTGTGCCAGAGTGAAAAAGAAAAAAGCTCAAATGTTTAGGACAAACAGAAAAATATTTCACCTAATGATCTCGAGTGAGTGACACCCGGGCATCAAGTCTGGCTGGACACGGTGGTAACCGGTTCATACCACCTTCCCAATGGACACTGACATCAAGTAGAGCTTCACCAATGTAATTATCTCAGAGTTTTGCACCTTGGAGTCATCATTTATAGGGAACTTGAAGCGTTCAGGAACATTTTGAACTCCATTTGACTATGGCAGTGCACCTGAAGGCTGGACATGCGGCTTAGTGGTGTGTGCTGTGATACTTGTCTAGAACATGTGAATCTCTTGGTTCAATCCCTAGCACCATCAAAACCAGAATGAGATCAAGAAAGACAGGTACGAACAGGAAGAGGAGAAATGCAGTTTTTGCCTGGGAATAATGGCACACAGAAGCCCAGGTTAAAAGTGATGTCCCAGGTCACTATACTTAACACTCTGCCATAGCAGGTGACCATGTCATATCTGAGGTGAGTTACCAGGGAGACCAAAGAGAACTCTAAATTCATTCGGTAAAATTAGGAAATAGAAAAGTGCACAAGACAGTCCAGTCTACCCCAAGACTTACTTTCTCAGATTGGCAATGAGGTCAGCAAACGATTTCTCCCACGCATACATCTTTATTATCCTCATGCCTGTTATGACTTCATTCATGGTCCGGATCCTGGCATCCGTGAAAGCCGCAGTTTTACTCCTGAGAGGGACAGATGTGACAGATAAGCCACATCGAAGGCAGCCAACTTTTGTATATCAATCACAGGCACAGACAGGGACCCAGAGTCAAAGGTGGTCCTCTGGCCCGCAGCATGGGTGGGTCCTACATGCAGCACACACATAGAAGGCCAAAAGTCAGCCACTCACTTCTGCCAACTCTGAGTATTATGGAACATTGTGAATGACTGCTGAGGAAACCTCAAAAATGATTCTGGTATATTGAGGGGCACAAGGTACTGAAATCACCTAAGTTTGACAGGACACAGTTGGCAGAGGTGGAAAGAGACAGGATCAGAAAGGCTGTGGAGCAGAAAGGCTTGTTCATCCTGCCGGGAAAAACGTGAGCAGACAGCCACAGCATGTCAGGAGCATTAGAACAGGCAGAGGACATTCAACACAGAGGAAACCACACAGAGCACAGGCTCAGAAGGAAAGAGCCTGATGCCTTCAAACGGTGCGACATCTCCGCCCCCATCCAGAGGCCTCGACGGAGACTGGCTTCGACTCCTGGAACCTGCTTCGGGCCATGGTCACTTCATGATCAATTTAGGCTTGTGTTAGCAGCCATGTTTCTGACACACACCCTGCTTGGATGGTGAAACTTCCACGAGGTTCTGTTAAGGTTGACACTGCACCCTGAGAGTTTGTAATTCAATGGAAATACTGGAGTGAAAACAGGGCATACATATGCATACAGGAGCAGCTCCATAACACGCAGTGTGGATGAATCTATAGAACATTGGGATTGGGACCCTGAGATGGCATCTGCCAACTGTCCTCTGACCTTCATATATGCACTGTGGCACATGTGCACCATCCCTATAGACACACAACGGACGGATGGACAGACGGATGATGGGTGGAATAAAATATACAAAATAAAATAATTGTGTTTACTACCACTTAATTTTAACAACATCTACATATGTAACTTACAGCAAGGATGCTCTCTAAGTGAAAAGCCAGCTGAGAGCAGCCAGCCAATGCCTTCCCCCTTCCCCTTCCAAGACCAGCCCTCGGCTTAAGGCTGGAGTACCCCCAGCTAAGCCTGAAGAGCCGGCAGCATATGCAGAAAATATAAGAAGTTTCTATTTTGTTTCTGGGTAGCAGTCTCAGGCAGGGGCGGAGGGGGGGAACTGGTGTTACCAAACAGGACATCTCTTCAGCCCAGCGTCCCTCTTACCGCAGTGAGGAGAACAGTTTCCCGATGCAGCTTTGCAGAGGCAGAAGAATAACCAGAACGGCCAGGCCCGCCAGGCAGGAGATTCCTATCTCCACCCAGAGGAGGATGGTTACCGCGATGGCCTGCAGCGGCCCTGCCCACAGAAAGTGCAAGAAGATTGTCACCTGCAGATACAAAGCCCACACATGCTTAGGACTGTAAATAAAACAAGACCGGTGGGAACGCATGCCAGCAACATTATGCTCCAAACGGGAAGACAGGAATGCAAACAGAATCGGGGCTCAGCGAGCGGGTTTAACACTGCTGAGGCAGAACCGTAGGTCTCACTGCAGATGCTACACTTGTGCGATGAACAGTAGACCGTGGTCCCTGTTATAAGATGGATAGACTGCACCATCCCAGAGATGGTCCTGATCTTTAATTCCTCGTGTGTGGGAGCGAACCCACCCTCTGCTCTATAAGTGAACCGCATCTCCCCTGGGTCTCCCCAGAAAAGCCTGTGCTATGGCGCCTTCCACACTCTGCAGGTGAGGTGTATGTCTGATGAATGAAAATCTGAAAGGGGAATGGTTGCTGGGCAGATCTGACCTAAAGCTAAAGTGATCAATCTGTAAGGTGAGCATAAAAACGGGTGTGGGCGAGAGCTGTAAATTCTAGCTAGGTAGCACCATGCGGCATGCCCTATCAAACCGTTCCTATGAACCAGGTTCCCCATGGAGGGGGTCTGTACTGCGCACTCCTGCCCTCCAAGACTTGGGTCCTTTAGAAAAAGAGAAAGACAGACAGCTGTCTGCTCCTCTGTCATGTGCTATAAAAATCACTATGAGGAGGTAGCCCCTCGAGACTATCACTGCACTAACCAAGTTGGGAGGAATATTGCTCTCCGCCAACTCATTGCAGATGCGTGTCGCAGGCAACATCAGAAAAGCAAAACTGGGCTCTATGGGATCAACACATCTTACCACACCTACGCTGCACACAGAACTGAGATGTGGCTTTAAAGTGCCTACATCACAACTTCAGAAAAACCCTAGTCTACACCAAAACCCTCACATTCCAACAGATTAAAGAGGGGGGAAAATTAGGGCAGGAACTGACAGAGATGGAACGTACTTGGTCAAATTTGTTCACGTCGTTGGACAGCAGGTTAACTATCTGGCCTGTGGTTGTCTTCCCCATGGCCGAGTTACTTAACCGGAGTGCCTGGAATAAATGAGCAGAGTGGAGAATCAGATCCTGTCCTAGCACTCTACCAAGCACGGGGAAAAACGTATGTTCATGGGGTCTTCTGTGGTGTAAAAGCCATGATGACAGCCCTAATGTCTGTCACCAACAGCAATATCTTCAAGGACAGCAACGGAGGCGAAGGAAGCAGGAGAAAACCAACTCATGCTTATTGATGAATGGCCACATGCCCCGTGTGTGTCAGTGGACACTCCACAGCCTACCAAAGCAAACTTGTACCAGCTCAGTAGGGAGACGGTGAAAGTAGAGAAAAATACAGGATTTGGATGAACACTGAATGTGCTATTAATTCTCAGCCAGATATCACTTAAGTACACATGGTCATGGCTTCTGCCTTCTGTATGTGGAAATGGCCCTCACTTGTCTCCGAGAGTCACAAATGAAAGAGAAGCGGTGCTCCTGTCTTAAGTATCTGCCAGAGACAGGGCCCAAAGGCACAGGAGGACCCACAATTGGTGAGACTTCCCAGAAGCACCTGTGATTCAGTCTGAGGTCGCAGGCAGCAGAGCAGTAGACAGACACTGGGGAAGGTCTCCTTCTCTGGCATGGTGGCAGGAGAACAGGGGACAAGGAACAGCTTCAGGGGACAAAGGAAGGTGCCATGGATCAATGAGCCGCTTGTGAGACATACAAAGGAGAGAAAGGTGGGGTGGCTAAGTAGAGAAGGCCCAAAGCCGATCTTGGAGGGGAGAGAGAAGTAGCTAAATTCTGAACGGGAACCTGGAATGTGAAGATGGTTTGTCTTGGGTTTTTGTTTTGTTGTTGTTTAAAATTCATTTATTTTATATGAATACACAGTAGCCATCTTCTAATACACCAGAAGAAGGCATTAGATCCCATGACAGATGGTTGTGAGCCACCATGTGGTTGCTGGGACTTGAACTCAGGACCTCTGGAAGAGAAGTCTGTGCTCTTAACCATTGAGCCATCTCTCCAGCTCGTTTTTAACTTTAAGCTAGAGTGGACCACATTGCCAGATGAAGAGAAAACAAAGAGACTACAGTAGACACCAAGGCAACAGGTAACGACCAGGCAGTTATGTAAAGGCAAAGGAGAACCAGATATAAACAACACTAAAATACCAGTAACTCCATGCAACATGAGTTACCTACCATAAGACGGCCCATCTGTAATTCTGACACTGGAAAGGCAGAGGCAGGAGGATCACAGAAAGTTCAGGGCCGGCCTAGGCTGCAGAACAAGGTAAAGACCAGCAAGGCAAGATGGAGAAAAGACACACTCAGTGGATGACACCATGCTCATGCGAATAGGAGAAACACAAATTGCCATTTCATATTTAAAAAAGAAAGCAAAAAATGAAGTCGGGCAAGGGTAGAAAGAGATCTAGAGAAAGAGAGGGGAGGGGTATGGTAAAGATATGCTGCATGCATGGTTGAAGTTTTCAAAAAAAGTAATAAAGATGTTATACTTAAAATACATGGGAGCACAGGGCTGCACAGGGCTGCACGAGTCTGCACAGGTCTGCACGGGGCTGTACAGGGCTGCACAGGTCTGCACAGGCCTGCACAAGTCTGCACAGGTCTGCACAGGTCTGCACGAGACCGGGTCTAGCACTGAGACTAGAAGTGCATTCACGCCCCATCCCTAGTCCAGAGCAATCTCTAATTGATAACCTCTTGCAAATGACAATTTACTTTTCTTCAAGGGAGTCTCACTGGGAAAAACACACTACTCTTCAGGGCAGGCCACGTGGCCGACAGGGTGGCCAAGAGGAAGGGAACTTAACCACATCTCTGGGAGGTCTTGTCTCCTAGTGTCCTGCTGGGGAGTTTGGTTTGGTTTGTTTACTCTTTTTTCTCTTTTCTTAACCCTACAGGTTCCACCACCCTCCCCCCGACCCCCCCCCCCCCGTGTGAATGCATACATACATGCATACATACACACATATATATGTATATAACTGGTGGCGTTTCTATAGGATTCCTGAGTCTGTGATCCAATGGGTCTCTGTGTCTTTATCTGTTGCTTATAGCTTTTCTTGTTCTTTTCCTTCTGTCTGTCCTGTTCTACTCCAGTGTAATTGTTTTGTTTTATATTAATATCATCGCTTAGAATCCTGTTTGTTTTCTAATGAGAGACAGAAAGAGCGTGGATATGGATGTGAGGGGAGGTGGGGAGGAACTGGGAGGTATGGAGGGAGGGGAAACTATAATTAGAATATATTATATGAGAAAAAATCTATATTCAAGAAAAAAATATAATAAAATTTGGTTCATACTGTACCATTTTCTTTTTAGTGCTCTCTCCCACCTGAGGCTACAATAAAGCCTCAAGCCCCTTTCTTCCCATTTCTCTGTGTGTGTGTGTGTGTGTGTGTGTGTGTATGTGTGTGTGTAAGCCTATATAATGAGACCATGTTTAAAGAAAGAAAAACAACAGCAGCCTATATATTATCAAGAAAGTACACAGGTATCACAGAAAGAGACAGAACTCAGGGACTTTGGCCACTGATACTATGTGAAAATATTTTTAGCACCTACGTTTATATTGAAACAAGTGTCAATCCTATATGCAGAAAACACACTGCAAATTTATGAATGAATACTTGATTTTATTTTTTTGTTTGTTTTGGGTTCTTTTGTTATTTTGAGTCTATGTAGCCTTGGCTGTCCTGGAACTCACTACGTAGGCCAGGCTAGCCTTGAACTCACAAAAGTCCACCTGCCTCAGCCTCCCAAATGCCAACCTTGATGCCCAGTTCTAATAGTTAAAGTAAGATGACAACCAAGCATGGGCCCCCCATGCCTGTAATCCCTATACCCTACAGGTAAAGATAGATACAGGTAAAGTTAGAGGCCAGGCTGCGCTATAAAGACAGACCTTGGATTTAAAAAGCCCAAATGAACGAATAAAGAATGAAATGAGGCACACAAAAGGCATCCCATACTCTAATCCTAAATTGATCACAACAATTAAGCAGAAAACAAAAGTCAGAACAGCATGCAATGTGTCTCCTCAGCATCACGGTCAGAGGGCGCACAGTGATGAGTGAGACCCCAGTGGCCATGCAGGGCTACCTGTCACTGAGGTCACCTGTACTGCAGGGAAGGAAAGCCAGGCTGTGGGGCTTCACACACACCGGCTGTTCCAGAAGCTACCAGAGCTGTGCAATCAGTCCCACACTTAGTATGTTCTGTTTCATTTTTAAAAACCCATCTCACTACAGTGAGATCAGAGGAAAAAAAGCAAAGGACAAAACAGTGGCATGCCTTTAATATTATCAGCGAGGAAGACAACCACAGACACAACTGGCAGACTCTGTCCTCCGTCACCAGAGAGTGATTAATTGGTGCCGCTCTGCTGGCCTCGCCCATCAGTATGCAGCCAGCCATCAGCTTGGACGGCACAGGAAGCAGTTGTCCCCACGCTCTGACTGCAGGCACTACAGGACTGTGAGCCCTGAGGGAAGGAAACTCAGGATTGGCCAGGACTCACCTGGCTTTCTGCCCAAGCAGAGTGCATTTCCCCAACCAACGAAAAAAAGATGCCCACTCTGAACAGAAGAAGCACCTGGAGTTTTTGGGTCACAGCCACAGAGGCTAGACCAGAGATTTTCTGTGGGGATTTACCAATGGCTCTTTGCCAAGGCCTTCACTGTCCAGGGGCAGAGCTGAGTGCCAGAGTGAGAGTCTGAGGTCAGAATGGCTATGAAACGCCAGGCTTCGTCGCCCAGGCAGAGCTAAGGTTCTTCCTGACTGCCTCGGCCATTCGATAACGATGCCAGGAAGACCATGCATTAGTGATAAAATCTGTCTACAGAGTCGGCCAGGCCCTTGGACTGAGTTCAGAATGGAAATAGCTGCCTTGCAGCTGAGATGCACAGAGAGACAGACAGGACCATTCTGGTAGGGACCAGCGTCAGAAACAGAAACCAACACTCTGTAACCCACACTCCCTGCAGTATAACACCCCCAACGCAACATGGTAGAGAGATTATTACAACGGGCAAAGGAGAAAAATAAAAAATTTTAAAAACAGCGACCCATAGTCACAGAGGGTGAGTGTCAATAGAAAGATGCCTAGATAGATATCCAGCTCATGGGATGAGCAAAGGAATATAAAACAACTGCTGGAATCATGGATACGTAGCCAAAGAAAAACACGGTCACGACAAATGGATAGATGGATGATTTTAGGAGAGAAGTGGACACCATCGAAAAGAATGAAACAGTATTCTAGACTAGAAAATATACATCTGAAATTAAAAAAAAAAAATCTACCAATTAACATTAGTTCCCATTGGATATTTCCAGAGTAAGTAAGAGCATGGGGAGAGTGGGAAAGACTAGGGTTCAGACCGAGAACCTCGCACAGGCTAGGCAATCTCGTCTCTATCATTGACGTGCACTCCTAAGCCCTCACTGTACAGTTCATTTTGAGACTAAGTTGCCCAGACTGGACTTGAACTTGTGACAACACCCTGCTCTGGCCTCCCGAATATCTGGTATTACAAAACCATGCTCTTATTTCTGTAGTTTACAAGGGAAAGAACAACGTGAGCGTGCTATAGGAGACTATCACGCCTCCAGTCAAAATCCCGGAGAACGGGTGAGAAACCATCCGCAGAAACAGGAACGAAGGCTGAGGCCATGGCTCTGCCAGACTTCATCAGCTGATCACGTGCACGGCTTTGATTTGATCCCAGCACGGGGGGAGAGGATGGAGGGAGAGGGACAGGAAGGGAAAGGAACGACGATACTTAGAGATACTTAGATACGTCCTGGTCAGGTCTGGTAGGAGGCAGCGGGTGCACCCAGGAGGTGACTCAGTGGGTATAGACTCTTCCCACTAAGTCCAAGGATCTGGGTTCAGTCTCCAGATCAGATGGCAGAAGAGAGAACTGACTTCTGCTGTCCTCTGACTATTTGCGAGCGGTGACACAGATACATACATATGCACAAACAGACAGACAGACAGACACACACACACACACACACACGTGATTGGGAGACTAGTTGCTCTTGCAGAGAACCAAGGTTCAGTTCCTGGGCTGGCCCATAACCACCTACACTGCCAGCTCTGAAGGATGTGATGCCCTCTTCTGGCCTCTGTGGGCACTTGCATGCATGAGGTACCCTATAGACAAGTAAGTACAACATAAACAAAAATAAATTAAAAAAAAAATTAAAAAGCAAACAGTCTCCCCAAACCCCACCCCACCCCCACCCATTCACTTGTTAAACTATGTTTCTATCTGGATTATTTTGGGCTGTAAATACGAAACATAAAGCAGATGCATGCACATAAATGCCACATATCAACGTGGGTAGCGTGGTGAGACAAGTGTCCATCACTTCCACGGAAGTGGCTGCGGAGGACTGGTGGGGTGTGCTTTCCCTTTAGAAGTCTGGGAGGACTTGGCTTGACTGGTAGGATCTGGAATTACTGAGGGAAACATCTGGGGTTGCCTGTGATAGGCTTGCTAGGTTAGGGTAACTGAGGTGGGTCAACTCCCATGTAAGTGGCACCGTCCTACCGTCTGTGGCCAGGGACACATAAAGAGTGAGTCCTTCCGGGCGGTGGTGACGCACACCTTTAATCCCAGCACTCGGGAGGCAGAGGCAGGCGGATTTCTGAGTTTGAGGCCAGCCTGGTCTACAGAGTGAGTTCCAGGACAGCCAGGGCTACACAGAGAAACCCTGTCTTGGGGGGGGGGGGGAAACTCCAGACGGAGCATCCACACACATCTCTCCCTGCTCCCTGAGGCTAGCGCCATGTGCCTCATGTCACCCATGTCACCGAGGGGCCATCCCTCCCTTCCTGACAAACTCCTCTCTCTAACTGGGAGAAGAACTAAAGCAGAAGACACATAACTAATAAAGTATCCGGCTGCCATTTTCACAGAAACCTTCTAAAGACCCCTAACAGTCCTGCCAATACAGGTGTGAACACCTCCTGATCACACTGCAGATTCCTCGCCAACTCACTCTTACTACTGTTGACCCTCACTGTGAGGCTCCTCCCAGAATGCCTCATGCCTGTGCGCTTGGATTCCTCAGTCGATTCTCCCTTGTCCCCTGTCACCAGGCTCAGCACACTAGTCCCTATGACTCCCTATCCTTTTGAGACCACTGGGTCAAGGCAGAGGAGCAGCAGCATGTAGACCCCTGAGGGACCTTCAGAGTGCAGCGTTCGTGACCCCATCCCAGTCTGTCAGATAAGGTGGCTTCCAGGTAAGCGGGGCATTACTGGGACAGGTAGCTATGCAGGGTATGATTAGCTCGCTGAAGCAGAGGCCACATGGATTTTCCCGATGTTACTGGCTGGAGATGCTTAGCAATGCCGTCACGCCCTCTTCATGATTGCACAACTAAAAGCGGCTGTGCTGTTTCTCAAAGGGAGGCTGCAGGGACTGCCCAATATCCTCCAGCGATAAGATGAGCATAACGGGAGAATAACGGCTGCACCAGGCCAGTCTTGTGCCCTCTCATTCTGGAGAGGGAAACTGGTTCAGGAAAATGAAAAACCACAGACAAAACCAACAACCTGCCACTCGCTATAATCCGATAGTCTGGCACCTTAGGGATTTCTTTTCTGTTTTGCTTTATCTGACTGTCTATGGCTAGCAGATCTGTCCAGCTCTGAAGGATGACGCAACATTCACCTGCATAAGGTACCTGATAGATGGCTTTCCTTTCACCCCACTTCTACCAGAGGCCACAGCTAAGGCATCAGACATGCACACGCTGACGAGCCTCACCTGTCTGGCCGTGAGGATATGCATGTGACCCCACCTGACTCCCCCACTTCGGGGGAGGGCCCTGGGATCCATGTTCGGAGGTCATACTGAGGGTCAGTCACACATGAAGATCCCAGAGAGTGCCATTCATCAGGAGCAGCCACATTCCCTCGCCTCTCCCACTTCCAGGACAGAGACTAGGTTTGTTCAAAGCCACCGTGGGTCCCCGAGGTCGGGCTCTCTAAAGCCTTGGGAGCCCAGGTCAAAGCATGGACAACCAGGTTCAGCAACCATGGGATGTCAGAAAAGATGCTAGACGCAGTATCTCAGGGCTCCCCGAGTGTCCGTGGTACTTGGGAACGTTTTAGAAAGCCTAATTATGAGCTAAGAAGAAGTGTTTTGACGAGTACGAGCCATCAGTACAGGGTGACAGCAAACCCGCACCACTGAACCAGCTCCACGGTTAATGCCATGGGAAGGGGTGAGGTGCACAGCTCACGGCAGTCTGTCCGAAGCGGAAAGACAGCTCCACAAGACAGCAGAAAGACCTCTCACTCACACCCTTCTGCCACCAATTCCTAGGTTTGAAGAGAAGTCCCATGAAGGGGAAAAGAGAAGGAGAGGCCACAGCAATCCTAGTGAAGCTGAGTTGTAGGCAACAGTGTGAGAAAGCCCAAAAAGATAATGTTGGTGAGAACAGAACTCTCAGGGAGGGACAAGGAGACAACCGGCTACAGTCCTCTAAGAATCCTATTATGTTTTTCTTTCTGGTTTGCCTCTAAAACACAAAACTACAAAATGTGTTTATAACTTATATCTTCTGGAAAACAGCATGTTTAATAATGAAAATTTACATGTGAACTCAAAACCGACTCCTGTATAACAACTATATGCACAATCATTTTGGACTATATTTTCAGTAATTTTTCATCATCTGCCTTCTGTCAGGCCAAAAGAGCAACTGGAGAGAGCAATGTGACAGTGCCAGACTTACCATGGCGTATAATGGCATATAGTTTTACTGAGAATCAGTCAAAAGGAAAATACTGGGCCTGCGAGGTGGCTTGTGGGTAAAAGCGGCAGTTTCCAAGACAGGCTGAGTGATCCCTTGGAACCCCAATGCAGGAAGGGAGTGGGGAGTCCCGGAAACTGTAATCTGGCCCCCAAACATGCACAGTAATGTGTGTGTGTGTGTGTGTGTCTGTGTGTCTCTTTGTGTATGTGCACGTGTGAGTACATGAGTATATGTCTGTGTATGTATGTCTGTGTGTGTATGTGCACGTGTCTATGTGTGCATTTCTCTGCATGTATCTTGTGTGTGTTTGCATGTGTTTGTGAGTCTGTGGTGTGTGTGTGTGTGTGTGTGTGTGTGTGTGTATGAATGCAATTTTACTTTTCACTCTAACGTTGTGTGTTTACTAAAGTATCACTCTTGTGTGGGTGGCTGGTCACCCATCATAAACTATAAGTAACAATGCAGACGTTTTAATATTGCAAAATGAATGGTTCCCTCACTCATTCCTGTCCCTCAAAGCCACGTTTCAAGCTTTGAGGACACCTGTAAGTAATAAATCAGTAGGGAGCATTTCTTCTGCCAAGAGAGAAAAATAACAATGGACTTCAGGCCATGCAGTCTAAGTCCTGCACACTGCACCATGTACCACACTTCTCAGAAGCACTAATCCCTAACCTTTCCCAAGAAGAAGAACAAGGCCATGGAGAGAAAGGCCCTCCACAGGTGGCCCTCTACAGGGAACACAACACAGGTGGCCCTCTACAGGGATCACAGCACAGGTGGCCCTCTACAGGAAACACAGCACAGGTGGCCCTCTACAGGGATCACAGCACAGGTGGCCCTCCACAGAGAACACAGCACAGGTGGCCCTCTACAGGGATCACAGCACAGGTGGCCCTCTACAGGAAACACAGCAGAGGTGGCCTCTACAGGGATCACAGCACAGGTGACCGACCCTCTACAGGAAACACAGCACAGGTGGCCCTCTACAGGGAACACAACACAGGTGGCCCTCTACAGGGAACACAGCACAGGTGGCCCTCTACAGGGATCACAGCACAGGTGGCCCTCTACAGGAAACACAGCAGAGGTGGCCTCTACAGGAAACACAGCACAGGTGACCGACCCTCTACAGGAAACACAGCACAGGTGACCGACCCTCTACAGGAAACACAGCACAGGTGACCGACCCTCTACAGGAAACACAGCACAGGTGGCCCTCTACAGGGAACACAACACAGGTGGCCCTCTACAGGGATCACAGCACAGGTGGCCCTCTACAGGAAACACAGCACAGGTGGCCTCTACAGGAAACACAGCACAGGTGACCGACCCTCTTCAGGGAACAAGGTCATTTTCAAGTTACCTCTTGCAAACCCCGTATCTCCCCACTCCTTCGGGTTCAAAGATGAGTTTATCAAGCAGATGTAGATAGACCAACATCTGTAACCTCCTGGAGATAGGGACAGAGACAATAACTGTCTGCCACTAATGAGTCCCTGGGGAGTGCAGGGGAAGAGACGAGGACATAAAAACAGGTAAGATGGCGTTTTCTCAGAGCTGAGAGCAGACAGGGAAGAATCTCTGAAACCCTTTCCTTTTTCTCGAAGGAGCAGCAGACACGTCATCACAACCGCTGATGTGGCTGCACTGCCATTTTTCCACGGGAACTGGTCCTGGAGAGTCATGACCATCTTCATTACTCAAAGTGATATATATATATATATATATATATATATATATATATATATATATATATGATATATATATATATATATATATATATATATATATATATATATATATATATGCCAGCTGTAAAAGGACAACCGCTCCAGGAGTCCGTTAAATCACGTTAAATCAGGTGCTTGGAGAGTGGTCCAGCTCACAGAGCTAGAAATCAGGATGGTGGTTGCTAGGGACCAGGGTGGAATGGAGAGTGGGAGTCGGTATCTAATGCCTACAGAGGTTTGGGTTTGCCAGATGAAAGGGATTCCAGGAACAATGGCAGCGGTGGCTACAGAAGGTGGTGAGTGCGGCATATCTGGGCGGGCTGGGTTTGAAACGATCCGTTTCACGCTTCGTGTATTGGATCAAGACTTTGTTCTGTGCTTTGAATGTTCTGAAAACAAGCCAACTACCTTTGAGAACCGGAAAGGAGAGAGCCACCCGCTACGAACGTTAAACCCAGAAAGATGCCTTAAAAGCTGGAACAGGGTGGAAATTCATTTCAGTCAGTGAAGTGATTTTACTGTCAGACATGTTTTAACATCATTCACTGTGACTTCAGGATGAACACAGGCAAAAAAATAAAAATAAAAAGGGCAGAGTTGAAGCTGTAGTGTCCCTTTCTAAGGAGGCCATATCTGTCCCCACAAGACCCTCAACTACTATGCCTGTCACCTTCCATGACAACAGCAGTGGGACTCAAGACAAAACCTATGGACCTTCTTCTGACACATGTGGTCACTCCGTCTGCCCCGAGGGAAGGTAAGGACTATGCCCAGCAGGTCCTGCACTGTACAGACAGAACTTCCAGCTCTGTAGTTTATAAACATCTGGACTAACAAACCCACACCACACTGGCCCACTCCTCCTGCTCCACCATAAAAGGCAACAGAGCAGGACCACTATGAGGCCAGTGTTTGCAGATAACAGAAAGCAGGCAGCGTGCAAGACTCCGAGATAAAGGACTCTGGTGCTCGGCATCCCACAATGCACAGGGCAGCACCGCCTCAGCAGAGAACACTAAGGATGCGCCTTAGAGCACATCACAAGTTGAGCACTTGGTCTCCACAAAGTGGCAGGTTTCTGATGTCCTGCAAGCTGTAGCTGTGGCCTACTCAAGGAACAAGGTCACTAGGAAAGGCAATGGAGGGGAGGCAGTTGGGGAAACACGGAGACAGATGACTGTGACCAAACTCATAAGCCAAAATAACCCCCCCACCACCACCACCCGCTTGAATCTGTTCCTGACAGACATTCAACACAACAGCAGCAGCAAACCTCGAGCAGACAGAGCTGACATAAAGGAGCCCTCCCCGAGAACAAACTAACCTCTCCCAGAAAAACTAAGGCCAGGCCTCTCCAGAGCCTCAAATACACAGGGCTGGAAAGCGGAGTCCTATCCAGCTACAGTTGGTGAAGGGTCACCATAGGACTTCCAAAGCTCTGCCTCACTGAAGTGCAAAACAGTACCTACTGAAGTTAAGGTGCTCAGCCAGTAAGGCTGGTGTCCCATCAGTACAAAGCCCCAGTGCTCTTCAGAAGGAAGGGGTGGCAAGCACGAGGACCCCTTCTAAGTAGAAGTTAATTTGAAGAACCTAGAATATCAAAACAAAGAACCAACAGGCAAATATTTTGACTTCTGTAAGTAAATGAAAGATCCAAGGTTACCGGAGTGTCCAAACCATAAGCAGGATCATGACCAGTCTCTGAAAGAAAACCAGCCAGAGAAAGGCTTGCTAAAACCTCAGCTGGCACGGCTGGGAACACAGACTACAGAGATGCACGAAATGATTGGGCACAGTCAACACCAGAAGCCACACACACCATCAGTCACCAAGAGACAAAAACCAGATTCTATAGGAGGCATACCTCAAAATCACTCCGCAATTTCTTCTATATGGACGCATGCTCAGGACAGGACCCTTCAATCCGACTCTGAAGTGTTAGTCTAAATGATATGATGTCTACTAACAGTCTCATAAGACCATTGATGGGACCTTTGGTATTAACAGACTCATAAAACCATTGACGGGACTTTTTCTTCTAGTGACCCAAGCCTAGAAGCAAGCTGGAGTTCCAGCAGCGTATGAGAGAACCCTACAATCAGGAAAAACACCCACCCACCTGGACCGGTGTCTCAAGCCTGAAACCTTAACTAGCACTTGGCAGTCAAGAGGACGAGAAAGTCCAGCTTGGGTTGGAGGCTAACACAGGCTAAAAAGTCAGAGCTTTTCTCACAAAATAAATCAACAACAATCAATCACTGTACACGACTGTTTGAAAATAAAAACCCCAAATGCATTCTACAGAGAGGAGGAGAGGTCAAAGGCCCGTAAGGGACTCTGCTGCAACTCCTGTATGAATTCCGTTCGCTCCCAAGATCATTATCCTAGATTCCCTCACACCATCAGGCTACCAACAGAACGCTACCAGTGGATGAAACTCTATTCTTATCACTCAGTTCCTTTCTTAAAGAGTCAATGGCTGCCATCTGTCAAGTAAATGCATACCCTCCGCTCCATACCTTACCTACCCCACCCCTACCCATCCACAAACTCTCCACACCACCAGTCCCTGCCTTAACCTTATGATCAGGGTCTTCCAACAACAGAATCTGATGTGATACTGTTCTTAAATTTCTTCTCCATTCTTCTGTTGCATGTACTTTTAAAAGACACACTACCTCCTTTCCCAGGAGCTGCAGCCCTGGAGCTGCGGCCCATCCTCTGGCTCCTCCGTGAATCCTAAGACAAGCGAGTCTATTTTATGCCATTTTAAAGATTGGGAAACCAAGGCAGTTACTGAGAAAAATGACTCCCTCATCTTGCTAGTTTATGTTTCTAACCACAGAAATTAAAACAGTCCTCTTAGCATTCTCTCAGAAGATTGATAGGATTAATGTCCCACAAAACACTCAGGCCAGATGCAAGCTCATATTAGAAATAAAATAAGCCGGGCGTGGTGGCGCACGCCTTTAATCCCAGCACTTGGGAGGCAGAGGCAGGCGGATTTCTGAGTTCGAGGCCAGCCTGGTCTACAGAGTGAGTTCCAGGACAGCCAGGGCTATACAGAGAAACCCTGTCTCGAAAAACCAAAAAAAAAAAAAAAAAAAAAAGAAATAAAATAATAAAAGATTTAGAAGGAAAAATATTAAACTATTACGACAGTCAGTGTACAAAGCACAGCCAGTTCATTCTAACTGTCAAATGTTAGGATAATAACACGAGGACAGGAAGTCCTGCCAAAGTATCACTTGCTATAAACACCACGTGGTTTCACTTCGACAACACCCTCAGGGTCCTCCTTACACAGACAAAATATCAGAGCAAGCCTCGTGATGTTCCTCACTTTGAAAAGACCAAAGTATTTGAAGACTGGGCATTCCATATTGTCCTGTCTAAATATAAGGCAATATAGTCCACACTGAACTAAAATTAGTTTAAAATAAAAGCAAAATCACCATTGATCTGAGAATCATGAATCTGATATCACCACTGATCTGAGAATCATGGGTCTGATATCACCATTGATCTGAGAATCATGGATCTGATATCACCATTAATCTGAGAATCATGGATCTGATATCACCATTGATCTGAGAATCATGGATCTGATATCACCATTGATCTGAGAATCATGGACTGCCAAACTTTGCGCCAATTGCCTCTCCCCAATCCCCTGAGGCGGCCCAGGACTTAAGCTGTTAATCAACTGAACACAAGCACAGGAAAATATATCCTAGGAAGGCAGAGGTGTGACTACAATGAGAAGCTGAGGTGTGTGCAGAGCCAGCTCACCTCAGAGGCTGGAATGGAGAACACGTTTCCTCCCACCAACTTTCCATTCATGAAACTCTAAAGTTAGTGACGACTAACAATTCTAGCCAGAATGGATTCTATCAGGTAGTCTGCTCTGCCGAGCAAGCAGAAGAGACTAACACAGACACACTCAACAACTGACCTCATAACTGGGCTCAGCATTCAGAGCCAAGAGAGCCACCCTCAAAATCCATTCCGCAGAAATCAGTCCCAACAGAGAACTGCTGTGGATCTTCAGGGACACAAAGTCAGGAGGCCCCCCGGCTGACTAAGCCAGTGATCTGAAGGGAGAAACCTCTCTGTGCCTTGCATATTCTATAATGAAAAGCGTAACAGTAAGACCCTCTCTTTGGTGTTGAGACCATCATCATGTGTATATGCAGTGTATACTTAAGCCCTTTGCCAAATTAAATTCTGTGAAGGTCTGAGCCAAGGTCTGAGAAAAGGAGACACCCAGGCCCAGGAGGCCCTGGGGATGGAGGGTCCCAGCGCCTTCAGCTCATTCTCGCCTTGACTAGATCTGTCATCTCAGTCCAGTCTGTTCTTCTCTCACACAGAAGTCAACGTACAAACCCTATGTGACCTGAAGCTGCTGAAGTGTCCCTTCCTTCTGCGTCTCTGTCAACTAGTAAAGAAAGGACACCGGTCTCCCCCTAGAGGGAACAGCAATTCTCCCGGGAATGGGGCTGGCTCTCACGGTAACTTTCCAAAATGAATGAATATGATACCCCAGCACCAGCATAACTTTATTAAAGCTGTGAAAGTAGATACATGACCAGTCCTGTCTGTCTGTCTGTCTCTCTCTGTTTCTCTGTCTCTCTATGCTGTCTCTCTGTCTCTCTCTGTCTGTGTGTGTGAGTGAGTGTGTGTGTGTGTGTGTCTGTCTGTCTGTCTGTCTGTCCCTCTTCCCAATATGAGCCGTTGCTTCGCATCATTATTTGTTTGCTTAGTTGACGTAGTGAGGATGGATAGCTAAACTCATGTTGCATCTGCATGTGCAGGCGCATAGAGATCAGAGACACCAGGTTCTTT
This sequence comes from Mus caroli, assembly GCF_978045245.1. Taxonomy (NCBI): domain Eukaryota; kingdom Metazoa; phylum Chordata; class Mammalia; order Rodentia; family Muridae; genus Mus; species Mus caroli. The sequence continues at coordinate 115,731,808 of NW_028227267.1, forward strand.
ATGAATTCTTCTTTACTTAATGTACTCAGGCACTGTCTCTCAGTGTAATGGTTTCTATAAGCTCAGCCCAGGGAGTGGTACTATTAAAAGATATGGCCCTGTTGGAGTAGGTATGTGACACTGTGGGTGTGGGCTTCAAGACCCTCACCTTAGCTGCCTGGAAGCCAGTATTCTGCTAGCAGCCTTCAGATGAAGATGTAGAACTCTCAGCTCCTCTGCGCCATGCCTGCCTGGATGCTGCCATGTTCCCACCTTGATGATAATGGACGAAACCTCTGAACTTGTGAGCCAGCCCCAATTAAATGTTGTCCTTGTAAGAGTTGCCTTGGTCATGTTGTCTGTTCACAGCAGTAAAACCCTAATTAAGACACTAATAAACCTAGAGGTTGCCAATTCAATGAGTGTAACCAGGTAACTTGCCCTGTGTCCACCACTTAAGTGCTAGGATTACAGATAGATCAAGCTGCTATGCCCCTGGCTTTTGTATAGGACCTGGGGAACGGTCTGGTCCTTATACTTGTACGTGAAGCACATTCTTGTTATCCACCCAGCCATCTCTCCAGATCAACAAGCAGTTTTTATATACGATCCATCCCACGAGGCCATTCAGCAACACATACTACCATGATGATAGAAACAATCACTCCGTGTATACCACCCAAACCGATTTCTCCTCGGATCATGGATTGGGCACTGAAGCCTCAGGTGAGCTCCGAGCACGTGCAGAAGGGCCTTGCAGATACACACACCCAGGCTCGCCTCAGCCTCCCGGAAGCAGTCCTCCTGAGAGAAACATCTTAAGCTTCACCTCAGCGTACTTCTTGCACAAGGCTGGCAAGAGGAAATTCATCTTTCCCAAGTTTCTAGGGTTTCAGGCTAAATCTCGGACCACAGCAACTCTGGACTTCATAAAGAGATTTTCCTGGGATAACCATACTGACCAATGAATACCTCTGAGAGGCGTTTACTTACAGGCAGGTGAACAAATCTGCCAAGCTAGATCAGATTTCCCCAAGGCCAGTTCCGAAGTGTTGACAGAGACACTAAGAAGAATAACAAGTGAATTCCCCTGCACAGGAGCCCTGATTGCCTGAACGGACACCTCGCACCTGACTGTGTAATTATGGTGTGCAGCACAATGGGAATGAAACTTCCTAAGTACAAGGGGGACTAGTCAGCATCTAGGAAGATTAAAACCTTGACAATTTATGGAGAAACTTCAATATTCTCCTGCACGGTACGAGAGTAAGCCTCAGACAGGATGGTGGTGGCAGTGAAGGCCTAAGACACCATTACCAGATCCATGTCACAGATCCCGAGAACACTGTCCTTATCAGAGCCTAAGGTGCTGGGCCTCCATGAGCCACACAACGCCAAGATTAATAAGACTGCTCAAAAGAAGAGGTGCCAGGGATACTTCGTATTTGCTGAGAAAATCCATGGCTTTCCAGATACACCAGAGACAGGTAAACGATGAGTGACTTCAATCACCGGATGTCATCCGAATGCCACCACAACTAAATCAAATTAGCAAAGCGGCTCAGCCATTTTGAACACTTCATGCTCTTGCAGGGATATGGGGTCTTCAGACAACAAGAACCATGTGCATGCACGCTCTTGGGAGCCTCTGTGTGTGTGTGTGTGTGTGTGTGTGTGCACGCGCATGTGCGCACATGTGTTTAAAAAGTAAAAAACAGGTAGGGTTGCCATACAACAGCCTTGACAGAGTCGTCGGACCCTGACACTTACAATGACCCACATCCATCCATCTGACGGTGGAGGCTTCCTATCGACATCCTTCGTAACTGTTCCAATCAGCATGAACCAGGAATAGTGTGGCAGCCCCAGCACAAAGGTGCATCACACCAGACCTATCGTTACGACTTCAGTAGGAGAAAGATACACACACTTTAAGAAGCAGGACAAGGTACCTGGGAACTAAAGTTCTCTCCAAAAATACTTTAAAAAAAAATTAATGTACATTGGTGTTTTGCCTGTATGTGTGTCTGTGTGAGGGTGAGTCCCCCTGGAACAGAAGTTACAGGCAGTTGTGAGTTGCCATGCGGGTGCTGAGAATTGAACCTGGGACCTCTGGACAAGCAGCCAATGCTCTTAACCACTGAACCATTTCTTCATCCCCCAAAACTACTTTTCTAAGTTTAAAATACATGTGTTATACCAAGCCATACAACTATAATATGCCCTGTACTGATATATTTCCTTGAAAACATTAGGTTGAACATAATTAAACATTTCACACCTACACACACACACACACACACACATATATATATATATACACACACACACACACACATATATATATACACACACACACACATATATATATACACACACACACACATATATATACACACACACACACACACATATATATATATATATATATATATATATATATACATACACATAGAAAAAGAGACAGGTAGGTACACAGGTACAGGCACCCAAGCCCACCTACACCTCCGGAAGCATGTGAAAGGTAAAAATCCCTAATTTCCTTTCTCAGAGACAATGTGTTCTCCTAGGTTGAATTCTAAAGACCCTGCTCCCCCAAAGTTTAATGTTTGGTACAACATTGATGCCGTGAAGACTTTAGTGAACAGCACAAGACTTGTCAAAGGAGAAGCTATAAGATTTAGCTGTGAAAAAAAAATCAATTCTGCATTTATTTTTTTTAACCTAGATTTCACCCTAAATCCAACAGACTGCCTATGCACCATAAGCAACCACAGTCTGACAGCGAAAAGAGACTTCCATGTTAAAGCAGGAGAGTTTGCAGAATAAATAATAACAACAATATATTCTAAAGCCCAAACCAAACAGCAAGCATCTCGTGTGTGGTCCAAACAGTTTGTTTTTATGACCAGGTTTTGTCAGGTGGTATGAGAGGGCCTTGAACTTGTGATCGTCCCTCTTCTGGTTCCTGCAAGTGCGGGCATGGGCCATAACACCCAGTTCATTACATGACTCTAACTTATGGGAAACTTCAGATGAAGGACATGTCTGACAAGCCAGGTCACTTACCTTCCGGTAAATCATGTGGCACATGGCGACCCGCAGCCTCATCCCGGCGCACTGCACGTGGTAGAAGTACAAATGATGTAGTATGGCCAAGATGAGCGTACACATGGACAGCACTGCTGCGTAGCCATAAGCTGTGTGCAAAGCCACCGAGTCGTCGGGGTCATACTTCTCAAAATATTCAATAATTTTCCCTAAAAATAAGGGCTGAACTACTCGGGTGCCCTCCTAGAACAAAAAACAAATAGCATCCATTAGAGCTATAAAACCACATCAACATTGCTCAGTACAAGCTTCATACCCATATGTCACTTGCCCCCTCCCAAGGGGGACGAAACTGCGATCATCACGACCACAGCAAGTGAGCATTCTAACCTGCTTGAACTCAAAAATCACAGGCTCAAGGACATGCACGCACTATGATTGGTCCGTGTAGATGCTCAACACAGGTTCATAGCCGGGCGTGGTGGTGTACACCTTTAATCCCAGCACTCGGGAGACAGAGGCAGGCAGATTTCTGAGTTCGAGGCCAGCCTGGTCTACAGAGTGAGTTCCAGGGCAGCCAGGGCTACACAGAGAAACCCTGTCTCGGAAAAAAAAAAAACAACCCACAGGCTCACAGACATCCACGCACTGTGATTGGTCCAGGTGCATGCTCCACACAAGTTAGAATCAGCTTTAAAACACAACTGTCAGACTGCCCCCCCCCTCCAAAAAAAAAAAAATACTGTCAGAAAATGGATAAGGGGTGGGGAAGAGTGGGAGGGAGGCGGGGAAGTAGCCAAAAAGGAAAAGGGCTGGTCACCTGCTTAAATGCAGACATGCCAGCTCTTGGCCTCCCCTCCCTAGTCCCTGTTTCCTAAGACCTCAATGTTCCACCCAGCCTACCAGGAAGTGAAAGGATGGCCCATTCACAAGAGGCACTCTCAGGCCGCCTGCTGCCTCCTCCTCTCCCTCCTCCCCCTCCTCTCCCTCCTCCTCCTCCTTCTCCTTGTGCCACTATCAGCTAAAGTATCTACACAACCCAGGTCAAAAAAGAGACCCTTGCAACCTTTCTCAGCCCAGGCTCTGCATCACAGCACACAGCAGACCTTCTACTGAGTGTGTTAAAAGGTTCAAGGCTTGCAAGGTCCCCAGGGAGGCTGTACGGCCTGCCTCCATCCCCTAGACACTGAGGTGTGCCTCCTGTAGCACCTTCCCTCGGGCAACCTGGGGTCAAAGCTTGAGCATGTCATAAATGGCTGGCTAAAAGATATCAGCCCGGGTGTTCTCTACCAGCCTTATAGCACTAGACTTCACTAGACGCATAATGATGATGATTATAAAACAATACTAATCGCCATCCATTCTCTACAACAAAAATTAAAACCCTACACCAGTGAGGTGGGAGGATCTGGGATTCGTCTACTGGAGCTAAGGGAAAGCCACTTTCTGGCCAGCATGGAAGAATCTGAAATCAGCATCCAACCTGTTGAGTTTCCTGACTCAGAGGCCACTCACCCTCCTTAACCCACTTCCTCCCTGCAAATCTTTACAGACCCTTCCCCCAGGAAAGAAAACCAAACACTCACTGCAAATCCAAGCCACCAAAAGTAAACACAGAGGCCCAAACCATTTCCTCCTCCTCAAAGACAGAAAGCCGGGCTTGGAAACCTTTCAAACACTTAACTTTGAACACCTTCTCCTTCCCAGCAACACAGACACGCAGACAGCCGACATGTCTGCTTTTCACGGCCATTTTCTATCCTTACGAAGTGAGGAGCCTAACCCAGACCTAGCACGGAGAGAGAGAAGAGGAAGAACAGAAACAGAAAGCTAACAGGTCAATCTCACCAACTGGGCCCCAATCAGGACATTTACAGGAGATGCCTCAGTCACAAACATCACACCAAATATCACAATCTGTATTACACATACATGTGCGAGTACACACACACACACACACACACACACAGAGCCTTCCAAAGAAGTCACAGAAGGATCTATTAATTATACAGAAAGGCATTCTACTCAATGGAAGAGTTACAGTGAAGGTCACAAGGTCATCAGACGCCAGGGTCTCAGGCTCCTTTTCACACGTGTCACCAAATCAGGAGGCACAGAGGATTCACACAAGAGTGCCTGACACCGTGATCACAGTGGCTGGATAGTGCTCACTAAGACAGAACCCTGAGAGTCAGGGTGGCTGTGCTGTTCACACAGAAACCTAGGCCAGGACAGCCTGGGCCAGAGCACGCTAGCCTGGACCCTTCACCAGGAGCCCAGGGGTAACTCCTTCCACATTTGCCTGAGACTCCAAATGCAGGCATGCAGTTGTCGTCTGCTGCACAATTCTCCTGACTGGTTGTGAATCGTGGACCATGAGAGTGTCAGAGAAAACAACAGAAGGCTTGGTAAATACAGGAAAAGAGGTAGCCACTAGAGGCAGGTCTCCATTGAAGAATCGTCTGTGTGTCTGTCCCAGCTGGGTTGTGCCTCCTAACAATCCCCTTAAGTCTATGGGCTCTTGATGGGTGGGTGTTAGCCAATGCTTACCCTCCTCCCATGAGCCTGAGGATTAGAGGTCTAATCCTAACCCTCACCTAGGAAGAAACAATGAGGCAACTGCAAAAATGCTTGTCAAACTTCTAACTGAACAGAATTAAGCTTCCTGGGACCTGGGGAAGGGGCAATGAAAATGTACTGAACTTTCTCCACATACTGATACAAGCCTATAACCCCAGAACTTGGAGGTGGAGGCAGGAAGATAAGAGTTTGGAGCTAACCTGAACGACACAGAAAAGGCTGACTCAAAGAAAGTTCTACCTTCATCTGAGATTCCATTCTGTGCCCTACCCAAACAAGCTTCCCGCCCTTTGTCACCACCAAAACTGTCAACTGAATTCTCATGGAAGTGTTAAGAGTCCAGGTCCACACTGCCATCTACAAAATTTGGTTAGAACCACACAATCCCGTCTCCCAGACTTCCCACCCCATTTATAAAGAAAAAAAAATTACATTCACAGAAAAAAAAAAGTTTTAACTAAGTTTACAATTTTGTGTTGGGGCTCAGGCATAGTTATTCAGAGCTACGTGGGGTATGAGGCCCAGGTTTGGACACCTGGCAGCTATTTCTCAATGGCACATTTGGTCATCAGCCTGCATGCATCACTTGGCACTTGGGCAAACCACTCTGCTTTGCAGAGTAACTTACTACACAGGGCTTGATGGGACATTGTCCCCACAGGGCCTGGGGCCTCTTTCATGTTCCCTTGGGACTTGAGATTCTTCCTGTCCAACTTCACAGTCCCTGATCTTTGTCATAAAAAGGAAAACAAAGAAGCTGTCAGAGAAAATCATGCTGTAGTGAAACCCAAACACAGAAAACAATGAACCTGTGGGAGAAGGGAGTGGGCGGCAGACTTTAGAAAGGAGGGAACAGGGCAGACTTTAGAAAGGAGGGAACAGGAAATGAAGCTTAAGTGGAGAAAGATCAGAGACAATGGGAGTACAGTGGGTCTGGGGAACGTGTCAGACCAAGATATCCGAGGTGCACGACCACAAAGCAGGTGGACACACACACATAGCCGCTAATCACAGCTTCCAGTGACAGGGTGTGTGGGGCCTGCGCGTCCCTAGCATGGGAGGCTCCTGTGGAAATTTCGAGACCAAGGTTGGTTTCAGTGAGGAATGCTTCCAGACGGCGTGCATCAAACAAGAGCACACAGGCACCCAGAGGTTCCAAAACCACAAGGCAAAAGCACTCCAGCTCAGCCCAGCCGGGGAAAGTCAACGTTCAGGAAAGCACTGTGCTCATTAAAGGAAAAGATGATTCATAACTAGCTGCTCAAGTGACCTCTAGCCATTGAGATGTCTCACTGGGTTAAAAAAAAAAGGGCTTGCCTTGCAAGCATGGTGGCCTGAGCTTGATCCCTGGAACCCATGGAGGGAGGAGGACACTGACTCACAAAAACTTTCTCTGACCTGCGCGCACACACTATCTAAAAGGCTTTAACACGATCACCTCTTAAAGGGGAGTAGGGACGCAGCACAGAAGACAAGAGCAGCAGCCTTCTTTAAAAAATGACCTCTTACCTGAGCCAACAAAAAGCTTATCGGCCTTAGTGGAGAACGTTAAAGAACCACTCACGGTTTGAAAACTAGTTTTAGGGGAAAAGAAGTAAGAAATTCCCTTGCTTTTTCTATACATCCTGTACCCCAGGGTAACCTAAAGGTTATCCAGGGCAGACATGCCAATTATGAGAAGATTTGAGCTAATAAGCCAGGTGGGAAAATAATTGCCACGTCACCATGATGTAGCCAGCCCCACTTCATCATGAACATCTCTTAGCATCAGACACATGGAAACAAGAAGCACATGCTAGGTCCCTTACAGTAATGGTAGCACACAGTAGGTCCCTTGCAGTAATGGTAGCAAACAGTAGGTCCCTTGCAGTGATGGTAGCACACAGTAGGTCCCTTGCAGTGATGGTAGCACACAGTAGGTCCCTTGCAGTGATGGTAGCACACAGTAGGTCCCTTGCAGTGATGGCAGCACACACTAGGTCCCTTGCAGTGATGGCAGCACACAGTGGGTCCCTTGCAGTGATGGTAGCACACAGTAGGTCCCTTGCAGTAATGGTAGCACACAGTAGTGATAGTACACAGCATTGCAGATTAAGTCATACTGCAGGGTCTGGAGAGTCACTTCACTTCTTATCTACAACTCCTGGTGGCAGGGAACATGTTCAATGACTCAGGAGAGCAATGCCACTAGGCCAACCCAGGCTACGGGAACCTCCGCTAAACAAGCAAATCAGTGCTCACAATTTCAAAAACAGTGAGACAGTTAAAGTAACTGCAGAGTGAAGGGAAGACCGGGAAAAAGAAAGAATCCAAAGCCATCTTTGTCAACGAGATGCACCTCACTGGACCAGTCCACAGTCTAGGCAAAAACGGTGTTTGGGAATTGGGCTGGCAGCTAAGAGCGCATGAGGCCCGTGCCAAGGGTCTGAGCTCAAGTTCCAGCAGCCAGGTCAGGAGGTTCACAGCCATCTGTACCTCGCTACGCCCTCTTCTGACATCGGCTGACACTGTACACATTGGACACACACCCACACTCACGCGTATACCTATAAACATAGTCACAAGAAAAGATACAGCGAATCAATGAATGACTGAATGTCAGGTACATTGATGCCTGCCCTGTACTCCCAACTACCTAAGACGCTGAGGCAGAAAGAACACTTGAGCCCAAAAGCCCTAGTTGGCAACAGAATGGTATTCAAAAGAATCAATAAAATGTAGGTCAAAACCCTAAGAGAGGGAAATGAGCTATGGCTAGACACGCTGACAGCATGAATGCTTGAGTTAATGCGTCTGCAGGCAACGCTGCTGACACTCTACAGGGAAAGCTCAGCTCTTAAAGGTACAAATTGAACTGTTCTTAGATAACAGGCGTGATATGCGGGAACGGCTTCAAAACGGAGCAAGCAGGGCCCTGGGTGACTCAAGTCTCAACGTGAGCTGGTAAGTTACAGGGGCATGGCTTAGAGACAAACAGGGGCTTGATTCTGGTCTACTGGTGTGGCTTTGGAATGTTCCTAAAAGCCTAAAAAAGAGAACGTCCCACGACCCTTGGCCCTGACAGCAAGCAGCTGAGCAAGAAATCAAACAGTAAAGACAAGCAAGTTCCCCTCCTCCCGCTCGAGGAGTGGGCGCAGGAGAGTTAAAACCCCTTCTGAGCCGACCACCAGCAGCCAAGGTCATCTGCCTCCCCTGGAGGTGTGAGAGCTGTGACTGAGTTCATTAGATTATGGGGAGGCAGGCTGCCTCAGTGCCAGAGGGAGAGCCTGGCACACTCAAAGCTATGGGTTCAACCCTCTGCACAAAATGTTCAAAGCTTAAGCTGAATTCAAAGGGCTGCGGAAACACTGTAATTAGTGGCTAAGACATCAGCTTTCACAAATGGCTTTCAAATCCCACTGCTTGCAGACAGTCTTAGCAGAACACGAGTATTGTCAGGAGATGTTTATTTATGAAAGCAGTTTCCTGGGCAGTGCATGGAGAACCCCATTCGAGGATGGTGTCCTAATGGCTGGTCTCAATCTCCTACCATTATGAATACAATCTTTCTCCAGTGGAGCAATGGATCCTCTGACATTTTAAAGAAAGCATTTTCTCTGGGTTCTCACTCCAAGTCATCACTGTCAACACTAATAAGCTAGTGTCAGAGTGTCCAGGAACCCACGGGGCACACACAACTGACCACACCTGCTTCACAAGGCGTGGTCCACCTCTCCCTGCCTGGGTCATCTCCCTCTTGATCTCTATCACTGGCCTCCTAGGTTGAGCTGAAAGTTAGAGCCACTTGGAAAAAAAAAGCGCCAGGAAATGCATACCTGGACACATCTCAGGAATCAACCCCAAGCAAAGGCACAGACAGAACTGACTGCTGACCTCTGACCTTGGATAAGGGCAGGGTTACCTCAGATGGCAGCCTCCAGGATCCCCTATACTCCAGTATCCACCCAGACGAGCGACAGTCAGGGGGAAAACCTTGACCATGTTAGCAACAGTCTCCAACACCATTTCCAGAAGGTCCGAAGCTCTCTTCTGGCTTCCATGGGTACTACATGCATGTGGTACACAGACAGACAGACAGACAGACAAAACACTCATGCAAATATAATAAAAGTACACCCTAAAAAGAGAAAAGTCCTTAGGCAGTGAGCCGAACACTCAGGAGGCAGAGGCAGGCAGATCTCTGAGTTCAAGGCCAGCCTGTTCTCAAGAGTGAGTTCCAGGACAGCCAGAGTTACATAGAGACACCTTGTCTTAAAACATACAAAAACAAACAAACAAACAGTCTTGGCCAAAGGCCAACTTCACAGATGAAGCTGGCAGACTATCTAGACTATAAGACTTAAGCAGCTGGAAAAATGGCTCAGCGGTTAAGAACACTGACTGCTCTTCCAAAGGTTCTGAGTTCAAATCCCAGCAACCACATGGTGGCTCACAACCATCCCTAATGAGATCAGATGCCCTCTTCTGGGGTGTCTGAAGACAGCTACAGTGTAGTTAACGTATAATCAATAAATAAATATTAAAAAAAAAAAGACTTAAACAACCATGCTGTGCCTTGCCCACGACAGGCTCCACATGCAGGAGAGTCCTCTGAGGCTCCTTTGATGCCCCCAACTTCACTCTCCCACAGGCAAGACACCGCATAACTCAAAATCCAGGCCTGAATGACGTGAGGAGGCAGGCTGTGCAGACTCTGTCCCTTTACAGTAAGGCTCCAGATGGAGAGTCATCTCAGTCCCCATGGCACTTCCTGGGAGGGGCACACAAGGGACAGATGTACAGGGAACTCGCTGTTCCCAGCTGGCTTTCTCTGGCCTGCACGGGTGTGTTCCAAAGTCACTATCACGCTGGTTTCTCCACAATCCTCAGCTTCACAGAAGAATGTGGAACACTACCTAGAAATCCCATGCAAGGCTTCTGCACCAGTCCCACACCACCTCTTCTCTGGCAGAGCTCCATTAGCACCTAGGGAAGGCCCTGCTGGGGTAGATGGCTCACACAGCTGTGCTGTCTTCCTAGAATAATTCCTTGTGCTTTTGAGGCACCAGAGAGACAAGATGCCACACTCCGTTCATCCTTCCACTCTCTAAAACTCCAAAGTCCAACGGAACCACACGGAGCCGAGATCACGAAATGAGAAATCGCCTCGTAAAATCAGCTGTTAATCTAATGCTCACCCCATGTGGCTCACACAACCTGTGAGGGTTAATAGTGACTGACAACCGGACGGGATACAGAATTACCCAGGAGACAAACTTCTGGGCAAGCCTGTGAAGACAGCAATGAGCAGAGAGCTGGGTTCTTCGATCTGCTTTCTGACTATGACGCAATATGACCAACTGTCTCCTGTTCTAGCCAACATGCTCACCCATCGTGATGAGATATGTGTTCCCTCAGACTGTGAGCGGTACTACCAAGCCGGAGTAGGCACCAAACGCCTTTGGTTGCGTTTGTCAGGAACGGGATCATAGCCATGCATAAAGGAGCATGTATAACAGGTGTAACCTTAAACATCATCCAAACATGGTGTCTTGGCTTTCAGAGACAGGCTTCACTCAGTAGCCCAGGCTGACCTGGAACTCTCTCTTCCTCTTGCTCAACCTCCCAGCTAATTGAGTAACAGGCATTTACCACCACACCCACCCTATCCATCGGGGTGTGGATTTTGAAACGTAACTGGATCACTGCTAGCTGCCCCATATAAAATTATTTCTGACTTCTCCAAATCAGCAGCGTCAATAGGCCAACCAGTCCGTGAAAATGAAAGTATTTGTATTGGAATGCCCGCTTCCTTTTGCTGGCAGGGGGTAGGAAGAAAGAATGGTTTTCCTATCCGAACACAAACGACTCTCAGCTCCCCAGATTTCAGTGCGTTAGAAGGTCTGCTAGTAGTCATGGTAGAGACACAATGTCACTGTGACCTCCAGCACTGGCCACCGTGTCCATCAAGGGAACGAAGCATCCATGTCCAGTATTAGATCATAAACCAACAAAGACCTGATCTAAAGGCAGGGCAAGGGAAGAGGTCTGACAGGGAAAGCCTGACCCCGCCAGCTCCCACACTGCACTACCATACCCATCATCCTAATCCCTAAAGCCTGGACGGACCCCGCAGGCCAACAGGACGGCGCGTCAGATGCCAGAGCAAATGAGCTACCCTCAGTAGCAGTTGATCTGGGTCCCAGCAAATGGCACATTCTCTGTGACCCTGGGCTCATTAAAAAAAACAGAGCTGTCCGCCTCTGCCCGGAGCAGCAGGGTCTCCTAATCGCACTGCCATCCCAGATCACACCAGTCCACTCCAGTCGCTGAGTGCAGTAACTGGGGGTGCTGAACAGGTATGTGAGACAACCGCAGGTGGTGATGGGTGTCCAGCTGGACACACCGCACTGACACACTGATTCACCAGTCACAGCCACTTTCCTGTACTGCATATGACTTTGTGACCCAGGAGACACTGTAACCTGGACCGTATCCTAGTTGACAAACTCATGTGCCACCACTGCCCTGAGGCCATCTCTGCACCATTATCCCTGGGCTAAGGTCAAACAGCAGCCACTTGGGATGCTAAGGGCAAAGTTTATGACCTTAGTTAGACCAGCCCCAGTCTAGAAGGCCTGGGATCATCTCAGAGCACCTGAAACAGAAACTCAGCTCTTTCATTTATTTCTGGGGTGGCCCTGAGTACAAGAAACTGACAAGCCCGTAGTCGGGGACTGACTGATAATAAGAATACCTCCGACCTCACCAAGTTCCTACAAGGGATAAAAGCAGCATCTTAAATAAAGGGCAGACACGTGGTTCAGAGCCTTCTATTACTACTAAATTACTTACACCGCATTGAGCATGGGTCCTAGTAATACTGCTGTCACTACTACTACCACTACTGGGAAGCACTCCATTGTCCTAGTCAGGGTGACCATTGCTGTGATAAAAAGACAAAAGCAACTGGGGGCGGGGAGGGTTTATGCAGCTCACACTTCCTTACTCCAGCACTGAAGGAAGTGAGGACAGAAACTCCAACAGGGAAGGAACCTAGAGGCAGGAGCTGCTACAGAGACCATGGAGGGGTGCTCCACACTGGCTTGCTTTTCTGGCTTCCTCCACCTGCATTCTTACAGAACTCGGGACTACCGGCCCAGGGATGGGAGCCCCCACAATGCTCTGGGCCCTCCCACATGAATCACGAACTAAGAAAATGCCCTATGGACAGAACATATGGAGGAATTCTCAATTGAGCATCCCTACTTTCAGACGAGGCTCGCTGTGCCAAGTTAATAAAAAACTAGGCAGCACAGTAGGAGTATTGATTGCTATTGATAGTAACACCAAAGAGTACTACAGCTTCGGAGTATGAACACTGCTGGTCCTGCTGATAAGTAGTATGACTGTCACTGCCGCTGCCACTAATCCTGGGGAGAACGTCCGGGTTCCCCAGGAACCCCCTTCTCTACTCTTCTGCCATGACTTTTCAATAAGCAGGTTCCTAAAAGAGAAGCCAGGGTTCCAAGGACTGTGCTGTTGCAGGACTTCCTGCCTTCCTGCCCTTCCCGGCTCCAACAGTGATCACTATGGGACAAATCTGACATCACTTCGGCATAGCTGTCCTCTCTCGCCCAGCTGCTGCTGCCTGCACCTCTGTACCTGACCTACTAAGCGGGACCCACACTCACTGTGAAACGTCAGCTGGGTAAACATCTGGGACTCAGGACTCCAACTAAAGGGAGGGCAGCCTCTGACACCACGGACAACCACAAGCCAGGGACAGACCCAGACTCAGGGTGCTTCAAGACCATGATGCTTTCAGAATGTAAAGTGCCTGGTTACAGCAGTAAACTACAGAACAAGCAGGCAGATGAATGCGCCAAGAAATGGCACACCTATGTGAAGTCACCCTGAGGCCCCTGGTCCCTGTGGCACTTAGCAGAGATGTCTGCGTTGTGCCCCCAAGCACATATTGAGACTCCGGAGCGTCCTAGAGGAATTCCACTAGCCATGGTTGTGCAACGCATTTGCCCGGGAAACTCTGCACAGGTGGTTACAGAGACAGCAGCTCACCGTGATATTCATTCTAAACTCAGACTTTCTGCAGCCATGTAAAAAATGCCATCCCCGTGACGCTCAACACAAGTAAAGCAAACTGAAAACCGGGCTAGGAGCCTGAGGGTGCACTCTCTCCCACCCTCAGGTTACCCCCACTCGTGGGGCCAGGGAACCGTGGGATGGGGGTGAGGGGATAGACCCCGAGCAAGAGTAGGGCTGAGGTGTCTCCAAACCCCTAAATCTTATCCTGAAACTAGCAGGAGTAGGATCCCCACCCCCACGCAGGGCCTGCATGCCCCAGTGCACACAGTCCTGGGTCCCCGCTTTGCCTCACCTGAGGAGGCCACATGGCTGGGGTTAAACTTCCTTTCCCCTTATAAGGTCACGTCCAGCAGCACCTGGAATGCCTCCTTATGCAAATGAGGCATCCCCAACACCCAGGCTCCAGCTAAAGATGGACACTCAACAGGACAGACAGCTCCTACTTAAACCTCAAAAGTTTAAATAGCCCTTGTGTTAGCATTTTGTCTAAGCTCCACCCCACAGTTACCTGGCAACAGCCAGGTGTGCCTGATTCACTATAAAAGGGGCTGCTTGCCCCCTCCTCTCTCTCTTGCTTTCTTGCTTCTGCTCTGTCTCTTGCTCCTGCTCCCCCTCTCTCCACATGCCCACGGCCCACCTCTCTCTCTCTCTCTCTCTCTCTCTCTCTCTCTCTCTCTCTCTCTCTCTCTCTCTCTCTCTCTCTCTCTCTTTCCCTTTCCCTTTCTCTGTCTCTACTACCCTCCCAACCCCTCTCTCCCCATGCCCTGAATAAACTCTATTCTATACTATACCATCATGTGGCTGGTCCCTCAGGGAGAAGGGATGCCTCAGCATGGGCCTGCAGAGGCACCCCCTTCCCCCACACCTGACTACACCTTCACCAAACACATTCCTTCTCTCCTTATCTTTTTATAAAACAAAACACCTTGCTTCCCCCAATCAACTGAACCAGTTCTCCAACGCTTGTCTTGATGTGTGTTCTTGGCCAGTGCACTGCTGACCAAGGTCTTGCCTGCACCCACCCGCCTGACTACGCTTCCCTCCCTCTAGGCCACCCAGATGCACAGTGGGCCTGACTACCCTGAAGAAGAAGAAAACATGGGGCAGCACCCAGTGGTCTGCATAACCTTGGAGAAGGTTACCTTTCTCCAAGCTACAAACAGCACCCAAGCAGTGGGCACTGCCCTCTCAAAGAGAACACTCATGTCCGGAACAAGGATGGTGGCACCCTTTGCAAACTCTGCAACCTCCAGAAGGTCGATCTCTGGAACCAAGCACTTCCATTACCTTTCTCCAAGGCCATAGAACAGAACTCTGTGCCCTTCAACGTGCACAGGGCGTGCTCAGCAAGAGCGCACTCTCCTGCTTGGATAGCCACTCGCCACACCCCATCAAAGACACCTGGGACAGCTTTCACCTCACTGCACCAGAGGCCATCCTTCCACAGAGCTGCAACTTCCATAGATAGGATGTTCAGCCACTTGTGAGACCTCCAACACTCTTAAGCCCATTATAGGGTACCAGGAATAGCACAGTGATGAAGAGAGCTTGCTGCTCTTCCAGAGGACCCAAGTTCAGATCCCAGCATCCCTGTCAGGAAATTCCCATGTGACTCCAGCTCTAATGGCTCAGACCTCCTCTCCCGGCCTCCTTAGACATCCTGATATATGAGGCATAAACACACACATACGTAAATAAATATACAAATAACATTTTTCTCTTAAAGACACCACCAGAAGGACAAGCCACACAGCCAGGCTTCTGGGATCCCCTCCAGCAGACCACTGACCAGCACAGGCACTGCCCACTAGGCAGCCGACTATCTGACTAACGGATGACCCTGCAAGGGCTCATGGCCTTCCATCTTCAGTTTATCAGGGAATGAGCGCTGTAGCTCTCTCTAAGTCCACACTACCAGAACTCAACGTCAGACCAGCAATCCATTCCGCAGCAAGAATCCAGGATGAATGGTACAGGAGGTCACGAGAGTTGAAGCTGGTCCATGGCCAGAGTGGATTCAGCTCTCAGTGCCCAGCCAACGATCGGTCAGCAGGAGGGTGAGAGACTCCAGGGCCCCACAGCAAGCCCGGGCACATGGCACCGTGTCTTGTTTGACAAGATTTGAGAAAATTGACAATACTCTCCCAGGAAGGCATTTATCAGATCTGGCATGGTTCAGTTAACAATTACTTATTAGGCACTGGTTATTCTGGGCTCTGATCCAAATGTATTTCCTCATGAGCATCAAAGAGGACAAGGTGAATTTACACACCGAACACCAGCACTCACAGGTGCTGTTGGCTTCCTGTGACACTGGGCTTCAAACATTTGTTAAGATGTATGTAGTGTGTGTGTGTGTGTGTGTGTGTGTGTGTGTGTACCTGCAATCTGTGTGCACTGCACTTGCTGGAGCCCATGCAAGTCAGAGGATGGCAGAGACTCTCCTTGAACTGGACCTCAGGAAGGACTGTGAGCCACCCACCCTGTAGGTGCTGGGGACTGAACTCCAGATGTCTGCAACAGCAGTAAGCGATCTTAACGGCTGCGAGATAGCACTGCGCTTTAATTAGAAGAAACGGCAATGTCTTCAGCTTCAGTCACCAAAGCATCACCCACTCCGAAGACGTGATAATGAGCATCACCATGCTTCCTCCCTGAACTCAAGACACTTTCAAAGCTCATTCTGCCGCTTCTGCCTGCTAGTCCCCACTCACTCCAACATTGATCGACTATCAGCACTCCACGCCTCCTCCTGATAAACCCACTGAGAGACAGCAGCCAGGATATGACTAACATTTACCTCAATTAACGTAAAAATCCCCAAAATCAGGTAAGACTTCCAGTAACACTTTATGATCGCCTTTGTTAAGGAGGGCTTCCGCGAATCCTTCTTGGCTCGCAGAACTTCTTTATCCCAGTACCTGCAGTGAGACAAACTCGGAGTCAGGAACAGTAGGACTGCCGGTGAGTAAAACGGAAGGACAGAAGGACAGGTAAGTGTTTATGACAGGGCTACCCTACGGATACTACACAAACACTGGCTCGTTGTCCCAAGGGACTCAGAAAGATGTGTGAGGCAGACTCTGTTGCACCAGAGAGACCTCAAGGGGAGACATCTCGGGGGACAGGTCACTGCCGAGCTCTGCTGGATTACAACAGCCCTGGCAGCCAGAGAAGGCAGGTTACTGCTCTGATGAAACCAGCCCCAGGGACAGATCTCAGACATCACGACCAATGGAGCCCCAACCCAGGTTTTCTTTCCCCAGGTCACTAAGTCAGACCAAGACGGGACAACCTGATGGGAGGCATGCAACGTGGGGACATTAAAGCTCCAGACAGAGCAAGAGACCCGGGAAGAGGTCAGATCTCCTCCAAGCCACCCTGCGAGCAAGGGGCCAGACCTCCAAGCCATCCTGCGCATGCACACTCAGGCTTCACCTCCTCCCGCCGCTCCCTGCTTACCGTTGAAGCTCCTCTCCGAGGTGCTTTGAGCGATCTTCTGGAAGCACTGAGAACATGTCATCTTCTTCCAGTCTCCGCTTATGACCAGTTTTAAACAGCGGGTTGAGCCACCTGTCAAAGAGTTAAAGGGATGGCTAAGACACTCAGACCCGCACGTTTGCGTCTAAGTGGACTCTGGCCTCAGCGCGTTTTGTCACCCTTGTATTTTAAATGGACAGAGAAAGGTTAAATCTGTGCTCGTTCATACAACCAGCTCCTCCCTCCCCCACTTTCATGCTACACACTGGGAGGCAGTCAATGAAAGCACCCTGACATCAAGATACCATATCTTGATTTCTTAATACCAGCCTCTATCATCCCCTCTCTACTTCTAGCAGCTCAGTCAGAACCTGTGTGACCTATCACTACAAATCTCTAGGTGTCAACTATCTACCCTAGTATATAGACACACATGTACATATATTTGTGTGTATGTATTATGTATGCATGTATTGTGTGTGTGTGTGTGTGTGTGTGTGTGTGTGTGTGTGTGTATGTGTGTATCAGTGAGATTTACCACTAACCAGGTACAGAAACCTGCTTGGTCCTTTATTAACAGTTTTTCTAAACTCGGGTCCTTTGCAATAGAGCTGGCTGGTGACAGTACCCTGAAAAGCACTCTCTAGTGAGAAGCCTAAATGTGCTGTGGCTGGATATATGACTTTCTGGATATATGACTACTAACCAGTGAGTGGTCTCTGTCTCTGTCTCTGTCTCTGTCTCTGTCTCTGTCTCTGTCTCTGTCTCTCTCTCTCTCAGCCTTGGGCAAATGGAAGGACATCTGAAGATGCTGCAGATCCTCTGGGATGTGGTCAGCCACTGTCCAAGGGAGCTCAGCCCTCTCCTGTCTGTCCCCCACCCACCGACCCACCCCACCCCCGCTCACAGGAACAATCTACCATCTTTTGTGGGAAAGCTTCAGAAGGCCAAGGAGTGTACATGTGTCTCTCTTGGGCAATTAAATGTGAGTCCTTCTAGAAAGCCTTGATAGATGAGATTACTGAAGTAAGCAAATGTCTTTCTTCTTGTCTCTCTTCAGAGGGCACACATACAGGGGACTGTATACTCTAGGAAGTTCTCCCCTCGGAGAAGCCGCTGCTCAGGGGTTTCTGTAGAGGAGAGCACCCAGCAGCTCCAGGGAGCAAGGTGTTCAGTGAACCTCCACACAACTTGCTCAGGACACTCCAAAGGCACAGACTTTTAGC
The DNA here is from genome assembly GCF_978045245.1 of Mus caroli. NCBI lineage: Eukaryota > Metazoa > Chordata > Mammalia > Rodentia > Muridae > Mus > Mus caroli. The sequence goes on from NW_028227267.1 coordinate 115,750,209, forward strand.
TCGGAGCTATGACAGCTCCCCAAGACCATAGCAGACATTACAAGGACTTCCAAGGTAAACTTGGGGGTCCCAAGAGGTGCCAATGCCCCTGCCTCGTCCACCCAGTAGATTCTGAGGGATCAGTGAGTTGATCACTGAGGGACCAACCAGCTCACCTCTCTCTTAGCACCCTCCCCAAGAGGTTTTCAGGACACTTGTCACCTTGCAAGCCTTGGATCAATGTAGGTGGGCTCCCAGACATGTCTGAGACACCACCTACACACCTGAGCCCTCTCTTCCAGTAGAACATCGGGTATTTTCCATCCAGTACTTCTAAGTGGAATTTATTAGCATTTTTTAGGCTTACAAAGGCTTGATATGGCTTGTGGTGAGCTTTGTTTTCAATCAGCAGGTAAAATCAGCTTGGAGAAGAAATATAATAGTTAAGAAAGGGCCTTGGGGGTATAGAGAAAAGTAGCCAAACAAGTGCTTAGCATATACAGGTCCTGAGTTCAAACTCAAGCCCCAAGCCCCATGAAGTAGGAAAGCACTGGTAACCCTGTCCAATGAGACCGCACAGTTAGCTGCATTTGCATCATATGTAGCAACATTATAAAGAGGGAGTAGTGTTAAATTAAATATATGAACTCAACACATGCTCAACTCAACCTTTTTTTCCGAAGATACCACAGATTGCTTCTTGCAGGCTCTCTCACTACCCAAATCTCCAAAAGCCCCAGGCTGAGATACATGGTTTAATTTGCTGTCAAGCAAAGCACAGTAGGATAAGAAACTATCTTTGATCATCTATGCATTAAGTCATATGTGGTCATGTGCAACATAAGGACGTTCTGGTGGACAATGACTGGTAATATTATGGTAATCCCTAAGATATAAAACGCCAAGTGGTACCACTGGCCATCTTGATTTGTGTGCACAAGATTCTGAGTGACAAAACTTCCTGGTGACAATCTCTCAGAATGCTCTGTAGTTAAGCAGTAGGTGATTATACATGGTCAAACAGTGCCTTCATTCTGAGAGGATTTATCTCTGAGAGGCTTTAATCAACACCCCCCAGGTCACTGTCAGATGAGCCAACCTTGATTCCAGAGCTCTCAGCATTCCCTTCTCTCTTGCTATAGCTTTCACTTCGTCCTTGCCTGTAACTCCTTCAGAGCAGTGACTAACCCCACGCAACGCACAACCTCTGCTACCAAACACAGTGCTTGGTGGGACAGGCGTGCAATCCACAGCTGCTGAACGGACGAGATCTTGTATAAGGAAGATGGCCACATCTTTCTGAGACGCAGCCTGAAGTGTGCTTCACCTTGCTGCAGGCCAAACACAGGCAGCCATCCATCAGCTCAGAGGGACAGGAGCTGTCTGGATGACAGTCTCCAGTCCTTTATCTCAGCCCTCAGCATCACTCGGGGCAGGGCGGGGGTTCTCTCCCATGAAGCGGTTCACTGAAGGGAATGGATCTTTAATCTAGCGTTGTTGTTGCTGTTGTTGCTGCTGCTGCTGTTGTTGCTTTTCCTAAAAATTTGAGAGATTCTGAAACCTGTTTTCTCAGTGTGCTAGAGAGGGAAGGATCGCCAGCTCAGAAGTTCATTGTCCTAGGGAACAGTTCGCGATCCTGTCTCCACCACCCAGACGCAAACACTCAGTGTCCATGAACTTCACATTTACCTTGCATGCAGGTAGAAGAGACAAACACTAACCTCCCCCCACGAGATGGCAAATCCCCTCCGTTCTCCCTCCCTTAGTATCCTGGAAGCCATCTCCACCTTTCTTTCCCTCTCCTTCCTGTTTTGCATCTAAGTATGATGAAACTAAAATATTATTTCATTACTTGATAGCTATTGATGTGTGGCTCAGTGCGTTAGGGCTGGAATGGCTGTGCACACCTGATAGCTGTTCGGTCAGCACTGCTCCCTCGCTCTCTCTGGTGAACCAGTCTGATATTTCATACCTCTTTCAGAAGCCAAACCTAACAATTACAGTCTATTATAAAGAAAAGGCCCCACACCCTGGAAATAAACATTAAAAAAAGAGCAGCTCTGGGAGGGAAGATTGTCTGTGTTCCTGACCCTGAGCCCCTGTGATGTCCTATCCACTGCACGAGTGGGAAGCGTGTCTGTGTTCACACCACTAAAGATAGAATGCTCAGAGCCACAAGTTAAACAAGAATGGACATGGGGAAGAGGGGTGACAACACCTAGGATGTTAAACTCCCACTGCAGCCCACGTAAAGGAGAATGCCCAAGTCTCTGAAGGCTAGTTTCATATCTGAGACAGACAGACAGACAGACAGACAGACAGAGACAGAGAGAAATTGGTTGATTGATTAATTGATTGATTGATTGATTGATTGATTTCTGGACCAAGGACCCAGCTTCAACAATAAAAGCACTTGAACCCTAACAATTTAATTTGAGCCCCAGAGCCCACATAGACACAAAGTGCCCACTACACACATGCTGCAGCTACACACACACCACATTCGCGTGCACACACACATACATCGAGTGCACACACACAAACACACACTATAATGACCTGAGGGATTGCAGATACATCGAACAATGGAGACTTCACACCCCAGCCAGAATCTTACCCATCTGGAAACAACACAGCAGAAAGGAAAAAAAAGTTCAGAATGATCATTGATTGAGTCTCTGAAAATGCTCTACAACTGTCCTTTGGATCGTAACTAGCCCGTAATGACCTAATCCCCAGTCAGGGCCGAGGCTGTAAGGGGGCGGGGGCAGCTGGGTTACTGGGAGCACACAGGAATTGTCAGAATTCTCCAGCACCCTCTCTCTCCTCTGCTACAGATGTGTCTGAACCACTACAGAGCTGCAGTCACAGAGCCAGAGCCGCAGTCACAAAATGAAACTTCCACACCTGTGGTCTGATGGGCCCTTTTCTCTCAGTAGGTGGCTGTCTGCAGGCATTTGTTACAGTAACAGGATGGAACCCAGTGGCTGGTTGTTCCTCACTGGATCCCCAGTTCCTGTGTTTCCAGGGGGGCGATGTCTGAGGAAGCTTCCTGTGGAAGGGCTTAGCGTGCAGCCTGCCTTTCCCTTTCAGCGTTCCTCTGAAGTGGCACCGTGGGAAGTTTCAGGTGCACAGAAAGAGAGCTATGTCCCCTTAGTGGGCGAAACACTAGTGTCATTTGGGTCCAAACAAGGTTTTTTTTTAACAGAATCGAATCAAACTTTACCTCTCAAAGCACCGCTAACAGAAGTTCTCAGAATACTGATGTATAATATCACGCAATAGACCTAACTTTATTTAGAAGTAAGTAAGACACCTGACTCATACAAGCAGTTGCTTGTCCCACACGTTGTTCCTCCAGTGCACTGGACAAGAATCTTGGATTTTAAAATGCCCCAATCGATTGCTTTCTGTCCCTTGAAACCCTGCCCTTCACACGGCCTCACCTCCCTCTTGGTAAACTGAGGTCGCATGTTTCCAGCTGCCCGGGTTAGAAACCCCTGAGAGCCATCCCAACTGTCTCCTCAAGACTGTCTATCTGCAGACACCTGTCACTTGGACCTGCAAAGCAGCCACTCGGACTAACCTCTGAGTCGGCCTCTCCTAGGCTATCGTGCATCACCATTTTAAGACAGTGTTTTCTCCACAGCGTGTAAGCAAGTCCCAAGCCTAGAACATGGTGGGCACACACACAGATTTGCCCAATACGTGAATGAACATGCTCTCTGCAAGTCCTTGGTTTTGATTTATTTCCACTCAAAACCCATTATCAGTCAGCGGAACAGGATAGAACAGTTGTGGGTGACAGACATGCATAATAAATGAATCTAAATGGTGGAGGTTTGGCAGGGCCAAAAGCGCTTCCGAGCCTGGAAACAGCACTGAGGTGAAATGAGGAACTGACAGGCAGAAGTTTGTCTCCTAGCTGGTCGGTGACTAAATGTTGCCAGGGAAGAGATGGGGCAAACCGCCAACATCGGTTTCTCCTCTGGCATGCCAGTCGGTTGGCTCTGACCTTGGAGAGCCTAGCACACCCGACTGCCGCCAGCTTGCCTGGCTCTCCCTGCCCTGCTGTCCAGCACTCCCTCAGCACAGGTGTCAGTGTGATCACCAGTGTGGGCACAAGTGTGACTGGGCGATCTCAGGGTGGGTCAGCACTTGGCCTTCGTGGACTCTGGGTCCATGCCCAAACCACATTAAACACATACATGAGACATCTACCAAGCTGCCATCTTTCCCAAAACATTCTCAAAACAAAAACTGCTAAGGTGGCCCATGCCCGTGATCCCAGCACATGGAAGTAGCAGGAATTCAAGGTCATCTTAGACATAGCTAGTTCAAGTTCAGCCTAGGACTAGCCTGTCTCAAGCAAACAAAGCAAAGCTCAAAGTTATCACATTCCCAAAAGGCCTCCTGCTTGGTGTGTATTAAAATAAGCAGGCTCCATTTCCCTCCTACCTGATGTCCCAGTCCCTGCATCCTCCACATCCTTCTTCCTATGGGTTCTCACATGCTACATGCTACATGCTACTCAGATGCTACTGTACATGGTTGTTGGCTCCATTGATTTTGGCCTGTTGTGAGACAGGATGTTGTGGTAGGAGTGTGTGGTACCCAAAGATGCTCACTTCACAGGAGCCAAGAGAGAGAGAAAGAACAGGGTAAAGACATGTCCTCACCAGGGGCTCAGGCCAGCAGGCACATCTGGGTCTCCTAGCTAGCTTCCCTTTCCTCCCAAGAGTGAATCCACGCTGTTCACAGCTTCTCTGCCTCCCCTACCTCACCATCACCTCTTCCCAAATAACCAACTCCAAGAACAGCACTGTAAAGGGACAAACAAACAAATGTCCCCCTCTCCTTCAAAGCAGCACTTCACCAAGTGAAATGAAGAATCACACTTACAATCCCATTCTGACAGCAGGAGTCACATAATTGGGATGGGACAAGAGAGCAGGTCCCTTCAAACTACCAGAGGATCCTCCGAGAAGCAGGCGGTACCCTAGCTCCTCTGAGGCCACCTGCGAGGAAGTGCGAGACTAAATTGTCACCTAGAACCTTTCTGACCTGCCAAGCATGCTATACCGACCCTGAGAAGCTGGCTAGCACTGCCTGTTTGAATCAAACACTTTCTTCCAAATGATCAAACCTGATCCTGCATAAGGTGTGACTTGGCTCTTGCTCCCAAGCTCAAAGAGGGACGGAGAGGGAGGGAGGGAAGAAATGAGGGATGTGAGCGTCTAATGCCCTTCACTGGGGTTTGGGCACCAAGAAGTACCAGAGAAGAGCGTGCTTTATGTGGGCTGGAAGAGTGGGTCACAAGTATGCAAACGTGGAATTCACATCTGATCCCTACTGCAGGCTCAGCAACACCTCCCATGTATCACTTCATGGGAAGTAAACAAACATGCATGTGTTCAGGTTACCTGAAGTGATGTGTATTTGCAGTGGCCCAAACCGGCTTTTCTAGTCACAGCAACATCCCCACCTCACAGCCAATCTGGTGGCCAACTTGTGCCAATAACATGCCTTGATATGCCTGGCTTCATCCCCACCCAGTAGGCTTCTGCCCTTTTTTCCTTTTGTTAAAATTTTAGGGACAGTTTAGGGTTTAGAGTGCTTTGGGGGTTCACAACAGACCTGAGCAAAAACTAGAACATGTCCGTATGTCCCTAACCCCCCCCTTACAGACACAGACTTGCCCACTCTTAAAACTCACCACCTCTAGAGCAGTCTGCCTCCTACCACAGGTGGCCAGTGTCGACGTGTGTGTGTGTGTGTGTGTGTGTGTGTGTGTGTGTGTGTGTGCGCGCGCGCGCGCGCGCGCGCGCGCGCGTGTGTCTCGAAGCCTCCACAGCTGACTTCAGAATGCTGTAGACGCTCTAAGCTCGGACAACCGCCTAATGATGTGTATCCACCACGGTAGAGTCACGAGATTGTTTTCACAGCCCCAAGTCTGTGTTTGGACTTTTCACCCCTTTACTCCCTACCCTGAGCAATCACTCGTCTTTGTTTGACTGTACCCAGAACATCAGAGAGTCAGCGCCTGCAGGATCTCCCCTTTTCCAACTGACTTGCTCTCTTAGCAGCATGTATTCAATATCCGTAGCCTTGGGCCTTTTGTCGAGCGTTTCTTTATCACAGGATCCTACTCTGAATCTAGCCACTGTGTATCCGTTCAGCTAAGCATCCTGGTTGTTCCCACATTTGGCCATCATGAATAAAGCTGCTATAATTGCCTATGTGCAAGGTTTTAAGCTCATTTGGTTAAAATATTAGTGCCTGCTATGTCATGTAAGAATATGTTCCCCTTTTCAAGAAAACGCTAGACCTATCCTCCAAGCAATGGTTTTGCACACCCACCAGCCATGCACGTTGAGTGTAGGTAGCTCTTTTCCCTTGAATGGCTGATTCAGTTCCAGCTCCTTCAGGACCCTGACTTGGCTCTCCAGCAAGCCCCTCCATTACTGGATTCATGGGGAATGTAGGTGGTGTTCACAAAAATACCAGGCACGGTGTAAATGCTATCGATGGTGGGGGAGAGGCTCAGCTGGCTGTTGGAGATTGTTTCTGGTGTTTTGATTTAATAGGGGATCTGTGCTCCAAACACTAAAGGTCCTTGTCTCTAATTGGTTTTTGATCAAACAATAAAGATGTCAACGACCAGTGGCTGGGAAGAGGGAAACGGGGCAAGCCCCTTAAAGTTGTGAGGGCTCAGGGAGGGAGGGGAAGAGAGATCACCATGAAGTTGTGGGATATGGATGGAGGTAAGAGCCACAAGAGATAAAACCAACGAGCCATATAAGAATAAAGTGTCACTGGCCACTTCCCCAATTGGGCATGGGGTAGCAGGAGAAGGTTTAGGAGTGCCCAGCCTTTGAGGTAGCCAAGGCATTTTAAAATTAGCTGGCGTATATGTGTGTCTTCCACTTGAAAAACCCAGATAGCTCCTGGGCGGGTGCATGCATGCATGCGTGCGTGCATGCATACGATCTGCCGGGAGCCAAAGAGGTATAGTCCAACTCACTGCTACAATATGGCTGTCTGAAGAGGCTGAAGGCTGCGGTCACAAGCCAACAATCACCAGTGCCAGAAGCTGCAGGTACTCAGTCAGGAAAATTCTCCTGTGGGGTCTCCAGAGGGAGCAAGGCCTGCTCCCTATGCCTCAACTGTAGACCCCTGGTCTTCAGAACTGTGTAGAATCTCTATGGTCTTAAACCATCAACTGTGTTGTCACTTCATAGGACAGCTACAGGAAACTTGATTGAACGCCATTGTTCATATTTCCATAAAGAGGGAAAGTGGCACACGGAAGGTGGTTTGCCCAGGGCCATGCAGCTCATGTGAGATACGCTGCAGGTTCTCGTCCAGACAGTGGGAGATTGAGCTACAAGTTGTGCTTGTATAGCCAGAGTGCCTTCTTCCACCAGGAGATGGAGCATCAACCCTTTGGCCAGGGGCTCTGAACCAGCATTTGTCTCCTGAATTCTGTGGCTGTTCAGGATTGTGTCCCTAGCTTTCCCAACCTGACTCTAGAATGCTCTCCAAGTCAGTGGAGAGGGCTGGAGGGGGGGCTGTGTAGGAGGATCTAGATAGCAGTGGTGGGAGGGAGGGGGCTCATGCAATGGTGACTTTGGCTGGACTTTGACCCTAGCTTTTCTAAGTCTTGGGAATTTCCCAGGTCACAGGGTCTGATGGTTTATGCTAAGAAGGTGACTCACATTAGGTCCCCTGGAAAGTTTATACTACATAAAACCAACGATGGAAACTGCCCCGGATGGACGAATCATGTATTGACAGGCATGGGCTTTGCCTAACCTCTGGGGCTTAGAGGGCAGAAAGTCTGAGATGGATCTCATGACCCACGCACATCAATGCCACCTGCAGAAAGCAAGCCCAGCCGGTGAAGCTTTTATGAGCTTTCTCGGTTGGCAACACTCTGGGTATCATTATAAGACACGGTGCCAGCCATTAGCATGTGCAGAAAGTGGCAAATCCCAGCTCATGGGATAGGACCAGAAAGCTGTGCATTCGGGATTCTGACTGATATCAACCGGTGTGCACATGCTGTAGAAAAATCATAGGACTTTCCTGAGTCCTGTGAGACAATGCTATTAAACCCAAAGGGATCATAGGAGGTCTTGAATTTATATTCAGTGTGTCAGAAGTGAGTGTCCTAGGGACTCCAATCTTACAGGCTTGAAGCAGTCTGAGTCGGGACCCTGTGAAGCTCTGATCAACTCTGGGAGTTCTTGACTTCCCACTAACTTCTCAAGACACTGACGGCCTTCTGACAATGAAGATGTCAGCATCTCCACTCGGATGGCTTCTTCCCCTCAGGGTTTCACTATATGCACCTCGGTTCAATAGGAGACTGCAGGGCTCAGCACAGTGCCCACCAGCCATGACTGCCCCCTCAGCACTTCTGCTGCCAGCACCAGAAAGAAAAGGCATGGTTTGAAATCTCCCTCCTCCTTTGCTGCCACACTCTCTAACATTCAGACAGGGACCTTGAATTTTAAGCTACAAGAAAACATCTGTGCAGCCCACGAGCTGTAAAGCCAGATCCCTGTTGCTGGGCTTCTAGTCTGTGGGTCTGAGATCAAGACTCAGAGAACGGCAGGTTGTACAGGTGAGAAAGCCGCACGGAGGTGTGTGGTTAGTCATAGATGGTCCAACCTGTGCCAGCAAGATGGCTCGGCAAGCCAAGACACCTGCCAGCAAGCCTGACAACAGGATTTAATCCCTCCGACTCACATGGTGGAGGGACGCACAACTCCTCCCAGTTGTCCTCTGACCACACACACACACACACACACACATCATACACAGCATCACGTACCAATAATCCCATTGCTGAGGAGACAGAGGCAGAAGAAACCCTGAGGATTGCTGGACTGCTCTCCAGCTGAATTTGTTGTTTGTTCCAGGTTCAGTAAGAGGCACTATCTCAAAAACTAAGGTGGAGAGGTATTGAGGAAGACACCTAACGTCAACATCTGGCCTGCTCATGCACTCACACGCACAGATGTGCACCCACACACTCATACAGACACACAGAGGGTGACAAGACAGACGGTGTAGTGTTCACGGTTAATTTAACAGTGCCTATATGGTCATAATTAAGCATCCCCTAGAATACTCGTGAGATTACAGCAAGCGCATAACAACTTTAACAAATCAAGGTTCTAGCGTCCCTTTACAAATCAAAAGCAAGGAAACACTACGTTCCAGTCACCGTGCTTGCAACCAAGTACACACAAGTGTACAAGTCTCTGAGTGGGGAAGAGAGTGAGTAGAGGGCAGATAAGATGGGCTGGGAGCTAATCATGGCTGAAGCTCAGAGGGGGCTGCTTGGGACTTGGTTAGACTGTTCTGTTTACTCTACTGCATACATACTTGTCATTTCCACAGCCAAAAAAAGAAGGCATGCAAGAGAAGGGAGGATTGGGAGAAAAATCCACATTTCTATGGTCTTCACGTCAGACATGCAATAAGCCTTGGGCTTTCTATGAGGCCAGTAACCCAAGCGCTAATCCTGGTGTCATTTGTGGTAACACATCTATTACTCTATGTCACTCATCAACAGATGGCTATGTGCCTTCCATCTTTCAGTTAGCATTGTGATCTAAGATAGACGTATAGGCAAGCCACAGCCTCCACTGAGCTCAGCTAAGCACCTGAAGCCGCCTTTCCTATCTCCTTATTTCTGGACTAACCACCCAACGTCTTCTGAGCACCCTTGCTGATAGGTGAGATCTCCAGGCAAAGGAGACTTAGAAATCCATCTCATACGCACACCTCTACCCTTCCTCTTCCTGTCCTCAGAATAAGGCACCGACCAGCTTTATCTAGACAGACAACAATAGTAGTCAGTCTGGGGTCTCCCCCCAATCCCCAGCACTTCAGGTCCCCAGAGACCTCATGGATGGTTCTGGGTCGGTGCCCTATTGAAGGAGCTGGAGACTCCACACTTCTACCAGGATGCAGGGAGCAGCCACTCTCTGGGTCTATGAACCACATTTGAAGCAGGGAGCCTCGAGGCAGAGCCACCACCAAAGTTCCTCTTGGTCTGTTTCACCAGAGAATAAACAAAAAACACAGGGGGAGGAAGGACCCGACCAGAAAGGACCAGTCGCCTCCGCTTCTCGTGACCTAGGCTGGGGTTAACGTGCGTGAGTCTGTGGTTGAAGAGAAGCAAGCAAATGAATCTGGAGACAGCTGTGGACAGATCTCATGTGCAATCTGATAGGGATTGGCTGAGCCCTCTCTAAAACAGCGTCTACCACCCTGAATCACACACACGGCTGTAAACAGATCACCAAAGGCAACCCCGGCCACAGCACTGAGACACTGGCCTGAAAGGTGGGGGCACAAGAAAGCAGATGCAGTATTGGCTGTTGGCTCTTTATAGCCCCCCACCCATCCCTGCCCACCACCCACCCACTCCCACTATATAAAGGTTGCTTATTCTTCCAGACCACAGCTCATTGTAAGAGATTTTTAGTCTACAAATCCTCAAAACTATTTGCATTCCTTTAGCCCTCAGCAGATGAGCAGTCTGTGTTTATTAATATTACCCTGAATACCCAAATTTATCAGTGAGTAGATCATGACTTGTAATAGCTCTCATCAATACCTTGAGAAGCTCTACTTTGAACTGGAACCATCTGGTTTACTCAAGTTTATGTTCCTATGTATACAGCAGGCATTGGTCCTAACAGAAGCAGAGGGACATCACGGAACAAGACAGCACACGGAACTGGAAGAAGGGAGCCGAAGTCTTCAAGGCCTTCCATGATAGCTTGAAAACGAGGCTGACCTCTGTCGAGGTTGTTCCTCTCACCCGAGAACACTGCTTGTATGCCTCTCCCTACCAGCTGCATCCATCAACTGCATCCGTGAAACATCTAAATTGGCAAATACATGCGAGCATGCGTCAAGTATGTGAAGTAATTCCTTGCAGGAAAGGTCTCAGGCCATTGGCTGAACAGCCGACCACTTTGGGGATGACGCATTTGCAATAGTCTATTATTCAAAGATAAAATCTAGCTACAACTTTCCCAAGCAACGTAATCTATTCTGCTGTGGTGTCTTATGGACAACTCTCACTGGCCAGGCACCCTGGCACACACTTTTAATCCCACCACTCAAGAGGCAGAGGCAGGAGGATCTCTGTGAGTTCGAGGCCAGCCTCTTCTACAAAGTAAGTTCTAGGCAACCAGAGCTACAAAAAGAAATCCTGTCTCACCCCCCACCTCTATCGCACCCCCCCCAAAAAAAAACTTCCACAGGCCTGAGATGCGGAAGTACTTTCCATTCTGTGTTTAAGTGACCACAAGCTCCAGAATCAGCATGAAATCTAACGCAGTCCTCCCCGCTTTCCATGAGCTACAACTCCATGAGGAGACTACTCATTTCTAACAGTTTTGTTTTCCAACGCTTCTAGCATAAAAGAAAGCATGTGCCTAGCCAACCTAAAGTCTTGCTACTTAAAACCACAAACTCTCTCTTAATATCTCTCTCTCTCTCTCTCTCTCTCACACACACACACACACACACACACACACACACACACCTTGAAACCCTACTAAGTTAACGTCTTCAAGTAACACAGGGGTAAAAAAAGACATTTGGTTATAAAACCATACAAAAGTATTTATCTATGGCAACTGATTTTTCTCCGAATCCAAAAAGCACCGTATGCAAAAGCAAGGTCCCGAGTTACTTGGCACCTCCACAAAAGGAAGCCAAATCTTTAGCCAAGTCTCTAAACCCAGTGTCTATACACTAAGTCTGGGCCTTTCCCTTTTGTGACGTCTCTGTCTGGGGTGACGTCACAGGCTTCCTGCAATGGCAGCACAGTGAACTTAGCTTGGGAGAGGGCGGGGCTCCAGATAATGTCCCTGGCCCCTGCTTCCATCCAGTTATGAGTTTAGGCTCTTGGGCAGCCTCATGGCTGTACCATCAAAGCCCTACACAAAGGAAGGGTGGCAAAGACCTGAAGGGAGCCTTTAGGTGAACTTTCTTCAACTGCATGGGAGAGTTAGAGGTGAGCCCTGGCTAGGCATCATGGACTCCCCTCGCCTTCCTCCTAGTTCCAGCTGAACCCAGAGATGCCTGCTCCACATTTCTGCCCAAGCAACTTTCTCCTCTGCCCAGGCCATCAGGCTGCCCTGCCAATCCTTATGCAGCAGGAACATTATTCCACTCATTATTTCTGTCTTCTACACATGCTGATGTTCTAGTATCTTAAATCCTTCTCCAGCTGGGAAGAGGCCGACCACAGTGGAGCTAGCCAGCTCTTGGAGACAGTGAAGATCCAACAGGAACGTGCCTTGGATAGCTACAAACCCACAAGGCACAGAACCAGACCACAGTCCTGATTCAACACGGCCTGCCCACCCCAAAGCAGCATCCCTCTCGGTGGGATGGTCCCAGAGCGAGATGCTAGGCAAACAGGGGGCTCTCCCCATAGCTTACAAGAACAATACAGCTCACCAATCCTAACCTGCTCCACTTCCCTTCTGTCCTGACCTGGAAATTCGACCACAGGCATAATCTACATCCCTCCCTTTCCGTCTCCTGATCACACTGGTGTCACTCAGGTGGCTCTGCACTGTGCCTCTAAGCCCGTGAGAGAGTTGACTTTACCTTCTGGTCTCTCCAGGTCAGGAGAGGCTCACGTACGAGATGCTATGTGTGAGGATGCCCCTATCAGCTCATACTTTTGAATAACTGGTCTCCGGTTAATGGATCTATTAAAGAAGGGTGAGGAGGTGTAGCCTTGTTGGAGGATGTGTGTCGCTAGGAATGGATTTTGAGGTTTCAAAAGCCCATGCCAGTTCCATTTAGTCTCTCTGCCTCAGAGCTGTTGTACTGGCTAGTTTTGTGTCAACTTGACACAGCTGGAGTTATCACAGAGAAAGGAGCTTCAGTTGAGGAAATGCCTCCATGAGATCCAATTGTAAGACATTTTCTCAATTAGTGATCAAGGGGGAAAGGCCCCTTGTGGGTGGGACCATCTCTGGGCTGGTAGTCTTGGTTCTATAAGAGAGCAGGCTGAGCAAGCCAGGGGAAGCAAGCCAGTAAAGAACATCTCTCCATGGCCTCTGCATCAGCTCCTGCTTCCTGACCTGCTTGAGTTCCAGTCCTGACTCCCTTGGTGATGAACATCAGTATAGAAGTGTAAGCCAAATAAAACCCTTTCCTCCCCAACTTGCTTCTTGGTCATGATGTTTGTGTAGGAATAGAAACCCTGACTAAGACAGCTGTGGATCAAGATGCAAGCTCTCAGCTACAGGAACAGGGATGGTCTGCCTGCCGCCATGCTCCCCACCATGGAACCACAAGCAGGAACCACAAACAAATTCTCTCCTCCTCTGCAAGTTGCTTCGGTCATTGGCTTTGCACGTTGTGTCTTGTCACAGCAACTGGGAAGTGACTAAGCCCGCTGGCTAGAGTGTCTGTCACATAAAGGATCACAACTGGTTCTCCATGTAGTGTTGGGGACTCAAGCTCAGAGCCTTGTTTGTGCATGACACGCAAGACCCTCTGCATTCCTCCAGACTCCCCTTTTAGATTTTAATGTCTCAGACCCCACGAGAGCATTTTTGACTCAGAGATTTTGGCCCCCAGCCTAGGCCACCCTATAATTCAGAATTATTTCTTTGGAAAGTGGAATCGAGCCTAGCGAAGAAGAGTACTTAGCTCTGTACGCTACGGATTAACTGTAAGTATGAAAAATTGCTGTGAGTGTCGTTGCACCTAAGTTTTCATTTAATGTTTATGATACCACCCTGCACTCTTAGGAGAAAAGACAAATGGCTAAATAGATAAGCGCCAATCTGAGTTCGGATTCTGGTCATTCTCTAGGCGGCACAGCTGAGCTTGCTTAAGCTCTGGAAGCAGGAGGCAGAGTCTGCCAGGCCCTCACCTGCTCTACAACAAAACTAAAGGCGCCGACCCCAACCGTCCTTACACCAGCTTAGAACATGACATCCATTCTCCATGCAGATCACCTGAACTTTCCTATAGCCAAGTACACCACCTCTCTGGCCTAGGCACTGTGGGAAACTTGTGGCCAGGACTCCAGACCTGGAATGAGTTTTGTTACCAACGCTCTGACAACCAGAAATAACTGTACTTCAAAATACAGGCTCTGGACAGGGTACTCTATGATACCCTGAGAACCCACTTACAGCCTAGCATTTCTAAAGGGGAGAGAGAATTACAAACCACAGGCTTTTCTGGTGGGCAGCCCTGTGTCAGTGAGGCAGAACTGAGGAAAATTCCATTTGAGCCAGTTCACGCTTTGAAGCATCAGGGCAGTTACAAACATACCAACCCTCAGCCAGAATAGCCACAGATTCGGAGAACAAAAAAACCCTTTGACCAGTCTCCCTCAGCCATCTACTAAAGGGTTTATGTGGTAGAAAATAAAGAGAAGAGGAAAAACTCTACAATGAACTTCGGGGCATTTTCTGAAATGGCTTTCCTTAAATTAACAACAACAACAACGATGACGATGCTCTTCTCCAATTTCACTGTAAAATATTCCACGGAGCCACAACTGCGCACAGAGTTGGAAAAATACTAAAGCAACTAAGGAAGACACAAACAGGGTCTGCCAGACAGAAGCAATGGAGTGAAGGCGACCTTGCAAACAGGGTATGCCAGGCAGAAGCAATGGAGTAAAGTAGACTTTGACTCACACATGGCCTGCCAGACAGAAGCAATGGAGTGAAGGAGACCCTTGCAAACAGGGTATGTCAGACAGAAGCAATGGAGTGAAGGAGACCCTGACTCATGCTTGGGCTGTCATCCCCAGGCCAGATTGCCTAGTCCCCACCATCCCACCACCAAACCCAGCTTTCTGAATACCATCTCCAAGCTAACCCAGAGGGAACTCTAGCCAGGCTTCTGGTCCAGTGTGCCTGTGCCTTACTGGAAAGAGGAGGAGGACACCACAGACACAGCCCCCCACCCACCTGAGACAAGAACTGTGGAAGACATTCCTAACCCACAAGTGACAGTACAGTACCACCTCCGCTGTGTCCCTTCAAGTTGGTCAAAGTCAGATGGGCAGTTACTCCTGACCCCTAGGGTTAGGGCCCTCAGCCACCCCACAGCCACAGCTCATGATAGCAAGTAGTCCTGCATCTCATTTCTTCTCCAGGAATCTGAAGGCAAGGCTCCGGGAAGCTGAGATCATAACAATTCATTGGAATTGACGCCTTAAGCATGTACTATGCGAAAGGCTCCTTCCAAGGGTTCTAGACCACAGATTATGGTCTCTATGCAACTCACATTCCAGGATACTGAAGATAGCCAGGCTCAGAAAGACAGGTTCTACACAGTAAACCAACAGGGAGCCACAAGGGGGTGGGGTGGGGAGATAGCTTAGACAGCAAGAGACAGGGCTCCTTAAATGATAAGTTGGGGGCCAGCGTGTCCCAATCAAAGGCAGCACAGAGAGCAGAAGCCCTGCATTCCACTGCATTCTCAGGAAGTCCTTACCAACCCACGTGTGCTGACTGTGTTGGGTAGAGAGCATTAAGCTGTCCCAAGGAAGGGAGAGAGCAGAGCTGGGATTAGCAAGGGGAATCAGGAAACATACCTGCAGGAAAACATCAACCATGACTTCCCTCGCCCTTCATCCAGGCTACAGGATGAACAGGAGGCTGAGACAAGATACTATTCCAGGGCCCTAACCAGCAGCTGACTGTGCGGGATGCAGATATTCACAGCCAACCACTGAACTGAGGTCAGGGACCCCTAGGGAAGAGTTAGGAGAAGGACTGAAGGAGATGGTAACCCCATAGGAAGAACAACAATATCAACCAACCCAGACCCCTGGAAGCTCCCAGGGACTAAGCCACCAATCACAGAGCACACATGGGCTGGCCTGAGACACTCTCCTTCCCCCACCCAACACCCTGCACATATGTGGCAGAGGACTGCATTTTCTGACCTCAGTGGGAGAGGATGCACCTAATCCTGTAGAGACATGATGCCCCAGGACGGGGGATGCGCCTCTCAGAGACAAAGGAGGCAGGGGAGGGATGAAGCACTATGGGACAGAGTACCGGGAAGGGGAGCAACGTCTGGAATGTAAATAAATAAAATTATTAATTAAAAAAATACTACTTCATGGTGGGTAGAGAGGTGACTTGGCTGTGATTCCCAGCACACACATGGCAACTCACACAGGGCTACACCTCCAGTTCCAGGGGATCTAATGTCCTCTTCTGGCTTCTACAGGCAATGCACATACATACCACATGTAGTGCACAGACATACATGTAGACAAAATACCCATACACATTTAAAGGCAACAACAACAAAACAAGATCCTAACTCAAATGAGAACATGACCAAGATGGAAGGACTGCTCAACTAGAGCAAACTCACCCCGAACCCCAGGCTCTCAGACACGGAGTTCCCACACACCAAAGGGAAGAAAATACCAAGTAAGAGTCTCTTCTGTCAAATGCTATAAAACTGGGTTTAGGACACGAGATTCAAGTCATTTTATCTCTCCTGCCTGGTTAAGACTTTTATGCAAATGTTTTACACACACACACACACACACAA
This sequence comes from Mus caroli, assembly GCF_978045245.1. Classification (NCBI taxonomy): domain Eukaryota; kingdom Metazoa; phylum Chordata; class Mammalia; order Rodentia; family Muridae; genus Mus; species Mus caroli. Next base: position 115,766,781 of record NW_028227267.1, read on the forward strand.
ACACACACGCTAAAGCCCTTATTCGAACAAAGGCTCTCTTTGGAGCAGCGCTCTTCCCTCCCCTTCCTTCATTACCTGTGTGCAGGTTTTTCAGACTACGCAGCTGAGAGGTTGGACCCCAGCCAAGGGGAAATGGCAGTCACAACCTGCATTACAATAAAATCTAAATACACTTATTGTCTGCCTTTGTTTGCCCTCCCAGGAACACTCTCTTGATCAAAAGGGCAGCTAGCCTTGTCTGGACACTTGCACTGGAGTGTGGTCTCCTTCTTTTTTGAACACAAACTTACTCCTAACATCGGAATTCACTGCCCAACTCTGCCTCCTGAGCAGACCCCAAGGCTTCAGGAGTCTCCCAGATCCAGTGTCTCATACTGCCCACCGCAGGACATAGGCAAGTGTTGGCACCAAACATGTCACCCCAACAGAACAGCCAGGTGGTTCAGCTAACTAAGAACACAGAGACCTGCGGACAACCTGGACACTTGGCAGTTCCCCTGAGTTTGGCTGAGCACTATGCTTGCCGGGCCTCTGGCCTCTAAAGCCAGCTGCTCACTTCTAACCACTGGCTAAACTCACCCCCTCCCACCCCCAACCCCCACCCCACCCCCTGGCTCCAGAAGACAGGACTACACATGGATGTCTTAGGTACCTGTCAACAACCCCACCACCACCCCCATGTTCCATTTGAACCTCACAACTGACCAATTCAGATGACTACTATAAACAGCCAGCCATTATCCTACATAAAAAAGCAATGGTTGTATTAGTTCATTTTTGAGGATACCTGCTCAAAAAGCAGTAAGTTGCCATTTATTGTTAACCCTGGTAAAGCATATATCAGATATCTACATTATCCCGTCTACAGGTCAGGATGCAAGCCCCAAAAGCCAAGGATTCTTGGCAAGGACACTCCCAAGTACACCTGGGTCACCTGGTAGGAGGGAGAGGATTTTTAACAGAGTAAGGGAAAGCTGGTCCACACCTTTAACCCCAGCAGTTAGGAAGTGACGGCAAAAAGATCAAGTCAAAGCCAGGCTCAGCTACATATCAAGCTCATGGCCAGCCTAGAAGACATAGAGAGGAGGAAAGGGGGAGGGAGGGAGGGAGGGAGGGAGGGAGGGAGGGAGGGAAGGAGGGAGGGAGGGAAGGAGGGAGGGAGGGAGTGGGAGGGAGGGAGGTTAGCTCTCATATCAGGTAACCATCCATTCCCATGGTCCTTGGATTTCATGGTCAATCAGGGCAGGATTGTCTTCCTCCTTTGTGGGGAAGGAGCAAGGGGAGAGAGGCTGTCGAGGTGACCACTTCCTTTTAAAAGGAGTAGTAATGGTTGGGGTATGGCTCCGTGGCAGGGTGCTCTGCCAGCATTCGGGAGTCTGTAGGTATAATTCCTAACACACACACACAGCATGAGCATCACATAAGAACACAAACCCACAGGAGACTCCGGTACAGAAAGCACTAACCCTTCCCCCTATCATCAAAACAGATGCCAAATCTCTAAGGAATCTGGCAACGGGTGAGGAATTGAGTTTGGCTGTTTGTGCATTGTGGTGTGTATGCTTCAGGAACTGCACTTTGGGGGGACCTGGGGCAGGCAAGCACATCTTGTACACAGTAAACCACCACATCCCACAGGAAGCTGTTCCCTGACTGTACAGACTGTGCATGAAGCCCACTCATAAGCACGTCTCTCTCCCAGCCTTGGACTTGGAGCTGCTGCAGCTGGGAACTGGGCACCCCACCCATCCCTTTTGTTCAGGTTGCGGCTGGTAGCACCTCACCCTCTGTGCCACAGCGCACGGTGTCCTCAGCTGGAGACAGAAGACTGCTGTCCGTGGCAAACCACTAACCAGGTTACGGGTGGCACTCTCCCTTCCCTTAGGAAAGCTGTCTGCAAGGTCTGCATCCCTTACAGATCTCAGAAGCCACTCCCGCAGGGTAAGACACCTCTGACTTTGGAGTAAAGGTGACCCACAACCTAAAGCCCAGACAGCCTCAACGGGCACGGGTTTTTGTGGATGTTGGAACACGGGGTCAATTTGCTGGGTGTGAAGGAAGGAAAAATGATTTGTTTGTTTGTTTGCTTGTTTGTTTATATGAGTACACTGTAGCTATACAGATGGTTGTGAGCCTTCATTTGGTTGTTGGGGATTGAATTTAGGACCTCTGCTCTCTCTGGTCAACTCCACTCGCTCAGTCCCCCCTGCTCCCTCTGGCCCAGAGATTTATTTATTATTATACTTAAGTACATTGTAGCTGTCTTCTGACACACCAGAAGAGGGTGTCAGATCTCATTACTGGTGGTTGTGAGCCACCATGTGGTTGCTGGGAATTGAACTCAGGACCTTCAGCAGAAGCAGTCAGTGCTCTTAACCTCTGAGCCATCTCGCCAGCCTGAAGGGAGGAAGGAAGAAAGAAAGAAAAAAAGCGTACAGAGACAGGAGACGCCTGTGTCAGAGAAGGCCTACGGAAGTAAGGCCCAGGGAGGAAGTCTGGGCTGAACTTGCCCACTGCCAGTGCCAGTTCCTGGGGAGCTACAGGACGCACAGGGCCAAGCTGCTTCTTGCCTAAGACTCCAAACTACTCCTCAGGAAGGACACTGCAGGCACCACACTTGCTACTGGGATCCTTAAAATTTTCATTCAAGTTCAGCTTTCTCTTCCCTTGAAATGCTTACCAGGAAATGGATCTACGTACCCGAGAGAGAAGAAATGAAATGCACACTGAGTGTTTTTCTGGAGACCCTAAAAGAGTTGCATCTGGCAGCCTTCCACAGAGACTCACAATGGCTTCAGGGTCATCTAAAGTTGGCCAGTCAAGGTTTGAAGGGACCATCAAAAAACCATCATGGCTGCCGGCCTTCCCTGAATCCTGATAAAGTTCAGTGCTAGCTGACACTTAAGCACCGTGTTTTGCCCTTAAAAGAAGTCAATTCCCAGAAATCAAAGGCCATTAACTCCCTCTCCCATGCCCCTAAGCTAGCTGCTCTGTGGGAAATCCCTTCCGGCTGCACCTTATCCTTCCTGGAAGGGACTCTTAGAAAATGAAACTCCTCCTCACAAGTAAGGAATCCCTCCCAAGGAGCAGAGAGGCTGAGGCTGCTTTGTGGAATTTCCCTTCAAAAGCCTTCATCTTACTAGCTGGACAGTTGGCAGCAGAAGTGGCCAGCCATCCACCCGAGAGAGGGAAGAAGAGAGATCCTGATTTGGCTTAACCCAAGGGACTAATCTTGCCTTTACAAACTTTCAGGAAAAACAAGTACTGTGTTATATACTTAAAGGAGCAGAGGACAGAGGATTTGGAGGCAGCCAAAGAGCACAATGGAGCCCTCTCTCTCTCTCTCTCTCTCTCTCTCTCTCTCTCTCTCTCTCTCTCTCTCTCTCTTTCTTTCGTCACTGCTAATATCGGATCCCCCAAGGACTTGGCTGGGGTTTTCCCCAAAGCAAACCAGTCTGGGGCATTTGCATGTTGAAGAGAAACTGCCTGGAAGAACACAAAAAAGCATACACCGGACAGCCTCCTGCCAAAGACACAGGACACGCCCCACAGGCGCCGGGGGACCAGGACCAACAATAACAGTGACCCAAGTTCAAAAGCTATAATTTGCTTAGAACACTGAGACTGCTTGTCCAGAGACGTAGCATGCTTTCCTGCTTCAGTTTAATCCACAACAGCGTCCTGAAGGGTGGATGGGAGTCGGTTCCACATCGGAAGACATTCTGGAATTACAGCTGAACCTGACTCGTGAACTCTGAAGGGAAAGGGAAGAGAAGCTGTGTTGGTGAGAGCTGCCGAGACAGAGGGAGAATCTCGGGCAAGCTCAGCGGACAGCGGGCAGGTCAGAACAACAGCCCCAGCTAAGGACAACGGGACACTTCATGTGTCTGTGGCTTCTGGGAGGCATGTGGATTCCATTCATCTGCCCTGGCTACTGTGAACTACAGTCCAAGTGGCTGCAAACGAAGAGAGAATTACTCCCTCCCAGTTGTAGAAGCTGGAAAAGCAAGAAGAAGGTGGCATCTGAGCTGGTTTCTTCAGAGGCCTCTACTTCCTGTTAGGTGTGGTCCCCCCCCCCCACCACCACCCCTGCACTCCCACCCCAACCCAGCATCTTGACGTGATCCTCTCTGATTCCCGGCATCCAAATAAATGTCCACGGTATGGAGTGTCCACAAATACAAAGAGGAAATCTGGACACTAACCTTGAGTTAAAGTTTATCCCAATCAGACAATTCACTCTTAATTACTACCTATTTTAGAGATCTTATCTCAAAGTACAATCACAGTCTACAATACGAGGGGGCTAGGCATTCAACTTAATGGGTTCTGGGAGTCCCCTGTCCCACAGAATAACAAGCGGCAAGGGAGACGGAGCCAGGTCTATGGAGGAGGAGGGAGCAGACTCCGTGGATAGAAGACGGGAAGACAGGTGACCAGGGGTCCTCAGAGGCACCTTCTCACAGCAGAGGGGCCTGCTTGGTGTCGCTATGGTCCATCATGGTCCCTAAACCAGTTAAATAGGTCTCCACCGTGACGGGCGGCTTTGTTGCTTTTTAGTGGCTAGCGAGAGGCTATCAGTGTGGCACAGGTGTGACAGTCTCGTCCTTTGGAAGTTCCACCTGTTAGCATGTGCGTAAAGCAAGTGCTGTGCAGCAGAGAGGAAAATACGGAAAATAATTGATTAATTATGTGGCATTTTGTAAGGTGTGTGTGTGTGTGTGTATGTGTGTGTGTGTGTGTGCATGATTCTACCAAGTGCTTATTTAATGCCCAGCTGTGAGGTCATCAAAGCAGGTTGTGACTCAGTTGGAGGCCCTCATTGCCGCCACAAGGGCAGCCATTTTTAGTTAAGAGGAGAGGGCGTGGGGGGCGGGGAGGGACTGAGGGAAAAGAGCAGATGAAGGAAAGCTTTCTCTTTTTTAAAAACATGTATTCATTTAAAATAAATCTTATGTGGTGGGAGTGGAGGTCAAAGAGCAACCTCAAGAGTCAGTTCTCTCTCTCCATGGCGGGTCCTGGACACCATGTGGGGATCTGTTGTTGTTGTTGTTGTTATTTTTTGTTTTGTTTTAGTGATTGTTTTTGTTTGGGTATTGTTTTGTTTTGAGACAAAAATCTTGTGCCTCCAGGTGCTGGAATTGTAAGCATGCCCCACACCTGCTTTGCTTCTGTGAAACTTTCAGAACGGTATCAAAGCTCTCAGTGCACTGCCTTCTGCGGCTCCTCAACGTTCCGGGTGTGCAGCAATCTCCTGGGAGACGGACCACAGTCTGGGGCCCCACACCCAGAGCCCAGCTCCCCCACCAGCCTTACAGCCTCAGCATCTGCCCGCCTTTCCTGTGCCAGAAGTTCTCTGAGAGCCATCGCTGAGGAGCCTATACCTCCAGGTCCAATATAATAGCCCTAATTACATGGGACCACAGCAGAGACCGACAGTGGTGTGCTCAACGCTGAAAGAGACGCTCCGATCCCCCTCCCTTAATTTCAAAATGCTCTGATCTTGAGGACAAGGGACTTACTTCTTCACAGCCCCGCTAAGTGGCTACATCCTCTCCATGGTCTGAGGCCTTTTCCAGGCTGGGTCTTAAGAGAACCCGCCCACTACTCCTGGTCACCCTCCCTCGGACATCTCTCACCAAGAGCAAGCTTTCCGGTGTTTGTGTCCACTTTTCCTCTATCAGGCCAGCAAGTGTCCAGGGTCTGCCCCACATCTCATGCAGACAAGCAGTAGATTAGATTCACTTCAAGATCTCCAGGTCTGGGAGAGTTGGGTCTTGCTCTGCTGCAGTTTGGCTGTGACCCCGGGCAAAGGTCTTAACATCTCCAGCGTCGTGAGCATTAACCTCTGACTTGGCACTGGGGTAATGGACATTGTTATGAAAGAGGTGAGCCAGCTCAGACCCTGCTGGCACCACAGGTGGCTCACTCGCTCTGCTGCAACTCAGTTTTCCCTTTGGGTTAGTACGCTGGGGTAAGGGGGTGGTTAAACCTGGACACCACGATGCACTTCAGCAGAGGAGGCTGGGCCTGAGCGGACTGTTGCTCACAGTCTGCTTCACCCTGGAAAAGAGCAGTATTCACCACTCCAAAGGCTGGTGGTAGAGGTTACTATGTAAATATTTAGAAGACGCTTACATAGCCCCTACCTAAAATGTGGTTCCCCTGGACAGTGGGATTTCATCCAGCTAAAAAAAGACAAAATAAATCATGAAGTTTTCGGGAAAATGGATGGGTCTGACTATATTTTATTTAGGTATCCCAGACCCAGAAAGAAAAATACATTGCTTTAGTTTGCTTCTGTTACTTTAACTAAATACTATGACCGAAAGCAACTTGGGGGAGAAAAGGTTTGATTCGGCGTACAGGTTAGAGTCCAGCATGGAGGGACATCAAGACAAGAGTGTCCTAGGGCAACACTGGAGGGACACTGCTTACAGGTTTGCTCAGTTTCCTTTCTTATTACAACCCAGGCCCACCTGCCTAGGGACAGTACCGCCCACAGCGGGCTGGGCCCCCACGCCCTCAACTACTGTAAAGGAAATGTCCCACAGGCATGCCTCCTGGCCAACCAGATGAGGGCAATTCCTCACTTGAGATTCCCTCCTTCCAGGTGAGTCAGGTTGACACGTGATGCCAACTGTAATGCACACATGAATGCAGATCCCAGCTTTACATCTTTCTATATGTGCACGTGTAGGATAGAGTGTGAGCAGAGGCCCAAACCTAGAAAGAGGACTATGAGATGGAGGGAAAGGTCTGGGGAGGGTAACGTGGAAATGGGACAGCAGGGAACAGAGACAAGGCGGGGACAAGGAGGCACAGAGAGAGGTATGGATGGGTGAATATGACTAATGACACTTATTGTCAATGTTGATTTAAAAAATAGAAGTAGGAACTCAACAAATAAATAGCTAAAGGAGGGGGGGAAGGGACTGAAAGAAAAAGGTAAGTTAAACAGCTCCTACCAATAGTGAGCTCTACGCAAGGAAAAGGAAACAGACACCAGCTTCCCCAAACGCAGCCCCCGACTGGGCAGGTCCACAAGACTGAGTAAGACAGGGCGTGGGCATCTCCAGCCGCATTTCAGCAGTGACAGTAAGAGGCAGGAGCCCTGGACACAGAGCCTGTGCACTGAAGGAATGGTCAGCAAAGGTTGGGAGTGACTGGGAAACCTCACAGCCACTCCTAGGAGCTACAGGATCAGACAGGGCATGCTACCTGGGGCTCATGCCACTGAGCACATCAAATCTCAATGGAGATGGTATCAGAAGCCTCAAGGCTGACTGTGTAAAGATAAGGCCTGAGGTGTGAAGGGGAAGATGGATCACTCAGGGAACAGCTGCAGTCGAGAGGTGGCGATGGACTATGGGCTAGTCCTGCATTCAGACAACAGGGAGGCGTGGTTGCCAGGTGCCAGGTGCGACTCAGCTTGAGGAAGCAGGAAGTTGCCCAGCAGAAGTCAAATGGTGGAGACCGGCTCACTTTACAGCCGGCCCGGAATGGAGTAGGTGTTGGGTTGCCATGATGCCAGCTCTAGACTGGTTTTCCTTCTCCCTCTGTTACCTCAGCCAAGCCCACGGATGGCGATACCACGCGGAAGGTAACCACACGTCTGGGAATGCCTGCCCCCAGAGACACAACCACAGGGGTCTCCCCGATCTCGGTAACTTAAAATCCAGTCAAGTTGACAGTGAAGGTTAGGTATATTCTCACAAAGAGTTTTCCACAAGAGTCTTCCGGCGTGGTCCCGTAATTGTCCGGGAGAACTCTGTGTCTCCTAGCTCGGGTTTGGCACATGACACCATCGAGCTCCTCGCGCCTACGGACAGGGAGCAGCCATTCTAAATCCAAACAGCCCAGATTAAAACTAAAATAATCCTTGGCGATTGCCGACACAGCACAGGATAGGTAAGTGGCTCAACTGCGTACTGAGAGATAAACGAGGGAACACTAGTCTCTGACCCCAGAGAGTTAATCTCTACATAGGAGGTATTTTCTTGGTAGGTCTCAAAGATTCCAAAAAAGGCTCCGTCACCTGAGGCAGTTAAGAGGATTCATACAATGCCACCTGCCACCTGGCAAGCCTCCGTGTTGTATGAATGCAGGAGGGGCCTGGTTGTGACAGATGGGTTGGTCCATTGCCACCTCTTGACTGAGGATCTAGGTCAGTGGTGGAGGGCTTGTCTAGAATGCACAAGGCCCTGGGTTCAAATCACAGCACCACATCAAAGCGGAAAAGGAAGTTAATTTTGCAGCAATCCTTCCTACGCACCTGCACGTACTCTACCAGGCTGACACCTGTTAGGACGGCAGGGTCGGTCTTACAATGGAAAACCCGGAAGGTCCAACAGAGCGCCTCCAAATACCCTTGGCGTCTAGAGGCCAAGCATACCAGCTTAAACAGGAAATCGGCTCCCTTCTGTTATTTAAAACAGGACAAAGAGCTGGGCTGGAGATGTACACAAAGGTAGGCAGATCCAGTGAATTCAAGGTCAGTCTGATCTCCACAGTGAGGGAGTTCCGGGATAGCCAGGGCTGTGCTCAGAGACCCACTAGTGAGAATGAAGGAATGAATGAATGAATAAAAATAAATAAATAAGTAAATAAATAGATCTCACTTGAATTTTTTTCTTTAGATTTATTTATTATTATATGTAAGTACTCTGTAGCTGTCTTCAGACGCACCAGAAGAGGGCGTCAGACCTTATTACGGACGGTTGTGAGCCACCATGTGGTATTGGAATTTGAACTCAGGACCTTTGGAAGAGCAGTCAGTGCTCTTAACCGCTGAGCCATCTCTCCAGCCCTCTCACTTGAATTCTAATATATACATTTTAAAAGAATGAAACAAACAAACAAACAAAAAACAACCAGGGCAGGAGAGATGGCCCAGCAGTGGGGAGTCTGTGCTGCTCACGCAGAGGACAGGAATTGAGGGGCCCAGCAGGAATCCACACCCCTGGCTTCTCAGGCACCAGCACTCACGTGCACATTATCTATTCACAGAAGCACATAAGTACACATAATTTAAAAAAAGAAAAAATGCAGGGTGTTGGTGGTGCACACCTTTAATCCCAGAACTCCGGAGGCAGAGGCAAGTGAATCTCTAAGAGTTTGATTCCGGCCTGGTCTTCACAGTGAGTTCCAGGACAGCCACAGCTACATAGAGAAACCCTGTCTCAAGAAACAAAAACAAAAACACACTAACAAAAATAATAATTTAAAAAAAACAAATCTTTTAACACATAAACGTCAAACAGGATGCACGCCTTGCATACAGTCTTGTGCACACGGGCTGGCTGGTGAAGAGTCCTTGAAGAGGCGACATTAACAGGGCTGGCCAGTTAGATCCCAGTCACATCCTGACTGACACTCCATAAAGACCTACAGACTAAGAGCCATGTATTCAATGAGCAATTTTATGCTCGTTTTACATAAGAAAATTTATATATTTTTGCATAGCTGGCACTTCCTCTCCACCAAGCTCCCTCCAACTTTGGTCTCTATCCATTTACTGCGACCGTCACGTAGAAATAGGAATACAGGCTGAGGGTATGATCACAGAAACACAGATTCCAGTGCATGCTCTCCGGTTAGTAACCCGACTCAGCTCCTAGCTTCATCTTGCCCACCGGATGTTTCCTGGTCTCTCTAGCCTCCCTTTCCTCACTGTGTGTAGGAGCCATTCTCCACAAAATGTTCCTATAAGGATCAAATAGCCCACCATCCCCAAGACCCCCGCCCCCCCACTGCCACCTACTGAGCAACACAGGGCTAAGCTCTGCGCAGCCACAGTCCCCACACCTTGAGGTAGGCAAGTCCTGGGAGAGTGGGAACTGAGATGGAATGGGGGGTGAGGGTGACTCAGAGAAGCTCACTGACTCAGGGGAGGCTGTAGCCTGTGGTTCTTGGCTTTTGCTGTCCATCAGAAACCGAAGGAGCCTTTTAAAATTATTTTACACCTAAGTGATACTTCCCAAAATTAGGATTCAAACTAGCCTGGGGATGTGCTAGCCTTGGGTTTTTCTTCAGTTTTCTTTTGTTATGGTTGGTTTTGGCTACCCAGGAAGTTCAGCCTCAGAGCGGACTGCCAGTGTCAACTAGAAAGAACTTAATGGGGGGCTGGAGCTGCAGTTTGGTACAGAGCGTGCCATTAGCTTATGTGAAGCCCTCGGTTCAATCCTATTGCCACCAAAACGTTAAAGGAAATGTAGCAACAGGCTGGTAGCCTTCAGAGAAATAATTTCCACCTGCTGGGCGTAGAAGTAGACCTTGGTAATACCACAAGGTAGCTCGAGGCCAGCCTGGGCAGATAAGACCCTATCTCAAAAACCTAGACAAGAAGAAATAATTTCCATCAGTAGACAATGGAAGAAAACAATCTGAGGATCTGAAACCCAACACCAACAACCAGCCTCTATTTGTACAAAGTAAATCCTGCCAACACGCCAACCACTTTCCTCATAGGGAATGACCAACCAGGAGACCCGATACCTCTGGACTCCCACGGGGCAGGTGATGTGATCTCTCCTGACACTTGTGGAAAATGTAATCTCCCCTACAGTGCTGGCAAGTGGCTTGTCACACCTTGGGGGACATTCTCCAAACCTGTTCCTTTCTAGTCAGTCCTCCAACTAAAACCTTTGAATGGCAGCAACAAGCTGCTCAGCTCTGATATCAATGCGATGAACAAAAACAGAGATGAAGCAGGATATTATGTGAGGACAAACCCTGTAGACTGAGCAGCCAGTGAACTGTTCCACAGATCTGCACACTCTGCTAACCATGCCCTCTGACCGTTCCTCCTTCGCCACCTCACTCAGCAGCATCTCCATCCTGCCCTCGGAGACACCCTGGAACCTCTTCCTGTTGGGTCCTGAAATAAATCTGGCATCAGACCTCCCGGCTCAATGATCAAAAATAAGAGGATGACATGTACAAATAAGACGAGTCCTTCGCTGCAAGAGAGACTGCGCGCAGCAGAGCCTGGAGGACGCACCGTGTACGCTCTGCAGAAAGTGACTGGCAGAGCCTGCTCTAAGCCACAGCTTAACTGTGGGTCACAGCCCCATCTGGAGTCACAGAACTGAATGTGAATTATGGTTTGTTCTTCAGAGCAACGGGAGGAGGCAGGGGAGGTTTTTTGAGCAGGATGACCCCAGTTTGTTTTACAGTGATTTTCCTTCCATCTAAATTTTAAAAAGAAAAGACTAAAGCCACAGCCAGGCTTGAGGAGTTTCACTGAGGATCCCCAACAACATTTGGTGAGCGTGTGAATGAATCGGTGGATGCACAGGCATGCCTAAAGTCCAACCGTAGAATCTGATGCCAGAGGTTATGGTTTAAACAAGGATGACCGGAGAGTTTATGCCTTAATAACTAGACAGATGATGGTGCTAACAACCAAAGAGCAATTCAACCTTACAGATGGACGGGAGGGGTCCTAGTCAGGGTTTCTACTGCTGTGATAAAACATGAAACTTGGAGAGGAAGGGCTGTGTTTAGTTTATGCTTCCACATCTCTGTTCAGGGCTGAAGAAGTCAGGACAGAAACTAATACAGGGCAGGAACCTGGAGGCAGAGGCTGATGCAGAGGCCATCAGGGAATGCTGCTTACTGGCTTGCTCAGTCTGCTTTCTTATAGAACCCGGGACCATCAGCCTAGGAATAGCAGCACCCACAATGGGCTGGGCTCTCCCCTGCCCATCACTAATGAAGAAAATGCCCTATAGGCTAGCCCACAGCCTGACCTTAATCTCCATTAAGGTCATTTTCTCTACTGGGACTCCCTCGTCTCTGATGACTACAACATGTGTCAGTCAGGTTGACATAAAACAAGCCAGCACAGGAGGAAACATGCTGAAGATGAACACACATGTGAAAAACATACTCATTCACTAACAACCAAGAGGCCTGCGTGATCAAGTCAGCACACGCGCGCGCACGCGCACACACACACGCACACACACACATTCATCCAGCCAGCCAACGTTTCTACCAACCCAGCAGAGCCCAGCAGGCAGACAGATACTGAGCGAGCGCCTCTGTTTTCGATGGGGCACACCTATGACATGTTTTGATGATCCAGATAGCATCTCAGCTGTGACACACCCACCCCCCAAGCTACGAGGTTCCTGAGGCATTTCCCAACCCCTCCGGACCTCAATCTGTCTCCCCTAAAGAAGGGTGATAATGTCTGCCTGAGAGATTGAGAGTTAAACTTCTGGCAGATAACAAACTGAATGGAACAAAATGTATAATGTGCTAGTGATCACCATTCTTAAAGCTCAAGGTCCTCCGAGGATATGAGAAGCAGTAGCCAGCAAAAGAGATCCCCAGGACCCACCCAGACTCACTAGGGCCAGAGTTTCTGAGGACTCACAGCGGGGACACCACAAGAGACCCATGATCTACAGTTTCAAAACCATGTCCGAGACCATTACTGAGGCAGGTAAATATGACATTTACTACCCAGGCATGAAACTCCCACCCTGATGACTTCTGCATCCTGCGGTTTTCTTGTGTTACGGCGCACTGTGAAGATTTCTTTAAAAGGTTAATCTTTAAGTGAGTCTGAAACTTTCCTTTCTACTCTGGTGGGCAGGAGGGGTTTTGTTTGTTTGTTTGTTTGTTTGTTTGTTCATTCCAGAAACCTGGCACTCTGCCTAATACCAGCAAGGCCATGAGATGGCTCAGCAGATAAAGGTGCTTGCCACCAAGTCTGATGACTTCCGTGAGGTTCAACCCCAGACTCACTGAGCAGACAGAGAGATTTCCTCTGACTTCCACACAGGTACCATAGCAGGAGTGTGTGTGTGTGTGTGTGTGTGTGTGTGTGTGTGTGTGTGTGTGTGTGTTTGTTATGGGTTGTAGGTTGAGTTGTGCATATGTGTAGTATGTGTCCATGTATATGTGTACGTGTGTTGTATATGAGGGAATGTTGTCTGTGTGTGCTACTGAGTGTATGGGGGGGTTCAAATATATGTGTGTGCATGTGCATATGTGTGGTAGTGTGAGTGTATGCTCATGGGTGTATGAGTGTTTTTATACTCATGTGTGTATGTTTGTGTGCTCATATGTGTATATGTGTATTTCTGCATGTGTGTGTTTGTACATATGTGTGTAATGTATGTGTGTGGTGGGGGAGTGTGCAAGTGTGATAATAAAAATACTCAAAATATGGTACCACAATGCCTCTGGTTAAAATTAAACACTACCAAGCAAGATATAGTTCACACCTATAATCCTAGTACTCAAGACAGTGAGCTGGGAGAGTTCTCTACCCAAAGCTTGGGCTAAAGAATGACCCTGTCTCACAGAATAAAATGAATAAATAAATACTGGGCACTTCTGTGCTGTGATGGAGCGCCCCTCAGCCAACCTTCCTAAGCCATCTGCATTTCTACCCTCAAGTCATAGCTGTTCTCAGCCCAGTCCCCAGAGTCTGTCCTGTCACATGGCTTTGCAGCACGACATCTCTGAGCAGAGACACTGCCAGCTATAGAACAAGGACTTAACTACTCTCTGGGGCCAGATGCGTCAGTCCCCTGGAGTCCCTCGACACTGGCACCCTGGGAAAGCACCTCTCTGGTTACCTTCCATCTGCTGCTGCAATCCCAAGACCTCCTGGATAGGAGGAGGCCTGGCCTAGGAATACAGAGGACACCCACAGGCCTTCCTGGACGTTGGTGACAACACCAGGGGGCAGCAGGGAGAAGGACACCCTTGGAAGAGACTGGGGCTTGGACATTCTCATAGCCAGCTAGACACAGTATTCCATTCATTCATTCATTCATCCATTCATTCATTTGTTTGTTTCCAGGCAGGTTTTCTCTGTGTAATAACCCTGGTTTTCCTGGAGCTCTCTCTATAGACCAGGCTGGACTCCAACTCACAGACATCCACCTGCCTCTAACTCCAGGGTACTAGAACTAAAGATGTGCAGTCAGCCACAGCCTGGCTGGACACAGTATTTCACAAGTTATACAATTTGTTTCTAATGACCGTATGACAAACTGCTCAATAAACAGTGGTAAGAAAATGTGCTGTGTTGAAAACAAAACAAAACAAAACTGGTGCCTATTTTACATCAGCTGCAAAAAAGAAACCCTAGCATCCTTTGTCATTAACACAATAGCTAAAAAAATATGCACAGGGAATCTAGATGATCCTGGGAGGGAGAGAGAGAGCTCTGGATGGGGCTGGAGGTATGGGCAGTGGTAGTGTGCATGTTTAATCTATACAGTGCCTTACTCCAATCCCCAACACCAACAGCCTGAGAAAGGGGAGGGGGACACCAAAAGATATGGCCATGGACACATACTATGTAACTGTAAATGCACTGTGTTCAGCAACAGCAAAAGGCCTGGAAAATTACACTCAGAAAATATCATGTCTTAAAGGCAACAGTGTAAAGTCCACCATATCAGCTAAAGGATCCATGACAGATTACAGTTTTACTTAATGTCAGTGTGCTCCTGCCAACGTGTGCACTGAAAGAACACATGCGTGCAAGAGACAGCCACAACACCAGCAGGTGTCCTAGGCTGATAGACTGCCCACGACCAAACTGTATTACAATTTCACCCAAATCCTAGAGAGGCATACTGCATGGGCTGTGATCATCTGGCTGGGCAACTACCAACTCAAGAGTCTAGAAAACAGACACAGAGTGGGCGGAAAAACAAACGCCCCACAAAGAAAGTAAAAAATCCGGGCTTGCTCTATAAGGCAGGCGACTGCAGGAGGGAACTCTCTTGGCCTTCCCGTCTGCAGCAAGACAGCTGCAAGAGAGAGAGAGAGAAATGACACACTGGGTAAGCAGGCCACGGGTGACTTCACCAAGTCACAGCCCTCCTGCAAACTGTAACACTGGAAAGCCAAGGCTAACAGGAGGTGTGCCATAGTGCAGTAGGCCAGCCTCAGCCTTCATCAGCATCACTCGGGCCCCTGTGAAAAGCATGTACCCCCATGCTTCTGACTGTGCTGGGTCAGTCTGCAGGGACACTGGAGATCCTGCGTCTTCTGATAAGCTCCCAGGTGATGCTGATGCTGCCCTTCTGACTGTCCTGCTGTGAGAGCTGATACCATGGTGACCAAAGATGCTTCACGCGCATCCTCAGCGACAGGAATTGTAATAGCATCCTTGAGAAACTCGACCTGTAAGAAGGGGAGCAATCCTTCTTCATGCATGGGAGGACCAACTGCAAAGTACAGTGGCTCCTGAGAGCCAGGTTTGGATCCCGCTGGACGCCAGTAGCTTTGCCATCCTAGACAGGTTAGTCAAAGTACCTCAGCTTGAGCCCCTTCACAAGGGATAAACTAGAGGCAATAGCTAATTTCTCACCAACTGGGAAGTGGAAATGGGACTCACCCCAGATAGCAATGTAAAATAATTACCCTTTTTTTTATTTTAAAGTCTATCTATAAGCCTTACTGTAACACAATGTAGACCAGGCTGGCCTCGAACTCAGGGGTCCACCTGCCTCTGCCTACTCAGTGCTGGTATTGACAGCTAAAAGGCTATGACACCACACTCAGTTATTCCGTACATCGTTTAAGACCGTGTATTGACAGATGTGGTGGCTCATACCTATAATCCCAGCACTGTGGAAACCGAGGCTGTAAGGAGGATTGCTGTGCATTTGAGGACTTCCAGACCAGCCCATGCTACAGGGTGAGGCTGTCTCAAGCAAACAAACAACAACCGATTGTGCCTTGCTACCTTATCCTAGCTGGTCTCAGCTCCATAGCTGCTCAAGTCATCCTCCCACCTTAGCCTTCCAAGAGACTGGGACTGGAGGTCTGTGCCACCCACACCGAGCTCTCGCTTCACCTCCATTCTAAAAGTCCGCTCACAGGAAAATCATCAGGAGTTCTGTGTATTGCCAAAAGCTCAGGAGACCAAGACAGCCCACCCGCTTTGAGTTATTTTTTTTTTTAATTCATTTCACCACATTCCTTCTTCCCGCAAGCTCCTCTTGGCCGAGTGTCCAAAATCGGATCCTGCACACACTGCATCAGCAATTAAAAACATTAGTAAATGACTCTGAAACTCCCTAGGTCTTCCCATTTTAAAAAGGTAACATTAGAACGTGAGAAAGATGAAATGGCGGAGGTCAAGGAATAAAAACTATTCTAGTTAGCCAAGCGTGTGTTAGCCAGCCCAGGCTACTAGGTGGAAAACTACTTAGGAATGCATTTATCTAAACCTCTTCACCTGTTTCCTACAAAAAGAGGAGCGGGGCGGGGACCAGATCAGGGAACCCATCAGTGGTTTTAGGCATGGAAACCTTGACTCCCGTCTCTGAACACATCTTGGTAAGACCCCCCAACAGGCTTCCGAAACTCATTCCCAAGAGGGATATGGCCATCAAAGGCAGAAATGAAAAGTCCATCTAACAGGGGAAAATGTACTCCACTAAGGCTGCATTTCAGTCAAGAGGAAAACGTCATTGTTGATCTTGCTCAAGAGTAGTGTCCCCATTCGTAACTAAATAAAACATCGTAATAAAATGACCTTTTAATTCACAGCCATACTTAGGTACTAGGACACACACAGAGGGGCTAGAAAGAGAGACAGGATCCTAGAAGTTAAACTTCCTTACACACCACACACACACACACACACACACACACACACACACACACACACTGGCAATCAATGGACCTGAAAGATGTCTGGTAAGGTGTTTCAGTAGAGCTTGGCGTTCGCCCAGGACTCTAACTTCAGCTGCTTTTAGATAAGCCCATCTGTTCACTGCTGCTTAAAGAGAAATAAAGAGGTGCAGTTTGGGTGAGGGAGTTGTGCAAGCCCTGAGCCGGGATGGGAAGCGTGGGCATACAGAGCCCACCCTCCAGGGCACCCCCGCACCTCCCATGGATCCCCACGCTTTCGGGTGGGCGCCACCTGCGTCTGCCACCGGTCCCCGCGTGCCCCTCCTGGAGGAGAGCGGCACGGGCGTGGGGTGCGGGCGGGGACCGCAGGCCGCGTGGCGCACGCGCGAGAAGGAGCCCGGAGTGTGAGGCTGTGCAGGAAACGCATCCTCCGACAGTCAGGGACCGGCGCTGAGCATCGGACACGCGGCTAAGCCGACGCGGAGCATCTCGTGGACGGAGGAACGGGCCCGGACCAGGCACTCACCAGAAGAACACGCGCGAGCAGAGGTTGGCGTCCTGCAGCGGGTTGGGTTTCACCTCGGTGTGCACCGGCAGCATCTCGCCCGCAGTGCGCGCGGCCGGGCGGCGGCTCCGGGAAGCGCGGGTGAGGATGCTGGAGCTCCGGCCGCCGCGCCGGTCAGCTCGGCTGGAGCCTCGCAGGCAAGCAGCGGCTTCCGGGAACCAAGCGCCGGCCCGCCCTGACCCCGCCTCTCGGGGCTCCTCGGGGCGCCCGCTACGCGCTGTCGCCGCCGCCTCCTGGAGCCTGGGAGCGGCGTGTCTCGTGAGAGCGCAGGGGCACGGCCGCTGGGGAAACCACAGAGACCAACCGCGCGCAGGTGACCGGGGGCGGCTCGGAGAACGCGGAGCCGGGCCGGGGAGCCGCACGTGCTTGAGACCGGTTGCAAACTTTGCCGAAGTTTAAGATCAGCACCCAAGCACCACCCTGAAGGTGGCGGGGGCGGTACCGGCTGTGCCCGCCCCCGCGCTCGGAAACGCCCCCTAGGCTGTGCGCTCCTGGAGATCTGGTGAAAGCCGCCGGGCTTTGCCTGCCGTCCCCTGGCATGCTGCCCTCATCAGGACCAAATAGGGTGCTGTGGGAGATTGTTCCACCTGCAGGCCAAGAGCCGGACCTGGAACAACAGCGAGGTTTATCAGATTGCCTTTGCAGACCTTAAAGCCTTGAAGACCGTCAGGCCACCCGATATTAGGACACAAGGATTTTGGGAGATGAATAGAATGCTACCATTTCGGACGGCTTCTTGACCTTTCCTACATTGCTTGGCATGGCGGACCTGTGTAAGCAGTTGGCTGTCCTCTTAGATTAGGTAAGGGAAACCAGATAATACGCTGCCTGGCATGTTTCTTTCACCGAGCCCTGAGAGGCTCCCAGAGGATCCATGGCAAAGGGAACCGATGTTACAGGACACCTTGCTGTGCCTTTCTATAAGCCTACTCTGCTTCTAATTTACTTTTCGAAATGGTTATTACTATTTTACTGAATAAATTCAGACTCAAAAGATCTAGCTTGTCCGAGATCTTAAGGTTAGTGATGATGAAATCTGACTTGTACTCAAGTTGGCATGAGATGTGCCAGGGTGCCCCGACACAGTGAGGAAGGTATGGGTCCTGGCTCTTGGACTAGTGTTCACAAGCCCAGGGTTCTGGCGTGGCCGTGTTAACTGCCTCTGCTGCTTTGGTTCACTTCAGTGCTGGGTAAGGAAAGAAGAGCGGTTTCGAATTCATGGCCCTAGTGACAATTTCACCGGTCCTTTTGCTGTGACAAAATACTCTGACCAGAAGCAGCTTGGGTAGGAAAGAGTTTATATCAGGCTTACACTTGCAGGTAATAAACAGCCCATCTCGGAGAGAAGTCGGGCCAGGAGCTGAAGCTACAACAACCCTGTTGGCCTGTTGGTGCTGACTCCAGCCTGCATGCAGTGGGCTGGGCCCTCATGTCATCTCCAATGGGTCATTCTCTCACAGCTGCCATCAGCCAAGCCCATCTGGGCAGTTCTTTACTTGAAGTTCCTGATTTTCTGGTGACTCTAGGTTGTGTCTGGTTGACAATAAAAAAAAAAAAAAAAAAAAGCCGGGCATGGTGGCGCATGCTTTTAATCCCAGCACTCGGGAGGCAGAGGCAGGCGGATTTTCGAGTTCGAGGTCGGCCTAGTCTACAAAGTGAGTTCCAGGACAGTCAGAGCTATACAGAGAAACCCTATCTCAAAAAACCAAAAATAAATAAATAAATAAATAAATAAAAATAAAAGTCAACTAACTCAGCTTTCTTTGGTCATTTCCCATATGCGTTTATTTAAGTGTATAACGATAGTTTGTGCAGAGAGTCTTGGTGTAAAAAAGCAGTTGTTTAGAGGTCAAGTCCTATGTGGTGCCCACAGCTTTAATCCCAGTAGTTTGGAAGTGGAGACAAGAGAAACAACAACTCCAGGCCATCTTTGATGGGACAGAGAGTTCCTCGCCAGCCGGACATACATGAGAGGCCCTGTCTCAGGGAGCAAAAATAAATCAGTATAGATAAAGTAATTAGCCAGACAGCAGCCCTCGAAGTCCGAGGCAGGCAGAGATGAAGTTCGAGATCGGTGGGGTACCTACGGAGTTCTAGGTTTAACTGGATGCATGCAGAGACTGTTTCAGAGAGAAGAATTGAAACAGGGTCTCATGTGTCCCAGGGTAGCCGCTTAACTCCAGAAACCAATAACCAAGGATGGCCTTGACCCCTGATCTCTCCCTTCATCTGCCCCCCAGGTGCTGGGATCATGCCCGTTATAAATGTGTTTTTGAGCTGGGAGGACATCCCAGTAGGTAGACTGTTTGCTTTACAAGCACAATGGGCCAAATTCCTCCCACTCTCCAAAAGGCAGGCATGGTGGCACTCATTCCCTCATGGGAAGGAAGGCAAGGATTCCTGAGGCCCTTACTCTAATTCACAAGTTCCAGTGCAATTAGAAATCCTGTTTCAAACAAAGCATAGAAAGTAGATAGTATTTGAGTAGCAACAAACTTACACACACACACACACACACACACAATTATACAGATATATAATAGGTAGATATAAAATCCCAGCTACTCAGGAGGCTGAGGCAACGGAAGAATATCTTGAGTTAAGAACTCTAGGACCAACCTGAACAAACCTGTGTTTTGAAAATTAATTAATTAATTAATTAATTAAAACTCAGGAACATAAATTAGCAATATGTTGATGGTTTTGAACTGAATGAAGTTTGAGATATGGCATGTTGGGGCATTCCATGCATGTTTTCAGACTTCCCACTGCGGGAAGGGAAGTGTTTCCATTGGAACGCAGAGCTGACCTTCCAGTGGCCTCCTTCTCTATGGTTTCTCAGATAAGGCATACATAGAAATCAACAGGCCTTACCTAAAGGCCTTACCTAATTTCTGGTGCTCTTTAAAATGTCCTGCATTGTCTAGCCCAGGTGTTTGTCTGCCAGTTCTACTTCAAAGCCTGAAAGTTAGTTTGCGAAGTTAGAAATCTAGTGACTTGCCTTGTGTCTGCCCCATCCCCTGTGACAGGGGACCCTGTTGGGACTGCGATTTGGAGGCTCCAAGCCACCAAGGAGCTTAGTCCCTTCAGTGTCTACGGAGTAGCATGCTGGCTTTTCATTTTTTAAACTAAGCTATTTTGAAACTTCTTAACATTCTTTTCTGAACATTAATTAACTAATGAGACATTTGGAAGAAATCCTAAGCACCATTGTCTCAGTAAAGAGAGGGGGCTTATGGGAATGGGGTTTCCATTCTTCCTTAATCTCTGGCCTTCCTTGCTCTCACTTTTCTCTGGTCTGCAATGAGATTCTGATTCCCTGCTTTTTGCCAGGTCACTGTGAGCCTCTCAGCTCCTCACTGCATTCTGAAGGCAGTGTACAAATGAGAGGGGCTGGGATTTACAAATCCTGGGGACTGGGGTATAGTTCTTGGTGAGTGATTGCTTAGCGTGAGGCCCTGGGTTGAATCCTCAGCACCACAAAAAAAATATGGACATGTGTATGTGTACCATGTGTGCGGGTGTGTGTGGGTGTGTGGAGAGAGAGCCTGTGTGTTTTCATTTAGTGAGTGCCTCCTTTGTACTACAGTTAGGCCAAACACTAGCGAGCAAAGGTGGAAGAAGGGTCTCTATTTGCGGTTGTTTACTTGCTTGAAGTAACCCAGTATTATGAGTAAAAACAGAAACAATAACAAGTGGCAGAGGAGAAGAAACTGAACAGCGGACATCCCTGACTGAGTGGTGTAGCTGGTAGAGACTAAGGCAGGCAGGCTGTCTGTCCTTCAGAAGCTGGAGTCAGGAGTGACTCAGCAGCTCCCCTGCTGGGAACACAGCCAAGGGAAATGAAAGAGCAAGTCAGCGGGAAAGCTCACTGCTCCAGCACTCACACTACAGCAGCGTTGCTCAGAAGTGAGAGGAAGACCACAGGCCCAGGAGGGGCGCATCAGACGTGGTACGTCCATATCACAAAATGTTGGCACTTCGCAAAGAACAGATCATGCATGTGTGTTAACAACGTGAGGGAACGTGTTAACAATACCATGCTAGGGAGCTGGAGAGATGGCTCAGTGGTTAAATGCATATGTTTGGTCAGAGGACCAGGGTTCCGTTCCATGCACCCACATGTTGGCTCACAGCCATCTTTAACCCCAGTTCTAGACTCTCTTTTGATCTCTGCTGGAACTGGGCATGAGTGTGGTGTACACACATAAAGGCAAAACAATCCTATGTGTAAAGTTTAAGTTTTTAAAATACATAAGAAATTTTTTAAATGTCGGTGGGTGTTGTGGGTCTGTGTGTACCACACATACATAGGCTGTATTCTGTCTGGACTCTACCTCCACAGTTACCTGGCAACAGCCAGGTAGGCCTGGCCCACTATAGAAGGGGCTGCTTGCCCCCCACTTAATCTTACACTTTTGCCTCTTGCCCCTTGCTCCCCCTCTTTCCTCACTCCCTCCCCTCCCCCTCTTCACGTAGTCATGGCTGGCCTCTACTCTCTCCTTCTCTCTGCCTTTCTCTGCCTCTACTACTCTCTTAACTCCCCTCCCCAAGTCCTGAATAACTCTATTCTATACTATACCATCATGTGGCTGGTCCCTCAGGGGGAAGGGATGGCTTGGCATGGGCCCACCGAGGCATCCCCTTCCCCCATACCTCACCACACCCCCATAGAACATAATCATATCTCTTTATCTTTTTATAATCACAACATAGACCAAACTTGGGCCACCGAGATGGCTTAGTGGATAAAGGCACTTGCCACCAAGCCAGACAACCAGTGTTCAATTCCTAGTCCCTGCACAGCAAAGGAGAACACTATCTCACACAAGTTGTCGTCTGAGTTCCACGTGTGCACAATGACACACATGCACACACACACACCCCACAGAAACACAATAAATAAAATACAAGTTTTTACAGAGCTGTTCCAAATACCATGCCAATGAAATAACAGAAAACATAGCACACTAAGAGACCCATTGCTCTGAGGAAAAACAAACAAATCACAGAAGTCAGCTCAAAGGTCTGTTTTGGCTCAGACGCCCTGAGTTTCTGTCCAAGGTCACTTGGTCCAGTTGCTTTGCTCTGTGGTAACCTCATGATGATCCCAGCTTGAGGCTGAGGAAGACTTTCAACTCAGCCTTTTTTAGGGAAGCAAGTGGGGAAGGGTATCCCAGCATCCACTTCAAATCAAATGACCACGCTCCTTCCAGGAGGAAAGAGGTAATTAAGGTCTTCTAGGTGATCCTAATATGCAGACATAGTTGATAAAAAGAATTCTGTGTGCATAACAGCCATCACAGGATATGTGTACTTACTGAAGGAAAGGCAGGCCAGAGGCACAGCTCAGTGTAGCTCTTGCTACCTTTGCCTAGGAGGTAGAGGGCCTTGGGTTCCATCCCCAGCACATAATAATAATAATAATAATAATAATAATAATAATAGTAATAATAATAGTAATAATAATAATAATGGAAGAAGAAGAAATGTTGGAGAACATTAATAAAGATTTCTACACAGACGGCTTGATGGAAGTGGTGCAGAAAAATTAATAAAGAGCTTGAAAATTCAGAATGTCACCAGATGTTCATGGTTCCAAGGGGCCAGAAAAGGCCAGTGTCCAGAGAAAGTCTAACAAACAAGATTCTAAGATGCTACACTATCACCCTGCCTGGTTGGAACAGATGCTTGGGAGCAAGTTATTGGTTTATGGGGCTCTGAATCCTAAGAAATTGAACGTCATTCTCTCTTTTTAATTTTTATTTAATTTGAGACTAGGTTTCTTGAATCCTAGGCTGGCCTTGGCCTTGTTATGTATCTGAAGATTACCTTGAACTTCTGGTGTCTCTGTCTTCTGATTTCTGGGATAACAGGCGTGCCTTACCACATCTGGTTTTGTGCAGAGCTGGAGATCAAACTCACAGAGCTTTATGAATGATAGACGAAGCACTCCAACTGAGCTACATATCCATCCCTACATCTCCAGCCCCAAGAAAAAGGGTTGGGAGTTTCTGCTCTCTTAGGAGCCTCAGTCTATAGCCGAGTTTCCTGTGTAACCAAGGATGGCTTTGAACTTCTGTTCTTCCCGCTGTATTCTGTGAATGACAATAACCACTGTCTCTCTATTTCTGAAAGAAAAAATTGACGTAAGTGTGAAATACGGATTTAAGAATAGAGAATGGCCCTATAAAGTGTAACAGATAGGAAAGTACAATGAGAGGCTAGAGTAGACCAGGAGAAGGGACCAGAGAGGACAGTCAACAAGAGTCACTTCTGGGCACTCAAAGGATCGTGTCATTAGAAATTAGTCACGGCTCATTAAATATCTTTGGAAATGTTCTGAAAGCAGAGCAAGCAGAAGAAGGTGCTGTGCTACATCCCTAGTTTAAGTAACTGGAAACACATGGTTATCACTCCAGGAAAGAGTAACCAACTTAGCTTTGATAAATCTGGATATCTTTGGTAATTCCAAAATTTAGAGACAAAATGCAGATGCTATCTTATACTAACCTTTGAGATTATCTATAGAGATGTTTGAGACTCAAAGTCATGAATACCCCTGTAAAGTATTGCTAAATGCTAATGAAAGAAATGAAGGTCTCCTTCAGAACTCTCTCTGGTTAACTGTTGTCACTGTTCTAGAGTTCCACCTGCTGTGACCTACATCAATGGTTTGATACTTTGGTGGGATGTTTAAAGATATCAACAATAAATACCTTTTCCTCCTGCCTAAATACAGAACCGGTTGGGAGGGAAGCAGAAGCTAATTCACTCCTGAAATACATTAAGTCTGGCTCTGTCCTGAGGACAGGAATCTTAATGATATTTGACCCTAAAATAAATTGCAGTCATCCAGTCACCAGCAAAGGCCTCCCAAGAAAGGATGGGTACAGGGTGGGCAGAGTGTAGACTAGGGTAAGCCTCTCCGGACAGAGACAAGGAATAGAAGACCCCCCCCCCAGCTCCTCCTTCTACACGCTTCCGGTGGCTGGAATGTAAAAGGTAAGAGGAATAGTCAAGAGTGTCCCTTGGCTAAATGTCCCACTCGGAAACCTGAATGGTAGGGAGTAAATGGTTCGCCAGCTCTCAGGGCCAACTCTTACCTGTGTTAAAGGCTGACATTACCAGTTAGACGTCTTACTTGCCTTTATTTTTCCATAAATTAGAGTTCATGTTCCCATGGTCTCAACAGAAGAGATGGGTTTTATAGACCAGAGGTAGACAGAAAGAAACGGAAACAAAGAACAACAGAAGCAAAAATGGACTGGCCACCTCAGCTACTCTTTTCATAAGATGGGGGTGGGGGAGCAAGCAATGGGAATCGTTGTCAAGTGGGCTACGGACGACCTCGGGTTAACTGCTTGTGTAAGAATTAAGGCGGGGAGGTAGGGAAATGCAAATGAAAGCTGCTCCGAGATTCCATCTTCAGTCAGAGCAGCCAAGGTCAATAAAGCAAGCACATGACAGCTCAAGCTGACAAGGGATCTGGAGCAAGAGGAAAAGTCAGCCTTTGCGGGTGGGCGAGCCAACCCGTACAGCCACTGTGGGAATCGGTGTGGACGCTCCTCGGGAAGCTGGAGCTAGATCCATCTCAAGATCGTGGGCAGAGACGCTAGGGCGACCAAACGATCGCTGCTGCCCTGTACCTCATTAGCCAGAAACCGGAAAAGACCTGCCTGTCGGTCAACAGAGGAGTGCATGACTAAGGTGGGGTACATTTACACAACGGGATAGCATCCAGCTTTTAAAACCCGAAATCATGATAAGACAGGTGAGCTCGTAGGTGAGTGATGTGAAGGAATCTAGAAGCATCAGGTCTCTAGAGGCTTAGAAATAATAGGATCTCTTTGCAGCCTGCTCACCCTACAGTAGCAGAAACTGTCACTTTCTGGCCCGGTTTTTGTCTCTGAGAGAGTCAAGAGTTGAAAAAGTATCCGGCTCATTAACATCTCTTTGCTTAAGGGCCCTTTCTGGTCCTGGGGCCACACATCAGTCAAAACACCTCAGCCTGTGACCAAAGCTAGCACTTGAATATCCCAAATCCTCTGCAAGTCACCATTAGAAGTCTGTCTGCCAGTGTTGTTGACCTGGTAGGATCCGGATGCCCTGCCGCTCCCCTGCCCCACTCTGAGCTGTCTCTTTATCTCCCATAAGAAAGGGAAAGCTAAGGGGACATGGGAAGGAGGCCATAGCCCTTGAGTACAGTTGAAGCCTCCCAAACCTGATTTTTTTTTTACACTGACTGTAGATTTAAATGATAAAATTTAGACACATAGGGTGCTTTGTTTTGTTTTGTTCTGCTTTGTTTTTGTTCTTATATCTTACTAAAATCTAAAATTATGCGGTTTATGTCATTTTATATTTCAATGGACAACATTGTCCTCACCAGTGGATGACCTTTGACACCACTCATTTCACCTTCCAGAAGAGTGTGCGGGTCATGTGACCGTGCCTGTTCGGTCAGGGGTTATAAACACTGGCTGCTCTTCCCAAGGACGGGTATTGACCCCAGCACCCTCATCCCTTGCCAACTGTCTGTCCCTCCAGTTCCTGGAGATCCAACACTCTCTTTTGACCTCTGCCTGAACCAAAAATTCACATCATACACATATATACATTTGGGCAAAACTGTCACACCCTAATAATAAAACTAAATCTGTAGGCTAAATAAAACAAACTTGGCTTTTCAGTGCTACCTGGGGCCCATTTCTTTTACACCACCCTAGAGAACTAGCACCAAGTGCCTCTTCAGAAAACAATTTCGCTAGATTTACTACGAGTTTTTTGATCCAAGCATTTCACTTTAGGAATTTTAATGACATCCAGGAGATAAGTCACTAACTAACCTCTGTGTTTATGAGTACCTAGAGATAGCTCCTTGGAGGGTGGACGGAAGCCAGATGGTGGACAAGGAGCCAATCTAGAGCAAAGAGCTTCCGGCACAAAGGGTAAGGATGATGGTGAAGCAATTGGCAAGAGATCAATGGTGAAGAGATCAGCAAGACTGCAGGAGGGTTGAAAGACAGCCACATACAGTTCACGGCTTCTCTAACCTATGTCTCCGGGATCCTCTCCTAAATCAAGTAGACCCTTCAAATTGTCCAGTCCCACCCTCAGTGCTGAGGACTGAGCTAAGGCCTTTGTACTATAGTTGGCCTTCTTGTTTAGGAGACAGCAACATCACTGTATGTCTAAGACTGCCCTAGAACTCCCAGCCTCAAGCTGATCTCATGCCCCAGTTTCTCAAACAGCCAGGACTACACTCACAGCCCGCCATACCCAGCTTAGCACTCAGAGGCTTGGCTCTAGGTTTGCTTTCAAGTCCCAAAACAATAAAATTAGAAAAATAGTCGTATGAGGACGCAAAACCACCAAGCCCACTATGTTCCAGAATGCATGAAACTAAACAAGACCAAAACAAAATGTTCCAGAACTCTAACAGTAAATATTGTGAGATTATAGGTGATTAAAACTCAAAGCAAATATAGATCCTTCCAAGTTTTCTAAGTCAACCTTAAAATAAAGAAAGATTAAGTGTTTTTGTTTTTTAAGGAAGTAGTATAATTATTCCATACGACAGAGCGTGCAACAGGCTGAGAACATGGCGTAGCTGGAAGAGTACTTGTGGAGCGGGAACGAAGCCCACACTTTATCCTCAGTACCCTATAACCCCAGCCTGGTGGAGCGTCCTGCAATCCCAGCACTCAGGAAGAGCAGAAGTTTAAGGTGATCCCCAGCTGTATAGAAAGTTCTAGGCTGTTCTGGGCTACGGGAGACATGGTCTCAAAAGCAAAGCAGAGGCATTGTGAGTTTCAGAAGTCCTTCTTCACGTCACAAAAGTTGCTTAAAGGTTAACCATCGCCAAAGTCATTTACCTCAGCGGCAACAGAAGTGAAGTACAGTAGGTTAAAAACTTAACTTTCCAAAGGAGCACAGCACAGTCTAGGATCAGATTTCAAGCCAGGTGTTATGTCATGCGCACTAATGACTTGCTAGAACGTTAGTTTTATTGTCCTTATTCATTTGGCATGAGAGAGAGAGCATACATGTATGTGTACATGTGCATGTTCAGTGGTACACACGGAGGTCAGAGGACAGCTGGCAGGACTCGGTTCTTCCCCAGGGTTCCAGCTCAGAGCTTCAGATTTGGAGTCATGTGTCTTTACCAAGTGAACCAGCCTGTTGACCCCAAAATAATTTTGTTTCCTTCCATAATATTTACCTTCCATTGAGAAGGAAGTGTGCCTTTTCTTAGCCTCACAATAAATAGTATTTGCATCGCATTACGTTTAGAACAAAGTGACATACACTTTCCATTGGGGGACACACAAACAAGATTTGGCCAAACTTCTTGTTCGCTCTGGCATCTTCGTCTTGCAGGAGTCCTCCCCATTTCCGCCCACATATATTAAGAGTCACCAGGCAAAAGTCAGGGATTACAGTCAGTGAGTCAACAATTCTGCTGTACCTGATGTAATCTCACGCCACAAGGCTGGGCATGAACAAAGAGACCAAGGGTAGGAGCCAAGGGCCTTGTCGTCAGAGGAGGTTGGCACAGGGTCACCAGAGTCAAGTCGATGGCATGGTTGGCAGGCAAGCTGTGCGCTGTAAACCCTAGAGTGTAGACATCGCCGCCAGAGCAGCAGAGAAGTCACCTTGTCCAGCACCCAGAGATGCCATTTCAAAAACAAAACAAGACAGTTCCTACCATAAAAAGTGCACTTTTGAAACACATTTACGACAGACGGCTCAGCGGGTAAGGGGTAAAGAGCTTGCTGTGGTAACTTGAAAAGGAAGTAGACCTGGGGATAAGCATCTATCACCCCAGTGCTGAGTCAGCATGGGTGGAGATGAGATTTTTCCAGTTCGTATGCTTTATGTGAGAACAGCAATCCTTATTTTTCCACCCGTCGGCTGCATATGCTGAGTGAATGTTGGAAGCCTTTCTTCACTCCTGCTTACATATAAAATGTTAGCTATTCTTCAGGATGGACATCGCTCCCCTTGGTCTTCTGCCTTACACAACAAAGCTGATGAAAGGACATGTGTGCAGTGTGGTGCTTTGATTATGCTTGCCCAAGGGAGGAGTGGCACTGTTAGGAGGTGTGGCCTTGTTGGAGGAAGTGTGTCACTGTGGAGGTGGGCAATGAGACCCTTGCCCTTCTAACCACATGGGAGCCAGTCTTCTCCTAGCAGCCTTCAGATGAAGATGCAGAACTCTCAGCTCCTCCTGCACCATGCCTGCCTGGATGCTGCCATGTCCCTGCCTTGATGATGATGGACTGAACCTCTGAACCTGTACAGTAGTCCCAATTAAATGTTGTCCTTTATAAGAGCTGCCTTGGTCATGGTGTCTGTTCACAGCAGTAAAACCCTATCTAAGACACACAGGATGAAACTAAGTAATGGTAGGTATTATTCCCAGACATCAACTCCCTGAGGATGTATGTGTGTGTGTGTGTGTGTGTGGAGATTAATCTGAGGAAAATAAATGCAAGAGTGTAACTTGAGTAGATACACGAAATGCAGTGTATAACTACCACAGTGGAACATTACTCAGTCTTTACAAAGGAACTGCTGCACGGTTAAGCAGGCTTGCTGCTCTGGCACAGGAGTGGAGTTCAGGTCCCAGCACCCACATCAGCTGGCTCAAAACTGCCTGTGACTCCAGCACCATGGAATCTGGAGCGATCGCTGCTTCCAGTGGACCCAGGTTCAATTCCCAGCTCCAAAGGCTTCAACACCCTCTTCTGACCTCCACAGGCACCAGGAATGCTCTCGATACGAAGACATACATGCAGGCAAAACACCCATGCATATGTATTTTTTTTTTTAATTTTAAATAATCCTTACTAGTACACAAAGATAAAACTGCTAAATGCTGGGATAAAACTTGAGAGAATAGTAATCCTCACTCTATCATATACGCTTTATGTGGACCAAAAGTTGCACGAATTTCAAAGACATAAAGATAAGGCAGAACAGAGACTATGGAAATGAAATGGTGTAAGGTGCCAGTGCAGGACATGGCTTAGTAGTGCCCAGGATACATGAGTCCCCAGACTCCATCCCAAGCATCCTCACTGCAGAAAATCAAGTTGACAATTCAGAGGAGAAATACAACAAGCTGTGCTTTTTTAAAAAAATAGTTAAAATACTCAGGCACATAAAGAGCGATGAAACACAATGTACTCCGATTTTAGACAACAATATAAGGAACCTCATGGAAGAAATTCAAAGTAACAAAGAATGGATCTATTACTCCATAAATGGTACTGAGACATCTTGTTAGTGATTTGGAAAAGATCACTGACATATTTGGAAAGAATATGCCAAATCCTATTTATACTAAAAATTGTGGGTCCGATATTTAGTTGTAAGTGAAACCGCTGGCAGAATTATCTCCCATTTCACAGTCCAAAGGAAAACCACACTTGTCTTGTGCCACCAGAACTACTCTCTTGCTAGGACACAGTAGTGGATCCTCCTTGCTCTACTGGAAGCAGGCAGGCGCAGCACCACAGTCTCCTGAAGAAACGTCACAAACTGATAGGAGGCAGCTCTTCTCAGCCCTTCTGCCCAAGCCGTTCCAGGCCAAGTGGATACCATCCTGTGTGAAAAGGAGATCAGACACAAACATGTCCAATTATTAGGTCATTCAGTATTCCTCTAACAGCTAGAATTACAGGTGATTTCTTCTTGCCATTTTTTCTACGGTTTCTGAATTTCCTAGGATGAGCACTCATAAATGTTTAAGTTAAGGTAAGTTTAGTAAGATGACACTGATGGTGGCCAGCAGCCCCAGCTGTCACATTGTCCTGGGAGCCCTGGGAAGTTCTTTTGGGGAAGCCTGTATGCCTGCTCACCTATCCACAGCGTAGGCTTTACTTTCATGTCCCACAAATGGCAGTGTCCTCACCTGACCCTTTGCTACTCAGGCATGGAGGAAAGGGAAGGCTGAGCGCCCGGCGGCCTGCTGCCCTGTGCACTCAGAGCCTTATCCTGCCTTTGAGCCTCCTAGGATATCAACAGGATGCGGCCTGGATATTTTCCTCCCCTGACTTCCTAAAACACAAAATGCAGTCTTTTGTCTAAACAGCACATTTGATGGACTGTGGATAGGACCATTTTCAAACTCTCTCTCATTAGATGAAAATGTCCTGTAGACCAGTTAAAATTTAATCTGTGCAGTCTGGGCCCAGAGCCTTCCCAGGACCAGTTTGGCTTAACCTGGATTTGGTTCTGAAGAACCATTTTATGGTTAATAAATTCTTAGCACCACGTAGGCTGCCTTCTAGTCTGGTCTCGCCTTTGGTTAATAGGAGCTCTGGTTCTTTTTAGTTAGCACAGTACTTTACCAACCTTCGAGATCTAGCTGCTGCCCCACTCTGTCTTCACATGTTTTACCTGAGACTAGAGGATTATAAAGGAATGATGGTATACATGTGTCTTGTGGTACTGGAAGCTGGGACATCTAAGATCAAGGGGCCACGTCCAGTGTGGGCCTTCTCACTGACAGGGACTTTGCAGAGTCCTGAGGTTACACAAGGCATGGAAGGGGAAAGGGGCTCACCACCGCCAGCTCCTTCAGAGTGCATCCAACCCTCTCTTAACGTTATTCTTCCATAACTAATTAATCCACTGATCCGCGTACGGATCAATCCATTCATGAGTGAAGAGTGTCCCCTGACCCATTCACCCCCTAAAGATCTCTAAGTACCATTAAACATGGCCTTGGGGAATTCAGTTTCAACTAGAAAATTCTGGGGATAAACAATCAAAGACATAGCCTGCCCTATCAGGGTCATAAAATAAATCTCACAGGTTTTCACATGAACTAAGCCGACGCGCTGAGAGCCAGCCCGTGTAACCGCAAGCAGCACCACCTTACTGTTTTAGAATGGCATTTAGCTCTCACCAGGGCTTTATCCGTGTAAGGTCTGGGCAGTATCAGCTACTTATTTTGTAGGGCTCAATGAAAAATGAAAAGCTGGGGCTCACTGTTTAAAATTTATGAAGACTTCTCAGGTGACGGCAGCTGCTCATTAAGCAAGTCTCAAAGCCACTCTAACCATGGGGTCCCGGGCTGCACTGGTCACAGGTGGGCAAGGTTGTCGAGATGGTGTCTGTGAGTAAATTATACTGTATGTCAAAATGTATTCGCAGATTGCACAACTATAGTTCTTTTTTTTTTTTTTTTTTTTTTTTTTTGGTTTTTCGAGACAGGGTTTCTCTGTGTAGCCCTGGCTGTCCTGGAACTCACTTTGTAGACCAGGCTGGCCTCGAACTCAGAAATCCGCCTGCCTCTGCCTCCTGAGTGCTGGGATTAAAGGCGTGCACCACCACGACAACTATAGTTCTTATGAGAATTGTCTTGGAGAAAACTTTGCCTTTAAGCTTAGGTGGCTACGTGCAGCTTACTCACTTTTGCCAGAGGCTCTGAGAGGACTATAAATAGTGAGCTGTGTGTGTTTGGGAATTCTTGGACAGTGAAAAAAAAGTCAGGCCTTTCAAGTCACCTTCAGAGACCACAGCTTTATGAGGACAAAACTCTGCCATGAATGAAGTTGTCATCAGATATTCTGTTAAGCGGCTCTGATACCCGATTGTGACTTTCGTTTGATATTTTGAAACTGATTTTTTTTAATCCAAGTATTTTTATAGGCATATGAAGCATTCATGGGGCCCATATACTATGATGAGGGCACTTATTGGGGGAAAGTGAAGCATCAAGCCCTGTCTCCCACTCTGACACGCCCTCTCCCAGGAGAAGATAATGTTACTCACCTGTCACACAAGAAAGGGTGATGGGGGGCTGGTGAGATGGCTCAGCAAGTAAGAGCACCCGACTGCTCTTCCGAAGGTCCAGAGTTCAAATCCCAGCAACCACATGGTGGCTCACAACCATCCATAACAAGATCTGACTCCCTCTTCTGGTGTGTCTGAAGACAGCTACAGTGTACTTACATATAATAAATAAATAAATCTTAAAAAAAAAAAACCTTAAAAAAAAAGAAAAAGAAAAGGGTGATGGACAAAACACATTCTGCCACCAAGCTCTGTTCCTCTGTTCAGTAAAGAGAGAATGTAGGGTCTTGCTTCTCTCTTTCTTTCTTTCTTTCTTTCTTTCTTTCTTTCTTTCTTTCTTTCTTTCTTCTTCTCCTTCTCCTTCCTTCTCTTCTCCTTCTCCTTCTCCTCCTTCTCCTCCTCCTCCTCCTTCTTCTTCTTCTCCTCCTCCTCCTCCTTCTTCTTCTTCTCCTTCTCCTTCCTTCTCTTCTCCTTCTCCTCCTTCTCCTCCTCCTCCTTCTTCTTCTCCTTCTCCTCCTCCTCCTATCCCTCCCCCTCCTCTTCCTCCCTGTCCTCCCCCTCCCCTCCTCTTCCTCCCCCCTCCTCTCCCTCCTCCTCCTCCTCTTTCTCCTTTGCATACTCTTCTTCCTCCTACCCCTCTTCCTTCTCCCCTCCTTCTTCTTCTTCTTTTTTTTTTTTTTTTTGGTTTTCCGAGACAGGGTTTCTCTGTGTAGCCCTGGCTGTCCTGGAACTCACTTTGTAGACCAGGCTGGTTGGCCTCGAACTCAGAAATTCGCCTACCTCTGCCTCCTGAGTGCTGGGATTAAAGGCGTGCGACACCACGCCCGGCCTTCTCTTTTTTAAGCTGAAACTCAAAACTGAATGTCTTCATATTTATAAAAGTTTGTTTTCTTTATGAAGTGGGCTATGGACAGCTGAAGTCATCAGACTGAAATGAGATATGGTAAAGCATTGCGTGAATACAAAGGTTCGATCCTCCTCCTCACCGTCCCCTGGTCCTGTTAGAATCTGATCGGGAGTTGGGTTGGAGAAAGGTCTTGTCTCTGTGCATGGCATCTGTGGTGGCTGAGATCTTAAATGTCTTCTACAGGTGCAGATGGTCAAGGATTCTGAGGTGTGAGACCCACAGGAAGTAGGGTTTAGAAAACTTCCCAGCATCCTCTCACAGGAAGTAGGGTTTAGAAAACTTCCCAGCATCCTCTGGAAGGGGCTCTGAGGCCTCTTGCTTCCTGCTCCCGAGAAACAGCACTGTTTTCTCCATAGTGTACTTCTCCCCCCAGGCCCAACAGCAGCAGGGCTGAGCAGTGTGGACTGAAAGCTGAGACTCTGAGCCGACATAAACATGTCCTCTGCTCTGGTCACAGTGAAGGAAACGAATACAACATCTCTCTGTGGTCTCTAAGTAGATAGAGGCAGCAGAGATGAAGACATGAGGAAGAGGGCAAGTGGAACCTTTCAGCCAAGTGGACACGTGGGTGTCTTTAAATATCTGTGTGTGTGTGTGTGTGTGTGTGTGTGTCTGTCTGTCTGTCTGTCTATCTGTCTGCACCACACACATGAGCACTTAGAGGTTAGAAAAGGGCATCATATCCCCTTAAACTGAGATTGCAGGTATCTGTGAGCCACCATGTGGGTGCTGGGAACTGAACCTAGACCCTCTGCAAGAACATCCAGTACTCTTAACCACTGAGCCATCTCTCTAGCTCAAGGGCACATGACATTTAATTTGAATTTAGACACTATATCTGCTCTTTTCAGTTAAGTTATTCTTTCAAACGTTTCTTTCCTTGTCAAGTGGGGGCTATTAATATGTACTTTATAAAGGGTCATGAGAATTAAAGATTATATGCATGTGCAGATACACAGATAAACACGTTTCTAGCTACATTGCACATACATGTAAAGTTTGAAGTAAATGGCAATTTCTGCTATTGTTAGAATGTTTGTTTATCTCCTTATTCTTATGGTAGTTGCAGCATTGTCTCACCCTGTAATTCAGAACGGCTGTGAATCTGTGGTGTTCCTGTTTCAGCTTTCCAAGCGCGGGGATTATGAGTATACCATCATGCCCAGCTATGAATTGTATTATTACTAACTATCCAAGCAAAAATTTTGCAAGACAGCGTCCTTAACAGGAAAAGAAAGAGAGAAAACTCTACACAATCTTATTATTATTATTATTATTATTATCTTCATAAAATTAAATTTGAGGACAAAGATGAACATCTGAAAATCAATTAGAAAATAAAAAAACCCAGTGTGTGTCTGACTACTAATTAAATGTCATTCATTTGGGTTCTAGCTGTGTTTTCTCTCTATGTCTCTGTTCTCTTTCTGTGTGTGTCTCTCTTTGTGTCTCTCTGTCTCTGTTCTCTATGCATGTCTCTATGCCTCTCTATTGCTGTTCTCTGTGTGTGTGTTTCTGTGTCTGTGTGTGTGTGTGTGTGTCTCTCTCTCTGTCTCTCTCCCCATCTCTGTCTTCTCTTTCCCTGTCTCTCTTCTTCTCCCTCTTTTTCTATTCAGAAGTCTTCTGTGTGCTAAGCACAAGTCCTACCACCGAGTTACATTCCAAACCTCTAGACTTTAATGAAGATGTTAACAAGAGGACCAAATATTCCTAGAAAATTTGCATAAAATATGCATGTATACATCTCTGTTAAGAGAATTTGTGTCGGTGGGTAAGGCTCAGTAATAAAACACTTGCTCAACATGCACAAGGTCTTTTTTTTTTTAAAGATTTATTTATTTATTACATGCAAGTACACTGTAGCTGTCTTCAGACACTCCAGAAGAGGGCGCCAGATCTCGTTGCGGATGGTTGTGAGCCACCATGTGGTTGCTGGGATTTGAACTCTGGACCTTCGGAAGAGCAGTCGGGTGCTCTTACCCACTGAGCCATCTCACCAGCCCCATGCACAAGGTCTTAGGTTCAATGTCTAGCATTAAAAAATATGCACGATTTTAGAAACTTATTGAATTCAATTCAAAGATCAATCTCTCCCCACACCCTGTGTATGTGCACTTGTGTGTGTACATGTGTGTGTGTGTGTGTACCAAATGAAAGTAGTGAGTATTCTTATATAAGATTGGTGGTTTGGGCTGCAGTGTACTCTCTCTCAATTAATTGACCCAAACACAATGAAGTATATTCTCTACAGAGGCATAATTACTACAAGGGCAGTTCAATAATACTAGGGGAACTCTCTATATATCTGTTCTGCCATCTTTGGAATATCAGCAACTTTGTCTCCCAGTGATGATGAGACTACAAAAGCTACAAACACCATCTCCTCCCACAGACTATAAAACAGTTGAAAATAGTCAAAAGAAAGGAAAGAAGAGAAGACCCCTATCTCTGACTTGTGTCTTATTTTAAGAACAAAAATAAATAAATAAACAAATAAACAAGCTTTTCTCATAAGCTTTCCCATAACAGACTTATCGTCGTATCTCTTGAGTTAAAGTCAGATCACATGTTCCGTGCCAAACCATTCAAAGGCTCCTCAGTATTTAAGGAGGCTGGAGCCACCTCTCCAGAAACACAGGGCTGCATAGAGTATAGACACGGAAAGGAAGTCGGAGATGGGACCAGTAGGTAAGCAGGTGGCAGCTAGCAGCGTTTCTTGAGAACACTAGGCTTTCTGTGAAGATGAATTGCTCACTAGAAACGCTTTAAACCCCTAACAACAGGCACCGCTCTGGACAGCTGCCTTCCAAACATTTCATCTCATGGGTGTGATTACCCTCTGGAGGCTGTCAACAAGATTGGGCTTGCTGGTGTTGTCTGTAGAAGGAGGGTTAGTGGACTCATCAGACCATCTGTGAGAATGCAGTCACTCCCTCTTGTGCCTGCTTCTGCTGCTGTTGCTAGAGATCTGGGCCAGGTGTTTCCAGATTCTTGTCCTCTTATGGCTCACGCAGATTTGCAAAAAAAAAGCCAGGTCTGTTTATTTGGAAGAGAGCAGCAGCACAGATGAACGATGGAACAGAGCGGCAGCACAGATGAACCATGCCAAGGATGGCAGCAGGCCAGATGAGGAATACACTCAAGGCCTTCAGCCTACAGCCTGGGATGTCTTTTTATGGAAGGAGCTGGATGGGGGATGCTATGGAGGTGCCATTTCAGTGGTTCCCTGCTTTGATTGGCAAATGAGGTCATGCATTCCTTTTTCCTACTGTCCGTGTCCCTTCCCATAATGCATCTGATTTTAATAATATGTATGACCAATTATACATAGGTATAACATGATGTGATGGTCTCAATGAGCAATGTCCCCCACAGGTGCTGTTTGGAATGGTGTGGAACCTTTAGAGGGCGGAGCTTTGGTAGAGGAAACGCCTCCCTGGAGGTGGGCTCCGAGAATTTATAGCCTGGCCGCACTTCCCGTTCTCACATTCTGCTTCCTGTGTGCAATGCAAAGGGATTTCTCTGCTTCCTGCCTACAAGGCTGTCGTCAGGCTCCTGCGTGCCTTCTCTACCACGATGGACCAGGCCTCCTCTGGAACCATGAGCTGAGAGAGCCTTTTCTCCCATGAGTTGCTTTTGGTCATTGTATATTATTGCAGTAACAGGGAAGTAAATGATGCGGACGATAAACAGGAAATTCTCCTGAAAAATCTACCAGACGCGGTTTTACCTCATTGCATAGGCACCCAAAACCAGTCAGGTCAGTGCAGACCTTCTGTTCTTCAAACCTTGATACACTGGGAATACACTGTAGAGAAACTGTCTAAATTTGACTTCTTACTAGGTGTGGGAAACCTATGCTAGTGCTCAGAGATAGGAGTAGGGCAGTACAGGTGGGTGCTGGAGGGCTGAGGGTGTTCTGAGGTTTCTAGGTGTGTTGTTTTGAGAGGGGTGTGTGTGTGTGTGTGTGTGTGCATGCAGGTGAAGTAACTAGGATGCCAAGATCATCCATAGAGAAGGAGGTTGTGCATAACCCCAAATGAATCATGGGGTCATGTGCCCTCTCAAGCTTCCCTCAGCAGCCCCAGTCCCTGTCTGTGCATAATTCTGCCCCTGAGATACCTCATCTTCCATGGCTGCCAGAACACATAGAAGACAGACCGTTAACCGAAGGAAGGGGTCTGCAGCAAAGTGTTCATGCACATGAGGGTGGAAACTTCCCACAATGCAGAGACAGTCTTGGGGTCACCCGCATCCTTCTGTGTGGCTACCACATTCCTATAAATATTTACAATAAACCCATTTGTCCATCAAGCTGACTGGAGCGGGATCCTTCCTCTGGTCTTTCCTTGATGTCATATCTGAGGTGAGCAGATGTTTGCCAGGAAAAGTCAAAGGAACAGATACAAGAAAGTTCTTCACTTTAAAAATATGTGATTCCTGCGTCCATCCCAGGCAGTTTACAGTCACCTGTAACTCTAGAGGCACCAACAATCACACACCCACACAGATATAATAACTAAAGTAATAAATCTTTTAAAAAGGAAACCAATGAATCAAACAACACACTCACACACGCACACACACTTAGCCAAGATAGGGCAACACCCACAATTATACTTCTAGCTTATCTTGCCTTTCCAAGAGCTCACTTCAGAAGAAGCCTATCTGCCCTATCCACCGTATTCGAAGCTCTGGCACAGCCCCCATAGTCCTGCCCTACCTGACAGCCTCTCCTGATTGTAGGCTGGACTTCATCATTAGTCTTTGTCAAACAGAACAGGTGAAGTTCTGGAGTACAACCTCCAAGGTTAGGCAATACAAGAGTGTGACTTGTACACTACTTTATTATCCTCTTATTCATTACACATGGATGAAAGAAGATGGATGCCTTGTGGGGAGAGGCTCCTGTGGCAAGGAGCTGAGGGCAGCCTTCCACCAAGGCTGTACGAGGAACTAAATCCCTACATGTGAGTCGGGAAGGGCCTCATTCTCCTGATAGCTTTGAAGTGAGACCACCATGCCAGCCGATGCCTTCACAGGGCCAAAAGGAGACTCTGGCCGGGCCCCACTGGATCCCGACCCATGAGCAGCAGCATGAGATAAGAAAGGGTATTTCAAGCCACTGTAGTTTGAAGTAATTGTGCTGTTAGCTCTGCATGCTAACTTGGGTGGGTTAAAGGATACTTAGGTAACCAGCAAATATTTTCCAGCATTTCTAAATGTGCTCTCTGAAGAGATGAATATGTGAGTACAGAGCTGTCTTCACCTCTGTGGGAAGATGTCATCCAACCTGCTGCGGGCTCCCACAGAACAAAAAGGCAGGCTGCGGGGTGGTCCCCTTTTTCTGTTCTCATACACTGGCTCTCCTCAGCCTCAGACCCTCAGAGGCAGGTTGGAACGACATCACCGGTTTCCCTGACGCTCTAGCTTGTGAGGCTGCAAGTGGGTTCTCCCATTCAGCAGCCATCTATGTGATCTGTGAGATTTGATTTCCTTGATAAATCTCCATATATGTGCATATACATATACAAACACTGCATATCTGTGTATATCACATAGCACACACATATATAAATCTCACATACTTATATATAAGTAGCAAACATACCTCTCTAGATGAACATAGGTGTTATTTTAATTAGCTATGTCCATTTTCTTTTAACTGGGTGTTTGTGTGTGTGCCACAGTGCCTGTGTGGAAGTCAGTGAAGAACTTGCAGGGCAGGGGTCAGGTCGGTCCAGCACGCTCTCTGTGGGCTCCTGAACTCACGCTATCAGACGGAAGAACAAGCACATTTACTTTACTTGTTGAGCCATCTCATCGCACGACCCCCTTGTTCTAAATGGCAAGATCTAAGTAGCCGAGGTTGGTCCCTAACTTGCTAAGACTGACACTGAACTTTCTGACCGCCTGTCTCAGTCTCCCTTGTGCTGGAGTTATAGGCTCATGGGCAATATTATTCTGAGTTAAACGTGGAACCCAGGTGTCTTAGTTAGGGTTTTACTGCTGTATACAGACACCATGACAAAGGCAACTCTTATAAAGGACAGCATTTAATTGGGGCTGGCTTACAGGTTCAGAGGTTCAGTCCATTATCATCAAGGAGAAAACAAGGCGGCATCCAGGCAGGCATGGTGCAGGAGGAGCTGAGAGTTCTGCATCTTCGTCTGAAGGCTGCTAGCAGAATACTGGCTTCCAGGCAGCTAGGATGAGGGTATTAAAGCCCATGCCCACAGTGACACACCTACTCCAACAGGGCTACACCATCTAATAGTGCCACTCCCTGGGCCAAGCATATACAAACCATCACACCAGGACTTCATGCATGCTAGTGCATTCACACACTCTACCAATTGAGATGCAACTCCAACCCTCAGATTTAAATCCTTTAAGAGAAGAAAATGTAGCTGCTGCGTGTGATGGCAGAAACCCTGACCCCAGCTTTGGTGAGAGGACTGAGGTTACAGACCAGCCTGGGCTACACGGTTTAGGCTGGGGACCTTGTTTGGATTTGGTTATATACACCTACCCGCCTTGTAACAGTGGACTTGGCATACGGACCCTTCATCTGCATGCTCTATGCACGCATACCGCTCTCCAAGTGTTCTGCCCAGCAACCTCAGAACCCTCTGGCCCCCACCACCCACACCTGCATGGGGCTACGTGTGCTCCCATCTCTGAGCAGTAGTGTGAGCTTCCCCATCCCTAGTAACAACCAAATTCAGACAGATTCTACTCAAGTCTATTCCCAATGTATTAAGATAAAAAATAAGGGCAGATCTGTGGGTTTTTTTTTTTTTTTGGTTGGTTGGTTTTGTTTGTTTGTTTGTTTGTTTGTTTTTCTCTTGCTTTTGTTAGTAAGTTTGTTAAGTTTGTTTTCTTACAATTGTGGACTGTGGTTTCTGGGCACTCCCCCTTTACCCTTTCCTAGCTCCTCCTACCACGACAAGAACTTAGTCTTTACAAATCTCTTTCCCATAATATTTGACCGGGGCTGCCTGTTTGAGCCTGAGTTTGGAACCATGACAGCCTGGTGGCTCACTCACCTGGAATACTATGCCTCCCCACTCCCAGAATCTGCTGTTGTCAATAACTCAGAAGTGAATGACAGGCCCTAGAGGTCCCGCCTCTCTAGTGGTTACTGTTAGGAGGTCCCAACTTCTATGAACCCAGTTTTAGGATTCACGCTGCTGCAAATTCGTAGTTGGCGCGGCCTTGTCTTGCCCAGAAGACATGTATTTTACAACCTCCCTCCCCGAGGCTCTCACATTCTTTCCATAACTTCTTCCTCAATGTTTCTTGAACCTTAACACGATGTATAAATATTTTGTCTAAGACTAAGCCTTGTCTATGCTCAACTCTTCTTTATTTCTGGCATCCTGTACCATAATGGGACTTTGAATTTATCTCTTCATTGCCAGGAGAAACATCTCTGTGGAAGAATGAGAGAAACCTTTGTCTGTGGGCATACACAGATAGTCAGCAGGAGATTTAATGTTAGCTTGGTTCTACTGAGCACCCATCTTAGGTCCACCCCCCACGCATCCCTGGCTCCCACGACCTGAAACTTCTTCAGTCATCAGTTTTGGACCAATTGTATAGAGCAAACCTTCAGTCCAATCTGGGAGCAGTTGGTTATCCCCATCACAGTAATGCCACACCACCTCACAGATGGGTACCTCTTTCTAGTATCAGTTTGTAGCGTTTACATCTCGTTTAGACTATTGATACTTTTACCTTACAGCAGCCTGCATAGAACTGGCTTACACTATGAGAGCAAGCTAGCAAGGATGAATCCTTCAGCCCAAGTGAGCTGCTTTGAGACTTACACTGTGTCCTTTAGGAAATGTTTAGGGTGAATCCCCTACCTACCATACCTTATGCCTACAAATAATTGGGCATGAATACGACTAAAATCAGATGCACTCTGAGAAGAGATATGTGCTATAAGAAAAATCAACATACCTGTAATGGTTTGTATATCCTTGGACCAGGGAGTGGCACCATCTGAAGGTGTGGCCTTGTTGGAATAGGTGTGACCTGGTTGGAATGGGTGTGTCACTGTGGGTGTGGGCATAAGATCCTCACCCTAGTTGCCTGGAAGTCAGTCTTCCACTAGCAGCCTTTGGATGAAGACGTAGAACTCTCAGCTCTGCCTGTGCCATGCCTGCCTGGATACTGCCATGTTCTCACCTTGATGATAATGGACTGAACCTCTGAACCTGTAAGCCAGCCCCAAGTAAATGTTGTTTTTTATAAGACTTGCCTTGGTCATGGTATCTGTTCACAGCAGTAAAACCCTAACCAAAACAATACCTCACCTACAGAAGTGGAAAACTAGCCAAACTATGCCCCTTGATACTTAGCCACTTCTTCTGAACCTTTTATGAAAGCAGGCACAAATGACAATTGGGCACCTCGAGTCCTCTGCCTTGCAGGTCCCTCTTTTGATCTTGATGGCATATCCCTTTCCAGTCTGTGCTGTTATTTTGCTCTGAAAAAAAAACATATCTTTTCACTTTTGTA
This sequence comes from Mus caroli, assembly GCF_978045245.1. NCBI lineage: Eukaryota > Metazoa > Chordata > Mammalia > Rodentia > Muridae > Mus > Mus caroli. The sequence goes on from NW_028227267.1 coordinate 115,808,213, forward strand.
AATCTGTGTGGGTCCTTGTTTTCAATTCTTTGGACAAAGGGTTGAAAACATCTGGCCCTGCACACATTCACTGAAAGGATACCTTCTCCAGTAGCAGAGGAAGCGCTTCCTTGGAGCAATGACCACAGCTCTAAGAGATATTCCCGACCAACCTCTGCAGTCAAAGGCAGACCACTGGCTATATTTGCTATAGTTCATGGCCACCAACATGGTTAAAGTTAGCACACATTTTCAAAAATAGGAAAAAGTAAACACAATCTAAAACTCTATCATTTTTTTTATGGGTGCATTTTTTTTAATTAGGTATTTTCCTCAATTACATTACCAACGCTATCCAAAAAGTCCCCAATACACTCCCACCCCCAGTCCCCCACCCACCCACCCCCACCCCTTGGCCCTGGCATTCCCCTGTACTGGGGCATATAAAGTTGGCAAGTCCAATGGGCCTCTCTTTCCAGTGATGGCCGACTAGGCCATCTTTTGATACAAATGCAGCTAGAGTCAAGAGCTCTGGGGTACTGGTTAGTTCATAATAATGTTCCACCTATGGGGTTGCAGTTCCCTTTAGCTCCTTGGGTACTTTCTCTAGCTCCTCAAAACTCTATCATTTTAACCTCTCAGCTCAGTGGCATTAAAAACTCCTTCAGTGAAGACTGGAAGTGTAGCTCAGTTGGTAGAATCCCTGCCTAGCATGTATGAAGCTCTGTGCTTAACCCCAACACTAAGAAAAACTGCTCTGCCTTGAAATTGTAGTGCACAGAAGGTGTAGGCAGGAAGATCAGAAGTTTAAGGTCATCCTTGCCTAGGTAGCAACTTTGAGGCCAGAGTGGGATATGTGAGTCCCTGCTTCCTGTCTCCATTTACCTCCCCCCACCTACACCCCCACCAAAAACAGAGCTGGGGAGATGGCTCCATCAATAAGTGCCTGCCATGCAGGCCAGAGGACCCAAGTTCAGATCTCCAGTACCCATGTGAAGGCCACGGGCAACAGCACACATCTGCAGTCCTTAGCTAAAGAAGAACAGCTCAAAAACGAAACAAAACAAAACAAAACAAAAACAAAAACAAAAAACAAAAACAAAACACTGAAACCAAACAAGCAGAGAGCAATAGAAGAAGACACCCAGCATCAGCATCTAGCCTCCATAAATCACGCACATACATACATGTTCCTGGCATGCACACACACACACACACACATACACACACGTAAACACATACATACATACACTTTAGGTACCCACACATACACATAATTTTAAGAACATTACCAATGTCATATATCCATCATCATTGTCCATTACACAATTACATACACTCAGAAAGCTTGTTTAGTCCCCAAAATGCTGCCTCGAATTTTACGGCTAACCAATACCACGTTATATTTGGAAGAACTGCCAGGCAGCGGCGTCACACACCTTTAGTTCCAGCATTTGGGAGGCAGAGGCAGACAGATCTCTTAGTGCCAGATCAACCTGATCTACAGAGTGAGTTTCCAGACAGTCAGGTCCACACAGAGAAACCCTGTCACAATAAACAAAATAAAACAATCAAGAAAGGATTAGGAATCAAGGTGTTTTTCTTAAAGACAGAGATTAGATATACCTACTCCCAGAAGCAGGCAATAGTTTGCCTTATCTTTATTCACTGGGGTGAATCACAGGAGTGGCTTTTGCTGTTCTCCTTGCCCACTTAGCATCAAAGCCCCTTACTGTGTAAAAGGTCTGAGCTGCTAAGAAGCGGGCATCACCTTCATAAATGAAAACTGGATGCTCTCCCGACTCCAGCTTCCTTTGCAGCTAAGACACATCAGATCTAGTGTGGGGAGCAAGCCCTAGCACAGCCGTCTTCAGAGTGTAGGCTAGCATTTCTTCCCCATGAGGCTCTGGGAACCGTCCCCAAAGACATCGAGTCTGTGCTTGTGCTTAATGGCAGTAGCAAAGATATCTTAACACATCCAGCTGTGGCAGAGGTTTTTCCTGTGGGTGAGACGTCTAATCTTGATTTTTCTCTGCCTCTGAACATGCTGGGAATTACTCAAAGGCCTGCACTAGAACTGGGTGTGGTGACACATGCCATAGTCCCATCATGGTCAGACTCTTGTAACTTAACTGTCCCTGTCATAGAAGAGGGAGCACATCTCGAGGTTACCTGTGAGAAGGTCATGCAGAACTCAGGTGACCGGATGGGAACTTTGTTTCCATGAAGCCTTTACATATTTGGATGGACCTGAACTCCCTGGTGCAGGCTCTGACTTGTGCTTGGATCATCCAAAGCTGACCTTAGAAGGCTCAACAGAAGAATTTTGATTTAACCCTGGAAAGGAGCCGTGGCCTCAGCCTCTGAGGATAAAATTCCTCTTCTGGATTTGCAAATTCTTTACTTTTCCTCGTGAGTGGCCTCAGGGGACTTTCCAGGGAAGTGAGGTGGGGGAGGTTCTGAGAAGGTTCCTGGATGGCCAAGGACAAAGGCAAAGAGTTCGTATTTTATAACCCAGCCCAGTTCCTACTCTTTCTCTCTGATCTACTCAGCAAAGCTGTGGGCCTACCGACTTAAGATGGGGGATTGGAGGTGGGGCTAGGAGTTGACCGACTCCATGGTATGCAGACATATACAGAAAGGAGCTGTGACCTGGTTTTTAAAAAAAAAAAAAAAAAAAAAAAGAAAAGAAAACTTGACGTATCTCCAAGATGGATGGCCACTTCGTCATCTTCAGACCTAAAGCAAAGGCTGTGAGCTTTTTGTGAACAAGGGTCTTCTGGGCTGTTTCTTCTGCTCATGGTCAACATGTTCAAGGCTGCCTCCGGATCTACTTACAACAGTTGTGAGCCAATCAACCATCCTTTCTTTCTTCAAATTGACCAACCCTAAATTAAGAGGAGGAAGACCCTTTGAAGACTTTTAAAACTCCCAGCCCTCAAGGAGAAGCTGGGATTTGGCCTCCTGAGTCCACCACACCCCACCACCACCACCACACACCTCTGTTTTATGGAGAGTCTTTATCTCTGTACATCTGCTGTACGCATGTGCTTCCTCACAACACCCTTAGACAAAAGTTTTCTTCAACTACTGACCCTGCTTGCCGTATTCCAAATTTCTCTCCCTGTTACCTGTCATGCGGAGATCCCCCCCCCCCCCGCCTTCTAATTCTGTTTGTTTGTTTGTTTGTTTGTTTGTAGACACTTTGTAGACCAGGCTGGCCTTGAACTCACTTTGTAGACCAGGCTGGCCTTGAACTCAGAAATCTGCCTGACTCTGCCTCCCGAGTGCTGGGATTAAAGGCATACGCCACCACGCCCGGCTGCCTTCTAATTCTTTAACTGGAAGAGAAAACAAACCCAATCAAGACCCCGGAATCTAAGAGGAGCCTCTCAGGATGTGACCAATTACTTGAGAAGCAGTTGATGCAGGCTGAAGATAATGCTGTATTGATAACAGTGTATGGAACTCTCTACTGACTGATGACATTTGTCTTCAAGAATTATGAGTTACAGTCTTGTTTCAGGGTTCTTGGGTGATCTCAAGTGACTGTCATGAGTGTGGGACAACGACTTACTACACTCACGAAGAAACGCCCAAGAGCAGGACCCTGGGTCTGCAGAGCAAGCATGCTTGCACATGGTGTAAAGGCAGCATCCTGGGTCTGCATCTTTCCTAGACCAGGGTCCTTATTATTGCTGCCCTGTTTTATCCATTGGGTGACTTCAACCCAAGTACATCATGGACCCCTTTTCCTCAGACTGGGTGATGCCTACTGATCAGCTGTTGTTTCTCCTCCTGCCCTGCAGTGGATTTATGGAAAACCAGCTGTGAGACTGTAGAAGTCACAGGATCACTCCTTGAATAAACTATTGAGAATGTAGTCAGGTATGGGCATGAGGCAAAGATCTATGTTGGAGCCTGGAGCCCCAGAAGTCTGAGTCTGAGTCTTCACTTAACCACATTCAAAGACTTAACCAAGGAAGAATCATGAAGTTGCTTTGGCTAGCGCTAATACGTCCTTAACACTCTAGGGTGTAAGACTATACATACGTGTAGGAGTCGGGTGATTGTTCTTTTTGCTGATGAACTGACAGAGAAGTTTAGAAACCTCCCTCTAATCTTCAAGGCCATTTTCTTACACTTATGTATTTGTTGGTTGATCTACAAGGTATAGATTGAACTCAGGATGGCCTGCCCACCAGGCTAGGAAGTCATTGCTCCCCTATATTCCCACTCCCTTTTGCTTCTTACCCCATCAGAGATGGAACCCTTCCTTTGTGATTTCTTTGTTCCTTTTCTAAATTCAGCCTTTATAGTCCCCAGGCAATGTGAGTCTGTGTGCTGGCATCATGTCTAAGGCCAGCTGATAATGCTTTCAGAATCAACTTTCTCGTGGTTTATGATTGAGAGCTTTTTAAACTGAAGTTATAGAACCCATGGGTGGGGTTCATTTATATTGCTTGTGACACTGCAGAGAGTTATACCAAATAGTCCCAGGAGGTAGGAGATATTATCAGAACCTATAGAAAAGCAGAACTGAGAGCTAACCTGTGAATGGTAGCAAGGACTCAGTTCTAGCCTTTTAGAGGCTGAGGCAAGAGGTTTTCATGAGCTCAGCAATTCGAAGCTAGCCTGGGTAATATGAGATCAGGCGTAAAAGAAATAAATTTGAGATTCAGAGAAGGTACTTAAGACAGGCCACACAAGACAATGATAGTGTCAGAACTGGGCATATGACCAAGTTTTCTGACTCAACCCTGTAGGTTTTTGGCCAGTCAGTAATCAGCTGTTCTCCGTCTAAGCGTGATTGCCTCAGTGAAGGTGGGTTTCCAAGCTACTCACAGCGCTAACAGCCTCCCGTGGCTATAGCTCTTTCCATATGCTGCTTGTTCGCGTGTGCTGTTTTGTTGTGGGGGTAAAAACACTCTGACCCAACATCTATGGCCCACCTGTCAATGGTCTGTATGTCTGTAGGTCAGTGTCTGTGGAGCATCTATGGCCCACCTGTCAATGGTCTGTATGTCTGTAGGTCAGTGTCTGTGGAGCATCTATGGCCCAGCTGTCAATGGTCTGTATGCCTGTAGGTCAGTGTCTGTGGAGCATCTATGGCCCAGCTGTCAATGGTCTGTATGTCTGTAGGTCAGTGTCTGTGGAGCATCTATGGCCCAGCTGTCAATGGTCTGTATGTCTGTAGGTCAGTGTCTGTGGAGCATCTATGGCCCAGCTGTCAATGGTCTGTATGCCTGTAGGTCAGTGTCTGTGGAGCATCTATGGCCCAGCTGTCAATGGTCTGTATGTCTGTAGGTCAGTGTCTGTGGAGCATCTATGGCCCAGCTGTCAATGGTCTGTATGTCTCTAGGTCAGTGTCTGTGGAGCATCTATGGCCCAGCTGTCAATGGTCTGTATGTCTGTAGGTCAGTGTCTGTGGAGCATCTATGGCCCAGCTGTCAATGGTCTGTATGTCTCTAGGTCAGTGTCTGTGGAGCATCTGTGACCTGGTATTTTGGCCTCAGTTTAGCCTCTTCAGTTTGCAGCCAGATGTATCTCTTACAGTGCTGTTGCCACATGAGTGATAATGACACAGAAACAAGGATGCAGCTCATGGCCAGGAACACTCACCTTGCTGGACTATACCCTACTTTCAGGCACAACAAACCTCATTTTGTTTTAGGGTCAGAACGGCTGCTTCTACCCACCCAGGTGCTGTGTCAGTGTGTGGCCGCCTACCCTCATGCTGCAAAGCGTATTAAAGTCAGAGCTGCTTCACACCCTTACAATCCTCATGCTGCTCTCAAGGCAGAGCAGAGATGCCATTTTCCTTCACGTTAAACTACAGGAAATAAAACATGACCCATCTCTGATATGTTCCCAATACATAACTGATCCCACACTGAAAGTAAATGTTTATGTGGAATGAAATTCGAGGAGAGTCACTTTTATTTGTTTGTTTGCCTATTTATGTATTCAGTTATCTTGAGATAGGATCTTACCCTGTAACCCTTGCTAGCCTAGAATTCATTTATGTAGACCAGGTTGGCCTTCAATTTGCAACAAATCCTGCCTCAGCTCCCAAGTGTGATTGGCAAGCTCCAGGGTCAGTGAGAAAAGCTGTCTCAAAAAACAAAACAAAACAAAAAAAACCAAACAAACAAAAAAACAAAAAATAAGAGACGGGCAGTGTTGGTGCACACCTTTAATTCCAGCACTTGTGAGGCAGAGGCAGGTGAATTTCTCAGTTCAAGGCTAGCCTGGTCTACAGAGTGAGTTCCAGGACAGCCAGGGCTATACAGAGAAACCTTGTCTCAAAAACCAAAACCAAAACCAAAACCAAAACAAAATAAGGTGGTAAATAGATTAAGAAAGATGTCTCACATCATCCTCTGTCCCCCACACACAAACACACACACACACACACACACACACACACACACACAATTTAAAAGTCATTAAATTCCGAATGGCAAGAAAAGAATGATAATTTTTGCATTGCAAAGCTTGAGAGTCCTGAACAAGAGCATGCACTGCCTTGCTCCCGTGCTGGCTCGGAAGGAGTGAATCTGGAAATCTGTTTCCTTCCATTTTCCCAGAGTTGCTTGTCCACAGGCCAGGCAGTGTGGATCCATCTGCCTACCTTTAAATGTTAGCTTAGCCAGGGTGGTGGCAAATGCCTTTAATTCCAGCACCTGTGAGGCTGAGACACACAGATCTCCTTAAGTCTGAGGCCAGCCTTGTCTATGCAGTGAATTCTAGGATAGACAGGGCTAAAGAGAGAGACAGCATCTCACCTCCTCTCCCCAAAATTAATTAATTAGTTAATGTTATCTCAAATAAATTCTGTGAAACTCCACAAATTAAAATAAAGGTTATCAGTGTTTCCCCCTTGCTAATTTTGTTATATGTCATTTTTTTCTCTGCATAGTTTTCATTCTAACTAATGTGTGTACTAGCATAGAAAAAATGGAGTTGTTTGTTTGTTTGTTTTGTTTTGTTGACAATGTGATAAAGAGAACCTTTGCTTACTTGCTGTCCAGAGGCCAGGCCAGGGTCCAGCGTTTCCAAAGAATGATTACATTTCCATGGAGACGCCATAGCCTTATGTCTCCATGGAGACGCCATAGCCTTGGCAGTGTTGCTGCTAGGCAGCCTAGGAAAACTCCAGAATAAATACACATGGGACAGGCAGCTTCTGGATTTTTTTTGTTTTGTTTTTCTGTTCTTCCTGGCAAGATACAATAGCTCACAAACACTGGTTTGCAAACTCACACAGCCTGGGGTGGACACTGGAGCCTTTGTACTGGACTAAATGCTGTTTGGTAGCTCCCAAGTCCGTGTGTGTGTGTGTGTGTGTGTCTGTGTGTGTGTGTGTCTGTGTGTCTGTGTGTGTGTGTGTGGGTGTGTGTCTGTGTGTGGGTGTATGTGGGTGTGGGCAAGTACGTATGTGTGTGTGAGAAGGTGAGAGAGGATTGTGTGTGTGAGTGTGTGTCTGTGTCTGTGTGTGGGTGTGGGTGTGTGTCTGTGTGTGGGTGTGGGTGTGTGTCTGTGTGTGGGTGTGGGCATGTATGTATGTGTGTGGGTGTGGATGTGTGTGTGTGTGTGAGAGGATTGTGTGTGTGAGTGCATTTGTGTGTGAGTGTGTGTGTATGTTTGTGAGTGAGTGTGTTTGTGTGTGAGTGTGTAAGTCTATGAGTATCTGTGTGAATGTGTTTTTATGTGTGGGTCTGTGTGTGTATGTGAGAGAGAGAGAGTATAAGTGTGAAGGTATGTACATATATGAATGTGTATATGAGTGTGTGTGTGAGAGGATGAATTCGAGAGGGTTGTGTGTGTGTGTATGCAAATGTATTGTAGCTGTGTGTATAAGTGTGTGTGTTTGTGTGTGAGCATAGTGTGTGAATGTGTATGTGAGTGTGTGTGTGAGTGTGTGTGTGTGTGTTATTGCTTCTTCCCTGCACAGTTTCTGATGGGATCTTCTGCTTCCTTGAAGAACTTCTTATGTTGTCACACCGATTTATGATCGTGGGTTTCACACTCAGGTGCATAGCACTGTCAATTTTTTCAGGCAGCAGTGGGGTTGTCCTGTTCAGACTTTCATTCCTTATTTGACAACATTGTGTCATTCTGTCACCCTTTCTCCTTTGCCAAGTGGCATGAACAACATAGGAGGCCACACAAAAAGCCAAAAAAAAAAAAAAAAAAAAAAAAAAGACTGTAGACTGTGGTTCATTTGGTGGAACACTTGCCAGCAGTCATGAAGCCCTGGGTTCAGTGGCTAACACCACACAGAAGGTGGAGGGAAGAGGACCTGAAGTTTAAGGTCATCCCTGACTCCATACCGTGATGCCAACCTGGGCTGCCTGAGGTCCTGCTCAAGGCCAATCTTATTAAAGAAGAAGGAGGCAGCCTACCTAGGGACTCCTTTGAAAGGCAGAGGTGTGGGTAGATGCAGTGAGGTTAGCCAACTAAGGTTTCCTCCACAAGAGAAAGATTAAAACTTTCCAGACTTTGAGGGGAGAGATGACAGTGCTTGGGCCTGAGCTGTTGCAATGGAGCTGGGCCTGGTGTGGCATGTGGGTAGTGTGGAGATGGCGGGACTGATGCAGCTGTGTGGGAGGAGCCATCGTAATGGTCCAGACCTCTGCACTCTCCAGACTTTCCTCCTTCAACGTTCTACCTGCTCTGGAAACAAACAAACAAACAAACAAACAAACAAAACCCTCCTCTTGCTTTTGTGGAGACTCGTGGTGAGAAGAGTTGAGTGGAAGCAACATGAAGAAGAGACAGCTCATTTTCACCTTCTTGGTTTATTGATACAACAGTCATGACGTCTTACTGTAACTTTCTAGCTTATCATAAACGTGTCAATGAATCTGCAGCAATGTCAGAGTTCAGAGAAGGTCAGGAGAAACTGAAGGCCGGTCCTTTTCTCCAGGTTACAATATTGCTACCTTCCCACCTAAGAGCAGCCATTTGTTTCCAGGCTTATTTTTCATAAAAAGATGTCTGAGATTTGCAGAGAAAACTGTCTGTGATGACCATGCAGAGGGACCTATGGGATATACTTATTTAAATCATGCCAGCTGCCCTGTGCAGTCAGTGCCCATCACCTATCTGCAGACGCTGGCTGGTTCCCCTCCATTGAATAGAACCTTCTCTGGTTTATACACAAAGGAGAATAATTCACCACCCCCTGCCCATCTGCAAGGAAATATTATGGAGAACTGCGAGTTCCCAACCCTAAAACACTTGGAATTCACCCAGTGAAAGGTCCTGGCCTTATTTTTTCCACCAACACCAGGGAGTGCCTTTTCTGTAGGAAAGGAAAAGGTTGTTTTCTCTGCCCGCCCACCTATGAAGGGAAAGAGGGTCTGTAGTCCCTTTCAAATCAAAGTTCTCTTCTTGGGTCAAAGGCACAGGGGGAGCCTCCTGCCAAGTCTGTTGAAAAGGCTTTGTTTGCTTATCTGAAACCATCAGAGGACATGAAGGTCACCATCGTGCTCACGCTGAGCTCCGGGAACGTGGCCTTTGGCTGTTTCAGATGTGGACCAGAAATGAATGCCGAGTCTCCACGCGCCGTGACCAGGCTCCATTACCGGCCATTGCTCTTTCTCTTCTGACTCGATGAGCATCCTCACCCAAAACATAGTCAGCCAATCAGGCTGTGGCTGCTTTCACCTTCAAGTGTTCTCAGTAGCGCACAGTAGTGTTAGCATGTCCTGACCTGGAGGGCAATGGGAGAGACTGAACTGCAATGTTTTTCTCCAGGGTCAAGATGTTGTCACCTTTCCCCCGGGACCTGCTGGTTTCTCTCTGGATAAAGGTGACCTCAAGTTACAGACAAGCCACCCAGCCAGCAGCCAGGACACCAGGGAGCCTGTTTCCAGCAACAACCAGGAAAATTTCTTTCTTTGTGGTAAATTCTAATTACTGACTGAGGGACAGCAGAAAAACCTAAAACTGCCCATAGCAAACTTCAGAAATAATGTCCACAGGTAGGTAGAGATACTAGCATTAGCAGATCAAAGCACAAAGTGGACATTGTCATAGACTCAAAATACACCCCACAAGGCCAAATCCAAAGGGAGACAACAAAGTGAACACTGGAGAAATGTGTGACGGAGTCAATGTCACAACCAAAACATATCAACACCATGTATCTTCTTACATGATATTCTGAGAGGACACAGCATCATTTCTGCGGGCTTTTGGTTTTTGTTCTGTTGTCGTTCATTTGGTTTTGTTGTTGAGACAGCATCTCAGAGAGCCCAGTGTGTCCTCCAACTTACTATGCAGTCAAGAACATGGTCTTGAACTGACCCTTCTATCTAACCCTGTTTCCCTAGAACTGGTATTACAGGTGTAGACCACCATGCCTCACAGTTCTTTGGTATTCTTGTCCAAAATACATGGCTTTGAACTTAATCCTTAGTAAATAACAGACAAGACACTAACAACTTTGATGTTGTCAACTTCAGCAGTCATCCCTCTTTTTGGGTCACACTCAACCTGCCTAATTTGTGTGATAGCACACCACTTGATGTGACAGTCAGTGTGCCCACTTTGTTTGATATATATATATATATATATATATATATATATATATATATGTGTGTGTGTGTGTGTGTGTGTGTGTGTATGTGTGTGTGTGATATAATACATTTTGATCATATATATATCATATATATATATATTTGACATATATATCATATATATTCATATATGCAAGATCTCAGGCTGGCCTCAAAAATCACCATGATGCCAAGCATGGCTTTGAACTTCTAATCCTCCAGCCTGTACCATGCAAGTGCTGTGATTTGAGACCATGTCCAGGTTATGTGGTAGACTGGTCTAACCTGAGGTTCCTTGCGTACCAACTGAGATACATCCCTAGCACTCTAATCTATTCACATTCTATCATCCAGAATTCAATGGTATAGGTATCCTCAGCTGTAACTGTGTGTAAGAGAGGTTACAGAGAGCAGGATCCTTTTGTAGGAGTAAAAGTGGTGGGTCACTAGAACTATAATATGATAGTGTGCTGCTTTTCTTGCTTCCTGTCTTTCTTCCTGTGTGGGGGTGTGTATGCATGTGAACTTGTGTGTGGACTTTCCTGTAGACTTGCATGTGGAGGCTGGAAGGCTCTTACTAAACCAGAAAGAGGCTCATTGTTTTGGCTAGGCTGGTTTGCCAGCAAGTCCTGGGGTCTTCCTGTGCCCATGCCGTAGAGTCAGGATTACAGGCACATGGAGCCACCATCAGGGTTTTGTTGTGTGCTTGTTTGTTTGGTTGCTCTTAATATGGGTGCTAGAGATTTGAACTCAGGTCCTCATGCTTGCACAGAGAGCACACTTAATTGAAGAGCCAGCTCTCTAGCTCTGTGATAATTAAACTTGATTTTCTTAGAAACAAATAGTTAAAAAATAAGAAGCTTTATGATGTGTGTCCATCTTTCTAGATAATAAAATTTAGAGGAAAAGAGACTTACAGGACAGATCTTTTTGAAACACACACACAAAATGAAGGAAGTACTTGCCTATTTTCCTATTTTATCCTGTGATCTAATGCAGCCGGCAATAAAGCTAGCAAGACCCCCACTAGCAGAAGAGTCAGCTTTTGAAAGTGAGGGTCCCATTGTATTCTGTGTCACATATCCCCCTCGCCAGTTAGCAAAGCATCTTGCTCATGCTTCTTTCTCAATAAGTTCTTGACCCCTGAATGAATTCATCGCGACCTTAGCTTACAGCTACACAGCCATAACTGCGTAGACTCTGGGTGCTCTCCAGATTGGTCCCTTAAAGCAAAACCTAAATGTATCAACATCAAGATACCATGTGTTTCAGTACTGTGGACTGATTTATTTCTGTTCCTCAGTAAAGCTACTGCCTTCATCAATGAGGTCTAGGGGAATTCTGTCAGTAGTAAAGTTAAGCTTTTATGAATGTCTAAGTCAACACTACCTTAGTAGTCTCCTGCATATTCTACGAAAGGAAGCATTTTGTCTTTCTTACAAGATTAAGAAGGTTCCATAACATGCAAGTTGAATAAAAAGAAAGGATTGCTGCTGTTTCCATCAGCATGGTGAGGATTGGCTTTCTAAACTGGAAATGGTGCTGTATGTAGAGCAATCTAAACAAAACTGTTATCACTGTTTTAATATATGTTGGATTTCATAATTTCTTTTTGAAAAAACAAAACATAATAAAATAAAGGGAAGACTACCACATCAAGGTTAGATAAAACAACCTAGCAGAAGGAAAGGGGCCCTAAGAGCAGGCACAAGAATCAGAGACCCACTCGTGAACACTCATGAGTTCCATAAAAGTACTAAGCTAAAAGCTGTCATTTGTACATGGAGGACCTGGGCAGACATGTAGGCCCTGTGCTTGCCCTTTAGTCTCTGGAGTTCCTGTGAGCCTTGCTTAGTTAACCCAGAGAGCCTCAGAATGCTCTCTCCTCCACCCACTCTGGCTCTTACACTCTTTCTGTCCCTCTTCTGTGTTCCCTGGGCTCTGAGCAGGAGGGATTTGTTGAAGACATAGCATTTAGACTCTGTCTTCACATAATGTCTGCCTGTGGGTCTCTGCATCTGTTCCTATCTGAGGTAGGAGGAAGCCTCTCTGATGGTAACTGAATAAGACGCTACCTATGAGTACAGCAAACTATTGTTAGGAGTCATTTTGTTAACACATTTTTTCTTTTTAGACTGATAGTGTTATTTTTACCCTAGGTCTCTGGGATATCTAGTCTTTCTGGTTCTTGATCACATGAGCAGTGTCAGGTACGGGTTTTATATCATGGAGTGGATCTCAAGTCAAACCACACGTTGGTTGGCTAATCCCACAAGTTCTGTGCCCCATTGCCCTAGCATTTCTTGTAGACAGGACAGATTATAGGTCAAAGGTTTTGTGGCTAAGTTGGTGTTTATGGTTCTCTTTTGGTAGCCTGTAGAATGCCTTCCTGAACCAAAGACATTAAAATGTAGGGGTAAAGGCTCCGTGTAGGAACCAGCTTGATTTTTCCATGTTCAATGAGTTGTGTGGGCGTTGTCCTCCGCAATGAGGGCCACTGTCAGTTTCAGAGAGCATCTCATTGTCTGAGAGACAGTTTGGGTTGTTTAGAGATTCCCATGGGACTCTCTTAGCTAAAACTCAATTGAAAGCAACCCAGTCCTACTGCTGGAAGCCTTATTTGGAGACAAGAAATGACCATCTGACTCTGTATCCCCCATTATCAGGAGACCTCCTTAGCATCCTTCACATATTTTAGGAAGTTTCCACTGAACTAGGGTCCCATATTGTCTTAGTCAGGGTTTCTATTCCTGCACAAACATCATGACCAAAGAAGCAAGCTGGGGAGGAAAGGGTTTATTCAGCTTACATTTCCACATTGCTGTTCATCACAAAAGGAAGTCAGGACTGGAACTCAAGCAGGTCAGGAAGCAGGAGCTGATGCAGAGGCCATGGAGGGGAGCTGCTTACTGGCTTGCTTCCCCTGGCTTGCTTTCTTATATAACCCAGAACAACCAGCCCAGGGATGGCACCACCCCAATAGACCCTCCCCTATTGATCACTAATTGAGAAAATGCCTCACAGCTGGATCTCATGGAGGCATCTCCTCAGGGAGGCTTCTTTTTTCTGTATTGACCCAGCTTGTCACAAGCTGACACACAACACTAGCCAGTAAAAATTATCATTCCTCAAATGCTCCTTGGTTTCATCTTAGTTTTCCAGAATTCCCTCCTTCAACCTATCTTCCCTTCCCCTCCCCACCTGGTCCTCCTGTTCCCATCCCTACCCACCCTCAATCTACCTGTAAAATCTATTAGCCATTAAATAAATGATGACCAAGCTACAATCCATAGATCCAGAGAAGTTAGGTATAACGGAAGAGTCTAGTGGGGGACACATGGATCTCCCTGGGAGGTTAACCTTGATGTGCTTACAAGCTTTGCCTTTGCCCTCCTTGGAATTTAGAAACAAACAAAGTTAGAGGTAGTAGACGAGAGACTATTCCAGCAAAATCAACACTGGCTTTTGGTAAAGTCCAAAGTAAGAATGACTTAGCAAAATCTTTGTTTTTCTAGTTTGTGGCCACTACCCACTCCTCCTCCTTGTCCTCCTCTGTCCTCCTCTTCTTCTGTCCTCTTTTTCTGCTGTTTGCAGCAGTGATCAGGATATAATGTAGTACAGTCACAGGTTTACATTAATGTCCTTGATAAAATATCAGCAAAATGTTAATCCTATTTAAATCAGGATTTTTTCCCCCTTTCTTTTTGTTTCTCTCTTTTAAAAACTAGTCATTATAGCCCAGACTCTGAGACATAGTCTCTATAGCCCAGGTTAGTCTAGAACTCAATAGGCAGCCAAGGATGACCTTGTGCTTGGGATCTTCCTTGCCTCCACACCCCAACTGCGAAGAATCACAAGCAGACATCACTGTGCTCATGGGAATCAAGCCCAGAACTTCATGAATGCTAGGTAAGCCCTCTATCAACTGAGCTACACCCCTGATCCCCTAAAAGAGGCAATTCCAAATATTCATCTGTGATTGGTTCCAGATACATAAATGGTGACTTAAAAGATGACATCCCCACCACAGTGCTTATGCCATCCTAATGGACTAGACTCACAAACCATGGACCAAAAGAACCCTTCCCCACCCCCTTGGGCTGCTGTGTCTGATATTTTATCACAGCGATAAGAACAAGTAACCACCACCTCATCTCTCTCTTAGGAGTTGGAGCAAGGACAAGAACAGTTTGCATCAAATGTCTAGAGTCCATCACAACACACCCAAGGGATGGGCCAGGAGTCAGGAGATATCTATTGGCCCCAAGAGGAGAGCCGATGTGTCCAGATGCTGCTGCCCAGGATACCCTTGGAAGCTTGCAGGCAAAGCAAGAGATCCCTGTTTAACTGATGGGAGCTTGGCCGGAGTAGCTGCCTGGTTTCCTTGGCCTTATCACCAAGGTGATATGGCTTAAAACATCAAATTCTTCTTAGCTATGTGGCTTTAGTACCTGACTTTCTTCTTTCCTAGTTGAAATGTCTTTACGGGGAACCCATGACTCTGTGACTTGGGAAACTGGAAGGACAAGTCGTCTTGGAAGGCTGCAGGGGAGCATGCATCAAGATAGTTCCTGCCACTGGGCATTTTCACACCAGTAAACAGCAGGGCACATACAGGAACGCCAGAGATGAGAACGGGAGTGCGAAGGTTGTAGCTGACAGTTCTTTGTGCCTAAACTTGAACTACCAGGAGAACACTGGAGAATCTCTTCATAGCAGGCATCTTAAACTCCTAAATTGTTGTTGTTGTTTTTTTTTTTTCTACCATCAAGTTGGAGGACATCCTTCTCCCCTCTTTTCTTCTTCTCTTGAAACTCAACTGGTAAAGGATGGCCTTGAACCTCCCTTCCTGGGATTACAGGTTACAGATCTAACCCAGCGCCTGGGCCATCCGTGATAGCCTTTTTCTGTCTGTCTTTCTGTCATCTTTTTCTGTCTTTCTTTCTAGCTTAGGTCTTTTTTTTTTTTTTAAGATTTATTTATTTTATTTTATGTGAGTACACTGTAGCTGTCCCCAGACACTCCAGAAGAGGGCGTCAGATCTTGTTACAGATGGTTGTGAGCCACCATGTGGTTGCTGGGATTTGAACTCAGGACCTTGGGAAGAGCAGTCGGTGCTCTTAACCACTGAGCCATCTCACCAGCCCCCTAGCTTAGGTCTTAAAGTAGTTGACTCTGACCCATGCCTCTCCCCTCCCCTCAAGTTCTTCAAGCGCCCGGCCTGTGGTCTTTACTTCCTTTGCAAGTCCCTATTCGCTTTCCCTCACTGTGCCCTCTTACTTAATGTGCATCTTCAGTATAAAGGATTCAAGGAAACCCTAAATCCATTCCCTGTGGTCTAGATGCCATTGTACTTTGAGCAACACGGGGCGGGGGGGGGGGGGGGGGAAGCCCTGCATTGTTTTGGTAACAGTCCCTGACTGTGCTGGCTAGAGAGCTTTTGTTTGGGTTTAATTTGATCTTGTTTTTCTCTAAGGCTAATGCTGCCAGACATCCTCAGGTCTTTTCTCGGTGAAGTAATCCCCAGCAAAGACTCCCTAAAAATATTTACAGACATGCATCCACAGTACAACTGGAGCAACAACCTCAGACCCTACAAAAATTAGCTCACGGGCTGGTGGAATCCCTTCACGGACTCAGTAGTAGAGTGTTTGCCTCAAACACTCAGGGCCTTGGGTTTGGGTCCCAACGCTGCAGAAGTAAACACATGAAAGGCTTGCTTCCTTCTGTGGAAGTATCGCCCCTTCGGCTCCAGAAACCTCATCCACTCTCATCCATCCTCAGGAAGTGCCTAGGCTGAATTCACTTAGCAAAACACAGCAAACATCACAGGTAGCATCAGGATGTATCTCACATAGTTAGAAGAAACTATGGCAGCTGTGTGTTCTGTAGCCCCCCCCCCCCCCCCACACACACACACACACTGCCCGTGTGTGCAGAGATGAACAGAGCTGGTGTCCTTAGCTCGGGGGTGCTCTGGCTAGGAGGACACTGCCATTGTGACCTTGATGGACACTGTCAGTTGTGACCCTGTGAGCCCCAACCCGCCCCTATCTCAGAGGTTAATATTAAACATTTTCGTTAAACTACTTCTCTGTTGGCTTACCAAATACAAGCGGCGCACAGGAGAGCCAACTGAGCCTTACTCATTTCCAACAGCAGATCCAGAAAGGCAAGGACTGAGGTCCTTCCTTCCCAAACAAAAGCCCTCAGTGATCCCAACGCAGCTAATCTCTGCTAATCATTCATGATTGCATCACTCACTGGTGCTTGACTTTTGCTTCTTTGGTGATTTTGAATTTAATTCTCATTCTCTGAGGTCAAATGAAGTGAATGACTGACTTTTTCATTGTCCCTTCAAGCATCGCTGCATTTTAGGTTTAAGGTCTAGAAGAAGGAGATAATGCATGCTTCTTGTCTTCAGAGTTCGAAATCCTACTGGGAGAAGAAGATAGTTTATAAGAAAAAAAAATGTGCATGTTAGCATCGAGGCGATAGCCCAGTCAGTAAAATATATGAGCCCTGAGTTTGGACGCTGAACATCCATGTATAAGCTATGTGTGGGGAGTGCATGCCAGGAATCTCTACACTAGGATGATGGCAGGAGGGTCCCTGGAGTTTGCTGGCTGGCTAGTTTAGAAGGACCAGCAAGCTCCAGGTTCAGTGAGAGACCCGGTCTCAAAAAAAACAGCCCAGGAAGAGATTGAGGTACATCTAACATCAGTCTCTAGCCTCAGCGCTGACTTAAACACATACACATAAACATGTTAAATACCAAAGGCTCGGGAAGAGACGGAAGCAGAATAATTCACACAAGGAAGATCTTAGAGTAGGAAACAAAGAATTTAAAGCCAGAAGCGAGACCTGTTTCATCAGGTCGAAGCACGGGGGCATCCATAAGTCCAATAACATATGTAGCCGCACATTCCGCCGAGAGCCCGGTGCGCTCCTGCTTACTGAGCCATCTTCACACACTCCAGCTCCTGCTGAAGGGTGTAAGAGACTTGAGGTCTCGTCTCACTCACTGCACGTGCACGAATGGCTTTGGAGATGCTCAGGTTTTCCTGGGCTGGATACTGACTGATGGTACCAAACATTAAATAAAACGAAACAGAAGGCGGGACCTTGAAGACAGAATCTAAAGACCTGGAAAGAGATCTCAGTTCGTAAAGTACTTCTGGTGCCAGCACAAGAACCTGAATCCTAAACCAAGCATCTTCATAAAAAAGCCAGGTATGTGTGCCAATCCCCAGGAAAGAAAAGACAGGAGGATCCCTAGGTTCTGACAGCCAACCAGCCTAACCTAACCAGCTTTGCTGTCTTAGAAACAACGTGAATGATGGCTCAGGAATGGTAGTTCTGGCTGACGTCAGACCTCTATAGCATGTGTAGCTGCCCCTCCCCCTTCACACATAAGATGGAATCTAAAATTTGCCATTAAACCTGGAATATATAAATAAAAATAAAATCAGTCACCAGGGTAGAATACAGTGATGGTGTCTTAGCAAGTGAAAAATGGTATATAGATAGTCTATGGTGTGTAGTGGAAAACAGCTCTTTCAATTATTGTCATGGTTACTTAAAATGAAGTTGCTTCTTGATGACAGAGCTTTGGGATACTCAGTATCTGCTGCAGTTAACATTTATGCCGGTAACCGTGATCCAAAAAAATTCACAAGAGCGGCTGGTGCTTCTTTCTCCCTATAAAAAAACATTACCCAAAGAAGACTGTTGTGTCCGGCCAGTAGATCACAACCTGGGGTCTAGCCTGGAAGGGCATTTTGGAAACCTGGAAGAGAAGAGGGGCTGGGCTGCTCGAGATAAGGAAGGAACCAAGACAAAGCTCTCTGCTCAAGGTTCAGTTTTTACTATTCCGGCACTCGTAGTTATAAAGGAAGGGGGAGGGGCCCAATTCCCGCCAAATAATCTTGGGGTCCAGTAGCAGGGTGATCACGTGATGGCTTCGGAACAGCAAAGCGGCAGGTTCCAGCAGTGGGCGTGGCAGAACGATTGAGCCGGAAGCTCCATCCAGGTGTAAACAGTGGAACCATTAAGGCTGGGGGAGGGGAGGCTACAGAAGACAAAAAAAAAAAAAAAAAAAAAAAAAAATCTGACCTTGTGTCTTTAATGATGTGAGCCATATGGTGGCCCAGCGGTACAGTGGCCCTAAAACCATTTGGTTCCTTTTAGCCTTGGGACTGATAACGTTCCGCAGCTTGGAGGTTTGGGCTGCAGAATTGCGGGATACATTGCACCAGAAGCTTCTCCAGTTTCTGGTAGGGACACGACTTAGGGACTGGAGCCATGAAAATTGGAATGGGAACGTTTGCGTGGTTCGAGACAAATACAGCAGGCTTCAAACACCAATGGCTTTTATTCTTCTCTATTGCAAGTGGACCACTCTCTCTTCCTTGTCTGAGACTCTTTCTCTGACCGAAGACACCTGGTTAGACTGGCCTGCTCTTTTATAGGACATATGTATTATACTAACAATCAAGATAAGCCCCTCCCACTGGTGCAGGAAGAACTAGCAGAGTGCAGAGTAAACTCCTCTCCTTCTCTACTCTGTACTTGATTTCACTACCTTTTAAATCTCTGCTGACTTTGTTTCTAAGAGAAGAACACTTCCACCGTGGATCCATCAACAGTTCCAAGGAAACTGACTATTAGCTGTAACAAAAGAAATGTATTGCTGGCGTGAGTAATTCCAATAACAGGACACAGTTAACGAGGACACAGTTAACACTACACAGTTTACGAGGAAAGAGCAAGTCAAATAGGGCTGGATTCTATGGAGTGACTCCTTATACCTCCAAGCCTAGTACTAAGTATTTTTTTTTTTAAGATTTATAGCCGGGCGTGGTGGCGCGCACGCCTTTAATCCCAGCACTCGGGAGGCAGAGGCAGGCGGATTTCTGAGTTCGAGGCCAGCCTGGTCTACAAAGTGATACACGAGGTAGTTTAATGACGGAGCTCCCGACCGACATGCATCTCACACAGGACAGCCAGGGCTATACAGAGAAACCCTGTCTCGAAAAACCAAAAAAAAAAAAAAAAAAAAAGATTTATTTATTGATTATATGTAAGTACACTGTAGCTGTCTTCAGACACTCCAGAAGAGGGAGCCAGATCTCGTTTACAGATGGTTATGAGCCACCATGTGGTTGCTGGGATTTGAACTCTAGACCTTCGGAAGAGCAGTCGGGTGCTCTTACCCACTGAGCCATCTCACCAGCCCCCTAAGTATTTTTTAAAATGAGGGCATCAAGCCAATGCAGGCTGGCTACCTAAGGACTCTGATCCTTCTGAATGGAAATGTCGGTCACTCTTTTAGGTAAACATTGTAGCTAGTATCCTGGAGAAGATCAAAGGAAAATGGGAAAAGGAATAGAAAAAAAAAAAATCAACTACAGCCAGGTGGCACTGCATCATAGAAATGAGGAGGGGGGCGGGGAGTCCTTTGTACTCTGAATTGTTGCAAATTGTCTAGTTTCTATTACTCAGCAAATGCTTGAGATAATCAATGTGAGGAGGAGTTATTTGCTTTAGTTGAGGGTTCCAGAGGTGTCAGTTCACAGTGGACTGGCCCCTTAGTTTTCAAGACTGAGACAAAGCAGTATATTATGGTGAGAGACAGATATTATGTGTCAGAGCAAGTTGCTCCCCTCACGGTGGCCAGATTGCAGAGAAAAGGGGAGATGGAAAAGGGTCCAAGCAGAGAGGAGAGGAAAGAGAGAAAGAAAGGGGTCTGGGTATTCCAAGGTCGCTCAGACTGCTTGTGAATAGGCACTTCTTCTGGAAGGTTCCCAGAAGAGCCACAAGCTGAGGAACAAGTCATAAACATTCAGGACACTCCAGGTCCAACCTAAGCAGCTCTTACTGTTTATAAATGATCAGCATTTCCTCTTACTGTTAAAGACATACATTTAGGATTATACCTTTATGACTGCTTCCTGTCTCTCCTCCTTTCTCTGGGTCTCATATATCCAAGGCTGGCCTCAAGCTCCCTATATATCTGAAAATGACTTTCAACTATTTATCCTCCTGTTGCCATCTCCAGAATCTTGAGATTACAGATAGTGAAAGAACCTAGTGGGGAAACCCCCACTTAACTTTTGATTTGGCGTGCACCCAAGAATCACGAACAGAACAGAACGCCTTGATGTAAATACACGAGGTAGTTTAATGACGGAGCTCCCGACCGACATGCATCTCACACAGGAGATAACAGATGTTGGCCTCGAGGCTCAAAAGTTAGGGATTTTTATGGAAGAAAAAGGGATAGGGGTGTGAGGAATTTCAACAAAGGTATGGGATTGGCTCATTCAAACATTAACAGAAAGATTACATGTCAGCAAAAGGGCATCAGGACTTTGTTCTTGTGGGCTGGGGGCTTATCTTTGTTCACATAGCAACCAGTTGATGTATGACTTTACCCGGCGTCAAGGGGCAGTAGACAGAGGGGAGGTTCCGGCCAGATGGTATTGACTCAGACAATATAGCCCTGCTTGTGTCCTTGCATTCCTTCTTAAGTGGGGGTTTCCCCACTAGGTTCTTTCAATAGATACCACCTGCCTAGCTTATGTGATGCTGAGAATCAACCCCAGGCTTGGTTCAATCTGTCTCTGTCTCTCTCTGTCTCTCTCTGTGTGTCAGTCTGTTCCTCTCTGTCTGTCTGTCTGTCTCTCCATGTCTCTCTGTGTGTGTGTGTGTCTCTCTCTGTGTTTCTCTCTCTGTCTGTCTGTGCCTCTCTGTCTGTCTGTCTCTGTCTGTCTGCCTCTCTCTCTCTCTCCATCTCTCTCTCTCTGTGTCTCTCTCTCTGTGTATCTCTGTCTCTCTCTGTCTGTCTGTTCCTCTCTCTGTCTGTCTGTCTCTATCTGTCTGACTCTCTCTCTCTCTCCATCTCTCTCTCTCTGTGTCTCTCTCTCTGTGTTTCTCTCTCTGTCTCTGTCTGTCTGTTCCTCTCTGTCTGTCTCTCTCTGTCTGTCTGCCTCTCTCTCTCTCTCTCTCTCTGTGTTTCTCTCTCTGTCTCTCTCTGTCTGTCTGTTCCCCTCTGTCTGTCTGTCTCTGTGTGTCTGCCTCTCTCTCTCTTTCTCTCTCTTTCTCCATCTCTCTCTCTCTCTGTGTCTCTCTCTCTGTGTTTCTCTCTCTGTCTCTGTCTGTCTGTTCCTCTCTGTCTGTCTCTGTCTGCCTCTCTCTCTCTCTCTCTCTCTCTCTCTCTCTCTCTGTCTCTCTCATGCTCACAGGTCCAATGCATGCAAGATAACAACAACAACATACATTTAAAATTAGTCAGTTGAAATTTGTTTTGATGATATTAATTTTGATGGCAACATCCACAACTTAGCAGAAGCTGAAAGGGCTGGTTGTCTCCTGCTGTGCACCAGGCCTGATCAGGGCCCCTACTGCTGCTTCTGTGTCACAGAGCTACCCCCCACCCCCAGCCAGTTTCTTCTAGCTCTGGTTGAGTTTGGCCTCCACAGTGAATAGGTGTGTGTTGTCTTCTGTCTTCCTCATGGCAGACTCAGTGACAAAGAGAATCTAACAATGAAGTCGTGGACAGGTTTCTTTCTCTTGGAGTCTTGGTTCCAAAATTATATGGGATATGTCCAGAGCCACAAAATCTTTGGCTGCCAGAGGTAGGTGACATGTGTGTCTTCTTTACTGGGGCTGTGGAGACTTCTTATTCTGTCTCTCTGATTTTCTTGGCCTTAGATTTCATCTTTAGGAAGGATAGGTTCTTCTTATGCCTTCAAAGCCATCTTGGAGAACGGTGCTCTAAGGATTATGGATGTTGCTTGAATCTACAATCCATGCTTTGCATGAAGAACTAGAAAATAATTTACACAAACTGGTGATGTTCTTGGTTATGGCAAATAAATTCAGAGTTTTTATTTCAACATCAAGATGAATTCAGAGTTTTTATTTCAACATCAAGATGAATAAGCTCAGGAGAGATGCCCTGCTGAGAACAGCAAGTACAATAGTGAGTGTGCTTAATGGCACCAAATCATCTCAGTGGAGTTAAGGTGGTAACGCTTATCTCATGTGTACTTTAGCACAACATTTCCTAGTGCAAAGAGCTATTGCTCCTGAAGGAACCTGTTACCCATTATACAGCATGCAAACCCCTGTATCTGTGGCTTTGCAGAGGAAGTGTGTGTACACAGTGCCAGGAGTATAGAGACAGGACAAACTCCAACTACAGGGTTGGGAGTATTATGGGATTGGAAAACGGGTGGCCAGCTGTGGTGGTACATATCTAGAATCTTAACACTTGGGAGGCTGGGGTGGAGGATGAGGCAGAGGACTATACATGCAGGCTAGCCTGAGCTATGTAGTGAAACCCTGTCTCCAATCAGAGTTGAGACTTGTAGCTTACTGGCAAACCATGACCAAAGCTCTAGATTCAATCTCCAGCACAAAAAGAAAAGAAAAGGAAAGAAAGGTCATCTTAGGTATAAAGAAAGAGAATTATGTCAAGTTTCAAAGCCAGGACAAGCAGCTGAGGTGCCCGTTTAGCATATCAAAGCAGACCTGCCTCCAGGTTTTCCCACCAGGTTCTCCCAGCATCCCTCAGTTTCTACCTGTTATACGGTATGGCTGGCATACCCTGCCCTCTAACCTGAACTCTCCAGTCCAGAGGCTGGGCTGTCTGTTTCCCAGAGGCTCCTTCTGATATAATCCAGACCTTGTGGTTACCTCCCCGCCTGGCTGCTGTACTAAATTCCCCTCTCCCCCTCCCCCTCTCCCAACATGGTCCAGGGTCATCGGCACTCTGGACTCTCCCAGATGTGTCTGCCTCTGGCTACGCTCTTACATATATTTATAATAAACTTTCTCCTCCGCCATGCCTAGCAGCAGTCCCGTCCTTTCCTTTTTTATTTTTTTTTTCCATTCAGCAAAGAAAAGAGCGGCATAATTGGTGGTGTGCAAGCATTTCAGAAGAGGGGGGGAGGGGGGAGGCATCACAGAGATTCAGCAGTGACCTCCTGCATCAAAAGCCACCCACTAACATCTACCCATATGCAACTGCCTAGCTGTGTGGCCTCTCAACTTAGTAACAAAGGAAGTCATTAAACTCATGGCGGGAGAGTGTCTGTTCGGACTTCTCTTCATTTTCACTGTAGACACCACAGGTTCCAGCATGCACAGAAGGAGCAGGAGCAGGAGAGCACTCAGTCATCTGTAGACTTTCTAGGCTTCCTTAGACTCTGGGGCCAGGACTTTATGGAGTTAACATTTCAGATTCGCTTGCTGGTTGGTTTCCTGGTTTGTTTGTCAGCAGGCTAAGGGAGGGGGAATGGAAATTCACATTCTGGTCTCTTCAGCATCCTCTGGCTCCTTGGGATACCTCCATCCCTACCACCCACACACCCTGCTAACAGGAAGAGCAGCCAGCAGTCCCAGCCCAGGGGCGCTCAGCTGTTCCTTGGATCAGACCTCCTCAAAGGTCCACAGCCATGTTCCGAGTGGGGACCAGGTGTGACCTGGCTAAATCACTGATAGGCTCAAAGTTGCTCCACGTTGTGTGACAGTGGCTTTCAGGCTGAGTCTCACCCTGGGTGAGACAAAAATGCTGAGACAGGATGACTCTACAACTCTTGTGTACACATAGACACTACCACCCACCCAGCACCTCCCGTGAGCAAGCTTGATGAAGGATTTATTCCTGCAAATAAAAATGTTCCACCTATAAACTTACCAAAATAGAATGAGCATCCATAGGCACAAGGGTGTGATACACATTTAACACGCCCGCTGCCCTCCAAAGGCGGTGCTCCTCCAAAATCTACCACACCTGCAACTAGAATCTTACAGGGAACCAACCAAATCTGCCACGGCTCTCTGACTCAGCTTTTGAGGTGACTTAGAATGAATTATCTTTAAGACGAATTTCCTTGTTTTTCTGTTTTGTTTTATTTTATTTTTACTTGTAGCCTTTGACCTCAAATTTCACATGTCATGGGCGGTTCCCCTTTCTAGGTGATAAAAAGTTGTCATTGTCTTCGTTTCTTTCATAAGACCAAGTTCTTAGTTCTCAGAGCTCAGCTCTGCAGCCTCTCCAGTGGCTCTTGAGCTGCTCCAGGAGCCATCCTTCCCATTCTTGATCTCTTCCTGGTGCACACCAACTGGGCGTTCGGCAAGGGGGAGAGGGGCCCACTGCCTTCTAAACAGAACTGTTAATGGGAAGCCAGTCACCATTGGAAGCCATTGTGATGACCGAAGCCTGATTAACAAGCGAATCACATTTGGACACAGCGAACAAGTGAATCAGTAACTTGGGAAAGAAATATGACACTGGTCAGTTTATATCACAGAGACAGGGGATGGGAAATGAGGACAACAGACAGGAACAGCAGGGAGAATGTAGGCGTCCCGAGGAAGCTGTGTCAGAGACAGATGTGTGCATGTATACCTTTCTGTGGCATCAGAATTCACTGAGTAGCAGTAAACTTGCAAGTCATGGCAGGTTAGTGGGTGCCCATTAATCAAGTGTTCCCAGGGTCCTTGGTAGCCCTGGCTGAGACAAGCGTTGGCTCTTTTATTCCAATCCTTTGAAAGATCAGTGCAGAAATCCGAGAGGGCCAGAGATATTACATCTACCTGGAGCTGGAGTTCCAAGTGGTTGTGTCAGTGCTGGGAACTGAACCCTGGTCTTCTGCAAGAGTGGAACACGTTCTTAACCACTGAGCTATCTCCAGCTCTTTTTTTTAAAATTATTATAATCCTATCTACTAATGTTAACTCAGATAACACATTACCATTACACATCAAATAGTAAATTCTCTCTGTGTGTGTGCGCGTGTGTTCAAGTGTGTGTGTGTGTGTGTGTTCAAGAGAATTCAAAGAGGCCTGGCAGGCAGAAGCAGAGGTTGATGGAGATACCGAAACTGTCTGTGCAGAATAGCCGGGCGTGGTGGCGCATGCCTTTAATCCCAGCACTCGGGAGGCAGAGGCAGGCGGATTTCTGAGTTCGAGGCCAGCCTGGTCTACAAAGTGAGTTCCAGGACAGCCAGGGCTATACAGAGAAACCCTGTCTCGAAAAACCAAAAAAAAAAAAAAAAAAAAAAAAGAATAGAATACTAAACCAGTTGGAGATCTAATGTAGCTCTTGGAGTTACAGGCTTCACTACCACCACCACCATCATCACCACCATCACCACTGTCACCACCACCATCACCACCACCATCACCATCACCACCACCACCACCATCACTACCACCACCATCACTGCCACAGCCACCATCACTGTCACTGCCACCTCCTCCATAGGGTTAAGTTGCAGGGTCAGAGTTTGATGCACTGGAGACTGTAAAGATGAAGGTCAGCAGGAGGCCCCAGTAAATGAATGGGCAGACAGACGGACAGCTGGGCAGATGGTAACTTAAGTAGGCTGCATCAGTGGGGATGGTGGGGGTGGTCTATGCTGAGCTCAAGTTCCTGGCACAGGAGGAAGTTCTCTGCCTGTTAGCTCCTGAACACACCAGGTGACACATTGTGGGATCCAGGTGAGAAAATCGTAGCTTCTCCTCAGTCCCATGTGTCCAGCAGATGGGGGATAGAAACACTGGGTCGGGGGTGGATGGGGAAGAGATCTGGGAGACTGAGGAATTCTCATCTTTTAATCGTCTTCCTCTTGGACATGAGTCCACACTGACATCATCATGTCTACTGGTTGTGTAAGAGTGGCATTTCGTGGTACAGTGAATAAATAGGGACTTTGCTGACTCTTTATGGGAAAAGGACAGTCATAAATGTCTACATAAAAACGCAAGACAAAGGGAAGAACAGCCAAGGGCTGAAGGGAGCGTCTGTTTCTCCAGTCTAGATCTGGGGGGCATTTTGTCGCACCTGCCAAGAGTGTGTTCAATAGGTTCTTGTGACTCTTAATCCATTTGTTCTCCTTCTCTGGGCAGCCCCACTGCAAGGACTTTCATCCCATCTAAAATTTCCCAAAGATGTGCCCCTGAGCTTTGCCAAACTCTCCTGAGCCAGCTTACCCAAAAGCCAGAGCAGATTTTGAACTAATTCTATCCTTTCCATGTTCTGAGTGTATCGCTGAAATCAAGACCTTTTCTCCATATGAAATGGAGGCTCTGTTAAACAGAATTACTTATTAATTACACTAGTTCTTAGTTACCGGATCTTGGTGCTGCCAGCTGGCAAGCTCTCCTGCAAGAGAACATAGATACCATGTAACTGTGTTACAGCTCTGAAGAGAAGAGTATCCTGGAAGTCAGGAATCTAGGAAGACCACAAAGTCACACCACACACACAAGAAACCTCACACAGATTTATTGGGGAAGACACAAAAGGATGATTGCCTCTGCTCAGGAGAGAAGGCAGGAAGAACTGAGCAGGAAGCTGACTTTATATAGAGCAGGGGTTCTCCACCTTCCCGGTGCTGCAACCCTTGATACATTTCCTCACATCGTGGTAACCCCCAAACTTAACATTTCTTTCATGCTATTGCATAACTAATTTTGCTACTGTTGTGAACTGTAATGTAAATATCGGATGTACCATCCCTGTGAAAGGGCCATTGGAGGCCCCACCTCTCAAGGGGTTGTGACCCACAGGTTGAGAACTCCTGATGTAAGGTTTCTTAGGGGTGGGATTTTTCAATGGAGACTTCCAGGGTGAAGACTGGGGGAAGCCTGGGGATTGGGGGGATTTTGAACCCAGGAATTGGTGGGTTTTTACAACCTGGAAGTGAGCCCAGATTTTTACCCTACACTCACTCACTCATGCTCCGGAATCTGAGCCAAACCAACCCTTCCTTCCTTAAGTTGCTTTTGATCAAGGTATTTTATCACAGCCACAGAAAAGGAATGAACTCAGAAGGGGAGGAGCCATGCTTGTTTGCTTCCTGCCTTTTCATGTTTTCTTAGCTGATCCAGAGGTTTTTAAAGTGGGCTTCTACACACTGACTTTCTCTTTTTCTTAAAAATAAGTAGATAGATAAATAAACAAACAAATAAATAAATAAATTGTGGTAAAATACTGGCATAGTTACTACTAATTGTCAATGACAACATCTTACCAGAGATACAATCTAGTGTAGCGCAGGCTCTGGGCATATTTGTGAGGGATAATCTAGGCAAATGAGGCTAATTAAGGTAACCTCCCTAACTACTGAAGAGAGGAAAGGGAAAGGGGAGAGAGCTGACTAGGCATATTTACTGCTCGCTGCTTCAGTCTGTGGATACAGTGTAACCAGACACCTCAGACTCCTGCTACCAGGGGTTCTCTCCATGATGAGCTGTGAGCTGCAGTTCAGCCAAAGTAAATAAACCTTTCTACAGTTTCATTTGCCAAGTTATTTTATCACAGAAACGAGGCAAGTAGTTAATACAAATACAAAGTAGTTTGTACAAATACAAATACAACAAAACTCCTTCCCCGGGTCTAAGTGCATGCTTGAGTGGCAGTACGGACTCAGCGCTCTGCAGTGACTTCCACCCCTAGCCATCTCCAGCGTACTCTGTATTGGCACTCTGAAGCTCCGAGCCCGCGAGCCCCCTGTTCCTTTTCATGTCTGATTCATTCCATTTAGAATACTGTCTCCCAGGTTCACCTAGATTCTCTCACGAGCCACCTAATAATTTTTCAGATTATGATGAGAATGCGTAGTATAAATTTATCTTCTTTGTATCGTGTCGTAGGGCATGGCTTCTTAATGGTTTTTCTCCTTGCGATCCATTTTCATAGGAGAAATTTCTATGAGACTCTGGACATGTAGATATATAAAATAAACAGACCGAATATTTGCTGAAGGTAGATCATAATTTTTTTTCTTTTTTTGAGACAGGGTCTCATGTAGATCAGACTTACCTCCTAAGTACTAAGTACTTTCCTAAGTACCTAAGTACTAAGTACTTACCTAAGTACTGAAGGATGACCTTGAGTTTCTGATCGTCCTACTTCTACCCCCCCACCAATGTCTATGATGCAGACATGCATCACCACACCCAGTCCTGTGTGGGGCTGCAGCTTGTGCATGCCAGACAAGTACTCTACCAACTGAGCTAATCCCTAGCCCTGGAAGATTATTTTTAAACAATGCTTTCTTTTGTATACATATAATTTTACCATTTACTAAAGATTAAAGCAAGTAAAATGGATGTGGTTGCTTATTTCTATATAAAGATCTAAATGTTGGGTTAATATTCGCTACTGTGAGACGTAGGATATTTTCAGTATTTTTTTTTTCAGAATTGGTCAATATTTTTATTATAATTGTTAATGCTGGAATGACAATTCTCAAAAAGAAATACACAGCACAAAATGGCAGATTGGGAATTCTGTCTTAATCCCAAGATGAATTAATGATTTAATTTAACAATTTTTCATTAAACCCAATTTAGCAACTCAAACAGCAATTAAAATCAAACGCTCTGACACAATCCAGAGTATAAGACATGATGTTTGTGTGCTAAGGAACTATGATAGGGATCTATTACATATCTTTGTTTTCCATAATTAAACCATTATGTTTCTGTAGGAGAAGAAAGCATAATAAAAAAAATTACTGAGACCCTTAGCACAGAGCAGTGTTAGATCTGAGCCACAGTGTTTTAGATAACTTTGCTTGCATTGTGTGGCTGGCATGTCCGTGTGTACAGAACACAGGATGTATTCAGGACCAAGGCTGAGGTGAAGTCCCATGACATATGGGAAGTGAAGATTGCCAGAAGGACCTTAGATTCACAGCATGCTTGATTTGGGATTAATTTTTGATCATTGCATGACCGAAGCCTTTTAATCTCACCAAATTTTCATACTCACCCACATGACCCTCAGATTCAGTTATATGACCCTACACCGAGTCGCCACCCCCAACATTGTTAATTACGTGTGTATTGTGGTACGATGCATCTCTGGAATGTTTTCGGTTTGCACGACTGAAACTCCGTTCCCAGTTCCCTCCACGCTCGAGTCCCTAGCAGCCGTAGTTATGCCCTGTAAGTCTGACTTCTTCAGTAAATGGAGCCATACATTTATCTCTTTGTGACTGGCATATTTCATTTAATATCCATGTAAAACAGGACCGGACATCCTTCTTAAGGGTGCATAACACTTCACTGTATGAATATACATGCTTTTTAGAAACACGTTTATCGTTCAACGGCATTGACATTGCTGTCTCATCAAGGCTGCAATGAGCAAACTAACCCCACAGTTTGGATAAGGATTGCACAAAGCCTGCACGTTAGCTGAAGAAAGCTGTTATGGGTGGAGCCTGGTGGAGGGTGGAGCCTGGTGGAGCACTCCACATTTCACTTGGCAGTTAGGTTAGGTTACGGTCACCGGCAGAATTAGCCCTTCTCCTGTCTATGTCCTTCCCTGGCACAGCGAGATGGGCAGCTGTCTCCATCGGGTGCTTCTGCAGAGACGTTCTGCCTCCATGGGGGCCCAAAGCAGGAATAAGAAGAAAGAATGCGTGGACTCCTCTAAAACCACGCCCCCAAGTAAATCTCAATTATGAAAATGCCACTCATAAGACCAGGCTGTGGGCAAGCCTGTAGGACATTTTCTTAATTAGTGATTGGTGGGGCTATCCCTAGGCTCATGGTCCTGGGTTCTATAAGAAAACAGACTGAGCAAGCCAGTAAGCAGCACTCCTCCATGGCCCTGCATCAGCTCCTGACTTGTTTGAGTTCCTGTCTTGGCTTCGTTCAATGATGGGCAACCGTGCGGAAGCGTGAGCCAAATCAATCCTTTCCTCCCCAAGTTGCTTTGGTCCTGGTGTTTTTATCACAGCAATAGCAGACCTAATTATGACTCTTGGATTCTAGGATCTTCGTTCTTATAACCAATGTAGTCTCTCTCTACCCATCTCTTCTTAGCCCACCTCCCCCCACAGCACAAAGCTGGGCTGTAGTCTTTCTCTTTTTTTTTTTTTTTTTTTTTTTGGTTTTTCGGGACAGGGTTTCTCTGTGTAGCCCTGGCTGTCCTGGCACTCACTTTGTAGACCAGGCTGGCCTCGAACTCAGAAATCCACCTGCCTCTGCCTCCCGAGTGCTGGGATTAAAGGCGTGCGCCACCACGCCCGGCGTAGTCTTTCTCTTTTCTCTCCTTCCTTTCTCACCCAACGTTGTCAACCCAGACTGGCTTTACCTCTGAAAGGTAAAGGGTGATCTATCAATGACCTTTGCTGCGAAGCCCGCTGCTTCTGTGTGTTTATGAATATTTATAAGGGAGGAAGCGCAGCGTCCAGGGTGTTTTCTCCTTGGCCTCCCTCTTCTTCATGGATCAATCTGTTATTAGACTGATAACCTGCTGCAGCGCCAGGGCAAGTGGGGCGGCTGCTCTTGAGCACCGTTCTCTTCTCTTTGATGAAGCACCGCTGGGAGGCACGCTGGCTCTGGACCGTGGGGAAACCCCTGTCTTTAGGATATAACCCCACTGGCATCACTTTTGCCATACTCCCGACCTTGGAAGGTCTGCCCCAGAGTGTAGAGAACTGGAGGGTTTCGTGAAAGGGCTCCATGTAAGTCTATTAGACCATCGGTGAAGTGCCAGATGCCCTTTCTACAAAACATGGTGTAAGTGTAAGGGACTTTTCTGTGAGGCAGGAA
This sequence comes from Mus caroli, assembly GCF_978045245.1. Classification (NCBI taxonomy): domain Eukaryota; kingdom Metazoa; phylum Chordata; class Mammalia; order Rodentia; family Muridae; genus Mus; species Mus caroli. The sequence goes on from NW_028227267.1 coordinate 115,839,346, forward strand.
TTAATTGGGTGCCAAATGTAAAAGGGTGAGCTTTTCTATGCCTGCCCTTGCTTTAAATAATGACACAGAGACCTGGTATATTTATTGAAAACTTCAGGCACTGAGCTGGGCAGATTCTGATATTCTAACTGGACTATGCTGGTTTGGGCTATTTTCCAGCCACAGGGCGTTCCTGCCATCTTGGTCTCTCTCTGGCTTTCTTCAGTCCTGCCCTCTTGGCGTCTCTTCCCCCATCTGATACCCTCTGCCTTCTCTCTCTGGGCACAGAAGGCTCTCTTATCCTCTCCAGCCCAGACATAAGCTGACCAGCTCTTTACTGACCAGCCAGAAGATGGTGGAGAACCATGTTTTACAAAATCACGAAATGTCATGAAAAGCTTCATAATAATGACAACACTGGAGCCAGGTGTGGTGGCGCACACCTTTAATCCCAGCACTCAGGAGGCAGAGGCAGGCGGATTTCTGAGTTCGAGGCCAGCCTGGTCTACAAAGTGAGTTAGTTCCAGGACAGCCAGGGCTATACAGAGAAACCCTGTCTGGAAAAACAAACAAACAAAAATAATGACAACACCCAGGGCCAGGCTGCAGCCAGAAATCATCATGTGACTACACAGCGCACAAACACCTCCCCCAACAACAAGGATTCGAGAAACCCGGGCGAAAATAATATCCTCCAGGTGCAGAGCGCTCAATTTGTGACTACTTCTCAACGACAAGATATTAAGTTTCTATGGTGTTCCAGCTCCTCCAGAGTACTGTGTACTTAGTAGTTGCGTGGTGCTGTACTTGATGCTCAGTAACATCCTTCCACTAACTTCCCACTAAGTGACTCACGGCTGTCTTTCTCAGTAAGGAAATTAAAGCTAAACTCCCTGGTCCTGGGAAGAAAAAGGATTGGAAGACCGGATATCGGAAGTAAGTAATCATCCTTCTTCGCCTCAGCTCTGGTTTTCTGCCTCCATTTACTTCCACGGTCCATCATTCTGAAGAAGAGTTCTAGTTTCAGGTCACCTCCCTTCTGAGCCTTCTGAGCTGAGTCGGTGGCCACAGTGTCTTATTGGTGTGTGGCCGCCACCTACTGGTCACGTTATGCAACTGCAAGAGCGGGCAGGATGTGTGGATCCCTAGCACGTGTTCAAGGTGATTGGGGTTCTTAGCTCTCCTCACCCACACACCTAGGAAAGGCTACAAGAGGCCTGACTTACGGTCGAGTGGATGGCTAAAGGTGACGTATTCCGACATTATTCAAAGGTATAGATGTGCAATCATGCACGGTGTACCGTGACTGCACCACGTTCCGCAAATGCACAGCGTTTGAACGTTGCCTTCCCCTGAATGGCGAGTGTGAAAGTCACACCCAACGCCTGCGACACATTTGCTAACCCGTATTAATAAATCCGCCAGTGATCCGTGGTTCCTGTGCAGTCACAGATAAGGCGTCTTATCTGGATGATTCTGGAACGACGGTAAGGTGCTTGGCTTTCCCGTAACCAAGTTATGAAACACAAGTAAAGCTAAGAGGGTGTGCTCAGCAGAGTTAATAAGCAAGTGAATTTTCTGTAAGCCATGTTGGGGTAACTAGAATAAAGAATGTTGGGGCCAGCAAGATAGCAGGCCGCATGAGTGAAGGCACTTGCTACCAAGCCTGACAGTGAGAGTCAATTCCTGGGACCCACATCGTGGAAGGGAAGAATCAACTCCTACAAGTTATCCTCTCTCTCTCTCTCTCTCTCTCTCTCTCTCTCTCTCTCTCTCTCTCTCACACACACACACACACACATCACACACACATCACACACACATACACATCACACACACACATACACATCACACACACACTCACATATACACTCAAATACACACACATACACACACACATCACACACACACCCACACATACACATCACACACACATCACACACACATACACACACATCACTCACAACACACACACATCACTCACAACACACACACACTCACATATACACTCACATACACACACATACACACACACATCACACACACATACACACATACACATCACACACACATCACACACACACATACACACACATCACTCACAACACACACACACTCACATACACACACATACACATCACACACACACATACACACACATCACTCACACACAGTCACATATACACTCACACACACACACCACACACACACATACACACATCACACACACATACACACACACATCACACACACATCTCACACACACATACACACATCACACACATCTCACACACACATGCACACACATCACACACAACACACACACTCACATATACACTCACACACATACAAACATCACACACACATACACACACATACACACACATCACTCACACACATTCACATATACAGTCACACACATCACACATACACACACATCACACACATCACACACACACATCACACACACACATACACATCACACACATATCTCACACACACATACACACACATCACACACACAAGCACACTCACACACACTCACATATACACTCACACACATCACACACACGCATACACACACATACACACCACACACACACTCACACACACATCACACACACCACACACACATACATACACACATCACACACATACACACACGTCACACACACATCACATACACACATACACATCACACACACATCACACACACATGCACACGCACACACACCTCTTTCAATTAATAAATGTAATCATTTCTCAGAAGTTAAAAAAACTAGAGCTATAAACAGCAAGTAACAACGCTTTCCCACAGATGAGAGTGTGAGAATGCCAAGACCCCACCCTCCCTCCAAGCTTCTGCACATCTTACTGACACCAGGGCATCCGCTTCTGGACCCAGAGAAGGGGGCGAGCCTCGTCTTTCCAGTAGGCACCTCTGATGTCTGTAGACACCTGCCGTGTCTGACCAAACTTCAGTCTCACATTCATGCGACCTCCAGGGCTGAGGTGATTAAGAGCATCAGCACAGACGATCTTTGGATGGCTCAGGATTCAGGCCCCATGACCCTTGTCTGCCCCGTGTGGACCCTCTTCTAAGCTTGTCAACTTTTGGTCTGGATGTCTTTCTGCTCCGTGATCCTGGAATGGCTCACCTGGGAGCTACCACTGCATCAGGTTATGCCAGCAAACAGCAGATGATCGGCAAGCTGTAGGGGTGCCAGAATTTCTATCAAGAGCAGGTTAGGGACAACAATTTGGTTGGAAAGAGGCCAGAGGGAGGCCTGGTGGCCTCATTTGCAATTTGGGCTACCCTAACCAAACACCACTGGCCAAATGGCATCAACAAAAGTGCACTAGAAGTTCCTGGAGATTACAAGCTAAGGATCGAGGTACCAGCAGGGACTGTGTATGTAGAGAGCAGTCAGCCATTCACCTTCTTGCTGAATCTTCATGGGACCTTTCCTAGCTGTATATGGGTGGACAGAGGAAGGAAGTTCTCTATGCCTCTTATTATGGAAACAATTTCATTTTGAAAGCCTGTGCTTTTTGTAGCTTTGATCTTTGGCTCATTTTTTCTCTGTTTTTATTGCACTGTAATTATTATTGTTGTGGTTGTTGTTTTCTTCTTAGATGAATGTTTTCTAATGAGAGAGAGAGAGAGAGAGAGAGAGAGCAAGAAAAGGGTGTGGATTTGGATGGGAAGAATCTGGGAGGAGTTGATGAAGGAAAACCATAATCAAAATATATATAAAAAAAAACCCTACTTTTTTCAGTTAAAAAACTAAAAATTAAAAAACCAAAACCAAAACCATCACCACAACAAAAAAACACCCTGACCAAAAGCAACGTAAGAAAAGCAGCGCATGGAGGAAAGGTTGGCCTTCACTCTCAGCTCTAGGTCACCGCCCTTGGTTAAAGGCAGTCAAGGCATGTCCTGCCTGCAGCGTGTTCTAAGGAGGCCAGAGAGACTTCATCCAGGACCTGGTGGGGGCAGATGCAGTCTCAACAGCCCACATTAAGTAGCAGAGGATGACAGAGAGCTCCCGACCTTCCAGTTGCCACCCCAGCTCCCAAGCTCTTGAATTCCAGGCACACACCACCAGGCTTCATTCCAGGGTGCTAAGGACACAGGGCTTTGTGTGCTAGCAAGTACTGAGTGTAGAGAGAACAGCTTGTCTATTGTATAGATGCATCATCACTGTGAGGTAAAAAGCCTGTGGCTTAGGAGGGAAATAGAAGTGGAACATCAGAAGAAGAAAGAATTCTAGGAGAGAAGGGAGTGGGGAGATTCACTGGGAAGACATGACAAGCCAGAAGCATGGTACCTGAGCACAGGTAACCAGCCATGTGCTGGAATGTAGGCCATAAATGAGATATTTTAAGTTGTATCTAGTCAGAGAAAAGCCTAGCTATATGGCCAAGGTATTTGTAATATGTATTTTGAATCTGAGTCTTCTTTCTGTGAGCATGGGGCTGGAAGGAAGAACCAGGGCCTAACTTAAACACCTGAGCAACTGAGCAATATTCCCAGTGTAGTACCTGCCAATGTATGTGTGTGTGTGATGTGTATGCATGTGTGTGTGATGTGTATGTATATGAGTGTGTGTGTGATGTGTGTGTGTATATGTGTGTGATGTGTATGTGTGTGTGTGTGTGAGTGTGTGTGATGTGTATGTGTGTGAGTATGTGTGTGTGGGTGATGTGTATGTGTGTGACTATGGGGGATATGTGTATGTGGGATGTGTATGGGTGTGAGTGGGGGAGGATGTGTGTGTGTGTAATGTGTATGTGTGTGTGTGATGTATATGTGTGTGTGTGATGTGTATGTGTGTGTGAGTGTGTGTGTGTGGTGTGTATGTGTGTGTGAGTGTGTGTGAGTGATGTGTATGTGTGTGAGTGTGTGTGTGTGTGAGTGTGTGTGTGTGTGTGTGTGTGTGTGTGTGTGTGTGTGTTTGGTGTATGCCTGTTAATGGGTCTATGGAGATCATAAATCTCTGTCTGGTGTCTGCCTCTATCACTCCTCACTTTGGCTTTAGAAATGGGTTGCCCCCTGAACCTGGAACTCAAATTTGCCAACACTTCTTGGCCTGTGAGTCTTTGGATGTCCAATGGCAATTCATCCCCAAAGAAAATATTATGTTTTAAGATCTAGACTGAGCTTTGAGTCACTATGAAGTAATTGAGAACATGGTGCATTAGGTAAGAGATCATCTAGAGTCTTAAGTAGCATTCATTGACATTCACATTAACTTATAAAGATGTTGGAACAGGCACTCTGGAGATAGGGTATCAGCAGGGCAGGCTCTGGTAGATGCTCATGTCATCTAGTAGAAACATTTACTTTGATGTTTTACTTCCTGAAGTCAGAACCTTTCTCAAGAGAAGCTAGGGAGGCCAGCACCAACACATACCCCAGTTCACACCATGCCTCCATTTCTATAAGGAGTTGTAGGCACGGCACAGGGTTCTGAAAGAGCCTTGCTGGGAAAAAGCTGACGAAACCTCAACCAATCGCCACAGAAGATCCTAGAAAAGCATTCTAGGATGCACTGTGAGGAAAAGAAATAAAGTTATGTCAATTCCCTAATAAAAACATCTAAAGAGAGACTTAGTGCCTACAAGGAAAAGCCATTTGGAAGTGCGGGATCAAAGGATATAAAGTCTGAATTGTTCAAGATGGCAAGTAAGTTCAGGAAAGCTGGGCTCCCCCTGGGGCTTACAGCTAAGAGGGCAGATCACATGTTAACAATCTTACAAGAAAAATAATGGCACCTGGGAGAAGCCCAGGGGAGAAGATGGGTTCATTGATGGCCTGGACAGTGTGATATGCATTCAATATTATCCTCAAACTTACCAATTTGCATACATTAAATGTGCCCAGTTTATGGCACTTATGTCAGCAAATTGTTTTAAGTTTTTAAAAGAATGGTATTGTATTTATTTTGCATGCAGAAATATGTGGGTGTGTGTTCCATGGTGTGCATGTTGAGGTCAGGGGACAACTTGTGGGAGTCTGTTATGTTCTTCTACCATGCGGGGTCCAAGGATAGAACTGAAGTTCTTAGGCTAATCCATTGTGCCAGCTTGCTTTTAAGTTTTTGTTTTGTTTTGTTTTGTTTAATAATTTGGAAGTCATGGTGAAATTGGAAGTCAAATGCATACAGGGTAGCAGTGAAGGTTAGAAAAGAGTGGTCTTCAGAGCTGAGGAGACTGGAATTCTGTTACTGAGCATGCTATCCACACATGGCAGTGTCGGATGTTATGCCTCAATACTCCCTCAACATGTGTGTAATATCTCACTGTAAATGCAGCCTTTGATCACCTGATGTTATTGTCTCAGAGGCTCACTGCCTCTGTCTGCTAATCTAGGCCTACAGTGTTCTCAGCCTCCGAGACTTAATGCTGAATGGGATCACCCCGTCCTTGTTCCTTCTGAACTCTGGCTGCCTGCTTCAGCTCAGCTATTCTGGCTCAAACTCCTTTCCAAGATGACTGATTTAATCTGGCTACTCTCTCAGCCTCTGACTTTTTGCTCTGCTTGTCCTCAAACTCACTCTGGTCATCTGATCTAATCCTCTGCTTCTGTCTCATTCTGTCTTCATTTGTGTCTAGCTCACTCTATCTTCAATCTGTCTCTTTAAACTATCCTGGTAAAATAGCATTCTCTTCTCTTTTCTCTCTGTTCTCTGGGACTTGAGCAGATCCTGTTTTTTTTTCAAATCTTTCTCTGATTCCTCACTTTGTCTGCCACTCAATTAGACATCACTTTCAAACATGGCTGCTTCCTTCTACAAACTAACTTTACCTTCATTGTTTAGGATTAAAAGTGTGCACTAAGGCCATGTCTGTATTCTAGCCAGAGGGATTAAAGGTGTGTGCTAAGGGCTGAGTCACACAATAACTAGAAACAGGTTTGCCCACTAAATAACACAATCTCAGGGTTCACAGTGTGAGCAGACATCCTGCAACATTTGACAATAAAGAAAAGATGTGTGTGAGCAAGCCTGAGGAGCAGGCTCAGGAGTGTCTCTCACTGCATCCTGCAGTCAGCCCCACTGAACCTGATCTCTGCTATGCTGCAGCTTGTGAAGGTTAATTTGATTGTCAACTCAACAGGTTAGAGTTGTCTAAAAGACAAGCCTCCATCCATAGTTCTGAGGGAATTTCTAGATCTAGTTGAAGTGGGAAAGCCCACCTATTGTAGGCTGCACTATCTCACGGGCTGGGGTCCCAGACAGGACACCAGGAGAAAGTGAGTACTGCAGTTCCATTCATCTCTGTGTGTGTGCAGAGATGCAGTGTGTGTGCAGAGATGCAGTGTGTGTGCAGGTGCAGTGTGTGTCCAGGTACAGTGTGTGCCCAGGTGCAGTGTGTGTGCAGAGATGCAGTGTGTGCCCAGGTGCAGTGTGTGTGCAGGTGCAGTGTGTACACATGTGCAGTGTGTGCATGGGTAAAGTGTGTCTGCATAGGTGCAGTGTGTGCACAGATGCAGTGTGTGCACAGGCACAGTGTGTGTGCATGTGCAGTGTCTGCACAGGTGCAGTGTGTGCCCAGGTGCAGTGTGTGTGCAGGTGCAGTGTGTGTGCAGGTGCAGTGTGTGTGCAGAGTTGCAGTGTATGCCCAGGTGCAGTGTGTGTGCAGGTGCAGTGTGTACACATGTGCAGTGTGTGCATGGGTAAAGTGTGTCTGCACAGGTGCAGTGTGTGTGCAGAGATGCAGTGTGTGCACAGGCACAGTGTGGCCAGCTGCCCTTCAAGCTCCTCCTACTGTGATCCCCCTACCCACCCTGAGGAGCTGTGCTCTCAAACTGTGAATTTAATAAATCCTGAGGTTGTTTTGTGTGTTTTCTTGTTTTGTTTTTGTGCTTTCTTTCTTTTTTGTTTGTTTTGCTTTGTTTTGTTTTGTTTTTTTCGAGACAGGGTTTCTCTGTGTAGCCCTGGCTGTCCTGGAACTCACTCTGTAGACCAGGCTGGCCTCGAACTCAGAAATCTGCCTGTCTCTGCCTCCCGAGGGCTGGGATTAAAGGCGTGCACTACTACGCCCGACTTTTGTTTTGTGTTTTATCAGAACAGCAGGAACATTAAGTCAGGCAGTTAATTAGGAGCTGAGGATGATCACCAGCTGCCAGTCTATCCTGATGTATCATCAAATCTCCCTGACTCCCATTCACCCGCTGAGGAGACACAGAAGAAATCTACCAGCGCACATGAGAGGGACCCTGCATGGTGCACTCCAAGGCAGATGGGGCAACACCACACATTGAGAGAACAGGGGGCCTCATAGAAGTTCTTGCCCAGTGTTTTGGCTAACAAAACTGTTCAAACAGCTTTCTTTTTTTAAATTTATTTTTAAGTAGAAAGACTTGAGTATCTCCCTCCCAAGTAAAGCCAACCCAGGCAGCTTGGCTCCCAGTGCCAGATGACCAACCTGAAAACAGGAAGCGAGAACTTACTGGACAATTCACTTCGAATCAGCCTACACTCCGGTTCTTCTGTGTGCCAGATCATTTACTGTAAACATGGGTGGCAATTTGGCAGGGTTTTTTTTTAATTATTATTTTTTTCATCCAAGTACAATCTCGGATTAGTTTGCCTCATTAATCCAGCTTGGCACCGGTTGCTTTACAGAACCCCTTTGAATTTTCTGTCTGTAATGAGTCCATTATATTTGTTTTGAAAGCCACTTAGACACGACAATGCCAGAGTGCAGACACATCTGGCAAGGCAATGCGGTTTATAACTTCCTGCTGCCAAACTAAAAGTGTGGCTTCTGATCGCATTATAATAACAGTCAGATGAAGACGTGCCACGGCCACGTCTCCTGGTTGAGCATCCCTTGGTGGCTGAGCAGCAAACATAGTCTCAGAACTTGTTCTACGAAGACAATTGAAGGAGGCCTTGCAGGTGTGGCTGCTATGTCACAAGTGTGTCAGTAGATGGCAGAGAGGAGAGAGGCTGTGTCCGCACTCAGTGGCTGGTCAGGGAGCTAGCCTGAGGGGACCATCAGTCAGGCAATATGCATGCCCAGACTGGCGCCCCTGTTGGGGAGCAAGCCCGAGACAGATGATCCCCCCAATAATGGGACCATGTAGGCTGGAGTAAGGAGCAAGTCTAAGGTGACCACCAGTCTGGGCCTCATGCAAACTGAGGGGAGGGGGGAGCAGGCAGCCCAAGATGACCCCTGCCTCGTCCCATAATGCATAGGTGGCATAGCACTCCTGAGGCCACTCCTACAATGACCTCAGACACTCGAAGACCTCAGGCATCACTAAGAGGAGTAAGTGATAGAGAAATAGGAGGGAAGGAGAAACAAAGAGTGTGGGCACAATGAAGAGAGGCAGAACTGGAGACTCTGGGGTAGTGAGGAGCCAGTGATGCTACCCAGAACCACGGTGGGGTCCTGGCCTGTGCTGACACTGGGAGCCACATCTGGGTCTGTGGCCCTGCAGCAGCTGGGATTCATTACCACCAGGGGCCTGGGCATCCCTGGTCTAGGCTTTCCCCTGAAGACCTGTTGATGTCTGAGAACTGTGTAGAACTGGCCCCACTCCTTGCTCAGGTGTGATGGTTTATATATGCTTGGCCCAGGGAGTGGCACTATTATGAGGTGTGGTCTTTTGGAGTGGGTGTGTCACTGTAGGCATGGGCTTAAGACCCTCACCCTAGATGTCTGGAAGTCAATCTACTAGCAGCCTTCAGATGAAGCTGTAGAACTTTCAGCTCTGTCTGCACCATGCCTGCCCGGATGCTGCCATACCCCCACCTTGATACTGGGCTGAACCTCAAAACCAATTAAATGTTGTCCTTGTAAGACTTGCATTAGTCATGGTGTCTGTTCACAGCAGTAAAACCCTAACTAAGACACCGGGCATATTGTGGGAGACCAGGCCAGGGGGCATGAGAACAGAAGAGCTGACCTCACCCCTAGACAGCTGCAGAATTCGGGAGAGCAGCCCCACACATTGCCTAGGCACAGTAGCATTGGCCCTGGTTGCAGGTTGCTGGTATGCCGGCCTTGAGGGCATGGGAAAGCTGTTAATCTCCCTCACCAACCGCAGCACTCAAGAGAGTGGGCCCTGCACCTCACCAGGGCAGCACAGTGGAGATGACCCTGGTGGAAGTGTGGGAAAGCTGGCCCTGCCAGTCGTCTGCTGTACTGTGACATGGGCAAGGGAGAGATGCCCCCTCTCTTACTTACCCCTTGCCATTTAAGGTAGGCAGGAGGACTGACCCCAGGGTCATGAGAACAGAGGAACTGGCCTTGCTCTTCAGCTGAAGCACTCGGGAGAGAGCCCCACAGATTACCTGAGCAGCACAGTAGGGCTGGTCCTGAATGTGGGAGCTGCAGGTGAGCTGGTCCCGAGGCGTGGGAAAGCAGGCCCTGCCTCTTGTCTGCTGTGTAGTGGAGCAGATGAAGGAGAGGTGCCCACCTCCTCTCCCTCAACACCTATGGGAGGCAGGAGAACTGTCTCCCTGTCTCTCACCAACCACAACACTCAGGAGAGCGGGCCCTGCACCTCACCTGGGCAGAGGGTAGAGCTGCTTCTGTTTGGAGGGGTTGTGGAGTGGATAAGCCAGCCCTGAGGGTCTGAGAGTGGGAGAGTTGACTCTGACCCTCGCTGTCTGTGGCCTTGGATGGGCCAGCTAGGGCAGGGTAGGAGAGTTCACCCCTGTGGTCTGGGTGTGGGAGAGCTGGTAGGCTGGCCAGCTCAGCTACCTCTCAGGCTCTCAGGCTCAGATCCAGGGCTTTGAATTGGCTCACTCAATGAACATCCACCCTAACAATGAACATCTAACCATCAAGGAACTGCTGGAGGGTATAAAGGAACCAGTCCTACAGATCCAAAACTACAGGATCTCCACGACACAGGACAACAACAAGATATCAGAGAGGAGTTCCATTTAGGGCCCCATATTGCTAGAAGAGCAGAAGCCAGAGGCCTTGAACCAGATTAACGACGCATGCAATGAACATTTGCAAGCAAAGAAGTGTGGACAAAAGGGTATATACCGTGGGACACTGTGACACACTGCAGCTTCCACAATAAGTTTTTTTTTCTTCGTTGTGGGAGGAGGTTGCAAGGGTGGGGGGTAGGTATGAGGAGAGGGGAGACGAGGGGGATTGGGGTGCATGATGCAAAATTCATTAAGAATTAATAAAAAGTTAGAGTGTGGAAGCAACATGGACGACTCTCTTCCTTCTCTCATGTACCCCTGGCCAGCAACTATTTCTCAATCTGACTCCTGCTGTCCTCACAGCGCTGGGAATACAATCCAGGCTTCTACCATGCTAGGAAAATCCCCTACACCCAGCTAAACCCCTAGGCAGATGTCTTTCTTTAAAGACAGACTGGCCTCTAACTCACTCAGTAATGACCTTGGACTTCTGGTTCCGCGTGCCCCCACTTCCTGAGAAGACTATAGGAACACATAGACACTCCTGATTGTGCTGGCACTCTACCAACTGTGCTGGGCTGTGTCTTGTCTCAGTCAGAGTTCTTGACTCACGTGAAGCCGATGATGTAATATTATTTGTGTATTTTTTAATTTAGTGGGCAGGTGCACATGCGATACAGTGTGTCATGGCAGTTGGAAGATAGCATTGTCCACGCAGGGTCTCTTCTTATTTCTGTTGCTGTGCTGTGTATGATCTACTAGACAATTCTGACTCCACCCCCATCTCCCACCAAGGATGTTTAGATTAAAGGTGTGTGAGCCTCTGTGTCTAAGGTGGTTTGGGAATTTTGTTTTTGTTTTTGTTTTGTTTTTGTTTTTGTTTTTTTACATTGGTTCTGGTCTTGGGGATAGGACTCAAGTTGCTAGGCTTGTGCAACAAGCAGTTTTCCACACTGAACCATCTCAGAGACCATGCTGTATGTATCTTGAACAAAGGGCTTAAGGTGAGGGTTTTTTTTTTTAAATCTAAGTCTGTGTATAATAAAAAGATCAACTTTCAGGCTAGAAAGATGACTCAGTATTGAAAGTGTTTGCAGATCTTCCAGAGGACCTGAGTTTATTTCCCAACACCATGGTCCAGCAGTTTACAACCACTATAACTCTAACCCAGGTGATCTGACACCCTCTTCTGGCCTCCACGGACACGGGCACACACACAGAGACACACACACAGACACACACACACACACACACACGCACCCCACATACAGGAAAACCACAGGCCTAGCGGTTTGTTTTTGTTTTCTTTTCACTGTACAGCATATGTAAGAGGATGGCTTGGAAGGGATGAGAGGGGTTCGTCTCAGGAAGCTGGAGTGTGGCAGGCTCTGGTGAGGGTGGAGGACAGGGCACAGGGAGCATAAGAAGTAATAGACTGGGAGGAGACAGATGACAGATGATAGTCTCATAGGTGACATACAGGAGATAAATAATAGATAGATGGTAGAGATAGATAGAAGACAGACAGACAGACAGACAGACAGAAGACAGTGAAGTAAACACAAGAGATTCAGTCAGGGAAAAGATTGGTGCTGTGGTTTCAGACTCCATTAATGACAGAACACAAGGCCATGCATGTGCCGGCTGTAGTACAAATGTTATTAATACCATAGATCATCTTTTCCACACAGAAAACAGAAATTATGTTCCTTACCTGCAGTACAGCATCCTAAGACACACTAGTTCCATTAACAGTTTCCATAAGAGCCATCGCCTTCTGTGAAACTTTTCATTAAAAAACCTTATATCTTATAGCAAAGTCTTTCTGCTAAAGCCAGCAATAAAACATTTTACATAAAAAACAACAAAGGTGGGGTTGATTTTTCAGATATTAGGGAATCTTGAGTAGCGAAAGTTACAGCTAAAAAAAATCGTATGTTATTGGCAGTTAAATAAACGAACAGATTAGAGAAATAAACTAGAAAGACAAGCCCATGGTAGCTTAATGGAGGATGGAAATCAGATACTCATTCAGTTTCCTCCTCAATGCCTAAAAATCCGAGAGTGAGTATCTGAGAGAGGGAGGGTTGAGTTTTAGGCATTGTAGAGCAAACTGGACCACTGAATGACCACAAATAAAATGGCACCTTTAGCACACATCACACAGGGACATGCTGCAGTAAACTTAAGAACACGTGAAAGTGTGTGTGCGCAGCCGCACACCTGGCATGTATGGAGCCAGCTGTCTTTTGGAAATTGAAACTTCCAAATTAGGGGAAAGTGAATATGGTCTCTGTGGCATCCATATTACACATACTTCAAGGGGGTCTTTGGCAGCCTGTCCTAACCCTCGACGTTTCTGCAGTAAATAAAGCAAAGAATATGCGTTCAGCTCAGCGCTGTAGCCACTTTCACCACAAATGACTTTGGGGGTTGTGCTAGTGAGTTAGCTACTTGTCTCAGCTCTGTGACAAAGTACATGAGTACAGCCACTTAAGGAAGGAAGGAAGGAAGGAAGGAAGGAAGGAAGGAAGGAAGGAAGGAAGGAAGGAAGGTTTATTGGGCTCATGGTTCCAGGGTACAGTCCTTCACAGAGTGACCGGAAGGAGCGAGGCAGCTGAAACTACTATTGAAGGATTTTGAGAAGCACAGAACACCGAAGAATTTGGCTCCATCAGAATTAAAGATCCCCAGAGCCAGGCACAAGTTTGGAGGAGGAGACCTGGAACAGCCAAAGCTGATCAGGGTATTACACGGCAGATACTCAGGATGCTCAAAGAATACCTGCAGCAAGAAATGCAGCTGAAGAAAATGGACAAAAGGAGAGGACATAAACTAAAGGGTTAAAACACAACAGACACTCAGCTCCAGCCTTCAGATGAATGTGGACTCAAGCAGCAATATTCCTTTACATCTATTAGAGTGACAAAAAGCTGAAAATTTGCTTAATCCTAAGTGTTGGTAGAGATCTGTGACTACAGAGAAATGTCCGTGCTCTGGGGCTGGAGTGTGGATGGATGGGGTGACACAAGAGCAGTGCAGTGGAGTGTGGTGAGTTAGATGCAGGGAATGGAGACCTGAGACCCAGAAATTCATACACACACACACACACATATATATACATATATATATATATACATATATATATGTGTGTGTGTACATGTATATGTGAATATATAAATGTATATGTGTATACATGTACATATGTGAATATATGTGTATGTGTGTATATGTGTGTACACATATATATGTGAATCATTTATATTGAATATATATGAATAAATATATATTCAATATATATGTATATATATTTGGAGAGTTCATGGACGGGGAAGTTAGAATCATTCCTACATCTGTCATAGAGGATATATGTAGAAAAACCGGTGGGTGTTCACCATGGAACGTATTGTATCTTCTAGCACAGTAGATTAGACTCATTACCTGAGCACAGAGTAGCATAGAAAAGTCTTAAGAGCATATAAAGCCAAGAAAACACAAGACAGAATGAGACATGTGGCATAATATCATTTTTATAAATGAATAAAACATGGGCACCCATCAAGTGAGCACGCATGTTTCCCATGAATTCAGGTGTGGCAGTCAGTGCTCACTGTCAGTTTGTCAGGGTTTAAAATTCCCACAGAGATGCAGCTCCAGGCTTGTCTGTGAAGTTGTTCTCAGAAACGTTCCTCTAAGGAGGGAAGATGTGTGATGGTGGTGGGTGGCACCAACCTGTGCTTTGGGCTTGGGCTCAGACTAGATGAAAAGGAAAGGTGGGGGAAGCAGGCTGAGCACCACTGTCCACCTCTCGCTGTGCCCTGGCCATGGACACAGTGTGACCGGCTCCTTCACAGCCCTGACACCCTGGCTTCTCCCTCTGCCATGACGAACCATGTCCCCTCAAACTGAGAGTCCAATGTGTGGCAGTGAACCGTGCCACCAGACAGAAAACCTGGTAAGGTCGGGCAGATACAGAAACCCTGGCAATTCTCATAATTGAGAATGGTAGACAGTTAAATCTACTCCTGTCCAGATACCTGGCCTGTGCGTGACCACGACACCCCGTTGAGAGGACTGTGGCAATCAGTCACAGAAGGGCAATGGCTGAAGCCCTTCTACATGCAGATGAGGCATCCCCAACATCTCAGAGCAGGTCAATAGAAAAAAGGAAAGAAGGAAGGAAAGGAGGAAGGAAAGGAGGAAGGAAGGAGGGAAAGAAGGAAGGAGAAAGACAAAGAGAAGGAGGGATGCACATAGTTCAGAAAGACAGTGCACTAACGCTGCAAAGCAGGGTAGTATGGATCCGGAGAGGGACATCTGAGTACAGGGCTGACCAGGGAAGCTTGGAGCATGCCCTCTCTTGTTAACCTCTGAGCATTGATGATGTCTTACCCAGTGTTGGCCTGTGCTATCCCATCTATCCCACTGTCCTGGCTTCCCAGGGCCCACTGGCTCTTGTGCACAGGCAGGTGGCAGCATGACCTTCAGGACAGAAGCATGACCCTTGCTGAACCTGTGACCGACCAGGAGGTGTGGTTGTAAGACAAGACACACGGCCAGTTTCCTTCACTTTCCGCCAACCCTGAGAAACTGAAAAGGTGGGGGCCTCTTGTCTACCTGTGTGAGAAGATCACTCTAGTGAAATCTGGACTGTATGATATTGATTTAGTTGCTTTCTGTGCTCCATGGGTTAATATGTAATTATAATTCCTATTGAAAGGAGATATTTGTGACATCATCAAATGTCTTTTGTTTATTTTTGAGAGACAGGAGAGATGGCTTAGCAGTTAGGAGAGCATACGGCTCCTACAGAGGTCCTAAATTTGGTTCCCAGCACCTGCACATCAGGCAGCTCACGACCATTGTAACTGCAGTTGCAGGAGACCCTTCTGGTCTCCACATGTGCCTGTATTCACACACACAAGCTCCACAGCACACCTATACATAATTACAAAACAAAGCAAAGGGAAAAAGAAACCCTTTTGTTGAGATGGTGCCTCATGCAGCCCAAACTGTCCTTGAACCTACAGCAATGACTTCAGCCTCCTAATCCTCCTGCCTCCACCTCCTGAGTGCTAGGATTACAGGTGTGTACCCCTCCCCCCAGTTTATTCAGTGCTGACTGAGATTGCACCCAGGGCTTCCTTAGTTCTAGGTGCACTCTACCAACTGAGCTATATCCCCTGTCCCTGAAATAATTTTATATAGGAGAGAGAGAGACAGAGACAGAGACACAGAGAGTTTGTGTGTTTGTATGTGTGAGTGTGTGTGTTTGCTTGTGTGTCTGTGTGCATGTGAGTATGTGAGGTGGATCTTTCTTGCTCTAGTTGTGGTTGACCTAACTAAGATACTGGACACTCAGAGTCACTAAAGATCAACCTGGGACAGTGGGTCTCAAGTTCATAGTCTCGTACCAGAAAGTAAAAATGTGACCATTTGTTGAAGTAACCAAAGCAGAAGCAAGCTTTTCAGAGGAGAAGGACAGAAAGCAAGACCTGTGAGACAGTGAGGGGAGCTCCCGAGGAGGTCAAGGGCTTCCAGAGGAGGGAGGGGAAGGCTTTGAACTTTCTTGTCTAGAGGTTTAGCACAGCACTGGCAGAAACTAGACAGAGGCTGAGGTGACAGCCATGAGACACGTTCTTTCACTGTGCTCTTGTGAACCAAACCAACCGAGGGCCCACACCCTGTGTCCATGGCTTTCTTGAGTACCCAGGAAGATGACCACACTCTGTCTTCGTGCCGCTCACCCGGGGGGTGGCTGAAGCTCTGCCCCATCTCTGCCTCTAGCTTTGTTAGTTATTGACTTTGACTGTCTGCTCGCTGTTAGTGACTTGGCCAGCCTCTGACCCTGCCAGCGTCTCAGTAGTACTAATTAACTAGACTCTCTCTGATTCCACAGCTACTGAGAAGTAGCTTTAGTTTTCGTTAATTAACTCCTTGTCTGGGGCGTGGTCTGGGGTCTCTTTCCTAAAACAGGCCAGGCTTTCTTCGACACTGCCTTCGCTCTGTTCATTATGAGCTGCACTAGGAGCAAGGACATAGGAAGGGGGCAGGGCCTTACATGTGTGCGTGTGTGCGTGTGAGTGTGTGAGTGTGTGTGTGTGTGTGTGTGTGTGTGTGTGTTCAAGGGCTGTGGTCAGAGCCCAGTCTTGATGTCTTTGGCTTGGAGTCTGGGTTTTTTGTTACTCCAAGCGCTCCTGGTCTTCCACTTTAACTCTAACATTCTTTTTAACCCTTTAAATCTGTTCTCACTCTAAAGTATCTGAGCAACTTGCAGGTCTCACTATGGCTGCAGGTCTCACTATGGCTGCAGGTCTCACTATGGCTGCAGGTCTCACTATGGCTGCAGGTCTCACTATGGCTGCAGGTCTCACTATGGCTGCAGGTCTCACTATGGGCTCCTTTCCATTACTACCTACCGAGAGCTAGCTTCGGCTTCTGCTGCCTGAATCCTGGGCTGGCCTCAAGCTTGCTCGGTAGCTGAGGGTGGTCTTAAACCCTTGACCCTCCTGCCTGTGTGTCCAAGTGGAAGTATCCCAGGTGTGTGCCTCTCCACCTGGAGTTTCTTTTTATTTTTAACGCAGAGAGGTTGCGTGTGTTTGCAGGGCACAGCGTGACGATGGGGAGAATTAGATTAGGGTAATTGGCATTTCCTCCACCTCTGACATTCATGATTTCTTTTTTGTGATACAATAAAATGTACTAACCCAGAAAACCTCACCGGCTTCCCTGTCCTTCAGAGGAAGCCTGTAATTAAATTACAGCACCCTCCAGCCCCACGCTGAGAACTCAAAGCACTGTGTTCTGTAATTTAGACATTAAAATTTAATGTTATTTCTGTGCTTAATTCTTTTCTCTCTTTTTTTTTTCCTGTGATTAAACACCAATTGATACAATTACCTTCTGATTTCCAGGAAACTGGATAGGGCATCAGAAATACATTTAAAATTTGATATCTTAGTAATTTTCACCCTGAGATGGTAAGCAAAGTCTGGCTGAATACTATGAGAGAAGTGATTCTACACAAACCTCCCCAGCACACCACACACACATACACATACACACACCACACAACATACACACATACACACATACACACACCACACACACACATACACACATACACACACCACATACACATACACACACCACATACACATACACACATACACACACCACACACACATACACACACCACACATACACATACACACACCACACACACATACACACACCACACACACACATACACATACACACCACACACACATACACACACCACACACATACACACACCACACACACATACACACATACACACACCACACTACATACACACATACCACACACGCATGCACACACACCACACAGCATACCATACACACATACACTCTAACACCACACACACAATAGCATAGCATACCATACACACATACACTCCCCCTACACACCACACACACACATATATGCACACACTCACTACAGCACACTATATACACACATACCACACACACTCACATACACCACACATACACACAATCACCACATACACAACACTATAGCATACCACACATACATACACTCCCACACAAACACCATACACATACATGCGCATGTACCACACCATAGCAAACTACATACACATATACACCACACACTTGCATACACTTACATATGTCACACACACACATTCTTTCACACACATACTCACACATAAACACCACACTAACAAAACACCATAGCACACCACACACATTCACTCCCCACACACACACGTACACTCACGGGCAGCAGCAGCATTGTGGGCTGCTAGGGTAGCGGCAGCACTGAGGATTCATGGGGCAGCAGGCAATATTGCAGGTTGACATTTGTGAGGCTAAAACTCCAATTCCTGGGGCTGAAAGTCAAATAAGATAGAAATAAAATAATAACATATGATGGGGTATTAATAATGTTTAAGCCTTTCAAGGTCACCTTCCAATGGTGAATGATGACATAAATTAATTACATATATTAAGCTAAATACATCAAAACTGTCTCACCATTACACCATTCAAGTAATATGTAATTTCTGATTAATTCAAATAGAAGTAAAAAAAAAAATCTCCAATTTAAAAAAAAAAAAATAAGAGCTGGCAAGACAACTCAGGCAGGAGCCCATACATCTGGGCCTCACTATCTAGCTGGATCCGTAGAGAGCACCACCTCCTAAGAGCTGTCCTCTGACCTCTCTATGCATGCGTATACCTGTGGACATGCACTAAGAAGCAAGCATGTACACACATACACACAGGTACACACATACATACAAGTACACACACATACGCACATGTACACAGATACACATATATGCACACACGTATACACATATACAAAATTGGATCTCCTATTCTTAATATGTATAACACATATATGTTCATATGTATAAACAAACATATATACACACATATACACACATGTATACACACACACACAAATAGAATAATGAGGAAAAATGAATTTCTGTCATCAACAAAGCAACAGAAATAATGAGAGGCTCTGCCTGCAAAACAAAGTAATCCTCTGACCTCTGTTCACAGGAAGTGACATGAACACACATACACTATTATGCACACACACACACAAGCACACACACACCACACACGTAAATGAAGAATAACACATCTTTAAAGAAAAATGATGGATAAATATATGAACAGATGCATAGTGTTATACATGTTGTTTATGAAGAACAGATCCAAATTTGTCCTGTCTTCTTCACATTGATGAACGGATGCAGAAGAGAAAATTAAGTACGATGATCATTCGAGGATGCATTACACACATAACTTACTACTTCATTTTACAAAAAGAATAGCAGAGAACATTTGGGGGAAAAGTAAAGCAAGATTCACCAAAAAAAAAAAACAAAAACAAAAACAAAAAAAAAAACCTTTTAAGTATATTTATAAAATTTGCATACTTAAATAGGCATATTGAATGATTTGGGGAGACCAAAGGAGAGAAAAAAGAAGAATACAAAAACAGGCCATACAAATATCGGAACCAGATCGGAGGGAGGAAACGTGGAAAATCCATAGAGAAACGAGGTAAAGATAAAGACGTTTAGAATTCTCCTTTCTTTATCAAGAAGTAAAACACATCACATGTCACGACACAGGAAACAATCAACCCTGGATTAAGTAAGAATGAGATGTGAAAACTAGAACTTTAAAGGTACAGAGGAAGGAGACGGAGACAGGAGACTCCTGTGAGCTCACAGGCAGAGACAGGAAAAATCCCTGTGAACTCACAGGCAAGCTGGTCTGGGGAATTCTGTGGCAAAGCACCAATCCTACAAAGTGGAAAATGAAGACGATCACTATAGCCGTCCTCTGACCTCCACATGTAGTACATGTGTGCCCCCCCCAACCCCGAGAGAGAGAGAGAGAGAGAGAGAGAGAGAGAGAGAGAGAGAGAGAGAGAGAGAGAGGGAGAGAGAGGGAGAGATTTTAAAAGTAAAGATTTTCTCAAAAGGCCACCTACAGACAAACCACAAAGAAATTTACAGCATAACACTGAAAGATAATTATCCCAAATTTATTAAATTAAAAACAAATTGAACAACTTAAACAGTGCACCAGATTAACAAGCAAAATATGTCACCCTTCACGACAGATAAAAAAAAAACCCATGGTTAAATCAGCGATTGCACAAAACAGGTACTCCAGCCTCATTTATAATGACAAATATGAATCAGTGAACATAATACAATCTCTGAAACTGTAATCAAGTTGGCTAGAATGTTAAAATTCTGTTAGCTCCACCACGCCAAGAATTAGGAATCAGAACCATGAGAACTCACTCATTATGATGACTGGATGTGTGCTGGGTTTACAGAGGGTAACCCAGAATCATCTATGAAGATGTGTTTCCAGCACACTGGCAAGTCACCTTCTAAGCTACATCCCGGGGACCCCTCTCTTGGGGCCACAAGAGAAAATTCACAGTCATGTTTGAGCGTGGCTACTTGAAACTGAGGAGAGAAACAGGACCAATATTCATCTCAAAAAAATGAATGCATTGTGGTGTAAGCCTTTACTGAAATAACATATCCAGCTGTCAGATGATTGATAGCCACACTTGTGGACACAGATAAATCCACACACACACGAGACTAATTAAAGAGGTTACAGGAGAATGCTTACAGCATGACTCCACTTATGTAAAGCCTCAACAACGTGGAAACGTAAAGAAATTGGTCAAATAAGGAGCCTTTAAATGTTACTGTATAATCTGTACTTTGTAATATTTGATCATTGCATGGTTCGCTAACTTTCAAGCTAACAGGAAATTAAGCATTAACTATGCTGCTAACAAGAGAAAAAAAATATCTGCAGTACCAACACCTTCAAGATTCCTCTACAAAGTTTTGGTATTTTAGTAGGGAATTAGAAAGATTATTCTAGGCTATCTCTAAGATGCCCTTAGTGTGATATACTTTATTCTAATTTCCCTCACTTCAAGCCATGAGAGTATGAAGAATTGTCACTTACCCTCATGGGCTGGCTTTAACATTTGTGGAAGTTCTGTCCAGTGTCTGCATGCCTAGGCCACCAAAGCATTCTGTGTGGACTGTGGCAGCAGGCAAGGCTGAGCGACATGTCCAGGGCACAGATCTCAGCTCTGGTGTGTGGTGTTGGAGGGTTTGGTGCTCTCGTTGCTGCCACCACATCCAACGAATGGAAAGTGACCACCCGAGCGTCGTCTGTGATAACCGCCACCTGGGTTTACCAGGGTCTGTGGATGAACTGCGCAGGTAACGCTCTGGGCTCCTTCCACTGCCGGCCACATTTCACTATCTTCAAAGTAGAAGGTAAATATGAGAGCTGTGTTTGAGGATAGAGCAAAATGTCACCTTCCCTTCCTGTGCTGTGTCAACAGGCCGTTGGCAGTTGGCTACTCACTCCGAGTGTGCTAAAGCGCCACATTTTGCCTATGATGGATGGGGGTCTCTATTGGCTTAAATAATTAAATTATTTTTTTGGATAAAGAAAAGTTAAGAGTAACCTTGGGGTCTCGTAGACCTGACTGATGCCAGGAACATACTCCAAAGCAAAGTGTAGGAAGTGTATTGGCTTAAGACCTGATTTTAATATTCAATGAGTCACAGAGAAATTTTTATGGGTGTTCTATCCTAGGCTGAAAGGTCTTTCATTGATTTAGAATCTCCCTCTTGAAGGAAAACTCTGAATGAGTCAATGTAGTCTCCATGTTTCCTTTTTTTATAGCCATGTTTGGTGATAAAATAACAGTGCCTTAAATGTTAGTCAGTTGAAAGGAAGTGCCATGAATGGTCCTTTGGGCTTTCTGTTTGCTCTTCATTTGTGAGTAATCTTTCCTCTTCCAAACTCTGGATCTTAACAAGGGCAGTTTTGTTGACTTTAAAGATGTTTGCATACTTTAGAAACCTCCTGAGAAACAACTGTCATTTGCTTTATAACTTAATAATCTTCGTCTACCCTCCATTGCTGAAGAGTATGCATTTCTGTAAACACACTGAGTGATGTAGGCTTAGCATGTTAAAGCTCTCCCTAAGACTTGTCAAGATAGACTTTTCATAACCAACAGACAAGACTGTACCTTGGCCCCAGTTAAAAAGAAAGAAAGAGAAATGTAACTAGAAGTTACTAAAGAGTAATATTTCACGGGACTTTATGTCAGGTCTGGGAGTTTGCTCTGCACACCTCCACGGGTCATTCTTTCCCATGATTCTTCTTAGCCCATCTCTACCTTGGGCAGATGTGGGTAGGCCTGTTTCTTTCTTCTTAACTGGATACATATTTTTAAACAAATATCTCATCTTATTGGGCCTTATTCTATATCCTTCAATGAAACCTAACTATTGAGAAAAATGCATGTTCAACCTTGGCTCCAAGTGGCTTAAAGAACTGTGAGAGATTTTCATGTGACCTATGCCTGCTTCCCAGTGCATCTTACAGGATTATACAGATCCAAATAATAATTTACCCTTCAAACTTAAGTTTTTTTAAAAATTTAAAACTATTATTATTATTATGATGATGATGATGATGTGTACATCCAATATATATTTATATGAGTGTGGGGTATGTGTGTGTGTATGAGTGGTGTGTGTGTGTGTGTGTGTGTGTGTGTGTAGGTACTCACATGCCAAAGCATATATGTGGAAGTCACAGAATTCTTTATAGAATCTCTTCACTTCTTCCTCTTTTATGTTGGCTTCAGAGGCCCAACTTAGGTTATCAAACTTCTATGTCAAACAATGTTACCTGCCAGGACTTCTCACTGGCCCCTAAAAGTTTATTTTTTAAGTCGATCATCTTGATAATGAAAACAATATATTCAAAATCTTCTGTACACCCTTTGCATAAGCGGTAGTTTGAAAAGTTTTTGGCTTACAGTGTTTTTGTCAGAACACGTAAAATAGTCAGGTATGGTGGCTCATGCCTGTAATCCCAGCACTTAGGGGACTGAGACAGGAAGATTGTCACTGTTTAAGGTCCTCTTAGGCTGCAGAGTGATGTAATGTCTCAAAATTTTAGTTCTTTATAGCCATAGACCACTGCAACTCTCAGTCCTCCCTGGGAAGCTTCTTTTTGTAGGAGATGATGATAAATTCAGAGACCAGTAACAGGTGAGTATAGAGAGAGCAAGAGACTGTTAAGTGCTCAGCTCTAAATAGGACCTCTCTGTCACTCATGGTACCTCAGGGCTCAGGGATGATCACAGAAAAGGGGAGATGGAAGATTGCAGGCGCCTGAAGTAGTGGATATCTACATGGAAACAGTATTTCCTGGACACAACAGCTTAGTGCACACATGAATGAACAATGCCTGGGACTGCATGCAAGGACCAATGTGTCAAAATCCCAGCATGGATGGGAGGGACTGTGAGGCCCCACCACTGACTGAGGGTGGGAGGACTCAGGAGGCCCCACCACTGTCTGAGGAGTTATTGGTATTGATGGGAAAGAGATGATCGGTTTTCTTCAAGGATGAAGGCCTGAGAGTTTTCACATGTTCCAGTAGGTGGTCACACCCATGAACATTCAGGTAGCACTAAATGGACTCAGTAGACATTAAAACTACTTTTAACGCCAGGCTTATCATCTACAGGTGTGATCTGAAGTTCACAGGAAGACGCGTACATGCCACCTGCAAATGCTATGCCACTTTATATAAGGGCTATGTGCATTCTCAGAGTTCAGCATTGACTCTTATTTCTAAGAAGCTTTCAGTTTCCTACGGATATCAGGGCTGTGGCTAGCAGAGCTGGCTGCCTTTCCTTTGTTTCTACTACATCACGCAGTAGAGAAGCAGGAAAATACATGCATGCGTACTGAGTGAAATTTCCAACATTCCATCTGTGCAGCAGGAATCTGTTCATGCTACCAAGGTTTCAAAGGCGAGGCTCCCATGGAAGTGCTTAGGAAGCCGTTTTCATGTGTGTGTACATTCTTGGGTGTGAGTGCAGACATGCATGTACCATGGCATGCACGCGGTGGTCAAAGGAGAGCCTCAGGTGTCAATCCTCACCTCCTACCTTGAGAAAAGCTCTTGCTATGGATTTTCTCCTGTGCACGCTAGGCAAGCTTGCTCCTGGGCCTCCAGGGAGCCCCTGTCTCTGTTTCCCGATGCCTCATAGGAGTGTTGGGATTATAGACACAAGCACAATGCCTCTGGCTTCTACATAGGTTCTGGGGAATCAAGCTCAGGTCTCACTGGACCATCTTCTCAGTCTTCAGTAGTCTTGTTATGTGGCAACTACTTGGCAAAACACAGGCAAAGTGCACTATTACCCTGACTGACACCAAGTGGGTTCTCTAGGAGTTGTGGAAATTACTATTATGAATATCTCTTCCATCTCTGAAACCCCACATGTCAACTGTAAGAAGGTGTTTCCAATCAAAGCCTTAGTGGCTGCTTTTGTAGACCTCAAAGCCACCTGGTAGCATGCCTCTGGTTCCTGCTGCACATCTTTCTGGGGAATACTGAAGCAAGGATTCCTATCATGTGACACGGTTGTGTAATGAACTTTTAAATGTCCCAGGAGTGTTTTAATCTGCTGTGGTAAGACACATGACACACAGATGCCTCTAGTGTGTAGTAAAGGAAGTTTTCATACTCACAAACCCTGAGAAAGCACGAGGCAAGCATCCCTGCGAGGCCCCACAGAGAACACCAGGCTGATGAGCAGGCAGAGAGAAGAGAGAAGCAGGGACCTGTGCCTTTTCAGAAAGAACTGTGCTGGACAGAGTCACAGGCTCGGACAAATTTTGTATTGAGCAGCTTAAACAATTTTAGCAAGCTCTCAGGGCCATAGGTTGTTGGGTTGTCTAGTTCCTAGCAACTAGAAGCTTGGGGTACGCGGGCTGGATAGGAGCAGTTGGGGAAATAGTTTTTGATTGGCTAGGTCCCATCTGAAAGTCATGCCTGCAGAGACCGTGCATTGTGTCTGGGGTTAGTTAGCTCTGGGGAAGGAGGGTGTTTGCTACCTAGTCAGCAGAGAATTTGAGTAACTACAGTATAGAGAGAACACAGAAAATGAGAAGTATAGTTAAAGAGAATATAATCAGCACCAGCCCCTGGGTCTTTTTGGTCATCTGGGCGGGGCCTTGCTGTCCCATCCTTCCATAAGCCTTAACGCACCTTAAATGTCTTTAAATGTCTTTCACTTGTGTGTTTTGAGATAATGCACATTACTGAAAGCTGAATGTTCTTAATTGAGCTCGTGGTAATTAGCCATCTGGTCTACAATTAAGCCTTTGTCAGATTTTTGGGTTTTTTTTGTTTTTTGTATTATCAGCTAATTTGATTACCAAACGTTGACGATTGGCAAGTGGCTGTGCTGCCATTCTTCAGATGCGAAGGGAGCTTGTGGGCTCTAGTGTGTTGATTCATTAATGTGTTCTGTCATCAAAGCAATCCCTAGATTCCTGTCAGAGAAGGGGAACAGGACATGGTCCTGTCTAAGGACAGGTAGCTGACAGTGAGGCAGATATTCAGCAAATATCAGCCTATCATGCTTAGAGATATTTGATGATTAAGTACAAGGGACACAGAATTCCCAGAAGAGCTGATGCTGAAATTGTCTGGCAAGATGGCAGAAATATGCCAAGGGAGGGCAAGAGAGAGGGCATCTCAGACTAAAGAACCTACCTAGCTCTGCAACTTATTAACTGCATGGCTTGGGGGAGAATGATGAAGACTTGGGCTCCCTGGACTGTAGACAGGGAGTGTTGCCTGTTTCAGGATTGGTGGTGAGTAAATGTGTGGCTAGCATGCAGCTGGCACCTGCAAGCAAAGGGAGACCTAAAGCCGAAAAGAGCCACATACACCAGGGAACAGGCCAGAGCACTCACATGGGACGACGACTGGCTGCAGACAAAGAGGAAACTGCTAGAGGCCTTATAACCTCTAAGGCAGGATTGGATTTCAGCTTGAAAGAGTTAGAAGCGTCAAGAACGTGGTAAGCTTTGGGTGTCTGACAGCACTTGTCACGTGTGAGGATTGTCAGGGCTTCCTATTCGAACCTGAGCATAAGTAGCAGTGGGAACCTAGACAAAGACTTCTGGGAGTGGAACTGAGGAGGAGTGTCAGAGGCTTATGAGAGATGGAAGGATTCCTGCTGGGAGCTTGGTGACTGACCAGAGAGAAAGGTGGTCACATCTATCCCCAATCTAAGTTCTTGTCCCTCTTCTTTGTACAGTACTTTCCAGCACATGCCATAGTTTCAAGTTCTCTAATTCTTTCTTCCTTGTGACATATTTTAATTTATTCGTGACAACTGCCTACATGTGCATAATGTATTTTGACTATATTAGCTCCTCCCACCATAGCAGTAGAAACCTTAAGGCCATTGGAGCAAGGAAGCTGAGGGCTCACAAGAGAGCACACTGGAAATAGCATGAGTGTCAAAGCCCACCTCCAGTAACAGGCCTCCTACAGGGCCACACCTCCTATTACAAGGCCACGCCTCCCAAGGCCATGCCTCCTAGACCTCCCCAAACAGCACAACCAGCTTGGGACCAAGTATTCAAATACCCAAGGCATAAGTGAGCATCTCATTCAAGCCACCACACTCCTAGATTCCTTCTTCTCAATGACTTCCCTTGCTACTTTCAATTCTATTTTGTGGATGACCTCCTGAGGTTAATGGGGGGGGGGAGGGCGGGTTGCTTGTTGTGTGTCAACTTGACAAAACCTGAAATCTTTCAGAAAGAAAGCAGCCTCAGTTGA
Organism: Mus caroli; assembly: GCF_978045245.1. Classification (NCBI taxonomy): domain Eukaryota; kingdom Metazoa; phylum Chordata; class Mammalia; order Rodentia; family Muridae; genus Mus; species Mus caroli. The sequence goes on from NW_028227267.1 coordinate 115,866,485, forward strand.
GGAAGTGCCTCCATGAGATCCAGCTGTAAGGCATTTTCTCCATTAGTGATCAAGGGCTCATTGTGGGTGATGCCATCCCTGGGCTGGTAGTCTTGGGTTCTATAAGAGAGCAGGCTGAGCAAGCCATGAGGAGCAAGCCAGTAGGCAGCACCCCTCCATGGCCTCTGCATCAGTCTTTTGCCTCTAGGTTCCTGTCCTGTTTGAGATCCTGTCCTGACTTTCTTTGATAAGGAACACAATGCAGAAGTATACACCCAAATAAAGCCTTCCCTTCCCACCTTGCTTTTTGGTCATGGTGCTTCAATGGAGCAATAGAAGAATCTAAGACACTATGTAACCACAGGCAGGTTATCCACAGGGGCATGGCTATACCACTGTAAAAACTTTTCACTGCTCAAGCCCCTCCCCCATCAGTGATGGACTGTTGGCTGGCCCTATCTCATGTAGGGGCTGTGCAGGCACCTAGCATGCATGATTGCTACATCGTATCCTCCCCATCCTCAAGTGTTCCCATAATTCCTGTCTCCCACCCCCACCTCCCATATGTTCCTTGGGCCTTGAGGGAGGCTTTACGGATGAGCACATAGGGATGAGCACCCTCCAGCCAGCTGTTCTCAAAACTTTGACGAACTGTGGAACTGTGAGTCTCCACTATCACCACCCATTACAAAAACACATTCCTAACCTCACGTTTAGGAAATGTGTGGGATGAATCAGAATAGCTTGAGTGGATTTAATTTTTACGTAAAAGACTGTACATTTTAGAAATTTAATACAAACCGGGGGGGGGGGGATGGAGTGAGCAGCAAAAGAAATGGATGCAACTTTGGGCGCCACTAGTGGAGCAGTTAGCAAAATTAAGAGAGAAACAAAGTAACCATGCTCCCCAGGGAGCCGCATACTACCTTAAGAGATTTGAACAAGGCAAACTGGGTTCACTCACAGGAGGATGTAACAGCAGGATAGGGTAGGGCCTTGCAGTAACCTCAGGGGGTGGGTGGGGGTGCATTTAGTGTTCCATACAGGGAAAGACAAAACATAAAAAGCATAAGGGTGTGGAAAGAAGGAAAGTGGAATTTGGGGTACATGTTACAGTGAAGCTGGATTTAGGATCACCCGGGGAAGTAATTTCTACCAGAGTGCCCCACAGTGGCTAGGTTGCTGCACAAGGAAATGGCTACAGATGCCCAGAGGAACGGCTGCTAACCATCTATTGTAATATATACGTGGTGTGCTGATGTTCTGTTTAAATTCAGGTGTTAATACATGTCAGGGTCAGTGTAAGAAATGATAGTTCTCAAGGTGTAATTTGGCATGGTGGGGTTCCTAAGACATCCACAGCATGTGTCACATGACTGTTGCTGGGGAACAGAATAACTGTGTCCAAATCCAGGCACAGGGCATGGGGTGGGGGGATACAACCAGCTGAGTCCCGCTTTTTGATGAACTGCTGTTGGTTGACATTTTTTATTTACATGTGCCAAATATAAACCATGAATAAAACCAGACCAGCTATCCTATAAGGAGAATGGTTTTCTCCAGAACATGAACTGTAGTGTTTGGGTGGAGCAGATGGGGCATTGCGGGTGGGGGTGGGGTGAGAGGTGTTTTCTTATCTAACTCCAGCCAGCTGTTCTGTTCTGCAACTATAGCAAGCACAACAGCTCCTGTCTTAAGATGTCTGTTGCTCTATGAGACTCGGAAGTGTCTGCACAGAACTGACTCAGCAGCACGGTTAAGACCTAGGAGATCGGCCGATGCTCATCCTTCTGTCTGACCCTGGCCTCAGACCTCTGCGGTATCTGTCTAGGTTTCAGGCAGGAGATCCTTCACGTGACTGTCAAATTCCCCGATACCAGCTTGCCTGGTGGCTGCCTCCTGACCCAGTGCCCTCTCTGAACTCTGTGCTTAACCAACCTGCTGGTCACCCCATTATTCCCCCACCCCCTGGTGCCTTGAGAATAGCTATTAGAGGATGTGTGTAAGTGGGGAGAACATTGGAGGAAGTAGGGGAGGGGAGAACACTCCAAGTGTGTGCGTCTGTATGGGCACGAGTGCTAGCCATGAATGTGAGCCGTTTGTTTCGTTTAAAAAGTACTCGTGAGCTCCTAGTGATGTCTTGTGCCGAGTTAGTCCTGGTTGCCAGGGACAGCCTGGGTACTAGTGAGATGCCCTGATGATCTTGCCAGGCCTGTGGTGAGTGTAAAACTGACCTGCAGAGCCAGCTCCCGAGTTCTCAGAGTCCCCACAGCTGCACATCCTTTATTGCTCTTCCAGCGTCTGTGCCTCTACATCCTGTGTCTTTGGTGACCCCAGCAGGGAATGGTGGGAGTGGGTTGCCCTCACCCTGGTGTGGCCTGTCTGGCTTTTGTTCCAATTCCATTTAGAATTATGAGCAAACACAAATGTACTATCGCCTTTCCACCGGGCACATTCACATCCTGTATGTGGTCTTCCATGTAGCCCAATTGTCATGTATCATCTTTCACACGTTAGTTATATAATTAACCTCAGATAGAAAGAGTTAGAAATCAGAGGTAATGCTGGAGCTAGCTACGCACCCTGGACAGTAATTCACACGGAACAGGATTGGGACGGAGTACACAGCTTCCCGCTTTGTCGCCGTGACCATCCATCACACCGTCTTCCTGACCTCCTGGGACATACCAGGACATACTTGAAATCACTTTGCCTCCCCTGGGTCCTCAGAATCCTCGGTGTTATCTTTGGTGACATCCTCCTCCCTGCCGCCTCTCCTTCCTGGTCTGCGACCACTCGCTGTGTGACTCTGTCACTTGCTTAGCTTCCTCCTTACCAGAAGGACTGAGACAATAAGAGTTAGTTACTGTTGTCGCTCTTTGTCCCAACACACAATTCTAGCCTTCCAGGACTGCTCCACACGGGGCTCATTTACCTTCAGCTCAGCAAATCTTTCCATTTAGGATTGTGTAAGACCTTCTACATATGTGGCCACTGTGGGACTCTTCCTGCATCCCCATCTCTGTACCCTGATTTCCCTGCCTGTAACCACGATTCTGTATCTCTCCTTGTCAGCTTGCCCATCCTGCTGACTCCGGGCCCTGCCACACTTCCCTCTTTATCCTGGCCTCTTTGCTGTGTATCTTCCATACAGCCACTCACCCCTCTGACTTCCCTGCTTCTCAACTCCCCTGGTTCTGCAGACCTGGTTTCCCACAATGCCTTGTTCCTTTCCAGGCTGATGTCTGACCATACCACAGCCACAGACTTTGCCTGATGGTCCCTTCCATTCCCCCAGAAGAAGATTCACCGTGTCTCAGGCATGGGTGACTCCCCACATAGGCAAAGCCTCAGGGTTCTCTCTGTGGACCTAGATTTGGATGAAATGCTAGGGAGATTTTGTTTTTTTCAACCCTGGGGTTCATTCAGCTGCTGTGGGGAGCAGCTCTGGCACAGATTGTCTCCCTGGTCCCCCCTACACTGACTTTTCATGTTGGGTGCTATGGAGCTTGTCACAGGCCCAGTAGCTCAAGTGTAGTGAAGAGACATGATGACCCACCGGTGAGTTTGTATTCACAACTGAGCTCCAGCCCTCATGGTCCACCCATCAAGGACTCCCCAGAGGTGGCTAATTCTCAACAAGCAAGATCAGACTATGCTGCTCAGCCCTACTTCATCACCTCCCGACTTCCCTCCCTCTGTCCCTTCTTCCTTCCCTCCCTCCCTCCCGCACCAGTCCCCACCCCCAACGCAGGGTCTCACTCACAGCCTTTTATTATCTTCCATCTTGATCCCTTCCCCGCCATCCCTGCCCCATATCTCTTGGTTCTTGCTTTATGGTTTTACTAATCTGGCTTCTCCATTGGCGACCTGCGTACCTCCTGCCTCTCAGCACTGCATGGCAGCCCCGTGAGAACAGCGTTTAACAATTTCTGTCTGGCCTTACCTAAACCACTCTGCACAAAATCGACGCTCCTGTTTTTGACACAGAGTCTAACTCTGTAGACTTGGGTGCCTTGCACTCACTACATAGCCCGAGATGCCCTCAGATTTGCAGCAATCCTCCTGCCTCTACCCCCACACTTCCTGGGGTCACGGGCCACCCCAGGCAGACGAAAGCCCATGCCCCATACATTCAGTTACCTTACAACCTGAGAGGCTAAAACCCAGGTGAAACAGATGAACTTTTTCTTCAACATGTTGTCTGCTCTGTCCTTCAACTTGCAGCAGTCCTCCTGCCTCAGCCTCTGGAGTACTGAGCTTATACTTGTGAGCCACCACATTCAGCCAGGCAGCCCAGCAAAGAGCCTCCGGTGAGGGTGACCTTGTAATTGATGGAAAAGCAGAAATGGAGCCGGCTCTACCAGAAAAGTTCACACAGTGGAGATGGAAACCAGAGATCAGAGAGGGGCCAGGTTTGTTCTTTTTATAACAACCAGCCCCCTCCTTGGAGGCCCAACACAGTCTACCAGACCAATCTTAACAAGGGTAGAACCTCCAATGATCTAATGGCCTTTCATTACTCCCTCCCCCAAAGTGTCAGTACCACCCCACAGGAACCCAAGCATCTCTGTGGACACACTCAAACCTCATCCAAACCACAGCTCCTTTGGAGGTATTATTGAATCTTTCCAGACAGAACCAACTCCACATCCACTTTCTCTGTGCAAAACCATAGCGTGGTAGATGAGAGACACTCAGGTCCACTGAGTGGGAGAGGAAATGTCCTGCGCACATGTTCCTCAGTGGGGCTTTTCATTCTGGGGGTTCAAACACCATCTCTTTAACCATCTGTTCTAGAACACATCTGGGGTTTGCTTCCGACAGCAATCTCTGAAATGTGCCCTGTGAGTCTTGACCCCTGCTCTCCTAGAAGGTCTTCATTTCATGGGAGTTTGCATTCAGATGTGAACGTAAAGATGGAAACCAGAGATCAGAGAGGGGCCAGGTTTGTTCTTTTTATAACAACCAGCCCCCTCCTTGGAGGCTCAACACAGTCTACCAGACCAATCTTAACAAGGGTAGAACCTCCAATGATCTTAGGTAAAGACATCCCCCACTGCTCCTTCTGGGAGAAAACAACCTCCTGGAACCCTGAGAGTAATTCTAAAGACGAGGAAGGTAGCTAGCTAGACTCATGCTGATTGTTTGGCCAGAGGGAGTCTGAGGACTTTCCTGTCTTCCGAGTGACTCTGGGCTAAGTCCCCTCTTGCTAATTAATGACTCTCAAATGTGGATGGGGTGGTTGATCTTGTCCATAAATCACCCAGCCACGCGTGACCACCATCAGCAGAAAATGGGTTCCCCGACTTCTCATCTGCAGGACTTCAGGCTGGGCCAGGCCACGTGGGCTTCGGTTTCTGAATGCTTAAGACCACATCAGCAAAGTGCAAGGGGAACACATGGAGCCATTCACCACGCACAGACCAAATTGCTAGCTGCAGCCTTCTGTGATAGCTGGGACCATCTCTGTTATCTCTGTCACAGCATGCGGCTCAGCGTGATTGCCTTGGAAATGGTCCTCTTTTGAGTCTGGCTTCCCGGCTCTGGTGGGTGAGATGGGAAGAGGAAACAATTTCCCAACAATAAGCTACTTCCTCTCTGGAGTAGCTTCCCATCAGGATATTCTTAGCTACTCTCTCCCTTCCTTAATTACACAGATTCACCAACTAGATTCTTTTGCTTCAGCATTGTAGAAGACCTGTAAATAGCTTTCAGGATTAACTTAAATTCCTAGGTCATCTCTGCTTGCTTACAAACACCGATTCTTAATCTGGGTACCACCATGCTTTTTTGACCTTTTAACCTCTCGTCCTTTTTTTTTTCCTGTGCACAAGAGTGTGAGTATTCTCTGGAAGCAATGTTGTCATTTCACGGCTGTGTCCCAGTTCTGATGGGGTCCAGGCTGAAGCTGCAGGCTTCTCCAGAGGTCCCCCATGTCTGAGCTTCCCTGGAAACAGCTCCTCTACAGCTCCTTGTGGCTCCATATATCTACAGAGCCGGAGCCAGGTTCTTCCCAGTTGAACTGTAGATCTGTGTCTGAGAAGTCCCCGGCACACCTCTCCCAACAACACTGTTGTGTGCAAGATCTTCCCATTGAGATCCACATGACACATTGTCCCCTCAAAGTCTTCTTCTAACCTGCTGGCCTCTGATTGTCTCTCCATCCCCTGCCTCTCCCTCTGCCTGCCCCCTCCCCCTGTGCCATCTTCTTTTTCCTGTCCCCTATCCCTCCCTTGTTCCTCTACAGTGTTGACTACAGACAGACTTTTCTCGAGGGTCCTAAGAGTGGTAACAAGCTTGCCTCGTATGTGAGTAGGCATTTCCCATAAGGTGTTAGCCACGGCCATGATGACCAAGTCAGGACAGGTAGGTACAATGTTGGGTCAGAAGCCTGTATGTGCTTTCTTCACCCCAGACATTTAGTGGGGCTCAGTGCTGGGGTGGAACTGGTCAGTGATGCAGGCTACTTCCCCCTCTCTCCTCATCTTATGCATGGTCTGAAGGATAATGTTGTCTACCCTTTGACCTCAGCTTGGACGTTCATGGGGGATGGTGGTAATCAGAATGGAGGGAAGGCAGGGGTGGGGGTAGTGTCAGCATCGTGACCCTTTCAGGAAATGATCTGACTCATGAAAATGTGTGAATCTGAAGCAACACTAATGGGAAAGCACTGTTGGACTCCATGAGCAGCGTGTGAGGTTTAAACAATGCAAAACATTCTGTGGAGGTGTGAAGCGCAGTCCCAGTCCCCTTCCCAAGTCAGTTCTAAGTTGAAGGCTTTGAGTCCAGTAAATTAAAGGCTTTTTGAAGGAATCCTCACGCAGTCGATCGTGTCTCTCTGTGCCCACTATGTTGGGTTCTGTAATGACCCAGATGCTGGCATGCTGCAGACGAACCTTCCAATTCTGAAAGCTTTAAGGACTATCTTTCTAGCGCCTCTCTCTACTTCTTAAATCTAGGAAACAAAAGGGGAGAACAAGTGCTGGTTTGTGGGATTGGCCAGTTTCTATGGTGTGAATAGCCCTGCATGATGGCTTAAGCAACCAATGTTATGTCACAAGACACTAATTAGCCTTAGGAAGAAATAGACAGGAGTAACCCAGTGCCTAGATATAATAAGCTCAAACACCTTTGGTGCAGAGATAAAAATCTAAGCAGGGATAAGATCATTTCTTCTGTTGGCTGCATTTCAAAGTCTATCTGGGATGAGCTGGACAAACTAGTCTCAGCATCACTAGCTCTGGACACACACTGTATGTGAACACACACACACTGTATGTGGATGCACACACTGTATGTGGATGCACACATTGTATGTGGACACACATGGTGTATGTGGACACACTGTATGTAGACTGAACACACTGTATGTGGACACACATACTATATGTGGACACACACTGTATGTGGATGCACACACTTATGTCCTCTGATAGACCACAAGTCTAGGACAGAATCTGACCTCTAATTATGTTTGGTTTTCCTACAGAATTCCCATTCCATATCTTCAATTACTTTTAATGACTAGTATCTCTGAAGCTACAAAACTTTACAGACTGCTCAAAGAGAAAAACACACCTAACATACTAAATACACACCTAACATACTAAATACACACCTAACATATGAAATACACACCAAATATACTAAATACACACCTAATATAATAAATATATACCTAACATACCAAATATACACCTAACATACTAATTATACTCCTAATATTCTAAATACACACCTAATATAATAAATATACACTTAATATACTAAATAAACACCTAACATACTAAATACACACCTAACATACTGCATGGGATGTTTCCCATAGCCCCTAACAGGAACTTTAATTAAAATATTATTTTTCTGCAGCCTAATGGTCGTGACCACAGGACTCTGTCTGACCACATGTTCAAGTGTGTTCATCACTGCAGCATGATTTTATTAGCATTTCCCAAAGAAAATAGTTCATATCTTCTCTCTAAAAATGCTTTAGCTGGGCATGGTGGCGCATGCTTTTAATCCTGCCACTTGAGAGGCAGAGGCAGGCAGATATCTGTAGCTTCAAGGCCAGTTTGCTCTACGTAGCAAGTTCTAGGACTGTCAGGGCCATAGAGAGAGGGAAAGGGAGGGAGGGAGAGAGAGAGAAAGGGAGAGGGAGAGGGAGAGGGAGGGGGAGGGGAAGGGGGAGGGGAGGGAGAGGGGGAGAGGGAGAGACCCTGCCCCAAGAAAACAAACAAACAAACAAATAGATAAATTGTGTGTGTGTTCTCCAGTGCGCATGCTGTACACAGCTCATGTGTGTCCAGTGCACATGCTTGTACACAGCTCATGTGTGTGGAGGTCAGAAACCATCACGAAGGATCAATCTTAGGTCACCATTCACGGTGCAAATATGTTTACTCGCTGAACCACCTCACCAGCCCCATTCTATATCTTCTTGAGGTGCAAAGAGATTGTTCTTGGCTTCTCTCTTTTAGAAGTGTTTGATGATGTAAATTGAATTCATAGAGTTTAATTGGTATTTTATATAAAAATAAATTAAATTCAAAATCCCCCAAAAAACAGAAATGCTGATCTGTGTTCCTCTCTATATTGCATAATAACCCAGTGTCTAGTAAAAATAAGGGCTCTGTGGGTTCATTTGTTGGATGGGTGAATTTATTTATTCATGAATAAATTTTTTATTCATGAGTGAACATATTTATTCACTCATTACACCTCTTCTTCCTCTTGAATTTTATCTGCCATTTTCTTTATTCTTTGGACTTAGTAACACTTCTTGTATCGTTTTTCAATAAAAGAGTTGAATAAATGCATATTGGCCCGAATTGAAAAGAGAAATAGAAGCAGACAGAAAATCTCTAGCAGATTGAACCGAAAAAATCTCCCAGTGAGTTGCAAATTAATCCAGGCAATGCTCCGGATGTTTTGGATGAGGGAATTCTGTCCCAGACAGGTCACAGCGTTTTACTAACCTGGATTTGCTTAAAGGAAGATTCCTCTAATCCAAAGCTTCCCGGGATTTTAATTAAATTACTAAACAACATGCAGAGCAAGCAAAGTTTGGTTTCAAGATGACTTAGCGGAATGTCTCTGGTTTGACCGTAAAAACAAAGACTGCCCAGCCCAATGAAAAGATTGCAATGGGCCAAATGGGGATGGGTGCAAACAAGCTGACAGAGGTTTCTATTTAGTGTGATAACAGAAACAATAAAAGTGTGTACTGAGGGCTACACTTTTTATTTGGGGGTCAGGGTGGGAGGGGGAGATGGCTCAGTGCGCCGGCTTCTCCTGCAGGGGACCCAGGTTCCATTCCCAACACCACATGATGGCTCACTACTGACTGTTAACTCCAGTTCCAGGGGGATTCTCACGCCCTCTTCTGGCCTCCGTGGGTACTGCACTCATGTGACACTAAATAAAACTAAACAAATCATTAAAATTTAAAAGCTATTATTCTGTTGTGCAGGTGATGTCTGTGTGGGCGTGTATGCCAGGGCACATGTATGGAAATCAGAGGGCAGGTTTGTGTAGTGGGCACTCTCCCACCCTGGGCTCAAGGGATCAGACTCACGTGACCCAGCTTGTGCAGTAAGCACCTTTACCCACTGAGCCGTCTCACCTGCCTTGAGGGTTAAAGTTTAATTCTGCGCCCTTTAAATATAAACTACACTGCCATGGCCACTCCAGGCAGACTAACTTGCTGTCTTGTCTCCTCTTCCTTCTTTCTTCTCTTACTCCACTGCGAGGCTCTCTACTGCCTTGGGTACCTGTCCTTCACTCGTACGGAACCCCTAACTCCTCTGCTCCTGCTCTTTTATGTCCTGCTGCACTTTAACAAGCCTCATGATGTCATGCACGTGAGCAGCCGAACAGCCCGTCCATCTATTCCTACGACAAATGCCTATTAGGCATCTTCTATATGCATTAAATCTTCTTGTTTGGGGTGTCGATCACTGAAGAGAGAGTCATTGTTTCTGGGTTGTTGTTGTTGTTGTTTTGGAAAATTTCAATTTGGAATCAGGATAGAAGCATAGAAGTCAGAAGAATAGATTATGCTCGTATATGCACATTTATACACACTGTATATGCCTGCTATGTATGTATGTATGTGTATGTACATATATAAGACAAATTAAGTCTCAACATCTAGGCCAGTTTAGGCGCATTTGTATCCTTCGGCAAAGGTGATTAGGAGCCTTCCAAAGGAAGGCAGCACACAGTCAGTGTATCTATAATTTTCTTTTTCTGCAATGTCTGTCTGGTTTTCATCTCAGGGCAATATTGGCGTGGTAGCTTGGATTGTTTATGGGTGGTGTGTACACCTCAGAAGGCTTATGAGGTTGGTTTTTGTTTTGTTTTGTTTTGTTTTGTTTTTCATTAAAAGTCATTGGTTTGGTGACTGTGGATCCCATTCCTTTAATGGAGCTGCCTTGTCTGGCCTCAGTGGGAGAGGGCACACCTAGTTCTGCAGGGACTTGATGTGCTGGGTGGGGGGAAACTCAGATGAGAAGGGGAGGGGAATAGGGAGAGAGGCCCTCTGAGGGGAGGGGCCAGGAAGGGGGACTTTGATCAGGATGCAAAGTGGATAAATAAAATTAATGAAAAAAGGAAAAAAAAAGTCATTGGCCAGTTGGGAAGGCCCAGCCGTCTTCATTTGTTATAAAATTCCATCAGCGTTTAATCTTTTAGCAGTCACTAAAACCCACTCGTCTCGATTGATTATGTTATTAGATGTTGTAAGAGTGTGTTATTCTCATTCTGCCGCTCCTTCTGCATTTCCTCTCTTGAATTCTTTTAAAGATAGAAATTTGTTTCATAAACTACTGGCTACCATTAAATAATAATTCCAGTACAGTTCTACAGCGGGCAGGAGGAACATAAATTCTTTATGTTTCCCTCCCAGTTTTCAGAATTCTGAGATGGATCCTAGCTTCCTTCAAACACCTCGGGTGGTGTGAAGGTCTGTGTGTGTGTGTGTGGGGGGCAGTTCCTATACAACCAGAGTGTGGTTTCTCCAAACCCACACAGAAAGCCCTGTGAGCACGGTGGCCCCTCTGCCATCCCATGGATGCAGAAACACCACCCAAGGGACACCGGCTAGCTCTCCTAGTCAGATGCAGCAAGAGATCCTGACCTTGTCAATCAAGTGGAGAGCAATGAGGAAGACACCACCAACCTCTGACCTCCTCATACAGGTGCACACATGGACACGGACACGTACTCACACACGTATGTTCCAACACCCACACCATGCATATCATACGGAGGTATGATTTAATTGTTGGAGGAAATTTAGGATCTCATGGATTTTCGTTTAAGGCCTTTTGTTTGTTTTCTTTTGTTCTTGAGACAAAGACTCATGCTATAGCCAAGGCTACCTGAAACTCATGGTGTAGCCTAACTGAATGGAAACCCATGATTCTCCTGCCTCAGCTTTCCACGTGCTGCTATGTAAGCATGCACCACCACCACATTACAGATAATATTTAAAATATTTTTCAATACATTTCAATCTTCTTCGAAGTTCCTATTCATTTTGTGCTCCTGTCTTCGATAGGCAGGTGTTTAGGTTAGTTTTAAATGTCAACTTGCCACACAATCTAGAGTCACCTGTAAAGAGAGTCTCAGCTGAGGAGTTCTCTAGCAGATGTGTATGTCTGTGGGGATTCCTTCGGTTGTTAATTGACCCAGCCTTTTATGGCTGGGCTCTGAACTATTTAAAGGTGAAACTAGCTAGCTGAGTATAAGCAACCTACTGTATGTGTGTGTCTGTCTGTCTGTGTGTCTCCGTGTGTGTCTGTATGTCTGTAGGTGTCTCTCTGTGTCTCCCTCTGTGTGTGTATGTGTCTGTGTGTGTATGTATGTGTGTGTATGTGTGTGTGTGTGTCTGTGTATGTGTGTGTGTGTATGTATGTGTGTGTATGTGTGTGTGTCTGTGTATGTGTGTGTCTGTATGTATCTGTGTGTCTGTTTGTATGTGTGTGTATATGTGTGTGTGTGTGTGTATGTCTGCATGTATATGTGTCTGTCTGTGTGTCTGTGTATATCTGTATGTATGTGTGTATATGTGTGTGTGTGTGTATGTGTGTGTATGTGTGTGTCTGCGTGTGTGTGTGTCTGTATGTCTGTAGGTGTCTCTCTGTGTGTCTCTCTGTGTGTGTATATGTGTCTCCCTCTGTGTGTGTATGTGTCTGTGTGTGTATGTATGTGTGTGTATGTGTGTGTGTGTGTCTGTGTATGTGTGTGTGTGTATGTATGTGTGTGTATGTGTGTGTGTCTGTGTATGTGTGTGTCTGTATGTATCTGTGTGTCTGTTTGTATGTGTGTGTATATGTGTGTGTGTGTGTATGTCTGCATGTATATGTGTCTGTCTGTGTGTCTGTGTATATCTGTATGTATGTGTGTATATGTGTGTATATGTGTGTGTGTATGTATGTGTGTGTATGTGTGTGTCTGCGTGTGTGTGTCTGTATGTATCTGTGTGTCTGTCTGTATGTGTGTGTATGTCTGTGTGTATCTCTGTGTGTGTGTGTGTCTGTATCTGTGTGTCTGTATGTATGTGTGTGTATGTGTGTGTGTGTGTGTATGTCTGCATGTGTATGTGTCTGTCTGTGTGTCTGTGTGTATCTGTATGTGTGTGTGTGTCTGTGTGTGTGTATATGAACTAAGGATCTGCCTATGTTCTTGGGTGTGATGTTGCAGGCTGCTTGAGTCCCCACCTTGACCTCAGTGTTGCCCTGCCACCTGGAGATAATCATCATAATAAAACCTTTTGTCTCTAGGTTTGTTTTCTGTCAGGGCATCTGTTACAGCAACAGCTTGTTCACGTGACAGCTGGTCCAGTCTCATCCCTACTCTTGAAGCAGATGTTTCTGTGAGGAGCCCTGACCCTGTTAGTGGGGAATAGAATTTGTGAAACACTTTTATGATGTCAGGTGGAGTGGGTGTGTTCTTTGATGTGATACTTTTTATCTCTTAGGGTCTCTTTCTGATAAAGATATCGTGGTTCATGCACACTCAAAAATATATCAGGGGAAGTTCATGCAAAAAGATAATTACTAAAAAACAAACAAACTATTTATTGCAGCTTTTAAATATTCATTTTCTTTCCTTTTATCCACCTCTACCTTGGCATAGACCCCATTTTGACCATCCAAAACTATTATGTGCTTTAAAAATAGAAGCATATAAAAAAAATCCAGAGTCAGATGATACTGGGAAACTTCAGCCAACTTAGAAAGCAGTGGCACCAAGCAAGGTTATGACCAAGCATAGCTAGCATTGTAAGTAGCTACTCACTAACTGCTGTTTCTGCTAATCCAGGGATGTGTAAATGCATAGCTGTCTTGCAGTGTGGACTTTAACTTGACCTTCTATATTTAGAGCTTCTCCCTTGCTAATGATCAGTTACCCGGCTGGCCAGGAGGGCATTTCACTCACGAAGCTTTGATATGTAGGAGGAAAGTACAAAGTGCTGGAGTTATGGATGGGTAACGGGGACCTGGATCTTGGCGGCCACCTGCTCTGACCACCTCTGCTTGGTGTCAACACTGAAGGGCATGGCATGTTTCAGTGGCAAGGGGCCAGAATCTGAAACATTAATCTCAGCACTCCGCTGACTTAAGTTCTGTCTTAGGGTTTTACTGCTGTGAACAGACACCATGACCAAGGCAACTCTTATAAGGACAACATTTAATTGGCCCTGGCTTACAGGTTCAGAGGTTCAGTCCATTATCATCAAGGCAGGAACATGGCGGCATCCAGGCAGGCATGGTGCAGGAGGAGCTGAGAGTTCTACATCTTCATCTGAAGGCTGCTAGCAGAACACTGGCTTCCAGGCAGCTAGGACTAGGGTACTAAAGCCCACGCCCACAGTGACACACCTACTCCAACAGGGCCACACCTCCAAATAGTGCCACTCCCTAGGCTGGACATATACAAACCATCACAAATTCATATGGGACGTTTGGTCAGTCATTTGGCAAGTATTTAGTCATTGGTTGAGTGTACAGAAAGATGCTTTTATTGTCCTTTTAAGATCCAGGTAAAACACAAGTAGGGATGTGTAATCGGAGACTCTTCTCTAGACATTTAAAGCAACCACATAATAATCTCTTATTTAAAATAACGGCCACAGTCTCCTGATCATTAATGTCACCTATGTCAGTTCTTCTAATTCAGGAAACCAGTGCGTCACACGAGACACTGCCCTACAGGCGATGCCTTAGCTAGAGTTTCTTTTCCTTTATGGGATAAAATATCACAGCTAAAAGCAACTTGGGGAGCAAAGGGTATATTTGGTTTACACTTCCTAAACATAGTTCCCTGAGGGAAGCCAAGGCAGGAAGGAATTCAGGTAGGCAGGAAACTGGAGGAAGGAGCTGAAACCGAGGCCATGGAGGGAGCTGCTTCCTGGCTTGCATGGTGACGTCATCAGTCTGCTTTCTTACAGAAGCCAGGACCACCAGCCCAGGGGTGGAGCCAGCCACAGTGGGCTGGGATTCCCCCATCAATCCCTAATAAAGGAAAAGCCCCACCATTGCCAAAGGTTTGCCTGCTGTCCAGTCTTACTGCAGCGATTTCTCCGCTGATATGCCCACCTTTCAAATCACTCAGCGTCTATCAAGTTGACATAGAACTAGCTGGCACAGGGGCTTTTCCAACAATCATGTCTCCAGTGGGTGTGGAGGTGGCTGCCTCCCAAGTTAGTAGAGGGGACACTAAAGACAGTGCTGACGGGAAATCTGCGGAGGAGAACCCTGCAGAGGCTGGGAGATGAGCTCCAAGTCATCACTGTGCTTTGCAATCCTGAGAGGGGAAGAGAAGTTGGTTCCATAATTTGTGTGATGTTCCATTTAATGTTTGGGGCAGAGCTGCCACTAAATATTCTTATATGAAGAAAGGCAATCTATAATCCCTCTGTCTGACAAATCTGGGCTCAGCTTCTATTTATAACCTTGCTCCAGAGGCCCAGCACAGCAGAGAATGAGTCAGAGCAGGAAGTTTCCACAGTGCTGTTAGTTCAGCGATCCTCCTCCCGAACAGACAGAGAGACAGACTCTCAATTACAACTTCCCATTGGCTACGCACTTCTCCATGTGCCCTGTTCTTTCCTTTCCCTTCCTTTTATCTCTGTGTGGCCACACTCTCTGAAATGTCTCATTTCTTGTTGGTGCACTGTTCCCATTCAATGTACCGAGCTCTTCGTCCAAGGACAAAAGAGAAGCAAGACATCACATTTGGAAAGTTGTTCACTTCCGTTTGGTGAGGTGATTCATCCAAAGCCAGCTGGTGGGTACGTGAGCCCTGTGTGGACCAGCCTCTGAGAAGGGTGCTGGAGAGCAGACGGGTCAGAGTTCTTGGTTAAAGCAGAGAAGGCAGTGGCCAAGGCAGTCAGAGGAAGAACAGGATAAAGCCTTAACCTCAGGCAGAAGGAGGATTATGCCCTCAAAAGTAGCCTTCACTGAAGCCTTGGCTGGTGAGTCAGTCAGGCATGAAAACTTCAGGCTGGGGAAGACGGGTCAAAAGGTCTAAGCCAATAGAGAATAAAACTGAGAGCAAGAAAGAGATACAGACATGCTGAAACACAGGCTGAAGATAAGGTATCTCAGATGAAGCAGGAGAGAGGCAGGAATCAGGGTGACTAGCTTGTCAAAGTACCCTCTACTCATGCTTACAAGGACTTTTGATATGACATGAAGGTATGCAGCCTTCGGTCCTGAAGGAGACAAATGCTGGCTTCTTCAATGGCCATTTAGGGTTTTGTCTGTGGGTGAACAAAACCCATCACTTGTTGAGTGGCAGTGGAGAAGACATGGTAAAATCAGATAAAAAAAAAATCATTATTTCCAAGTGACCTTTAGGAAGCTCACCAAATAAGGCTGTCTTTCCTTCTCTTCTTCCTTCTCCTCTTCCTCTTCCTCCTCTTTCTCTTTCTCTTCCTCCTCTTCTTCCTTCTTTCCAGACACAGGGTCACTGGGTAGTCCTAGCTGGTCTAGAACTCATTAGACCAGGCTGGCCTTGAACTCAGAGATTCTTGCCTCCACAATTCTGTTGTCTTTTTGAGACACTAGGTCCCCTCATCAATGAACACATCCAAGAACTGAGGCCCAAAACAACAATGGAAGGCTGCAGTGTCTGTCACTGACACCTTCAGACTGAACCTGAGAGTAGGACATTTGTCACCACAGGACGATGACTCTAAGCATTCAGGGGTTAGAATCCCCTCAGCAACTGATTCCAGCTCAAGAGTGTGGGACGGGAAGCAGGCATCGCAACCTCCCGAGTGCCCAATGTGGCGGCACGTGGAAAACCAAGGTCTCTCTTGGGTTATCGGGTTTCTCAAGTTATATCTGAAACTTTCATATCAATGATTGTACAATAGGAGCTGAGGAAAGGACAGATGCTGTGCACCCCAGGCAGCCTGCACACACAGTGACGAGGTCAGGCGCCAGACTAGTGCTCTCGTCTCAGCAGATAACCAACCCTGTAATTCAGTAATTCAGCTCATGGCGAAAAACAGCAAATCCCATTCTGTCACATTTATCCAGTTCTCATTTGTTTTTGTCAGCCAATCTTTGAACATACATCAAGATTGCCTACAGTGCTTGGAAGAACGGTCTCTTGCTTTGATCCTAGAGCTCTGACTAGGTGGGGCTGGGCTGGGGCCATAAGTTTCCCAGGTGACACTGAAATGGGTGGTCCAGGGATCAGACCTGGAAAAGTATTGATGAACACTGTCTTAGTCAGGGTTTTACTGCTGTGAACAGACACCATGACCAAGGCAAGTCTTATAAAAAGCAACATTTAATTGGGGCTGGCTTATAGGTTCAGAGATTCAGTCCATTATCATCAAGGTGGGAGCATGGCAGCATCCAGGCAGGCATGGTGCAGACAGAGCTGAGAGTTCTACGTCTTCATCCAAAGGCTGTTAGTGGAATACTGACTTCCAGGCAACTGGGGTGAGAGTCTTAAGCCCACACCCACAGTGACACACCTACTCCAACCAGGTCACACCTATTCCAACAAGGCCATACCTCCAAATGGTGCCACTCCCTGGTCCAAGAATATACAAATCAACACAAACACAAAGATGGTCAAGGACTGACCCATACCCCCACAGGGCTGACCCACACCCCCACGGGGCTCACCCCCACAGGGCTCACTCACACCCCCACAGGGCTGACCCACACTCTTACAGGACTCATCCACACCCCCACAGAGCTCACCCACACCCTCACAGGGCTGATCCCCACCCCCACAGGGCTCACCCACACCCTCACAGGAGGGCCCACCCACACCCCGAAAGGGCTCACCCACTAGTGGTGAGAACAGAGACAAGAAGCAAAGCACAGAGGAAGCACCACAGAGGAACAAGGATCTAACAGCTAGAAGAGGACACTCAAGAATAGAGAGGAAGAAAAGCCTAGTGACCTACATTAGCACTTGAGGAAGGGGAATAACCCAAGAGAAAGAAGCCATCTGTGCAGAACAGGCAGGGAGACTCCTGTGTCTCTGAGAGTAGGGAGAATGTCACATGCAGCAAACGACAGAGGGTGTCTGAGGACAGAAGAGCCGAGCATGGCCGAGGGGCGGGAGCTGGAGGCAGAGGCGATTTGGATTTGTCTTCTGAGTGGTCTTCCGGGGATAGAAGGGAACACAGGGGTTGGGTGGATGGCAGGACCAGCAGTGATTCAAGTGAGAGCTGAGGTCCCCTTGAGCTCGCCAGCGCCAGGCTGGAGGAATAGAGGTGAGGTTCAGAGGGTCCTGGGGATCCGAGTGTAAATCATAATGCTTGGGGCCGACTTGGGATTTGGCTTCAGAAACAGTGAAGTAGGCTCTATCTGTGAAGGCATCGAGGCTGACGTCACACAGTGCTGACGTCACAGAGCAAAGGACTCACGTGCGCCAGAGGCAGTAGGCACACACATGACGCACAGCTTAAATCTGAATAAAAACTGCTCACGCCCAGCGTTTAAGACCCTCACCCCTGCTCCCCATGCTCTACATAGTTGTAGGGAGGAGAGACAGGAAACAGCCCCGAGTGTGGAAGCGCTCAGGTAGGAGAAATGGCTATGGTTCTAAGGTGAAAGCATTAGAATGCAGGATCTATAAGGAGTCTATCTCGGGAAGTGAGCAGTGTGGCACCTCAGGCAGCCAGCCGTGCGAGGGCTGGTCCTCTTGTTTCCCAGGCTTCAAGGCCACCTGGGCAAGCCAGAGTCCCCCGAATCCCGCTGCCTTTGTTCAGGATTGGAACCCTGTGGCTCTTCTATGGCAGGGCCCGGAAGAGCTCTCCCTGGAGAATGCCAATGGTCCCCTCTGCTTGTCTCAGATCTCTGCTACTGTGGTCCACACTGTCCCTGAAATCACCTCTTCCCTCCTCCCGTGCTGTCTTCCTCATGGCAGCTATGGCAATAGAAAAGATGAAGGAAACAGCTGGCCTGGGAGGTGTAAGATACGATGACCTTGACTGTTGGCGTGTTAGATATGATCTTGGCTAGGTTGAAGATGTCCTATAAGCATTTAATCAGGTCTATCTGGAGCTCAGGGGGGCATCTCGGCTGGTTTCTCAGTCTGTTCAGGACGTTCTAACAAAATATTAGCATAAATAATGGGAATGCATTTATCATAGTGTGGAAGCCCAAGACAGGTTACGAGTAGACTGTGAATGGTGTGGCCCTCGTTCTTGCCCTCATAGAGGCACCTGCCCACTGTATCCTGTGCACCAGGTGGAGAGAGAAGGGCAGCTCTCTGGAGCCCTCTTCCTAAGGACACTGATCTTTTCATAAGAGTTCCGTCTTCGTGGGGATTATGATAATAATCTCCAAAGGCCCTGTCTAACAATACTAGCATATTTCAAGTTGGGATGTCGGTGTAAGAATTTGATGGGATAAAAACATTCAGACCACAGAGGATAGAGCATGAGATCTGAAGTCTGCAGATTGAAGGGGACTGGACAGGTGTGTGGGCACAAGGTGGGACCCTAGAACAGAAGACAAGCAGGTAGAGGAAGGTGCTGCTGTGGTCATGAACAGGGTTGTGATTTCTGCCAGCTCATAACAGAAGTCACGGTAATGTGGCTGCGAGCTCAGGGCTCGTCGCTGGATCAGGTCCTCACCGTGGGAGAGGGCAGAACTGGGGCTGGATTCCAAATTCGGAGGACGTGTTCTCTGAGCATTCACTCACTTTCCCACTCATCAACCCTGGCTGTGCTCTCTCTTGTGTGTCGTAGTTACTGGGCGGGACTGGGGGGCACTGAAACTCGGGGTGCAGAGGAGTCGTCAGCCACTCTTCCCATGGCAGTAGGAAAGCTGTCTCTCTAGTCATAAAAGCAGAAGCCAGAGCACAGCAAGCACCATTATTGCTGTCCAGGGTCCTAGTTCCATTTCTGTGGCTGTGATAAAAATACCCCAATGAAAATTGACTTAGAAGAGGAAGGGCTCACTGGTTTACAGCCCATTACTGTGGGAAATAAAGGTAGGAACTGAAGTATTCCATTCATAGCCAAGAGCAGAGATGAACAAACACACCCACGCTGCCTGCTAATTTGCTTCCTAGCTTTCATTACTCACACCACTCAGGGCCTAGTCTAAGGAATGGTGCTGCCCACAGTGGGCTGGGACTTCCTAGACCAACTAACGGTCAAGATAATCCCCTACAGATATGCCCACGGGCCAACCTCATCTAGATAACTTCTTATTAAAACTCTTCGCAAGTGATTCTAGGTTTTTGTCAATGACAGCTAAAGCCAAGCAGCACACATGGGAAGCCGAGGGTGAGACAAACAGACATAGGATAGGCTGGTTGGCATCATTTCATTAGGCACAGCCACCTGGCATCCGAGGTTACTAAAGGCAGCCATTAATGGCCCCAAAAGAAAAAGCAAATAAGTTGAGGTACCGGGGGTGTGCAGTCAGTCATGTTGTTTGCTTGTATTTGAAAAGCTTCCGCCGGAGCGGGGAGGACTCCCAAAGAGAGATGAGCCATGAAGATGAAAGGTCACCTTCAGGGCAGATGGTAGGGCCTTCATTTTCAACATCTGGAAACACAGTGACATTAAATTCAAAGAAGCCATAGAATGGTGACAATGAGATACAAAGGCAGCACAACACCCCACATCCTGCTTGTGTATCATCTGTGACCCAAATATAGAGACTTCGCCCTGCCCCAGCCCACTAGGTTCAAACTCCTGTATGAGGAACGCCAGCAGGAGGTCTGTGGGTAGATAATACAGGAATGGAGCTGGAAAGAGGAAGACGGCACTACCAGTGAGGGAGGTTTCTTAGAGGAATCGCCTAGCAATGAAAGACAGCCCCAGTTAAGGGAGAAAGGAGACGCTTTCCTTAAAGCGTAGGTGGGAATCGCCTGGGTAAAGTGTTGAACCCAGCGGAACAGTCCAGGAGAACACGCGGCCAAGTGTGAGAATACTGGGGTTTGTCTGGGGGAGATATGTAAGACCCAGGAACAGAGTAGAAGAGCCACCAGGTAGTGAGAGAGAGAGAGCGCGCGCGCAAGAGAGAGAGAGAGCTCCACGCTCAACCTTTTCTGCGGTTTCACAAGGATACTTGTATTCTGCTGCCCCCTACTGGTGGTTTTCAGTATGGCATGACTGTCCCAGGAGGTTTCTGTTTTTTCTTTTCTTTTCTTTTCTTTTCTTTTCTTTTCTTTTCTTTTCTTTTCTTTTCTTTTCTTTTCTTTTCTTTTCTTTTCTTTCCTTTCCTTTCCTTTCCTTTCCTTTCCTTTCCTTTCCTTTCCTTTCCTTTCTTTTCCTTTCCTTCCTCTTCTCTCTTCTCTCTTCTCTCTTCTCCTCTCTTCTCTCTTCTCTCTTCTCTCTTCTCTCTTCTCTCTTCTCTCTCCTCTCCTCTTCTCTTCTTTTCTTTCTTTCTTTTTTCAAGTTTAACTTTATGGAGATCCAGGTGGGGGACATCCTTAGAAATGTGCCAGGCACAGTAGGGCCCTGTGACTTCTGGAGCTGCACCTCTGCAGATGCTTCAGGGGGGCTTAAAACTCACCAGCTGAGCATGGCTCTGACAGCGAGCCACAGTCACAGCTGCAGCCTAAGTGGTTTCTCGCACTGAGGGTTGAGGATATCCATTTTGTCTCGCTTCCTATGAAATGAAGCGACGAGAAATAGCAAGGCTGCCTATCGCTTGCCCCTCCTGCTTTATTCTAACGGAAACCTAGACTGTGCTAGAAAGCCCATCTTACTGATTTGATAACCACCCTAGAGGTCCTAGCCCGAGATTCACAAGCTGGCTACCAATGCAAGTTTTAAACTCAGAGCTATGAGGCAGCACAGTTTATGCCCACCTATTGAGCTTCTGTGGTCCCTCCAGCTCCCCGTTGTTAATTGTGCTCTCTGTTTCACCGTGGCTCAGACACACCTATCCGCAGGGCAGCCCACAAAAGCCACACTTGGTGGAAGGGTGCCTTGGTCCAGTTGCCTTATTTTTGTTCAGGCAAAAAGTTTCTAAGCAGTCAGTTCCCAGGCTAGGCTGAGCCCAGATAGCTGCATTTGAAGCCGGTTCCCAGCCTCCACCGCTTGCCTAGCAGGCTCCCGGGCCTCTTCCCCGGGGCTCCCTGGCCACTGTGGAACGTTTACCTCTGTTTGCTCTACCTCCGAGTTTTAGTTCCCTTTCCATTGCTGTGATAAGACACGGAGACTGAGAAGGATTATAAACGAAAGTGTTTAATTTGGACTTACGGCTTCGTAGGGTTAGTTAGAGTCCATGATGGTAAAGCAAACACATGGAAGCAGGAGCAGCTCCATGTGGGTGCACAGTCAGGAAGATGCAGAGAACACACCTCAGAGTCTTTCCAAGTCCCAAAGCCTGTTCCCAGCGACACACCTCCTCCCACAAAGTCACGCCTCCAAATCCTTCCCAAACAGTTCCACCAACCGGGAACCAAATATTCAAACCTATAAGCCTAGGGGCAGGGCGGGGCAGGGCGGGGTGGGGCGGGGCGGGGCGGGGCAGGGCGGGGCAGGGCAGGGCGGGCTCGGGGTGGGGCAGGGCGGGGTGGGGCGGGGCGGGGGGTGGCACTCTCATTCAAACCACCACAACCTCTTACACGTGTTCCTGAAATTTCTGAAGTGGCTCAAGCCTGCCAGGAGAGATGCTGGGATGCAAATTCCGATTCCAAGAGATAGCACGCAGGATCTGTGAGTTTGTGCTTCAGGCGGTCTTCATCATCCAGTAGCCCTGCTACTAGCGTTCTTAAATCTGGACCAGGAATATGAATGAAGGCTCTAGCCTAAGTTTAAACATTCCAAAGCTATGAAGCAGGCCGTAAAAGAAGGGCCACACGTACTACAGGCCTACCTGACAGGCAAGGATCCTTGGACTCTTGTGGTACTCCAACCAAGAGGTATAGGACAGAGTGAGCTGACATCGTGCCTTGCTCCCTTCTCGTCCCACTTGTGCTGAGCCAGGGTGTGGGTCTCCCTGCTCTCGTGGATTCTCAGCCAATACAGTCCACAAGGGCAGCGAGTGGGAGCAGAGATGTTGAACAGGGGGTTCTTAAGTCCCGTGAGTACATGTGATGAGCAACCACACCAGGACCGCTTGCTGATAGGCGGCTCAACTTTACTTAGGATGACTGAAGGCTTATAAAGTTTGGGGGGACTGAGGGCAGGGACATCCGGGATGGGCAAAGATCATTGGCTGGGGGCTTAGGGTACCTGGCGTTCCTCATTAGCATGGGGAAGCTAATGAATTTCAGGAATTTCGGGTGCTGGCTGAACAGGTGTTGTCAGGAGAAAGGAAATTGACCCTATAAACTAATGGAGGCTATGTGACATTCCTCAGGCAGAGGTGAATGTGGGGGCTTGGAATTCTCCAGACAAGGTCAGAGAAGGAGAAAGTCTGTTAACAAAGGGAGTCCTTCATTACCAGACTAGCACCAGAAGGCTATCTGGTCAATGGTGGACTTCTAGTTAGCAGAGTTCTCCCACAGCAGGGGATCAGCTCCAAGGTGAAGAGCTGTGGTTTCAGCAACCTAGCAGCCCCTCGCCCTTGGTCTGTAAAAATGAACGATGAGTGCAGTAACAAAACACAGAGGAGTTGTCTCGGCTGCTGTTCCTGTCCCTTTTAGACAATGTGCAACATCTTAACCCAGACATCCTTTGTAGCTCCTTTGATGGAGAGGTCACAGCAGAGTAAATTTCCTCATACAGACAGGACTCCGCCTGCCCGGGGCTTCTCTCCGGAGCCCAAAGACAGCTTGTGAGAGTCAGTTCTACCTCTCCACCCGAGGATCCTGGGGCTTGAGCACGGGGTCTTCCCCATTGGCAGCAAATGCACCTTGTCCCAGAGAACCACCCCTCGGGCCTCGGAATTTTAAAGATAGAAATACGATGATGAATATAAGCTTTTGTGTGTTTGTGACCAGTCTTGTGCTATCTGTACTCCAAGCCGCTGTGACGGTGATCTTTCATTGCCATAGCATATGCAAAACACTTTCCATTTTAAACTGGTCGGGCAGTGGCGGCGCACAACTTTAATCCCAGCACTTGGGAGGCAGAGGCAGGCGGATTTCTGAGTTCGAGGCCAGCCTGGTCTACAGAGTGAGTTCCAGGACAGCCAGGGCTACACAGAGAAACTCTGTCTCGAAAAACAAGCAAACAAACAAATAAATAAAAGGACTGAACACTCACTGTTTATAACCACCATCACATATCCCTAGGACTCTTTTCCTCTTGAAAAATGGAAACTTTGTAGCTACTAACCAGCGCAGCTCCTACACCTAGTTCCTACCATCCTCCATTAACCCCATTGTTTACCCTGCCTTGCCATAAAGCCGGATGGCCAGATTCCCAGGACCCACGTTGTGGAAGAGAACCACTGACTCCCACAATTTGTCCCCTCACCTCCACACGGGAACCATGCATGGCACAAGGACATAAACAAATACAAAAAACTTAAAAATTTACCCTGGTCTTAGCATTCTCCTCCAGCACAGCAGCTGTATCTTGCCCACAATCGATGCCACGGTGTCATGCTACATGTTACCTATAGATGGCAGTAGTGATCAACTGCTAAATCGGCTTGGCACTAAGACAACACCATTTGTTTTGTATGCTGTTGGCAATTACTGGTGGGTGAGATGTGCTGTCTGAGCTGGGTGACACGCACAAAGCCTGGGTGCGTTTCAATTTGAATGGATAGTTATTGGTATCAAGCAAGCTTGCGATTTGTATAAAATAGAAAGCACTAGAAGTTTTTTCTCCTATGGAGGTTTTTCTGGAAAGATCCACACTATCAGCGTTGAGTGATTGAGACTTAATGCTTGTGTGTTCTTTGCCTGAGCATGGATAACTGTGTAAGGGATTTATAGGCTAAACGCCCACGGCAAATGTATTGTTTAAATAACACATAAATTCCCCCAAACTTCCTCTAGCACAAACAAAGAATCTTAGGGCAGCAGATGTGGTTGGGATTTCTTTTAAAGATTTATTTTTATTATTTTGAATTCTGTGAGTATGTGTGTGTGTGACAGGTGTGTGTGTGTGTGACAGGTGTGTGTGTGTGTGTGTGTGCACACGTATGCATGCCCATGTGCAAGGGTGTGTGGGCATTGGTGACAGCAGAGCCCAGCAAAAGGTGTTGGAAACTGTTTACAGTTTGCTTTCTACTGCTGTAACAAACACAACCAGAAGCAATTTGGAGTGGAAAGGGTTTACTTCATCTTGCAACTTACAACCAGTCAGGGCCGGAGCTGCAGACAGAGCTGCAGACAGAGCTGCAGACAGCCAGTCAGGGCAGGAGCTGCGGACAGAGCTGCAGACAGCCAGTCAGGGCAGGAGCTGCAGACAGAGCTGCAGACAGCCAGTCAGGGCAGGAGCTGCGGACAGAACAGAAGCAGAAACCACAAGAAATGCAGCTTACTGGCTTGCTCGTGGGTTCACCTTCAGCTGCCCTTCTTACACCGATCAGCAACATGTGCCCAGAGATAGGACCACCCACAGTGAGTGCCCAACCTCCACCCCATGGGCAATCATTAATCAAGAAAATGCCCCTTCAGGCTTGCCCACAGACCAGTCTTATGGAGAGAATGTCTCAATTGAGGTTTCCTCTTCAAATGACCCCCAACTTGGGTCAAGTTGACAAAAATAAACAAACCGGTACAGGTCCCCAAGTGTCCTCAGGTGTTTGTGAACTGGGAACCAAACTCGGGTTTTTGGTCAGAGCAATATGGGCTCTTAGACCCGGAGCCATCTCTCCAGCCCCCTTTCTGCTCTTAGAATGAGCTCCTCCAGGCATCTAGAGAGAGCCCTAAACTCTAGAGTTAAGTAACTCTCGGCGGTCTCAGTCTAAGCACAGCTTCCTGATAGCTTTCAGTTTACCTGCCTACCTCCTCAGCCAGCACACATCCTGGGCTCTTCCCTTTGATGTTGTTTGTCTAGCCTATTGACGAAGACTATGTCTGTCTTTCCTGGAACTGTAGACATCTCTCTCTCCTCTTGGTCTCAGCTACCAACCCTTTTTATCTTTAACTAACTCTGCTGGACACTTTCATCCCACCAGAAAGCAAGAACTCGGTCACATGATTCAGGCTGGCTGCTGGTGAGGCGCCGACATTTATAGATGCTAACTGAATTCAGGTGAAGAATTAAAACCAAAAAACCAAACAAACCAAAAAACAGAATACCAAACTCCATCTCCCTGCTCCCCTCTTCGGGCTTCTGTTTCTGCATGCCTGGCCCTCCCCCTCAGCAGGAAAACAGGATAACATCAGCTCCCACCTTACAGAGTCACATGCAGATATTGTACGCATGGGAACAGAGTAACACAATGTAAAGCAGAGCTAGCTCTGAGCAGTGAGCTGTAATTGTGAACTGTTGTTATTTAGTAACTGTTTAGTTAAACAACCCACTATATCAATTGCTGGTGAATATCAGAAAATGGTAACATTGATCATGAGTGACAGTAACCTGTAAGGTTTACTTTCCGTGAGTGGCATAGTGGATGCTACATTCATGCCACTGTGGAGCCTGATTTTAAGTCAGAGGCTTCTAGAGGGTGGGCAAACTTGACAGGCGTAGCAAATGTGTACCAGAGATTGGAAGCAGTGTGGATGGGCTGAAGGAGCAAGGGGCCACTGCTCTCAGGACCAAACAAACCACCGTGCCAGCCCCACAGGCCTGCAGAGAGAAGAGCTGTCATTGTGGAAGGGACAATCGCTGACTGCACAGGAGACTAGCCGACTGGCCCACCTTCCCTGTTCTGTTTGCACATTGAGACTCCTGAAAGAGCCTCTTTGAGTGACCGTGGAGAGGACCCACCTGTGTCTGCCTCTCCAACTAATCCCAGGGCAGTGAACACTCAATGCAATGTCCCCTGCACGCTTAAGGGTTGGAAGGGTCCCTTTGTTTAGGCAGCAAGGGACCAGGGCCAGCCAGGAAATCCAAGGGCTTAAAATCTGCCCAGTACTTTCACAACCAAAGAACAAGTTGCCAATTGGTTTTCTCTCAAAAGAAGCCAGTCAGCTGAGTACTAGGAGAGGGACTCTGAAGAAAACAAAATCAATCAGGAGAGAAGGAAATCTTTAATAATGATGATGATGACATTGTTCCTCAAGATTAAGAAAACTGAGTTGATGAAATATGAATGAATGTATTTTTAAAGCCAGGAGAGAAAGAACTAGGATTCAAGATGATTTTAAACGCCATTCAGGGCCAACACTTTTCAGTCTATTAACTTCAAAAACCCCAGCTCCTTTGTGCTGATCCTTAGAGCACTTGAAGAGAGATGAAGGTAGGTATTTACTGAGAAATTGAAAGGGTGAAGCCACAGCCAGAGGCAGTCCTGCCCTGGAGTGTACCCTCCAGCTCTTGTTCCCAGAATCGCCAGCGCATTGTTAGGAAATCCGCCCGGGAGCAACAGTGCCAAAATCCATCTTCTCATTACCTCAGAGACTCAACATCCTCCTTACCTCAAATTCTCTTCCAACAGCTACTCAGTAGAAAATACATCAGGAGAATAAAAACTGGAGAGTGCAGAACAGGTGGAAGAGACACAGTGTTAGAGGGTGGCATGAAAAAAATTTTTTTTAAATCTTTCTATAAAAAAAAATCAGTTGTAATTAAATAGGAAAATAGATGTAGAAATGATCTATAGTGGCTTCGTTGTGAATTTGACTGCATTTGGAGTCAGCCAGGAGCCAAGCTTCTGAGGGTGTTTCCAGAAAAAGAGACCCACCCTGAGTGTAGGTAGTAGCATCCGCTTGTTATGGTCTCACAGTGAATGAAAAGGAGCTGTGAGCTGAACACTCTCTGTCTCTGCTTTGTGGATACAACGTGACTCACACTTCCTGCCAGAGTGAAATTTACCCTTGAATTTATTTTATTTATTTATTTATTTTTTTTGAGATAGGGTTTCTCTGTGTAACCTTGGCTGTCCTGGAACTCACTCTGTAGACCAGGCTGGCCTCGAACTCAGAAATCCACCTGCCGCTGCCTCCCGAGTGCTGGGATTAAAGGCGTGGGTCACCACGCTCCGGCTGAACTTTACCCTTGAATTCCTTTCCTTGCAATGTTTCTCACCAGGTGTTTGGTTATTGCAACAAGCAAAGCAGCTAGTGCATCATAGTAACCAAGCTGGAGCTTAGACTGGGAAGGATTTCAGACTGTTGTCCAGCCAGGCTCTGCAAGTTTTTACCTCGCAAAACAGAAACTGCTCCCATGAAAACCTCCCCATATCCACTCCCATTTCTCTTTCTGCCATCATGAGTTTCCTAGCCTGGTTACACCACATTTACGGCAAAACCACACAGGATCTGTCTTGCTGCAAATGGCTTTTCACATAGCATAAGGTCCTCAAGGGTCACCAGAGTTGTATCAGATGTCAGAAGTTTTTTGTTTTGTTTTGTTTTTCTTTTTTTCTCTTTAATAGTTCACGGTAGGCAGATACCACATTTGGTTTATCCTTAACCTATGAGTGCTAGGTTGTACAATTTAAGAAGTCTCTAGTATGGACTAGACAGATGGCTTAATGGTTAAGAGTACTGGCTACTCTTCCAGAGGTCCCAGGTTCAATTCCCAGTGTCCACATGACAGCTCACAACTGTCTGTGACTCTAATTCTGGAGGACCGTGGGCACCAGGCATATAAATGGTACACACACATACATGCAAGCAAAATATCCACTTGTAGTAATATAAACTAAAAAAAATTAAAAACTCTTTGGGAATCTGTACTGTATGTTTATAAAAGTATGTCACCAGTCACAATCAACAATTTTGAGACCTCTTCTGTTTGGCTAGCACAGAAGATAGGATCTGCATACACCACTGTTAACCATTAGTATATTGGAATATTTTGCCCCTTTCAAGATATCCCAAAGGTAGATTTTCATCTGTCTTGTCAGTGACTACTTTAGTTGTCCTTTTAGAGGAGATAATCCCATTTAATTGAGTAGTAGTTTAGTAATAATGGAAATGAAGTGGGTTGCATGTGCAAAGTGTCCAGCACATCTGAACTAACAAATGCTCGTTAGCCTTGCTGACATCTTCCTACCGCTCTACCCCTGTCACGTGACTGTTCTGAAGCTGCCTGAGCTGCGGCCTCCATCAGCATCCTTGCAGAGAGCAGCCACCGCGCCTTTACGCTACACCATCTCTCTTCACCACAGTGCTGTTAGGATGGCCGGACACAAACCATTTCATCTTCATCATCCAAGTCTCTACATCTTTGGAGACACACATTAGAAAGACAAACACATACTGCATAACTTCCATATTGTATGTAATGCTGTGATCTCAAGCTATAAGAGACCCCAGCTATAGGGACAATCAAGTCCATAACAAGCAATTGCCCAGATATTAATGTGTGTGTGTGTGTGTGTATAAATTTCTCAATTAGTGATCAGTGGGGGAGGTCCTAGCCCATTGTGGGTGGTGCCATTCCTGGGCTGGTGGTCCTGGGTTCTATAAGATAGCAAGCTGAGCAAGCAGGGAAAGCAAGCCAGTAAGCAGCACCCCTCCATGGCTTCTGCATTAGCTCCTGCCTCCAGGATCCTGCCCTGTTAATTTCCTGACAATGATGAACAATATGGAGATATAAGCTGAATAAACCCTTTCCTCCCCAACTTGCTTTTTGGTCATGGTGTTTTGTCGCAGCAAAAGAAACCCTAAGACACAGGTATATGAAATTCGACCACCAGTTAAAGGGGAACCATCATACCTTGGCAGAGAACTGGGCTAGGAGACTGGACCGGGCACCCACCACAAAATTAGATTATAAAGAAGTCATCGTTGATAGTCTAAGTAAAAGGTAAAAGTGTCTTCCATCTGGGCCAAAATTCTATCAGAGTCATTTTAGACCTGCTCCAAACAAAGAAAGAAGAGATTGATCAAATAGCAGAACTATGATCACTTTAGCTTGATGATAATGTAAAGAGAGAGCCTGATTCTTCTAGATTTACTGTATATGTATGAATATATACTACATTCATGCTCGAGAATTTCCATTGTGTGGGTGCTAGGACTCAAACCCAGGTCCTCTGTAAGTGCAGCAAGCACTCTCAACCCCTGAACCTTCTCTTTAGCCCCAGTAACCAGACAGTTTCTAATTTAATTTGGTCTCAGATAGCTCTAAGCAACTCTACTTTCTCCTAAAGCTACAAATGAGGTGATTGGGGGCCTCTCCACCAGCCTTCCTCACAGAGGGTCCTGGGCGGCCTTTCTGATGGTCATCGCTGTTTATCGGCTTTGCCCCTACTGCTTTCTGTCTTGTTATCCGCTCTTCTCCCCATGTATAATCGACCTTTCTCACATGCACATGCAACGGTCGGCATGGTTCCATTATTGTCAAGTGCCCATCTTCCAGGTGAGCTGGAAAATGTTTTGTGACTAGTAAGTGTGTGACGGGGGTGGGGGTGGGGGGCTGGGGTGGTCGAGGGGAGAGAGACTCCTCACGTTTGTGTTGCCGGTGTCTCTAGGGTGAACACTTCTACTTCCGTGTTTCCAATCTGCCACCATACTGATTGCATCATTGACCTGACAGTAGAGAGACTCCTAAGCTCTTCTGCAAGCAGGTTGTGGCACGTGACTAGTTCTGAAAGGGAGAGGCACCGCATTTGATGACGACAGTGTCCTTCCTACCCACTGACTTACAACCTAGGACAGTTTGCAATGGGGGACATTTGGGCATCTTTACCTGTGAGGTTCACATGGTCGGTCTTCCCCTTGCCGGTCAAGCCGTACACAGTCACCAGCGTCACACTTAGCATAGCTCCTCTCAGGAAGCCTGTGGGTGCCCTGTGGGTGCCCTGAACCCTCTGAGTGCACGTCAGTGTTTGAGGATACATCCCGTACTTCCCCCTTTGCAAACCTTTGTACTTGGCCTCTAGACCAGTGCAAATTACAGTGTTTAGTTAAGAGGATTATCTCACTTGACCACACACACACACACACACACACACACACACACACACGAGAACTCCCTTCTGGCCTGGAGCTTGCAACAATCTCTCCACTCCTGCCTTCCTAGTGCTGGCAGCGTCGCAGGTCACCATGACTAGCCTTCAAGTGATTTGGTTGTTGTTAGCTTATTGGAAGCTTGCTCAGTTTTCCTATGTCTTTTCTGGGTTCTGCATACTTTGGTGTGACTATACACACACACATATATATATACATGTACATATATATACACACACACACATATACATACATGTACATATATATACACACACACATATATATGTATATATATACACACATATATATATGTAAAAACCTACCCTTTGTCTACTATTAGAACCGTGTTTACTATCATGTGAAGTGTCTGTTGCACAGCAAAGGAATCTTTAAGGGCTGGTAACTCATAAAAGTACTGTCTCCCATCCAAGTGCCAACCAGGCCCAGCTCTGCTTGGCTTCTGAGATCAGATGGGAGCAGGTGCATTCAAGTGCTATGGCCATAGATGTAAATTGTGTTGAGAAAGATATGATGGTGACTTGTGAGAGACCTACCTGTATTTTTGACTGCCCCGCTACCTGAAGCAAATTAGTCAGGCTTAAGTCCCCCATGTTCAAATCAACGGTAGTAAGACAGCTATTGGTGTGCTAAAAAGACCTGGATAATGTAAAGTACCTAAACATTAAAAAATACTATGAGTAAATATATTTGTCAGGCATAGGAATTTTTCTAGAAAATAAGCATTTTCATTGCTGGAGTCTTTTTTTTTTTTTTTAATCTCAAAGATTCTTGGAACATCTACAGAACTTAAGATTTGACAACCAGTTTTACAAGAACCTTGTCCAATATTTTCTCACATTCAACAGTCGGCCAAATCCCGCATTAAGTAGAGGCAGACACTGTAAACATAGATTAGTATCATTTGCTGAGGCCCCTGTGGGATTTCCTCTAGGGGAAAAAACAAAACCTGTGATAGAATAGCAGAGAACAAAGGGAAGAAAGAAAGCAACGCCACAAGCAACCCCATGCCTGCTCATCGACAGCAGTCGCCAGGGTTTCTGATGTGACCCGAGCTGCTTCCACACAAGAGCTTCTTTGGTTTCTTTGTGGAAGACTGTTCTACAATGGGCAGAGGGGAGGGGCAAAGGGCGGGGCCTCCTCTTAGTACTTCAGAAGGAGGCCCACAGGTAGCTAGAGAAGTCCTATGTCAAGACTGTTCTTCAGGCTGCTGAGGTAGCTCAGTTGGTAAAGTGCTTGCTGTCCAAGCAGGAAGGCCTGGGTTCACTCCCCTAAACTATGAAAAGATTGGATTGGGCTGGGGTGAGCGTGGCTATTTGTAATCCCAGCCCTGGGATGTGGAGATAAGTGGATTTTGGCCAGCTTGAGTTGGTAAAATGAGAGACTGTTAGAAAGGTGTATGTGGGGTGGGGGGCTAGGTGGCAATTGAGAACTCAGGCTTTCGCTTGTGCAACAGATGCGTCACTGACCTAACCTTTGTGGTTCTCTAAATTAACACCCCACTGACTTAGTCAGGGTTACCACTGCCTCGATGAAACGCCATGGTCAAAAGCACGGTGGGGAGGAATGGGTGTATTCAGCTAAGACTTCCACATTGTAGACCACCACTGAAGGAGGCCAGGGCTGGGATCCAGAGGCAGGAGCTGATGCAGAAGCCATGGAGGGGGGCTGCTTCCCGCCTTGCTCCCCAAGGCTTGTTCAACCTGCTTTCTGAAAATCCCATCTATAAGACCATCAGCCCACGGATGGGCTCTCCCCATCAACTAAGAAAATGCCTTACAGCTGGATCTTATGGTGGGTTTGTCTCAGCTGAGGTTCCCTCATTTCAGATAGTTCTACCGTGTGTCAGGTTGAATTATCCAGCCCAGTTGTCACCTTGTCAACTTGACACACGCCATCTCTGTTAAGCCAAAACCTTTCCTTTCTTGCTCATCCCCAAGATCACACATTAATAAAGACATCACGATATAAACATTGTAGAGACTTAAAAAGTCCCACAGCCTTGCAAATTAACACTTTAAAAGTTGTCTCTTTAAAATACCCAGTCCATTTTAAAATTCAAATTTTCTGTAAACCCAAATCTCTCTCTCTCTCTCTCTCTCTCTCTCTCTCTCTCTCTCTCTCTCTCTCTCTCTAGTTTAGTCTCTCAACTGTGGGCCACTGTAAAGTCAAAAATAAATCCAGTCCTTTGTTCCTTCAAGAGGGAAGAACCAGGGCATAGTCACAATCAAATTAAAGCAAAACCAAATTCCAACAGTATAAATAGCTCGATGTCTAAGATTCACTCCAGATCTTCTGGGATCCTCCATGTAGCTTGGTCAGGTCTCTAGCTCTGCTGTCTGCAGAACACACAGCTTGTCCTCTTGGCCCCAGCTGATTCCCCAGATAACCAGAACCTCAGGGACAAGAGGCCCTGATAAAGTCTTTAGTCTCTGAAAGTTTACAAGCCTAGCCTCATCTTCTGCACTGTCCTCGACATTCTTAGAGTCTCGATCCTGCAGAACAACCCACTAAGCACTAGCACTCAATGGCTTTTCTTGCACAAAATTCCAAAGTCCTTCCACAATCTTTCCCAAAACACAGTCAGGTCTGTCACAGCAATACCCTACTATACTGGTACCTACTTGCACTAGTTAGGATTTCTATTGCTCCAATGATTAACCAAGACCAAAAGCAACTTGGGGAGGAAATTTGGTTTATTCTTCCATATCACTATTTATCACTGAAGGAAGTCAGGACAGGACCTCATACAGGGCAGGGACCTGTAGGCAGATGCTGATACAGAGGGCATGGAAGGGTGCTGCTTACTGGCTTGCTCCTCATGGCTTGGTCAGCCTGTTTTCTTATGGAACAGAACCACCAGCCCAGAGATGGCACCACTCACAATAGGCTGGACCCTCCCCAATCAATCACTCGTTAAGAAAATGACCTACAGCTGGATCTTATGGAGGCATTTTCTCAGTTGAAGTTTCCTTTCAATTGAGTTTCAGTGACTCTCGCCTGTGACAAGGTGATGTAAAACTGTCTCGCACACTCGCAAACATCCGATGTTTATAAACCTAAATTTGGAGCTGTGCTGCCATTTTGGATTGGCCTTTACAGTTTACAGCCAAGGTTCCTCTACACTAGAGGTAACCTTCAGCAAATAATTTGTGTTCATCTGTCCTCTCTGTCAGGCTCAGGGAAGAAGGAAAATTTCACATTTTTTCTAGCAAAAGTTAGGATGTGTGCTCGCATGAATAAAGGCACAAATAATTCCTTTTGCAGGATTCAAACTTCAAGCTCATTCTACCACGCAGCATATGCCGCTCTCTCTACCATACGTATTTCTAGCACCCCCACCCCCACAGCCTTCTTATAAGGTTCTCTCCTTTCTTGTTTGACTCTTTGGCTTTTAAAAGCAGTAAAATACAGCAATTCCCCCTGTCTTAGATAGGGTTTTACTGCTGTGAACAGACCATGACCAAGGCAAGTCTTATAAGGACATTTAATTGGGGCTGGCTTACAGGTTCAGAGGTTCAGTCCATTATTATCAAGGTAGGAGCATGGCAGCAACCAAACAGGCATGGTGCAGGAGGAGCTGAGAGTTCTGCATCTTCATTTGAAGGCTGCTAGCAGAATACTGGCTTCTAGGCAGCTAGGATGAGGTTCTTAAAGCCCGTGCCCACAATGACACACCTACTCCAACAGGGTCACACCTTCTAATAGTACCACTCCCTGGGCCAAGCATATACAAACCATGACAGCCCCACTCTCAGAAATAAGATCTTTTCCCCCCTCTTAAGGAAGCTAAGAAAATGAAAAGGCTGTCCGTGGAATATGCTGTTAACACTAATAGGTAGATGTTTATTGGATAACTAATACATTGACAAAAAATAATCTTCCCTCTTATGTGCATTAGAGACAAGGGCCTAAGTACACAGATGACTCTGTGGGAGCCACAGAGATTGAGAAGTCCTGTGTGGAGAGTCACACTTGGGTTCAAGTACTGCCTTGTTACAGGTCTCAGGAGTAGATGGCCATACGTCACAAATCCTGCCACAAAGTGGCCTTCAAGTTGGTAGCTTATTTACACCATAGAAACAAGCTCTTGTTAGCAGTCAGGAATGCCCACCCCCCAGTCCTACCCCTAAAGCCAATAGGTAAAATCATTTGTGTAGGTGACCTTTTAAAGAGGGTAACAAAGAGACAAAGTCACTGGGAAGGAGAAAGTGTTACATAGTTACATTGTTGCTAGGTGGACACCCACTTTGGCTACTGTGTCGGGAATGAATTTAAGGCCATTCTAGGGTCACCGTCTTATCTCAAGTGTGAGATGATTCCCCTTGGTCATGTATGAATATGGCTTTGGAGAAGGAAGAGGGGACAGACTGAGATACTTGCTCTCTGAAGGATGATGTGACAGGAGACAGGGTTACAGCCTGCAGTCATTACGAATAGTTTTCAACAAAGAAAAGTGCTATAAACAAACAGAGCGACTCTGGTGTGAGTCTCCACTGTAGGAGGGCTGTGAGTCCTAAGCAAGACTATGGAACTCAACTCAATTCACTTCAGCACTAGTGAAACACCCCGCAAATGGCAAGTGTGGGCTTGGTTCTGTTCAGGCCCCGGGTCAGGGCCACTCCAGGGGACAGAGAGCCACCTGCTGAAACCCCAGAATATGGCAGGCTTGAGGACAGAGGTCAGTTCTGTCTTCCTTAGAAACCGAAGCTATAGGATTGGGTGTTGCAAATTCTCCACATTGAGGGAACTTCCCTGAAAAAAAAAAAGTATATGTTTCTTAGAATGATAACCAAAGTAATTCGGCAATTTAACGCTTTTAGTTTCTAATTACCACACTCAGACAATAGATCCACAAGTGTCATGTGACATGTTTAAGAAATATTGACCCGCCGGGCGTGGTGACGCACGCCTTTAATCCCAGCACTCGGGAGGCAGAGGCAGGCAGATTTCTGAGTTCGAGGCCAGCCTGGTCTACAAAGTGAGTGCCAGGACAGCCAGGGCTACACAGAGAAACCCTGTCTCGAAAAACCAAAAAAAAAAAAAAAGAAATATTGACCTCACCAGGGAACATTTGTGGAGGAAGACGTATAATTCTGTTTGCTTCAAGAGTGGTTTTGACAGGCTCTCTGAGGGGAATTTCTGCACTGGCGCTTTTGTAAGTTTTTTTTTTTCCATTAAGAATAACAACAGGGACTTTCCCACCTGTCGTGTAAGGATATCCTTAATCACTGCTGTATAGCAGATATTTCATAATGAAGATGTCTTATAATTTCAAAAAGTACCATGCATTAACATATCTAAATGATGGGGCTGGAGAGGCTGCTCAGCAGTCGAGGGTGCACACTGCTATGGTAGGGGACCTGAGTTTGGTTCCCCCTACCCGTACCCAGTGTCTCACACCCTGTAACTCCAGATCAGGGTGAGCTGATGCTTCCGACTGCCAGAGGACCTGGCAAATCTCATTTGCGCATGTCCACACTGAGACCTGTGCGTACATACTCACAAACGTAAAAACAAAACGTAAAAGAAATCTTTAGAGACTATCTCTCTGCTGTAGTTGATGGACATAGCCTAAGCTACTGACTAGTAAGAGCCACAGTAACCTGAAGGTCATAATACCTGCTGGGCACCTTGCAGAAGGCTTCCCGGTTAATTTATTCCATATTTTAATCAAACCATTCTCTGTGTGACTGTATCTCTTCAATGCCAACATTTGCAAGTGGGTCACATTACAGAGGTGTCGAAGAATGCGGCCTTTCACACGCAGGACGTGGCAAGCAAAGATGTCGATGCTGGCTGGAGGAAGCAAAAACTGGGCCAGTGAACTAATCAACGGCCAAAAACAAATTTCAAAGAAGAAATTAACAATAGGCAAAAACCAAACAGAGACACGTGTGTTGGTTTCCTCTTCCCAAAAGACTGACAGTGATATCGAAGGATGCTAACTGAGGACAGGGAGACCATCCCCATCAGTCAAGGGTGGAGCTTGTGGAAGCAGAACCAAGGGCTGATGCCACAAGAAAGCCACCAGGGATATGGACCTATACTAATATTAAGTTGGGAGTCGACAATGACTCCTACAATGCTTCCTACAATGATCAGAGAGATGCACACCATTTCCTATAAAATTATAATTAAAAAGTAAGTCCATAAAATATTGAGGCAGGGCTAGGGATGCGGGACTGTCAGTCTCTACTTGCCTAGTGTACACAAAGCCCTGGCCAGCTCAGCCTGATGTAAAGTAGCCATGGCGTCACAGGCCTGAAGTCCCAGCACTGAAGAGATAGAGCAAAGGGAGCAGGAGTTTCAGGTCACCCTTGGCTCGGTAGGAGTTGGAGGTAAGATGAGACACCCCCCCCCCATCTTGAAAAGATCAAAAGAAAAACTTACAGGAGTTCCCCAGATCTCTTCTTGCTTTTGCTGACTGACTTCCCTGGCCAGTAAGTTATCAGGGCTTTCTTTCCCTTTATGAATAGTTTCCACCAGATCTCATGGAATATTTCTCAGAGGAAGTGGGACTTCCAACTAACTGAAATGACTAAAGAGAATTCCTTCAAAAGAATGTGCCATGTAACTTAGAAAACAGGGTTTGGAAGGAATTAAGACCCACTGGCCTTATTAACATGCAGTTTTGTATGCGCGGTCAAGGGCATCGGGGACTCCACTCCTTTGAGGCTCTTAGCATCCTCACGAGTCTGCCTCTAGGCTGGAATAACTTAGTCACCTGACTTTCCTGTAACTTTTTTTATTTTTGGCTTCAGGAGGTGCATTCATGCACACATGGGTCCTTTCCCATTTCCCAAAAGCCCTTTGTAGGACACTAATTTCTTACACAACTTCTCTGTGACACCACACTAATTCTTTTTGAAGAAAGCACAGGGCACCTCTAGAGTTTATAGACAAATAATCCATTCTAACTACAGCACAATTCTACAATAGTTTCAAGTGACTTTGAGTTTAATATTGCTCCTTGACTTGGTAGTTCTTATCTCTCGCTCAGGACTAGCTTATGCATAGAAGTGATTTGGGCAGGGAAATGGCTCAGTATGTAAAGACACTTGCCGCCAGCACCGTGTCATATCGACTGACCCGAGGACCCCACAAGGTGGAAGGAGAAAAGCGATCCCTGCATATTGTTCTCTGAACTACATACTGTAGTGGTGTGTAGTTGTCTGTGTGCACACACAAATATGCAAATAAATTTTTTAATACCCTTGTTCCGGTATTGCTTTTAATAATGATGGCAGGAGTGGGACTTAGTGGCTCATGCATTCAAGGGGTGGAGGCAGGAGGATCACAAGTTTGAGGCCAGGCTGGAAAACGAAAAGGGTACTTGTCTCAGAAAAATAGTTTAAAGAAAAAAAAAAGATAGTAAAGAAAATCTTATTAATTATCCTAGCCTCAAACCTGGAATTGAACATCGTTAACTTGAGAGGACTTAACAGTGAATAAATCCTGCTTAGTAGGCCATCCAGCTATCTGCATAAAACGATGTTTAGTCCTCACCCACACCAACAGGTTCATGATGCCAGGCACCTGTAGTTGTTTCTTCTCAGTTTGTAGGATGGGGGTATAGGGGGGAGGGGAAGAGGGTGGGAGGATGGGTGGGCGCTGCCGGAAGTTGTCACGGAACAAGGCGTGAATGGTTCCAATCCCCTTTACAGAACCCACTTCCTGTGCTCTGAATGCTCTCTGACATTTCCAGAGCTGCTGTTTATTTGGGGACTTGTGAGATGTGAAAGGTCTTTGTTTAAGCCACAATATTTATGAATGGCATGAGACAAAGACTCGGGGCACGTTTTAGGCAGTCATGCGATCTCTACGGGAAGGAAACAGGGTGTTGAATTACCAGAGAGTCAAGCTGCAAATCCACCTGAAAGGGAGGGCGTGGTGGGGCAGCCACCTAGGTGGCCTCAGCCACTTCTTCCCTCCCATCTATCAGCCTGAGTCCCTGGGCCAAGGAAGACTGTTGCTCTAGGACTTCATTCTAGCAAATAGGACTCAGACGTTGCATAAAGGAGAATGAGCGTTTACAAAGAAGATGACGCCTGCTACCCACGCATTTTAAAAAAAAACCCTTGGGTAGATCAACTGTCTCCTGCATATGTTTTTAGTATTATTTTATCCATTGAAATATTTCCTTGACATACACTGAACTTTACAATGGTCTCTTATAGTAGGGAAGGGTCACAGGATTGTTCTTCTGTCTTCTCAAATGAAATATAAAGGAAGCTACTTACCTAAGTTCATACGCTATGTTCTTGGAAAAGGTCTTCACCTACTCAACTGTATCAGGCATCAGTAAGAGGAAATGGGCCATCTTTCAAAATATAGAGAATTTAAATACACTAGCAGTGATGTAGCTATTTTGCATTTTAGTCCCCCCCCTTTCAAAATAGGATTACAGTGTGGTTAACTAGCAATATGGAAGCTGAATTCCTAAAATAGAAATCTTTCATATTTTAGAGCTACAGATGCTCGATGTCTCTGGGAGACAACGAGACAGTTGCTCTCTCTGACTGGGCCTGTGGTGTAGGATGTGGGCTCTTAGCATTTTCCTCCAGCTGCTTTTAGACTTGTTGCTTGTTGTCAAGTCTCCTCCTCACCATGACAGACTCGTCTCTCGGGACCTGTAAGCCAAAGGAAAGTCTTTTTGTCTATAAGTAGCCTTAGTCGTGGTATTTTATTATAGTATCAGAAAAGTAACACACACAAAGGAAAAGGACAGAGTGTGTGTGTGTGTGTGTGTGTGTGAGAGAGAGAGAGAGAGAGAGAGAGAGAGAGAGAGACAGAGAGAGAGAGGGAGAGAGAGAGAAAGAGAGAGAGCAATAACTGATTTCTTTGGATACACACTCTCCTGTGCATGATACAGAATTGCTTTTTACTGAGGCTTGGCAACAAATCTTTAATTTTCTGCTTTCACTGAAGGATACATTAAGCTAGTGTTTTTCTTCTAGCAGCACAAAAAGGTAGGAAAAAAATCCCTAGGTCATATGAATTAAGAAACGGTCATGGCTGGCCATGGTGGCACACGACTTTAATCCCAGCACTCAGGAGGCAGGGGCAAGAGGGTCTCAGTACGTTTGAGGCCAGCCTGGTCTACATAGTAAGTTCTTGGACACCCAATATAACACAGGGAAACTGTGTCTCAACAAAACAAAACAAAGGAAGAAAGAAAGTATCACTAGCCAGGCACTGTATGTATGATTTGCCTGTAGGAGATGAGACATTTCAGCCATATTCTCACTAAAGAGACCACACTCTCATTGAATAGCTACAAAAACAAACAAACAAGCAAACAAACAGAGAAGCGAAGCACAACTCAGGCTATGAGCGAAGCGCCAGCAGCTAGCCCAGGTCTAACCTCTCCTCATCCTCTTACTGCCTCCGCAGATCCCTCCCTAACTATTGATTCAGCGTAGCAGACTCTCTTCTCCTGCACTACACTGAAGTGGCAGCCCCAGCGCCAGTCTGCTTCCTCATGGACATACACTGGAAACAAGAGTAGACAGGGTCCTTTGTTCCACGGCTGCGCAGCACAGTAGGGCTATTCTGTGAGAGCAGTAGAACCAGTCCATAATGACTTGTCACCCAGAGGGAGCACTTGGGCACGGTGCTTCTCCGGCAGTCTTTAGTCAGTAGGCTTTAGCTATTTTCCTAGCATTGGTTTCTGTTCACATCCCTTGCCTGTGTTTTCATGTCAGCATTAAAGATAGTGTTTGTAGAGCTGGTCAGGGATAGGATACGTACCTGTAACCGTTCCCACCTGGGAGATGGAGGCAGGAGGGTCAGGAATTCAAGATCATCCTAGGATACATAAAAAGGCAAGCTTAAGGCCAGCCTGGGTTAACAGAACCCCATTTCCAAAAGATAAGTAAAAATAAATACAGTAAAAATTCAAGCATTTAAAGACTTTATGAACTTACAAAATAAACAGATATACAAGAAAATATTAATATTAATATTTTAATTAAGAAAATACTAATGTTAATATTTTAATTATATTAATATTAATGTTTTAATTATGAAAATATTAATATTAATATTTTAATTAAGAAAATATTAATAGGGCCATGGGAACTGCTGGAAGTATTTTTTTATATAAAGGAGAAATAGAGGGGCCGGTGCAGCAAGGACACCTAAGATAAAGTGGGAAAGCCCACTGACAGATAGCACCATGCTGCTGTCATGTGTGTGGTATGCCAATGCAAAGAGAGCAACCAGGACCCAGACAGTAGTGGGCCGTGTGCAGAGCAGGCTGGAGGGCGGTCCTGCTAACAGTAGTGGACCGTGTGCAGAGCAGGCTGGAGGGCGGTTCTGCTAACAGTAGCGGGCCGTGTGCAGAGCAGGCTGGATGGGGGTCTTGTGTGCCGAGCAGGCTGGAGGGAGGTCCTGTTACAGATAACTTCATCACTCTTGGAAAGGAACCACAGAGAACTTTCTTTGTGAGGTTCCGCAAGATATTCTAAATGCATCTGTGTATTGTCCTAAACCCCAAAGACACCGGTTCATCCCACCTGCTTTATCCATCCAGAAAGATCACCGAGTGGCAGTCTCTTCCTTCCCTGGCAGAAATCACAGTCTGGAGATGCAGAGACATTTGGGAGATTTCATTGTGGTGCTTTTAAACCATTGTTTTCTAGAACATGTTGGTCCCAGTGAACACTATAATTTAGCGCTGGATACTATTCCCTAAAGTCTTTTAATCGAAACCACAGAGCTGTGATTGGACCCCTTCACACTGCTCCTTTTGCTTACAGTCCTGGCTTTGCCTGGCAGCCCCGTGAACCCCGGCTCCTCACTGCCCTATCTGCCACTTCTCCACCTTTCCCACGGCCTCTGAAACCAAACCATGTTTATTTTAAGCCCTTAATTCATTCTTTTAAAGACCGCTTTTAAACATCTTAGAGGTTTTTACCCAAAAGAGGGTGCACATTTCTCATGAAGAGATAATATCAGTAACTTATGAAATTTTGTTGCTCATGCCAATGTTTAAATCGTGTAGTTGCTATAACTTTGCGTGTGACACGTGTGTGAAATCATTCCTGTCTGTGAGGCCGAGTTAAAAGCCCTTTGCTTCTTTAGAGCAGACTCAGAAAGGAACTGAGGTAGAGAAATAGGCTTAAGATAAGGGGTTTCTGTTTGGGGTAACCAAATCAAACTAAGATAGGATACTTTAAATGAAACACCAAATGTGTGTGTACAGTCGCCTAACTCGAGGTTGCTTCTACTCTAACACAGCTCATAGGATGTTCCATGAACTGATCAAGTTCAGACTTTGTATAAGGTAGTTAAAGTTTAATCAGGGTTTTCATAGGAGGGCTTACAGATCTCTGTGTCTGTGTCTCTGTGTCCCTGTCTCTGACTCTGTCTCTCTGTCTCTCACACTCACATGCAGACACACACACCCATCACTAAGATTGCTCACATCTCAGGCTCTGTCTGTCTGTCTGTGTCTGTGTCTGTCTGTCTGTCTGTCTCTCTCTCTCTCTTACACACACACACACACACACACACAGTATGTAGAGCTCTGTCCTCACATAGGGAGCATTGGCTGATAAAAGGGAGGGGTACGTAGATTTCCGTCTCTAGTCTCTGTGGTGCCTGTGTCTTCTCATGACTTGTGTGCATTTAGTGAAGGGGATGGCATGACATAAATGCACATTGTGGAGATGGGAGGACAGACAAAGGGGAGCCATGCTACACTACAGCAACGTGTTTGAACTATCCCTTACTCAGCAGAAATTCATCTCACCAAATCCTATACACAAAAGGTCTGAATTAAGGTAAAACTTAGGAATTAGGGTTTAAAAAAATTCACTCCCCAGAATGGCAGCTCCAAATAGAAAGGTCCCGTGTTTTTTGTTGTTTTGTTGCTGTTTTTGTAGTATTTTATTTTGCTTGCCTGATTCTTCTTTCTGTGACTGGGTTAAATTCTGAACTCAGGCTTCTCCACCTGGCACTCATGCCTGCCTGGCACATGGATACAATGGACCCTCACCTAGGGGAATAAGCCATTTTGATTGATTTCTCACTCCAGTCAATGAAAGTAACTGTATGTAGGATTTTGCCAAAACATTGTCTGTTGACTGATTTGCGTTGCTGCCCTGAACTTCTCCCCACAAAAAAAGCACAGGATGTGAGCCTCTGCTCCATATATAGGCCTATAATGACAGCAAGGTATGGATACCATTCAGGCAGAAATTAACAGGACAGCAACCTTGTAACACAGTAGTCACCAAGTAGAGGTGTAACTCCGTGGAGACACTTCACATTTAAGCCACATCCTCTGAAATATAAGAAAAAGGATACACAGAGCTGACATGCTGGAGAGTGACCCTGATAAATGGGAGACAGTGCTGGGTGTGGTGGCACACAGCTGCAGTCCCCACGCTCAGGAGCCTGAGCTTCATGCAGAGCGTCGTCCCAGCCATGAGTACACAGTCAGACCCTGCCTCTAAAAAATAAGAGTTAAATTAAAAAGTACAAAGGTAGGGGCCCAAGAATGGAGCTCCTGGTTGGTGCTTGGCTAGCACAAAATAAAACCAGGCATGGTGTCTCAACTCAGAAGGAGGAAACAGGAGAATCAGAAGTTCAACTTTATCCTTAGTTATAGAGTGCGCTTGTTGTATAGAGAAGTAGAAGCGGGGTTGGGGGTGGGGTGGAGGCGGGGCTTCATTCTTAAAGGTGGTTGCTTTTCTTATCTGGGAAGATACAATCATGCCACACCTATGGTCTTAACACCACTACTTCATGTATGTCTGGATTATTTACTTTATGAAATACATGCTTTAGATGCCAGTGACAGTGGGGCAAAGTTTGGCTGCAGGCGTGGGAGGTAGGTATCGGGTTTGTCTACTGACATCAACACCACCAGTTTCTTACTCCTATGTGATACTTGCTCACTTGGAACTGAGGGAGTTAGGCAGTAGTTTTTGAAGGTTTCAAGGCTTGGGAGTTCAGTCTTTCTTACAAGTTATGCTTAATAAAACTTCTTCACAACAATGGGCTTAGGAAGCACCCTGCTGTTGACAAGTGTGTGAC
Organism: Mus caroli; assembly: GCF_978045245.1. Classification (NCBI taxonomy): domain Eukaryota; kingdom Metazoa; phylum Chordata; class Mammalia; order Rodentia; family Muridae; genus Mus; species Mus caroli. The sequence goes on from NW_028227267.1 coordinate 115,909,952, forward strand.
CTGGAACACCAGGCACATTGGCCACGTGGCCCAGTGGCCCAGGGCCACAACTGAGAAGTCAGCAGCTGTGCATGCTAAATTGAGCTCTGTTATTAACCTGCTGAGGGACCTTCTAAAAAGTGCTTGATTCCAGCCATGAAAATAAACATAGGTGCCACGGCTCTACAATAGAGCTAAAGAAAACCGGGCTGTGTGCCCAAAGTAAACCAAGCTCCCTGCACTCTGTGTCTCCTTTCCTTCTTGTTAGAGAGACGGGGGCTTTGGAGTGACACATCGTAGGCTCCTGCCTTAGTTTTCAAAAGGCCAATATGAGTGAATGGACATCAGTGGGGGGAACAGCCAGTGTGTGTAGGGGCGCAAACTCTATAGCACTGTGAGGTTTCTTCAGGACTCCAACTCTCCTGTCTGCTCATGTGTGGTCACACTACGTCATGTATGCTCATACACCACCTTATGTACACACACCATTATATGTGCTTATACTCCTTCATGTGTGCTCACACTCTGTCATGTGTGGTCACACTCTGTCATGTGTGGTCACACTATGTCATGTATGCTCATACACCATCTTATGTACACACACCATTATATGTGCTTATACTCCTTCATGTGTGCTCACACTCTGTCATGTGTGGTCACATTCTGTCATGTGTGGTCACATTCTGTCATGTGTGGTCACACTCTGTCATATGTGCTCATACACCATCTTATGTACACACACCATTATATGTGCTTATACTCCTTCATGTGTGCTCACACTCTGTCATGTGTGGTCACATTCTGTCATGTGTGGTCACATTCTGTCATGTGTGGTCACACTCTGTCATGTGTGCTCATACACCATCTTATGTACACACACCATTATATGTGCTTATACTCCTTCATGTGTGCTCACATTCTGTCATGTGTGCTCACACTCTCTCCTGTGTACTCATACTCTGTCATGTGTACTCACACTCTGTCCTGTCATGTGTGGTCACACTCCATCATGTGTGGTCACACTACGTCATGTATGCTCATACACCATCCTATGTACACACACCATTATATGTGCTTATACTCCTTCATGTGTGCTCACACTCTGTCATGTATGCTCACATGCCATCATGTGTACATGCATACACCATTATGTGTACTCACCTTTTGTCCTGTGTACTCACACCTTGTCATGTGTGCATACACCATTGTGTGTGTTCACCCTTTGTAACGTGTACTCACCATCATGTCTGCTTACATGCCATCATGTGTGCTCACACTCTGTCCTGTCAGTCATGTGTGCTCACACTCCATCATGTGTACTCACACTCTGTCCTGTCATGTATGGTCACACTCTGTCATGTGTGCTCACTCTCTGTCATGTGTGCTCACACTCTGTCATGTGTACTCACACTCTGTCCTGTCATGTGTGGTCACACTATGTTATGTGTGGTCACACTCTGTCATGTGTACTCACACTCTGTCCTGTCATGTGTGGTCACACTCCATCATGTGTGCTCACTCTCTGTCATGTGTGCTCACACTCTGTCCTGTGTACTCATACTCTGTCATGTGTGCTCACACTCTGTCCTGTCATGTGTGGTCACACTCCATCATGTGTGCTCACTCTCTGTCATGTGTGCTCACACTCTGTTATGTGTGCTCACACTCTGTCATCTTTTCACCATCTTGGCTCTGCATCAGACTGAGCCTTCTTCCCTCCTCTTCATCTTTCCCTTTTCTCCCCCCTTTCCATATTGGTTTTCCTTTGTTGTCACTGAAGAGCAGAAGGAAGCCATGCCCTCTCACTGTCTTTATTTCCCCCTCCACAGTTAGGCATGCCAGAGCTCTAAACTCCTAATAACGAGGCAGGGAAAGAGAGAAGATAAATTTCAGGTTCATTAAATCCCAGTCCTGGGAAGGATTGTCTAGATTAAGCTTTGTTTCTGACAATGTTTTTGAGTGATTAAGTTAATTGATGAGGGGGACCCATCTTCACCGTGGCCGGGACCGTTCTCTGAGCTGCATAAAATGGAGATAGCATGCAGAGACCCATGCCTTTTCTTCCTTTGGATGTAATATGGTGCTCCTTCTAGTTCCTGCCACTGTGATTCCCTGTTACAACCGGCTACAGCCTGGAATCATGAGCCAAACAGACCCTTTCTCTGGAAAGTTGCTCTTGCCCTAGCATTTTACCACAGCAGCAAGAGAAGGAACTACGGGAGAACACAGCATGAAGACCTAAGTCAGGTCCCCATGGCCCACTGAAATCCCAGGTGCCATCACCTGCATATAACCCGGAACTCAAGGTCAGAGACATGCAGAGAGCACAGTGGCCAACCACCCCAGTCAAATTAATGAGTTCCAGGTTCAGTGATAGACCCTTACCTCAAAAAAGAAAAGGTGAGCGATTGCAGAAGATGCCTCTGGGATCAACCGCTGTCTGCCACAACGCCCACATGAACGTGTCCATAAAACATCCCCACCCCCTCCCAACACACACCCCCAAAGAGAAAATAATGCTGGGCCATGCTATTTCCACTCAGAATGCCAAAGTTCAGTGATTGAGAAGTATTACCGCTTCTTTTATATTTCTCATATGTAAAAATGGGACTCATGCTTGTCTCTTTACAATCATAGTAGTCAGGGCACATGGTAAATGTGATGGTATAGAAAAAGCCACTATTTCATCTATGCAGGGACTATTTACATTAGAATGCGCACAATTAAAAAGCAGTGTGATTTCAAAACAGTCAAACGTACGGCTCATCTTCCCCACGGTTTTCCTAGAAGCTAAATACTGCACTGGAAGCGTGTGGGATGCATTCATTAACCAATACATGAATCTCGAGGCCAAGGTCACAGTCATAGTCATAGCTATGGCAATGAAGGGCCATGGTCATGTTTGTTCAGGAGCAGGCAAGGCAAATATTAGCATGCATAGACTCTGAAACCCATCCTTCAGGAAACACACTTGGTCTGCAGAGTGCTTGCCTAGCGTTCGTTTGCAAAGCCTGGCTCAGGCCCCAACACCACCCAGACCAGACAAGCTTGTGTATGCTCACGATCCTAGCATTCAGGGTGGGGAAGCAGGAGGATTTGAAGTGTAAGTTTGTCTTCATCTATAGAGTGGGTTTGAGGCCGGGAAGAACTATGTGAGACCCTGCCTTGAGACCAAGAGGCATCCAGAACTTTCCAAGTGCTCTGAAGAACAGATCAATGCCATTTAAGATAAATGTCATTTAAGATCTATGTCATTTAAGTAGGTGTAACTGACTTTCTTTTCTTATACACGATACATAAATTCCTTGAAAGTTAGAAATCACTGGCTCATAGAAAAAGAGGTACAAGAAACTGCCACCTTGGTACCTCAACCCTCACCTGTAGGAGATGCTCCCACATAGCTGTTCTGGCAGATTCTAAGCAGCCAATTCCAAAGCACTAAATTCATCGTGTGATTCCAGAATTGTCACCTGAGGGCACAGGCCCCCTCCTGTAGATTCCCTATTCTTGTTATTAAAAAAAATAATAATAAAAGCAAACCAAACAACAACAAAACAGACTCAGGTGGAAACTCAAGGAAATTTTATGGGAACTTGAGAGACAGGCTGACAGAGCAGGCAAGACGGAGCTCTCGGCAGCCAATTTGAGGAGGAGATGGGTAAGAGGAAGTCAGAGAGCCATGGTGTCTGAAACCGAGGTAAGAAAGCTGGTACACTCAACAGTGAGCACACGTATACCTGTGCGTATGAGTACTTGAGTGTGTGTGTGTGTTTGTGTGTGTGTGTGTGTGTGTGTGTGGTAGTGGTATGTGTGTGGTGTGTGTGTGTGGTATGTGGTGTGTGAGTGTGTGTATGTGTGTATATGTGGTGTGTGTGTGTGTGTGTGTGTGTGTGTGTGAGCACAAACTCCGTGTCTCCTAGAAGAGAAGGCCAGAGAGAGAATTTCCAGAGGTCTGGGCAAGCAGGCTTAGGACTTATATCCATGTTGTAAAAACAGATATAAAGAGGAAAAAGAAGTGTCACTTTTCTGGGCTGCCAAGATCCGCTGTCTGATTCCCGTCCGTGGGAAACAGCACATGGCAGAAGGAAAGAAATGACTCCCAGAGGCCGTCCTCTGAACTCTATCCTGTGTATGTGCCCATGATAAATGAATAAACAAATAAATGTAAGGATTTTTTTTTTCAAAAGCCTAGCCGTGGCGGCACATGCTTTTAATCCCAGCACTCAGGAAGCAGAGGCAGGTGAATTTCTGAGTTCAAGGACAGCCTGGTCTACAGAGTGAGTTCCAGGACAGCCAGGGCTACACAGAGAAACCCTGTCTCAAAAAACAATTTTTTTTTCAAAAGAAAAAGCTGTAATTTCTGAGTTAGAAGTATATTTAAAATATAAATGACATCATATTCATAACAAGATTATAGATAGAAAGTGTTTATTCATAGAATATTATTTACAAAGAACACAAATTAGACAATGACAGGAGGTATTTTGAAAGTTTACACTTAATGTTCCGTCCAATATTTTAAGTCATTTATCATTTTGACTAATAAAACTCAGTTCAGTTACTATCGCGTGTTATAATATCCCATTTATCTGGTATCCATATTTTAATTTTTTGCTCCTCTTAGTCACATCTGGAAGCAAGTAGGTTATATAGCAGAGTGCTGTCCTTTGCTTTTCTCCCGCACAGTATGGGGACTCGAGAGTCTGGAGGGCACACAGATCTGCATTCAGGCTGCTTAACCAAATTTCGTGGGCTGCTGTATAGACTGTGCCAAATGAATTACAATATAACCTTTCATATTGTGTTCTTGGTGGTGCGAAAAAGCCATTGTAAACACCAGAGGATTACACAGACAGACAAATTGTGTGGGGAAGTTGCTGGCGTCGGGCATATTTCTTGCTAGGAAGATTCATCCCAGCCCCAGCCACCACCGCGTCCTAGGGGCGTGGCGTTCATAATAATCACAGGTAAAACTCTACGTTCCCTTTCTTCTTCAGCTCTTAACCCTCACAACCCTAAATCAAACAGAAACAGCCATTGCTCGGAACCACAGAGGGGCACATCTCTTTTCTACCGCGTCATAGGCATTCAGCCCATAGCTGTTTCCTTTTCCGGGTTACTGTTCAGTCATCCAGAGTCGGCTGGCTCTGCACCAAGGGGCCACGCATCCTCCTAGGGACCTCTGATGTCGTTCTTGTTTGAAACAGTCTCTTGTTCGATGCTGTGTTTGCTAGGCTAGCTGGCTCATGAGCTTCCCAGCGTTCCAGACTTGGCCTCCCATTTTGCCATAGGTACTTCCATAGTTAGGATCACTGTTGCTGTGATGAAACACCATGAGCAAAGCAACTTGGGGAGGTATCAGACCAGAGGTGTCTCAGTTAGGGTTTTACAGCTGTGAACAGACACCACGACCAAGGCAACTCTTATAAGGAAAACATTTAATTGGGACTTGCTTACAGATTGAGAAGTTCTGTCCATTATCATCAAGGCATGACAGCATCCAGGCAGGCATGGTGCAGGGGGAGCTGAGAGTTCTACATCTTTATCTGAAGGTTTCCAGGCAGCTAGGACTAGGGTTTTAAAACCCATGCCCACAGTGGCACACCTATTCCAACAAGGCCACACCTCCTGATGGTGCCACGCCCTGGACCAAGCATATACAAACCATCACAGTAGTGAAGGGTTCAACTGGCTTATGCTTCCTCATCACTGTTCATCACTGAAAGAAGTCAGGATAGGAACTCAAACAGAGCAGGAACCTGGAGGCAGGAGCTGATGCAGAGGCCATAGAGGGGTTCTGCTTACTGGCTTGCTTCCTCTGGCTTGCTCAGCCTGCTTTCTACAGAACCAGGGCCGCCTGCTCAGGGTTGTGGCACTACCTAACATGGGCTGGGCCCTCCACCATCAATAACTAAAGTAAGAAACTGCCTTACATGTTTGTCTACAGCTGGATCTTATGCAGGCATTTTCTCAATTGAAGTCCCCTCCTCTCTGAAGACTTTAATTTGTGTAGCGTTGCCATAAAAGTAACCAGGCTCCACCTGGCTTCACATAGGTTGTGGGGTGGGGGGGTCCAGATTCAGATCCTCCCACTTCTGCCTCAGTCTCTTTACTCGCTGAACCATGGCGTAAGCCCATGCTTACAAAGATTTTACCAGCAGGATTATATCTGGGAGGGGAATGACAGCCTTCAACGTTCAAATGTTATTTAAATCTTGCTTACGGTGAGTCTGACTTTTTTCCAGCACTGAGCTCAGATAAGTTTTCAAGTTCACACTTTTTGAAAGAATGGACATATGTAAATGTCAATCCAGTCGATTCCAATATATAGTTGATGACATAATATGCATTAAGAAGTCGCCTGTGGATTCTGGTTTCCTCACCTGAAAATACTAAATTAAACAACCTTGAAGAGTTCTTTCTAACTCTAGCATTCTAGAGCAATCAAATTCCCATCTTATTATGTTTTAAATGACTCCAAATTAAAGTATCATCGTGCAAAGTGCAGTGGGTGGGAATTGGGAAGAAAAAGCTGCATCTGAACTGTTCTCCACCAGGAGCTGGGCTGTGTGTCCGGCCGTTCTCTGTGGCAGACTAAATGGACCGGTTCCATGATTATGGCCAACTGTGGCCCCTGCCCTTAGGAACCTCCAAGGAATGTATACCCTGGGGCAGGATCCCAGCTGCATAGATAAAGAACATCTTAAAAAAAAAAATTATCTGAAAACATCATTGAAAAGCAGAAGGCCCTCACCCAAACACACACACTCACCCCCACTAAAACCCACACACACTTACACACACCCTCACACACTCACCACACACACCCACACACACTCACACCACACACACACACTCACACACACAAACACACATATACTCACCACACACACTCACACCACACACACACTCACACCCACACACACTCACACCCACACAAACACACACACTCACACCCACACACACTCACCACACACACTCACCACACACACAAGCTCTCCATGACCCCTACACTCCAACCCTTTTTACCTCTTCCCTTAAAAGAGACTCATTTCCTCCTATGTGCTCCATCCCTCTGAGCTACTCAAAAAGGGACCACCCCAACCTCTCTCTTGAGGCAGCTTTAGTCAAGGTTAATTGGGACCTAGATGGTGTCCTCTTTAGTCCCAGCTGTGTGTCCTTCTCCACATGCCTGGCCATATCAATGGCCCCATGTGATCCCCCGTAGATCATCTTCCTCACACGGTCACAAGTTCTTACCCTGGGCTTTCTCTTGCTCATATACTCTGGCCTGACAGTGTTTTCTGTCAGTTCTCTCGTCTTGGCTGTGAGATGGGAGATGGACCTGGCCCTTCTCTGCTTTATGCAGCCCTAGAGGATCTGGCTTGTCCTGTGGATTTTTACCGAACCCAGACAACCACAAATGTGCCTTGCTCACCCAAGCTCTTTCCAGATGTGTATGTGGAGGGTCACCCCGCTTCTTGGTGTTTCCTCTCATGTCTCCTGGGGTCTCACAGTCTGTGTTTCTGAGACTAAATTCCTGATGTCACTCAGTCCTGCTTCTCTAGAGGCTCCCTCCTCTTAGCCAACATCACCATCCCTCCTGAGGCTGACACGATTCTACCATCCTCCTTCATGCACCTCAGCCAACGGCTTAGCAAATTCAGTCATCTCAACCCTCAAAGGACATCAAAACTCAAGATTAGACCCTTCGTTCCCATCCCACTCCCCTAATCGGTCCCTCTGCCCCTGGGTCTATCCTGCCCCCTTCTGGCAACTCCAGGTTAGTTCCAAAACGCACTAGACACCTCATCTCAGAGGTAATCAAAGTCTGCCCGTGACACCCTGAGTGAGAGTGAATGGTGTGCTTGGTGATTATAGAGCTGGGCACAAGCAGTACAAGCCGGTATCTGCACATAGCCACACAGAGACATGGATACATAGACAAACAGGCAGACACCATAAGAACAACACAGACGTGGACACACATGCATACAGATGCATGCACATACATGATGCATTCTTATCACCCACAAACAGACACATCGTCAGACCGAGGATATGCAGATGCACAGACATGCTGCCAGCACCTCATATTTGTCTCTTCACTGGCCCCGTCTTCCACCCCTCCCATTCATCCTCTGTTCTCCTTATTGTAGACGCTCCAGTGGCAAATCCAGAATTATTCAGGCAAGTGCAGTAAGCTCCCCTGTCCAGAATGTTCCTCCTGAAGAGTCTACAGACACATTTGGTCATCACTTCTTTACTCAACGTCATCAGGGATGGCTTCCATGGCCACTGGAGACTTTTATAGTCACCACGCTCCTTCTCTATACACACAGTTCATAGCTCTGTTCCCACAGCGCTCTCTCTTTCTCTTTCTCTCTCTCTCTCTCTCTCTCTCTGTCTCTCCCTCCCCCCCATCTTCCCTTCTCTCTGGCATATATGACCTAATAGTCTGAATAGAATGAGCTTTGTTTTTAACCATCTCTGGCTTCCCCAGTGGAACATGAGGTACACATGGGCAGGGGGTTGTCTGGTTCCCCGCCCTAGTGTGGAAGGGTGCTGGAGCTGTAGGCACACAATAAACGCATGCTGGATTTGTTCAGTGGATGACTGATGCTATTTCCAAAGTGAGGGCAAAGTGAAGTGAACTTCAGATTGTTAGAACGCTGTCCTCCATGAGAGGAATTCCAACGTCCTTAGTCTCCAGCAGTCACCACCGGACTACACATCTCATGCCGCCGTCCTCCCCTGCCCAGCTAGCTGACCCGCCCCAGGGCCAGTGAAGTTCACCAGTCTCTCATGGCCTTATCTTCTCAATGAACCATTTCTGTAAAGTGTGTCTAGCACATTTAGGGCAGCTGCACTTAACTGAAAGGAGACTATAGATCAGGCACTAACAAAAATAAATAGGCAAGCAAAAAGGCACCTAACATCTAATACGACCTTTCCTCTTAGATTTTAGTGTGTCTTGGTCAGCTGGTTTAAAAACGTCAAAATTTCAGCCACGCTGTGGCACGGCACACCTTTAGTCTAAGCACTTGGGAGGCTGAGGCAGGTGGATCTCCAAGTTCTAGGCCAGTCTGATCTACAGAGCAACCAAAGCTACACAGAGAAATCCTGTCTCAGAAACCAAATCAAACCAATAATCACCAGAAAGCAATGTGAAGAGGGGAGCTTTTATAGCACAGTGAACAAGACCTGCTACAGAGTCGTGCCTTCAGGAGAGCCAGGGGCAGGAGGGAGGGCTCAGTGGCTAAGCAAACCTCTTCAGGTCAGCTGTGTTAGCTGAGAGGGTGGCCAGAACTCAAAGCAGAGAGACCTGGGTGCCACAGAGTAGCTGAAGAAAAGTTCATATGTGTGTGTGTGTATGCGTGTGTGTGTTTGTGTGTGTGCATGTGTGTGTGCGCGTGTATGTGTGCATGTGTGTGTGCATGTGTGTGTGTGTGTATGCATGTGTGTGTTTGTGTGTGTGCATGTGTGTGTGTGCGTGTGTGTATGTGCGTGCGTGTGTGTATGTGTGTATGTGTGTGTATGTGTGTGTGTGTGTGTGTGTGTATGTGTGTGTGTGTGTGTGTGTACACTCATAAAACTGCTCCTGACATAGTGAAGAAGCATCACTTACAGTGAGGCACACTGGTGAACTTCAATTCACCTGTTGCAAAATCAACTCAATGTGCTGAAATTAAGTAAGGACGCTGGGCACCTGTTCAAATACTTCTACTTATGAAAACGATTTTCCTGAAAAAAAAAATTAATCTAAGTTGGGTTAGCTGGAATTGATTTAACTCAGGTTTGTGTGTTTGTTCTTACACTTAGTATGCATAGAATGAGTTACTGCGTGAGTTACAGGGAGCTGTCATGGTAGGAGGCAATTTCTCAATAAAGGGTGTAGACTGTAGAATAAACCTGGCTATTTATCCAGCTACTGCTGCCCAGGAGTAATCTCTCTGTCTCTGTCAGTGTCTCTGTGTGTGTCTCTGTCACACACAAACACACACACACACACACACACCCTGAAAAGAATCATCTATAATACAGAAAACCCAGGGCTGTGAAGAGTTCTCCCTTCTTCCTATCAATCTAAATGATTTCCACGCTCATTTGAGCTTAGTTTTTCTCCTCCCTTCTCCTAACTTCCTTTGGCCCCTCCCTTTGGCCCTGCCCATCTGCTTCCTGGTATCTTTCTTCTCTAGCTCTTGGCATCAACCTCTTTTTTGTTGGCAGTTCAACACTTTTTGCCTTTTTTTAGTTTAAAATTTGCAAAATAATCCATCCACGTCCACCTACTGTTGGTGTATATCTAATCAATATTATTTTCTTTTTGTATTTTTTGAGACGGAGTCTGGAGGCAGTCTTGGCCTCATGCCAGGATTTTTGTGACACTGGCGACTCCTGCATGCGGGGCAATCCCTCTACCCACTGATCCTCATCTCCAGCTCCGAGCAACACCATCCTGACAGAAGATGTAATCATATACTTTCAGAGAGAAGCTCTATGAGCAAACCAATCAGCATCCAGACAAGATCAGGCAGACTCAGAGTGGGGTGAACATAGACGTGCATCCCTTGTTTTTATCTATCACATCCCAGACCTTTGGCTACATTGTGTTTAATCTTCACAAGACCTTGAAGGAAGCCATTTTCTTTACTGTGATATAAAGAAGTGATGCTGATGAAGATACAGCAAGAGACGGAATTTCTGCTTATGTCCATAGTCTGCCCTCCATCCATCCTCATCACATACTTTTATAAGTACATTGCACTACCATGCTTTACCATGTTTCTAATATTAAGAAAAAAGAACGTAGGACTAGATACATACATAGGTTTTCTTTTTAAGATTCTTGTCCATACACCCCCCATCTATAACAACAGCTTCCTTTACACTGGGGTGGGGCTAGAGAGTGATGTATGACAGTGGGGATGAGGCTAGAAAGTGATATGTGAGGGTGGGGATGGGGCTAGAATGTTGTGGTGAGGGGGAGGGACTATAAAGTGATGTGGTGAGGAGTGGGAGTGGAGTAGAGAGTGACATGTGAGGGTGGGGGTAGGGCTAGAGTGAAGGTGGGGGTGGGGCTAGAGTGAGTGTGAGAGTGTGGGTGGGGCTACAGAGTGATGTGGTGAGGGTACCAATGGAAGCTCCTGGTCCTTTTCTTGTTGATATTATCCATGGATAATTGGATGGAAACCTGGGAGCCTTTTAGTGTTGGAAGTGTTCGGGCGCTCCAACACTAAAAGGGGGTGATCAACATTCAAAGGGGTGAGGGAGTGATCATAGAAACTCCTTCATTTTATAAATAAAGAAGCTGTAAATAATCAGAAAAAATGACTTGTTCAGAAACATAAACACTTAATTGCTGGCCCTACCTGGGTGAGTGAACTGAGTTAGAACATCCTATGCTCATTGGCCAACAGCAGGAAGTCATCCTGTCCTACAAGGTCGGGAGTTTCTAGTACCCCAGAGTGAGAGGCACTTCAAACGGGAAGAGTGTTCAGCTGGGAGCTGCTGAATCCAAATGTTCCCAAGGTGTGTCATGAATGGAAATGTGTGTTTCAAATGGACGCCCGAAAAGCAAATCTCGAGATAAAAACATCAACTGTAACAGGTCCAGGAAGCAATTCATGAGTGGGTCTGGCCTCAGAGGCAAAAAAAAAAAAGAAAAGAAAAAAGAAAAAAGAAAAAAGAAAGCAAAAGCGGTTGGTGTGCTCCCAAGTTGCAGCAAAGTAAAAACGAGAGCAGATGTATGTGTATGTCCCTGCATGTGCAGTGGTGTACACGTGACTACATATGTGTATGAGTGTGTATCGGTGCATGGATAGAAGTGTTTACTCCCTGAGCGCTCTTGTCACTGAGTCTTTACACTAAGTAGACTCCAAGCATCACAGAACTTACATAGAACACCAAGGGTGACTCACGTGAGGGAGAAGAACACAGATACACTATTCTAATGATAGTTGTGGCTTTAGTCCCTTTGTTACCAGGTCTTTGTAACAACACTTGGTTGCTAAATAGCTGTTTAGCTCACACTTTCATTTGGGGCTTCCGTTTCTTTCCAGCTGATTAACAGCATGCAACCTCACTGGAATCTAGGAAGGCGCTAATGTATACTGAAACCAAACTTGATGCTTAGAAAATCCTTGAGCTGTGGTGAAAGGCACAGCTGTGTTCTCTGGCAGGTGAACTGAATCTCAAGTCAAGAATTTCTGCAAATCTCTCGTTCAGTTGGCCAAACAGGTTTTCACTCCCATTGAACAACTGGAGTTTGGGGGTGGGGGGAACCCTCTATTTTTCCTTAATGACCACAATAATACCACACCAATCACTTTTAATACTAAGGCCTCGGGAGCGGGAAAGATGTTGTGTTTCAGTGGGTAAAATAGCTTCAAGCAGAATGTGTGATTTATACATCAATTAGAGCTCCTTGGAGTAGACAAGGATACTTTCTAACGAGAACGTTATGATTAAGATGTTACACTGAATTCACTAGAAAAGGCGATTTTCTTGATAAAATCATGTTTACACTTAAGAATGGTGAAATGAAGGTGTCAGAGAGCTGAATCCTAGTGAAAATACAAAGGTTATTTGGAACTACATAATCTTAAAGCGACATTTATCTTTCTTCTTAAATACCCTCTGTGTGGTCCATTTTCATTTTCTGCATATTTTTATGTTAGATTACACAGTTCTCTGTAATGCCATCAACAACATTCTGACTACATTGTTTTGAACGTTTAGGTATAAAACATTTAAACTGAATGCTTGACTCATTACATACTGGTCTTTAGCCATTAGAAAAAGTATTTTTCCATTTTTGTGGGCTCAAAAAAATTGTAACTTTTTACAGTACATCTGTAATGTAGTCTAGGGAGCTTAACATTGTCCAATCTCACAGCAAGGGCAAAGAATAAAAGCGAAAAAAACATCAGTCAAGTCCACAGGCGTGACGACCCTGGCTCAGGAACTAACAGCACTGCTGTCCTGATGTAATTTATGGATTGTTTGTGGCACTTCCCACTTGTTTTAAGTTAAAACTATGTCGCAATCTCTACAGTAATAGACTATTTCTATTTTTAAGTTTTCAACAAGGAGATTAATCTTCTTTCTCTCCCTAATACACACCACACCATCTGTTATGTTAAACTGTTTGTACACATATTCACTAGTCTCTGCCTCTTGGAGCTGAGGTCCCCGAACTAGCTTCTACCGGGAGCTTGGAGAGTTGGGCTACCCTGGAGGTTTTGGCTTCATTAGTGAGTAATGTGGTAAGGCAGGGCCAGGAGTACGTGGAGTTCTCCCTTGAAATTCACAACTCCTTGCCTCTGGAAGCTTTGTTTGCATAGCTTGTGATTGGTGGGTTGTTTCTCTCAAGTGCAATAGACAGAAATATAGTACATTTTTAACTTTCAGAGAGAGAGAACAAGAAACAATTTCCACAGTTATAACTTTAAAACAGTGTGCCTCTGGAGCCAAATAGTGGAATTTACAACCAACCACTTGGTAAACATGAACCTAGGAGAGGTATAACCACAACGCTAAACATTTTTTCTTATCAAAATATTTTTGTGCCATTGTTCTGTCAAGTAAAAACAAGAGATGGTTAACAAATTATCAAGACAGAGCAAAAAGCCTGTGATCAAGGACAAAAAAGTAATTTGGATAATACTAATTTTAACCAACGTCACAGAGAATATCCAGGCTCAAAATACAAAATTAGATCAGGAATGGGGTTCAGGAAGAAATTTGACATGAAACTATGACAAAGGGCAGGAACCCAGAGATGGGAGTGTTTCATGGGAGATCATAAAAAAAAGAACAGAGGACACTTTGCAGTCACTACTCCAGGGGGGCTGATGTGAGTAAACAGGAGATGACAAACTTTGCTCTGAAGCTTGACCCACCAGTGAACCCCGAGTAACACATTGGGTCAAGTTGAGCTTAAGGCCAGAACAGGAGGTACCTATGTCTGCTGCCGACTGACCAAACCATGCTCACCCTCACATTCCTTCCACAGCCATGAGACTGCACACACAAGCACATCACCTACCTGAGGCTGCACAGCCAAGAAAAAGAGTCTGATGTTTCCTCATAGCTCAGATTGCAGCATTGGGTAGAAATCAGGCAGGGATGGATTTGAGTTCAATATTGAAAATGTGTCCAAAGGGGTCATTAAAACAAAACAATAATAGATACCTTGTTAAACCCTGGGCCCTGGAGTGTGGAGCATTCTCTCAATATTATTCTGTAAATAGACTGACAAGGACTAGTAGAACTCATCTCCTTCCTCTGGTCCTTCCCAAGCCCAGGTTCTAGTAATTCAGCGTCCAGCTTTGCGCCCGCCCACTTCATGGCCACACAGTCATTTCAGGTCTCACTGTGTTTCACTCGGTTAAAGAAAGGCAACAAGCAGCTACATTCTTCACAAATGGTCATGGGAGCTCTGCAGGAGATTGTGAGCCTCCACTAGGAACCTGCTTCTTTGTAGCTGGCTTATTTATGTGTTGTAGACCTCTGGTTACTTTTGGCAAGAAGCAGATCCTGAAAGGTCACACCAAGAACTGCAAGAACTTTAATGGACAATATAATAAGCCCATAATGAAGCCAGTGTCTTTGTCCTCTCATTGATGCCCAGATTTGTGACCTCAGGAGCTGGAAGGACACCTTGATCTTTGTGTTTATCTTGAGACAGCAGAGAAAAGATGAATGGATAAGTTTATTCTTCAGTTAGGCGGGAAAGTTAGAGTGGGTTTTGTTTGTTTGTTTTAAGCTGGTGGGGGCTGGGGAGAGAGCTCAGTCAGAGCAGGGCCTGGACTCAGCTTCTCAGCACCTCTGTAAAAGCTGATCATGACAGCAACCTCAGAGCTCACTAGCCAGGCAGTGTGCTAGAATGCTGAGCTCCTAGTTTGGTGAAGGACCCTGTCTCAGAAAATAGGGTGAACAGCCATAAAGGTTGATATTTAATGTCTAACTCTGATCTGCACACACACACACACTCGCACAGCACACACACACTCGCACAGCACACACACACTCGCACAGCACACACACACACATATTCTCACACACTCATGCATACAGACACACACACAAGCCGCACACACATGCCCACACACTCTCACCTACTTGTGCACACACTCACACACATGCACAAACACTATGCACACACTCATAATACTCTCTCTCACTCACACAAACAAGATAAAAACAAAAGTCGAGAAGGGCTGGGGAGATACACAATCAGTAAAGCCTGAGTTTGGATCCCCAGCCCCTCTGTAAAAGGCCAGACCGCTGTGTACAGCTGGGGAGGGAGGCAAAGAAAGGGAATGAATCCCTGAGACTTGCGGAAGGGGCCTAGGCCAATCTGAAAGACAAGTCGCAGTGAGAAGGACCATGTCTCACTAAACAAAGTAGACGGCACCAGGGGCTGCTCTCTGGTCTACACACACACACACACACACACACACACACACACACGCACACATACACACGCACACACAACTGAGCAAAGATTCATAGACATCTCTCTCTTGCTTCAGAACCCTCCCAGACCAGACTCCCCAAACTGAAAGTGTGTAGCTCTGGGGGGAAAATGAGTCAAATGACAGCCCAATATCTAATGCCGTAATTAGCCAAGACCCTCACGGGGCTCCCTGGAACTTGAGCCGGGCTCATCGGCTACCTCCCAATTAGGCCCGAGCTTCCTGATTAATACTTTCCACATACCACTAGGCGGAAGAGAACTGAATTTTAAGGGGAAGGCCAGTTTCAGTCCCAGTACGCCCTTCTTCACTAGCCAAACAGGGTCACGCAAACAAGCGTGGCACACTGGCCGTTTGCATTCAGCAAAGCGAGGCTGCGTTACCATACCGTTTCTTTTCAGGGCACACCAAAGTTGTTTCTGTTCTGCTTTTGCAAGGCACCCAGTGAGCCAAGCTATTTGCCGCGGGTAGGGCTGAGTCGGGGGTGGCTCGGTGGGAGGCGCAGCAGGCTGTCCACATCTGGTTGTCCCTGGACAGCACCAATAAAAGAGCCGGTTTCCGCGGCTCGCCTGTGGGAGATTTGGGAACCTCAGGCTCAGGGGGGAGCACTGGTCTGAGGGCTTTGCGATTGCAGACGACGGGCCAGCTGCTGGGGGCGGGGGACCCAGGAGGTACCCCCAGACCTCCCCGCGCGCTCTGGGTGCCCTGACAGTAGTGTGAGTGCGGGTCCTCCAGTGCCCTCAAGTGCCCAGTGGGCGGGACGGAGGCGGTGACCGGGGGCGGAGCCTCGGGGCTGGGCGCGCGGGGGTCGCCGCAGCGGGATCGGGAACCAGCGAGAGCGCCGCTGCAGCCCAGCATGGCTAGCACGGCCTTGGAAATCGTCGCCTTCGTAGTCTCCATCTCGGGCTGGGTGCTAGTGTCTTCCACACTGCCCACCGACTACTGGAAGGTCTCCACCATCGATGGCACTGTCATCACCACGGCCACTTATTTTGCCAACCTATGGAAGATCTGCGTTACCGATTCCACCGGTGTCGCCAACTGCAAGGAGTTCCCCTCCATGCTGGCGTTGGATGGTCTGCATCCCTTTGGGACCCCATCCCCATCCATGCCCCTTGCTGGCTTTCCAAGCGGGCGCGTCCTCTTATGGACCGGCCGTGGGATCCCCGGGTGGGGGAGGCTGGGCCTTATACTCTGCCCCGGGAGGGTCTGCAATGCCCGCTGTCTACAGATGGCTGTCCGGTGGGGCGTCTTCTGAGCCTGGGAACCCCTGGTGGTGACGAGTAGGATCAATTCAGGTAGTTGTGGAGCACAAGGCTGGTCCCGCGTCTGTCTGGGACTGAGTGTAGGGCAGCAGAGGCTGGCCACCCCACGACCAAAATCTGATACTCATTAAAATGACACCACCGAGATCCATGAATGCTCGCCTTGATATCGCTTTAGCCGGTTCATTGAGTCTTTGAAAAGCCAGGCACAGAGGAGAGGGAAAAGAACCATATTGAAGTTTGTTGGTGTTTTCCTTAAAAATCCCTCCTACAAACTTGAGGGCTTGAGCTTCATTCTTTTTCTCAGTTTCAGGAAAATAAGTAGCCCTTGCTCATACGGGGGTGAAGTGGCTCAGAGGGCAGGGGACGTTGGACGGCAGAGATCAACAGGATGAGTGACCGCTCTTCCAGGCTTTGTGCAAGCATTCTGAGTCTTCTTCGCTTGATGTATATGTATATATATATTGGAGATAGATATTAACATAGGAAACTGACCGTTTAGTTTCCAGAGTATAGTCAATACAGCATAATGCTCGTTCGTGGTCTAGACTCTTCCAGGGTTTTACAAATGACTAAATGGATTCTGGCAGAAACATAAGAAGAGCAGCTTGCACCACTTCTAGATGTGAGGCGTTTTCCTTTTCTTTATTATTCCTCTTGCCATTTTTATTTGCATAGCTGGGTAAATAGAAGACTTGATTCCCCTAAGACAGTGCTTGCCACAAAGAGCAAACTGTTGCTCAATTCCCCGTGTTCTGTGGAAGCTGGTCTATGGGAATAGGTGCTGCCTTTACAAGGCGGCAGCCTGGGCTGGGCCCTGTCGTATAAAATAAGAAGCTGGAACACTGTTGACTGCGCGCGTTGTTGCTGAGTTTCCTGCATTCATCGAAGCGCTCATTCGGGAGACAACAGACAAGCTCTTGTTTCTGCGGTTTATATTCAGGAACACAGGATTCACACTATGTTCTAGAACTGTTCTGTTTGTAATGCTATTGTAGCCAGGGATAGCCTGCTAGATAAGTCTGCTTCCTTCTTCAGGAGTTTTGGGGTTCAAGGAAGAGGAGAGAGAAAGAAAGAAACACTTCTTCAAGCTTTGAGTACAGGACCGTGGGGGTTTCCTTCGTATGTCTGCTGAGAGGGTGGAGGTGTTCTGTGGTTTGGACAGGCTGGGTAATGAGGAGGAACTGGGACACAGTCCTCATTATCAGGCACTGAACAGAGTTATGCCACTCACAAATGCATATATGCAAAATGGGCATGCTGATGTGACTAGAAAACATGTTTTTAAAACCAGAAATGATATATTCCACATAGTTTTAAAATTAATTACGTCTTTGTAATCGGTGCAGATAGAAAAAACATCTTAGCTCTCGGTAATCTGGACAGGATGACCCACGGACACTGTTGACCCCTGGTGGTCACTGAAATTCTTTATCTTCTCCTCTCCGTGCACATGTGTGTTTCTGTGCACTGTTCTACCACCAGGCTGGAAAAGCATGTGTTTGAATGTCCAGTTCACACTGACAAACTGCATTCTACCAGAGTGCAGGGACAGCTGCCTGGATGCTTTCTCTTTGCCGTTGCCATTCAGAATCGCACGTTAGAGCTGTGAGGCTACTGTTATTTTTGGTCTGCGTTTGTTCCCTTAACTCCCTGTGAGTCTGACCGTTTAGACTTGTTTGTTGACCGTTTCTCCCTTTTCCTATGTATGTCTCACAACAATACTTGTGTTGTTTCTTGGTGCAATCTGAGCCCATTGCTTGTGTGTGTGATGTCATTTTTCCATACTGAACTTAGAAAAAGGTGATGTGATTATAGTTACCAGGCTTTCCCTTGCTGACTTCACCCTCTGTGGTACCCTGGCACCTTTTCTTTTTTTCTTTTTTCTTTTTGGTTTTTCGAGACAGGGTTTCTCTGTGTAGCCCTGGCTGTCCTGGAACTCACTTTGTAGACCAGGCTGGCCTCAAACTCAGAAATCCACCTGCCTCTGCCTCCCAAGTGCTGGGATTAAAGGCGTGCGCCACCACGCCCGGCTACCCTGGCACCTTTTCAACTACAAAAGACAAGGGTTCAGCCACAGCTACTCCTCCACGTGAAAGGGAGGTGATTCCCTCTCCCCCACTGCAGGTGGAACTTTCCAGAGCAGCACCTCCCCCTCCAAACCCCAACTCTGCCTTCTCTTTACCTTGGATTTCCAAGGCAGGGACGTTGGGAGCTGGGTCTGATATTTGAAGTGGTAGAAGAAAGCCACCTCTTTTTCATCTCTATCGGCCACAGGCCAGAACAATCCTGTGTCTCCCCTGCTTCAGCCAGACATAGGCTCCAAATTAGAAATGCCAAGAGAGACGGCTAGTGACTTTTGCTATCTTGTGTTGTGGGAAACAGAATGTCCTATTTGCAATATGATTTCTCATCCTCTGGAGGAATCAGTGTTGTCTCCCAACTTCCCTTTGGGAAAGATGAGGTGTGGCAAAGCTAACGCCTAGACTAGGGACTATGTCAGGTTGGCAGGCACCTGACATTTGCATAGAATTCTATCTTAGTTGTAGAAGGGACTCTGGCAGTTTCTTGTCTCCCATGCCATTCACCCTGTGGCTACCCCTGTTTTCCAGATGAGAAGCGGAGATGCAGAGAGATCGTTAGGTAGTCAAGGATACAGTGTCTGCAGATGGGACAGTGCCCTGCCTTCAGAATCCACTATAACAAAAGATTGTATTCTTCCCAGTTAAACACGGCAGCTTACTCCGCTGCTGATTTGCAAGTGGAAGTAAAGGGTGCACCATTAAGAAGACAGACGTGAAACTTTCAAGGGTTACCTTGAAGGCTTCTGCAAAAGGATTCACTTGGTCCGAGTTACTGTTTGAACATTTCACAGTTGAAGGAACTGGTAGATTCTGTTTACTGCTAGCCCATATTTCTTTCAAAGCACACTTGAACTTCTTTTCTGCCTGGTTGGTTTTTTTTTTACCGTGTGCCATCCATTTTCGCTAATGGGGGTGTTTGCCATTTCTTGCAGGAGAACTAACGATAAATTATACCTTGAGAACTTCTAAGTAAATACGTTCATGCCTCAGCACTTTAATGTGTTAATTAGCTATTAACGGTGTCAGTAAATTAGACCTGTCAGAAATAATGGGCTCCTTGACTAGGCTTTTGCTCCCACTTCTCTTGATGGTGTAACTTCTAAGTTTGCCCTCCGGACCTGTTAAAAAGCTAGGGTAGGTAGAGGTCTGCCTTGCAAAATATAAACTCTGAAAGTCTGCTGGGACTCACGAAAGGCCTGAGATTCTGTATGCTTTAAGGACCAAAAGGCCCGAGTTTACAAACCTCAGGCTAATTAACACCACAAGCCATTCCTCTGAAGGCTGGCAGGGTAGTTTATCCCTGGTCTTGGTTCCCCATTACTGAAAAATCAGGCCAACTATTGTACTTAGAGCGTGCAGAAGTTAGCAAATTATCCTTGGTGTTCTTGAGCCAGAGTGGAGCGTACTGCTCTGCACACACATTTCTTGGTAGCACAGAAGGAGGAGCAGAGCTAGACAGACTGAGAGTTGGCCTAGACCCCCTTCCTTCCTGGGTCTGGGCCTGGAGACCTGGGAAGGTCAGAGAGAGGAGACTTTAGAATGAGAGATTTGGGAAAACTTTTTCTCTCTCTCTCTGAAGTGTAAATACTACTGTTATTTCCCCTGCCTTGCAGGCTGACTGGCTTGGACAGCATTTTAACCAGTGTTTACCATGTAGGGAAACTCATTCCCTGTTCTAAGTGACCAGACTGTAGAACGTAGCCCTTGGTAAATTCCAGACCATCCATCTGCCTGTGATGAAGCCCATAAGGAACTGCAGATTATGGTGCATAATAAAGGAATGTGTGTTCCTGTCTTTTTCTAAATATGTGTCACACACAGAAGTCTCCTCTTTCCCATGGTTTTCCTTTCCTGGGTCTCAATGGCCTGTGGTCAACTAAAGGCCATTAATAGTAAATGAAAAATTAAAAAATTAAATAATCTATAGGTTTTGAATACATTTTATTCTATTTTACTTAATTAGTACTTTTTTTTTTTTAACAGTGCCTCACTATGGAGCCCAGGCTAGCTCTGAACATTGTCAGAGTTCTGGGGCTGCAGGCCTGAGTTTCCCAAGCCCAGCTTTATAGATGCTGTTAACTCTTTCTGTACTTAATCTGTAATTTTTATCATATATTTTAGCAAAACTGGTGTATACATAAAATTCAGTATTATTTGTGGTTTCATGGGAGTTTCTAAACAAAACATACCCTAGGCTGATCAAGGGTACTACTGCATTTGTGTGTGTGTGTGTTTGCATGCGTGTGACTATATATATGTTGTGTGGGTATGTGTCTCTGTGTGTCAGTATGTCTGTGTCTGTGCATGTATCTCTGTGTATCTCTCTCTCTCTCTGTATGTCTGTGTATGTCTCTGTGTGTATGTCTGTGTGTGTGCATGCATCTCTCTGTGTGAATATATTTCTGTGTATATGTCTGTGTATGTATATGTCTGTGTGTGTATGTGTGTGAGTGTAGGTCTGTCTGTGTGTGAGTGTATAACTCTCTGTGTGTCTGTGTGTGTCTATATGTGCATCTTTGTGTAGGTCCCCATATGTATGTATCTATCCTTCTACTTTTATTGTTTAATGTTTGCATTCAGAGCAAGCTAATTGCTACCTGTTTGCTGCCTGTGCTTTTGTGGTGAGCAGGGAGCCCCTTGCGATCCCCTTGCAGACCCCTGGGCTTCGTGAGGTGGTGAGAGACCTTCTCCTGGTGTTGCTGCTGCTCCTGTGCTGTGGGCTAAAGTTTGAAATAGAGAGTTGGTTCAGTGTTTAGTAGCAGAGACCCAGACAGCTTTGCAGCACCAATGACTGTTAACAAAAAGAGCCTCCACTGTCCCAAATCACCAAACCAAGTTTCTTTTGCTGTCTTTGACAGCATCCTCATCAATGAAATGAACTCCGGCTGCACTGCCACAGCAGCCTGTGTTTACAGGGGCTGAGCAAACAGGACATTAAGCAGAAAGAACTGTTCCCCAGGGACAGGGTTCAACCTTTAATTTCCATCCTTTTCCAGAGAAGTGTGGGACAGGAGACCACCAACATTTACTCCACAAATTTATAATTATTAGCTTACTAGTATGGATTATCATTGGCTTTGCTTGAGTACTAAATAATGATAGGTGGCACTTAAGAGGGTTTTGTTCTTTTGTTTTTATTAGAAGGCCTAGTTCCCAAAGCAAGCCTGCTGTGTGTTTATTTGCCTACACCTGCTATACGCCCCTCTCTCACATCAGTCCGAACAGTGTTGTTTCCTGCTGAAATTAAGTGGCTTATATGGGAATGGTATGTTATTTTGAATTTTATTAATTTAGAGTGAGTCCGTGCCTGGCCAAATGCCCTGCTAAAGTTTGTCATTACCCCAGCTATGCAAATAAGATACGTGACTGAGAGCATAGATGGTTCAGTGGGAACAAGCTATCAGGCTCACGAAAGAAACTCGCTTGCACCCAAACACTTGGCTGAATTATAATTTACTCTCCTATTAGGCAATATTTTCTAAAGCCCAACTTTATTATATGCACTCTAACTAACAATAGCACAGTGTCTCTAAAATAATTCTTAGATTCGACATGGGTCACGAATGGACGCTGGCTAGTCTTACTCATAAACTTCCATTGACATCAGGAGATTTTACCCGTCGGGAGATCTTGCTGCCCGTGTAAATGTTCTAGTTTTGCAGTGCCAGAGTCAGTATGGTATCTATTGAGAAGGTTGCTACGCTAAGGAGTTAGAATGAGAGACAATGAGGCATGTACTTCATAATCTTTTCCAGGGTGTGATCCCTTCTACTGATTACTAGCTCATCGTGGCAAATCACAGTACCTTCGCATGCCTTGGTAAATACAGGAATAACATAAATTTAGCCAGAGGCTATGCATAAGGTGGCCCTTCAAGAGTGAGGCCCAGAACGGGCTTTTCAGGTAGACTTGCTTGCTTTCCTTTCTTTTCTTCTTATCCTTTTCTTTTGTCTTGTTTTGTTTTGTTTTCGAGACAGGGTTTCACTGTATAGCCCTGGCTGTCCTGGAACTCACTTTGTAGACCAGGCTGGCCTCGAACTCAGAAATCTGCCTGCCTCTGCCTCCAAGTGCTGGGATTGCTTTCCTTCCGTTGTGTTGCTGGTTTTCCACCAAGACAGTCTGACAGCCATCCCAAGCGACAATGCTAGCGAGGTTTTCTTTCTGGAGAGCTGTGCATTTCTGTGTTAACATGAACAACGACTTGCTCTAATTACAGGTTACATCCAGGCATGTAGAGGACTCATGATCGCTGCGGTCAGCCTGGGATTTTTTGGATCCATTTTTGCACTCTTTGGAATGAAGTGTACCAAAGTGGGAGGCTCAGATCAAGCCAAAGCTAAAATTGCTTGCTTGGCCGGGATTGTATTCATACTGTCAGGTAAACAGTTGAATTCCTACCAAACAAGGAACCTCGGGGTGTAAATGACGAAACGCTGACTGGTGTGCTTGTCCGCTGGTGTTTTGCAGGTCTGTGTTCCATGACAGGCTGTTCCCTGTATGCAAACAAAATCACAACGGAATTCTTTGATCCTCTCTATATGGAGCAAAAGTAAGTGTTGTCTTCAGTCGAGATGTGTCTAGCTCATAGAAAAATGAGAGAGCTGGGTGTCGTGGATTTCCTGTATAGCTTTTGAAAATGAAGTTTGTTAGTAAATCTGACATTAGGTTTATGAATCGTCTTGATGAAGGATGCGTTTGGTGACAGTTAATAACATCATACATCATCTTTAAATAGCTCAGAGCAGAGGATGTGGAGAAGTAAACCCATCCATTTACATGACCAAATTGAAGGGAAATTCAGGAAAAGTCGGGGTGATGTAAGATGCTAAGTTCTGAAGATAAAACTTGCCTTGGTAGTTCATTCAAAACAATCTTTGCAAATGCTGGTCTCTCTACCTTCCCAGCCTTTATGTAAAAACTACACACAGTGAAGTGCTGTGGGGCATCTAGCCCTCCCTCGGGTGACTGCTAGTATCTGCAGCTGAGTGCCTTAGGACTGACTTAATCAGCTTGTTGGTGGGTTGTTGTTTCTGAGTTTAAGGATGCTGGCTTTTTGATAGGGTCCCTGGGATTACTTCTTTGGATTGTAAAAATCCCAGGGACACCACATGAGAAACACCCAACCGTATATCAAATCTTTTGTCTTCATGAAACTCCCATGAAGCTCGCATACTTCTCTAGGAAACTGTGTGTGCACATTTGTGGGGTGACATGGGGGTGGGGGTGTTTTGACATCAATCAAGCTGGCAATTATATTTCAGACTTGAGATAAGTAATGTAAAAATTTTAAAGGTCAAGTATAGACATAATTGGTCAAGTGAGCATTATGTTTTCCTAGTACATTTAAAAGTCTTCAGGGCATTGTTTTTCTAGTTCTCTCTTCAGTAAGCCAGAGTAGTGGAGTTGTACGTAATGAGGATTATATGAACACATATGGGTCCCTTCACATGCCAGGCACAACATTGCTGGATTCTATCAAATTGCTTCACATTTATAATACCCTCATCAAGTGGGACTCTCTCCTGAGAGTCTCTTGGACTAAACTAATCCACATCTCAAACCAGGAGGTGGAGTTCTGTAGAACACATGCTCTAAACTGTGAGACTTATGATGCTAACAATAACTGTGCAATACTAATTTCATAATTACATGAAACTTTTGCTACTAAGAAACTACATGCTACTTTTTCCCCAGAGCTTCTGTCATACATTTATTTTAAAATAGTGTCCATTCAGACATTTTAAAATTAAGAAACAAGCAAACAAACATTGTCCTTAGATCCAATCTAATTTTTACTCTTTACCCATGGTAGAAAAATATATCCTAATTTGTAAGTATTCTCCTTACTTCTCTTTCTTTTTGTTGTGTTTCATGTTTTTGAGATACAGTCTTGCTGGGTAGCCCAGGCTAGACATGAACTATGATCTTTTTGCCTCAGCATCCTGAAAGCAAGGATGATAGGCTCAGCTTCTTGTTTATTTTTGAAAATTAGATTTGTACAGATGTACAGGAAACCAAACTCGGAGGTGATGATTGAGACTTCAAAATCTCAATAAACTCTGGTTGGATCAGGGAATGATTAGACTGGAGGGTGGTCAATGTCCTCGTGCATTCTAGTTAGAGAGGCATGGCAGGAACCCAGGCTTCAGGTAAACCAAGGGCTCCTTCAAACCGATCCATCGATAGCAGTGGTTTCATCTGATGTTTTACTTTCTAAATTAACACCTTCTTGGAGAGGGTGGGCAATAGAAATCAGAAAATCTGAAGCTACATATGCATTGGCTTCCAGTACAGAGTTAACCTGGCTCTACAGATCTTGAGAAGTCATCGTTAAAGCAAATCTTTGACCAGGGTTATTTGTGGAAGAGTGTGTTCTCGACTGGCTTTGCTAGAATTTACTAACTGCTGTCTGATTTCAAATTCATCTGAGCTTGAACATGTGTGAGACTCAATTGATGACTCTGCCAACCCAGGTGAGCAGAGGTTTGGAGAAGGTGCTGGAAGAAGGTTCTAGATGTTTCTTTGATGTCTTGCTAGACCGGCATGAGGACTCTGTAACTTTCTTGAGGTCAGAAAGCATCTCCTTCAGTTCTATCTACCTACCAGAGTGCTCCCAAGTGACTCTGTTACTGTAGAGAATCTGGTCCTTCCAGACCTGTGCAAAGCTTCCTGCTATGTTGACAGTCTGAGGAGGCAAGACTTTGCGGATGGATCTGGGAGGCATAGCCCTGTTCCTTTTCCCACAAATGGCACACATTAGGCTATACCAAGTTACCTCTAAGTGTTTTCTCCCTGGTGGTGGCCTCAGAAGCTGTGACTGTCAGTAGCATGAGTCCACGTATCTGGGTCCTTAGCAAAGCACCGGAAGGCTGCTGTTTGCCACAAGCTTTGGTTTGAATTGCACTCTTGTGCCCGAACCCTAAAATGAAGATCGTTCAGGCCTTGAAACATGTGTTCCACTTTCCTCTTGTTGTTTTGTTGATGCTGTTGAATTCTAATGCATCTCATCTCTCCAGCATTAGACCTTTGCAGAGCTCCACCCTATCCCTCTAGCATATACGCCTTGGCTGTCTAAGCTAGGAAAACACAACTAGGCTTATCAACAAATTCCTACTGTGTGCAAGGGAACCCAGTTGTTCCTCAGTTATTCCTGAGTAAAACGAGGGTAGAGCTGCAGTTGAGATTCTAGCTGTCATGTTGCCGTGCGATAGCTTCAGTGGCTTTTTATTCTAAAATGCTTTTTACCCCCATCATATAGTAGAAGAATTCTCTTCCGACTTACATCTAGCAGAATCACAGAACTTAGACAGCTCCCTGTGTTTGTGTTTTCTGCTGTTTCCCCTCTTTGTGAGTTTTCATCTAGGTGGTGACTCTGCTTGAAAAACTCCAACACAGGCATTTACAGAGACATGAAAACAACCTCTTCTCTTCCCCTTAGGCTATTCCAAACCAACTTCCTCCTTTTTATTAAAACAGGATCCAATAAATCCAAAAGAAAAAAATCTACCCACCTACAAGCTTATGCTAATAGGCACCCCAAAGCAAGATTCACAACCCACATGATAACATTATTCTTACCCTGGCTTTGTTGCCCAAACCACTAACTTCCTGAATGTCTTGTTTTGCTTTCTTAAACTGTTCCAAGTCACAATTGATCAGCAGAAAAAAAAAGTGCTTTTCAAAACAAGCAAAGTAGAAGCCTGCCACCACGACCCATTTAAAGAAACAGAACCATGTTGTCTGCAACTCCACTGTGTACCAGTGATGCTGGGCCTCTGAGCCTCACACTTGGGTCTTGGCCTCGAGGCTTTTCTGTTTTCCATTTTACTGTGGAATTTTTTTACTCTTCATTCCTGGCATATTTGATTCAATACTTTAGGATTTAGACTATACTTAGGTAAAATCTTTTCAATATTGTAGGTTTTAGTAGTTAGAAATTAATGCTTGCCAGACTGGGGATGTGGGACAATGTAGATGGAGGCCCAGGTCCAGTCCTCAGCATAGAAAGAAAGGCATACATGGGGTGGAAGGCAGAAAGAAAGAAGAGGGTAGGGAGGGGCAGGGGTGAGGTGGACGAGGGAAGAGCTACTTTCAGATGAGTTCTTTCATTCTAGTTTCTGGTTGAGACCCAACCTTACAGGTGCACAAGTGACCTAGCCAGGCTATTTACCTTTTCTCTCCCACCTTTGCCATCAAATGCTGCGATATGAATGCTCACTAGGTTCTTTGGAAAGTGAACTGAGGTTTTTGCACTGGCCATAGAGTTTTGGGTGGGAGATTGATCACACGGAAGCCTTAAACACCGGGAATAATTGGAACTCAACAGTAAGAAGGCATGAGCCTGGAACCTCGCTTTGTTTAGAAGCCTCGTGGGTCACCTCTGCTTACAGGGAGTCTCCAGATGCGTCCATTCGGCTACTGAGCCTTTTAAAAATCAACCGGGATAGCAAATGTTTGCCAACTCCATTCCATTTTACTGATTAGCCTGTGGCGAGATGATTCCTGTCAGTGTAGTTGGGTCTGACAACTTAGCTCCTATCCCTGTACACTCTGGTCAGACCTCTGATCAACCTTCCCCACTTGCTTCCTGGGAGATGTAGCTTCTGAGGGGTTCCTTTTGTTCCTCTCGCCCACATTATCACCCTACTGGTAGTTCACACTTGCTGGTTTATCAGTCTCCCAGACCAGACAGGGAGCATCGTGAAACAGAGAGCGCATGTTAATTTGTTGGACTTCTTGTAACCGTGTAGCTAGTCCACGCTTCAGGATACAACAGGGGTGATATCAGCCTCGACGGGTCTGTGTCTCTCTGTAAGTGGAAGACCTTTGCTTATGAGATAAGGGTAATCAGATGAGAGCATCCTGAGCCTAGAGAGATGGCTCAGCCTTCAAAGGCTAGGAAGGCTCACAACCAAAATGTCAGGAAAGACCTGGGTCCAAGCTGCCTGGAGTAACTCAGCCCTGCTGCTTCCTAGTTTCGTGTCCTTCCCACGCTCTGTGATCTGAGTCTACAGAATGAGGATAAGTGGTTGTGATGGTCAGGCGGGATGGCAGAGCTCAGAGTTTAAAGTCATATCTGAAAGTGCATAACAAACACTACAGAAAAATGTTAGCTCTTATTTCAAAAGATCCTTACACACGTATCCACACCACACCACCTCACCTTTTACAGTATTTTTGAGATTAGCAATAGAGAAATGCTAGAGACCTAACAGAAGGAATAATTGTTTTATGACACTTGGCTCTTGTCTTAGTCAGGGTTTCTATTCCTGCACAAAGCATCATGACCAAGAAGCAAGTTGAGGAGGAAAGGGTTTATTCAGCTTACACTTCCACACTGCTGTTCATCACCAAGGAAGTCAGGACTGAAACTCAAGCAGGTCAGGAAGCAGGAGCTGATGTAGAGGCCATGGAGGGATGTTCCTTACTGGGTTGCTTCCCCTGGCTTGCTTGGGTTCTTATAGAACCCAAGACTACCAGCCCAGGGATGGCACCACCAACAATGGACCCTCCCCTATTGATCACTAATTGAGAAAATGCCTTACAGCTGGATCTCATGGAGGCATTTCCTCACCTGAAGCTCCTTTCTCTGTGATAACTCCAGCTGTGTCAAGTTGACACACAATACCAGCCAGTACAGCTCTCAAATAAAAGGAAATTTCAAAGGGGGTCTAACGTGCAACCATTAGGAGAACCCGCACAAGTAGCCATAATTTGTTAATTTCTGGTTACCTTATCCTTGAACTGAGTTACATACAAGCAAGCTGCTGTAGTATCCGTCAGTTACTAAGATACTGGGGGATTGTTTATATCAGAACGAACCCCACAGGGTCTCCTGCTTTGGTTGGTGTTCAATTGTTTTCCTGTGGACTGCTGGGGATTCTGAATGAACGCTGGAAGCATTTTAATTGTTCGGGATTAGCTTTTGGCCTGGAGTCCATCTGTACATACATACTTCCGTATGAAGGAACTCCCCTGTCCACCCTCACAGCGACTTCAGCACAGGCTTAGCCACACAGAGTCCTCTGAAAGGTCTCAGGGCAGTATTTGCTGTTAGGAACTTCAGCAGGGTCAGTTTATTCAGACTTCAGAATTGCCTTGCAAACACATCATTGAATCTCCGTGAGCATTGTGACTCAGCACACCATTCCTGCTCCAGATCAAGACCAGGGAACCCCCTCCCCCCAATTATCCACCCCGCTAGACAAGATCAATGGCACCAATGTTGCTAAGTAATGGATTTATTTTTGCAACAAACGGAGTAACTTGGGACACACGAAATATTTCTACTAAATTATAATTTACCTTGGCTAACATGACATTTAGTTCCACTGTGAATGGCTTCTAAGTTTCCAGTAACTTGTAAGGTTACTCCTCGGAAGACCTCACCGGTCACCTGGTGCAGTGACAGCCGGGAAGGTGCTGGAGTCAGGTCAGTTGTGAGAGGCTAATCTGGGCCCTGACCTTGTAGTCACTCAGTTGCTTCATCACAGTAACACAGATGGGCAGTGTTACGAAGATTAAAGAAAATAACATACCAGGAAAATGTTGGTCAAAGGCTACTGCATAGAAACAGTAGAAAGATCGGTTTTACATTGGTTTGTGAGTTCAGCCCGAGGGCTGCTCATTTTTCTGTTTTGTTTTGGTTTTTTTGTTTGTTTGTTTGTTTGTTTGTTTTTGTTGTTTTGAATGTACCTTGGGATCATTTCTGATACCTGTCTGTGTTTTTTTTATTCTTTAATGAGTTAAATAAAAATATTTGCAACATGTTAATTTTAAAAATAAATGTGAGAACAGCTCCTTCTATAGCACACAGGGAGAAGTCAAACAAGGCTCCTGCCATTAACACATTGCTTGTGGACTTCTGAGCCAGCTTGTAGTAAGTCACACACATGCTGCAAGACAATGCATGCATGCTTGTTATAATTCGAAATTGAGAACTGGCACCAGAGGAGGAAATTTAAAAAGTGCAGCCTTGCTTTGGTTTCTCAAATTTGAGAATTCCATATGCAGATCTCCCAACATGGGATTTAGACTTTTGTCTTGCTTTGGCTCCTGACTGGGAGCCTCCAGCACTGTTTTGTAAGTGGTCCGGGATACCAGACTGTGGGAGGGACTGTTCGCAGAGGAGATTGGCGGTGGGCATCACGCAGAAGGCAGGTGGACTTTGGCAAGCTCTCAATGGCCCACTCTATGTCAGCAACTTGGAATTTGCAGTGTTAGGAACAGATGTGCTTATGTCCTTATAGAATATCCATTTATATAGACTCATCCTTGCAGTTACACCGCCTTAGATTAAAGGGCTATCTACATCAGACAGCAATGATGTCCAAAAGGCTGGCTTACCAATGGAACTAAGGAATTCAGTTTTAAAGAGCTCATGTGGATAACATATAAATGTACATTCTAGATTTTTTTTTTTACTTTCTTCCCAAAACATACTGTTTTGCATTAAGGTAACTGGTGTGTGTGTGATTACCATTTTTAATTAAAGCAAGGACATTGTACTCTAAAAAGGCCTGTGACCTTCATTAAGGTCCCTTCAGTATTCTTTCGGTCTTTTCATTTGCTGTAGCCTTACTTTTGGAGGGGCTGTTCAGCACACCCTGGCTTTAGTGGCTCCTCTGGTGGCATTGGGTAAAAGATCAGCCTCCGGGCGTTTGGAAAAAATTCCACACCCTGTGGTTCTGGAGCCACTGAGAACTCAATGAGCCAAAGAGGGAGAAAAACCTGAAATGGGAACTCAGAGTAGATGGAGTGGCATTCAAAAGCACTTATAACTCATTTATTGTGAGAACAACGGTTAGGCATCCAGGTTTGGGATCACAGTTACAGGCTTAAACTCTCAGCTCTACCCTTTACTTAGCTCAAATGTGAGGCAAGTCATTTAATCTCCCTGAGCCTCAGTTTCCTCTTCTGCAAACTGAGGATACATATACCCATATCTCAGAATTGTAATGAGGGTTGAACGTCGATGTGTGTTCAGATGCACAGGACAGTCTAAGAGCCAGGGCTTGCCGTTCCTGGTCCTCAGACCACATTTGTATGTATGTGGGAAAGCTGAGGTCAGTCATTCTGTTTGCACAGACATGCTCTTTGAGTTCTATTGTTAGGCTCCATCACACCCGTACTGTAATTATTTGCTTAATGTCTCACTAGTCCCACCAGAACTATAGGATCTGTGGGAGGAGCTGTCGGGCTGACATATCTTGTCAATCCGGGATACAGTGAGTGGCTTGGCATGTCTGTGGTGACAAAATGAAAGGGCTGGTGCATTGTGCTGAGTCAGCACCACCACGCAGCTCTTGTCCTCTTCAGAAATGATGGGTGTGAGCAAGAGTCTTATCTAGCTGTAGATACAGCAGGACTAACTCGTACTTGAAAGCACATTTGAAATGCTTCAGATCTTTCTGGTTTATTTGGGAGGATACTTTAGAGCAGTTAATCCATGTTTCAATTTTTCTGATAAGAAGTAACCTCATCCCCCAGTCTTGGTGTGCTAGAGTCATGTGCTCTGATACAAACGTGTCAAAGCTACGAGGGGGCAGCCCTCTGATCCAGAGTGACGCGTTTTTGGTGTATGCTAAAATGTTTCAAGTCTAAGCCAGTCTCTGTCCACACAGTTAAGGGTCAGTCTGGTGTGGAGCTAGTTATTCTTCCACCATAGGGAAGAAGCTGAGGTGAGGTGATGGGACCATAGAGACCACAATGGGAGTGAAAAGCTGGCTTAGGGACAAGAGGATATTGCTCATAAAAAAAAAATGCAGCAGATAATTTGA
Source organism: Mus caroli (assembly GCF_978045245.1). Lineage (NCBI taxonomy): Eukaryota > Metazoa > Chordata > Mammalia > Rodentia > Muridae > Mus > Mus caroli. The sequence goes on from NW_028227267.1 coordinate 115,941,541, forward strand.
AGTCTGGATAACCTTCCTGAAGTGTTGAAATCAGTTTCTTAGCATTACCGAGAGTTCCAGGCAGAGGTGAGGGAGACGTGCCTTGGAAACCGATTGCTGTGAGCTTTATTGTCCCTTCTCTCCAGGCTGCCTTTGAATGGAACCAGTCACTGTTTGCCATGGAACAGGCAGGGATGGGTGTGGACTGAAGTCACCCTGCTGAGGGAGACTCAGACACAGGTCTCTCAGCAGAATAAAGAAAAAGTCTGGGGGCTGGTGAGATGGCTCAGTGGGTAAGAGCACCCGACTGCTCTTCCGAAGGTCCGGAGTTCAAATCCCAGCAACCACATGGTGGCTCACAACCATCCGTAACAAGATCTGACTCCCTCCCTCTTCTGGAGTGTCTGAAGACAGCTACAGTGTACTTACATATAATAAATAAATAAATCTTAAAAAAAAAAAAAAAAAAAAAAACTTATAAAAAAAAAAAAAAAAAAAAAAAAAAAAAAAAGAAAAAGTCTGAGAGAGGAAGAACCAATCACAAAAGCCATCACATCGGAGTTAAAAATAAAGAGGGGATGACGTGGGGTCTCTAGATTCAACTCCAAAGAGATACTACTTCGAAGTATTTGTCAAGATTTACAATGGAAATTAGGTAGAAATAATTCACTCAAAAGTGATCCTGCTTATGTAAAAAGTAAAATATATTTAAAAAGTGGAACGAGCGTCTGGGCGTGCGGCTCGGTCCATCAAGTACTGGTTTAGCAGGCAGGAGGCCCTGGTTTTATCCAGTACACCACATAAACCAAGGTGGCCTGCCTGTAATCCTGGCACTCCAGAGGCAGAGGCTGAAGATCAGAAGTTCAAGGTCACCTTCTCTACACAACAATATGAAGTTCTCCTGAGATCTATTAGTTCCCTGTCCTTCCCTGACTCAAAATTTAGAAACTGGAGTCAAAAAGCTAGTTGTTATTACAAACAAAGATCGTCATTCCAAGTCCCTTCAGTAAGTTTCGAGATGGACTGAACTCATGACAACACAGGCAGGCCACTGGCAACATTCCCTTCTGAGAGGTCTTGGTGCTGAGCCGTGCAGTTCCTGACTTCTATCATGTTTGCTCCTCACTGACCATTCCTAAAAAGTGGAGACCCTCTTAGCGGTGGTGGAAGACGCCTTTTAATCCCAACAGAGGCAGGCAGATCTCTGTGATTCGAGGCCAGCCTGTGATGTGGGCTCTTCTGTGTATTGTACAGATGCCTCGCCTGTCAGCTAAAATGCCTATGGCCTTATGGCTTAGGCAGAAAATAGAGGTGGGACATCCGGGAGGAGAAAGAATTCTGGGAGAGGAGGAGGCTGGGAAAGGGATGAGGAGACAGACTCAGGGTACCTGAGTTCAGGATAACCAAGCCATGTGCCAGAATGTAGGATAAAGTAAGTGGTTATCTTTAGATATGATCTGGTCAGAGTAGAGTCTAGCCATATGGCCAAGGTATTTGACAATATAGTATGAGTCTAAGCTTTATTTCTGGGAGCATGGAGCTAGGAGGTAGAACCTGGACTTGACTACAACACTGGACACTCAAAGGAGTAGCCATGGCTCCTACTACTGGGACGCTCCTCCAGGAAAGCTCGTAACTCAAAGAGAACCTGAGACTTTTTGAAAGCGTGTATCCACGGCAGCATAGTTGGAGAGGTGACCTCTAGAGCAAGCAGAGAAAGGTAGTGGGATGAGGTTTCAGGTCCTATGGGAATGGCCTCCACAGAGAGTATTGTCCTCTGCGTGCTGGCTCAGGATGCGTCTGGAAGGATCTGAAGCCAGGTCATTTTAGGACTTTAAGGGTTTACAGGAGTCAAATGGCATGCTATGTGTCATAGCTCTGCATCTTTTATGTGTACAATCTCATTAAGACAACATAAAAAAGGTGGCTTACCTTAGAGATCTGGGCCAATGAAATTTTATATGTATAGCATGGTAGTTTGTCAGTTTCCTTTCTAAGACATTTCCCTGTTGTTGATCTGGGTAGCTCTCTTTTCCAGTGATGTGTACTCCACTCTTGGTGCATATGTGCAGCCTGGAAGTGCCTTTTCTCTCTTTACATCAACTTTCAGTTTCTGTCATTGCCACATGGGGACCCTTGAAAAAGTCTGTAGGCTTCCAGAAGCAGCTGTAGTGCTAATGCCCACCTGTTCTGTCACAGCTGTTCCTTGCCCCCAGCTGTCACCTGGTTTCCCAAGGAAGGAAGTACAAGAGAAGGTCACAGGGCAGAGATGCATAACTCCATCCTAGGTGAGGGGAAAAAAGTCCCTGAAGCTTTTAAGCACCACTGCCTGCCTGCTACTGGCTCTGGGCTACAGAAATGCCCACTGCTGCACAGACAGCTACAGAAAACCCATGCTGGGTTTAGGGGAGCAGAGATCCCTCCTACACAGCCAAGTGGGAAGGATCAATGGGCCAAGAACCCTAGAGAGCTCCCGTCAGCTGCTCTCAGCAGCTGTGTCGCCTCCACACCAGAGGCAGAGCCAGGTTCTCAGTACATGCCCAACCCATGTCAGGAGCAATATAGAAGGTGGCAACCTGGAGCCCTGACTTCTCATTACCTTGAACTCTCCAAAGATTATTTCTGCATGGATCTGTGTGACCAATACACACTCTGGGCTCATTTTATACTGAAACACCAGTCCCTCTACCACCCAGTTTTGCAGTGTGTGTGTGTGTGTGTGTGTGTGTGTATGTGTGTGTGGCATCCTAACTCCACAGAAAGAGGATGCCCTAGGGTTTTGCTATTCTCTATTCTTATTCCTTGTTTATTTGGTGTGTGTGTGTGTGTGAACATGTGTGTTCATGTATGTATACACGTTGTGTGTGGCTGCTCCTTACCTGAAGGGATTTCTTCTGTCTACAAGTGACTTCATCTTTGTGACTTTAGATGCTGGGCTTCTTATCTGGAGAAGGGCTGTCTGGGTCATGTCTACATTTACTTCGTGTCCTGCCACCTAGAAGCTTCGTCGCTGGTTACGTCTAGATGAGCGTCCCCACTAGACTGCAGAGACGCTGCTCTCATCTGTCCCTAAGCCTCTCTGCATAGACTCCTTGCACCTTCACGTACTCACACTCAGCAGGCACTTGATAGTTATTGAACTAACTGGAACACACATGGAGGCAGGCTTCCTTTTCCTTACTACAGTATGTCTAAATAATTTGGCCAGTGGAACACAAGAAAGGAATGGAGAGTTTGGAAAAGTAAAGGCAGAAAGAAGGCAGAGGATACATGCTGATGGGTCAGGAGGCCCAGGCTTAGACCTTACCTGGCCTCATCACCCTGGCTTCTGGTCAGGAAGTTGGAGAGGCTAGAAAGTTTCAGTAAGCGTGGGAAGCATCCTAGTGCCTGGAACGTGTTACTGCGTCCTTTGTAAGCTTAGACTGGGAAAGGGCGGGTGGGAACCTTAGCTAGCAGGTGGGCTGGCTGTGACGCTCCTGTCCTTCTCTCACAGGTATGAATTAGGGGCTGCTCTCTTCATTGGATGGGCAGGAGCTTCTCTCTGCATCATTGGGGGAGTCATATTTTGCTTTTCAATATCCGACAACAACAAGACACCCAGGTAGGAATGAGAAACAAAACTGCCCTGTTAAAAACCCGCACTATTCTCAATCGTTACATATGGGACAATTCGTGGGACGCTTAGAATTAAAAGTAACAATTGAAGAAGGGTAGGGATACAGTTGCTATTGTTTAAAGATTCCCATGGCTGTGTTCTAACAGCTGGCTCTGTGACTGGGAGGTCCAAGCCCAAGTGGAAAAGTGTGGTCTTCAAGTTGGCCTCACTGAAATCTCACAGAGGCAGGAATTGTTTAAGCCTCCACAATGCCTTCTGAGTGTCAGGAAAGAGATGATCTTTAAAAAAGAGTTCTGAGAAAGAATATTAGAACACATGAGAACATCCTGCGTCCCTTCATCGTGCAGGCAGAAGAGGGACGAGAGCTGACCAGAGGAAGAGTTAACTCTGGGCTGCTGTCAGCAATGGTTCTATCCATTTCTCCTTTGCTCTGCATGTAGAACAGAACCAACCCCAGTGTGCTTTACCTTTCAGAATGGGCTACACATACAACGGACCCACGTCTGTCATGTCTTCTCGGACCAAGTATCAAGGCGGAGAAGGAGATTTTAAAACCACAGGCCCTTCAAAACAGTTTGATAAAAATGCCTATGTCTAAAGAGCGCTGGCAAGCTGCCTCCTGAGTTTTGTTGTGCAAGAGAACTGTTCTCACAATAGTCCTTCCAAGGCTCTCCTGTAATTACTGCTTAAGCTGTTTTTTTAAAAATAGAAATTCGAAGACTGTTGATTGGATGTAAATGTTCTTATAGTTATACACTAATCATTTTCTGTTGTGCCTTTCTGTAAGGAAAATAAACAGGTTATTTACAGGATTTGTATATTTTATACACATAGAAGACATGGCTACCCTTAGTTCATAAGACTCAGGGAATGACAGCCACTTGGATCCTTAATGTACTGAGAACTTCCCTCATTCCACCCATAGATCAAACACAAGTGTGCAGACGATGGATGGTGTTGTGTGAAGGGGACAGCGATGATCTCAGACCCCTCATCCAGTATCCAAGTCAAACAATCCCACAATCAATCTGCCATGTCGTTGATTTCTAGTTTCTTGGTTCTGTCCGTCAGGGCTGTCATTTGTCATGATGGCTAAAGAAAGGGCTGGTGAGGCCAAGGTGCCTTTGCCCTGTATGTGGACCATAAACCACACGGGCTTGTCTGAGCGAGAGCATGTGACCACTAGCTGAGCTGGCCACTGGTGGCGGCTGAATCTAAAACCAGCTAAGGAAGCTCTGGGGCCTGTGTGGGCCTGCCTGTCTCATTTCCTGTGTCCCACGGGTCTGCACCCAATACTCATTAGGTCACTGAGACACTGGCCATTTTTCAAGGCATGGAATTTGATCAGGTGGTTTGGGAACAAAGATGCAGGTGAATTCCTGAGGCCAGCCCTGCATGTCACTTACCCACAAAGGCAGTAATTGTTCCCACTAGCACACAGCTTATAGGTCATAGCACATTCACCCTTACACACCCCCTCAACCGTTGGTGCTTACATTTTCCTGCGTGTGCAGTGAAGAAACGTAGAGTAGGGAGCGGAATGAGCCCTGTAGTGTCAGAAGCAGGGCGTGAGCTGGTCTAGGGTAAAATACATGGTTTCAAGTTGTAAGAACTGGTACTTCTGTCATATGCTATAAATCACCCAGAACGAGTCACATGGCTGACTACATGACTTTCCCAGAGGGTAAAAGACTGAAAAGGAAATAGAGCACACTGTTTGCAGGGATTCAACGAAAAGGAAAGGAAACTTTTTTTAAAAAAAGTAAAAAAAAAAAATTAAAACATTTTCCAATGTCATATATTTTGCTTCCATAAAGACAGGTTAGGAACCGCAGACCAGCGTGGGAACAGTGCTGTGTAGGCACACATTTAAAATGATTTTTTTTAAATTTCAGATGGGCTGGTGAAGACAGCAGCTAGACTGAGAATGTAGAGAGAGTGGGGCATGAAGGCATGGGTGGTCAGGGAGGGGCCGCCTAAGCTCTGTCAAGGAAAAGGAATAAAACTGAATGAGGACAAGAGGGGAAAAACCCTAAACACAGATAAGTTAAAGGACTGGGCTTTGTGACCTACAAACACCAATTGGATTTAAATGTTGGGTTTGACCAGGTCCTTACCTGTCCTGGGGTCTGGGGGTGAGGGTGGGGGTGGGGAACTGTGGCAGACACAGAGTCTGGAACACTACTCTTGATTTCTACCCAAACCCATAATGACAATAAAAACCTGTTGACGTGAGAGATGGGAAGGCTGTTGGTCTCTGTCCACAACTCATAGCCTGATTCTCGCTTCCTGAAGCTTTTAGAAGCTTACACATAAAGACTATACTTTCAGGGATCATTTCTATAGTTCGTTACTAGAGAAGTTTCTCTGAGGCCATCACTGGAAAGAGAGGCCCATTGGACTTGCAAACTTTATATGCCCCAGTACAGGGGAATGCCAGGGCCAAAAAGGGGGAGTAGGTGGGTAGGGGAGTAGGGGGGTGGGTATGGGAAACTTTTGGGATAGCATTGGAAATGTAAATGAGGAAAATACCTAATAAAAAATGAAAAAAAAAACCAAAAAAACAATATGAAAAAAAAAAAAAAAAGAAGCTTACACATAAAGTGAGCCTATTTGCACACAACAGCTCCCCGCAGGGAGGTGGGAGAATCTTTTTTCATGGTTTGGAATGGGCACACATACGTTTCTAGATGGTAGCCACAATCGTCACAGAGATATATTTCGAGGTCAGGGTGTGTTAGATGCCAGGGCTTTGCACAAGCCCTCTTATAAATCTAGCCAAGAAGTCTTCTTAATAACCAGCCACAGTCACGGTGTGTGATGGAGGACTTTACTGGCACAGTGGATGAATGACAGGAGACCCCAAATCAACAAGCCATTAATATGTTTCTCTTTTTTTTTTTTTTTTGAGATAGTCCTAATAGTTCTACAAAGTATAAAAAAATATTTTTTTAAAAAAGGAAAAAAATTTAAAAAGAAAAAAAGCAAACAATTTCTATATAAACTTTCTGATCATTGCCAAGATCATTATTCAAGAATATAAATTAGTTCTGAGGTATTTTATACTATGGGCTGGGGACTGAACACAGGAAAATGACATGTGGGTGACTTAATAACGGCTCATCTTTTTCTAGTGACCATCTCACAGGAATCAATTGGCAGTTACAACAGTTGCACAGTATTCATAAAACATCCAAGATGAAGGTTACACTGCAGAAAAGAACTCGTTAGTAACGGCATGCTGACAGGGCCTCAGAGCTCAGTGGGATCAAAGGGACTTTTAAGGAAATGTATTTACCATGGGCCTAGCTAACTGTTACCATTCATGGGATCATTGAGTTCGCTAATTCAGTTTGAAGAGACGACAGGATTGTTTTAACATAAGAACTACCAATGGGACAGTACATATATATTTTAAAGAGCTATAGTAATTCAAACTGAAGCCTGCTATCAGTCCAAAAAAAAAAAAGACTTAAAAGTTAGTTGAAAAAAAATACATTTAACACTAGAGAGTTCTGTACTGAAGAAAAGAGTTTTTATGACTTAAAGGATACGTTGTTTTTACACAGTGGACAGCTGACCGTTTGTTCTCGATACTGTGTTACATGTCATAAGAGACACCCTTGTTCTGAACCGGCTTCCTTGCTATGGTTGGAAACACTAAAGAGCACTAGAGTCCTATAGGTTGTTGACTGCTCTGATGCTGGCGGCTTCGGCACAGTCTTCCAATGTGCGAGGCTGTGCTTAGACATCCAGGACATCACTCCAGTCAGTCACAGTGACTAAGCTGCTCTTGAGTGTGCTCGGTTCGTTTTCATGAAGTCCTGGGTAGGGAAGAGGAGGAAGAGGGGGGATCTGAAGTTAAATTAGGACATTTTTAATCCCCACTTCAGCCGTTTCTCACCTAGGGTCTGAATCTTGTTCAAGCTTTGTCCCCCAAGTCCCTACAGGCTTTGGGGGAAGGCTGATAGAAAACACACCCACGAGTCGGCCACATTTCTACATCTCCTCACAGGACGTGACCTGTGACCACTCGTCCTGAAGCACACAAGCTCCTGGGTGGCAGGGCCTGTGTCCTGTGCTCTGTTCCTCTCCCCCTGGAGTTCAGCACAGAGCCTGGATGTTGAGGGTTCTCAGCACATCTGTATTGTGTTATTAACTGTGGGCAAATAAAGACTGTGCAGGAAAGGAACATAAAACCCTACACATCAAGGTCAACCTCTAGTTTAATATCTAGAGGTAAATGTTATACATAGGTTTTGCTGGGGTAGAAGAACTTAATTTGAAGTTAATTAAAAAAGAGCCATGGGAATAGCATGCTGTGGGGAACTCCATTCTAGTTTGAATCTAGAATGTTCTCTGAGGAATGCAGGGTCCTGTCATTGAGGCAGCCTCTTGGTTCTGTTCCTTACAAGGCACTGTAGCCCAAACATCATCTTGTTTTTTAACTGCAATGGATCCTTGGCAGAGATAACTTCATAATGGCAGTGGTTTGCAGCCATGTTATCAGGTGACAGTGTGAGAATAACTGCAGAGCTGACGCTCTGGAGGGGAGAGTGGGGACAAAGTGGGACCCAGAGAGCCTGCTGAAGACAGGAGACATGACTATGGAATCTATAGACACTGGCAGAAAATTACAAGTAAGGGCACAGAATTCATCCAGTGAACACAAGATCTGCGAGGGACGGTGGTAATGAACTCTCTCCGTCTTAGTAGGACATCAGGACCTAATACCCCAAGCTGTCAAATCAAGAGCCAGGCTTGAGCCTATTACTGAGAGAGATGGGAATGGCTCACCAGATGCTAAAGATGATGGGGAATACCATGGAGGAGACTTTCTCTCCGTCTTCGCATTTACCACGTACTAAGGTCACTCTGATTATCTGTCTGCCTGTCTGTCTGTCTGTCTGTCTGTCTATCAAGCTGGCTATGGTGGTGTAGCACAAGTGGAGATATTCTAAACAGCTGCTTGTGTTATTCAATCTGACAATCACTGTTGAAACAATGGACTTCAAAGAACTGTTAATTTCCCCAGGAATCTCACGGTGCCCCAGGAAGAGATGTTATTTAGGTCTTACAACCTGCCAGCCCATGTTGCCTGATGAGATCCCAGACAATAATGGATGAGTGGTAGGTAGGACCACACCGTACTCAATTCCTCAGCTGTGTGTTCTTGGCCCTCTATTTAAACTTTGACGTGTGTGTGTGTGTGTGTGTGTGTGTGTGTGCATGTGTATGTGTGTATGTGTGTGCATGTATGTGTGTGTATGTGTGTATGTGTGTGCATGTATGTGTGTGTATGTGTGTATGTGTGTGTATGTGTATATGTGTGTATATGTATGTGTGTATGTGTGTGTGCGTGTGTATATGTGTGTGTATGTGTATGTATGTGTGTGTGTGAGAGAGTGTGTGTGTGTATGTGTGTGTATATGTGTGTGTGTGTGTGTAGGGGGTGGGGTGTCACTGCATCACTTTGTCCCTCTTCCCAATTTAGTCACATGGAATAAATCTACTTTTTCTGCTCCCACTTTGGATTTGGCTCCTTTCTTTGGCTTACTGACGATGGGTGGCTGGATCTCACTTGGGGCACAGGTTGTGACCACCCCAAACTTGACTAAGGTGGAACACCTGTAATCTTGGTATTCGAGATGTTGATGAGTATGTGTGTGTGTAGTGTGGGGAGGTGCTGCAAGCTCAAGGCCAGCTCTGGACTATATAGTGACATAGTTGAGATCTTGTCTCAAAACATCATCCAAGCAAAATAAACAAAGTATGTATATGTGTATACAGACATGCACGCATGCACAGACACACACATGTATGTTATGATTTTTGAATTTACAAACTAAGCCTATTGAGAGTCATAGGACTGTCTGAGAGTTATATCCAGGCTCTGATGGACAGGAAGTATTTCAACTTACGATTTCACTTCTGATCCACCCCACTGGCTACAGTGGTGGAAGAAAACCAGGAAGGATACTTAATAGGAAACAGAGGAGACCTGGAAGATTCTAAGAAGGATATTCTCACCCACGAGGAAGCCCAAAATTCTAATCTCTGGGGGGTATCTGTGTGAAGAGACTATGTGTAGACATTGTAAGGAAAAAAAAATAACATCAGGGCGTTCAGTGAGATGGTAGAGCACAGTTAGAATGAGCTGTGCACCTATGAATAAAGGTACCAGTATAAGATGTACCCAATAACATAGGGAACAGCATCCTTTCTGAGTTGTAATGGTGTGTCATTGGGCTCTGTTCTGTCTTTGTGCTCCACTCTGACCGGGTCAGTGCTGTGACTGTGATCTGATCATGCTTCCATCTGATAGGATAAAAGGGTAACGAGAGCAGACACTTACAGAGCTGAAACACTTCGGGCCGGAGAGTTAGAGGTACAGTGTCTGCCAGTCAATCGCGAGGACTTGGATTGGATTCACGGAGCTCACGTTTTCACCATGAGTTAGAGCACACTGCTTCCCCAGCACTGGGAGAGCAGGGATGAGAAGCCTACTTGGTGAGTACCAGGCCGACGAGAGACCATGTCTCTAAACACAAGGTGCATGGCTTCTCGGGAGCAATACCAAGCCTGACTGCGACCGCCGTGTGTGTGTGTGTGTGTGTGTGTGTGTGTGTGTGTGTGTGCAGAAATGGGCATCTACAGGGAAACACACACACACCCATCGACGTGTGAGGGCGAAACCCACCAACCTTCTTCCTTGAATTCCCGAGGGTTCACTGGGCCCCAGGCCCTCTGCACCTGGGTGCAGCTGAGATCCCGCTTTGCAGGAGGGGGCTCCCTCTGCTCTATTTTACTCCCCAGAGACTTCTCTTCCTCTAAGGACGATATGTCCCAGTCCTCGTCGTCAGCATCTGTGCACTGAAAGAGACAGAGAAGAAGGTGAGCTTCCTAAAGGAACAGTGCCCCTCATGGTTTAGGCTGAGCAGCTGATGATGCCAGAGGATGAGTTGGGAAGGACACATGGTGCCCAAACGGAGGCAGCTTCTCTGAGCCATGATGAGGATTTGAAAACACATCCTGAAAGCTACAAAAATCACTTTTTAAAAATGCTGTTGATTTTTCTTTAAAGAAAAAAAATCAATTCTGAATTTAGAAAGTCCTAGACCACAAGGATTGTAGGGGGAGGTAACTCTGAAAGTCAGGGTGAGATAGGTCACCAAGGAGCCCTGCAGAGAGTGACTCCCCTGCCTCCGACTAGAAGAACCATGAAACACATTTCTACCAACCCCTTTCCAAAGAGTGACCTGCTGTCTTGACCGATGCAGCATTTTGTCGTTTTCTTGGTTCCTGTTAGCACACAAACAAAGCAGTAACTAAAGAAGGAAGCACAGCAAGGCGCTCGGTGTCCCGGGAATGAACAGAAGAGGGTGGGGTCATCAACAGAATTAAGGAGAATGACTCTCATTGGAGGACACAGTCTACACAGGAGCTGACCAGGGCAGCAACAGCCGAGCTCCACTGGGGTTAGAAATGTCCCAGAACCTTCCATCCCTCTTCTCCAAGGACTCTGCCTCCCAGGTGCCGACAACCCTTAAAAGCCCCTATCTTCTTTCAGGTGTCAGAAGAATCCTTGAGCAACACGTGGAGGCTCCAGATTGTAGTTCCAAAACATCTAACATCTGCAGGCGTCAAACTACACACGTGACGGAGCTGTGGACCCACGTGCAGTGTGAGACACAGATAGCATGTTGTAGGCCACACAGCCCTCCCTGACATTCATGGGCCACACGTGTTTCAAATTAGATAGGGTTGGGGGATGGGAATATTTGCAGACATTTTATGGGCTATGAGCATCCTTAATCTGAAAATTCCAAATCCAATATTATCCAAACTCAGAAACTTTCTTTGTGGTTGCTTTGGGTTTTTTGTTTCTTTGTTTGTTTTCAAGACAGGGTTTCTCTGTGCAGCCCTGGCTGTACTGGAACTCTTCCTGTAGACCAGGCTGGCCTAGAACTCAGAGAGATCTGCCTGCCTCTGCCTCCCGAGTGCTGCATGGGCCGCCCCACCACCCCTGGCAACTTTCTTGTGTGTGCTTCAGATTGAACCTCTTGCTCCTGCAGGCTCAGCTACATCCAAGATCTCAAAATCTGGGAACTTTTAGTGGACGCCAGGGTTTACAAAGTTTAGCACTTTGGGGCTGAAATTTCAGATCTCACATTGTTCAGTCCACATCTGCTGTCAGACAGCGGACTCCACAATTGTCCACCTACAGAACCGAACTGTGAAAAAAAGGCAATCCTGAAACAAAAGACGGCGAGCATCTCCCTTTACCGCATTGGCTTTTACTTTGCTACAGAATGCATTCACTAACTAGTCCCTCCAAGGACGGATCCATTCCTTAGCCAGCAGTCTCACCTTTAACTCTTGCAACGGTTCCTTTTTGATAACTGTGTCAGCAGGGTTCATTCCCGGGACTGCTTTATTCCCACTTCCTTGGGGTAAAGCCATGGTCTCCACATTGTCAGTCTGTATCTTAATGGAGGTTCCTAGAGGAGCAACAGATACTGTCAAGAAAGGCGTTGAACACTTGTATCTATCCCCAGCCCCAAAGCTCTAAAGGAGTCTCAGCTTTACCCATAACTATTTATTATTCAAATGGACTAACTGATATATTTTGGGTTTGGGGAAAATATGGTTGGAGAGAAAAGGTTCAGGGACTAAAAGAGCTTGCAGTTCCTGCAGATAACCTGGGGCAGTTCCTGCAGATAACCTGGGGCAGTTTCTGCAGATAACCTGGGGCAGTTCCTGCAGATAACTGCCTGGGGCAGTTCCTGCAGATAACCAGGGGCAGTTCCTGCAGATAACTAGGGGCAGTTCCTGCAGATAACCTGGGGCAGTTCCTGCAGATAACCTGTGGCAGTTCCTGCAGATAACCAGGGGCAGTTCCTGCAGATAACCAGGGGCAGTTCCTGCAGATAACCTGGGGCAGTTCCTGCAGATAACCTGGGGCAGTTCCTGCAGATAACCTGGGGCAGTTCCTGCAGATAACTGCCTGGGGCAGTTCCTGCAGATAATCTGGGACAGTTCCTGCAGATAACCTGGGGCAGTTCCTGCAGATAACCTGGGGCAGTTCCTGCAGATAACCTGTGGCAGTTCCTGCAGATAACCAGGGGCAGTTCCTGCAGATAACCAGGGGCAGTTCCTGCAGATAACCTGGGGCAGTTCCTGCAGATAACCTGGGGCAGTTCCTGCAGATAACCTGGGGCAGTTCCTGCAGATAACCAGGGGCAGTTCCTGCAGATAACCAGGGGCAGTTCCTGCAGATAACCTGGGGCAGTTCCTGCAGATAACTGCCTGGGGCAGTTCCTGCAGATAACCTGGGGCAGTTCCTGCAGATAACTGCCTGGGGCAGTTCCTGCAGATAACCTGGGGCAGTTCCTGCAGATAACTGCCTGGGGCAGTTCCTGCAGATAACCTGGGGCAGTTCCTGCAGATAACCTGGGGCAGTTCCTGCAGATAACCTGGGGCAGTTCCTGCAGATAACCTGGGGCAGTTCCTGCAGATAACCTGTGGCAGTTCCTGCAGATAACCAGGGGCAGTTCCTGCAGATAACCAGGGGCAGTTCCTGCAGATAACCTGGGGCAGTTCCTGCAGATAACCAGGGGCAGTTCCTGCAGATTACCAGGGGCAGTTCCTGCAGATTACCAGGGACAGTTCCTGCAGATTACCAGGGGCAGTTCCTGCAGATAACCTGGGGCAGTTCCTGCAGATAACTGCCTGGGGCAGTTCCTGCAGATAACCTGTGGCAGTTCCTGCAGATAACCTGTGGCAGTTCCTGCAGATAACCTGGGGCAGTTCCTGCAGATAACCTGGGGCAGTTCCTGCAGATAACCTGGGGCAGTTCCTGCAGATAACCTGGGGCAGTTCCTGCAGATAACCAGGGGCAGTTCCTGCAGATAACCTGTGGCAGTTCCTGCAGATAACCAGGGGCAGTTCCTGCAGATAACCTGGGGCAGTTCCTGCAGATAACCTGGGGCAGTTCCTGCAGACAACCTGGGGCAGTTCCTGCAGATAACCTGGTATAGTTCCCAGCACCCACAGCACAGAGCACACAACCACCTGTGACTCCTGTCCCAGGGCATCTGATGCCCTCTTCTGACCTCTGCAAGCATCTGAATGCACATGGTGCATAAACACACACACACATAAAATTAAAGGGTAAATATATAATTCCCTTAAAAGAAGAAATCACAATTGCCCAGGCATGAAGCTATATAGTTTCCACTCAGAAATCACAGATGGGTGATCTCATTCAACTATGTGACAGAAACTGTTACTCAATGGGTATTTTCCAATGTACTACTTTCCAATGTCGGGTGTTATTTTTAAATGTATCCATTATATTCTCCAAAGTTATATAATTACACAGTATATAAAAGTTATGTGTAATATAATTAAACCTGTTGTGTTTAAATATCTGTAATTTTAAAAGCATATTTTTAAAAATCTATTTTAAAAGACTATCCATTGGCTCTACTTCCTTGGCAACCTATCAGAAATCGCACACTGGAAGCTTGTCTTTCTTTCAAATTACCCTGTCAAACTCGGTGCATTAGGGCAGCCATTTTCGGCCATCCCAGATTAATGGATTGAAGTTTGTTCTCTCAAAACATACGCTGAGGCTCTCACCCCCCACTAGCTCAGAATGTGATCTTAGTTGGAAGTACAGAGGTAATTAAGTTAAACTGAAGTCGTTGACAGTGGTCCCACAGGGCTGGGGGAGATGGCTTAATCAGTAAAGTCCTTGCATACATTCATGAAGACCTGAGTTCAATCCCTGTCACCCACATAAAAGCCAGGTGTGTGGGGATGTGCCTGGAATCCCAGGGCCGGGGGAAGTGGACACAAGGGCATCCTTGGAGCTCAACAGCCAGCCAAATCAGCGAGCTCTGGGCTCAGTAAGAGACTGTGCCTCAAAAAACAAGATACCCAACATTGACCTTGGCCCTTGGTACATGTGTGCCCATGTGTATGTGAGCAAATACACACTTGCACACACATATACACATGCATGCACCAAACACACATACGGGCTCACAGAATTAAAAAAGGGGTGGTCCGTGATCTATGTCACCAGTTGTTGCAAAACCTGGAAACCAGCGCAGACATGGACTCAGCTGGAAGAAGATAGGAAGATAGACAGAGACGAGAGCCACCGCAAGGCAAAGGGTTCTGTTCCAAGGACCCTGAGTATGGTTTATGCAGTCTGTAGAATATGGGCACAATACCTTTCTGCTCTTTAACTCGCTCGGCTTATGGTATTTTGTTACAGCAGCTATCGGAAACCCATACACTCAGACCTCCCTAACTGGTTCTTCCCCTTCCACTTGAAGGTGGGTGGGTCTCCGCTGTGCCTTTGGGACAATCCCAGCTCAGATGCCCAGGGCCTAGTGCCCCTGGGAGAGGAGACCACTGCGCTACATACACTTCAGAAGGGTTTCCGGGGGTCAGGGTTCACCTGTCAGCTTCGGAGAGAAGTCCGAGTCGTCCATTTCACTTCCCTCCGTCCAGTCCGTGTCACTTTTGACAGCGCTCTTTCCAAAGTGACTCATGCTGCTTTTAGGTGGCTGCGCAGAGGCGGCGGTGAGTGAGTCTGGGGAGAGGTAAGCATGGAGAGGGTCCTCTTCATCTGGCTCCTCTTCCGAGCTGAAGGGAGGCGTCCTGTGTGAGTCGGAGTCAAACCAGGAGTAAGAGCGCTGTTCCCTCAGTCAGAACTCACAGCCAGTGTCTGTTTTTTCTTCCTTTTAAAAATCTGGTTCTTTTAGTGACCACACAGCTGGCTGTATTGGGGGATTGTTTTGGTTTTGTTTTTTTTTGCATCCTCTCCTTCAGCTCGCACTCCTGGACCCCTCCCCCCCTACACCAGAACCCCTCCCCCCTTTCATGTAGCACACATCCTGTCCCCTACTTCTTATCTCTCTCTCTTTCCCCTCCACAACATTCCTTAACACCGCTTTTCCCCATCTGTGGCCTCTTCTCTAGTTTTATGACTGATACATCACCCCCCTACACACACACATATATCTGCATACATAAATATTAAAACCCAGGATCTGCCCACGAGAGACAGCGCTCAGGATTTGTCTGCCTGCATATGGAATACTTTGCCTAAGAGTAATTTCCAGTTCTAACAGTTTTCCTGAACAAAACTCCGTTGTGTCTCTGTGCCACACTTTCCTTGTCACTTATCTCTTGGTGAATGGACATTTTTATAGCTATGTTACACAGTGAAGAAAGAAACGCGTGTATTTGAATACACTTTGTGTGGTGGGACTTAAAGAGTCCTCTGGGCGTTTGCCCAGAAATGGAACAGCTGGGTCATATGGCAATTCTAATTTTAGTTTTTCGAGAATCTTCTATATTACAGACCAACTCAGATAGTCCCCAGAAACTATGATAAAGGGAACACCATGTACCCACAGACAATGAGGCAGTGAAGTCAAAGCCACGTGCAAGACGGAGGGGGTTAGCCAGATCTGCCAATCACGAAGCAGAGCTGTTAAATGGACTGAGGTTCCCCTAAACCCAGATGTGTACCCCAATCTCAACCCTGAAACGCAAGCGTGCACAGCCTGGATATTCTTAGCTCTTAAATGCCAAAGGAAAACACTTCTTAGTGAAAAAGATTTCTACACCTACACTGTTTTATATTTTTAAATGTCATTACTTCTGACTTGGGGACTACCACCCACCTGTATCTGAAAGCGAAATATAAGTTTAGAGTGTCCATTTGAAGGACATTTGTAGAATGTCTAAATTCTGTACACCACATCTGCCTGTGCATGTTGGTTAGGCCACACACGTCCCACGAAACCAAGCTCTCTCCATAAGGTTATGTTCAAAAAAGGTAAACCATTGTTTATCACTACCTTTGTGGTACCCAGAAAAGAGGGGTTTGATGGTGTTGCTATCCCTGGACTCAGGCAACGATGGCATTGAACCACGAGTGTTACTCAGAACATCCTGGCAAGTTACCGGATGCCTGCGAGTATCAGCTCCCTCTGATTTGTTCTCATTTAATCTGTAAAGTGACCCTAAGCCAGGGATGGCATCCAACACCTTTTACTCTGGTACACAGGAGGCAGAGGCAGGAGCATCTCTGTGGCTTTAAGGCCAGCATAGTTAAAGAGAGTTCTAGGTCAGCCAGAGCCACATAGTAAGACCATGTCTAAAAAACAAACCAACGCTGCCTTCTCCTCAAATTTGTAAAAAAGAAAGCATTGTCACACATCACAGAATTGTTTCTTAAACTGGGCTCAAAACAGGCACCAGGGAGATATCAGCTGATGAATGAACAGAGATTCTTAGCATCGAAGAGACCTCAACAGGAGTCAGCATAGATCCTCATCGGCCCTTACAGGAGCCAGAATGTCAAATCCAGCTGACACCAAAACGCCATCTACACTACTTAAATGTGCTTATTAAGAAAGTATGCTGGGAGAGGCTGCACCCAAATAACTCGGGGTGCTCCTGTTTGTTAATGGATGCCATCATGTGGAAAAGCTACTGAGTGATGTGGTGACCGAGGGAGTTACAAAGAATAACCATGATGAATGATCACTGTGGCTTTCCTTAACCACAGTGGGCCCCTACTTCACCACGAGAGCAACACGTGAAAACTTTATATCCATCCCACCCAGCCCTGGCACCTCTCCCAGTACTCACTTGGTGGATGGAAACCTTCTGAGAAAATGACTTTCTTTGGTATTTTTCTTAAGTCTAAAATAAAAAATAAATGAATAAGAGGGAGGTAGACAAGTGAGTGATACAGTTACTGCAAATGTCTATGGAAAAACACAGACTATCTTTGGTTATCGATCAACAACTACGAGGGAACGTGACTCATCACTGCAGACTCAAGGCCTGTAGTCACTCACTGACTTACAGTGTGATGACATCCAGGGCCAGGACTCTTGGACCAAATGGAGTCACAGTGTTGCCTCCCCATGATGGCATTGCTATCTGTGGTTGCTTGAATGAAAATGGCCCCCCCCAAAGTGCAAATGCTTGACTGCTTAGTCCCCAGTTGGTAAACAGGGAAGAGCAGGAGGCGTGTCACTGGAGACAGGCTTTGAGGTTTCAATGACCCACCCCTTCTCAGTTAGCTTTCTCGGCCTTCGGCTTGTGGACTGGGATATAAGCAAACTCTCATTGGCTGCTCCAGTGCCATGCCTACCTGCCTTCCTGCTGCCACAGTGCCCTCTGGGATGGCCTCTGACTCTAACTCTCTGGACCCATGAGTCCCAAATCAGACACTTTCTTTATAAGTTACTTTGGTCATAGTGCTTTGTCACAGCAACTGAAAAGTAACAAAGGCACTGCCTTTAAAAGAGGAGACCAGAGCTTGTTCCATATATATATATATATACACACACACACACACACACACGAGATATTAGCTCTGACTATAGAACTTGACCTCTGATACCCTGATTCTGAACTTCCAGCCTCCAAAACAAATTCCAGCTGTTTCGCTGATCCAGTCCATGATGCCTTATTACAGTAACTTCATGTTACAGTAAGACAAACAATACTTTTATTTTCTTATTTTTCTTACAGCTGAAAATACTCACTTTGGGGCAGACACTTTATCAGTAAACACAGTTCTCTGTCTGACCAACGGCCTGCCTTTGTGAGGAGGCTGGGTTGCCTTGGGTACTTCTTCTGGTAGAAAGGTGGTCATGGAAGGGACATGGTGCCTGTCTGGAAGAGAAGCATCCTTCATGAGTCTCCACTGCCTTTACGGTAAAGTGAAAAGCCTGACCAGATAGCCTGGCGCTACCCATGTGTTACAGAAGAGGACAAGGCTCCTCTCGGCTCTGGGGTCCACACCAAGGGCTTCATTATTATTGTTTGTTTGTTTGTTTTCCCTTTCTTTTGAGACAGGTCTCTCATAGCCCAGCCTGGCCTTGAATGTGCTATTCATCCATGAGTGACTTTGAACTTTCGATCTACTTGCCCTCCCCTCCCGAGTCCTAAGTTGACACGTACTCATCCACCCCAAAGTGGGAGTCAGAGCCAGCACTTCCAGTCCAGACAGTAGAGAGCTGCCAGTGCCAGAGTCCGCGGCCATTTAAACTTATAAAGAGGTTGTCAAACTCAGCTCTCGTTTGTGGCTGTGGAGTGCCAGGCTGTAGCGGCGGGCCTACCTGAAGAGAGTGACACTTTCTCCTCCATCTTACAGATCAGCTGGTGCTCGAGGGATTCTCGGATTTGCTGGATGTCAGGCATTTGTTTTGCTAGGTCATGTCTGGCAACTTGCATGGCTTTAAGCGATCTATTCAAGATCTCACACGGAATACCTTGGATATTCTGAAGGAACGAGATGCCGTGTCAATCCCTTGTCATCATCCTTGGGTGTTTTCACTCCTGGGCATGCCTCGGCATTAACTCTGTTCTTTGGGGACCCAGGGTCATTTTAGGTAGGGGAATCCAGCACGGAACAAACTCTCCGGGCTCTATAAGGAGCTTGCAATACAGCTGTGCCTGTTTACGGCTGGCTAAACCACAACAGAATGCTGTGCGGTAAGTAGCAAATGAAGCCACCAAGACTAGAGGACTCCCAATAAGAAAAGCCATCAGAGGCCCTGGACTGCAGAGAAGGGTGAAGGGGAAGGGGGGAGGGGGCTCAGCTGCGCTCTCATGAATGGTGGAGACAAAACCTGGCAACTGGCCATTTCCAGATGCTCAGGCACTGAGGACACCTCGTGAGAAACTGAATGCCATCCGGGAGAGCTCGGCGCTCACCCCGCACGCAGAGGAGCGTCCTGTAGAGTTATGTGTATGTCCTGTACAGTTGAAGTGTATTAGTGTGGTTACAGAGGTGACCCAGGGACGCTGCAGCTGATGGGGATGCAGTCAGAAGGGAAGGTACACTTACTCACATGGTTGGTTCTGCACTAGTTAGTGCCTGACTCAGGAGCGCATCCTCTCCCCAATCTCCCTTCACCTCCCCTCTCTTCTGTGTTCCCCATCACGACCCCACACCGGTGCCCAGGAGGGAAATGTCTGTCATCAGATAAATGTCATGTCCACGTTTCCTCTGTCCTCCACCATTCATCTGATCTGTCTAACACCTTCTGGTCTGTTAAGAGGGTCAAAGACTTCCAATACTTTCTGTGATCATCAGGGTTAATGTCTGTCTTCCTACACCTTGTAGTTAGGAGGGGAGGGCCTGATGCTATACAGCTGTCAAGTCTTTCCTAACTGACACCCGGAATAGCAAACAGTTTCCATCAGAAGTCAACCATGGCTGATCTAGAAGTGGGAGCACTTTTTCTAAAGTTCAACAGGAACAAGAGATGGAAGAACTGGCAATTATTTGAAGTAGTAAGACTAACAAAACACAAGCAAGGCCCATCAAGGCAGGAGAATGTGCGGCTCCTACGAGCAAGTCAGTGTGAATAAAGTGGAGTCAGGTGACTTGCAAGTCAGCAAGTGAATAAAGAGTAAGCAAGTGGGGGAGGAGAGGTAGGCTGGTGAGATGGCTCAGCAGTTAAGAGCACTGACTGCTCTTCTGAAGGTCTTGAGTTCAAATCCCAGCAACCACATGGTGGCTCACAACCATCTGTAATGGAATCTGATGCACTCTTCTGGTGTGTCTGCAGACAGCAACAGTGTACATACATATAATAATAAATAAATCTTTAAAAAAAAAAAGAGTAAGCAGGGGAAATCCACCGAAGGACTAAGAAAGAGGATCCAGACGCACACAAGGGTTTCCACATGATAAAAGCATGATTTCAAATGAATGGGATGAACGGGAAAGCTGGGTCACACAAGCCATAATATCAACTCCTTCGACTGGAAATAAAGTCAAACCTGCAGTTCTTGGAAACAAGCAAAAAATGTCTCCAAGCACTAGGAGAAAAACCACGGGTAAGGCTCTGATCAAAACTAAACCCCAGAAACCCATGCGAACAGCAAAAACAGAACTCTAGTCTCAAGAGCGTCTGCAAAGGAACCGCTGGTGCACAAAACAGACAAGAAGCATCAGCAAAGGAGGAAGACGGAGAATACTGTACAGCGTGCAGGCGCACACTCTGGCTTCCTCCTTACTAGCTAGCTACGTGAACCTAGTAAAGTCACCTGATCTTTCTATACAACAGAAGTAATAATGACATTTACTCCAAGTCTTATCCCCTCCGTTTATAAACACATTTGTATTTGTTAAGGTCTTAGAAGTGCGCCAGGTTCTAGCAGATGCCACCCAGGGTTCTGCTAACCCGAGTCATCTTGGCGTCTCCTCATCTCTAGATCAGACAGAGTTGGGTTCTGATTTAGAGAACGGAGCCTCAGGAGCAAACGTTCGGGGAGTGAAGGACGCACGTACCGCGCCAATCCCAAAGCTTCTTAGTCTATTCCCCAGCTCCCGCTCCAGGTTGGTCCTCAGCTCCTGGGGGGATGGGTTGGTGCTCGACGATTTCCTTAAGGACGTCTTTTTATTTAATTTCTGCTCATTTTCTCGACCTGAAATATGGTTTTATTAGAAAGCAGATTTAAAAAGGATTATACAAACCCATTCCAAGTGGAAAATGAAAACTCACAACTTTAAGTCAGAAAGACTTTAAGGTCCGGGATGTTTTATAATGCCTAGGTAGCTTAGCTTCTGTAACTGTTTTAAATCTGTGTCAGAACTTCAGTGGTTTCAGACTCCTGACTGCTTAGCTGAGTTAGAGTTAACTGGGTTAAGTAGGAGATATAATACAGATTTCTTTACTGTTTTATCAGTGAGAGTATTTCCCAAGATGTCTCTAAGATTAGTTACAATTTATCTTATGATGAAAAAAGAGTCCAATTTATTTAAAATTTCTTTAAGTGTTAAAGAGATAACTTAGTGAATCCTAAGTACTTATCAAAGTTTGTGTTTATTCTCCCCTTTCAGAGTCTTTACCAAACCTCAAACAGGTTAACAAAGCCTTAGAAAGGGAAACGACATATAATTTAAAACAAACAAAAGCTAAACAAAGAAGCAAACAAACAAAAGGCCAGGTAATACTCTACTTGCCATGTCCAATCTGCCTGTATCTCCTCTTTACCATACCGGAACAGAGCCCGGCGATGCCAGCCCCAGCTCACTCTAGTCTACTTTACCGCCCATGGAAAACATGTCTATTTCAAGGGAGGCTGAAACCTGAGCCTAAAGGCATGGCCCTGCACAATGAAGGCCAGTCTGTACAAGGGAGCTTAAGACCTGACTAAAGAGAGCCAATATCTGTCAGGTGAGAACCTTAGGAACTGTCCAAAGCCAGATTTGGAAGAAGTCTGTCAAATAAACTATCATTCTGGATTCTACCTCCAAGAAGGTTCATTTCCTTCAAAGGCACTGAACAAATGCCTTCCTCACGCCTGCAAGACATGCTTCTTCTTTCAGGCTGGCTGCAAGAAACGCCCCCATCTTCCAGTACTCATCTGCCTTAGCAGATGGGACGTGGATCTGTGCAAGATCTTACACAAAGTGTCTCTTGCTTAACATGTTCTCCAGATACCCATCTGATCATAGTACTAAATCATATTCTGTTAAATTAATGGTTTTTTCTTTCTTTCTTCTTCTTCTTCTTCTTCTTCTTCTTCTTCTTCTTCTTCTTCTTCTTCTTCTTCTTCTTCTTCTTTTTTTTTTTTTTGAGGCAAGGTCTCACTGTAACCCAGGCTAGCCTCAAAACCAGTGACGGAATGGTAAGATTACAAGTGTGAGCCAAAATGTTCACCTATTAATTAAGTTTCACTAAAAATAAAATTAGCCAAATTAGTTTGCATATTAAATAGCAAAAAAAAGAAATCCTACATGAAGACACATTTTTAATATTTTGCTATTCTTGATCGCTCAGCTGGAAATATAAAGTATATATGGTAATGTTATTACAAGTCAGAGGTTGCCTTAAATCTTACACTTTCAACATTTGTGAGGCTGATTAACTGCCAATGCTTTAGAAAACTCTGCAAACACACACACACACATACACACAATTAAAAAATAGGAAATGTTTCAAGGTCTACATATTGGAATACTTATTTTTTCACCTCTCTTCCTGAGCCAGGGCTATACAATGAGACCCTGTCTAGAAAAAAAAAAAGAAAGAAAGAAAAAAGAAAACAACAAAACAAAACACACTCCCAAAAGAACCCAGAGTGTTTGCGGCAGACACCGGTGGTCACCGCCCTTGGGAGGGAGGGAGGGAGGAGCGGGATGAAGCAGACTTCAAGCACAGCTGGAATACACAAAATCCTACCTCAAAAACAGATTTTTGTAATAAGAAAAGATAATTACACAATTTTTCATAAGCTTTAAAAATATATAAGTTAATTTTAAGGAATGCCAAAAGAAATATGCAAGCAAAATCGTTTCTCTCAGACCTCTGACAGCTCCCACGTCGCACACTGTGGATATTATTTGCTCTATTTCGTACCGGGTGCTTACATCCTGGGTTCATTTTTGACGTTAAGAGTGATTGGTGGACAAGGGCTATGGCTCCCAGGCAGAGCCCTGGTCTAGCATGTGCAAGCCCTGAGTTCTAGCCCCAGCACTGTTACAGAAATCTGGAAATGGAAACGTTCTCATTCATTTCAGGCTAACACTGTGAGAGGCCACTCTGGGACACACGGTGTCCCGTTGTCAGGGATACGATACACGAGCCCCTTTGTCACCGGGTCAGAGAGTATCTGTATGGAAATAAAGGATTTCTGCTTTTACGTTTCCTGACATAAGCCATCTCTCATTAACTTACCCGCAGAAAATTCAATCAAGCAGAAGATTAGGGGACCAAAATAACAAAATGCTGTACATCACACAGGTCAAAACACACAATCCACATCTAAAAGTAGCTCCCGCTTTCGGTATGGTGCACTATACAGCGCAGACGTGCACTACCGAGGTCCAGATCTGAGTGAACAAGGAAACCCCAAAGCTTCGTTACCTTTTTCCTCCTCTGAAGAAAGTTCTTCTATTGGTTCCAGTATGTGTGAAGAGAACACTTGCTCTGTCAATGAAGAAGAAAAGGAGTTACACGAATACATTTGTTTGCTTCCAAATAATTTATACAGACATACCTAGGTATATACAAACTACTTTATGCACATATCCACCGATATATTTTGCCTAAATAGCAAAGATCTATTGGGAAAATACTAAGGCAGTAACTTCTGATTTTATTATTTTAGTTTATTTATTTATTCTTTTTTTTTGTTTTTTTGTTTTTTTTTTTGTTTTTTTTTTTTTTTTTTGGTTTTTTGAGACAGGGTTTCTCTGTATAGCCCTGGCTGTCCTGGAACTCACTTTGTAGACCAGGCTGGCCTCGAACTCAGAAATCCACCTGCCTATGCCTCCCGAGTGCTGGGATTAAAGGCGTGCACCACCACGACCGGCTATTTATTCTTTTTTTTAAAGGTAGGGTCTTATATAGCTGAGGCTGGCCTTGAACTCTCTTTATAGTGAACAGTGACCTTTAACCTAGATCCTGCTTCCACCTCCTACACAGTTGGGTTGTGAGCATGATCCACCATGCCTGGCTGAGGTGGTGACAACTGGCCACTTTTTCAGGAACTCTCCCGATTTCTAGGTATTCTCTATTAACTTCAATTATTTTTAAATTACATATTTCGAGGACCCAAGCCTCTCATGCATTAATCTCTCGCTGACACATGAGATACAACTTAAAAAGTTCTTTCCCACGAGCCATCTGCTTAAAATACAACAGCAGAGATAAAGCCAAGTAGAAGCCAGACCGTACGTCCAAGAGGGACGTATTAGAACTTCATAGCTCACACCTATGCCTGGCCACCTGCTGGAACTCTTAACTTTTGGCTAAGAGAAGCTGGCAAAGATGAAAAGAGTGAGTAAAACTCGAGTGTGAAGCAAGGGCGGGTAAGCAGCCACACGGAGACACAATCTTACAGATATCCAAGGCCCCAAACTCCAGCTCTGTCCTAGAGAGCCCCCAGGGCGAGACTACAGGCTGGAGACGAGCCTGGCCTTACAGTAGGGTGAAGTGGAGAGAGCTATCCCATCTCACCTAGGACATGAGTTGGAGACTGGGAAATACGATGCCCGGTTGACTTTTACCAGGGACATGACTTTTATCCATCTGCACAAAGAAATCTGCCAGGAGCTCTATCAAACCAAGCCCCATCCTGGGAAGGGATGAAAGACACATGGGGAAAGTGCTGGGGCAGGGGCCAGGACGGCATTCGGGATTGAGGCACTGGCAACAGGCAACCATCAAGCTGGCTTACGGGATACACGGCTCACCCACCTGCAGCTCAGAGACCACAGAGCACTTTTCCTCGTGACACTCTACTTTCACCCGCCTCCCCCCATCACCCTAAGCAGTCAAAGAATCTCTAACTGTGCTGTATATAAGTGCCAAGCCATCCACGCTCGAGGTCACACTCCTGTTCCTCACTGTGGGAAGGTTTCGATCCAAGTCTGACTCGAAAATAAAAGACTCTTATGCACGATTGCAGGGGCTTCCGCGGTTCTTGAGCTCTCCCGGGTTTCCTGCAGAGTTGGGGCATAACACCTCCCTACCACAGTAAGCAATAAAAACCGAGGGTCCCTCTCAGACAAGACAAGCTACAAAGAAGCCTCTGAGACCAGACCAGAGACCATCAGAGCTTTCCAGAAGTCTAGAACAGTCACTTGGAAAAAACTCTCATGTGATGAGTTCCCTGCAGGCCGTGGAGTGTGCTCCAGGTTCCAGGCATTATCGAGCTGTCGCCCATGCTCCCATGCACCCATGTCTCGTGGTGGAGCTGTTGCCTGAATCATTTCTGCTTCTGTAAGTCACCCCAGCTCTTAGGGAAGAACTGTTAGGTCCATAGTTACCAATAGCCCAAGCTGCTCTTTCCAGCCTTGATTCTTTGGACATACTCTGTCCAAGCCACTGTCTCCATAACCCAGCTCTCCAATCGTTCATGCCCAGCCTCAAGGACATCCCAAGGCTACGCACGTCCACAGAAACACCTGGACAAGTGGAGTCTTGTGCTTAGTCCTCCTTGAATAATCAGAACCAACATCTCCCTCAAGTCTCTTCTGTGCTCAGCTAAGTGATTAGCTGTGCCACTACTATAGTCAGTGTTTGCCTGCTACATATTCTGCCCATTGTCTGCCCTACCTAGGATGCCATTCCAACACATTCATTTTCGTCTCCATGACTCAAATTGCCAGAGACTGACAACCCATATCACCATAGTTTATCTGTTCCCATGTAATAACACAATGGCAATTATTTGGTTATTTTGTAGACCGCAAATTCCTCAAGGACAGACTTTGTTTCCATTTATTCCTGAGGCTGCTGCACCTGGCCTTGGCCTTGCACATGCAGGCTATGTTAGCATTCTGTCTTTTTTTTTTTTTTTTTTTTTGGTTTTTCGTCTAAACTCCACCCCACAAATACCGGGCAACAACCATGTAGGCCTGACCCACTATAAAAGGGGCTGCTTGCCCCCTCCTCCCTCTCTTACTCTTTCTTCCCCCTTGCCCTCTTGGGCTCTTCCCTTCCCCTCTCTCTCCACGTGCTCATGGCCATGGCTGGCCTCTACTTCTCTACTCTCTCTGCCTTTCTCTGCCTCTACTACCCTCTTAACTCTTAAATATCAATTAATTGGCACTTTAGTTCCTGCATGGTTTTGTGTGCATATGTGTGTATAAGTGTGTGTGTGTGCATGTGTGTATTCATATGTTCTGTGTATGTGCATCTGTGCATATGTCTATGTATGCTGTGTATGTATGTGCACAGGTATTCATATGTGTGTACAATGTGTGCATGTGTGCACATATGTTCATGTGTGCTATATGTGTATGTGTGTGTGCATGCATGTGTGTGATGTGTGTGTTTGTATGTATGTGCATGTGTGTGTTCTGTATGTGTGCATTGTGTGCATATGCTCATGTTTGCTGTGTGTGTATATGTGCATGGGTGTTCATGTGTGCATATGTGTAAGTTTATGTGTTCATGTGAATGTGTATGTCATGTGTTTGTATGTATGTGAGTGTGTGTGTGTGTGTGTGCATATGTGTGTGCGTGTGTAAGCATAGGTGTGAGGGCATGGCATGCATAGGAGGTCAGAGGACAGTTTGGGTCTCAGTCCTCGTCTCCCACCTTGTTTTCATTCAGTCACTTCTTTACTGCCTTGGGCTGCTGGCCAGGGAGATTCCATGGACTCTCCCATCTCCCAGTTCACCTCAGAGGTGCTGGGATTACAGATGTGGGTTCCGGGGATCCAAACTCCAGTCCCCACACTTGCATGGCAAGTGCTTTATCTACAGAGCCACTTCAGCTACTTCCTTGCTCACGTCTATTCCCTTAAAGGGTTCAAGCCCAAAGCAGAGGACAGTAATTATTAGATTCTAAACCACTGGTAGATGAGGCAGGAACAGGTGGTCCTCTTGAGGTTCCTCTGTAAGGTATGGCAGCCGCAGGGAAACACAAAGAGCAGAGGAGGAAAACCTGTAAGAAGTCCAGTTCAATAGGAAAAGAGCCATATCTGCAGACAGCCATCAGTCTACCAGAGTGTGAGCGTAATACTCCACAGTCCTGGCTGAGGACCAGTTTCTGGCAGCATTTTCATCCCTGGGGCCTGGACTAGTTTGTTGCCCTTGGTTTCTATCTTTTTTCTACATTTTCCTGACCAATCATTGAGACTGTTTATTTTAAAAAGGTGACTAGCTACCACGCTGAAAGTTATAAAAACAAACTCGCATGCCCTGTGGCGTGTGCTGGTTGGCTGGTCTAGTATCGAGCCACCTTGTTCTTCCTCTGTCCCTACCACTTTCTTCAAGGATCATAAATAAATGAAGTACTGGTGTTAAAACTGCTGTCGGTAAGTCCAGCAACACACACACACCCTGCGTGCTTTATGGCTTTGACGGTATGTCCCTTTTTTTTTGGTCACGTTGTTGGTGAAAACAGCAGTTTTAATAACGGCTTTGTAGTTGCTAGTGTTTCCTGTTTTATATAGTTGCATGCCCGCTGGCAATCTGGGTTAATGAATTATCTAACTCTGGGTGAAAAATGCACATGGAACATTAAGACTGCTGTTGAAACCTACCATGTACCATGGTCAGGCTGGGTGCACCATCCAGATTCTGTGTGGCCGAGGCAGTCACTGAAACAGAACAGAAGAGAAAGCTCACTGGACCGGTCACTACAGCTTAGGCATCTGTCTGTGAGCATGACTGTACACTCTCCAAAAAGATACAGACGTCCCACAAGAAGCACACACCTCACACAGCACACACCGCCCTGCTGGCCGCACTAGTTTTTCTTAAGTTTTTCCAAAGTATTATTTGGAGGTTCCAGGGATAAACCCGGGCTCTTGTGCACGCTTGTTGAGTGTTCTCCCAGTGAGCTACAACCTCGAGTCTTTAAAAATAACTTTTCTGAGAAATAATAACTTGTGTATGTGTGTGCCTGTGTGTGTATATGTGAGCCTACGTGTGTGTGTGAGTGCATGCGTGTGTGTGCCTGTGTGTGCGTACACTTGTACGTGTAGCTTTCGGGATACTCACAAGATTGTGACAGCACAATCACTCACTCACCCTTGGAGCACTTCTGTCAGTCTCCTCAGTGACAGTGTGTCTTGTTAGCTCCTTCTCTACCCATCTCTTCAGACCCTGGCGACAATGATTGTCCCCCTGTGTGTCTGTGACTTGACTTCTTCTGAACATTTCACGCATCCAGAACTACACACTATGTTCTGGCTTCTTTCAGTTCGCATGATTTCGCTGTGTGGTGCATCACCATTGGCGTTACCTGACGGTCAAGTCACATCCCAGTGTTTAACTAGACCCCAGGTGCCTATTACATGATGGGCATTTAGGCTGTTTTCATCTCGGAAGAAAGCTTTGATCAGTTCCGAAAGATCCCGAGCCTTTCTTCCAGAGTTTCACTGTTCCTAAGAGCCCTGGAAGTGCCTGATCGCACAGCCGTCCCGACCGCCCCCCTCCCCCAGCCCCCTTAAACAGCTACCTAGTGGTTTATGGTTTCTTCCACTAGTTCACCTTGAATCCCAATCCTACCTTGAAAGTATTGGTCCTAACCTTGTAACCTCTAAAGAGTTACACTTTCTTTCTTTAGAATAAATACAATACTGTTCCACTCCTCTCTGTCCATAAATGATTGGAAGCTTAGAAAATAGGACTTCTGGGTTCATTTGCAACTCATGCAAATCTACATTGAAGTTTTGCAAGCTACAAACGTGGGAAACATCGAGCCGGCTGATGCTTCATAAATGGTTACTGAAACATAGCCGAGTTCACTGTTTCATCATCTACAGCTAGCTTTGTGATGTTATACCAGAGCTGGACAGCTTCAGACGAGCATCTTGCCATGTAAATAAAGTAGCGACCATCCCGATATTTACCCGTTTTACAGGAAAACCAACTGAAAGGTTCTGGATGGTACTTCACCTTTTGTTTTGTTTTGCTTTGTTTATTTTCTTTATTTGTGTTTCCCTTTCCAGGTCTCACCTACGGAAACCCCCTATCCCATCCCTCCTCCCCTGCCTCTATGAGGGTGTTCCCCCACCCACCCGCACCTGCCTTCCCAACCTGGATTCCCCTACACTGGGGCATTGAACCCCTCAGGCCCAAGGGCCTCTCCTTGCACTGATATCCAACAAGGCTATCCACCCTCTGCCACATATGTGGCTGGAGTCACGGGTCCCTTTCTATTCCTTCTTTGTTTGGTGGTCCAGTCCCCAGGAGCTGGGGGGGAGGGGTCTGGCCTGTTGACACTGTTGCTCCCTCCCCCCATGGGGCAGCAAACCCTCTCAGCTCCTTCAGTCCCTTCTCCAACTCCTCCATTGGGGACCCTGCATTCAGTCCAATGGTTGACTGTAATCATCCGCCTCTGTACTGTCAGGATCTAAAGCCAAAGGACGTGACTGTGTTAAAACTGATTGTCTGCTAATGCGCTGCTACAGGCTATAGAACACCTCCCTTATGACGGAAGGTAGTCACAGGTCCAAAGTGGCTAGGGTCTGCTCTGATCACGCCAGGGTCTTGCTAACCTACACTCCTCACTCCTGACAGCAGCAGACAGCAGGGAAGAACATCTGTCCCAGATGACTGGCCACAGTCTGCATCACAGAGCAGCCCACATCCATCAGCCTTGTGTTGGGCATTGGAGGTCGTCCATCTTGCCAGGAATGGATCAGATGGATGCATTAGATCCCTTTTATGCGGACCCTTCCTTCCTTTGTGATTTGGATTTTCTTATCTTAAATTTTAGGGTACCTGTGCTCCTCTCCTGAAAACACTCTCCTTGTCACCCCTAGAATCTTGGATTTTTAGAGCTGTCTCCACACTGGAGGAAAGATTGGGAATGAGTAAGCCACCCCTACTTAAGGGTCCCCTACATATGGAGTATGGACCCACCTACCTCCCAATTCTCTTCATCCCAGGGACATCACTACTTTTTCTCACCATATAGAATGTGAAATTTACACATACTTCTTTAAATAAATTTACACACACACAAACCATACAAGCACTATATATATTTTCAAACATAAAATTATTTGAAAATCTGAAGAGTAAACTCTTTACTACATTAAGATCTTAATAACTGACTTCTTCAATTGGGCACCAACTCATTTATTTATTTATTTATTTATTTATTTATTTATTTATTTATTTATGGGTTCTAGGACCTGAGCTCCAATTCTGAGCTATCTTTCCAGCTTATTTTTTGTTGTTTTGTGTATGTGTGTTTTTTGTTTTGTTTTGTTTTTGTTTTTGTTTTTGTTTTTGTTTTTGTTTTTGTTTTTGTTTTTGTGTTTTTGTTTTTGTTTTAAGACAGGGCCTCTCTATGTAGTCCTGGCTATCCTGGGACTAACTTCATAGACCAGGCTCGCCTCAAACTTAGAGATCCACTTGCCTCTGCCCCTTGAGTCCTGGGATTAAAGACATGGGCCACCATGTCTGGCTATCCAGTGTATCTTTTAAGACGGGATCTCTGACTGGACCTAGAGCTTGCACATTTGAGTAGACTGGCTAGCTAACAAGCCCCAGAGACTCCTGTCTAGGGACTCCAGGGCATGTGCTAACTGTGCCAAGCTTGTTCCTGGGTGATGGGGGTTAAACGCAGGTCCTCATGCATGCCTAGTAAGGATTTACTGCCATCTCCCAAGATTTGATCTTGCTGGTTTACAACTGCATCTGGACAAATCCAGGCCCTGGCCAGTTGGACAGGAGGATCTGCTAAACGCCTCGGCATCAGTGTCAGTCATGCCCTGTGCTGTGGCCACCAACTACGATCTTCCAAGGCTGCTTTGGGAAGTCCCACAATGTGAACTTGTGTGATGCCAAAGTTTTACCCCTTCCTTTATAAGTCAAACTACCACGTGACAGGCACAACTAACCTAAATCCCAGACTCTCAGTCAAAGCTTGGGGTGAGAAGGAATCACTGTTCGTGACCAAGTACATTGCTTCTCAAAGAAAAGTCTCTAAGAAATTGGGCAAGTGAGCAAAACTGAGCAGGAAGGTAGTGTAGCCCCCGACCCTCCGCTGACACTTACTGGGTGTGGTCAGTGCAGCCGATTTAGGTTCCAGTGTTTGTCGGGTTAAAGGAGTCCCTGATGACAGAAATAAAAGTTAAAAACGAAAACTGCAGGATCGGAGGAGCACGACTGAGCAGCAGTTTCGGTCAATTCCGTGGAACCCTGACTGTCCTAGAGCTCCCTCTAGAGAGCAGGCTGGCCTCGAACTCACAGAGATCAGACATGGCCTGCCTCTGCCTCCTGAGTGCTGGGATTAAGGAGTTCACTACCAAGACCAGCCTGACTCAAATTCTTTCACAGTTCAGTTTTTTTTCCCTGGAATGACTTCTAGTCAATTATCTATATCTAAATGAGCATTAACTTATATTCCTTATCACTTCAGCTCTTGTTGTCCTAAGAGAAATTAAAGGAAGTCATGAACTCACCCCCTCCCATGTTTTATTTGGTTTTGTTTCACTTACCAAACATTTTTCTCATAAAGAGACGGAAGAAAAGCCAGCTGTGTATCCCATTACCAAACCCTTGCCAGTGTCTCCCACACAGCGAGGATTGATTCTTAAGCGTTGAGGCACGCAGGGGCCAGGCAGAAGCGTAGGTGCAAGCCTGACTTTTAGTTCCATTCTCCCTTCTGATCTAGATTGTGCCTGACAGGAGATGCTGCTATAGCCCGTATGTCACAAGTGCTACCACGATGCTTAGAGTCAAGCTATGACCCTAAACCACAACACAGAGTGGATGCAGCCCCGGTCTTTATAGTATTTCAGGATTAAGTGTTTAGCGTCAATTCTGATAGGCATGTAACCAGTGTACTTCACGAGTTACTCCGTTTAATCCTTGTGACAAGGCTTTAGCGCAGCTACTATTATATTTTATATTTCTTAGAGACGAAGAAACTGAATACAGACTCGCAAAAAGGGCATGAAGTGCCAGGACAGGGGCTGAGCTCAAACTCTTTCGAAGCCCTCTGTTTCTGACTCTGTTTCATGTATATAAGTCAAGAGATAAAGGGCAGGACTGGGAAGATGGCTCAGTGGTTAGGGGCATCTGCTACACTTGCAGAGGAACTGGGTTTATTTAGTTCTCAGTCTCACATAGCAGCTCACAACCATCGGTTACTTCAGTTCTAGGGGGATGCATCCCCCTCTTCTGGCCTCCGTAGGTACTGTGCACACATGGAGCACATACACACATGCAGGTTAAACACTCATATAGCAATTTTAAAACTTTTAAGAGAGTCAAATGACTACTAACCAAAACATAATTGCACATAACTGATGACTGAATAATATATAAATTTTAAATAAGAGTTTAGATTTTTAAAAACAAAAACAGAACCCAAAACCCTCTCAAATCTTCAAACAGCCAAAGGACAGCTATCCCAGATTAAAATACCAAGTAGCATGCTACCTTAGTGAACAGAAATCACCAGGCCCAGGAGATCAGCACCCGAGGCTGTCAGGCAAACCACTTTGGCTTGGGCATGGCCATCACGGCCACTCACCTTTCAGCTCACTGATGCCGCTGTATGGTTTACTGGCAAATTCTCTAATCTGCAAAACATAAGACAGTCTGCTAGCAGTTCACATTCTAAGCTGGGGAGGGACAGACTGGTCGCAGCCAGGTACCCTTCTCGATAAATCCCCCCAGCATATGCTTCCTAGCAGAGGCAAGCGTCGCAGAAGAGTCACACATAGGCATCAGGCTGCTTCTCCGGGTGATCACGGGGCACCCTCATCTACCTCCGGTTTTGTATCTGAAGTGTGTAAAGTAGCTATGGGAACAATATATTTTAACACATCTACTCTTGCAAGCAGTCACGAGGACACACGGAGGAAACGGTCCACTTCTGTCATACTCAACTTCAGATGCCATGACCTAAACCTGTGTTCTTAGGGCGATCGGGCTGCTCACGGGCCCTCCGTGCAGAACCCCCCACCACGCCCCCCACCTCCCCCAACCCCCACCAGCTGTACCTGCTGCTTCTGACTGATAATCAGCTCGTTCTGCTCCTGCAATTTCTGGCCTAACTCTTCTACCCGCCTCTTGTAGAAGACATTATCTGCACTTAAATCTTTCATCATTGAGCTTCGAAGCTTCTCTATGTGTGACAGGAGCTGGCGAAACAACCGGGAAGAGCATTAGTCTGCAAGCTGTACGTATGATTTCTTTTTTCTTCAGATTTTATGTGCCCATCTTAACCTTTTTTCCGGTTTTATACGGTCTCTGTGTCACCAAGTGACTCAGGAAATCTTCCATCAGTCTATGTCAAGGCCCTGGCTGTACTAGACTTCCCCTCTTCCAGGGAGTTTATGATATGAGACAGATAAAGGGGACGAGGTAGGCAGTACAGTCAACTGGGGCACATTCAATAAAATAATAGATACAGCTGCTCGGCGATTAAGAATAAAGGTGTCTCTCCCAGAGCCCTGGTGCCACCTCCACGGTGAGCTTTTCATACAGTCCTGCCCCTGCCCTCACATCTACATGTAACACGTTAGTTCTGGCAACGGTGGGCCCAAGAGCTCATTGTATTCAGTTTACATTCCCAACAATCAGCCTAATCCTTGGTCTATACAGGAAGGAGCTTCAGGAAGAGGGAGAAGAAGGGAGGAATGAATGGAGGGGGTAAAGCATCTTTAGAGACTATGAGGATTAGCCTCTACTTTTTCCCTTGTGTGCACAGTCTGGGTGTTTATGTGTGTGGGTGAACAGTCGTGTAAGTACACACTTGTGTGTGCCAAGTCTACGTGGGGGACAAGGTTGATACTGGGAGTGTTTCAATGTCACTCCTCACCTTATGCAGGCAGAGCTCCTCCGTCCAACCCTGAACTGCCTTCCGAGGCTGCCTTCTGAGGCTGAAATCAAGGTGAGTTGACAGGTCCACTAAGCATTTATGCAGGTCCCAGGTATCTGACCCCCTGTCCTCTTGTTTGTGTGGCAAGCTCTTGTGAGGTGTGATGCAATGAGCTGCAGAGAGCTCTTGCGTCCCCGACTTCCCTGCTGCCGTGGTAGGCTGTACCCTCAAACTTTCAGCTGGTGCCGACCTGTCCCTGAGCTGCTGCACTTCCTCACAACGGCACACGAAGTCACACGGAAACTTAGTGCCAAGGGAGGTTATACCAAGCTCAGCCGTGTTTTGTTTTTCTTTGCCACTCTTGTTTTGGCCACCACTAAAATTGCATTAACAGGGCATTCCCTAAATTATCAGGAAAAAATGTTGCTTCTGAGCTTGGAAATGCATCCTCAGGACAGTGTGCATCTAATGCCTGATGTGGAGAGAGAGTGGGCTGGAAAACCAGGCTTCAGTTGTCTGGTGTGGGGGTGCGAGTGTGCCTGGTGTGGGGGTGCGAGTGTGCCTGGTGTGGGGGTGCGAGTGTGTCTGGTGTGGGGGTGTGAATGTGCCTGATGTGAGGGTCCATATGGGCACTTCCTACTGTGCTTGTTGGTTCATGTAAAAGATTTAATTTTAACTAGTTGCATACGTGTATGCCGAGGTGGGTATCTAAGTAAGCCAGAGATGTCTGGAGCTGGGTACAGGCAGTTTTAAATTGCCTGGACCAGGTCACCAAACTGAGGAGTTTTGCCAATCCCCAAGAAGCAAAGGAACCCAGGAAAAAAAATCACGGGGTGACATCATTGTGACAGCAGAGTCAAGAACAGGTGACAAAGGTACAGACAAGATGATGGGGAGGATTCAGAGAGCTTAAACAAGACAGATACTAGCTCACGAAGCAAGCAGTCCTTGTGCCTGTGTGTGTGTGTGAGAGAGACAGACAGACAGACAGACAGACAGATTGAGATCCTTGCACCTGTGTGTGTGTGTATGTGTGTGTGTGAGAGAGAGAGAGACCTATCATTTCAAGTTCTCTGTAGTCCTCTGTGTTCTCACTCCAGCCAGCTCTGTCACTGCATGACCATAAAATGCCTCCGGGGCTCTTGGGCTGGGTCAGAAGGTCACACCACGGTTTATATGTGACTCCCTTTGAACTCCTACCAATGTTATTAAAAAAAAAAAAAAAAAAAGGCTGCCAAGAGCCTAGGTAAAGCAATAACAAGCTGGCACAGGCAACTTCCCTTAAACAGAGAAACACAGTGTGTGCACTGTGGGACAAGTGGGCACCAATCATGTGGAATAATTAGGCAGAGATGACTGCATTTGGTTGAATTCACCTCTTTGTTAGGGTACAAGTGAGACAGAGAAGCAAACAGCTTCTAAACAGCTGAACGGGCAGACAAAGGGGCAGCATAACCTGCAGGGCGTGAGTGTGCACACGCTGTGCACAGCCCAGCCTTGGGTCTTCACGCTGTGCTTCTAGCTGAAGTCAGCAAAAGGGGCATTGCAGGCATAGTTAAAACCCACAGCAGCTGAATTTCGGCTAACAGATAGAGAAGTTATCCTGACTGGGCTTGTCTTGCTTAGTTAGCCCTTGAAAATATGTGCTTAAAAGGAAGGCTTCCAGAACACCCACACACACACCCCCAATAAAAGACCAGGATGAGGCTAGAAAGATCAGCAGATAAAGTACACACAAGCATGAGGACCAAGAGTTCAGATACACAGCACCAAATGACAGCTCAGCAGGCAGCTGTACTCAGGAGCTGGTGACAGTGGGTCTCTTGGCCAAGCCAGCTACCCAGACTAACTGGCCCAGTCACCAAGGTCCAGGTTAGGCAAGATATCCTGCCTTAGCAAATAAGCTGAACACTGACTGGGGGAGAGAGACTCATGATCAACCTGTGCCGACACATACAGTGCACATATGAGTACATACATACCCATACACATGTGAGCATGCATACATGTTCACACACACACACACACACACACACACACACACATATATATTTGAAAATTCGGAATATTTTGGAAATTATCAGGAAGCTATTACGGTTGGAAAAAGCAGGTTCAGGAAGAGAGAGGGTTAGGATGAGGGAATCTGCCACATTATTTTGTTCACACTGTGGACAGCGGATGAAAAAGAGATCAGTACTAGGCCTGCAGCTGTTAGGAGGATGATAAAGGCTAAGGTAAGGAAGGACAGGGGTAATGGAAACATACGGCCTAGGGACGAGAGATAGAGGACATTAAAGACGGCTGATAGGGTTAAGGGGGAGACATGGGATAGATGTTTGTCTGGTCGGACGAGTGTACCATGAACTACAACTGTGACAAACCCAAGAATTTTATTTTAGCCTGTTACAGAGATAACCCCAAGCCGCTGTCAGGCTACCTTATCTGGAAATCAGAAAGCTGGGTTTTAGCGACCAACACAAGCATTACCCACATGTGGCTGCCGCCCAACTTGAACAAGCTCTGCTCACGACTGTGTACTGGTCTCTCCTTTCCCGACCCCAGTGTCCCAACTTCCACAATGGAGAGTCCATCCCTTAGGACAGGGACTGACCCGTTTTGAGCCCTGGAGAGTGTAGTACCTAGTTCTTGCTCAGTAAAGATCCGAATGGGATCACTCGTCAGCGATGGCACTCTCATGCCCACAGATTAGTGCGCCTGCACACTGATGTGCTTTTGTCTTTCCTTTGTTTTATTTTCATTTAGTTTTAATACTGTTTGCAATCTGCTCCTCCCTCCCTCTCTCCCTTCCTCCCTCCCTCCCTCCCCCCCTCTTCCCCTCCCTCCCTCCTTCTCCCTGTATCCACTGTTGTTAAGAAATAAAAACTGGACAATTCTATGCTCACCTACCAGTTACTTTTTCCTAGCTCTTGTGTGCCCGCACACACTCTATGTTATATGATATAAAGCCTTTAGCAATGTGATGTTCTGCTTAGTGCTGTATGTAGGAAAGACGTTCTTAGCACTAACTCTGTGAAAGGAAGGCTATTTTATAGAACACAAAGGGTATTCAAAAGATAATAACTGTTGCAAAAATAAACAAGATTTCCCATCTTGATACATTCTGCCCCCAGTGGAAACATTAACAATGAGTTTTCTGACATATACAGTTGCCAGTGGATGCCCTATACCTGTGTGCCTAGGGGCAGCACTGACTGGAATCAATGACTTTATTTTTGTAAACATATTCTGAAAAGGAGACATGAAATTGGGGAGGAGAGGACACACTGGTAAGGTCCAAGTCCAGAACAAGCTGGAGGAGAAGAGCTGGGAATGGGTGAGATCGATATATACTGCATATGTGTAGGAAACTCTTAAAGAACAAATAACACGGTTTAAAATCTTTTAACATTTATAGTATAGGAAGAAAACTGAAGAGAAACTTACAAAGGAGCAGCAGCAGTTAATTTTGGTAGCAAAAACTATAAATACTTCTAATAATTTTGTTACATCTCTCTCCAGAAATGTTAAGTAGGAAAATACCACTTTTATTATCGAGTAAACTGGAAACTCTTTTCAAAGACCAGTTTGTGCATGTGTGCATGTGTTGTGTGATCACATGTGTGTGCACATATATGTGTGTCTCTGTGTGTGCGCACATGTGTCTGTGCCTGTGTATGTGTCTGCATGTGCGTGTGTTTGCATGTGAGTGCGTGTGTATACGTGTGTGCGACCACATGTGTGTGTGTGTGCATGCATGTGTGCATTTGTGTGTTTGTGTGTGTGCATATGTATATGCATGTGTTGTGTGTGTGTCTATGTGTGTGCATTGGTGTGCTTGAGCGTCCCTGGGTTGCACTCTCCACTTGGGGACAAAGCGGCAGGGTGGGTGACTAACTGTCTTACCTGCCCCTTCTCCTTGCTGTGTTCTTCATTGAGAACTTGAAATCGATCTGTCCACTTGCTTGCCTGCAGGAAAGCAAAACAAATGATATGCCTGTAACACAGAAACCCATCCCACTCTGGAGCCTGTTCTTTACTGGGTGCCTATGAAACCTGAAAAGCTAGTAAAATCCCTGCTGGCATTTTTAGACTGTATGTGGCCGTAATGCTCAGACCCATGTCTCTGGTTGTACTGTGGGGCTGGGATTTGTAGATGTTTGTACGACACAGATAGTATTTTAGGATACAAAGTGGGGGCGGGGGAATCTGTCACACTCTGGGTATGGAGGTGTCCTAATTCAGGCTACTATTGCTGGGCTCAAACACCATGACCAAGGCAAGCTGGGGTGGGAAGGGACACAGGTTCAGGAAGTCAGGACAGGAACTCAAGCAGAGGAGGACGCAGAGGCCATGGAGGGCACTGCTTACTGCCTTGTTCCACATGGTCTGCTCAGCCACCAGCCCAGGGATGGCCGCACTCACATGGCTTAAGCCCTTCCGTATCAATCACTGATTCAGAAATCGGTCTATAGGGTTTGTCAGCCTCTGGACCTTGTTTTCTCAAGCGAGGCTCCCTCCTCTCCAGCGTTACCCTTGTGTCAAGTTGACTGGAAACTAGCCAGCACAGGGGAGAAGAGCCATGGACAGGATTTCAGTGAATGAGTATGGCTGTGTTCCAGTAAGACATTATTTGAAAAAAGCAGATGCTAGTGTGAGACGCTAAGGGGTCAAAGAACTAGGGTTGCTGGGTGCCTGGGTTCAAAACAGGCAGCTCGGTGCACGGGAGACACTGTGGTCTGTAGAAGGTAAATGTCAGCTTCTAATCTCCTACTCACGGCAGTCACGTGGCTGAGCAACCACTGGCAGCTTGGAAGAGGATCAAAAAGACACCGTGCACTGTAGAGGTCAGGGGTGCACATGACCACGGGAGAATTCCTACTGAAGATGTGTAAGTTCTCTGCTCAGGTGACCCAACCATACGGTCTAGTCGAGAGGAGATTTGGGGAGACCTTGTGGAAGTTTGCTCTAGTAGTACCAGGAAATGTGTAAGAGAAGGATTCTGAGAACAGAGAGGTCGCTGCCGGCAAAGAAAGCTGTGGGACCACGGTAGGGAACAAGGAGCCGTGTTCTAAAAAGAGGACGTTAGGCTGAAGGGACACCATCACTGTGCAGGACAGTTGGGTGGGAAACGGGGCCTTGCTACTCGTGAAGAAGTCTGAAAAGTGTGTGAGTGGAGGGGGGCTGTGTCACTGAAAGACTCAAGCTAGACAGGACAATCACACATGCAGGCAAGCGGTGCATTGGAGGGAGGCTGGCAAGATGTGGCATTAAAACAAGAAACAGCAATCCTATTTCAAAAGGCCCTTACTGCTTAAAAACTTCACAGGTTTACTCTTATTAAAAATTGTGCTGTGCTTGCTTTCCAGGTATGTGCACGTAGGCATCTGTGTGTGTGCGTGGAAGGCCAAAGGCTGTCTCTGCACCACATGAGGAGGGCAGAAGATAAACTGGGGGAGTTGGTTCATTCCGTCCACAGTTGGGTCCCAGGGGTTGAACCTAGGTCATCACGCTTGGTAGCAAAACCTTTTACCCTGTGAGCCATCTCACTGACTCAAAGGCTTTTCCGACATGGTTGAATGTGTAGGTTATAATACCCACAGTCACAGTCCCCACCTCCTACCAACATAGAGGGATGACTGGATTCCAGGCCTCACAAGGCTATACCACCAACCTATACATTGGCCTTTTT
This sequence comes from Mus caroli, assembly GCF_978045245.1. Classification (NCBI taxonomy): domain Eukaryota; kingdom Metazoa; phylum Chordata; class Mammalia; order Rodentia; family Muridae; genus Mus; species Mus caroli. The sequence goes on from NW_028227267.1 coordinate 115,981,133, forward strand.
GATTTTTAATTTCTTTCCCTTTATCATTGCGATAAAATAACTTTTATAGAGTGATTATGGAGTATGACTTCCAAATGAAAACAAAGTATATAAGAGATACCGGTTTGTCAGCGCAGAGCTATATGCAAACCAAATGGAAGCTTAATGCTTCAATACACATTTTTTTTTCCGAGACAGGGTTTCTCTGTATAGCCCTGGCTGTCCTAGAACTCACTTTGTAGGCCAGGTTAGCCTCAAACTCAGAAATCCGCCTGCCTCTGCCTCCCGAGTGCTGGGATTAAAGGTGTGCGCCACCACGCCTGGCTCAATATGCATTTTTTTAAGTGAGAGCTACAACTGCAGTCAGGAAAACGTTGAATAATAATATGAACTGACTAGTTCAGAGTGACGTTTTTGTGGGTGGAAACCGAAACAGTGTGAACTACTATCCCATACTCACATCTGTGAGTCAACACCTACTATAAATTAGGCATCTGTTGTGAGACAGGGAAAAAAAAAAGAAACAGAACAAAAACATTTTCTGGGAACGAACTCATTAAGAGAAAAACCAAGGCGATGTAGACCTGGCTCCGTGATTAAGAGTTCTTACTGGTCTTGTAGAGGACTTGGGTTCAAACATCCACGCCATGGCTCAAAACCACCTGTAATTCTAGTTCCAAGGGATCCAGTGCCCTCCTTCTGGCCTGTATGGGCACTGCGTATATGCCGTGCACATAAGCTCATGGAGACACACACACGTAATTAGATACGCATTACATGTTGTGGCCGTGGTCACCACGCGTGCTGTACCTGGCTGTCAAGTAGCTGCAGCATGTTCTGGAAGTCCTGGGGACACGGAAGGTGGTCTTCTCTCAGCTCAGTAACGTCTCTTAAGGTGCCTATGTTGGACTTGATCTGGATGTTAGACTTCTGTATTTCTAACAACTGCTATGGATGAAAAGAATCACCAAGAGAAACGTCAGGCATTGATTTAACGGCAACAGCGAAGAAGCCGGAAGCACAAAGCCGCGTTCAGCTCTCCCTGTCCCTCCGGACACCCCTTGCCTGTCTCCTCCGCTTTGCTCTTTTTCTACCGGTCTCTGATCTTTGATATCTCCACCAGAATGTGGAAAAAATGGGAAGGAGACTGACATTTTTTTAAGTAGTCTGTTACTGGGAGCCAGAGCATGCCCATGTCCATGGGGCTGTCAGAGGACAACCGTAGTCCAGTCTCACTTTCTGCCTTTCTGTGCATTTCAGGGACTGAGAGGGGACTGAAGCCGGCTTGCACACAGCTGCTTTACTCGCTGGCCATCTCTCTGCCCCCTCACCCACGCCCCAAGCCAACCTCTGGCCTCTGACGATGGGTCTTTAAATTCTTGACAGAAACATCTGTGAGAGGAACTGGGTATATCTCCTCTCTCTGTTTTTTGGGTTTTTTTGGTTTTTTTTTTTTTGTTTTTTTAAGGCAGTTCTTGCTGCCTTGGCCAAACTGACTTGAACTCTGGCTGACCCCGCCTCAGCCTCCCAGTGCTGGATTGAAGGGGTGTATCAACACGCCTGTGACATTTCTGAGAAGTTACCACATTGCAATAGAAGACGAACACTGCCCAGAGGCCATACCAGTAAATCCACTAGGGATATAAATGTTTTAATTTCCCTAAAGTTAATTATGGAAAAAAAATCTCAGACAACAACAGGCAATAAAGTTAGCATCACGAACAGTGTACCACTACTTCATTGTACGTTCACTGCAACGGCTGAAAGTGCAAAGAAACTTCTCCGTACAGAGGAGAAGGCCAAAGTGAAAGCCTTTGACCACGGAGACCATGCGTGACCTTGGTACAATTCGACGAAGCGACACAGTATCTCCGAGATCCACTCCATGTAAACGGTGACTAATCACGACACCCTGACACTAGTCAGATAAACCCCAGCAACGGGACTTGCCACACAAACAACCCGCACTTCAGATCTTTAGCTTCCACAACAACAAGGCTGACAAACTATCCCCGACCACAGAAAAGCCTAAGGAGTCAGAATGACCCACTGTAACATGGCGTCTTGGACGAGATCCTGAGCAGGAAAGGAGAATAAAAGGATTCTGGTGTTGTGTTTGGTTCTGCTTCTGAAACTCGTCCGCCCCTAGAGGGAGCCCGAGGATCGACCTCTTTCCCTCCTACTTTTTCTCCTCAGGAACTGGATCTGCAGCAGCACAGAGGATGCGGAGGTGTCTGTGGACCACAGCTGTTCCCACACGGCACAGGGCCCACGTGCCGGTTCCTGCTTACTTTAGAGACCCGATCCTCCTCAAAGGACAGGTGTGGACCGAGGAGAGGGCTAGCAAGTATTCTTCCTCTTCTCCTGCCTTGGTGATCTGTATCAGCCTTTCCATCCACTACTCGGAACATTCTAGAATTCGTTCAAGGGTTTGTGGTTTAAGGCTATTTAAACCTAACCAGGTAAGGAAGTTTCTTCTTGGGTGGAACAGATACTCCCACAGGGGTTGTGTTCTAGGGTCTGGGGACAGACCACCCACTCACAACAAAACAGTCGCTCTCACCTGCTCTACCTCCTCAGCGCCTCTTGCGACCTGGGATGCCCGAGGAGGAGGGGTGGTGTATACTTGGCATGTAAAAGACCTGACCCCTGGCTATGATGCCATGCTAACACCCATCTTAAAGCAAGCAATCCTATGAGGGCGTCTAGGTTGCATACTTACATATTCTAATGCGGAGTTCTTAGAAGTTAACTCTTTAAACTCCCTCATAAACATCCCCTTGACCTTCTCCATCTCCTCGAGTAACTTCTCCTTCTCCTCCTCTTTCCATCTGTCAAACAGCTTCAGAAAGTCTTCCTCTTTTGTTTTCTGCATTTCGTAGTCCTGAAATTTTTTTAGCATGATGTCACTAGGGGCTCTGGATATAACACATGTGCAAATTTTTCAAACAAATCATAGCTTCACCCCAAATCTGTTAGTATTTCTTCTTTGAATTAGACCTGTAGTAACACTTTCCAAAGCCACTGGCCTGTACCCAGTGATTCTTCCATATCAAAGCGCAGATGGGGAACAGGCAGATGGCTCAGTGGGTAACGGACACACGCACACCCACATACATGTACTCTATAAATAAATGCAAGTAAACAAAAGCAAACCACATTTGGAGTCTGGAGCTCTGGCTTGGTGGTTAACAGTGCTTGCTGCGTAAGCATGAGGATCTGCGCTCAAGTCCCTGACACCAATGTACACACCCAGAATGGCCCCATACAAGCTTACAACCCTGTGCAGTGCGAGTCACAAACAGGAGCACTGCTGAGGCCTGAGGGCATTCAGCCTTGACCAGGTTCAGTGAGAGATATTGTCTCAAAGGAATAAGGACTCTGGCCCATACGAGTATGCATACATGCAACACATATCATGCTTAATACACACATATATCATACACAGACGATACACACACTCACTCTCTCTCACACACACATGCTGACATATACTGACACAGACACATTGACTCACACTGACATAGACACACACTGACACAGACACATTGACACACACACTGACATAGACACACACTGACACACACAGACACACACACTGACACACACACTGACATAGACACACACAGACACACACACTGACACACACACACTAACACACACACACACTGACATACACACACTGACACATACACACTGACACACACACACACACCATGAAGTCAGCATGCCTCTTTTCCTGCATTAAAGTACTTGTCATTGCACCATCTCCAGGACAGAGCCCTGTGTTCTACCTTAGAGAAGCGGACTGCATGAGAGTGCTGTGCAGACTCCAGCTGAGACCTAGTGAGCTGCAGCTGTTCCTTCAACATGTCGATCTCCTTCTGGAGCCTGTCGGTCTGGGCCTTTGTATTATACTCTGTGCAAGAGAAGATCTAGTTAGAATACGATATCTTATGAATTCACCTGAACACTCACGGGGCACAGTTCTAAGGTTAAGACAATGGAAAACGCTCTCTCTCCCTTGGGACTGCCACGAGCCCAGTCCTGTTCTTTACTGTTTGTCTGGAGCCCTTTGTGTGACCAGACACTTCATTAGTTTCAGTGGCTTCTTTCCGCCACTCACTGTACTAAGGTTGGTTATTCAACAGGGTCACCGTGAGATCCTTGTTCAGGGAGTGAGCCCGGTGGTTCTGACCCACGAGTGCTCAGGACTTTTTCAGAGATGTCCGTCTCACTCAAAGCAGAGAGGCAAGGGCTTCACCTTCAAGTAGCACAGTACTGAAACTATAGAGTCACCATGATTTGCACTCCCACCCAAGATCCCCGAAGTCCCCTATCAGCGATCACTGAGAGGGCTGGGGGATTCGAGACGCAAGCTGGGGCAGTCGTCTGTCAACTAGGGCGCAAGCGAAGAACTGAAAGGCGGTGGTGAAAGGAAGGACACGTCTGTACATGTACTTACACGAGGATGTACACATGACTGAATGGTATACATGTGCTGTGAGTGTAGACATGAAAGGTATGGGAACCAAAGCAGAAAGTCAGAATCTCAAAGATGACCTGAAGAAACAATACTCGTTTCAGAGTCGGAAGCGCTCTCTGACACGAGTATGAGGTGGGGTAAGATACTGAAACAGAGAGAGAGAGATCAGTTTCATACCGAAGAATGGTGGGCCACTTACAAACCGCTCAACAAACACTTCCATGTTCCCAATACACCGCTTACTTGCATCGGTGGTCCGCGGTTCTACAATGAAACTTTCTGCCATCTGATTTGCTTCTACTACAAAGCATTGTGGGCAGGAATACAAACAGACTGGCCCCAGTGGAAGAAAATCAGTACAATTGTTGAAAACGCTTCTGTAGGTTACGGTGGCCCAAAGTCTGGTCTGCTTGGGGAGGAGGGGATGCTCTAGTCTTTGAGAAGACGGGAGCCTGTGGGAAGCCTGACTCCTTGGGTAAACCACAGAGCACTCTCCCATTTCTGGGTCTTTATTTCTACCTCTACCTTCTGGTTATTTTCCATCAGCACCCAAACATGCTAACTCCCACAAAAGACAAATTTCTCTTGTCTCGACATTTCAACTGAGGTGATGTGTCAGGTCTCTGGCTTTCCTTCCCAGCACACATGGAGAACATAGATTGGTTAAGAGCATTTCCTCACTGGCTCTCAACTCAACTCATTCAAACTGACATGTGGTCTTTATCAGTTCTTTGATGTTTCGATGTCAAGGCCAACTGCTGTGCAGCTACGGGACGCTCCCCATCTGCATCCCAGTCTTCTTTGCCTCTCGAACATCTGATACACTTGACCACTGCCACCTTTTCGGAACCTTTCTCCCCTTACTGCTCAAGACAATGCCTACCTAGGTCACCCTCATTGCCACTCTCTTCCTGTCCTTCTTGAGGAATAAAGTTATGTGAGGGGGTGGGGCTAGTATTGACCTTGGGTCTTCTGATCTCTAACTAGATGACTTCAGCCAGCCCAGTCCTCCAGTGACTTCCAGATCCTTCTATCTATCCATCTATCCTGGGCCTCCATTTTCAAACACCAGCCGCGTGACTCACAGATGTAAATGTGTAAGTGTGTCCAGTGAAAACTCTCCTATCTCCTCTCACTTTTAAGCTCCCTCCTACCCCCTAGCCTAGCCCTCTGTCACAGAAAACATTCTTCTAAACATGAGTAGGTCCTCATAGGTCTCTCACTTTGACCCCCAAGTCATAGCTCTGTAGGCTTTGTGTCAACAACGTGTTCTTTTTCTCCCCCTCTGCCCCAGAAGCACCTGGTCCAGGACTCTCTCTTCTCTCACTTGGATCTCTATGCACTGCCTTATTCTGCCAGCTTCTGCTATTGCCCTTGCAGACCATAGCTTTATCTCTATCTCGACCTCCTTCTATCATCGACAGCCAGAATGGTCTCTGTAGGGCACTATTCACATCATCGTTCTCCTCTGCAACAAACGTCATCCCCGTACTGTAACGCCCACCGGCCAGAGCCTTCATGGGCTCTTGAGATCAGTCCTCCAAGCCTCCAGCCCTCTACACACCTCTGCCTTACTCACCCCACTCCTCCAGTCTCCTTGCTGTTCCTTAAACACACATCCCAGCCTCTCCTCCCGCCCCTCAGTACTGAAGTCCATGTACTCTGGACCTTCATTCTCATCGGACTGTGGCTTCTTCATAGGATCTCACGCTGGTTCGACATGGCCTCCTCAGAGAGCTTCACAGAAAACCTGAGGGGATTCTCCCTTTGTCCTGTCTTTGCATTTGGCACTTGGAAAACACCATACTGGGTTTAAGTGTCTCTTGAGCCCTCTGTTAGAACACAAGACTTGACCCTGGACTTCTCCAGTCCACTCCCAGCCGTGGGGTAGGTAGGGCACTGTGAACACGCACCTAAGGGGCTCAATATTTACTCCCAGCCTATGAGACTTTCTTTCACGAGGACTGAGGGATGCCCTGAGCCACGTCTCCTTGAGAAAGGGGAAGAGGACGGAATGAAAACAACTCTGAGCACAGAGTTCACGCTTACCGAGGTGAGAGTCTTCAGTGTGGCGGCGCTGGATGTGGCTTTGTAGGAACGCTTGGTTCATAAAGGCCTTGTCACAGAAATGGCACTGGAAAGAAAGCAGCAAACGCAAATGTCTGCCGTGAGTTTCCCCACCTGCTCACAGTTAAAACTGGGGCTCTGAAGCATGCCTTATGGTGGCTTTCTTCCTAAAAGATACAGGATGCTGGCTATGATATTAATTCAAAGGGCAAATGTAAGGTTATGTAATGTAAGGGATGCCCTTCCAAACTGAAATAAGTCAGTGGGATATATTTTTTTTTGACAGCTGAAGCAAACCTTCTGGTAATTTCTGGAAGCCCTGGCGATGTTGCTTGTACATGGGGTTTCTGTCTTCTTATCACCAATTTGTTCAAGGCAGGGGGAGAAACCTCACCAGAAACCAGCCCTGCATAGGATTAAACCTTGGCATAGGATTTCCAGCTTCCAAATATTTGCGGAAATAAATTTCTGTTACTGAAGCCAACTAATTGATGGCATTTGTTATGGCAGACGTACTAGCTAATACAGGTGTAGTAGGGGTGTGTGTGTGTGTGTGTGTGAAATGTTTTGAAGCTAAAAACATTCTCCTGTGAATATATACTTTCAGAAAAACATTTCAAAGATAAATGGTATACAAAAAACATAAAGGAGAACACAGGGACAGAAATATTTCCTCTGGAAATGGATGGAGGGAAACTATTTTTAAAAATGAAGGGTATGAGTTCTGGGGGTTGCTCACACTCCGGGGGATGGTCCCGCACAGATCTCTCTCTCTCTTAAACTTTCCCCAAAGTAGAGCATGGAAAAAGAGCAAACAGCAGCGCACATCGCATCCAGGAGGCGGGGCTTGTCAGCTGCACTGTTCGTTCTACACATTCTTTTTAGGTTATTATTACTCAGTCCATGGTTTGTTCTTATGGTTTTTCCTTTTAAAATCTTCTATATATGGAGATCCGGCATATGGTTATTTTGATTTTTCTGTATATTGTAAAATTTATACAACAAAATGCTGAGGAAAAAAGGGCAATGTACACTGTCATTGTGACCACTTTATACACTCTGACTGCATAAAACACGTCACACTCAGGTTCCCAATGGGAAAAGGGCCTGCAGGAAGCAGACGTCCTTAAATGTTTCATTTTTACTACATAATTTCTGTGATTTCTTGAAGCAGAGGGATGAAGACAAAGAGAAGGAATACAGAAATGGGACTGGGATGTCTGAAGGTGTCCTTGACTGCATGGGCTGCTCAATCTCTTTGCTGAGAACCCAAAGCCTCTGCAATTGAGAGAGGTGAAGAAAACCTAAAATGCTGGCAGTCATGTGACTTCTGTCCTCTCGCAGTCAGCCAGCTCTGGTGCTTGTCTTGTGTGCCACAGGGCTCTCTGTACGGCAGTCTCAGGCTTTGGCTAAAAGAACTATGTTAAGCAAGGCCACACAAAGCTCATTAACAATGGCTACGATGTAGGTATGATTCCATCTCCATTCCGCAGAGCAGAAACCTACGTACAAATGGTGATTTGTTAAGGTCTAGCAGTTGAGACAGTAGTAGTACACACTTTTCAGTTTACAGCAAAGTCTACCAGACAGGTCAGAAGAGAGGTGCCATGGGATGGAATGTGTCCATCAGTACATAAATGATTCACACGCCCATCTTCTGTCTCAGTCCTGACAGCAGCCTTCTAAGTCAAGGGATTTCTTATACTCTGAAAATGCACACAGTCCCTCAACAAATTATCTTAGACTGAAGGTATGGAAGGGTTTGAGAGAAAGAGAGAAGGAAAGGGAGGGAAGAGGAGAGGGAGAGGAGGAGGGGAGGGGGGAGGAAGAGAGATTGAGAGAGAACACACACACACACACACACACACACACACACACACTCTCAATCTCACATCTCAGTCCATCTGGAGCCTTTTGTAGCCCGAGGACAGACAGACTTATTTAACTCACATTTTCCTACAGAATCTAATTCTGTTGATAGTCTCAACCACAGCATCAGAAAGGTGTGGCTGTTTCTTAACAAGGGGAGGTCCTCATTCCACACCTCTGGAATCAGAATCCCCAAGACATCATAATCTCCTGGCAGGCAATGGAAGGCCACAAGGAATGCTTGGCCATTAGAACACATCTCCAATTTAAAAAAATGTAAATATGTGTGTGTACGCACATGTGTGTGCATGCATGCATGTGAGTGCGTGCTGGAAAGGTGGCTCCGTGGTTCAGAGCACTGGCTGCTCTTACAGAGGACCCGAGTTTGATGCCCAGTTGCCAAGTGGCAGATCACAACTGTCTATCACCACAACCCCAGGGAATCTGACTTCCCTCTTCTGGTCTCTGCTTGTATTGTATGCATGTGATATATGGACATATATGCAGTCAGAAGAGCCACACACATAAAATCAAAATAAGTACGTTTTAAAAATATACACATATATATACAGCCGGGCAGTGGTGGTGCACGCCTTTAATCCCAGCACTTGGGAGGCAGAGGCAGGCAGATTTCTGAGTTCGAGGCCAGCCTGGTCTACAAGTGAGTTCTAGGACAGCCAGGGCTATACAGAGAAACCCTGTCTCAAAAACAAACAAACAAACAAACAAACCAGAAGCTTATAACATAGTAGGTTTCCATGTGACTTTTCTACACATCCTTAGTGTTACCTCTCTTCCTTTGTGTCTGCTGTACTCTTCCCTGCCCCTCCCCACGTACGCTCCCCTCCTTACCCCCACATCATACTGTCTGTCCTCCCCCCTGATGCACTTTCTCCTCTTCTAAGGGTTCCTCGTTCTAGTCTCTTGGCTGCTACAGGTACTCTATGCTAAACTGGATCTACAGATTCAGAGCTAGGATGGACATACGAGAAAGAACATGTGTTTCTTTTCTGGGTCTGGGTTACTAAAAGTAGAAAAAAACACATGAAACTAGAATAGTAATTAGTAAAGTTATACTGACCAGTTTGCATACAAAGTTCACAATTTCATTTTTCCTTACAGATAAATAAAATTCCATTAGGTATATGTAGCTCAGCCTTATCATCCATCCTACAACTGATATTCATCGAATTATCCCTATGCAGAGAGATAATGCTCCTCCAAGAAGCCTTACCTTATCAAACAAAAAACCCAGGGGCAGGTGCAGGGAGACCCTACAGAGTTGCTAGGGGTCCCAGAAACCCTCAATAGTTTATTGCAGGTGCTCTTGGTTACCTACTAGAGCGCGATTGTAAGACCCACACTTTGGGTACGGGACTTGGGTAAGTCACTCTGGCACTAATCTGGAAGTTTCTCTGCTGCTGGCTAGTTTTCACGGTGCTTTAAGGTGCCGTAGAGGCTGCTGAGGGAGAAAGGGCATCAACAATCTTACTGAGCTGTGAGTCCTGAAAACCATAATAGCAATCACCCTGGAAAGATACGCCAATTAGTGCCACAGTGCCATGAATGTCATGGGGTAACCAACAGCTGGGGAGGTGCCGTGGAAAAGAAAGATAGATCGCAACAGCCGGGTATCAGGAACTTTCCTTAGAGACAGTCTCTCCGAGACATGATGAGGCCATTGCATCCGTGAACCATGGCCGCCAGCATAAGACCTGAACAGGATCAAACTGGTCAGCACAACAGCCTGGAGAAGGAACAGGCTTCTGAGACCCTGCACTAGCTCAGGAGTTATTGGCAGAGGGACAGTCAAGTTTTCTTCCGTGGTGTAGTTTGCCCATGTTCCAGTAGAGGGCTACCTACACATGCCACAAAGCCCTGGGTTGGATTATTTTTCTGGCAGTAGGTTGATTAATCAGTTTTAATCAATTAAAACCCGTGACTGTAACCTAACGTCAAATGACTAACCTAACTCAAGTATCTTCCGTAAAATGTTTTAGCGACCAAGTATCACCTGGAGTCTCAACACTTGCTGTGCGTTCTCCATTCACAGGTGTAGTCTTTGAACACCCGAATCACCCCGTGCACCCCCACCTCCACCTTGGCCTTCTTCACCTCCACTATTCAGTGAACTCTTAAAGTGGTGTGAGGGTTCACAAGAGACAACAGGAAGCCATAACTCAGCACTGGAAAGTCGCAAGGAAAACTGAATCCATGCCTCCACGGGGCCCTCACACATGCTACCTGTCTTATCGCATGGAACTCCTCATCCTGACAGGCTGCTGCTGCTGCTAATGCCCTGTTTCCAGAGAGGACAGTGTGCTTAGGAATGAAACATTTCTGCAACATTGCCGTGGAATCACATTCAGACCTATGCAGTCTAACTGTGAAACTAAGAAAGGCGTGTCATTGAAACTCAAGAAGAACGAAGACCAAAGTGTGGACACTTTGCCCCTTCTTTGCATTGGGAACAAAACACCCATGGAAGGAGTTACAGAGACAAAGTTTGGAGCTGAGACGAAAGGATGGACCATCTAGAGACTGCCATACCCGGGGACCCATCCCATAATCAGCCTCCAAATGCTGACACCATTGAATACACCAGCAAGATTTTCCCAAAAGGACCCAGATATAGCTCTCTCTTGTGAGACTATGCCGGGGCCTGGCAAATACAGAAGTGGATGCTCACAGTCAGCTATTGGATGGAACACAGGGCACCCAATGGAGGAGCTAGAGAAAGTACCCAAGGAGCTAAAGGGGTCTGCAACCCTATAGGTGAAACAACAATATGAACTGACCAGTAACCCCAGAACTCGTGTCTCTAGCTGCATATGTAGCAGAAGATGGCCTAGTCGGCCATCATTGGAAAGAGAGGCCCCTTGGTCTTGCAAACTTTATATGCCTCAGTACAGGGAAATGCCAGGGCCAAGAAGTGGGAGTGGGTGGGTAGGGGAGTGGGGGGAGGATATGAGGGACTTTTGGGATAGCAATTGAAATGTAAATAAAGAAAATACCTAATTAAAAAAAAAGAAAAAAAAAAGAAAGGCGTGTCGTTTCACAGATAGCAGAACACCTGTCCACCTAGGTAGGAAAGGGTGATGTCATCTGTCCCACATGAACCCACACCTGCCCCACCAGAGTCAACGCTGGCATTCAGAGAGACACCTGTGCTAAGGGTTGACAGGCGCCACAGGTTTGATAGAGTCCTTACCTTTACATATTCACGCGTCAATCCTACTTCGTATTTGTTAGAGAGCTTTCAGTCACACTCATGGTTCGCCTGTGAAAATCTTTGCTAACAATTATTTCTATGGCGACTGGAAGAATGAGAGATAACATTTTGCTAGATGTGTTAATATTTCACTAGACTGTGACCCAACCTAGGGAACAACACACTTCCTTTAAATGTTTAAGAACCGATTCTCTTCGCTATACAGAAGAAAGCAACCTCAGCACTCTTTATAGGTGTGTGAATTTCACGTGGTGTTTGTAAAGAAAGTCACTACTGAGGACATCAAGTATCCTTTGAAGAGAGTGCCTCCTAGTGTCTACCCAAGGCCAGACCCTGGGCCTTCCTACCAGCATGATTTCCCAGCCGCTGCTCCCCAGGATGCCATCCACTGCTTTCAGAGTTCCTGGGATTTGTCTTAGGCACTTCTCTGCCCTGCACCCACTTCTGCAACCTTGAAACCTGCGTCGTCGGCTCCCGCGTTCCCAAGGACAATTAAAGAGCACTTATCCTAAATGTATTATAAGACCCATTCTGTCAACCTGTCCTTTACTATCTTTTTAATCAAAGTTTGTCCTTCCTTCAGCTACTCACAAGTTAGATGAGCCTCCTCACCTAAAACCCCAAATGCTCCAAAGCATAGACATCACCCTACAAGTATAAAATTCCACACCCAATCCAAGTGATGGGTCTTGGTTTGGGTCTCGTGGGCTGAGGAACCCCCACTGCTCTTGCAGAGGCCCCAGGTTAGAGTCTCAGCAAGCAGATTAAAGTGCTCATAAACCACTCGTAACTCCAGGTCCAGGAGAGCTGACCCTCTCTGGCCTCCTCAGGCCCCTGCACACGCTCATGCAGACTCACGCAAATATGTATAAACACAAATATACATATATAAACTTGAGTCCCAGCCCCGGGTACCTTGTAAGATGAATGTTAATTAAATATTCCAAATTTCAAAACATTTCTGACCCTAAGCATTTCTCAACCTGTACACTGATTTCAAAATTGCAATATGGATCCTGGGCTCAATGTCTAATTCATAACAGAGGGAGATTATGATTTGAATAGAAAAAGTCCTTAAGTGCTAATGCTAGTATTCTTGTCCTGGGGAACTGTACACATTGAGAACTTCAGGAGTCTAACTCACTGTGACATGGTTCCTATGCAGGAACCAAACAGGGACAGAGGGGACTCAGAAGTGGGCCAAATGCAGGTAAGAGGGGCTGGGTGAGGGATCCACTAAGGTTCTATTTTGGCACTTTTCTGTCATTTGAAAAACACTTCAATTCAAGGTGGGGGAGGGGCTCACATCTTAAATCCTATTCCAGGTCTTTTGGGAGCCAACTTCAATAGCCATGTGCACACAACTGGACTGTTCACAGCATCCATTGTAAAGAGGAAACAGGCTCAACAGCCAACATTTGGATAACTCCATAAGCCCTGCAGACAATATTAGATATTTAATTATTAATTCCTTGGTGGCTGCAGAAGGCAATGAAATATTTTTGCTGTTGATTAAAGTGACCGTTTTGGCCTTAATCTGTTTTCTTTGAGGGGGAAAAATCTCTGTGCATAATGGAAAGGATAGGTTCCTAAAGGGAACTGGCCCTGCACAATGTCCCACCTGGTAATAGCTGGCCTTGGCCTCTATCATCAGCTGCTGCGTGGACAGCATCTTCTTCCTGCGTTTACACTCCTCCTTAAGAAGCTTGATCTCGCCAGCCTGCTTGGTGAGCAGCTGCTTGCTCTGCTCATAGTCGATCAGGCTCAGGCGCAGCCTCTCCTCCACCAGGTTTAGCTGCGAGGTGAGGAACTCCTGCGAGTGCATCAGGTATTCGATCGTGAGCTGCGCCAGGCGGATCAGCTTCAGTAGCACTGGGTCTACCCCTGACTGGCAGTGCGGGCACTTCTCGTCCTCCAGCTTGCAGAAGGTGATGTTCATAATGTTCTCCTGCAGTGTCAGGACGTCCACGGCGCCGGCAACCTTGTCCACGTCGATGGCGCTCAGCCGCCTCCAGTCCACGCTCTCCAGTCGCGGCCGGAACTGGAAGAAGGGCAGGGGGCCCGAGGCCGCGCTGGGGGGGACAAAGGCCATGGGGGCCGCGCCTACGGCAGAGGCGTCAGGCCCCTCGGGGCTGTTGGCCAGAGGGTAGTAGACGTGTTTCTGGAAGGGCTGCGGAAGAAGAGACAGCGCGGCGGGAGGCGGGGGATGGAGAGCTAAGAGTCCAGGAGAACCCCGACCGTCCCTGCCCTGCATCCCGGGACAGACACCTCCGGCCACGTGCATCTTACCATGCTTGCAAGCCAGTCCGCCGCCTAGGCTTGCGCTGGAGGGGCGGAGCAGAGTCGTCTTCCCAGCCCTGGCCGCCTCGGGGCCGCCGCCGCCACTCTCCTCGTGAGCCTCAGATGGCCCAGACCCCCGCTGCGGCGGCGGCGGCGGCCTAGGATCTGGGCGTCCAGGACGTTGCTATGGCAGCGCCCTGCCCCGACCTGGAGTACAGGGCGTGTCCGCCCACGCGCGTTCAGCATGCGCCCAGGGACCTGTGGGACCAGAAAGACAGAGAAGACCTCTTGGACCAGCAGGAGACACCACAGGACTCGTCCACCTGTGTGGTGGGCATCTCTTGGCCGCCACCTTCCCTGACACCACCCTCCCTGGTTTCAAGAGGGGGCCCAGTGAGTCCCTAAAACATGCGTGGGGTCACGTCTCCAAGTCCTAGCTGTGGTCTTCTGGCCATCCATCCCTATGCTAGCGTTAGGTTCTGAGATTAGAAATACACATTTGTCTCTTTTTCACAGGTTGGGGAAACGTGTAGCAACAAAGTAAGTATAGAGTTAAGTGAGGGCTTAAGGACCGGAAGAAAATCTGGGGTGGGGCCTTCTGTATTTTGACTGTGGTATTAATTATGCGGATGTATACATTGACATTTGCCAACTTTAATGGAATTGTATTTTTAAAATTAAGGGTGCGTTGTGTGCATTACTCCACAGTAAGGTTACACTTGTTCATTCCTCAGCCTCTCTAAATGCCTTACTTCCAACGTTCTTTTAAAAGGTCTTGCTCTCCCTCTGTGGGCTGGCAACTCAGCGTTGACAACTTGTCAGGTCACAAACCAGATAACTCGCCCAGTGTATGCAATAGCTTGCCATTCCAATTTTGAAATTAAAAAAAAAATGTCATTCAACATATCTTAAAATGGTGAAGTTAAAAACGGATGGGAACTTCGACCTTCAGCTTTCTATCAAGATTTACCGGGCTACAGTATTTACCTTACAAATCTGTGTTGGTGCTGCATTCTTTAAAAAATTCTAGCAGTGACTTGCAGACCCCAGGCCTCTCATTGTAGGGGTCTTCTGGAGGCTGCCTGTGGTTACCTCCGGGATCAAGGAGCTGAGGAAAAGCCAGGCATTCCTCAATCCACCAGGGAGGCCCTGCTTGGACCAACCATCAGGAAAATTTTTTTCTTTCCTAACAACCAAATACGTGAACAGAAGAAAGGAAAATACAATTCACAGTAACTATCTGGAAGTAAAGTTGGAACCAACTATTTTGAGCACTTTCCATAGTAATATAAATACATCCACATGAAAGTGTCCAGGAAATAAAACATACACTTCATATAAGGCACACATTCACAAGATTCTGAGGCAATAAGAAAATCACATTTTACTGCAACCTAGCACAGAAGCCCTAAGAATATAGACCGTTTTAAAGACTGGTTCTTTCATATTTTTGATGCCTAGCTTAGAACACATCTGCTGACCCTAGCCCTCAGTTTCCCCGTGTGGGTTACGGACCTGGCAGGTTTGTGGATTCTGGGCTCCATCCACTGGGCTGGCAGGATCAGCGGGAACAGGAGAGGTGTGTCGCTCACCGCTGTGTTTCAAGCACCTAGTGCAGAAAGGAAAGGCCGTTCAGAATGTGCTTGGTTAATTAAAAAACAAAAATCAAAAACGGTCGACTGACTTAGGTGTTCAGTAAAGAAGATAATGGCTCCAGGCTCATACCCTTCTATTTTCTTTGCCTTTGCCTTGTTAAACGGGTGAACCTTTGCTCTGTTCCAAAGGCTCTCTAGCTGAACGTGGGAGAGGCTCCCGCGCTTCCGCAGCAGACCCAGTAAGAACCGGTGCAGGCCCAAGGTCTTGGCAGTCCATGAGCTTAGGGCATCTGCAGTTAGCCATCCTTACCCCCTAGGTCGAATCCGCCACAAGATGGCCGGAACAGGAAGGCAGGGGGCATACTTTCCTGTTCCCCTACTCCCACCCCAGACTGGGTTCCCAATCCTGTGCAGCCTACTGTTCTGGGCACACTGCACTGTACTGCTGGCCTGATGAACCCGAAAAGACAAAGGCTTGGGAAGCCGGGTTGAGGGGAGCTGCAGATCTGCAGTCTTGCGGATCTCAGCAGACAGAATAGGGAAGAAGGCCCGACTTCGCCAACAGAGATGCAAGATGCTCTGTGTGGCTGAAGTCCGGCGGACGCCTGGAGCATCCTAGACCTCGGCTCACCCCAGCTGCGCGCTCCTGGGCGAAAGCCGGGCGCTGCAAGGCACGGGGAGTCACGGGGGATCCAGATCCCGGGATTGCTGCTGGCGCAGAGGCGGGGCTCGCCGAGGCCGAGGAGCAACTGAGCAGCAAGAGGCAGGCGGGCTCCTTCTTCCAGGGCGCAAGATAAAGCGTGTCTGGTCCGGGCAAGTTGTGACGAGGCGGGTAGCCCAGCGTCGCTCCTTGTCCTCCCAGGCTCCAGGCCGTGGGTGGCTAAGGCTGCCCCACCCCCCTCCCGCCCCCTCCCCTCTACGGTCTTCTGGTGGCCTCTTCTCTCCGCTTACCCGGCTCCTCTGGCAGCTGGGCGGGACCGCCCGCGCTTAGACCGCAGCACTAAAAAACGCTCCTCCAATCCCGCAGCTGCTGCAGACACGTGATGCTACGCTGAGCTCTGTTGCTGGCTCTGGGTGCTAGCCCCGGGAAGACTTTTTCAAAAAGAACCCAGATTCACTTCTTCTACAGGGTAGCAATTCTCTCTTTCAGCTCGCTGATTCCTCTGAAGGGCAGGTGTGATTTTTCTTCTCAGAAAAGTTGCATTTTAACTGGAGATGTCTGCAGATAAAAGAGAGCTTCAAGGGTCTAATGCGGATGTGCTCTAGAGCTAAGAAAAAGTGTGAACATCTCTTTAATCTGAAGTTGGAACTATGATCCTGCTGGAGAGAAAGGATCCCCGTATGCTCAATAGTGCCTCTCATAAAAACACCCTATCTAAGGGGATGATATTCACTCAAGATGAGTGTTGGATTCCGAAACTAACAAGATGACAGAGCAGAAGTCGGCAGGAAGTAGGTTTTTTTTTTTTTTTTTTTAAAGATTTATTTATTTGTTATATGTAAGTACACTGTAGCTGTCTTCAGACACTCCAGAAGAGGGCGCCAGATCTCGTTACAGATGGTTGTGAGCCACCATGTGGTTGCTGGGATTTGAACTCTGGACCTTCGGAAGAGCAGTCAGGTGCTCTTACCCACTGAGCCATCTCACCAGCCCAGGAAGTAGGTTTTTAACACACTTGATGGAAGTCCATATTCTGCCTTGAGAAGGGTAGGCTGATTCCATGGCAGGCTTCAGATTAGCAGTTAAGGAGACTAGGCTTAAATCTCTGTTTTTAAGAACTGGGCAATTGGTCCAGAGAAGTCCAGGCCTCAGAAGCTGCCCTGCCAGCTGGTCTGAGGCAAGGACAATGGGTCAGCAGCAGTTTCCAGATTTCCTCAGCTACAACGGCAGCAACAGTTTCCAGACCTCCCCAGCAACAGTTTCCAGACCTCCCCAGCAAGTTTCCAGCTCCCATACCCTGGTAATGGAATGCCCATAGAGATGGACCTAACAGATGGAGGTCACCTACCTCAGCATCCCCTAATGTGCTTTAAATCAGGCCTGCGAGCTCACTTGGTTGACTCTCCATCTTGGAAGTGGGAGACCCCAGCATGGTGGACTTCTGCAGAATAAAACATTCTGCGTTTACATACTATTTGAGTCCAGGGTATCATTCTTCAGCGAATCATGGACCCTTGCAACCTGAAATCTATCTTATATCTGGTCTTTCAGTTAACTGAGATCTATTTAAATTCAATTCGAAGAATTAGAAGAAATCACAAATGCGGGAGATATTAGCACAAAATAATGTGCTGGTTAGTTTTCATCAACTTGACATTAACTATGGTCACCTAGGAATACAGAATATACCTAATTAAAGAATGGCCTCCATCAGATTGGCCTGAAGGCCTGTCTGTGGGGCATTTCCTGTGTTACTGTTTGATGTGGGAGGGCCCAGCTCACTGTGGTGGTTCCACTTTTGGGCAGGTGATCCTGAATTCACCCCTCCCCCTCCCCTCCCCCTCCCCCTCCCCCTCCGCCATCTGATTGAACTTGAGGAGTAAGCCCGTAGGCAAGCACTTCTCAGAAGTCTCTGCTCCAGATTCTGCCTCCAGGTTCCTTCTTAAGTAACTACCCAGGCTTCCCTTCTTGACAGATTGTGTTCTGATAACCAAGCCAATGTAAAGCAAGTGAGCCCTTCCCTTCCCAGGTTGCTTTTGGTCACAGCTGTTGTTATGGTTTATATATGTTCAGCCCAGGGAGTGGCACTATTAGAAGATGTGGCCCTGTTGGGATAGGTGTGGCCTTGTTGGAGTAGGTGTGTCATTGTGGGTGTGGGCTTTAAGACCCTCATCCTAACTGCCTGGAAGCCAGGATTCTGCTAGCAGCTTTCAGATGAAGATGTAGAATTCTCAGTTCCTCCTGCACCATGCCTTCCTGGATGCTGCCATGTTCCCACCTTGATGATAATGGACTGTACCCCTGAACCTGTAAACCAGCCCCAATTAAGTGTTGTCCTTATAAGAGTTGCCTTGGTCATGGTGTCTGTTCACAGCAGTAAAACCCTAACTAAGACAGCTGTTATCTCAGCGACAAGAAAATAACTACATGATATGTAACAGTTACCTCTGAGAATGAAACATTCCAAGCTGCAGGGAAGCTCTTTAAACAGAAAGGTAGACAACTCAAAAGAACTTCAAGAAGTCCCTGAAACTGATCAGATTCACTAGGCTCCTCCCCACCATAGTAAGCAATAAAAGTTGAGAGTCCTTCTCAGAGAGGGTTAGGCTGTGAAGACTCTCAGATGAGACTAGCTGTAAAGAAGATTCTGAGACCAGACCAGCAGCTGGGGAGAAGCAGAAACCAGCAGACTTTCCCTGGAAGAAGTTTAGAACAGTCGCTTGGAAAGGGCTCTCTCCAATCTGGTGAGTTCCCTGCAGGCTGTGCAGTGTGCCCCTGGTTCCCCACTTTTGTGAGCTGTCACCCATGCAGGGGTGGCCCTTGGTGGTGCAACAGAGTCATTTCTGCTCCTATAAGTAACTTTAATAAAATTCATTGGTTCACCAAGTTGTATTTTGGGGGTATCATAGGTTGGTCTGCTGTGGTGTTCTGATCTGAGACAAGTAGACGTGTTGCATTTCCTCAGAGAAAGCCTTTCACACAACACCAGGACATAGATCTACAATCATTTTTAAATGTCTAAACAAATGTATTAAAGAATTTCAAAGTGTTAATAGTGTGTATTATACAAAAACATCCATAGTTTGTTATCTGTAAAAAATCCATTTTAACTAAGCATGGTGGTGCACACCTTTAATTCCAGAACTTGGAATTCATAGACAGGAGGATCTCCGTGAGTTTGAGGCCTGCCTAGTCTACATAGTGAGTTCCAGGACAGTCAGGGCTGCATAGTGAGACTATGCCTCAAAAAAAGAAATCCACTTTAAATATAAAGATTATGTATAGATTAAATATGGCAATGTTATCAGCCAACTAAAGGTTAAGGTGTGTAAGAGATGGCTGAGGACCCCCAAGACCAAGTTCTGAGCACAAAGGAGATTTATTTGCCCTCAGAGGGACAAAGGGCAAGGAATAAGAGACAAAAACAGAACATAGAAGATAAGGGAGAGGGCTGGTGAGATGGCTCAGTGGCTAAGAGCACCCGACTGCTCTTCCAAAGGTCCAGAGTTCAAATCCCAGCAACCACATGGTGGCTCACAACCATCCGTAACGAGATCTGACTCCCTCTTCTGGAGTGTCTGAAGACAGCTACAGTGTACTTACATATAATAAATAAATAAAATAAAAAAAAAGAAGAAGATAAGTGAGAAGGGGAAGGGAACAAGGGAGAAGGGGACAGATTATCTTTCCTGGGGGAGGGAGGGTCAAAGGACTGCCTCTGGGTAGAGAGGAGACAGACATGGCACATGGGCAAATGACAGTTTATAAAGGTAACAAGGGAACACCCCTGTTAAGATGAGGTGTTTAGTTTTAATTGGGAATGTTAATTAGGTGAGCCAAAGGGTTGTATCTTTGGGGATAGCTTTAGAAACATAATCTAACAGTTTTTAGCAAGGCAGAGGAAATGAGAAGGCAAGACCTGCCAGAGCCATCCTTGCCATGCTAGAGCTGGCCAGAGTCCCTTAAAGGTATAGGGTTGTTTGGTTTTGAAAAAGTCTCATGTATTCCAGGGTGACCTCAACTTGCTGGCATGTGCACTCTCCAATTTATGTAGTGTTGAATAACAAGCCCAAGACTTTGTCAACACTAGCCAAGTACTCCTCCAATGGAGCTCTTTCCTTCACCCAAGACTTAGGGTTCTTGCGAGAAGTTACAACAAGGCAGGTGACACCAAGCAAAGGGGTTTTCCTGAACTATAGTCTAATGGAATACATGAGGAAGACTTTATACATAGGCTGTCAGAGAAGATGGCGGACAGTAGCCCCAATGCTGTCCCTGACAGTCTCGTGTGGATGTTGCTTGATGCATCAAGATGTTGATGCTTGCACATACCTTGTTTGTTTTCTAATTGTTGCACCAAAGTTTGTGTTTGGCAATGACACTAAGTCCTGTTCTCTTTACAAGGCTTGCAGAGGATGGGGAGCATCACTGTAACTGAGAAAGGCTAAGCATGTGGCCACTTTGCTCATACAGGTTTGCAGGGAAGTCTTTCACATCTTAGAAGGACCTTAGGGCTGGTGAGATGGCTCAGTGGGTAAGAGAACCCGACTGCTCTTCCGAAGGTCTGGAGTTCAAATCCCAGCAACCGCATGGTGGCTCACAACCATCCGTAACGAGATCTGACTCCCTCTTCTGGAGTGTCTGAAGACAGCTACAGTGTACTTACCTATAATAAATAAATAAATTAAATTAAAAGAAGGAAGTTAGCGGTTATCTAGTGAGTGTTATTTACTAAGGTAGTGAAGTCAGGGAAGATAATACTGTTCACACTTGGACATTTCTGCTCCTCTTAAGTCACGGGGACACTGTTTCAAACTTCCGTTTTAAAAATCACTTAGTGTGTGCACGTATGTGCATGCGCCCGTGTGTGTGTGCACATGCACGTGTGTCGGTGTACACTTATGTGTGCCTGCATGTGTACACACATGTGTCTGTGTGCATGCATAAATGTGTCGTGCAGAGCACTCGCAGTCCCATATTCTCAGCCCTTGGGGCCATCGCGAGTCTTTGCATTAAGCACTGCCCTCTGCAATGAGAAGCTTCTTTGAGCAAGGTTGAGAACAGCACTAGTGTATAGGTATGAGCATCGATGTGTGTAAGTCAGTTTTGGAGCATGTAGTGTATAGGTACCAGCATCGATGTGTGTCAGTCAGTTCTGGAGCATGACCGTTTAGCAAGGTAATACCTGATAGGTTCTGTGATGTGGCCTATGAATTCCCTGGCCATGGGTTTTGACTATGTTTACAGTAGCAGCATTGAAGCTCTCCTGGGAAGAAGACCTTAAATCCAACCAAGAGAGTAGTCAACTGCTCTGTGTTCTAACTTAATTTCTGTTTAATTTCCTACAGCAACTTGGGGAGGAAAGGGCTTATTCTGGCTTTTGGGCTTTAATCCATCATCAAGGAAACCCAAGGTAGAAACTGAAAGCAAGAGCTTGAAGTAAAAACCACAGAGGAGAGTGTTGCTTACTGGCTTGCTTCCCATGGTTTGCTCAGCCACCTGTGTGTGTGTGTGTGTGTGTGTGTGTGTGTGTGTGTGTGCTTTTTCAAGACAGAGTGTCTCTGTGTAACAGCACTGGCTGTCCTGAAACTCACTTTGTAGACCAGGCTGGCCTCGAACTTGCAGAGATCCACCTCTTGAAAGCTGCTGGAATTAAAGGCATGTGCCATCATGCCTGGCTCAACCACCTTTCTTATACAGCCTAAGTCTCTCTATCCAGAGATGGCACTGCCCACACTGTTAGGCTCCTACTACAACAATTAGTCATTAAGAAAATACCTCATAGGGGCATAGTGCCACACAGGCAGATCTCTGTGAGATAGAGGCCAGTCTGGTCTATAGGTTGAGTCCAGGATAGCCAGAGCTACATAGTGAGATACTGTCTTGAAAAGAAAATGCTCACAGATATGGCCTTGGGCTAATCTGATTTGGGGAATACTTCTGTTGAGATTCCCTCTTCTCAGCTGAATCTAGGTTTGTATGAAGCAGACAGCAGCTGAAGATAACTATGATAATCCAATAAACACCCTTGCCAGTATTGTGGCAGTGGGCACATCGGAGGATGGACCAGCAATGGAGCATGCAGGCTGCAGATCTGGGTGTCTTTTCTCCCCCAATAGCCCACACAATACTTTCCAGCACTATGAAAAGTAGCCACAGGGAGACTGTTTCCTGGTCAGGTTAAGATTATATTTCATGTCCTGTAAGGAAAGTATGTGGTGTCCTCTGGAACAGCACCTTACCACTTGTCTTTGTTAGGGTTTTACTGCTGTGAACAGACACCGTGACCCAGGCAACTCTTACAAAGGCAATGTGTAATTGGGGCTGGCTTACAGGTTCAGAGACTCAGTCCATTATCATTAAGGTGAGAGCATGGCAGTGTCCAGGCAGGCATGGCATTGGAGGAGTTGAGAGTCCCACCTCTTGTTCTAAAGGCAGCTAGCCTGAGAGTGTTAAAGCCCAAGCCCACAGTGACACACTTGCTCCAACAAGGCCACACCTCCACACAGTGCCACTCCCTAGACTAGGCAGACTCAAACCACCACACCACTTAATTAAGATAATCAACCAAGAACAATGGCAATAGCTGTATTGTTCTGAAGGACTCTCAGACTTCCGTGACCAATAACTTGTAGGGCGGTAACCCATGATTTGCACTGGGGCTTCATTTAATAACCCATGTCTTCTTAGAGTAGCACTGTCCATGGGGGGCATTTTAAAAATACTTAAAATTTTTATTTATACATCTGTTTGTATGCATGCCACATGTGATCAGGTACCAGCAGAGGCCAGGAAGGGGGCGGGGGGTTGAGTTGGATCTGGTGGAGCAGGAGTTCCAGGCAGTTGTGAGTCATACAATGTGTGTGCTGACAAGTGAACCTAGGTCCTCTGGAAGCAAGTGTTGTTGACCACTGAGCCATCTTTCCAGCCCCAAGGCATTTTGTTTTTCAGGATATAAATTAGCAAATTCCTACATCTTCTTTGAGTCCCTAATTCTTCAATACCCTACCGGAACAAGCTAGATTTGTATTCTGGTTGCCATATCAATAATGGGGCTTGGGGTTTGAGGTGGGAATCATCAGTTCTCCATTGCAAAGTTGGCAAACTTTGCTCTCTCTGCTGGGGATGGCAGGAGGAGGATAGGAATCTATACTGTGTGAGCACTTCAGATCCCTTCTCTGAGTTGCTGTTGTGCTTGCTTTGGTGTGCAGCTAGACTCTACAGAGATATGCCTGCACCTTGGGTCTCTGATGCAGAAGGGCCAAAGGGGGAAGACAACACTGGGAAGGCTCAACAGGGAAAGAAGGTCCTGGGCAAAGCCTGACAAGTTCACTCTTGAGAATACAACTTTCAAAAGCTGTCCTCCGACTTTCACCTGCCACACACACACACATGCACACCACATACACATAAGCACACCCAAAGACATACACACACACAAGCATACACCCAGACATACCTACACACAGATATACGCACATATACACCCTCACTGACATACATAGAGACATACAGTCACAGACACACACACAAACACACACAGAGATATACACACACTCGCAGAAACACACACTTACAGACATACACACTCACACACATAGATACATACACAACACACACACATTCACACTCATGCATTCTCATACAGACACAGACATACACACAGAGACATATACACACACACAGACATAGACACACACAAACATAAACACAAACCCATACCCTAACAGTCACACACACAGACAAGCGCATACCCAGATACATAAGCATGTACACACACACACACACACACACACACACACACACACACAGAGCAGGGAACATCATGGAAGAAGAGGCAGAAAGGCTGTAAGAACCTGAGGCTGGGAGGAGCGCTGTGAAATGCTTTGGATTTGTCATGGCTGTTACACGCATGGTTACCTGTATGACTTGCCAAGATAGAGCCAGCAACAATCAAATCATGGGATGGGGAGAGCTCCCAATCCTAGTTGAGAGGCTGTTAGCAGTTCATGCCTCGGAAACGAGATCCTTTTCTTTGGGGTTGTGGCCCTGGTGGATAACCTAATGCCCATGTAAATGTAGGCATTGTTAATTGGACTCAGTGAGTTATGAAGAAAAAAGAAAAGGCATGAAGCTGTGGGGGAGCTGTATTGTGAGAGCCAGGAAACAGGGGTGTTGGAGGGAGTCAGTAGATAGGATCAAGATACAGGGTGTCTCTGTGTAGCTCTGGCTGTCCTGGACGTTGTTTTGTGGACTGGACTAGCCTCAAGTCACAGAGATGCCTGCTGGGATTGAAGCCGTGCTCCACCACTGCCCAATTAAAAAAAAAACAGAACAAAACCAAAACTGTGCCTAATCAAGAGGCAGAATAGGCCTCGGGTGGCCTCCAGTGGCCCTTGGGTGGCTCTGGGCAAGCAACCCTTTACCCTCTGTGTCCAGCATGTGATAATGCAGGTATAGAGAATGCAGAGGTAGAGTGGTTGCTCTGCCTAGAATTAAATGGGTACCATAGGGTATATAGCCCAGAATACATCTAGGGTTTCACTTTCACGATATAGGCACCTTTGAGTTCTTCAGGAGCCACTTGCCATATCTGCACAACCACACTCACGCAGGCACACATGCATGCACACAACCAAACAGACACACACACACACACACACACACACGCAGTCACACTTGCACACACACAACCTCACAGGCACACACACACACACACACACGTACACACACACACATGCAGTCACACTTGCACACACACAACCTCACAGGCACACACACACGTACACACACGAGTGCACATGGGTACACACACAACCACTCAGGCGGTTTGATCTTACTCCCACAGCTGTCTTCTCAGTGCTCTCCTAGTCCTGCTTCCTGCCTGTCCTCACGGCTTTCTGTGCACAGGCACCTGGGGGTGTGTTTACTTGAGTAGTGGTAACTTACCTGTGGCCTCAGGACGGGAAATAGGACTTCTCCCCTAGCAATCAGCTTCCCTAATCATGAGCCCCCCCCCCCCCAAGGATCCACTCTGAAGAAAGGGCAATCCTCATTCTGTGTCCCTGAGAATCCCTATCAGATAGATCACAGACACTGTAAGATATGCTATAAAATCTACGGGGGGGGGGGGGGGAGGGAGAAAATAGATTTTCTCCCCCACCCCCACCCCCACTCTCCCACTCTCAGGATAAGCTCATCCACGTTTGCATTTGAAGCAGACTCCTAGTACTCCTTAAGCAACAACGGTTTTATTATGGAAAGTTTCAAATTGTCAACATCCTGCTTAGAGGTGTGTTTGCTGCATTCATCTGATCAGCTCTTGCTCTGTGTCCAGCTGGGCTTAGTTGGCTTTTGTTCTCAACCCTGAGACTCCTTGGTCAAAGTCAGCAATCCTCTGTCTCCCTGCCCTTCCTGTCTTAGCCTCTCAGCTCACGTCTTCCTCTTTTCAGATCCACACTTCAGTCTTCGGTTATGTGGGAATCTATACCCTCCTTGGCTTTCCTTCTAATCTGGGTGCATCTTGCAGGCTCTCCATCTTTTGCTCTGTCCTGGGTGCTGTTGCCCTACTCCTCTCCCTCCCTCCCACCCCCACAGTTCTGTTTGGTTCTCTTTATACCTTGTCTTTAGGTGATCTTATCCACTCATGTTTCATGATTGTAAAATTTCTCTTCTCTGTTGTCTTCTCCCAACTCCAAATGCGGAACAACCATCTATTTTATATTTCTTCTTTGATGTCTGTGATGGTTTGTATATGCTCGGCCTAGGGAGTGGCACTTTTAGAATGTGTGGCCTTGTTGGAGCAGGTGTGTCACTTTGGGTGTGGCCTTTAAGACCCTCATCCTAGCTGCCTGGAAGCCAGGATCTCTGCTAGCACTGCTAGCACTTTGAAGCTTCTTAGCTTCCGATGAAGATATAGAACTCTCAGCATCTCCTGCACCAGGCCTGTCTGGATGCTGCCATGTTCCCAACTTGATGATAATGGACTGAACCTCTGAACCTGTAAGCCAGCCCCTATTAAGGTAGTATTCTTGATCCTTTCAGTGGTCTGATCCCTATTTGTTACCATTTGCTTCGTGTAAGTTCTGCAGTTTAGCTTGCTTCAGTCTCTGCTGCTGTGTTTGTCTTTCCTCTTCTGTTCAGTTTAGTGTGATAATCTCCCAATCACATTGCTTGACCTCTAAAGTTTGTCAACAAACACTCCCATGAGGTAAGTTCTTTGCTTGAAACCCTTTGGTAACTTCCTGCTTTCAATATAATATTTAGACTACTTCTGACAGCCTAAAAGGTCCTTGATAAGACAGCTCCAGCTCAAGATGGCTTGCTTGAACAGGTTCTTGTGTACGGTGGCGAGGAACAGAGAGCACACTGAGTTGTGATTGGGTTTCAATGCCAGTTAGACAATGTGATGCTCCTGTGACACTGGACAGAGGCAAGAGGGGCAGCTTCCGCTGGCCTCCTCCTTGGCCTCCTCCTCCTCCTGTTCTTCATCCTACTCCTCCCCCCTACCCCCTGAGCATACTGGATTGCGTTCACTAGGTTCCATCTCTTGATTGCATCTCGTGCCCAGTACTTTGACCTTTCCATGGGCTTAGCCGGATGTGACGTAATCCTCGGACGTAGCGCTTGCTTTCTACCTCTTGCGGCCAGGTTACATCACTGTACTTTGAGCACCTGGCCCCCTGCTGCAGTGCCATTTTGGGAGGGTGTAGAGCCTCTGGCACATAGGGCCTAGCTAGCTAATGTAGGCTTTCAGGGCTTTTAGGGCCTTGACAGTTACAGCGCAGCCTTGCTTCCGGTCCCATCTCCGCTTCCTAATTCCACAAGATGACCGAGGACGGTATTCCTCAGGCTTTTATTTCCGCAGCTGCCAAGCGCTCCATGCTTGATGCACTGATATCCTCTGCGACTGTGAGCTAATCAAGCCTTTCTTCCTTGTCAGGTCACAGCCGCGAAAGCAGCAGTAGACGTTATTTTTTGTAAAACCATCTTTTGTCAAGGGATGCTTTGTGTATTGTAGTTCTTATATACAGGATTTTTAGGTGTTTGCTCAGTGACTGTTGAGAGGCTCTCAGCACTCCTTGCTATTCACAGTCTACAACACAAATATATTGTTTTAAAAAACAATTCCTCTTCTTAGGAAACTTTCCAGTTCTTCTTTTCAAGGCCAGAAGCATAAGCCACATCGAGGGAGCATACACAATTGTTGTCACTTTTTCTTTTTTCTCATTCAAGATACTTCAATGTTTTGTTGGTTCCTTTGGCCAGAAGTTCCTCACTTGTGTGGGGTCTTCACTTGAGGGCAGTGGGCTTGTCCACCACCTTTGCACTTCACCTTGTGAGTCATGTGTCTCTGTGTATCTCAAACAAACACATTTCAACAACACCTGATGCTTCTTCATTTTGTTCCTTTTTAAAAATTTTATTATTTTTTTATTTTGCTCCTATATTTTGCTTCTTTATTTGCTTCTTTATGTTGCTCTTTAGCAACATCTTTGGACACTACTACAGTTTAGAAGAACATTAACCTGCTTCATAAAACTTCACTGTTGAGGGTTTACAGTCTACAGATGAGGACATTGATATAATAGCCCTGATTCCCTGAATCTAAATAATGCGCTTTTCATCAAGGCTCACAAGGGACTCATTTCTTCCAACCAGGAACTATTTCCTTTACATTCTATTTCTCTCTCTCTCTCTTTTCGGTGGGTGTATAAGAGAAAAGTTTATTCCAAACTAAGGCCATTGCTTGGGAAAGCAGAGGGCTAATACTGAAAGTAATGGGCAGGGACTCTGTTATGTAGGGTGAGCTAAAGGCACTGGAAGCATTTCAAGGACGCATCAACAGATACTTGGTCTAGGGCAGGAAATAGCCCCAGAAACCATTAAGCCAATCTAAAAGAGAGACAGGGTTTCTCTGTATAGCCCTGGCTGTCCTGGAACTCACTTTGTAGACCAGGCTGGCCTCAAACTCAGAAATCCTCCTGCCTCTGCCTCCCGAGTGCTGGGATTAAAGGCCTGTGCCACCATGCCCGGCACATGGCACATTCTATTTCTTTGGAACAGAACAAGACCTTTCTTTTTTCACCCTTTGTAGTGTATCTTCAGGAAATCACAAATATGTTAGGTTTCAAATTTGGGACAAATGGCTGAGGTCCTATTTAACATAGCAAAGTTCTCCCAACCTCCCTCAGTCCCTATGTGTTGCAGCTATGGCAGGCAAGTCCAGCCCTTTACTCAGAATTCTCCAGCTTTGGGGCTGGGCTTCCCTTCCTCCAGAGGCGCTTCGCTATATAACCCAGCCGTTTTGGCCAGCCATCTTTGTTTTCCTTTTTGGTAACCTTTGCCCTCTTGGCTGCTGCACCTGGTTCCCTTGCCCCTTTTCTCACATAGCTCAGGGCCATGTCCACTCTCCCAGATGTCTCTATCTCCCTTTTACCTACAATAAACTTTCTCCTCCACCATACCTAAGAGCAGCCACGTCTTTTTTTTCATTCAAAAGTCATCATAATGTGTAAGTCCTTGTAAGCATGAAGTAACACTAAGGTATCAAAAGCTTTGAACAACAAACCCACGTTATTTAGCTATGTGTAAAACGTTGCTGTCATATAGTGTCTGTTCAAACAGAGCAGCTATGGGCAAACCTACCTGATTAATTTAACGACAATCTTGTCCAAATTCTTATCTCTTTGAATGAAATAGGCACAGTAAAGAAACCCAAATAGTCACTCGGTGGGTGTATAAGAGAAAAGTTTATTCCAAACTAAGGCCATTGGGAAAGCAGAGGGCTAATACTGAAGACTGAGCAAGTAATGGGCAGGGACTCTGTTATGTAGGGTGAGCTAAAGGCACTGGAAGCATTTCAAGGACGCATCAACAGATACTTGGTCTAGGGCAGGAAATAGCCCCAGAAACCATTAAGCCAACCTAAAAAAAAAGTGATTCTGGAAGTTTCTTTGGCGAGACTGAGAGGACTGCGGATTTTAAGAGAGCCACCCAGACCAACTGTGAGACTTGAGCAAGAATGGCTCTTGCATCTCTGATCCACTAGCAGACCTCAACAGTGTCAGGTCCCCCAAGAAATTCCTTTCCCCCAGGTAGGGCATCTAGACAAAAGCCAGCATTCCCTCAGGGGGGTGGTGGTGGTGGTGGTGGGGGTGAAGGTAGTTCCTACTTGCTAAGTGGAGGCATTCTCCTATCTCTGGGAAAAGGGACATTTGGCTCTTCCATTAACTTATGACAGTGGGGTCTATTAGCCCGTCAAGGTCCCATATAACCCAGGAGATAAATCCCCACTATCACCCTAGCCCGCGCAGCGCTTCTTTCTCTCTGCTTTCCCGAGAGACAGCCTTCGCAGTTTGGAATAAACTTTTTTTTTTTTTTTCCCTTTTCACCCACGGAGTGGCTATTTGGGTTTTTTCCCCATTTCATTCAAGAAGTCCAGTCGTCTCTCTCGGACGTCCCTGGAGACTTCCTGAGACTCTCTGGCCTTGCCAGCCCAGGCGGCGGCGCCTTATCCCCCAACACTACCCGAAGGAACCTGGGCTCGCTCCAGGAACCCGCCGCCCCTGCCGAGCCAGCCCGCGAGGCCGGCCCAGAAGGGCTCTGGGGCCCGCGCATGCGGACTCGGCGGCCGCAGCCCGGCCTCCCCAGCCTCTTCCTCCTCGGCGCTCGGCGGCGGTTTGGAGCCCGCTGACAGCTCCACGACCAGCGGACGCAGCCTTGTCTTGTGCTTCCACGTTATCCTATCAGAGGCGGGGCGGGGCGCCAGCCACCACAGCCAATCAGCGCCAACCACGACCCAGGCGAGCTGGGCCGCTCTGAGGCTAGGAGGAAGACGATTGGGCGGCGGCGGCGCCCGGGGCGTGGCGTCCGCGGGCCCCGCCTACCGCTGTTTTCCGCCGCCGGGCGCCAGCCGCCGCTGAGGCCCGAGCGCTGACCGAGCGAGCGAGCGAGCGAGCGGACGGGGCGCTTCGCTGCGGGCTGTTGGCCGCGCGGGCAGCTGGGCCGCGCACCTTCCTGCTCTTCGGCTCAGGCGCCCTTGGACATGGTGGCCCCCGGCTCTGTGGGCAGCCGGCTGGGCGCGGTGTTCCCGTTCCTGCTGGTCCTGGTGGACCTGCAGTACGAAGGTGAGTCCCGCCCTGCTCCCGGGGCGGGCTTCGGGTCCGGGTCCCGGCCGGGAGCGGCGCTCCGGGGCGCGAGGCTGGGTCCGAGCCCGGTTCCGGTTCCGTGGGCTGAGAGGCGGGACTCGCGGGCCGCGCGCGCGAGGCCGGTTTCGGCGGCCTGGGCCAGCGCAGCCGGAGTCCGGCGTTCGGGGGGACACTGGATCGGGGGTGCCGGGAGGAGGCGAAACGGCGGCATGCACGGGACGGGTCCCGGTTCCGAAGTTGCCGGCCAGGGCCGTTTCCGAAGCCAGTCCCATCCCCTCACGACCCCGCGTCCGGAGCGCAACTTAGGCTGGTGCCCCTCCGGAGAAGCCCATCTCTGGCCTCGGAGCTCCCGGCGCCTAACTTGCTGGACTGGCTGTGGGTTCACAGTTCCCAGCAAGGCGACATTCAACTTTTACCCCCCTGATGTTACTTTTTCTAGTCATCGCAAAAAAAAGGTCTCCTTAAAAAAATAGGGAGCGCTTACGTTTCACCCTGGGCTCCAGACTGGAATGTTGGCTACTCCCAACAGAATAGCAAAAAATAGAGGCCTGTCCTATCTAGGGTGTCAGAGCGGGGAGGAGTTAGACATTGAAGCCCCAAATGCCCACTGAACTTCCCAACTTCAATGTTACTGTGCTGTAGTGACATCTGTCCTGGGCACTGCTCTGTACTCATTCCTGTAAGTCTGGGGATAGTTGTCAAGGAAAGAGTAAACAATTGAATATTCCATTTGGAGGGATTGAGGAACTGAAATTGGGAATAGTTTATGATGAAACCATCATAAAAGCCTATGCGGGTTTCCTTCTTTCTCTTTTTAAAAGACATATGCTTAGTTTTTTGTTTTTTTTTTTTACCATTAAAGGTATGGTTTTTGTTGGTTTTGGCTTCCTGATCACCATACGTTCTTTGAACCCCAAATCAGAATGTATACTGTGGCAATATTGAGACCAATAATTGGATGCTGGAGCCAGCCTCAAAAGTGAGGGGATTGGAATTTGAAGGCCTGGACCACTTTAATATGGGTCATATGTTCTAACATTCTTTCATTTTCTGATTCTTTCCATCTGCATTGATCGTGCCCAGTTATCATTAGTGACTTATTTAGTAACTTAAGAGAAAGCTGTCTATGCTATACTGAGTGTCGATTTAACTTATTCTCCAGGCATAGGAGAGCTTATTTTTGTTTGCCTTACCTTATCCAGGAGCTTGTAGATCAAGCACCTTATCCGAGTTTCTGTTCTTTGCAGGATTAGGACTTTTAGCATTTCATCTCCCTACTGTGGTATTTCTATAAGAAAACTCCGAGTTTTCCTGTCAGGAAAGCACCAGTGGCCTCTCTCAGGGGAAAGCCAGTGTTGCTTTTCCAGGAGTATTACCTGTGCAGAATGGCAGGTGATGGAGAAGGAAAGAGCATTTCTGTAAGCCAGCTCTTATTCCACAGAGATATCTGATAGTCTCCGTGTTACACATCTGGGAGCTGGTGTTCCAAGAGCTTAATGAAAATTTATCTTGGGACTGGAGAAATGCTTAGTGTGTTTGTTGGTCTTGCAGAAGACTGGAGTTGCATCCTAGTACCAGATCAGGATGCTGTGAGTTAGTTGTAATTACAACTCTGAGTCTTCGTTCCACAAGCACCCAAAGAGGTGTGTGTGTGGGGTGGGGAGAGAGGGAGAGAGGTGGGGTATGAGAGAATGAGAGAACACATGCACACACAGGAGCCCTTGTGTGTGTGTGCGCACAGAGTAAATAAAATCTTTAAAAATTAAATTTACCTCTGTATGAAGTGGGAACAGGAAATTGTTCATAGCACTCACTTCAAGCATTTTAAAGTCGGACAGCCGAGCAAAATCAGCCTTTTAAGTTAGCAATAGAAAGTGACAGGGGGGTGGTTTCCTGGCAGGCTCAGTGTAGTGGTCTTCCCAGGTGTGCTGGCTCATACCTGTGATTTCAGCAATCAAGATGCTAAGGCAGGAGGATTGTCATCAATTAAAGAGTGCTAGGCCACTCTGAGCTTCTGTTTACTTTGTCTAAAAACAAACAAACTCAAAACAAAAAACCCAAGACCAAACAACCCTCCCCTAAACAAAACAGAACAAAAACCAAAAATCCTCAAATACCAAAACCTGCTTTTCCTCCCAAAACAGTGGTTCTGCAGCTTGATTGTCTGTCAGTCTCACAGAGAATCTCACTTGTAAGAGTCTGGGCACACTTACAGAACGTCTGATGCAGTAGGTCTTGATGGAAAGTGAAATTTTCATTTCTCAGAGGATCCCAGATGACCACATTTTGAGAATCACTGGTGTAATAAAGTATATGTAGGAATTGAATTAGAGGTTATGCTGTTTGTTGCACCCTAGAATTGGTGATGAGGTTATCAAGATATAAAGTAGCAAATTGTTAGCTTCTGTTTTCTTAAATAGCTTAGTTATATCTGGGTCCATTCACCTCTGTCTTGAGGACACATGCAGGTCAGGTGCTGCCGCACTACACTTAAGGCTGCAGAGAGAAGACATAGGGAGAGTTCTGTGAGAACAGGAAATGTGAAACACAGTTTCATACTGTAGAAGATGTAGTGGTACACCTCAGTGGCCTGCTTTTTTTCTGATTTAAAAGACCCTTTTAAACTAGGCTTTTCTGTTGTAATCGAGAGGAGGGAAGCATATATCCTTGACTGACTCTTCAAAGTTCCTTTCTCAGAGGTTTTGAAAGGAAGCTAGAGCAGGAGAAATAGAATTTTTGAGTAGAAAGAAACTTGTAGGGACTGGAGGTGGCCCAGTGTTAAGAGGCTGGCTGCTCTTAGAGGATGAGTTCAGCTGCCAGCATCACACAACTCCAGCTCCAGGGAGCCGAGGTGCTGGGGTGCCTTCTCTCTCACACTACAGAGAGACACACATGAGATCCAAGCAGAGGAAGACATCTTAGCATTCTCACATTACAAATAAGGTTATTTCATTTTATTGCTAATGGCTTGGTGAGTGAGTTGAGTATGAATACAGACAAAAAACATTTTGTTGTCTTAGTTTTCTTTTTCTCTTGACCTATATCACATTTCCTGTTCTCATAGAACTCTCCTTTATGTCTTCTCTCTCCAGCCTTAAGTGCAGTGTGGCACCACCTGACCTGCATGTGTCCTCAAAACTAAGGTCGATGAACCCAGTTAAAACTAACGACCCCCCACCCCAGGGTCACACTGTGCAGCCTGGCTGCCCTGGAACTCACTGTGTAGACCAGGCTGGCCTCTAACTCGGCCTCTGCTGGGATTAAAGGTGTGTGCCACCTTGGTAGACTGGGAACCAGTTTTTTTGTTTGTTTGTTTATTTTTATTTATTTATTTTTAATAGTATCATGTATTTTAATAGCAAACTTACAGGAACAGCACAGAAGACAGACAACATTCAAAGCATGTATTTGCATGCAGGACATCTCAGAAAAGGATAGTGAGTGGTGGAATCTACTGGATGCTAACAATGCTACAGACACTGTTTATTGCCACCAATAAGGAATTTACTTATTTTTTAAAAAATCCCAATGCTGGCATTGTCCAGAAAATGTTAACAGGTTTATTTATAGTTACTATGAAGTTGAACTGTTGAACTGTGTTCACTGGGACAGTTTGCTTGCATTAATGCTTTACATCTTGCATGTACATTAAAAATTCACACACAAATGAACATGGAGAAACTGCCAATACCTGATTCTGTCCCCTATGTTTCCACTCGCAATCATATACTTAGGTACCTTTGACCCCATTGGGGGTGGGTGGGGAATCTAGCATTCAGAACTACTGACAACAACAAGAAGAAAAACAATTTCTTGAGAATGAAATGTTCCCCTCATAGTAGACTCTTAAGCATGTTCTCCGCGTGTGTGGCGGGCTAGCTGGATATCTTTTGGCATAACTGTTGCATGTTTGGTGTGGATAGCACAGTTTGGCCTTTTCAGAAGGGCCAACCAGATAGGCCTCACTTGCCTCCTGCAAATCACCAGTAGTTGCATGCTGGGAGCACAGATCTGTTTTGAAGTCCTGAGCAATTTCTCACACCAGATGCTAAAAGGGGAGCCTGTGAATCAGAAGTTCAGTGGACTTCTGAGAGCATCTGACTTCACGGAGTGCCACCGTACAAGGCCTGTAGCGCAGTATGATGAGGTTTCTTCACCCGTCTACTAGAGAGAGGGTGTACTCTGGTGCTCGGCTTTTGTAGCCAGTTGTTTCCTCAGTGCTTTAGCACCGGTGGATCTGCAGGCCTTATGTGCTTTGTGTGCTTTACTCAAGCCACGGTTTGGACCCCTCCTTACCCCACACTGTGGCCGGCCGGAGCTCGCCAAGCAAGAGGCAGCGCTGTTAGAGAGCAGCGTGTATCGGACACCAGGAACCCAGTTTTTAATTCACTGAATAAATATATGATTAAACCATATATTTTGGCCATCATGAGAACAGATTTGAAAGTCTTTGCAAACAAAAGGTTGTAATAGATTTTATTTAAACCGATAAATTAACAGTATATTTTACCTTTTGTATGATTTCTTTGGTATTAGTTAAATATGAAGAGAAAAATTTAAATGCATGATTTTAATAGTTTATATAATCAGATGGTCAGATAACTTCCTAAAATTATTTTGAACTGTTTCGCAAGGTAGATTCTAAGGTTAGCAGCAGTGTCAGCGTTTAGCTCATCTCACCAGCTAGTGTTTGCTGAGATGGGATTGCAGTTGCCTCCATTCTGTGGGGCAGACTTGTTCTAAGATGAGATGCCCTGGAGCAAGTAGGTTTTATTTTCCCATGTGAAGTCTTTTGTTTGTTTGTTTGTTTTTGTTTTGTTTTGTTTGTTTTTGAGACAGGGTTTCTGTGTGTAGCCCTGACTGTCCTGGAACTCACTCTGTAGACCAGGCTGGCCATGAACTCAGAAATTCGCCTGCTTCTGCCTCCCAAGTGCTGGGATTGCGCCACTACGCCCAGCCTCTCATGTGAAGTTAATGGTGGTTAAGTTCAGTTTCTATTGTCATGATCTTTTAACTATTTGATGTGTGTGTGTGTTGTGTTGTGTTGTGTTGAGACAGGGTCTCACTCTTTAGCCCAGGCTAGTCTGGATGGACTCTGGAATTTGATATGTATATCAGGATTGGCTCAGACTTGTGGTGATCCTCTCCCCTCCACCTTCTGAGTACTGGCATTACAGGCTTGCCCCACTATACCTGCCTTCTTGGGATTTATTAATGAACAGTTTAACTTTGTTTACATAGAAATTCCCTGGAACCCAATCACTTGCCCTTCATAACTCAATTCTTTATTTTTCAACCTTAAATTTATTTGCTTTATGTATCTTTAGAAACTAGCTCTTTTAACATTGCTAAATATGATGAGCTAGTCGTTTGGAGTCTTGGAATATAAAAAAAGAGTCATGTGTCAGCTAAGGTTAAGCTATATGGTGCTGTGGTGAGGTATACAAAATAAATATGTTGAGGCTAAGAGATGGCTCAGAGGTTAAGAGCACTGACTGCTTTTCCTAAGGTCCTGAGTTCAATTCCCAGCAACCACATGGTGGCTCACAACCATCTGTAATGGGATGCAGTGCCCTCTTCTGGTGTGTCTGCAGACAGCTCCAGTGTCCTCATATACATGAAATAAAGTCTTAAACAATAACTGTGTGTTACCTTAGAGTTGACAGGACAGGGACCGTAAGACATGCTTTGGGAAAAGAGCCTTGCCTTTTATCTAGTTTCTTCAAGCTTAGTGGGCCATCACGACAACCATGTTATTACAAATACATTCTTAGGTTTTTCTGCTCTTGTATTCTTTGGCTTTCCTTACCCAGCAGATCCCCAGGTCCAGTAAATTTAAGTTTGTTTTATGTACCTAAAGGATAAACACAGATGGAGAAAGACAGCTTGATTGTTAGTCTCCTTTTAAGCTACTGAGTCTCAATCTCAACTGCACACTGTGTTGCTTGTTCTGTAATTCTTCAGTATGTCTGTTCTTGAAAAATCAGTTCCTTTAAAACCTTGCCCTTAAATGTCCAAGTCCAGTTTAAGTTTAACTCCCTTTCTCTTACTCCCTCACACACACACACACACACACACAGGATTTCATTGTGTTGCCTTGGCTGTCCTGGAGCTCTGTAGACCAGGCTGCCTCTTTGACTCCTGAGTGCTGGGATTACAGTTGTGGGTTACCACCAACTGGCTTTATTCACTCTTAACAACAACAACAACAACAACAACAACAACAACAACAACCACCGAGTTGGAGGAGGTTGAGGGCAGGGCAGAGCTGGGCTGTGTGTTAGCACAGTGTGTGGAGGTCAGATGAAACTTCCAGAGCTGGGTCTCTTGCTCCATCATGTGGTATGGGGTCCAGGGATCAAGTTCAAGTCCACCAGGCTTGGTGGCAAAGTGCCTCTAGTCACAGAGCCAGCCTGAAGGCTGGCCTCCACTTGAGTCATTCTAAGATGGCATCTTTGTTGAGGAGGAGAACAACATCTTTTTTCTGTTTTTTCCACAACACAATTCTGGCACTTATCTCCATCTCTGCCCACACTCCTCACCATTCTGAGGAGTTTTAGCTGGATTACTAGTTTGGATTTTGAGAAGTCCTAGGTCACTTGCATCGTTTCCCAGGCAGGTTTCATGCTCAGCATCCTGTCTTAGCTTGGCCTCTGGTGGGTTGGAGGCATGTGAGAAGGAAGGGCTTTCTTCAGAGCAAGTTGTTTCTCTCCTTTGCCATCACTTCTCCCTCCAGCATTGCAACACGCCCTTTGCATCTGCCTAGTCTCCAACATTCATCATTTGCCCCTGAAGCAGCTACTGAGTTGTATTTTGGTTCTCTTGGTAATAAACTTTTATTTATTTATTTTAAAGATTCTATTTATTTTATGTGTATGGGTGTTTTGCCTGCATATATGTCTGTACAACATGTGTGTGCTTTGTTTTCTTCTGTCCCAATCCTCAGAGAATAACATTATTAGTTAGTCTATCTTTTTTCCTACTCTTCCTCTTTACATTGTTGACCCCTGATTGACAGGAGAAACCTGCTCAGTCAGGGCTGATTCAGAAATTACATGATACTTGATTGTCTTATCTCTTGGAAAATAGTACTCACACAACGTGTAGCAATGTAATAAAAATTGTGGCTCAGCATAGAGTATAGATGTTGTAAGACAGCCAACAACCTATAAGGAACCTTTTTTAGACATTAGTGTCTTGATGGATCATTTATGATCAGTTATTAGTGGTTGGACTTGGTAATTATATGTGTTATAGACTTAATTTGAAGACATATTCAAGTAGGAAGGCAAATATTCATTTAATTTAATAAATATTGAGTGCTCACCATATGTATACACTGAACTATGTGATGTTCTTAGAGGAATAGTTTCTGCTCTCTGACTGGCTTTTCATTAACGCTGGGCTAAGGGTGGGTCAGGGTTGTAAGAGACAGGCTAACTGTGAAGAGCAGTGTGTTGAGAGCAAGTGTGTCCTGCAAAGCAAGTGTGCATTTGTGAGTGTGGGAATACATAGTACAGGGGGAGCTAGAGGACTCCTGCTCTTGCCAGGCAGGTGCAGAGGTGCACAGTGGAGGCAGCACTGTACAGGACCTGTTTGGTTTTGTTTGCTTGTTTCTTTGTACCCTGTGGTTTTGAAGATAGAACCTAGTACCTTTTTCCCCTAGGCTAAGCTACATCCCTAGTCCCGGGACAGAATCTTGAGGAGTGAGAATTTTCGAGGTGGGCAGTTGGGAAGGGCTGCTCCATGGAACAGTGATGTGAACGCAGGAGGCAGGAGGCAGGAGGACGTGCCGTACGTTCTGTGAAGTACAACCAATCCGCTTTGCTGTAAGAGCAGAAAGCACGTAGTGGAGGAAGGATGACGATAATGACCCGGGACCAGCATCAGGGAACACGGGCCTCAAGTATGTTCTCTGCCTTTAAACTTGGAGGGTTGTCGTGATGACCCAGTAATATGAAAACAAAAGGATTGTTCTGGATGCAGCATGGAGGAAGGGCTTGGGAGAAGGTAAGACTGGAGTTGGGAACCTCTGGAGAGTAAAAGGGCTCTCCAGCTCTCGCAGCCTGTAGACGGCTGCATGTTCTAGTACAGAAACGTGGCTGAAGTGTACCAAAGGAATTACAGTTTTCTCTGCATAGCTATAGGGGAATCATGAGAATTTGCATAGAGAGAGTACTAAGTTACATAACCAAATAGAAATTTGATTGAATAAAATTATAAATATAGGTTTACTCTGAAGGGATGGAGAAATGAGAAATGTCTCCTTCAGATGAGATTAGATTTGTTCAGAGTGGTATGGTCATAAACTAAGTGTTTTCTTTCCGTTGTAGAAAACAAAAGAAATTTAAAGAGTATCCAATATTTAGGGGCAGTATGTAGTATAATGTGACAGACATAGCAGTTCAAAAGAACATTACAAATGCATTCTTGGCTCCCACTGGACTTAAGAATGAACCTGCAGTGCTGAAGTGCTGCTACATGACAAGGCTCATCCACTGTGTGGGAATAGACGTGGGCTTTGGAAATGGATCGTTTGGCGTCATTGTGACTCTGGCCAGAACTGTCAACTTACTTGAGCCTCAGTTTTTTCAGTAATAAAAGTATGAAAGATGTTTACAGGAAAATTAAACTAGCTAAACACACAGAAGTACCTAGTCCATGCTAGGTTTATTTGCACACAGAAGTACCTAGTCCATGCTAGGCTTTTAGTTTTTTTTGTTTTGTTTTTTTTGTTTTGTTTTGTTTTTTTGGTTTTGGTTTTTCGAGACAGGGTTTCTCTGTATAGCCCTGGCTGTCCTGGAACTCACTTTGTAGACCAGGCTGGCCTCGAACTCAGAAATCTGCCTGCCTCTGCCTCGAGAGTGCTGGGATTAAAGGCGTGAGCCACCACGCCCGGCTAGGCTTTTAGTTCTTATGTTACTTGTTTCCCTCTTGGTCATTGGATGGATCAGGAAATCATTTTCCTGTTTTTGGAGACAGGTTCTTACTGTATAGCCTAAGCTGGCTTTGAACTCATGAAATCCCCTTGATTCAGCCAATCAAGGGCTGGGATTACAAGTGTGCACCACTATGCCTGGCTTCATTTTCCTAGTGGTTTATCTCATACTTTTACTTCCTCATTTGAGAAATTGAGAACTTTGATTTGTTTCTGTCTCTGAGAGAGAGAATGTAACAGGGAAATGTTTGAAATCTTCATGCAAAGGTTGCTGTAAATGACACATGCCCCAGCTTGTCCTCAGTGTTCACATCTGGGTTCTGGTGTGGGCCCTGAGGCAAAGATAGTCTTTGGCTCAGTCAGGGCTTTCACCATGATTGACCCTGGGTCATTTTCTAGTCTACTCTACCACAGTTTTGTACACGCCACTCTCTTGCATTAATGATGTACAATCTTTTTTATTTTAGGTAGGAAGTATAAATGTTTTTGGGTATAATTTATATTAGAAATTACCTTTAAAAGATCAAAATCTAGAGGTAAGAACTAGGCTAGGGAGTAGTTTAGTGGTGTAGTTGCCTAGTGTGTATAAGGTTTGAGTGTGATGCCTAGGACTATACAACAAAGACAAACCATATTACCAACATGTCCTGTTGGTAATATATTATGACATAACATAATAATTCTATTATACTTTTTTTCTATTATACTTTCAACCCATAGTTCAATAATGTTTCATGACTTTTAAGTAATTAAAATCTATTTTTAGTTGTATCTGTTTGAGTACGGTTGTGTATGTGCCATGGTGCCCTCTGATGGTCAGAGAACAACTTGTGGGAGCCAAACTTGAGTCACTACCGTTAGTGGCAAATGCCTTTTATCCAAAGAAGCCATCTCATCAAATATTTATAGCTAGTAATAACTTGTAAACAAAACATATTCTTTAGTTTACTTTGCTAATTTAAAAAATATAAATCGTATATTAACATACTTTTCCTGTAAAAAGTGATCAGTACAGCAGATGCATTATCTTTTGAAAGCATAAATAAAATCTGTATAATGGATCCAGCATGCTGCCTTTGGTTGACATCGCCACAGTACTCTCTATTCATATCTGACTCCAGTCTGTCTTCCACATTGCAGTCAAAGTAATCTTTTAAAAATACATATTAGACTTTCGCTTTCTTCTAAAACCCATTCTAGGGGCTTCCTTTATCACTTACATAAAAATCTAAATTTTGCTCCCTAGCTTGCAGTTTGATCTGTTTGTCCATGTTCTCTGTCCTTCCCTCCTTGCTGTCTGTAGCTCTATCTAGTTTCCTGGAGGTTGAGTTTCCCCTACGAGGTGAGGCTGGTTGCAATGGCTTGGTTGCTTGGATGGGATTTTGGCCTGTGCCCTTCAGTGTTACTCTGTCGTTTAGCGCAGACATTCTGCCCTGGGGAGCGAGCGGCCTTTGAGTGTGTTCTAATGACTCCTTTCCTCAGGCATTCTGTCACCTAGCATCAGACTGGCACTCACTAAATTATCTTGTTTATTTCTTGTTCTCCATTGCATCCTTGCTGCTAGAGCTGAGTTTAAATAGCTCTTGAGACCTTTTGAATCTGTGTATATACATTTTCAACAATTTTAAAAGATTCATGTGCTACTAGCTTTGTTTTCTTTCTAAGTGTTAGGCTATGTAAGAATTGGCTTTATAGATGTCTGTATGTTTCAGAAGTATGGAGTACTGATTTTGTAAAGGTGATTTTTCTGGCTGTGGTACTTTCTATATGTTTTAGCACAGTTTGAAGCACTCAGTACTTGGAGTCCATCCATGGCACAGTTCAGAGAGTGTGGTAGAATGTTGTTTCTCAGAGTCCACTAAGCTAAACTTGCCTGGGCCTGCCAGTGTGTGACACTCCTCATTCATCTGTGTCATGAGGTGTCAGCCTAGTTACCATATGCTACCTTTGCACTGTAAACCCCAGGTTTGGTTCCCTACAGAAAGTCTTCCTTAGTTTCTGATCTGTGTCATCTCATACACTATAGTTAGATGTATCATACTCAGATTTTCTTTCACAGTTTTTATTAGATATTTTCTTCATTTACATTTCAAATGCTATCCCAAAAGTCCCTCATATCCTCCCCCCACTCCCCTACCCACTCACTCCCACTTCTTGGCCCTGGCGTTCCCCTGTACTGGGGCATATGAAGTTTGTTAGACCAAGGGGCCTCTCTTCCCACTGATGGCCGTATGCAAATCTTGCTGTCGTATGCAATAGTGTCTGCGTTGGTTGGTTGATTATAGGATGGACCCCCAGGTGGGGCAGTCTCTGGATGGTCCATCCTTTTGTCTAAGCTCCAAACTTTGTCTCTGCAACTCCTTCCACGGATATTTTATTCCCTATTCTAAGGAGGAATGAAGTATCCACCGTTGGTCTTCCTTCTTGATTTTCTTGTGTTTTGGAAGTTGTATCTTGGGTAGTCTAGGTTTCTGAGCTAATATCCACTTATCAGTGAGTGCATATCAAGTGACTTCTTTTGTGATTGGGTTACCTCACTCAGGATGATACCCTCCAGGTCCATCCATTTGCCCAAGAATTTCATAAATTCATTGTTTTTTAATAGCTGAGTAGTACTCCATTGTGTAAATGTACCACATTTTCTGTATCCATTCCTCTGTTGAGGGGCATCTGGGTTCTTTCCAGCTTCTGGCTATTATAAATAAGGCTGCTATGAACATAGTGGAGCATGTGTCCTTATTACCAGTTGGAACATCTTCTGGGTATATGCCCAGGAGAGGTATTGCAGGCTTTACTGGTAGTACTATGTCCAGTTTTCACACTCAGGTTCTTTGTCGAGTTAAGAAATATTGTTATTGAATTTACAGAAGTAGCTATGTTGCCATGAAATCAGATGACTCATTGTACTTTTGGAGTTTGTGAAGGTCAGATAGGGAGCATAAAGATGAATGTTCCAATTCTGTTTACGTAAATATGTAATATCAGATTGCTTGTATGCTGTAAAAATCTAGAAGAGAAGAAAAAACTGCTTTATAGTTTTTAAATGTTAGAGAGAGCTTCCTTAGACAAAGAACGGGAAG
Organism: Mus caroli; assembly: GCF_978045245.1. Taxonomy (NCBI): domain Eukaryota; kingdom Metazoa; phylum Chordata; class Mammalia; order Rodentia; family Muridae; genus Mus; species Mus caroli. The sequence goes on from NW_028227267.1 coordinate 116,023,470, forward strand.
CGGCTTCAGGTAAAAGGTTGAGAAGGAACTGGATCTAAACATATGCTCCCACTACAGATGCTAGCATCCGGGCACCCACTCATGCCCCAGTGTTCACAGGTGAACTTGGTAAGACTGCAGTTTGAACTCTGCAATCTTCACACTTTGATGGCTGATTTTAGCTAGCCCAGCTTTGTGAGTGCTGAGGTGGGGGTGGGGTGATTATTCTAGAGTTGTTATGGAAACCCACAGGATGGCTTAGCTGAGACATTCTTCTCTAAGTACTTGAGTGCATAGAAAAGAGTCATCTCTTATTGCAGCCCTTGTTTCATCATTTCTGCCATTATGGTCAAATGTAGGAGATGTCAATGTGTTGTGACAGTCAGCCAAAGTGGTAGCCTAGCCAGTGTTGACCAGAGTGGTCTACAGGGCATGGGAGGACAGGAAATAATCAGCAGGTGCAGATTACAATGCCAGCCAACTTATCTGCATGGATGTGTGGACGGTGCTGTGAGTTGTGAAGTTCGATTTTGAGTGTGCACTGTCCTTGTTGGGAGGTGGTTCAGGGCTGAGGGGCTGGGGCAGAGAACCGGGAAGTCTCCTTTTTGCAGTTCTCTCTAGCTCCTTTTACTGACAAACACAACATTGTCCTCACAGTAAAGGAGAAATGCCTGAACACTCTAGTTATTCACTAGTTATTATTGGCAGTGCAACCCTTGAAAAAGGGATTCTGAGTAAAGAGACAGTTTATAGATAATTGGCCTACTTAGTCAGATTCTTCTATTTAAAGTATCTGATAGGCTCCATTTTCACCAAGAGTAAAATCCAAAGCAAGGCATACAGGGCTTTGTGTTTGATTTCATATTGTTTATTTTGTGGCTCTTCTGTAGGTATCCAGATCTCCTCGCCATCTCTGGGCAGCATGGACTTGAGGCCTTTGCCTTAGCTGGGCCTTGTTGGAAAAAGCTCCTTCTCCTGTCTGCATGGCAGGCTTCTTACTTTCTCCATGTCAGCTTCTCAAGGAAGGCTGCCTTGGACATTCCGTCTATGGGTGGCCTCTTCCTGTTGACCCTTCATGTCATTTGTTCTATTCCATAGTCATTTTACCTGCTTTTCTGTATAGCTTACTGTTCATTGTGTCTGTCTCCCACTATAATGTCTGCTACTGGGGGGACTCAAGGGGCAGGACTCACTCATCCCAGAACTGTGCCTGCTATGTTGTGGATGCTCAGTAAGTACCTGAATGTCATAGCGGACTGTCCTCTATTCATTCGTTAAGGTGAGAGGTTCTAGCATAGCAAAGCAGTTTTTGTTATGATGCGATATGTGTCTGAGTTCATATTTGTGCATGAGCGTTTATGCAGGTGCACATGCATGTGTGGCATGTGTATATGTGTACTTGTGTGTCTGTCTGTTCATGTGCATGTGGAAGCAAGCCAGAGGTTAATGTTAGGTGTTACCCTTAAACCTGCTTTAGATGTTATTTTCTGAGGCTGGTTCTCACAGAGTGCAGAGCCTTCTCTCTGGTTTGTTACCAGCCAGCTTGCCGGAGGATCCTGTTTCTTCCATGCCCTCCTGGTGTTTTTGTGGTAGCTGGGGATCCACCCTGGTCCTCAGGCTTGCATAACACCTGGGCCATCGGCCAGCTTTAACAAAGTGGTACTGACTGATCATGCAGAATAGCTTCACCAATACTGTAGTCTATTTCTCTTTTAGTCTATAGACTGGTTTTATTCTTTTGTTGGCTGAGTTGAATATAGGTATATTTTGGGAGATTTTTACTTACTATAGAATGAAACAGCTTCTGTGACTTTTATTGGGAGTTCATCTTGGTTCATGGAAAGTTAACTTATTATCCTGTTACTCTTCAGGCGCTGAGTGTGGAGTAAATGCAGATGTGGAGAAGCATCTTGAATTGGGGAAGAAATTACTCGCAGCTGGACAGCTAGCCGACGCCTTATCGCAGTTTCACGCTGCAGTTGGTTGGTATCGTAACCCTGACCACTCGGTTGCTCTCTTATGAGTTCTAGTCAGAACTTCCATTTTGGAACACTTCAACCATTATTACTTGTTAAATAAACCATTAAACATATTTTCAGGGTTCTGGGGTTCTGGGTGAATTAGATTAATAAACAGACACACACGAATGCACATGTTTCTAACAGAAGAGGGAACTGAGGATGCTGGAGGGAAGGAAGGCTCAGTGGTCAAGAGCATGTACTGCTCTTCCACAGGACCTAAGGTTAAGTCACAGTGCCCAGGACTGTTGGCTTAAACTACCTGTCACTGGAGCTGCAGAGTACTGGCCTCCAGTACCTGCATGCACATGTGCACGCACACGCTGCACACACACACACACACACACACACACACACACAAATGTAGGCATATGGGCACGCACACGCTGCACACACACACACACACAAATGTAGGCATATGGGCACGCACGCGCGCACACACACACATACACACACATGCACACAGTCTTTAGAGTGTAAAGACATTTATAAAAAACAGGTAACTGTATAAACTAACCAGTACCCCCAGGGCTGTGTCTCTAGCTGCATATGTAGCAGAGGATGGCCTAGTTGGCCATCAAAGGGAGGAGAGGCCCTTGGTCTTGTGAAGATCATATGCCCCAGTACAGGGGAACACCAGAGCCAGGAAGTGGGAGTGGGTGGGTTGGGGAGCAGGGTGGGGGGAGGGTATAGGAGGCTTTGGGGATAGCATTTGAAATGTAAATAAAGAAAATATCTAAGAAAAAAAACCAGGTAACTGAGGCTTAGTCATGTTAAACAAGCTGGATGGTGGGCAAGCTTGTAAGGTATTTCTTGATTGATGTGTGATGTAGGAGGGGCCAGCTCAGTGTGGGTGGTTGCCACCCTGGCCTGGTGGTCCTGGATGTTATAAGAGTTCAGGCTGTGGCGCATGCCTTTAATCTCAGCACTTGGGAGGCAGAGGCAGGTGGATTTCTGAGTTCGAGGCCAGCCTGGTCTACAGAGTGAGTTCTAGGACAGCCAAGGCTACACAGAGAAACCCTGTCTTGGGGGGGTGGGGGGGGGAAGAGTGCAGGCTGAGCAAGCCATCAGGAACAAGTCAGCAAGCAGCAGCCCTGCATGGCCTCTGCTGCAGTTCCTCCAGGTTCCTGCCTTGACTTCCATTAGTGATTGATTGTGACCTGAGAGTTGTAAACGGAAATAATCTCTTTCTTCCCCTCTGCCTCCCAAGTGCTGGGATTAGAATGGTGTGCTACCATTGCTTGTTTGCCATTCTTAATAAAATTGTAAACTGTAATTTTCTCAGGTTTTTTTGTCAAAACCAGCTAATATTTATTCTTGTATTTTTCAGATGGTGACCCTGATAACTATATCGCATACTATAGGAGAGCTACCGTCTTCTTAGCCATGGGAAAATCCAAAGCAGCGCTGCCCGACCTGACGAAAGTGATTGAGCTGAAGATGGATTTTACTGCAGTGAGTTCCGAGTTTACCAAGCTTGCTCAGTGGGGAGCGCAAGGGCACTGGCAGGGGGGAACCTGTTTCCTGAAGGGAGTATTGGCACCTGGGGCATTACTGGAGGATTTCAGATTCAGACTTGTCACCTGTTCGTCAGTGTCACATAACTATACATAGCCAGCTGGGAGAATCCCTGGAGCTCAGGGTCTTGTGAAGCTTGAGAACTGTAGCCAGATTGTGTCTCAGTAGCGGCAGCAAGTAATAGCAAAACTCAAGGTGCTGTCGGCATTAGCAGTCTGTATGGATACTGCTTGTGTTGGCACAGGGGGACAGAGGCATGCACATCTCTTCCTAGTCCGCCCAGTGAGCTAGTTTCAGGACAGTCAGGGCTATGTTGAGAGACCTGTCCCAACAAAACAAAACAGAGGTCTGAACGGAATAGTAACAATATGCTAGTCAGGGTTCTCTAGAGTCACAGAATTTATGGAATGTCTCTATGTATTGAGGGAAATGATTGGAGTGGCTTACAGTCTGCAGTCCTACTGACCCAGCAATGGGCAGCTGGGAATGGGAAGTCCAGGAATCTGGCAGTTGCTCAGTCTCACGAGGTTGGGTATTTCAAGTCAGAATCCTGAAGAAGTAGGTTCCAACAGATGTGCTGGCTAGTAAGTGCAAGCAGGTGAAGAAGAGCGACTCTTCCTTCTTCCAATATCCTTATGTAGGCCTCCAGCAGAAGGTGTGGCCCATATTAAAGGCGTGTACCACCACACCTGGATTTGGAACTTGGTCTGTCCCAAGATGACCTTGAACTCAGATCTGCTTGCCTCTGTCTCCTGGGATTAAAGGTGTGTACTACCTTGCCTAGGCCTAAATTTTTCATGGCCACTATGCTCAAGATCTGAATCAAAAGCATATGTCATCCCAAATCAAGATCCAGGTCAAAAGCCTGTGTCTTCCAGCCTCATGATCTGGATCTCAGATGTGCCCTCCATTTCTCGGTTGTAGCATTCCAGGTGTAGTCAAGTTGACAACCAGGAATAGCCACCACACAGGGCATACTAGGTGATTCTTCTCAGAAATCTGGCAGTATTAACTTTGTGGTTTAGAAAGACAAGTCTATGTGAAGGAAGGAATGTGGACATGATGTGGAGAGACTTAAGAGGCTGAGTAGGATTTCAGCCAACTGACCACAGTTTCATTTAAGAATGAGTTAGGAAGAATTAAACAGAGTTACCCATTTTAGGGGAGGGGGGCTTGGTGGGTTCCAGGCATTGTTAGCGTGGTTCTTCCTGGCATCACTGTACAAGCGTCAGAGGCTCAGAAGCTTACAGTCTCATATCCTGAGGGCTGGTAAGTCCTGTGAGGGCGGTCACACATTGTATGGGGACTCCGTTGGTGCTGCATTAATTAGTTCTGTCAATGTGACAGCACAGCTAACATAAACAACTTACGAGAGAGATTCATTTTAACTCACAGATTCAGAGCTTTCAGTATTCAGTACACAGTCCTAGGCTCCATGACTGTGGACCTATGGTGACACTAGGCACTGTGGCAGTGGGAGTTTAGGGAAGAGGAACTTGCTGACTTTGTGGCTAGCAGGAGGCAGAGAATAACCGTAGTCCAGGATAGGATATGGCTCCCAAGGATAACCCTCTGTGCCCTGCTTCCTTCAGCCAGGCCCTGGCTCCTAAGGTTTTTACCACTTCCCAAAGTAGCATCACCAACTGAGGAGGATCACATAACAACACATATGGGCCAGACAAATTGGCCTAAACATTAACTTTGTGACCATTATTTATAATTTGCCACGTTCCTAGAAGGAAGGATCCAAGCTGACTAATAGCCATGTAATGCATGTTTGATTTGAAATGTGGCAGCAATATTATTTTAAAATAGAATTCCCAACTATCATATTTTGTTGACTTTGTTACTGGACACAGCTTAGTATAACCTTTTACAAAGGTTAAATAACCCATTTTCTTAGCATTATGATTCGTCATTAACTAGCTGAAATGGCCGTAATGGTTGTTTTTATGTGTGTTGGTGTATTTGATAGAGGGTTAGGGAAATTTTCTGTTCTGTGAAAGTGATGCATAAACTTACGTGGCAATCTCTGGTTTCTGTTCTTTGTTTTAGAAGAACGTAGTCATCTGAGAGTAGGCATATGCATGTTGAAGGGCTGGGGTGATGTGCACTAGAAGAGGAGGATTATCAGAAGTGAAGGGCAGAGACCCTGCCATCCTGGCAGTAATAGACACTGACCTGGAAGATTGAAGGCTTAGTGAACAGCAAACCTCGTTCTGGAGCTTTGACACTCTCACGGCAACTTCCTGTGGGAAACATTTAGTATGATGTCAGAAAGTATCTTTTAAAATTAAGATAGAGGGCCTGGAATATATCTTGAAGGTATCTTGTATCTTCTTTATGGGTCCTTGTGTTTGACACCCAGCTTAATTATAAAAAGTTTATATAATTGATGTACCATTAATTTCACACTTTGAGGAGTTGGTGGCTCTCAGGATGTTTTTAGGCTGTACAGTCATCGTCGCTGTCATTTAGTTCCAGGACATTATTATCACTCTGAAAAGAGATCTTATGTCTCACACAGACAAACAAAAGAGCTCCCAAAACAGAGCCTTTGTGTTGAGCAAAATGTTTTTAAAGAAAACACACTTCAATAAGAATTATGCATATTCTGTAGTTATAGAAATTTGTCTCAGTAATAAGGCAAACAAACATTGGAAAAAGAAATATTAGTCACTTGATTATATTTTTATTCTTTATTTTTAAAGAAGATTTAGAAATCCACAGCACTCAGCACAGTCGCTCTTTTTCCTCCCAGGCAAGACTACAGCGAGGTCACCTACTGCTCAAACAAGGGAAGCTTGACGAAGCAGAAGACGATTTCAAGAAAGTGGTAAGTGCCTGGCTCCAAGAAGATACTAGTGAGAGAGACACACAGAATTGACTTTTTGCTGGGAGCCAATCAGGTACTTGACAGTCAGGTACTGAAATGGGACACAGCATTGGACAAAGGTCAAAGGCTGGTGACTTCTGGCCTTGTAACTCTCTCTTACTGTTTTGAGGCCCAGAAACTGATGGGTGCTGGCAGTTTAACTCTCACTAACACACACACTCTCTCTCTCTCTCTCTCTCTCTCTCTCTCTCTCACTCTCTCTCTCACTCCCACACTCACTCTGGATAGGCCTGATCACCAGTGTCATCAGTTTCACAAATGCACATGCATACTTATATACATACACGTGCATAGTTATATACATACACTTTTATCTACATACATGTAGACAAACATACATATATACATACTGTACAGACAGACATATATATACACGTTTGGTGGATGGAGCAGAGCCCTAACAGCCATACTTTATTTCTTTTCTCAGCCTCCTTATAGCTTCTTAGACAAAAGTTCTTTATAAAATTACTTCACAGATAAAAATGTTACAGAAAAGGCAATTACAGAAGGATGTAGACAGTAAGTTCAGAGCAGTGCTTCATTCTCTAAGCTCAGTATAAGTTCACAGCAACAGTTGCACATGGCCTTGCTTTATCATGGTGCACACCTGTGGCCTCATCCCTGGACCTGACCTAGAATGAATGTCTTTCTTTGATTACAGATTTGTATGTGTACGCCTGTTTCTCTTCTGAGTGCAGTTCATGAAAGCCCATTGTATTCCTTATTATCAGCCTTTACTTACTATTCTACGAGGAGGTACATTCTGTTCTTGAGTCTAACTTTATTACATCTCTCTGATAAAACAACTAAACACATTTCTTTAAGCTTTCTTCCTAAAATTATTTGAATCAAATCAGGAATTCTGTAAAGTCATTAATTCATCTAAATAGCATTAGAATATGACAATTCATCTTCGTGTTGATCTGTGGGGAATTTTCCCAGTAGGGGTGGGCTGATGTCCAGGAATCCTTAGGCTAAGTGATAGAGGCAGGAAAGGCACAGCAGCAGCAGGAAGCAATCCTGGGACGAACTCTGTGGGTCTGGGCCTCTCCACAGTGCACCCATCACAGCCGTGCAACACAGTGGGCCATCTCCAGAAAACTCACCTGCTTGCTCTAGCCTTTCCTACATGGCTTCTCTCAATTTTTTTCTTTGTAATAAGGTATTTAAATATTAATTTTATAGCTAAAAAAACCCTTAGGTATATAGGAATCATAGTTCCTAAATTAATATTTAATGACTGTCATCAAAGCATCATTTTAACAGTTGAAAGATACTATGCCCACAGTTGATGTATGTGATCACTCCGTCAGTTACAGGCTCACTCACTTTAACTTAGCCTATGTGGCCATCTAGTAACGTTGGCCAAAACATGATGCAGACAGAGCCTCAAGTCGAGGAGGCTTCTGGAACAATTTGCACTTGTGACTCTCACTCAGTAGCTTGTTACAGAATCCTGGGTATGTGGGTATAAAACAGGCACAGAAACAAACATTTACTGACAGAGAATGAGGGGACTTACTTTCAAACAGTTCTTCGGGGTCCGTAATAATTTTACCATTTATTCACAAGAAAGGCAGACTGTACAGTAATGAGATATGTGCTGGTTTGTTTTACTTAAAGAATGAAATATTGCGACTGAGAAGATGGTTCACATATATATATATATAATATATGTGCTTGCTGCCCAAGTATGAGGACCTAGTGCCCCTGGAACAGGCTGGCTGTGACTGGCATGGTGCACCTAGAGTCTCAGTGCTGGGGAGTGAGAAAGGCTGCTCTCAGAGCCTGATGACCAGCCACCTACTTTACATGTAATCTCTAGCTCCATCCAATTGTTTCTGTAAATAACATGGCCTCCTCCTTTATGCCTGAGTAATAGTTCATTGTGTATGCATACCATTCATTTTGAATCTGTTTCTCTGTGATGGGCATCAGTGCTGACTCTGAATCATGGCCTTTGTGAATAGTGTCACAGAAGACATGGGTATGCAGGTGTCTCTGTATGTTGATTTATTGTCTTTCAGATATACTCAGGCAGTATACTGCTGATCAGATGTAGGTCTACTTTTTAGCCTTTGGAAGACTGTTTTGTCAATACTGTTTTCCACAGTGTCTATACTAATTTGCATTCTTATCAACAATGTATAAGAAAAACCTGAATTTTGATTGTGGTAAAAATTAGATATTTGGTAAATAGCTGTCAATTGCAATTTAATTTTAAAAGTCAAGTATAAATCTTTGGTAAGCTCTTAGTCAGCCCTCCATTAATAGCAGAATATAGAATATAGGTCATAGCCGTCACGATCCGTCCCTTGTCAATTTGACACGCACTTATGTCTCCTTATGTCCAAATGAAAACACTAACCAGTCATAATAGCGCCTAACGTTGTATAACCATCCCTTGTTCAACTGCAAACACATAAGCAGTAAGTTCAGCTGGGCGGGATCTTGCCCCAAGGTCACCACTCCATTAATCTGTACATCTCCTGGAACAAGGGACTTAGCTACTACATGGAACTTTACTTACTATTCTATCTTGTGGTGTGCCTTTAATTCGATACATCTTATGTTTTTCCTTTCTAAACTTGCTGCACTTGATCAAACACTCTCCATAAGAGTAAATCACAAGATAGAGTGTATGCTAAGCTGTTTAGAGAGATTTCCTTCCTCAATGCAGCTCATCTAAATTTCTTCACTTCAGCCTCAGTCAGACACTTGAGACAAGGGCAGAAGCAGTCTCGTTCTTTACTAGAATATCCCAGGAACAGTGTCTACACTATAAACTAAAATCCTCCTGTGGACCCTCCTAGGCCAGGCCACAGTCCACATCACCTTCAGCAGCACCGTCCTTCACGGTCCTACTGGGGATGGCCTAGTAAGCCCTACTTATATCGTTCCCCTGATTTTCTAATCACAGTCCCAAAGTCCCTACTTCTCAAACAAACACACGGTCAGGCCTATCACAGCAATACCCCAATCCTTGGTTGGAAGGAACTTGGAGCTACATAAATGATAATGAATGTAACCTTGGGGGACCCCCAGGCTAAGCTATTGTAGTTACCCACGTTGTCCTGTGTCTGGGCTGTTACGAGCAGTGCTGCCCTGGACGTTCCATGCAGACAACTCTGCCAAGTGATGATTTCCTCCTCACTATGCAGGGACAAGATTAGGAGGCCATACAGTAGTTGTGTTTTCAAGACCTACATGCTGTTTCCCCAAACTGCTGCACCAGTTTACCTGTCTGCCAGTAGCTTTCTTCTTCTATGTACGAGACATCCCACTTCCTGCTAGCTCGACTTTCTCTTTGACTGTAACAGAGCACATGGGGTAACTGAGAAGGAGTGGCCTATTTTGGCTCATACTTTGAGAAGTTTCAGTCCATGCTCATTTGACCCCTTGTTCTTACCTCTGTTCTGAGGCAATCCATCATGGAGGGGGAAGCCTGTCTGCCTCAGGGTCAGGAAACAGGCTTGAAGCTTGCCTCCAATGACCTAAAATATCTACAGGCCCTTTCCTCTTAAGATTTCCAGTACTTCCCAATAGCATCAAGCGGAGGATTAATGAAAAGCCCCTTTAACAGATGGGCCCTTGTGTAGAGCGCATGCATGGAGCACACAGATACATAAGCATTGCAGACAGCAAGAGGTCCTGTTAATGGCGGTTGTGGGGGCCTGTCTTCCACCAGGAGTCTGGAGCAGCTGACCTTAGTTACCTGCTGACCTGCTAAGGAGAGCCAGGCCTTACCCAAACCACCCAGAGTGTTGACTTGAAACTCTTTCTCCCTAGACTTTTATCATTAGCTTTGTTTCACAGCCAACACAACCCATCCTTAGGGAACTGTGACATGTCCTTTCTAGCCTGCTGCCCTCTGTGCCCATCGCAGTCAGAGGCCACACCAGATCCTAGGCTCTTAAACTATAGAACCCATTTTTATGGTAGAGGTCACGTGTACTTTGTGAGAGTTTTAGTGCAGTCATGCTTTAAGCTTTATTGTTGATATGGGATTGGGATAATTGTTACTAAGAAACTTTTTTCTGAAATCATACTGTATTTAAATGTCTAAAATAAACTGGCTTGGTCCAGCCTCCGGAGCTTCGAATCAGCACCAAGTCACTCAGGCTGCAGTCATTTTACTGCGGCCATAGTGCGGCCTGAGGAGACCCCCCCCCCCTCCACCACCACCACCACACACACACACACACACACACACACACACACACACACACACACACCACACACACCACACACACCACACACACACACACACACACACACACACACACACACACCACACACACACACCACACACATGTCACACACACACACATCACACACACCCACACACACACACACCACACACACACCACACACATGTCACACACACACACACCCACACCCACACACCCCCCTACCTCCCTTCCTTGGAGGGAACATTGTAGGTCCTAAGTGCTGCAGTGGGACTCCCAGTAAGTGTAGGGTGGCAGGCACCTCTGTGGTTCTGATCAGTCTTTCCCTGATGAGAAGGGTGTGGCGTGCGTTTCTGTGTACCCGCTGGCAAGTTCTTTATGTTAAAGGCCTTAGCCTGTTTTTTTCATAGCAGGTATTGTTTTTGAGTTCTATGAATTATTGATATAACCTTACCTGATAATATTGTTTATATCTTCTCCCTAATATTTCATTTGCCTTTTTACCTTTTGTCTGCATAACCTAAAAACTCAGATTATGTAAATAAACATACCACTCTATTAAATTATAATTTTATTTTTACCTCAAATGGATCAAATTTAGGTACTTTAATAGCTGTAACTAACTTTAGTAGAGAATGTTCACATTTTAAAGTGGGCTGATGTGTAATTCAAGGGGAAACGAATTACTGTGTTTTTAGTTGTTACAGCATTCTGTAAGAATTCTGTCTCTGAGCTACAGCTCCCCTCATTGTGAATTTATGGATCACGGAGCAGTCATGAAAGTGTTAGGGGTACGATTCAGTGGGAGCGTGAGGGCCTGGGTTCAGGTCCCAGCACTGAAGGGGAACTTGTACTTGTGGTAGTGCCTGCTGATTCTTACACTTGAGAGTCCTTGCCATGCCCTGATACATGTCACCTTCTTTTCATTGTTAAGGAAGTGCACAGAGCATGTAGGAAAGTGATTAATTCAGGATTTGGGTAACTAACTTGTTCATTGATTTAGACTTTATTGGAAAGTAATCCTAAAAGGCCTGCCGAGATGCTCAGTGGGTAGCCGCATGCTGTTATGCCTGACCAATCCCTGGAGCCCACATACGGGCTTCCGCTGTCTGCACTCATACTATGACATACAACATATATACGTAAATAATGTTACAGGCCAACTGGTTATAAAATACGTATGAAAATATTCATAACTTTGTCAGTGAGAAATGGCAAAACTTCCATCCATGTTACTCCTGTGTGTGTTCCCTGCTGGTGTAGAATGAATCACCCAATATTACCAGCCCTTCCTATTGTCTCAGTTTGTGGGCATGGTCTGATTGGCTCTTCCATGCAGGGCTTGTGCCGTGGTATCTGGAATGGTAAGATCTCTGTGTGTGTGTGTGTGTTACAGGTACTGGATTTATAAGATTAACTCTTGTATTTTGTTGTTTGGCTGCAGCTCAAATCTAATCCCAGTGAGCACGAGGAGAAGGAAGCTGAGTCTCAGCTTGTAAAAGCTGACGAGATGCAGCGCCTGCGCTCCCAAGCGCTCGACGCCTTTGACGGTGCCGATTACACTGCTGCTATAACCTTCCTTGATAAGATTTTAGAGGTAAGTTTCTCAGGTCCTGCAGCCGATGACGAGTCTGGCACTGCTTTTTAGAGTAAGGCTCGTGTTAGAAACTTTGACTGCCAAACCAAGATAGGGTGCAGAGTGATCTTTGGGCTTTTAGCTCTTAAAAATTGGTTATATAAATGTGGAACTAAAGTTTTTTTTAGTAAATATTAGTACTTACCAGTGAGAATTACATCTTGTTGTTGTTTTGTTTTTTGAGACAGTCTTTCTATTTCTTTGTAGGTCTAGTTAACTCAAAACTCTCTATGTAGATAGACCAGGCTGGCTCAAACTCACAGAGATCTGCCTGCCTCTGCTCTTAGGAGAATACTATGTTAGACAATGGGTAAAAGACCCGTTACTTAAAGAGGAAGGAAAGATGGTGTTTGAAAACAAAGAGGAATACTTTCACAGTAAGAACCTTCTAAGGGAGAAGGCAGAGAGAGAACGCTACAACAGGGAGGGTTCTAGTAGGAAGCAGTAAGTTTAGGATTTCCTTGCCTCAGAAGGATTTCAGAAGAAAGCCTAAATGGAAATAATCAGTGTAATTACCATTTTCACAGCTCTTTAACTTAATATTGGCAGTAAACATGTGATATATAGATTCACTTGATAATTAAACAGTTATCTGTGTGTGTGTGATGATGTGTGTGTGTAGTTGTGTGTACTATGATGCCCTTGAAGAGGTCAAAGATTCATTCTGTGGCGTCAGCTCCCTTCTCCCATCTTTATGTGGGTTGTGGGGGTTAGACTCGTCCCTAGGCTTGTATGCAAGCATCTTACATACTAAAATATCTTGCTGGCTCTTACTTGATAATTTTATAGAAGAAATCATGTGATAGGACATAGAGGAATTCTGTTTGTTTGTTTATTTATTTATTTTGGGGTTTTTCAAGACAGGGTTTCTCTGTGGAGCCCTGGCTGTCCTGGAACTCACTCTGTAGACCAGGCTGGCCTCGAACTCAGAAATCCGCCTGCCTCTGCCTCCTAAGTGCTGGGATTAAAGGCGTGCGCCACCACTGCCCGGCTTATTTATTTTTTTTATGTATGTGAGTATAGTGTAGCAGTCTTGAGACACACCAGAAGAAGGCATTAGGTCCCATTACAGAGGGTTGTGAGCTACCATGTGGCTGCTGGGCACTGAACTCAAGACTTCTAGAAGAGCAGTCAGTGCTCTTAACCACGGAGCCATCTCACCAGCCCCTTTTTTCTTCTTTTAAACTAAGGATTTACTATCAAGGAAGGAAAGATGTAACATCTTAAAAATATTTAATGTAGTGATCAATGCATTGTCAGCATTTTTCTGAGACCCTAGGATGGTGTCTGGGGATATAGCTCAGGTGGTAGAGTTTGCCCAGCATTTGCAGTGCTCACAGTGTGAGGCTTGGCATTGGATTAGCTGGATCTGGGATCATAGGGCATGGGAGGCCAGCAGTATGCATGGTATCCTGCCTCAGCAAACAGGACAAGTCAAGACTTACAAAAAAGAACTCAGTTTTTATTAATTATATTGATTCTCTTCAAATGTTTGAGTGGGAATAATCTAATAGTGAATGCTGTAGGCTTTCTCTCTCCCCTCCCTCCCCCCTCCCCTCCTCCTCCTCCTCCTCCTCTTCCTCCTCTTCCTCTTCTCTCTCTTGAGAAAGGTTTCATCGTGCACTAAGCTTGGCTGGAACTCAGTGTCCCAATGCTATGTTTTTGATAGTCAGAGCTGTAAACTCTGTAGTCTGAGGATGAAGGCCTTCGCTGCATGTGCACCTCCTCCGCTGCTGAGAGTTTAAGACATACTCAAGAGATTATCACGCTCTATCGTCTCCCGGAAGTGTGTCAGGGTTCTTGACTCCATTTATAAAACAGTGACCAGATCACATGGACTGAGGGGTTTTGTGTGTATGAGTGTGTTCATGAATGTGTAGGGTGCAAGAGTCAATGTGTATAACTATGTGTCTTAAAGTCTAGTTCTTTTGTTTCTTAAGGTTTGTGTTTGGGATGCAGAACTGCGTGAACTGCGAGCAGAATGCTTCATAAAGGAAGGAGAGCCCAGGAAAGCCATCAGTGACTTAAAGGCTGCTTCAAAGCTGAAGAATGACAACACAGAGGCGTTTTACAAAATCAGCACACTCTACTACCAGCTAGGAGACCATGAGCTGTCTCTCAGGTCAGCTCCTTCACATCCATAGCTAGTCTTTCTAAGGTTTCATATCATGTTAATAGAAATTTTAAAGCTTTTAAAAATACCTATATCCACTCAAATATCCACTTGGGTTACCCCTAGGGTATTATGTATATATATAATATATACATCCTACAGTTAATCTTCCTGAAATAGTCTTACTAATATGAGGATGCTGTTTTACTTACTGAAGCTAAACTGGAGTATGCAATGCATAAGTCTGTGCCACTTTGATTACTGTGTCAGCATGTTTTCATCATTCCAAAGAAGAATTCTTTAATGATGATTTCTCTGCTTCATACAGAGAACTATTCAATAATTATCTTAACTTGGAATATTTCTCTTTTTAAAAATTATATGAGCAGTGAAGTTCGTGAATGTCTGAAACTTGACCAGGATCACAAGCGGTGTTTTGCACACTATAAGCAAGTGAAGAAACTTAACAAGCTGATTGAGTCGGCTGAAGAGCTGATCAGAGATGGCAGGTAAGAGCCTTTCCTTATCTGTCTGGTTAGGACCCAGATGCACTGAGCTTAGCAACACCACCAGGATTGTATACACACGTTGAAACCGGCGAGACCTCAGTAGCAGTAACTGCATAGCATCCTTACTAGCAGCCGTATGCTATTTCAGGTTTGTCGTCTTTTGTGCGTTAGGCACTGAACTATACACTGAGAGCAGAAATGTGACTGCAGTGTTTAGTCTTAAAGGTTTGTGTGGGAGGCATAGCGATCAATGCCAGTGCTGGCGTATAGAGCTGACAGCAAAGTGCTAGAGTGGAACTTAACAGGAGAAGCAGAAGAGCCCTTAACCCGGTCTGTAGCAGTGAAGGCCTGGAGTCAGAGAAAACCTCTGGAGTGAGGTGGTAGGTAGTTAAATTGTTCTCTTACAAGGTGCCAGCACTGGGGTGTAGGGCTTGATGGGCTGGGCCAGGACTGTTGAGAGAAGACTTTGCACACACTACTGCTTAGTAGAAGGTGGCCTCTGATACCCACACCCCTGTGACGCCTCTGTAGCTGTCAGGAGAATGCTTTACCCAATTTCCTCTAGTGTCTTGCAAACTCATGTCTTGGATCAAGATGTTGATTAATTCTATCACTACTGAAGCCCCTCTTAGGTTGCCTTTTATAGCCACAACTACTTCCCTGTCCCTAGCTATCCTTAGATTCTAGTAACAGTGACTATAGTCTTTGTTTCTATAGTTTTGCCATTTTAAAGAGTCTGAAAGAAATGGAAACAAAACCAATGTAAACGTTTGAGATGAGCCTCTATTCTCCAATCTAGGTTGGAGCGACAGCTCAGTGGCAGAGTGTGTGCTTTTGCTCTCCAGTGCTGCTCCCTGCCACCCACAGTGTGCGTGCGTGCGTGTGCGTGAGCAGTCTGTTTTGTGAACATTTTCTGGGGAGACGTGAACAAGTGTTTGCCAGTGACAGAGCACTTAGCTAGTTTGGTGAAGTAGCAAGTTTCCTGGAGTTAGAGGAGCATGGCTGGCCCTGAAGCAGCTCTACCGCTGGGTTCCCCTAAGAATGGAGAATGAGTTCCCATAGAGTCTCCACTGCCTGTGTGCCCTAGCCACATGCTTTAAACGGTTTTATTTAGTGGTGAGTATAGGCAAATACATGCCCTGGAGAATATGTCTGGGGCTTTTTCCACCCTGTGAGTTTTGGATTAACCTCAGGTTGTCATCAGTCTTGTTGACAAGTGTTGTCCACTGCTCTTTCCCCCAGCCCGTGCATGCTTTAGAGACTCTGTCTCTGTATTCAGCAGGTTTCTCTGGATTAAGGCTAGAGAGTTTATTTGAAGGCAGGTCTTGTGCTCTTTCCATTTACTGAGCCACACAGAGAAAGGAGAGGTGGTCTGCAGCTCTGGAAACAGTCTCCTGGTTACTCACTGGTTGCTTATTTCATAGATACACAGATGCAACCAGCAAATATGAATCAGTCATGAAAACAGAGCCCAGTGTTGCTGAGTACACAGTGCGCTCAAAGGAGAGGATCTGCCACTGCTTCTCTAAGGTAACAGCTGACGCTCCCAGGCAGGGGACAGCAGCCACATGGACGTAAAATTCGCATGCTTGTTCAGTGCACACACTACTGAGCCATTGCTCTGGTTCACAATGCTTGTTTTTAGTTTATTTTGGCACGGAGTCCTGAACTCAGGAGCTCGTGCTTGACAGGCAAGCACTACCACGGAGGCGCACCTCCAGGCCATCTTTGCTTTTCTTTCTTTTGCTTTTAGGATGAGAAGCCTGTGGAAGCCATTAGGATATGTTCTGAAGTTTTACAGATGGAGCCCGACAATGTGAATGCTCTGAAAGACCGAGCCGAGGCCTACTTAATAGAGGAAATGTACGATGAAGGTAACCCGGAGAGGACTTTGACCTGCGGTGTCTGACAGTTAAGTTGTATGACACCAGCACTTGAGAGGACTTTGACCTGCAGTGTTTAATGGTTAAATTGTATGACACAAGCACATGTCAGTTGCATTTTATTTTGAATACATTTATCTGCAGATGGCTAAGAATTTGAAAAATTGGTAATTATTCTGTCTTAGTGGATCATAATAGGTATAGCATCTGAAGTAAGAGAGAGTTTGATTGAAACCAGGTCAGTGGAATATGAAAATATGTATCGTATCATATACATACATACCTACCTACCTACCTACATACACAGCACACATACATATGTCTTGCAGGATGATTCTGTGAGCTCCCAGCTCTGCAATATTAGGGTACACTGAGCTAAGAGGCCTTCTTACTAGATGTTATGAGGACCTCAAAAATTGGCAATCCTGAAGCATACACAATAGTTGAAAGATGGAACACATTACATGTAACGTCTTTTACCACATTTCTAACAGTACTATATGAACATTTAATTAGGGTTTTTTCTTTTCTAATTTTTAAACTATTTGATGATTTCCCATGGATTTTAATCAGAATTAATCTCCCATTCTCTCCAACACACCACCCTCCTTATATCACTTTAACTTTTATTTTTAATAGTAGATTGGCCTTGCAGGACCATGTGCATGTGAGGTAGACTTGAATCATGTATTGTTTACTGTTTTAAAGATTACCTCCCATAGTGTGGAATCTGAGGAAATAAAACAAAAAATACATAGCTACTGTATGCTTGTGGGAAGTATTTTAGGTTATAATCAGTCCCTGTTTTTAATCATGTGCATACAGGAAACAACCAATAATTCTACACTTTTTATAGTAAGACAAATACGCACACTGTAATGTAATAAATACGACTTAGAAGACTTGGCGGATGGGGTTGGTAAGGTGGCTCAGTGGGTAGTGCCTGCTGCAAGCCTGCTGACCTGAATGCAGTTTGGGAGAGAACCACTGCAGGTGTTCCCTGGCCTCCCATGTGCTGTGTGGGGTACCTCCCCCAGGCCTCAATTTAAAGTGAAATAACAGTTTTTAATTTTAAGAATGAAAATGTGAGCTGGGCATTGGTGGTGCACACCAGTTAGTCCCAGTTCTCAGAAAGCAGAAGCAGGCGGATCTCTCTGAGTTCGAGTCCAGCCTGGTCTACAGAGCAAGTTCTAGGACAGCCAGGGCGACACAGAGATCATGTCTTTGGGGGGCGGGGGGGGGGGTTGAATGTAAATGTGTTTTAAATTAAAAATTTGTATGAATAGCAGGTGTGTGTATCTTGGAACACGTTGCTCTCATCCCTCGGAGAGTGCTTGTTCCAAGGCTAGGGTGGTAAGTGCTGTGGATGTTAGTTGTTATTAAACCTCACTGGTATTTGTGATAGTTTATGAACTAAGTTGGAAAAAATTCCCTGTAGCTGAATCACAATTATAGTATCCTATGATGCCACAAGGGTATAAATTAGCCAGCCTCTAGGTTAGCTGCTCACAGTGGCTTGTCTAGTGATACTGTTGGCTCATTCTCAGTGTAGAACAAGTTGCTAAAGTCTGTTAAGCTTGTCATTGTATCATTTGTTCAAGTTTCTTCTCACACTCTTTATACAGTTAACTGTTGCCAAGATAAATAAATGTTATCCAAAGAAATTTCTTTTTCTTTACTATTTTTCCACAAATAATAGAATTTGGTCTCAAAATCCTTTAATTTGTTTGTTTAGAATATGTGTGCCAAGCTTTCCTGACTAAGCCCAGTTTGGTAGAGCACACTGCACTTAGCCTGTAGTTGTACTCAGGGGCTAAGATGTGCTTCATGGAGGAAGAAAAGTGCAAAGGACCAACTGAGTTCTGGAGGACACTTCTAAGATTCTATAAACTGACACAGTGAATTTAGTTCTACAACTTGGCCTCATCAGAGACCCAGCACCCAGGGCTGTGACTGAAGGCCAGTTTCATTGTCTAGTCACACCTAGATTTCAGACTCCCAGGGATAGTGAGTCTATGAGTTTAGGAGAGAGTCTGTAAGTTTATTGGAACGTGTCTTACTTTCTTTGCGATGCAGTGCTCATTTAAGTCTTAGTGGCGGTGACTGCTCTGTATAATATTAAACTACTTTGAAGGAGGTGTGGGGAGACGACATGGGAGGGTGGACAAGTAAGGCAGCTACAGCGAGTTCTGTCAGACAGGAGCAGGAACCCCGGTCTCAATTAAGAATTAAGTTTAAACAAAATTATGAAAATGGTGCTCTTTAGGCTCTTAGAAGCAGCAGTGGGTGAGGGGCTGACAATGAGGACTTAGATCTGTGTTGGTAGAATAATAACGGCACTGAATAGTAATTTCCCCTAACAGCATTATTCTAAACATATCTTGACAGCCATTCAGGATTATGAAGCTGCTCAGGAGCACAACGAAAATGACCAGCAGATTCGGGAAGGCTTAGAGAAAGCCCAGCGGTTACTGAAGCAGTCACAGAAACGAGATTATTATAAAATCTTGGGAGTAAAAAGGTGAGTTGTTATAGCTTGCGTGCTGTATTTAATCAACTGCTTTAAAACTAACGTAGCTCTTTTTGTCTTAACCTGGTTCTCTTTGTTTACCCATGTTATTTCAGTCTTATTATTCTAACAAACTTTAGCATCATGATCTGTCTTCAGTATGTTACAGGCAGCTTTTTTATAAAGACTAGTAGAGCTCTAATAGAGAGGAGCTGGTGTGAAGGAAGGCTGGGCACCAATAGTTCCTATCCCCGACTCTTGGGACGAAAGATTAACAAGTAGACTTGCACTTTATTTTGGTTGGAGTGGGAAGGAAAATGAAGCCCTCCCCGGGCCTGAAGTCATAGTTGTACTGTTACAGTAAGGCCCGCTTTCCAGGGTGGAGGGAGGACCCAGGTTCAGCTCTCAGTACCTGTATGCATGGTAAGGCTCACAACCATCTCTAACTCCAGTTTTGACCTTCTCTTCTGCCTCACTGTCATTGCACACACATGATGGTCACACATGCAAGCAATATATACATAAAATAAAAATTGATATCTAAAACAACAGACCCAAATAGGCTGTCAGTTTTTGTAGTATTAAGTAAACTTAACCTAAAGTAAGGGGTTCAAAATAGAGTTTATGTACGTGTGTGTGTGTGCTTTATTCTGATTGACAGGGTCTCACTGTATAATCCTGACTGGCCTGAAGTCACAATGAAGATCTAGATGGCCTTAAACTCAGAGGGATTCTTGGGCCTCTCCTCTGTGTGCTTCTGGGATTAAAGCTTGCACTACCATCTCTGGTGTGAAAGTCTTTTTAATGCGCAGAAAAACCTAAATCATGGTAGTGTGGAGACTCAGAAAGTGACAGCTGTACAGACCTGTACTGTAGTCTAAGATGCTGAGTGAGGGTCTCAGGAAGCCTTGGGTTTTAGCTCAGTGGTAGTGGACTTGCCTTGCATACAGTTCTCAGTATTTGCCCCCACCCATCCCTATGGCCCAAAAAGGAAGGAAAAACAAAGTTGACTATCTAGAACAGTATGCTAAGTTTTTGATCTTTGACTTACATCTTTGGATTTTCTAAAAAAAGAAGGCTGTGTACAGTCAGGTCTCCCTCCCTCCCTCCCTCCCTCCCTCCCTCCCTCCCTCCCTCCCTCCTCTTTACACACACAGAGCTTATAGTATTTGTTTGCTGTGCTGTGCTGAACCTCAGGTTGATACATATGCAAGGCAAGCTCTCTACCACTGAGTTCTCAAACAGGTCTATCAGCACAGCTCTTGTGTTTTTTTTTTGTTTTTTTGTTTTTTTTTTTTTTTAATGAGAGGAAATTGGACCCTTTCTCTTCTACATGAGTTTGGGAATCCTCAGGTACATGGTGTAGTAAAAAGAATATTGAATGTGGAATACTTTTTTCTTGACAATTAACTAAATAATTTCCTCCATCCTTCAGAAATGCCAAAAAACAAGAAATCATTAAAGCATACCGAAAGTTAGCACTGCAGTGGCATCCAGATAATTTCCAGAATGAAGAAGAAAAGAAAAAAGCAGAGAAAAAGTTCATTGACATAGCAGCTGCTAAAGAAGTCCTCTCAGACCCAGGTACCTTTGCTCTTGAAGAGGTGCAGTGAGTGACTCTGCCTGTTCCCATCCCAGGCAGGGGCCAATGCTGTGTGGAGCGGCATGGGCGAGCTGGAGGGCTGTGGGTGCTGCTGTGGAGCGGCATGGGCGAGCTGGAGGGCTGTGGGTGCTGCTGAGCGCTTCAGTCTCACCAGCCGCTTCCTGCCTCAGAGTGGGAACTCTCAGAGAAATGGTGTAGTGGAAAGAATAGTGAATATGGAATATGTTTTCTTTCTTGAACAAGTTCCTCTCACTTCTTAGGTTTTTTATTTTTTATTTTTGCAATCATGTGAAAGAACAACACTGAACATAACACACATATTTCTTAGACTCCTGTTAGCTTTCTTGGTACTAAATTTCCAAGTGTCTCAGGAGCCTGATGAGGAACCCAGTATGTCAAGCTGCCTTACAAAAGAAGAGAGGAGCGTAGATCATCAACAGGGCCTGTTGTGCCTCCGTGGACGTTAGCAGCAGTCTTGCTCCAAGTCACGTGAACAGACATTCTGGTTGACAAGTATGAGAAGGAGACAGGCTAAGAATTCGTCCATACTGCTCTTCTCTGCCTTTGCTATGCATGGTGGTGGGCTTTCTAATTTCAGCTAGAAAGGTTCAACAATGAGGAAATCAAGTTTTGCGTCTTGAGCAAATCTTTTCTGTGTATCCATTTACAGCATTGAAATGCCTTTTGTCCCTAGTTGTACTCTAGTAAGCACTTTGTTATTGAACACAGTAGGTGCTGGTCTGCTTCTCAGATGCAAAGGGCATTGCAAATTGAAGTGCTGTGTACTGGTAGAGCAGAGCCAGGCTCCTTCTTAGGAATTTGGAGGTGTTAAATGCTTCCTGTCCCCTCCCATCAATCTTGAGAGTGCCTCATTGTGTTCTTCATGTGTCTATATTTCGGGAGGAAACAGCCTTATGGAATGTTGTGTTCCACCTGTTGGGCCAGATAGCTCCAGGAAGCTCCTTAGTTAGATTGTGGAGGGGACTCAGTGAGGCTCTTGCCTGATGGACTTCATTTGGGGGTAAGAGTTGTGACGAGCTGCTCTGTGAGTTGTCTTTGCAATTGCTTTCTTCGGGATGGGAATGAGAAGGTATGGATTTGAGTATTAAAGCCTCATACCCATACCTTAGATAATATGTGGGACTTAACTTGCTGTTTTCTTTTCTAGAAATGAGAAAGAAGTTTGATGACGGAGAAGATCCTCTTGATGCAGAGAGTCAACAAGGAGGTGGTGGCAACCCCTTCCACAGGAGTTGGAACTCATGGCAGGGGTTCAACCCCTTCAGCTCAGGCGGACCCTTCAGATTTAAGTTCCACTTCAATTAAACCAGCTCTTTTACTGCTCCTCTGCTTTATTATTATTTTTAACATTAAAAACAAATTTTGTTTGGGATTCTAATGGAAACAAAATGGAACAAATCTTTTAGTTTGTCCATGACCAAAGAGTTGTTTTAAAGAAAAACAGCTGTGCTTACTGTAGACTTAAGGTTGATGGGCCTGTCAAGGTGGGAAGCAAGGAGCTAACTGTATTTCTGATGAAGCAGCCTATACTTATTTGTGACTTCTGGGAGAAGTGGTCTGGGATACTTATCCTGTGGAGGTGTTGAAAAAAGCATTAAATAGACATTTATAACCCTGAGCAGACAGATTCTATGCAGGCTTGTGTATTAACCGTGAGGAGGAGCTGTGAGCTTTGATGGCTTGTGTCTCAGTATTCTTAAAGGAGTGTGGACAGCTGAGCTTCATTTTTGGAGGAACAGTTATGCTTAGACTTTGGTCAGTCCATTCACTTGCAAGTATTTCTGTACCAGTGTCCTCAGCTCTCACTGCAGGAGGGGAGAGACCATCTTCCAGGAAACTTACCAGCAGGTGGTAGGTTGTATGTCCAGGTATAGACTGGAAGTATTTTTGTTGTTATTTTATATCTATAGGAGAATACCAATTTCACTTGAATTTAATTGTTAAACTAAACAGAGTAAGTTAAAGTATATGAAAGAGGCTCTGTGGTTTTCTAGACAATACTGTTGAAAGTCAGTTTGAAATACTTTTTAAGAAAGTGAAGTTCCAAGTTGTTTGGTAGAAATTCCCTGTCACAAAATTGGTTAGAAGTGGAAAGTTGCTCTGTCAACATGGGCAGAGCATTATGGTTGCCTCTCGAGCAAGCAGTGCGGTGAGGTGAGGCAGCGTCTCCTGCTCTCACACATTTGTCCAGCTGTCTCTGTTGTATTGCTTGCTGGGTTTTGGACTGGCTGTTCCCTGGCTGTTTATTCTGTGAGAAGAAAGTAGAGGCTTGCAAATCGATTCAACTCTGGCTGTGTACCTTCTATCATTCACTTAATAAGATGGCACTTCCTCCTGAGACATTCCCGTCGTCCCTCTTACTTTAAAGCAGATACTTAAGAAATGTACTAGTCAGTATTTGTATACTGTATAATTTTTGCCTTAAAAATCTGTTGCTAAATCAAGAATATTGAATATTTGTGGAACTACTGATGCTGTATTGAAAACTTAGAAGAATTACTCTGGTAAGAATTATTGCCTCTATTCTAGAAAAAAATTTTTTTAAACATTGTGAGATATTTTAAGCATAAAGGTCTAATATATTGCTTTTATGAAATTAAACATTTTAGTTAATTGTGGGAAGGAAGCATGAATGTAGCAGCCAAGCACAAATCATTTTGTTAACCTATAGTCATATCATCTTGAGCAGATATAGAAAAAGATTTTGTTAACTGCAAGAACATGAATTACATAAGTTGAGTTGGGCAAAACATTTTAGTGCTTTTTGCCTCTACTTAGGAGCCTATTTCTTACCAAAACACTTAACAATGCATTTCAAAATACCTTTCAGCTTTCATTTTGCTTCAGTGTCTCACAGTTCAAGGCAGGCAAGAAAACTCAGCTTTTATCCTAGCAGTAGAGACAGGCAGAGGCAGGTGGATTCCTAAGAGTTTGAGCCAGCTTGGTTTACATAGTGAGTTCCATGCCAGGGCCTCCACCAAAATATTAAATCAGTTCAAGCCAGTGTGAAACATTGAATGAAAAATAAAAAAGCATTTTTGTGTGTTTTTCAGATCTTAGTAATCTTATGTTAACTACTTACCTGACGTCTTTCAGTCTGACTCCTTTTGTGACGTCACTGACAGTTGTGAACTGGAGTGACGGCACCTCTGTGCTTTGGTAACTACTTACCTGACGTCTTTCAGTCTGACTCCTTTTGTGATGTCACTGACAGTTGTGAACTGGAGTGACGGCACCTCTGTGCTTTGCAAAGCCCAGTGTTCACCAGCAGAACAAAGGAGGCATCACGGTGCTTATACTCCCACTTAGAGCGATGTCAGCTGCCCTTAGTGTGGGCTGAAGGTGGGCTGCCTGGACACATGTCCCAGATCTAGCTGCCTCCTAACTTGCTTCCCGGAGAGGTTTTCTTTTCTCTTTTTCCTACTTGTAACAACCCAAAGTAACTGAGGATTAGGCTTTGTCATTGCAAATTTTGGTGCCAAAGGCAGATGCCACAGGAGGTTAGTGAAGTAGCCCTCCTGTGCTCATTAGTGAGGTAGGGGTCCAGCCTGCCCCAGGCGAGTCACAGCGTCAGAACAGTGGTTTCTGCTACCTGCCTGACATTGGAAGGCAGACACTGTGGAACCACATTACTGAAAAAGCATTCTCTGCCTTTGTCTTTCCCCTGTTTGCAGAGCTACTTCCACATTCCAATTTCTCTGTTTAGGAACTGCAGGTAACCTGTGTAGTAATTCTGGGAAAAATATAATCAAAGTTCACTTTGGCTGAACTCCGTTGTGTTCATAGACGTCCCCTCCCCTGTGGTGAGCTTCCTAAGTGCGGTGTCACTGGGCTGTGTCCAGTGCTTATCGCTCAGGAAGAAGGAAAGGAACCTGTTGTGGGGCCACGGGGGCCGCTCCGCCACTCCTTTTATTTCTCAGCTCTAAAACTTTACTCTTTCTTACTGTGAATAGAAGAAAACCTGAAAACCATCTCAGTGGTTTATTAATGTGAATTGGATGTAACGTCTTAAGTTAAAAATGTAGTGTTAAAAGTCTGTTTTTAAATAGCAGCATACAGATTTGTCACTGATGAATGGAATTAAAATTCTTTTTTTTTTTTTAAACATAAGCAGACATGGTGGCTCATGCCTGTAATCCCAGAATGTGGGGCTGCAATAGCATGTCACTGTGACTTAAGGCCCCATTTCAAAAATACCAAACTTAAACACATCCCCAAAATGAGTGTGAGAGAGGATTACAGATAACTAAGTAAAAAATGTCAGTGGTCACCATTATCTATTCCTGGGTCAGAAGCTGGCATGGGCCATGAAGACGGCAAGCTGTACTAGGTAGCTGTGACTCTGCAGGCCCTGTGGGTGCCGACCTGCCTTACAGATACGTCCGTGGGTAAGTGGGGAGTGAGGATGGTTTTCTTGACTGCACTTGACTTTGCCGTAGGAGGAGGGAGGGGAAATGGTAATCGCTAAGAGCTCATCTTTCCCAGATCGCATTGTTTCTCTTCTATTAGTGGCAGGGTTGATTCTGTAATGTCAAATGATGTTCAAGGGAGGTACTTTTTTTTTTTTTTAAAAACAGATGATCTCATTTGCTGAATGATTTAAGAGTAAAATTTAGCCACTGCGTGGCTTTGTGTATAGTAACAACAGGTTTTATTGCACTATCTATGGTTGAAATACCTGTGCAAAGAAATGCAGGGCACAGGGGAGGTAAAAATTAAAGATGTTTGATACGTTAAATTATTACTCTTAAGTTTATATTTGTTTTAAATGGGACACATCTTACTTAATCCATCTCAATTTAGTGTTTTAATAAAAAAGGAACTAAAATTATTTCAACTTGGGCTTACATGTGTCAATATGGGCAATATGAATATGGGCAATATTTTTATGCCCGTGTATTTTCACATTTAATAAAAATATTTATGGTCATATCCACTACTTGCTTGCTTCTTATTCATGTTTAGCCTTTGACTTAAAAATTTAAGAAAGTCCATCTTAGAAGTCTGTTTCTACCTTTATTTCACACAGCATCAGGGACAGAGTTGATGAAGGGCTTTCCTTTATGTGAGTTTGCCAGGAAGAGCAGAGAACACCATGCCCTAGAAAAGTGGGACTTAAACTAGGTTATTCCTTCATTTTCATTCTGAAGTGTAACAGGTGGCTTCATGTGACCTCACGGTTCACCTGTGTCATGGTTACAGGAAGGGCATGCATGGTGTCATAGCTTCTGGAAACAAAAAAGGCACTTTTACTAATTTCAGTTATCTATTTTATATTGAAGGAAAAACAAAATACTTAAATTTATATAGAACTTTTACAGAAAGGTTAGAAACTTCCGAATCCATAGTGGTCGTGTTAATACCATGACAGCAGAGAAGTCAGCAGGTAAATGAGGCCGGCGCTGCCTGACAGAGAAACAGAGGGGACGTAGTATTCTTTCCCAGAGCCTCTGGCTCTCCCTCAGCAGACACAGATACACAGACACACAGACACACACACACACACACACACACACACACACGCTCCTGTTAGTGCTCGCCCTCAGTTCTGGGCTTCCCAGGCATCCTAAGGCTTACAGTTTAAACCTCAGCAACTGTTTTTCTCTCCTTTTGAGCAAATCCTTGTGTGGGAGGGAGCTGGGTGCATAGCAAACAGACTCTCAGCATCTTAGCATGCACACTTCCTGCTTTTGTCTGCTTTATGCCATGGCCCTAAAGAATCAAAACCCAAGGAGGTTCAGTGACCTCCTTTTGGAAATCCCTCTCTCACTGGAAATGTTCTAGTTCCTCACTTCTCTTCAGTTTCTTTCTTTTTTCCATTTTGTAATCATTCTTTCAAAAAGCCTGCCTCTGCTCCCTGAGAGTCTGATGATGGAGCTCAAGCCACCATCCCAGCTTCATCTTTGGTCATAAACAACTAAGCTGTGAAAGTCGTTTGCTTTCAAACTCTCTATATTTACTGGAGCTTTGCTTTCACTTAAATCCACTACAGTAAGAGTGGTGGAGATAAAGGCTGGGGCAGCACCAGAGTTCTCGCTTCTGCGCACGGGGTCGTCAGTACCTTTGAGTCCAGCACTCTGGTGCGTTAGTCTATGTTGTTGTTGTTCTGGAGTGTCAGTGGATGTTGTTGGGTTTTTTAAAAGACGGGGTTTCTTGGTAAATCCCTGGCTCACCTGGAATTCATTCGGTAGACCAGACTGGCCTTGACCTCAGAGATCTACCTGTCTAGGACTCCAGAGTGCTGGGTATAAAGGCATGCACCACCACCACCGCCTGGCTGTATTCACGTTTTAATTTTCAGCCTGGGTAAATGTGTCATACTGTTCTTTAGGGCTGGAGAAAGTAGAAATTACTCAGTTACAGAATGTAAAGGTTCTCTGTTGTCTCCCCAGCCCCCCCCCAACCCCCCAGGAAACACCATAACTAAGCAACCCTTGTCTTACCTTTCCACATCACTGCTCATCACTGCAGAAAGTCAGGACAAGAGCTCAGACAGGGCAGGAACCTGGAGGCAGGAGTTGACGTAGAGACTATAGCATGCTGCTTATTGGCTTCCGCAGCCTGCTTTCTTGTAGAAGATCAGCCCAGGGATGGCACTACCCACAATGGGCTGGGCCCTTCCCCATCAAGCAACAATTTTAAAAAATGCCCTACAGGCTTGTCTACAGCATAATTTTATGGAGGTATTTTCTCAGTTGAAGCTCCATCCTCTCAGATAACTTTAGCTTTTGTCAAGTTGACATAAAAGTATCCAGTACAATTGACCCCTTATCAATTTGACATACAAGCACATCACTGTAAAGCCACTACCTTTTTTGTTCACTTCCAAGATCACACATTAATGCAAACATCACAATATAAAACATTTTATAATCTTACAAATTCAGACACTTTAAAAATTCAGTCTTAAAAAAAATCCAGTCTTAAAATCATAAGTCTTTCAAGTTAGGCCCCTATAATGTTAAAAAAAAAAAATCTTATTTCAAGAGGGAAGAACCAGGGCAGAGTCGTAGTCAGATCAAAGTAAGCCACAACTCGGCCTGTATAACTAACCCAGTGCCCAGTGTTCACTCGTGATCTTGTAAGACACAACTCCACCTGTATAACTAACCCAATGCCCAGTGTCCACTCGTGATCTTGTAAGACACAACTCGGCCTGTATAACTAACTCAATGCCCAGTGTCCACTCGTGATCTTGTAAGACACAACTCCACCTGTATAACTAACCCAGTGCCCAGTGTCCACTCGTGATCTTGTAAGACACAACTCGGCCTGTATAACTAACCCAATGCCCAGTGTTCACTCGTGATCTTGTAAGACACAACTCGGCCTGTATAACTAACTCAATGCCCAGTGTCCACTCGTGATCTTGTAAGACACAACTCCACCTGTAAAACTAACCCAGTGCCCAGTGTTCACTCGTGATCTTGTAAAACACAACTCCACCTGTATAACTAACCCAATGCCCAGTGTCCACTCGTGATCTTGTAAGACACAACTCCACCTGTATAACTAACCCAGTGAACAGTGTTCACTCGTGATCTTGTAAGACACAACTCGGCCTGTATAACTAACCCAATGCCCAGTGTCCACTCGTGATCTTGTAAGACACAACTCCACCTGTATAACTAACCCAGTGCCCAGTGTTCACTCGTGATCTTGTAAGACACAACTCCACCTGTATAACTAACCCAATGCCCAGTGTCCACTCGTGATCTTGTAAGACACAACTCGGCCTGTATAACTAACCCAGTGCCCAGTGTTCACTCGTGATCTTGTAAGACACAACTCGGCCTGTATAACTAACCCAGTGCCCAGTGTCCACTCGTGATCTTGTAAGACACAACTCGGCCGGTATAACTAACCCAATGCCCAGTGTTCACTCGTGATCTTGTAAGACACAACTCCACCTGTATAACTAACCCAATGCCCAGTGTCCACTCGTGATCTTGTAAGACACAACTACACCTGTATAACTAACCCAATGCCCAGTGTCCACTCGTGATCTTGTAAGACACAACTCGGCCTGTATAACTAACCCAATGCCCAGTGTCCACTCGTGATCTTGTAAGACACAACTCCACCTGTATAACTAACCCAGTGCCCAGTGTCCACTCGTGATCTTGTAAGACACAACTCCACCTGTATAACTAACCCAATGCCCAGTGTCCACTCGTGATCTTGTAAGACACAACTCCACCTGTATAACTAACCCAGTGCCCAGTGTTCACTCGTGATCTTGTAAGACACAACTCCACCTGTATAACTAACACAATGCCCAGTGTCCACTCGTGATCTTGTAAGACACAACTCCACCTGTATAACTACCCAATGCCCAGTGTCCACTCGTGATCTTGTAAGACACAACTCCACCTGTATAACTAACCCAATGCCCAGTGTTCACTCGTGATCTTGTAAGACACAACTCCACCTGTATAACTAACCCAATGCCCAGTGTCCACTCGTGATCTTGTAAGACACAACTGGGCCTGTATAACTAACCCAATGCCCAGTGTTCACTCGTGATCTTGTAAGACACAACTCCACCTGTATAACTAACCCAATGCCCAGTGTCCACTCGTGATCTTGTAAGACACAACTCGGCCTGTATAACTAAACCAGTGCCCAGTGTCCACTCGTGATCTTGTAAGACACAACTCCACCTGTATAACTAACCCAATGCCCAGTGTCCACTCGTGATCTTGTAAGACACAACTCCACCTGTATAACTAACCCAATGCCCAGTGTCCACTCGTGATCTTGTAAGACACAACTCCACCTGTATAACTAACCCAATGCCCAGTGTCCACTCGTGATCTTGTAAGACACAACTCGGCCTGTATAACTAACCCAATGCCCAGTGTTCACTCGTGATCTTGTAAGACACAACTCCACCTGTATAACTAACCCAGTGCCCAGTGTTCACTCGTGATCTTGTAAGACACAACTCGGCCTGTATAACTAACCCAGTGCCCAGTGTCCACTCGTGATCTTGTAAGACACAACTCGGCCTGTATAACTAACCCAATGCCCAGTGTTCACTCGTGATCTTGTAAGACACAACTCCACCTGTATAACTAACCCAATGCCCAGTGTCCACTCGTGATCTTGTAAGACACAACTCGGCCTGTATAACTAACCCAATGCCCAGTGTTCACTCGTGATCTTGTAAGACACAACTCCACCTGTATAACTAACCCAGTGCCCAGTGTCCACTCGTGATCTTGTAAGACACAACTCCACCTGTATAACTAACCCAGTGCCCAGTGTCCACTCGTGATCTTGTAAGACACAACTCGGCCTGTATAACTAACCCAGTGCCCAGTGTCCACTCGTGATCTTGTAAGACACAACTCGGCCTGTATAACTAACCCAATGCCCAGTGTTCACTCGTGATCTTGTAAGACACAACTCCACCTGTATAACTAACCCAGTGCCCAGTGTTCACTCGTGATCTTGTAAGACACAACTCCACCTGTATAACTAACCCAGTGCCCAGTGTTCACTCGTGATCTTGTAAGACACAACTCCACCTGTATAACTAACCCAATGCCCAGTGTCCACTCGTGATCTTGTAAGACAGAACTCCACCTGTATAACTAAACCAATGCCCAGTGTCCACTCGTGATCTTGTAAGACACAACTCGGCCTGTATAACTAACCCAGTGCCCAGTGTCCACTCGTGATCTTGTAAGACACAACTCGGCCTGTATAACTAACCCAATGCCCAGTGTCCACTCGTGATCTTGTAAGACACAACTCGGCCTGTATGACTAACCCAGTGCCCAGTGTCCACTCGTGATCTTGTAAGACACAATTCCACCTGTATAACTAACCCAGTGCCCAGTGTCCACTCGTTATCTTGTAAGACACAACTCGGCCTGTATAACTAACCCAGTGCCCAGTGTTCACTCGTGATCTTGTAAGACACAACTCGGCCTGTATAACTAACCCAATGCCCAGTGTCCACTCGTGATCTTGTAAGACACAACTCGGCCTGTATAACTAACCCAGTGCCTAGTGTTCACTCGTGATCTTGTAAGACACAACTCGGCCTGTATCACTAACCCAGTGCCCAGTGTCCACTCGTGATCTTGTAAGACACAACTCGGCCTGTATAACTAACCCAATGCCCAGTGTCCACTCGTGATCTTGTAAGACACAACTCCACCTGTATAACTAACCCAATGCCCAGTGTCCACTCGTGATCTTGTAAGACACAACTCCACCTGTATAACTAACCCAGTGCCCAGTGTCCACTCGTGATCTTGTAAGACACAACTCCACCTGTATAACTAACCCAGTGCCCAGTGTCCACTCGTGATCTTGTAAGACACAACTCGGCCTGTATAACTAACCCAATGCCCAGTGTCCACTCGTGATCTTGTAAGACACAACTCCACCTGTATAACTAACCCAGTGCCCAGTGTCCACTCGTGATCTTGTAAGACACAACTCGGCCTGTATAACTAACCCAATGCCCAGTGTTCACTCGTGATCTTGTAAGACACAACTCCACCTGTATAACTAACCCAGTGCCCAGTGTCCACTCGTGATCTTGTAAGACACAACTCCACCTGTATAACTAACCCAGTGCCCAGTGTTCACTCGTGATCTTGTAAGACACAACTCGGCCTGTATAACTAACCCAGTGCCCAGTGTCCACTCGTGATCTTGTAAGACACAACTCCACCTGTATAACTAACCCAATGCCCAGTGTCCCCTTGTGATCTTGTAAGACACAACTCGGCCTGTATAACTAACCCAATGCCCAGTGTCCACTCGTGATCTTGTAAGACACAACTCGGCCTGTATAACTAACCCAATGCCCAGTGTCCACTCGTGATCTTGTAAGACACAACTCCACCTGTATAACTAACCCAGTGCCCAGTGTCCACTCGTGATCTTGTAAGACACAACTCGGCCTGTATAACTAAACCAGTGCCCAGTGTCCACTCGTGATCTTGTAAGACACAACTCGGCCTGTATAACTAAACCAGTGCCCAGTGTCCACTCGTGATCTTGTAAGACACAACTCGGCCTGTATAACTAACCCAGTGCCCAGTGTCCACTCGTGATCTTGTAAGACACAACTCCACCTGTATAACTAACCCAATGCCCAGTGTCCACTCGTGATCTTGTAAGACACAACTCGGCCTGTATAACTAACTCAATGCCCAGTGTCCACTCGTGATCTTGTAAGACACAACTCCACCTGTAAAACTAACCCAGTGCCCAGTGTTCACTCGTGATCTTGTAAGACACACCTCCACCTGTATAACTAAACCAGTGCCCAGTGTCCACTCGTGATCTTGTAAGACACAACTCCACCTGTATAACTAACCCAGTG
Organism: Mus caroli; assembly: GCF_978045245.1. Classification (NCBI taxonomy): domain Eukaryota; kingdom Metazoa; phylum Chordata; class Mammalia; order Rodentia; family Muridae; genus Mus; species Mus caroli. Next base: position 116,055,695 of record NW_028227267.1, read on the forward strand.
CCCAGTGTTCACTCGTGATCTTGTAAGACACAACTCGGCCTGTATAACTAACCCAATGCCCAGTGTCCACTCGTGATCTTGTAAGACACAACTCGGCCTGTATAACTAACCCAATGCCCAGTGTCCACTCGTGATCTTGTAAGACACAACTCCACCTGGATAACTAACCCAATGCCCAGTGTTCACTCGTGATCTTGTAAGACACAACTCGGCCTGTATAACTAACCCAGTGCCCAGTGTTCACTCGTGATCTTGTAAGACACAACTCCACCTGTATAACTAACCCAATGCCCAGTGTCCACTCGTGATCTTGTAAGACACAACTCGGCCTGTATAACTAACCCAGTGCCCAGTGTCCACTCGTGATCTTGTAAGACACAACTCGGCCTGTATAAGTAACCCAATGCCCAGTGTCCACTCGTGATCTTGTAAGACACAACTCCACCTGTATAACTAACCCAATGCCCAGTGTCCACTCGTGATCTTGTAAGACACAACTCGGCCTGTATAACTAACCCAGTGCCCAGTGTCCACTCGTGATCTTGTAAGACACAACTCGGCCTGTATAACTAACCCAATGCCCAGTGTCCACTCGTGATCTTGTAAGACACAACTCCACCTGTATAACTAACCCAGTGCCCAGTGTCCACTCGTGATCTTGTAAGACACAACTCGGCCTGTATAACTAACCCAGTGCCCAGTGTCCACTCGTGATCTTGTAAGACACAATTCGGCCTGTATAACTAACCCAATGCCCAGTGTCCACTCGTGATCTTGTAAGACACAACTCCACCTGTATAACTAACCCAATGCCCAGTGTCCACTCGTGATCTTGTAAGACACAACTCCACCTGTATAACTAACCCAGTGCCCAGTGTCCACTCGTGATCTTGTAAGACACAACTCCACCTGTATAACTAACCCAGTGCCCAGTGTCCACTCGTGATCTTGTAAGACACAACTCGGCCTGTATAACTAACCCAGTGCCCAGTGTCCACTCGTGATCATGTAAGCCACAACTCCACCTGTATAACTAACCCAGTGCCCAGTGTCCACTCGTGATCTTGTAAGCCACAACTCGGCCTGTATAACTAACACAGTGCCCAGTGTTCACTCGTGGTCTTGTAAGACACAACTCCACCTGTATAACTAACCCAATGCCCAGTGTCCACTCGTGATCTTGTAAGACACAACTCGGCCTGTATAACTAACCCAGTGCCCAGTGTTCACTCGTGATCTTGTAAGACACAACTCCACCTGTATAACTAACCCAGTGCCCAGTGTCCACTCGTGATCTTGTAAGACACAACTCCACCTGTATAACTAACCCAGTGCCCAGTGTCCACTCGTGATCTTGTAAGACACAACTCCACCTGTATAACTAACCCAGTGCCCAGTGTTCACTCGTGATCTTGTAAGACACAACTCCACCTGTATAAATATCCCAGTGCCCAGTGTTCACTCGTGATCTTGTAAGACACAACTCCACCTGTATAACTAACCCAGTGCCCAGTGTCCACTCGTGATCTTGTAAGACACAACTCGGCCTGTATAACTAACCCAGTGCCCAGTGTCCTCTCGTGATCTTGTAAGACACAACTCGGCCTGTATAACTAACCCAGTGCCCAGTGTTCACTCGTGATCTTGTAAGACACAACTCCACCTGTATAACTAACCCAGAACTCCACCTGTATAACTAACCCAGTGCCCAGTGTCCACTCGTGATCTTCTAAGACACAACTCCACCTGTATAACTAACCCAATGCCCAGTGTCCACTCGTGATCTTATAAGACACAACTCGGCCTGTATAACTAACCCAATGCCTAGTGTTCACTCATGATCTTGTAAGACACAACTCGGCCTGTATAACTAACCCAATGCCCAGTGTCCACTCGTGATCTTGTAAGACACAACTCCACCTGTATAACTAACCCAATGCCCAGTGTCCACTCGTGATCTTGTAAGACACAACTCCACCTGTATAACTAACCCAGTGCCCAGTGTCCACTCGTGATCTTGTAAGACACAACTCCACCTGTATAACTAACCCAGTGCCCAGTGTCCACTCGTGATCTTGTAAGACACAACTCGGCCTGTATAACTAACCCAATGCCTAGTGTTCACTCGTGATCTTGTAAGACACAACTCGGCCTGTATAACTAACCCAATGCCCAGTGTCCACTCGTGATCTTGTAAGACACAACTCCACCTGTATAACTAACCCAATGCCCAGTGTCCACTCGTGATCTTGTAAGACACAACTCCACCTGTATAACTAACCCAGTGCCCAGTGTTCACTCGTGATCTTGTAAGACACAACTCCACCTGTATAACTAACCCAATGCCCAGTGTCCACTCGTGATCTTGTAAGACACAACTCGGCCTGTATAACTAACCCAATGCCCAGTGTTCACTCGTGATCTTGTAAGACACAACTCCACCTGTATAACTAACCCAGTGCCCAGTGTCCACTCGTGATCTTGTAAGACACAACTCCACCTGTATAACTAACCCAATGCCCAGTGTCCACTCGTGATCTTGTAAGACACAACTCCACCTGTATAACTAACCCAATGCCCAGTGTCCACTCGTGATCTTGTAAGACACAACTCCACCTGTATAACTAACCCAGTGCCCAGTGTTCACTCGTGATCTTGTAAGACACAACTCCACCTGTATAACTAACCCAGTGCCCAGTGTCCACTCGTGATCTTGTAAGACACAACTCGGCCTGTATAACTAACCCAGTGCCCAGTGTCCACTCGTGATCTTGTAAGACACAACTCCACCTGTATAACTAACCCAGTGCCCAGTGTTCACTCGTGATCTTGTAAGACACAACTCGGCCTGTATAACTAACCCAATGCCCAGTGTCCACTCGTGATCTTGTAAGACACAACTCGGCCAGTATAACTAACCCAGTGCCCAGTGTCCACTCGTGATCTTGTAAGACACAACTCCACCTGTATAACTAACCCAGTGCCCAGTGTCCACTCGTGATCTTGTAAGACACAACTCCACCTGTATAACTAACCCAGTGCCCAGTGTCCACTCGTGATCTTGTAAGACACAACTCGGCCTGTATAACTAACCCAATGCCCAGTGTCCACTCGTGATCTTGTAAGACACAACTCCACCTGTATAACTAACCCAGTGCCCAGTGTCCACTCGTGATCTTGTAAGACACAACTCGGCCTGTATAACTAACCCAATGCCCAGTGTTCACTCGTGATCTTGTAAGACACAACTCCACCTGTATAACTAACCCAGTGCCCAGTGTCCACTCGTGATCTTGTAAGACACAACTCCACCTGTATAACTAACCCAGTGCCCAGTGTTCACTCGTGATCTTGTAAGACACAACTCGGCCTGTATAACTAACCCAGTGCCCAGTGTCCACTCGTGATCTTGTAAGACACAACTCCACCTGTATAACTAACCCAATGCCCAGTGTCCCCTTGTGATCTTGTAAGACACAACTCGGCCTGTATAACTAACCCAATGCCCAGTGTCCACTCGTGATCTTGTAAGACACAACTCGGCCTGTATAACTAACCCAATGCCCAGTGTCCACTCGTGATCTTGTAAGACACAACTCCACCTGTATAACTAACCCAGTGCCCAGTGTCCACTCGTGATCTTGTAAGACACAACTCGGCCTGTATAACTAAACCAGTGCCCAGTGTCCACTCGTGATCTTGTAAGACACAACTCGGCCTGTATAACTAAACCAGTGCCCAGTGTCCACTCGTGATCTTGTAAGACACAACTCGGCCTGTATAACTAACCCAGTGCCCAGTGTCCACTCGTGATCTTGTAAGACACAACTCCACCTGTATAACTAACCCAATGCCCAGTGTCCACTCGTGATCTTGTAAGACACAACTCGGCCTGTATAACTAACTCAATGCCCAGTGTCCACTCGTGATCTTGTAAGACACAACTCCACCTGTAAAACTAACCCAGTGCCCAGTGTTCACTCGTGATCTTGTAAGACACACCTCCACCTGTATAACTAAACCAGTGCCCAGTGTCCACTCGTGATCTTGTAAGACACAACTCCACCTGTATAACTAACCCAGTGCCCAGTGTTCACTCGTGATCTTGTAAGACACAACTCGGCCTGTATAACTAACCCAATGCCCAGTGTCCACTCGTGATCTTGTAAGACACAACTCGGCCTGTATAACTAACCCAATGCCCAGTGTCCACTCGTGATCTTGTAAGACACAACTCCACCTGGATAACTAACCCAATGCCCAGTGTTCACTCGTGATCTTGTAAGACACAACTCGGCCTGTATAACTAACCCAGTGCCCAGTGTTCACTCGTGATCTTGTAAGACACAACTCCACCTGTATAACTAACCCAATGCCCAGTGTCCACTCGTGATCTTGTAAGACACAACTCGGCCTGTATAACTAACCCAGTGCCCAGTGTCCACTCGTGATCTTGTAAGACACAACTCGGCCTGTATAAGTAACCCAATGCCCAGTGTCCACTCGTGATCTTGTAAGACACAACTCCACCTGTATAACTAACCCAATGCCCAGTGTCCACTCGTGATCTTGTAAGACACAACTCGGCCTGTATAACTAACCCAGTGCCCAGTGTCCACTCGTGATCTTGTAAGACACAACTCGGCCTGTATAACTAACCCAATGCCCAGTGTCCACTCGTGATCTTGTAAGACACAACTCCACCTGTATAACTAACCCAGTGCCCAGTGTCCACTCGTGATCTTGTAAGACACAACTCGGCCTGTATAACTAACCCAGTGCCCAGTGTCCACTCGTGATCTTGTAAGACACAATTCGGCCTGTATAACTAACCCAATGCCCAGTGTCCACTCGTGATCTTGTAAGACACAACTCCACCTGTATAACTAACCCAATGCCCAGTGTCCACTCGTGATCTTGTAAGACACAACTCCACCTGTATAACTAACCCAGTGCCCAGTGTCCACTCGTGATCTTGTAAGACACAACTCCACCTGTATAACTAACCCAGTGCCCAGTGTCCACTCGTGATCTTGTAAGACACAACTCGGCCTGTATAACTAACCCAGTGCCCAGTGTCCACTCGTGATCATGTAAGCCACAACTCCACCTGTATAACTAACCCAGTGCCCAGTGTCCACTCGTGATCTTGTAAGCCACAACTCGGCCTGTATAACTAACACAGTGCCCAGTGTTCACTCGTGGTCTTGTAAGACACAACTCCACCTGTATAACTAACCCAATGCCCAGTGTCCACTCGTGATCTTGTAAGACACAACTCGGCCTGTATAACTAACCCAGTGCCCAGTGTTCACTCGTGATCTTGTAAGACACAACTCCACCTGTATAACTAACCCAGTGCCCAGTGTCCACTCGTGATCTTGTAAGACACAACTCCACCTGTATAACTAACCCAGTGCCCAGTGTCCACTCGTGATCTTGTAAGACACAACTCCACCTGTATAACTAACCCAGTGCCCAGTGTTCACTCGTGATCTTGTAAGACACAACTCCACCTGTATAAATATCCCAGTGCCCAGTGTTCACTCGTGATCTTGTAAGACACAACTCCACCTGTATAACTAACCCAGTGCCCAGTGTCCACTCGTGATCTTGTAAGACACAACTCGGCCTGTATAACTAACCCAGTGCCCAGTGTCCTCTCGTGATCTTGTAAGACACAACTCGGCCTGTATAACTAACCCAGTGCCCAGTGTTCACTCGTGATCTTGTAAGACACAACTCCACCTGTATAACTAACCCAGAACTCCACCTGTATAACTAACCCAGTGCCCAGTGTCCACTCGTGATCTTCTAAGACACAACTCCACCTGTATAACTAACCCAATGCCCAGTGTCCACTCGTGATCTTATAAGACACAACTCGGCCTGTATAACTAACCCAATGCCTAGTGTTCACTCATGATCTTGTAAGACACAACTCGGCCTGTATAACTAACCCAATGCCCAGTGTCCACTCGTGATCTTGTAAGACACAACTCCACCTGTATAACTAACCCAATGCCCAGTGTCCACTCGTGATCTTGTAAGACACAACTCCACCTGTATAACTAACCCAGTGCCCAGTGTCCACTCGTGATCTTGTAAGACACAACTCCACCTGTATAACTAACCCAGTGCCCAGTGTCCACTCGTGATCTTGTAAGACACAACTCGGCCTGTATAACTAACCCAATGCCTAGTGTTCACTCGTGATCTTGTAAGACACAACTCGGCCTGTATAACTAACCCAATGCCCAGTGTCCACTCGTGATCTTGTAAGACACAACTCCACCTGTATAACTAACCCAATGCCCAGTGTCCACTCGTGATCTTGTAAGACACAACTCCACCTGTATAACTAACCCAGTGCCCAGTGTTCACTCGTGATCTTGTAAGACACAACTCCACCTGTATAACTAACCCAATGCCCAGTGTCCACTCGTGATCTTGTAAGACACAACTCGGCCTGTATAACTAACCCAATGCCCAGTGTTCACTCGTGATCTTGTAAGACACAACTCCACCTGTATAACTAACCCAGTGCCCAGTGTCCACTCGTGATCTTGTAAGACACAACTCCACCTGTATAACTAACCCAATGCCCAGTGTCCACTCGTGATCTTGTAAGACACAACTCCACCTGTATAACTAACCCAATGCCCAGTGTCCACTCGTGATCTTGTAAGACACAACTCCACCTGTATAACTAACCCAGTGCCCAGTGTTCACTCGTGATCTTGTAAGACACAACTCCACCTGTATAACTAACCCAGTGCCCAGTGTCCACTCGTGATCTTGTAAGACACAACTCGGCCTGTATAACTAACCCAGTGCCCAGTGTCCACTCGTGATCTTGTAAGACACAACTCCACCTGTATAACTAACCCAGTGCCCAGTGTTCACTCGTGATCTTGTAAGACACAACTCGGCCTGTATAACTAACCCAATGCCCAGTGTCCACTCGTGATCTTGTAAGACACAACTCGGCCAGTATAACTAACCCAGTGCCCAGTGTCCACTCGTGATCTTGTAAGACACAACTCGGCCTGTATAACTAACCCAATGCCCAGTGTCCACTCGTGATCTTGTAAGATACAACTCCACCTGTATAACTAACCCAGTGCCCAGTGTTCACTCGTGATCTTGTAAGACACAACTCCACCTGTATAACTAACCCAGTGCCCAGTGTTCACTCGTGATCTTGTAAGACACAACTCCACCTGTATAACTAACCCAGTGCCCAGTGTCCACTCGTGATCTTGTAAGACACAACTCGGCCTGTATAACTAACCCAGTGCCCAGTGTCCACTCGTGATCTTGTAAGACACAATTCGGCCTGTATAACTAACCCAATGCCCAGTGTCCACTCGTGATCTTGTAAGACACAACTCCACCTGTATAACTAACCCAATGCCCAGTGTCCACTCGTGATCTTGTAAGACACAACTCCACCTGTATAACTAACCCAGTGCCCAGTGTCCACTCGTGATCTTGTAAGACACAACTCCACCTTTGTAACTAACCCAGTGCCCAGTGTCCACTCGTGATCTTGTAAGACACAACTCGGCCTGTATAACTAACCCAGTGCCCAGTGTCCACTCGTGATCATGTAAGCCACAACTCCACCTGTATAACTAACCCAGTGCCCAGTGTCCACTCGTGATCTTGTAAGCCACAACTCGGCCTGTATAACTAACCCAGTGCCCAGTGTTCACTCGTGGTCTTGTAAGACACAACTCCACCTGTATAACTAACCCAATGCCCAGTGTCCACTCGTGATCTTGTAAGACACAACTCGGCCTGTATAACTAACCCAGTGCCCAGTGTTCACTCGTGATCTTGTAAGACACAACTCAACCTGTATAACTAACCCAGTGCCCAGTGTCCACTCGTGATCTTGTAAGACACAACTCCACCTGTATAACTAACCCAGTGCCCAGTGTCCACTCGTGATCTTGTAAGACACAACTCGGCCTGTATAACTAACCCAATGCCTAGTGTTCACTCGTGATCTTGTAAGACACAACTCGGCCTGTATAACTAACCCAATGCCCAGTGTCCACTCGTGATCTTGTAAGACACAACTCCACCTGTATAACTAACCCAGTGCCCAGTGTCCACTCGTGATCTTGTAAGACACAACTCCACCTGTATAACTAACCCAGTGCCCAGTGTCCACTCGTGATCTTGTAAGACACAACTCGGCCTGTATAACTAACCCAGTGCCCAGTGTCCACTCGTGATCATGTAAGCCACAACTCCGCCTGTATAACTAACCCAGTGCCCAGTGTCCACTCGTGATCTTGTAAGCCACAACTCGGCCTGTATAACTAACCCAGTGCCCAGTGTTCACTCGTGGTCTTGTAAGACACAACTCCACCTGTATAACTAACCCAATGCCCAGTGTCCACTCGTGATCTTGTAAGACACAACTCGGCCTGTATAACTAACCCAGTGCCCAGTGTTCACTCGTGATCTTGTAAGACACAACTCCACCTGTATAACTAACCCAGTGCCCAGTGTCCACTCGTGATCTTTTAAGACACAACTCCACCTGTATAACTAACCCAGTGCCCAGTGTCCACTCGTGATCTTGTAAGACACAACTCCACCTGTATAACTAACCCAGTGCCCAGTGTTCACTCGTGATCTTGTAAGACACAACTCCACCTGTATAAATATCCCAGTGCCCAGTGTTCACTTGTGATCTTGTAAGACACAACTCCACCTGTATAACTAACCCAGTGCCCAGTGTCCACTCGTGATCTTGTAAGACACAACTCGGCCTGTATAACTAACCCAGTGCCCAGTGTCCTCTCGTGATCTTGTAAGACACAACTCGGCCTGTATAACTAACCCAGTGCCCAGTGTTCACTCGTGATCTTGTAAGACACAACTCCACCTGTATAACTAACCCAGAACTCCACCTGTATAACTAACCCAGTGCCCAGTGTCCACTCGTGATCTTGTAAGACACAACTCCACCTGTATAACTAACCCAATGCCCAGTGTCCACTCGTGATCTTATAAGACACAACTGGGCCTGTATAACTAACCCAATGCCTAGTGTTCACTCATGATCTTGTAAGACACAACTCCACCTGTATAACTAACCCAGTGCTCAGTGTCCACTCGTGATCTTGTAAGACACAACTCGGCCTGTATAACTAACCCAATGCCCAGTGTCCACTCGTGATCTTCTAAGACACAACTCCACCTGTATAACTAACCCAATGCCCAGTGTCCACTCGTGATCTTGTAAGACACAACTCCACCTGTATAACTAACCCAGTGCCCAGTGTCCACTCGTGATCTTGTAAGACACAACTCCACCTGTATAACTAACCCAGTGCCCAGTGTCCACTCGTGATCTTGTAAGACACAATTCGGCCTGTATAACTAACCCAATGCCTAGTGTTCACTCGTGATCTTGTAAGACACAACTCGGCCTGTATAACTAACCCAATGCCCAGTGTCCACTCGTGATCTTGTAAGACACAACTCCACCTGTATAACTAACCCAATGCCCAGTGTCCACTCGTGATCTTGTAAGACACAACTCCACCTGTATAACTAACCCAGTGCCCAGTGTTCACTCGTGATCTTGTAAGACACAACTCCACCTGTATAACTAACCCAATGCCCAGTGTCCACTCGTGATCTTGTAAGACACAACTCGGCCTGTATAACTAACCCAATGCCCAGTGTTCACTCGTGATCTTGTAAGACACAACTCCACCTGTATAACTAACCCAGTGCCCAGTGTCCACTCGTGATCTTGTAAGACACAACTCCACCTGTATAACTAACCCAATGCCCAGTGTCCACTCGTGATCTTGTAAGACACAACTCCACCTGTATAACTAACCCAGTGCCCAGTGTTCACTCGTGATCTTGTAAGACACAACTCCACCTGTATAACTAACCCAGTGCCCAGTGTCCACTCGTGATCTTGTAAGACACAACTCGGCCTGTATAACTAACCCAGTGCCCAGTGTCCACTCGTGATCTTGTAAGACACAACTCCACCTGTAAAACTAACCCAGTGCCCAGTGTCCACTCGTGATCTTGTAAGACACAACTCGGCCTGTATAACTAACCCAGTGCCCAGTGTCCACTCGTGATCTTGTAAGACACAACTCCACCTGTATAACTAACCCAGTGCCCAGTGTCCACTCGTGATCTTGTAAGACACAACTCGGCCTGTATAACTAAACCAGTGCCCAGTGTCCACTCGTGATCTTGTAAGACACAACTCGGCCTGTATAACTAAACCAGTGCCCAGTGTCCACTCGTGATCTTGTAAGACACAACTCGGCCTGTATAACTAACCCAGTGCCCAGTGTCCACTCGTGATCTTGTAAGACACAACTCCACCTGTATAACTAACCCAATGCCCAGTGTCCACTCGTGATCTTGTAAGACACAACTCGGCCTGTATAACTAACTCAATGCCCAGTGTCCACTCGTGATCTTGTAAGACACAACTCCACCTGTAAAACTAACCCAGTGCCCAGTGTTCACTCGTGATCTTGTAAGACACACCTCCACCTGTATAACTAAACCAGTGCCCAGTGTCCACTCGTGATCTTGTAAGACACAACTCCACCTGTATAACTAACCCAGTGCCCAGTGTTCACTCGTGATCTTGTAAGACACAACTCGGCCTGTATAACTAACCCAATGCCCAGTGTCCACTCGTGATCTTGTAAGACACAACTCGGCCTGTATAACTAACCCAATGCCCAGTGTCCACTCGTGATCTTGTAAGACACAACTCCACCTGGATAACTAACCCAATGCCCAGTGTTCACTCGTGATCTTGTAAGACACAACTCGGCCTGTATAACTAACCCAGTGCCCAGTGTTCACTCGTGATCTTGTAAGACACAACTCCACCTGTATAACTAACCCAATGCCCAGTGTCCACTCGTGATCTTGTAAGACACAACTCGGCCTGTATAACTAACCCAGTGCCCAGTGTCCACTCGTGATCTTGTAAGACACAACTCGGCCTGTATAAGTAACCCAATGCCCAGTGTCCACTCGTGATCTTGTAAGACACAACTCCACCTGTATAACTAACCCAATGCCCAGTGTCCACTCGTGATCTTGTAAGACACAACTCGGCCTGTATAACTAACCCAGTGCCCAGTGTCCACTCGTGATCTTGTAAGACACAACTCGGCCTGTATAACTAACCCAATGCCCAGTGTCCACTCGTGATCTTGTAAGATACAACTCCACCTGTATAACTAACCCAGTGCCCAGTGTTCACTCGTGATCTTGTAAGACACAACTCCACCTGTATAACTAACCCAGTGCCCAGTGTTCACTCGTGATCTTGTAAGACACAACTCCACCTGTATAACTAACCCAGTGCCCAGTGTCCACTCGTGATCTTGTAAGACACAACTCGGCCTGTATAACTAACCCAGTGCCCAGTGTCCACTCGTGATCTTGTAAGACACAATTCGGCCTGTATAACTAACCCAATGCCCAGTGTCCACTCGTGATCTTGTAAGACACAACTCCACCTGTATAACTAACCCAATGCCCAGTGTCCACTCGTGATCTTGTAAGACACAACTCCACCTGTATAACTAACCCAGTGCCCAGTGTCCACTCGTGATCTTGTAAGACACAACTCCACCTGTATAACTAACCCAGTGCCCAGTGTCCACTCGTGATCTTGTAAGACACAACTCGGCCTGTATAACTAACCCAGTGCCCAGTGTCCACTCGTGATCATGTAAGCCACAACTCCACCTGTATAACTAACCCAGTGCCCAGTGTCCACTCGTGATCTTGTAAGCCACAACTCGGCCTGTATAACTAACCCAGTGCCCAGTGTTCACTCGTGGTCTTGTAAGACACAACTCCACCTGTATAACTAACCCAATGCCCAGTGTCCACTCGTGATCTTGTAAGACACAACTCGGCCTGTATAACTAACCCAGTGCCCAGTGTTCACTCGTGATCTTGTAAGACACAACTCCACCTGTATAACTAACCCAGTGCCCAGTGTCCACTCGTGATCTTGTAAGACACAACTCCACCTGTATAACTAACCCAGTGCCCAGTGTCCACTCGTGATCTTGTAAGACACAACTCCACCTGTATAACTAACCCAGTGCCCAGTGTTCACTCGTGATCTTGTAAGACACAACTCCACCTGTATAAATATCCCAGTGCCCAGTGTTCACTCGTGATCTTGTAAGACACAACTCCACCTGTATAACTAACCCAGTGCCCAGTGTCCACTCGTGATCTTGTAAGACACAACTCGGCCTGTATAACTAACCCAGTGCCCAGTGTCCTCTCGTGATCTTGTAAGACACAACTCGGCCTGTATAACTAACCCAGTGCCCAGTGTTCACTCGTGATCTTGTAAGACACAACTCCACCTGTATAACTAACCCAGAACTCCACCTGTATAACTAACCCAGTGCCCAGTGTCCACTCGTGATCTTCTAAGACACAACTCCACCTGTATAACTAACCCAATGCCCAGTGTCCACTCGTGATCTTATAAGACACAACTCGGCCTGTATAACTAACCCAATGCCTAGTGTTCACTCATGATCTTGTAAGACACAACTCGGCCTGTATAACTAACCCAATGCCCAGTGTCCACTCGTGATCTTGTAAGACACAACTCCACCTGTATAACTAACCCAATGCCCAGTGTCCACTCGTGATCTTGTAAGACACAACTCCACCTGTATAACTAACCCAGTGCCCAGTGTCCACTCGTGATCTTGTAAGACACAACTCCACCTGTATAACTAACCCAGTGCCCAGTGTCCACTCGTGATCTTGTAAGACACAACTCGGCCTGTATAACTAACCCAATGCCTAGTGTTCACTCGTGATCTTGTAAGACACAACTCGGCCTGTATAACTAACCCAATGCCCAGTGTCCACTCGTGATCTTGTAAGACACAACTCCACCTGTATAACTAACCCAATGCCCAGTGTCCACTCGTGATCTTGTAAGACACAACTCCACCTGTATAACTAACCCAGTGCCCAGTGTTCACTCGTGATCTTGTAAGACACAACTCCACCTGTATAACTAACCCAATGCCCAGTGTCCACTCGTGATCTTGTAAGACACAACTCGGCCTGTATAACTAACCCAATGCCCAGTGTTCACTCGTGATCTTGTAAGACACAACTCCACCTGTATAACTAACCCAGTGCCCAGTGTCCACTCGTGATCTTGTAAGACACAACTCCACCTGTATAACTAACCCAATGCCCAGTGTCCACTCGTGATCTTGTAAGACACAACTCCACCTGTATAACTAACCCAATGCCCAGTGTCCACTCGTGATCTTGTAAGACACAACTCCACCTGTATAACTAACCCAGTGCCCAGTGTTCACTCGTGATCTTGTAAGACACAACTCCACCTGTATAACTAACCCAGTGCCCAGTGTCCACTCGTGATCTTGTAAGACACAACTCGGCCTGTATAACTAACCCAGTGCCCAGTGTCCACTCGTGATCTTGTAAGACACAACTCCACCTGTATAACTAACCCAGTGCCCAGTGTTCACTCGTGATCTTGTAAGACACAACTCGGCCTGTATAACTAACCCAATGCCCAGTGTCCACTCGTGATCTTGTAAGACACAACTCGGCCTGTATAACTAACCCAGTGCCCAGTGTCCACTCGTGATCTTGTAAGACACAACTCGGCCTGTATAACTAACCCAATGCCCAGTGTCCACTCGTGATCTTGTAAGATACAACTCCACCTGTATAACTAACCCAGTGCCCAGTGTTCACTCGTGATCTTGTAAGACACAACTCCACCTGTATAACTAACCCAGTGCCCAGTGTTCACTCGTGATCTTGTAAGACACAACTCCACCTGTATAACTAACCCAGTGCCCAGTGTCCACTCGTGATCTTGTAAGACACAACTCGGCCTGTATAACTAACCCAGTGCCCAGTGTCCACTCGTGATCTTGTAAGACACAATTCGGCCTGTATAACTAACCCAATGCCCAGTGTCCACTCGTGATCTTGTAAGACACAACTCCACCTGTATAACTAACCCAATGCCCAGTGTCCACTCGTGATCTTGTAAGACACAACTCCACCTGTATAACTAACCCAGTGCCCAGTGTCCACTCGTGATCTTGTAAGACACAACTCCACCTTTGTAAATAACCCAGTGCCCAGTGTCCACTCGTGATCTTGTAAGACACAACTCGGCCTGTATAACTAACCCAGTGCCCAGTGTCCACTCGTGATCATGTAAGCCACAACTCCACCTGTATAACTAACCCAGTGCCCAGTGTCCACTCGTGATCTTGTAAGCCACAACTCGGCCTGTATAACTAACCCAGTGCCCAGTGTTCACTCGTGGTCTTGTAAGACACAACTCCACCTGTATAACTAACCCAATGCCCAGTGTCCACTCGTGATCTTGTAAGACACAACTCGGCCTGTATAACTAACCCAGTGCCCAGTGTCCACTCGTGATCTTGTAAGACACAACTCCACCTGTATAACTAACCCAGTGCCCAGTGTCCACTCGTGATCTTGTAAGACACAACTCGGCCTGTATAACTAACCCAATGCCTAGTGTTCACTCGTGATCTTGTAAGACACAACTCGGCCTGTATAACTAACCCAATGCCCAGTGTCCACTCGTGATCTTGTAAGACACAACTCCACCTGTATAACTAACCCAGTGCCCAGTGTCCACTCGTGATCTTGTAAGACACAACTCCACCTGTATAACTAACCCAGTGCCCAGTGTCCACTCGTGATCTTGTAAGACACAACTCGGCCTGTATAACTAACCCAGTGCCCAGTGTCCACTCGTGATCATGTAAGCCACAACTCCGCCTGTATAACTAACCCAGTGCCCAGTGTCCACTCGTGATCTTGTAAGCCACAACTCGGCCTGTATAACTAACCCAGTGCCCAGTGTTCACTCGTGGTCTTGTAAGACACAACTCCACCTGTATAACTAACCCAATGCCCAGTGTCCACTCGTGATCTTGTAAGACACAACTCGGCCTGTATAACTAACCCAGTGCCCAGTGTTCACTCGTGATCTTGTAAGACACAACTCCACCTGTATAACTAACCCAGTGCCCAGTGTCCACTCGTGATCTTTTAAGACACAACTCCACCTGTATAACTAACCCAGTGCCCAGTGTCCACTCGTGATCTTGTAAGACACAACTCCACCTGTATAACTAACCCAGTGCCCAGTGTTCACTCGTGATCTTGTAAGACACAACTCCACCTGTATAAATATCCCAGTGCCCAGTGTTCACTTGTGATCTTGTAAGACACAACTCCACCTGTATAACTAACCCAGTGCCCAGTGTCCACTCGTGATCTTGTAAGACACAACTCGGCCTGTATAACTAACCCAGTGCCCAGTGTCCTCTCGTGATCTTGTAAGACACAACTCGGCCTGTATAACTAACCCAGTGCCCAGTGTTCACTCGTGATCTTGTAAGACACAACTCCACCTGTATAACTAACCCAGAACTCCACCTGTATAACTAACCCAGTGCCCAGTGTCCACTCGTGATCTTGTAAGACACAACTCGGCCTGTATAACTAACCCAATGCCCAGTGTCCACTCGTGATCTTCTAAGACACAACTCCACCTGTATAACTAACCCAATGCCCAGTGTCCAGTCGTGATCTTGTAAGACACAACTCCACCTGTATAACTAACCCAGTGCCCAGTGTCCACTCGTGATCTTGTAAGACACAACTCCACCTGTATAACTAACCCAGTGCCCAGTGTCCACTCGTGATCTTGTAAGACACAATTCGGCCTGTATAACTAACCCAATGCCTAGTGTTCACTCGTGATCTTGTAAGACACAACTCGGCCTGTATAACTAACCCAATGCCCAGTGTCCACTCGTGATCTTGTAAGACACAACTCCACCTGTATAACTAACCCAATGCCCAGTGTCCACTCGTGATCTTGTAAGACACAACTCCACCTGTATAACTAACCCAGTGCCCAGTGTTCACTCGTGATCTTGTAAGACACAACTCCACCTGTATAACTAACCCAATGCCCAGTGTCCACTCGTGATCTTGTAAGACACAACTCGGCCTGTATAACTAACCCAATGCCCAGTGTTCACTCGTGATCTTGTAAGACACAACTCCACCTGTATAACTAACCCAGTGCCCAGTGTCCACTCGTGATCTTGTAAGACACAACTCCACCTGTATAACTAACCCAATGCCCAGTGTCCACTCGTGATCTTGTAAGACACAACTCCACCTGTATAACTAACCCAGTGCCCAGTGTTCACTCGTGATCTTGTAAGACACAACTCCACCTGTATAACTAACCCAGTGCCCAGTGTCCACTCGTGATCTTGTAAGACACAACTCGGCCTGT
Source organism: Mus caroli (assembly GCF_978045245.1). Lineage (NCBI taxonomy): Eukaryota > Metazoa > Chordata > Mammalia > Rodentia > Muridae > Mus > Mus caroli. The sequence continues at coordinate 116,072,103 of NW_028227267.1, forward strand.
ATAACTAACCCAATGCCCAGTGTCCACTCGTGATCTTGTAAGACACAACTCGGCCTGTATAACTAACCCAATGCCCAGTGTCCACTCGTGATCTTGTAAGACACAACTCCACCTGTATAACTAACCCAGAGCCCAGTGTCCACTCGTGATCTTGTAAGACACAACTCGGCCTGTATAACTAACCCAGTGCCCAGTGTCCTCTCGTGATCTTGTAAGCCACAACTCGGCCTGTATAACTAACCCAGTGCCCAGTGTTCACTCGTGATCTTGTAAGACACAACTCCACCTGTATAACTAACCCAGAACTCCACCTGTATAACTAACCCAGTGCCCAGTGTCCACTCGTGATCTTGTAAGACACAACTCCACCTGTATAACTAACCCAGTGCCCAGTGTCCACTCGTGATCTTGTAAGACACAACTCCACCTGTATAACTAACCCAGTGCCCAGTGTCCACTCGTGATCTTGTAAGACACAACTCGGCCTGTATAACTAACCCAATGCCTAGTGTTCACTCGTGATCTTGTAAGACACAACTCGGCCTGTATAACTAACCCAATGCCCAGTGTCCACTCGTGATCTTGTAAGACACAACTCCACCTGTATAACTAACCCAGTGCCCAGTGTCCACTCGTGATCTTGTAAGACACAACTCCACCTGTATAACTAATCCAATGCCCAGTGTTCACTCGTGATCTTGTAAGACACAACTCCACCTGTATAACTAATCCAATGCCCAGTGTTCACTCGTGATCTTGTAAGACACAACTCCACCTGTATAACTAACCCAGTGCCCAGTGTTCACTCGTGATCTTGTAAGACACAACTCCACCTGTATAACTAACCCAATGCCCAGTGTCCACTCGTGATCTTGTAAGACACAACTCGGCCTGTATAACTAACACAGTGCCCAGTGTCCACTCGTGATCTTGTAAGACACAACTCGGTCTGTATAACTAACCCAGTGCCCAGTGTCCACTCGTGATCTTGTAAGACACAACTCGGCCTGTATAACTAACCCAGTGCCCAGTGTCCACTCGTGATCTTGTAAGACACAACTCCACCTGTATAACTAACCCAGTGCCCAGTGTTCACTCGAGATCTTGTAAGACACAACTCGGTCTGTATAACTAACCCAATGCCCAGTGTCCACTCGTGATCTTGTAAGACACAACTCCGCCTGTATAACTAACCCAGTGCCCAGTGTCCACTCGTGATCTTGTAAGACACAACTCGGCCTGTATAACTAACCCAGTGCCCAGTGTCCACTCGTGATCTTGTAAGACACAACTCGGCCTGTATAACTAACCCAATGCCCAGTGTCCACTCGTGATCTTGTAAGACACAACTCGGCCTGTATAACTAACCCAATGCCCAGTGTCCACTCGTGATCTTGTAAGACACAATTCGGCCTGTATAACTAACCCAATGCCCAGTGTCCACTCGTGATCTTGTAAGACACAACTTCACCTGTATAACTAACCCAATGCCCAGTGTCCACTCGTGATCTTGTAAGACACAACTCCACCTGTATAACTAACCCAGTGCCCAGTGTCCACTCGTGATCTTGTAAGACACAACTCCGCCTGTATAACTAACCCAGTGCCCAGTGTCCACTCGTGATCTTGTAAGACACAACTCGGCCTGTATAACTAACCCAGTGCCCAGTGTCCACTCGTGATCTTGTAAGACACAACTTCACCTGTATAACTAACCAGTGCCCAGTGTCTACTCGTGATCTTGTAAGACACAACTCCACCTGTATAACTAACCCAATGCCCAGTGTCCACTCGTGATCTTGTAAGACACAACTCGGTCTGTATAACTAACCCAATGCCCAGTGTCCACTCGTGATCTTGTAAGACACAACTCGGCCTGTATAACTAACCCAATGCCCAGTGTCCACTCGTGATCTTGTAAGACACAACTCAACCTGTATAACTAACCCAGTGCCCAGTGTCCACTCGTGATCTTGTAAGACACAACTCCACCTGTATAACTAACCCAATGCCCAGGGTCCACTCGTGATCTTGTAAGACACAACTCCACCTGTATAACTAACCCAATGCCCAGTGTCCACTCGTGATCTTGTAAGACACAACTCCACCTGTATAACTAACCCAGTGCCCAGTGTTCACTCGTGATCTTGTAAGACACAACTCCACCTGTATAACTAACCCAGTGCCCAGTGTCCACTCGTGATCTTGTAAGACACAACTCGGCCTGTATAACTAACCCAGTGCCCAGTGTCCTCTCGTGATCTTGTAAGCCACAACTCGGCCTGTATAACTAACCCAGTGCCCAGTGTTCACTCGTGATCTTGTAAGACACAACTCCACCTGTATAACTAACCCAGAACTCCACCTGTATAACTAAACCAGTGCCCAGTGTCCACTCGTGATCTTGTAAGACACAACTCCACCTGTATAACTAACCCAATGCCCAGTGTCCACTCGTGATCTTATAAGACACAACTCGGCCTGTATAACTAACCCAATGCCTAGTGTTCACTCATGATCTTGTAAGACACAACTCGGCCTGTATAACTAACCCAATGCCCAGTGTCCACTCGTGATCTTGTAAGACACAACTCCACCTGTATAACTAACCCAGTGCCCAGTGTCCACTCGTGATCTTGTAAGACACAACTCCACCTGTATAACTAACCCAGTGCCCAGTGTCCACTCGTGATCTTGTAAGACACAACTCGGCCTGTATAACTAACCCAATGCCTAGTGTTCACTCGTGATCTTGTAAGACACAACTCGGCCTGTATAACTAACCCAATGCCCAGTGTCCACTCCTGATCTTGTAAGACACAACTCCACCTGTATAACTAACCCAGTGCCCAGTGTCCACTCGTGATCTTGTAAGACACAACTCCACCTGTATAACTAACCCAGTGCCCAGTGTCCACTCGTGATCTTGTAAGACACAACTCGGCCTGTATAACTAACCCAATGCCTAGTGTTCACTCGTGATCTTGTAAGACACAACTCGGCCTGTATAACTAACCCAATGCCCAGTGTCCACTCGTGATCTTGTAAGACACAACTCCACCTGTATAACTAACCCAATGCCCAGTGTCCACTCGTGATCTTGTAAGACACAACTCCACCTTTATAACTAACCCAGTGCCCAGTGTTCACTCGTGATCTTGTAAGACACAACTCCACCTGTATAACTAACCCAATGCCCAGTGTCCACTCGTGATCTTGTAAGACACAACTCGGCCTGTATAACTAACCCAGTGCCCAGTGTCCACTCGTGATCTTGTAAGACACAACTCCATCTGTATAACTAACCCAATGCCCAGTGTTCACTCGTGATCTTGTAAGACACAACTCCACCTGTATAACTAACCCAATGCCCAGTGTTCACTCGTGATCTTGTAAGACACAACTCCACCTGTATAACTAACCCAGTGCCCAGTGTCCACTCGTGATCTTGTAAGACACAACTCGGCCTGTATAACTAACCCAATGCCCAGTGTCCACTCGTGATCTTGTAAGACACAACTCCACCTGTATAACTAACCCAGTGCCCAGTGTCCACTCGTGATCTTGTAAGACACAACTCCACCTGTATAACTAACCCAGTGCCCAGTGTCCACTCGTGATCTTGTAAGACACAACTCGGCCTGTAGAACTAACCCAGTGCCCAGTGTCCACTCGTGATCTTGTAAGACACAAATCGGCCTGTATAACTAACCCAATGCCCAGTGTCCACTCGTGATCTTGTAAGACACAACTCCACCTGTATAACTAACCCAGTGCCCAGTGTTCACTTGTGGTCTTGTAAGACACAACTCCACCTGTATAACTAACCCAATGCCCAGTGTCCACTCGTGATCTTGTAAGACACAACTCCACCTTTATAACTAACCCAGTGCCCAGTGTCCACTCGTGATCTTGTAAGACACAACTCCACCTGTATAACTAACCCAGTGCCCAGTGTCCACTCGTGATCTTGTAAGACACAACTCGGCCTGTATAACTAACCCAGTGCCCAGTGTTCACTCGTGATCTTGTAAGACACAACTCCACCTGTATAACTAACCCAGTGCCCAGTGTCCACTCGTGATCTTGTAAGACACAACTCCACCTGTATAACTAACCCAGTGCCCAGTGTCCACTCGTGATCTTGTAAGACACAACTCCACCTGTATAACTAACCCAGTGCCCAGTGTTCACTCGTGATCTTGTAAGACACAACTCCACCTGTATAACTAACCCAGTGCCCAGTGTCCACTCGTGATATTGTAAGACACAACTCGGCCTGTATAACTAACCCAGTGCCCAGTGTTCACTTGTGGTCTTGTAAGACACTACTCCACCTGTATAACTAACCCAATGCCCAGTGTCCACTCGTGTTCTTGTAAGACACAACTCCACCTGTATAACTAACCCAGTGCCCAGTGTCCACTCGTGATCTTGTAAGACACAACTCCACCTGTATAACTAACCCAGTGCCCAGTGTCCACTCGTGATCTTGTAAGACACAACTCGGCCTGTATAACTAACCCAGTGCCCAGTGTTCACTCGTGATCTTGTAAGACACAACTCCACCTGTATAACTAACCCAATGCCCAATGTCCACTCGTGATCTTGTAAGACACAACTCGGCCTGTATAACTAACCCAATGCCTAGTGTTCACTCGTGATCTTGTAAGACACAACTCGGCCTGTATAACTAACCCAATGCCCAGTGTCCACTCGTGATCTTGTAAGACACAACTCCACCTGTATAACTAACTCAGTGCCCAGTGTTCACTCGTGATCTTGTAAGACACAACTCGGCCTGTATAACTAACTCAATGCCCAGTGTCCACTCGTGATCTTGTAAGACACAACTCGGCCTGTATAACTAACCCAGTGACCAGTGTTCACTCGTGATCTTGTAAGACACAACTCCACCTGTATAACTAACCCAGTGCCCAGTGTCCACTCGTGATCTTGTAAGACACAACTCGGCCTGTATAACTAACCCAGTGCCCAGTGTTCACTCGTGATCTCGTAAGACACAACTCCACCTGTATAACTAACCCAGTGCCCAGTGTCCACTCGTGATCTTGTAAGACACAACTCCACCTGTATAACTAACCCAATGCCCAGTGTCCACTCGTGATCTTGTAAGACACAACTCGGTCTGTTTAACTAACCCAGTGCCCAGTGTCCACTCGTGATCTTGTAAGACACAACTCGGCCTGTATAACTAACCCAGTGCCCAGTGTCCACTCGTGATTTTGTAAGAGACAACTCCACCTGTATAACTAACCCAGTGCCCAGTGTTCACTCGTGATCTTGTAAGACACAACTCGGCCTGTATAACTAACCCAATGCCCAGTGTCCACTCGTGATCTTGTAAGACACAACTCCACCTGTATAACTAACCCAATGCCCAGTGTCCACTCGTGATCTTGTAAGACACAACTCGGCCTGTATAACTAACCCAGTGCCCAGTGTCCACTCGTGATCTTGTAAGACACAACTCCACCTGTATAACTAACCCAATGCCCATTGTCCACTCGTGATCTTGTAAGACACAACTCGGCCTGTATAACTAACCCAGTGCCCAGTGTCCACTCGTGATCTTGTAAGACACAACTCGGCCTGTATAACTAACCCAATGCCCAGTGTTCACTCGTGATCTTGTAAGACACAACTCCACCTGTATAACTAACCCAGTGCCCAGTGTCCACTCGTGATCTTGTAAGACACAACTCCACCTGTATAACTAACACAATGCCCAGTGTCCACTCGTGATCTTGTAAGACACAACTCGGCCTGTATAACTAACCCAATGCCCAGTGTCCACTCGTGATCTTGTAAGACACAACTCGGCCTGTATAACTAACCCAGTGCCCAGTGTCCACTCGTGATCTTGTAAGACACAACTCCACCTGTATAACTAACCCAATGCCCAGTGTTCACTCGTGATCTTGTAAGACACAACTCCACCTGTATAACTAACCCAATGCCCAGTGTTCACTCGTGATCTTGTAAGACACATCTCCACCTGTATAACTAACCCAGTGCCCAGTGTCCACTCGTGATCTTGTAAGACACAACTCCACCTGTATAACTAACCCAGTGCCCAGTGTCCACTCGTGATCTTGTAAGACACAACTCCACCTGTATAACTAACCCAGTGCCCAGTGTCCACTCGTGATCTTGTAAGACACAACTCGGCCTGTAGAACTAACCCAGTGCCCAGTGTCCACTCGTGATCTTGTAAGACACAAATCGGCCTGTATAACTAACCCAATGCCCAGTGTCCACTCGTGATCTTGTAAGACACAACTCGGCCTGTATAACTAACCCAATGCCCAGTGTTCACTCGTGATCTTGTAAGACACAACTCGGCCTGTATAACTAACCCAGTGCCCAGTGTTCACTCGTGATCTTGTAAGACACAACTCCACCTGTATAACTAACCCAATGCCCAGTGTCCACTCGTGATCTTGTAAGACACAACTCCACCTGTATAACTAACCCAGTGCCCAGTGTTCACTTGTGGTCTTGTAAGACACAACTCCACCTGTATAACTAACCCAATGCCCAGTGTCCACTCGTGATCTTGTAAGACACAACTCCACCTTTATAACTAACCCAGTGCCCAGTGTCCACTCGTGATCTTGTAAGACACAACTCCACCTGTATAACTAACCCAGTGCCCAGTGTCCACTCGTGATCTTGTAAGACACAACTCGGCCTGTATAACTAACCCAGTGCCCAGTGTTCACTCGTGATCTTGTAAGACACAACTCCACCTGTATAACTAACCCAGTGCCCAGTGTCCACTCGTGATCTTGTAAGACACAACTCCACCTGTATAACTAACCCAGTGCCCAGTGTCCACTCGTGATCTTGTAAGACACAACTCCACCTGTATAACTAACCCAGTGCCCAGTGTTCACTCGTGATCTTGTAAGACACAACTCCACCTGTATAACTAACCCAGTGCCCAGTGTCCACTCGTGATATTGTAAGACACAACTCGGCCTGTATAACTAACCCAGTGCCCAGTGTTCACTTGTGGTCTTGTAAGACACTACTCCACCTGTATAACTAACCCAATGCCCAGTGTCCACTCGTGTTCTTGTAAGACACAACTCCACCTGTATAACTAACCCAGTGCCCAGTGTCCACTCGTGATCTTGTAAGACACAACTCCACCTGTATAACTAACCCAGTGCCCAGTGTCCACTCGTGATCTTGTAAGACACAACTCGGCCTGTATAACAAACCCAGTGCCCAGTGTTCACTCGTGATCTTGTAAGACACAACTCCACCTGTAGAACTAACCCAATGCCCAATGTCCACTCGTGATCTTGTAAGACACAACTCGGACTGTATAACTAACCCAATGCCTAGTGTTCACTCGTGATCTTGTAAGACACAACTCGGCCTGTATAACTAACCCAATGCCCAGTGTCCACTCGTGATCTTGTAAGACACAACTCCACCTGTATAACTAACTCAGTGCCCAGTGTTCACTCGTGATCTTGTAAGACACAACTCGGCCTGTATAACTAACTCAATGCCCAGTGTCCACTCGTGATCTTGTAAGACACAACTCGGCCTGTATAACTAACCCAGTGACCAGTGTTCACTCGTGATCTTGTAAGACACAACTCCACCTGTATAACTAACCCAGTGCCCAGTGTCCACTCGTGATCTTGTAAGACACAACTCGGCCTGTATAACTAACCCAGTGCCCAGTGTTCACTCGTGATCTCGTAAGACACAACTCCACCTGTATAACTAACCCAGTGCCCAGTGTCCACTCGTGATCTTGTAAGACACAACTCCACCTGTATAACTAACCCAATGCCCAGTGTCCACTCGTGATCTTGTAAGACACAACTCGGCCTGTATAACTAACCCAGTGCCCAGTGTCCACTCGTGATCTTGTAAGACACAACTCGGCCTGTATAACTAACCCAGTGCCCAGTGTCCACTTGTGATCTTGTAAGACACAACTCCACCTGTATAACTAACCCAGTGCCCAGTGTTCACTCGTGATCTTGTAAGACACAACTCGGCCTGTATAACTAACCCAATGCCCAGTGTCCACTCGTGATCTTGTAAGACACAACTCGGCCTGTATAACTAACCCAATGCCCAGTGTCCACTCGTGATCTTGTAAGACACAACTCGGCCTGTATAACTAACCCAGTGCCCAGTGTCCACTCGTGATCTTGGAAGACACAACTCCACCTGTATAACTAACTCAGTGCCCAGTGTTCACTCGTGATCTTGTAAGACACAACTCGGCCTGTATAACTAACTCAATGCCCAGTGTCCACTCGTGATCTTGTAAGACACAACTCGGCCTGTATAACTAACCCAGTGCCCAGTGTTCACTCGTGATCTTGTAAGACACAACTCCACCTGTATAACTAACCCAGTGCCCAGTGTCCACTCGTGATCTTGTAAGACACAACTCGGCCTGTATAACTAACCCAATGCCCAGTGTCCACTCGTGATCTTGTAAGACACAACTCGGCCTATATAACTAACCCAATGCCCAGTGTTCACTCGTGATCTTGTAAGACACAACTCGGCCTGTATAACTAACCCAGTGCCCAGTGTCCACTCGTGATCTTGTAAGACACAACTCCACCTGTATAACTAACCCAGTGCCCAGTGTCCACTCGTGATCTTGTAAGACACAACTCGGCCTGTATAACTAACCCAATGCCCAGTGTCCACTCGTGATCTTGTAAGACACAACTCCACCTGTATAACTAACCCAGTGCCCAGTGTCCACTCGTGATCTTGTAAGACACAACTCGGCCTGTATAACTAACCCAATGCCCAGTGTTCACTCGTGATCTTGTAAGACACAACTCCACCTGTATAACTAACCCAGTGCCCAGTGTCCACTCGTGATCTTGTAAGACACAACTCCACCTGTATAACTAACACAATGCCCAGTGTCCACTCGTGATCTTGTAAGACACAACTCGGCCTGTATAACTAACCCAATGCCCAGTGTCCACTCGTGATCTTGTAAGACACAACTCGGCCTGTATAACTAACCCAGTGCCCAGTGTCCACTCGTGATCTTGTAAGACACAACTCCACCTGTATAACTAACCCAATGCCCAGTGTTCACTCGTGATCTTGTAAGACACAACTCCACCTGTATAACTAACCCAATGCCCAGTGTTCACTCGTGATCTTGTAAGACACAACTCCACCTGTATAACTAACCCAGTGCCCAGTGTCCACTCGTGATCTTGTAAGACACAACTCCACCTGTATAACTAACCCAGTGCCCAGTGTCCACTCGTGATCTTGTAAGACACAACTCGGCCTGTATAACTAACCCAATGCCCAGTGTCCACTCGTGATCTTGTAAGACACAACTCGGCCTATATAACTAACCCAATGCCCAGTGTTCACTCGTGATCTTGTAAGACACAACTCGGCCTGTATAACTAACCCAGTGCCCAGTGTCCACTCGTGATCTTGTAAGACACAACTCCACCTGTATAACTAACCCAGTGCCCAGTGTCCACTCGTGATCTTGTAAGACACAACTCGGCCTGTATAACTAACCCAATGCCCAGTGTCCACTCGTGATCTTGTAAGACACAACTCCACCTGTATAACTAACCCAGTGCCCAGTGTCCACTCGTGATCTTGTAAGACACAACTCGGCCTGTATAACTAACCCAATGCCCAGTGTTCACTCGTGATCTTGTAAGACACAACTCCACCTGTATAACTAACCCAGTGCCCAGTGTCCACTCGTGATCTTGTAAGACACAACTCCACCTGTATAACTAACACAATGCCCAGTGTCCACTCGTGATCTTGTAAGACACAACTCGGCCTGTATAACTAACCCAATGCCCAGTGTCCACTCGTGATCTTGTAAGACACAACTCGGCCTGTATAACTAACCCAGTGCCCAGTGTCCACTCGTGATCTTGTAAGACACAACTCCACCTGTATAACTAACCCAATGCCCAGTGTTCACTCGTGATCTTGTAAGACACAACTCGGCCTGTATAACTAACCCAATGCCCAGTGTTCACTCGTGATCTTGTAAGACACAACTCCACCTGTATAACTAACCCAGTGCCCAGTGTCCACTCGTGATCTTGTAAGACACAACTCCACCTGTATAACTAACCCAGTGCCCAGTGTCCACTCGTGATCTTGTAAGACACAACTCCACCTGTATAACTAACCCAGTGCCCAGTGTCCACTCGTGATCTTGTAAGACACAACTCGGCCTGTAGAACTAACCCAGTGCCCAGTGTCCACTCGTGATCTTGTAAGACACAAATCGGCCTGTATAACTAACCCAATGCACAGTGTCCACTCGTGATCTTGTAAGACACAACTCGGCCTGTATAACTAACCCAATGCCCAGTGTTCACTCGTGATCTTGTAAGACACAACTCGGCCTGTATAACTAACCCAGTGCCCAGTGTTCACTCGTGATCTTGTAAGACACAACTCCACCTGTATAACTAACCCAATGCCCAATGTCCACTCGTGATCTTGTAAGACACAACTCGGACTGTATAACTAACCCAATGCCTAGTGTTCACTCGTGATCTTGTAAGACACAACTCGGCCTGTATAACTAACCCAATGCCCAGTGTCCACTCGTGATCTTGTAAGACACAACTCCACCTGTATAACTAACTCAGTGCCCAGTGTTCACTCGTGATCTTGTAAGACACAACTCGGCCTGTATAACTAACTCAATGCCCAGTGTCCACTCGTGATCTTGTAAGACACAACTCGGCCTGTATAACTAACCCAGTGACCAGTGTTCACTCGTGATCTTGTAAGACACAACTCCACCTGTATAACTAACCCAGTGCCCAGTGTCCACTCGTGATCTTGTAAGACACAACTCGGCCTGTATAACTAACCCAGTGCCCAGTGTTCACTCGTGATCTCGTAAGACACAACTCCACCTGTATAACTAACCCAGTGCCCAGTGTCCACTCGTGATCTTGTAAGACACAACTCCACCTGTATAACTAACCCAATGCCCAGTGTCCACTCGTGATCTTGTAAGACACAACTCGGCCTGTATAACTAACCCAGTGCCCAGTGTCCACTCGTGATCTTGTAAGACACAACTCCGCCTGTATAACTAACCCAGTGCCCAGTGTCCACTCGTGATCTTGTAAGACACAACTCCACCTGTATAACTAACCCAGTGCCCAGTGTTCACTCGTGATCTTGTAAGACACAACTCGGCCTGTATAACTAACCCAATGCCCAGTGTCCACTCGTGATCTTGTAAGACACAACTCGGCCTGTATAACTAACCCAATGCCCAGTGTCCACTCGTGATCTTGTAAGACACAACTCGGCCTGTATAACTAACCCAGTGCCCAGTGTCCACTCGTGATCTTGGAAGACACAACTCCACCTGTATAACTAACCCAATGCCCATTGTCCACTCGTGATCTTGTAAGACACAACTCGGCCTGTATAACTAACCCAGTGCCCAGTGTTCACTCGTGATCTTGTAAGACACAACTCCACCTGTATAACTAACCCAATGCCCAGGGTCCACTCGTGATCTTGTAAGACACAACTCGGCCTGTATAACTAACCCAATGCCTAGTGTTCACTCGTGATCTTGTAAGACACAACTCGGCCTGTATAACTAACCCAATGCCCAGTGTCCACTCGTGATCTTGTAAGACACAACTCCACCTGTATAACTAACTCAGTGCCCAGTGTTCACTCGTGATCTTGTAAGACACAACTCGGCCTGTATAACTAACTCAATGCCCAGTGTCCACTCGTGATCTTGTAAGACACAACTCGGCCTGTATAACTAACCCAGTGCCCAGTGTTCACTCGTGATCTTGTAAGACACAACTCCACCTGTATAACTAACCCAGTGCCCAGTGTCCACTCGTGATCTTGTAAGACACAACTCGGCCTGTATAACTAACCCAATGCCCAGTGTCCACTCGTGATCTTGTAAGACACAACTCGGCCTATATAACTAACCCAATGCCCAGTGTTCACTCGTGATCTTGTAAGACACAACTCGGCCTGTATAACTAACCCAGTGCCCAGTGTCCACTCGTGATCTTGTAAGACACAACTCCACCTGTATAACTAACCCAGTGCCCAGTGTCCACTCGTGATCTTGTAAGACACAACTCGGCCTGTATAACTAACCCAATGCCCAGTGTCCACTCGTGATCTTGTAAGACACAACTCCACCTGTATAACTAACCCAGTGCCCAGTGTCCACTCGTGATCTTGTAAGACACAACTCGGCCTGTATAACTAACCCAATGCCCAGTGTTCACTCGTGATCTTGTAAGACACAACTCCACCTGTATAACTAACCCAGTGCCCAGTGTCCACTCGTGATCTTGTAAGACACAACTCCACCTGTATAACTAACACAATGCCCAGTGTCCACTCGTGATCTTGTAAGACACAACTCGGCCTGTATAACTAACCCAATGCCCAGTGTCCACTCGTGATCTTGTAAGACACAACTCGGCCTGTATAACTAACCCAGTGCCCAGTGTCCACTCGTGATCTTGTAAGACACAACTCCACCTGTATAACTAACCCAATGCCCAGTGTTCACTCGTGATCTTGTAAGACACAACTCCACCTGTATAACTAACCCATTTCCCAGTGTTCACTCGTGATCTTGTAAGACACAACTCCACCTGTATAACTAACCCAGTGCCCAGTGTCCACTCGTGATCTTGTAAGACACAACTCCACCTGTATAACTAACCCAGTGCCCAGTGTCCACTCGTGATCTTGTAAGACACAACTCCACCTGTATAACTAACCCAGTGCCCAGTGTCCACTCGTGATCTTGTAAGACACAACTCGGCCTGTAGAACTAACCCAGTGCCCAGTGTCCACTCGTGATCTTGTAAGACACAAATCGGCCTGTATAACTAACCCAATGCACAGTGTCCACTCGTGATCTTGTAAGACACAACTCGGCCTGTATAACTAACCCAATGCCCAGTGTTCACTCGTGATCTTGTAAGACACAACTCGGCCTGTATAACTAACCCAGTGCCCAGTGTTCACTCGTGATCTTGTAAGACACAACTCCACCTGTATAACTAACCCAATGCCCAGTGTCCACTCGTGATCTTGTAAGACACAACTCCACCTGTATAACTAACCCAGTGCCCAGTGTTCACTTGTGGTCTTGTAAGACACAACTCCACCTGTATAACTAACCCAATGCCCAGTGTCCACTCGTGATCTTGTAAGACACAACTCGGCCTGTATAACTAACCCAATGCCCAGTTTCCACTCGTGATCTTGTAAGACACAACTCCACCTGTATAACTAACCCAATGCCCAGTGTCCACTCGTGATCTTGTAAGACACAACTCCACCTGTATAACTAACCCAGTGCCCAGTGTCCACTCGTGATCTTGTAAGACACAACTCGGCCTGTATAACTAACCCAGTGCCCAGTGTCCACTCGTGATCTTGTAAGACACAACTCCACCTGTATAACTAACCCAGTGCCCAGTGTCCACTCGTGATATTGTAAGACACAACTCGGCCTGTATAACTAACCCAGTGCCCAGTGTTCACTCGTGGTCTTGTAAGACACAACTCGGCCTGTATAACTAACCCAGTGCCCAGTGTCCACTCGTGATCTTGTAAGACACAACTCCACCTGTATAACTAACCCAATGCCCAGTGTCCACTCGTGTTCTTGTAAGACACAACTCCACCTGTATAACTAACCCAGTGCCCAGTGTCCACTCGTGATCTTGTAAGACACAACTCCACCTGTATAACTAACCCAGTGCCCAGTGTCCACTCGTGATCTTGTAAGACACAACTCGGCCTGTATAACTAACCCAGTGCCCAGTGTTCACTCGTGATCTTGTAAGACACAACTCCACCTGTATAACTAACCCAATGCCCAATGTCCACTCGTGATCTTGTAAGACACAACTCGGCCTGTATAACTAACCCAATGCCTAGTGTTCACTCGTGATCTTGTAAGACACAACTCGGCCTGTATAACTAACCCAATGCCCAGTGTCCACTCGTGATCTTGTAAGACACTTCTCCACCTGTATAACTAACTCAGTGCCCAGTGTTCACTCGTGATCTTGTAAGACACAACTCGGCCTGTATAACTAACCCAGTGACCAGTGTTCACTCGTGATCTTGTAAGACACAACTCCACCTGTATAACTAACCCAGTGCCCAGTGTCCACTCGTGATCTTGTAAGACACAACTCGGCCCGTATAACTAACCCAATGCCCAGTGTTCACTCGTGATCTTGTAAGACACAACTCCACCTGTATAACTAACCCAGTGCCCAGTGTCCACTCGTGATCTTGTAAGACACAACTCCACCTGTATAACTAACCCAATGCCCAGTGTCCACTCGTGATCTTGTAAGACACAACTCGGCCTGTATAACTAACCCAGTGCCCAGTGTCCACTCGTGATCTTGTAAGACACAACTCGGCCTGTATAACTAACCCAGTGCCCAGTGTCCACTCGTGATCTTGTAAGACACAACTCCACCTGTATAACTAACCCAGTGCCCAGTGTTCACTCGTGATCTTGTAAGACACAACTCGGCCTGTATAACTAACCCAATGCCCAGTGTCCACTCGTGATCTTGTAAGACACAACTCCACCTGTATAACTAACCCAATGCCCAGTGTCCACTCGTGATCTTGTAAGACACAACTCGGCCTGTATAACTAACCCAGTGCCCAGTGTCCACTCGTGATCTTGTAAGACACAACTCCACCTGTATAACTAACCCAATGCCCAGTGTCCACTCGTGATCTTGTAAGACACAACTCGGCCTGTATAACTAACCCAGTGCCCAGTGTTCACTCGTGATCTTGTAAGACACAACTCCACCTGTATAACTAACCCAGTGCCCAGTGTCCACTCGTGATCTTGTAAGACACAACTCCACCTGTATAACTAACCCAGTGCCCAGTGTCCACTCGTGATCTTGTAAGACACAACTCCACCTGTATAACTAACCCAGTGCCCAGTGTCCACTCGTGATCTTGTAAGACACAACTCGGCCTGTATAACTAACCCAGTGCCCAGTGTCCACTCGTGATCTTGTAGGACACAACTCGGCCTGTATAACTAACCCAATGCCCAGTGTCCACTCGTGATCTTGTAAGACACAACTCGGCCTGTATAACTAACCCAGTGCCCAGTGTTCACTCGTGATCTTGTAAGACACAACTCCACCTGTATAACTAACCCAATGCCCAGTGTCCACTCGTGATCTTGTAAGACACAACTCTACCTGTATAACTAACCCAGTGCCCAGTGTCCACTCGTGATCTTGTAAGACACAACTCGGCCTGTATAACTAACCCAATGCCCAGTGTTCACTCGTGATCTTGTAAGACACTACTCCACCTGTATAACTAACCCAGTGCCCAGTGTTCACTCGTGATCTTGTAAGACACAACTCGGCCTGTATAACTAACCCAATGCCCAGTGTCCACTCGTGATCTTGTAAGACACAACTCCACCTGTATAACTAACCCAATGCCCAGTGTCCACTCGTGATCTTGTAAGACACAACTCGGCCTGTATAACTAACCCAGTGCCCAGTGTCCACTCGTGATCTTGTAAGACACAACTCCACCTGTATAACTAACCCAGTGCCCAGTGTCCACTCGTGATCTTGTAAGACACAACTCCACCTGTATAACTAACCCAGTGCCCAGTGTCCACTCGTGATCTTGTAAGACACAACTCGGCCTGTATAACTAACCCAGTGCCCAGTGTCCACTCGTGATCTTGTAGGACACAACTCGGCCTGTATAACTAACCCAATGCCCAGTGTCCACTCGTGATCTTGTAAGACACAACTCGGCCTGTATAACTAACCCAGTGCCCAGTGTTCACTCGTGATCTTGTAAGACACAACTCCACCTGTATAACTAACCCAATGCCCAGTGTCCACTCGTGATCTTGTAAGACACAACTCTACCTGTATAACTAACCCAGTGCTCAGTGTCCACTCGTGATCTTGTAAGACACAACTCTACCTGTATAACTAACCCAGTGCCCAGTGTCCACTCGTGATCTTGTAAGACACAACTCGGCCTGTATAACTAACCCAGTGCCCAGTGTTCACTCGTGATCTTGTAAGACACAACTCGGCCTGTATAACTAACCCAATGCCCAGTGTCCACTCGTGATCTTGTAAGACACAACTCCACCTGTATAACTAACCCAATGCCCAGTGTCCACTCGTGATCTTGTAAGACACAACTCGGCCTGTATAACTAACCCAGTGCCCAGTGTCCACTCGTGATCTTGTAAGACACAACTCCACCTGTATAACTAACCCAATGCCCAGTGTCCACTCGTGATCTTGTAAGACACAACTCGGCCTGTATAACTAACCCAGTGCCCAGTGTCCACTCGTGATCTTGTAAGACACAACTCCACCTGTATAACTAACCCAATGCCCAGTGTCCACTCGTGATCTTGTAAGACACAACTCGGCCTGTATAACTAACCCAGTGCCCAGTGTTCACTCGTGATCTTGTAAGACACAACTCCACCTGTATAACTAACCCAATGCCCAGTGTCCACTCGTGATCTTGTAAGACACAACTCCACCTGTATAACTAACCCAATGCCCAGTGTTCACTCGTGATCTTGTAAGACACAACTCCACCTGTATAACTAACCCAGTGCCCAGTGTCCACTCGTGATCTTGTAAGACACAACTCCACCTGTATAACTAACCCAGTGCCCAGTGTCCACTCGTGATCTTGTAAGACACAACTCCACCTGTATAACTAACCCAGTGCCCAGTGTCCACTCGTGATCTTGTAAGACACAACTCGGCCTGTAGAACTAACCCAGTGCCCAGTGTCCACTCGTGATCTTGTAAGACACAAATCGGCCTGTATAACTAACCCAATGCACAGTGTCCACTCGTGATCTTGTAAGACACAACTCGGCCTGTATAACTAACCCAATGCCCAGTGTTCACTCGTGATCTTGTAAGACAAAACTCGGCCTGTATAACTAACCCAGTGCCCAGTGTTCACTCGTGATCTTGTAAGACACAACTCCACCTGTATAACTAACCCAATGCCCAGTGTCCACTCGTGATCTTGTAAGACACAACTCCACCTGTATAACTAACCCAGTGCCCAGTGTTCACTTGTGGTCTTGTAAGACACAACTCCACCTGTATAACTAACCCAATGCCCAGTGTCCACTCGTGATCTTGTAAGACACAACTCCACCTGTATAACTAACCCAGTGCCCAGTGTCCACTCGTGATCTTGTAAGACACAACTCGGCCTGTATAACTAACCCAGTGCCCAGTGTCCACTCGTGATCTTGTAGGACACAACTCGGCCTGTATAACTAACCCAATGCCCAGTGTCCACTCGTGATCTTGTAAGACACAACTCGGCCTGTATAACTAACCCAGTGCCCAGTGTTCACTCGTGATCTTGTAAGACACAACTCCACCTGTATAACTAACCCAATGCCCAGTGTCCACTCGTGATCTTGTAAGACACAACTCTACCTGTATAACTAACCCAGTGCCCAGTGTCCACTCGTGATCTTGTAAGACACAACTCGGCCTGTATAACTAACCCAATGCCCAGTGTTCACTCGTGATCTTGTAAGACACTACTCCACCTGTATAACTAACCCAGTGCCCAGTGTTCACTCGTGATCTTGTAAGACACAACTCGGCCTGTATAACTAACCCAATGCCCAGTGTCCACTCGTGATCTTGTAAGACACAACTCCACCTGTATAACTAACCCAATGCCCAGTGTCCACTCGTGATCTTGTAAGACACAACTCGGCCTGTATAACTAACCCAGTGCCCAGTGTCCACTCGTGATCTTGTAAGACACAACTCCACCTGTATAACTAACCCAGTGCCCAGTGTCCACTCGTGATCTTGTAAGACACAACTCCACCTGTATAACTAACCCAGTGCCCAGTGTCCACTCGTGATCTTGTAAGACACAACTCGGCCTGTATAACTAACCCAGTGCCCAGTGTCCACTCGTGATCTTGTAGGACACAACTCGGCCTGTATAACTAACCCAATGCCCAGTGTCCACTCGTGATCTTGTAAGACACAACTCGGCCTGTATAACTAACCCAGTGCCCAGTGTTCACTCGTGATCTTGTAAGACACAACTCCACCTGTATAACTAACCCAATGCCCAGTGTCCACTCGTGATCTTGTAAGACACAACTCTACCTGTATAACTAACCCAGTGCTCAGTGTCCACTCGTGATCTTGTAAGACACAACTCTACCTGTATAACTAACCCAGTGCCCAGTGTCCACTCGTGATCTTGTAAGACACAACTCGGCCTGTATAACTAACCCAGTGCCCAGTGTTCACTCGTGATCTTGTAAGACACAACTCGGCCTGTATAACTAACCCAATGCCCAGTGTCCACTCGTGATCTTGTAAGACACAACTCCACCTGTATAACTAACCCAATGCCCAGTGTCCACTCGTGATCTTGTAAGACACAACTCGGCCTGTATAACTAACCCAGTGCCCAGTGTCCACTCGTGATCTTGTAAGACACAACTCCACCTGTATAACTAACCCAATGCCCAGTGTCCACTCGTGATCTTGTAAGACACAACTCGGCCTGTATAACTAACCCAGTGCCCAGTGTCCACTCGTGATCTTGTAAGACACAACTCCACCTGTATAACTAACCCAATGCCCAGTGTCCACTCGTGATCTTGTAAGACACAACTCGGCCTGTATAACTAACCCAGTGCCCAGTGTTCACTCGTGATCTTGTAAGACACAACTCCACCTGTATAACTAACCCAATGCCCAGTGTCCACTCGTGATCTTGTAAGACACAACTCCACCTGTATAACTAACCCAATGCCCAGTGTTCACTCGTGATCTTGTAAGACACAACTCCACCTGTATAACTAACCCAGTGCCCAGTGTCCACTCGTGATCTTGTAAGACACAACTCCACCTGTATAACTAACCCAGTGCCCAGTGTCCACTCGTGATCTTGTAAGACACAACTCCACCTGTATAACTAACCCAGTGCCCAGTGTCCACTCGTGATCTTGTAAGACACAACTCGGCCTGTAGAACTAACCCAGTGCCCAGTGTCCACTCGTGATCTTGTAAGACACAAATCGGCCTGTATAACTAACCCAATGCACAGTGTCCACTCGTGATCTTGTAAGACACAACTCGGCCTGTATAACTAACCCAATGCCCAGTGTTCACTCGTGATCTTGTAAGACAAAACTCGGCCTGTATAACTAACCCAGTGCCCAGTGTTCACTCGTGATCTTGTAAGACACAACTCCACCTGTATAACTAACCCAATGCCCAGTGTCCACTCGTGATCTTGTAAGACACAACTCCACCTGTATAACTAACCCAGTGCCCAGTGTTCACTTGTGGTCTTGTAAGACACAACTCCACCTGTATAACTAACCCAATGCCCAGTGTCCACTCGTGATCTTGTAAGACACAACTCGGCCTGTATAACTAACCCAATGCCCAGTTTCCACTCGTGATCTTGTAAGACACAACTCCACCTGTATAACTAACCCAATGCCCAGTGTCCACTCGTGATCTTGTAAGACACAACTCCACCTGTATAACTAACCCAGTGCCCAGTGTCCACTCGTGATCTTGTAAGACACAACTCGGCCTGTATAACTAACCCAGTGCCCAGTGTCCACTCGTGATCTTGTAAGACACAACTCCACCTGTATAACTAACCCAGTGCCCAGTGTCCACTCGTGATCTTGTAAGACACAACTCCACCTGTATAACTAACCCAGTGCCCAGTGTCCACTCGTGATCTTGTAAGACACAACTCCACCTGTATAACTAACCCAGTGCCCAGTGTCCACTCGTGATCTTGTAAGACACAACTCCACCTGTATAACTAACCCAGTGCCCAGTGTTCACTCGTGATCTTGTAAGACACAACTCCGCCTGTATAACTAACCCAGTGCCCAGTGTCCACTCGTGATATTGTAAGACACAACTCGGCCTGTGTAACTAACCCAGTGCCCAGTGTTCACTCGTGGTCTTGTAAGACACAACTCGGCCTGTATAACTAACCCAGTGCCCAGTGTCCACTCGTGATCTTGTAAGACACAACTCCACCTGTATAACTAACCCAATGCCCAGTGTCCACTCGTGTTCTTGTAAGACACAACTCCACCTGTATAACTAACCCAGTGCCCAGTGTCCACTCGTGATCTTGTAAGACACAACTCCACCTGTATAACTAACCCAGTGCCCAGTGTCCACTCGTGATCTTGTAAGACACAACTCGGCCTGTATAACTAACCCAGTGCCCAGTGTTCACTCGTGATCTTGTAAGACACAACTCCACCTGTATAACTAACCCAATGCCCAATGTCCACTCGTGATCTTGTAAGACACAACTCGGCCTGTATAACTAACCCAATGCCTAGTGTTCACTCGTGATCTTGTAAGACACAACTCGGCCTGTATAACTAACCCAATGCCCAGTGTCCACTCGTGATCTTGTAAGACACTTCTCCACCTGTATAACTAACTCAGTGCCCAGTGTTCACTCGTGATCTTGTAAGACACAACTCGGCCTGTATAACTAACCCAATGCCCAGTGTCCACTCGTGATCTTGTAAGACACTTCTCCACCTGTATAACTAACTCAGTGCCCAGTGTCCACTCGTGATCTTGTAAGACACAACTCCACCTGTATAACTAACCCAATGCCCAGTGTCCACTCGTGATCTTGTAAGACACAACTCGGCCTGTATAACTAACCCAGTGCCCAGTGTCCACTCGTGATCTTGTAAGACACAACTCGGCCTGTATAACTAACCCAGTGCCCAGTGTCCACTCGTGATCTTGTAAGACACAACTCCACCTGTATAACTAACCCAGTGCCCAGTGTTCACTCGTGATCTTGTAAGACACAACTCGGCCTGTATAACTAACCCAATGCCCAGTGTCCACTCGTGATCTTGTAAGACACAACTCCACCTGTATAACTAACCCAATGCCCAGTGTCCACTCGTGATCTTGTAAGACACAACTCGGCCTGTATAACTAACCCAGTGCCCAGTGTCCACTCGTGATCTTGTAAGACACAACTCCACCTGTATAACTAACCCAATGCCCAGTGTCCACTCGTGATCTTGTAAGACACAACTCGGCCTGTATAACTAACCCAGTGCCCAGTGTTCACTCGTGATCTTGTAAGACACAACTCCACCTGTATAACTAACCCAGTGCCCAGTGTCCACTCGTGATCTTGTAAGACACAACTCCACCTGTATAACTAACCCAGTGCCCAGTGTCCACTCGTGATCTTGTAAGACACAACTCCACCTGTATAACTAACCCAGTGCCCAGTGTCCACTCGTGATCTTGTAAGACAACTCGGCCTGTATAACTAACCCAGTGCCCAGTGTCCACTCGTGATCTTGTAGGACACAACTCGGCCTGTATAACTAACCCAATGCCCAGTGTCCACTCGTGATCTTGTAAGACACAACTCGGCCTGTATAACTAACCCAGTGCCCAGTGTTCACTCGTGATCTTGTAAGACACAACTCCACCTGTATAACTAACCCAATGCCCAGTGTCCACTCGTGATCTTGTAAGACACAACTCTACCTGTATAACTAACCCAGTGCCCAGTGTCCACTCGTGATCTTGTAAGACACAACTCGGCCTGTATAACTAACCCAATGCCCAGTGTTCACTCGTGATCTTGTAAGACACTACTCCACCTGTATAACTAACCCAGTGCCCAGTGTTCACTCGTGATCTTGTAAGACACAACTCGGCCTGTATAACTAACCCAATGCCCAGTGTCCACTCGTGATCTTGTAAGACACAACTCCACCTGTATAACTAACCCAATGCCCAGTGTCCACTCGTGATCTTGTAAGACACAACTCGGCCTGTATAACTAACCCAGTGCCCAGTGTCCACTCGTGATCTTGTAAGACACAACTCCACCTGTATAACTAACCCAATGCCCAGTGTCCACTCGTGATCTTGTAAGACACAACTCCACCTGTATAACTAACCCAGTGCCCAGTGTCCACTCGTGATCTTGTAAGACACAACTCCACCTG
This sequence comes from Mus caroli, assembly GCF_978045245.1. Taxonomy (NCBI): domain Eukaryota; kingdom Metazoa; phylum Chordata; class Mammalia; order Rodentia; family Muridae; genus Mus; species Mus caroli. The sequence goes on from NW_028227267.1 coordinate 116,094,247, forward strand.
TATAACTAACCCAATGCCCAGTGTCCACTCGTGATCTTGTAAGACACAACTCGGCCTGTATAACTAACCCAGTGCCCAGTGTCCACTCGTGATCTTGTAAGACACAACTCCACCTGTATAACTAACCCAATGCCCAGTGTCCACTCGTGATCTTGTAAGACACAACTCGGCCTGTATAACTAACCCAGTGCCCAGTGTTCACTCGTGATCTTGTAAGACACAACTCCACCTGTATAACTAACCCAGTGCCCAGTGTCCACTCGTGATCTTGTAAGACACAACTCCACCTGTATAACTAACCCAGTGCCCAGTGTCCACTCGTGATCTTGTAAGACACAACTCCACCTGTATAACTAACCCAGTGCCCAGTGTCCACTCGTGATCTTGTAAGACACAACTCGGCCTGTATAACTAACCCAGTGCCCAGTGTCCACTCGTGATCTTGTAGGACACAACTCGGCCTGTATAACTAACCCAATGCCCAGTGTCCACTCGTGATCTTGTAAGACACAACTCGGCCTGTATAACTAACCCAGTGCCCTGTGTTCACTCGTGATCTTGTAAGACACAACTCCACCTGTATAACTAACCCAATGCCCAGTGTCCACTCGTGATCTTGTAAGACACAACTCTACCTGTATAACTAACCCAGTGCCCAGTGTCCACTCGTGATCTTGTAAGACACAACTCGGCCTGTATAACTAACCCAATGCCCAGTGTTCACTCGTGATCTTGTAAGACACTACTCCACCTGTATAACTAACCCAGTGCCCAGTGTTCACTCGTGATCTTGTAAGACACAACTCGGCCTGTATAACTAACCCAATGCCCAGTGTCCACTCGTGATCTTGTAAGACACAACTCCACCTGTATAACTAACCCAGTGCCCAGTGTCCACTCGTGATCTTGTAAGACACAACTCGGCCTGTATAACTAACCCAGTGCCCAGTGTCCACTCGTGATCTTGTAAGACACAACTCCACCTGTATAACTAACCCAATGCCCAGTGTCCACTCGTGATCTTGTAAGACACAACTCGGCCTGTATAACTAACCCAGTGCCCAGTGTCCACTCGTGATCTTGTAAGACACAACTCCACCTGTATAACTAACCCAATGCCCAGTGTCCACTCGTGATCTTGTAAGACACAACTCGGCCTGTATAACTAACCCAGTGCCCAGTGTCCACTCGTGATCTTGTAAGACACAACTCCACCTGTATAACTAACCCAGTGTCCACTCGTGATCTTGTAAGACACAACTCCACCTGTATAACTAACCCAGTGCCCAGTGTCCACTCGTGATCTTGTAAGACACAACTCCACCTGTATAACTAACCCAGTGCCCAGTGTCCACTCGTGATCTTGTAAGACACAACTCGGACTGTATAACTAACCCAGTGCCCAGTGTCCACTCGTGATCTTGTAAGCCACAACTCGGCCTGTATAACTAACCCAGTGCCCAGTGTTCACTCGTGATCTTGTAAGACACAACTCCACCTGTATAACTAACCCAGTGCCCAGTGTTCACTCGTGATCTTGTAAGACACAACTCCACCTGTATAACTAACCCAGTGCCCAGTGTCCACTCGTGATCTTGCAAGACACAACTCCACCTGTATAACTAACCCAGTGCCCAGTGTCCACTCGTGATCTTGTAAGACACAACTCGGCCTGTATAACTAACCCAGTGCCCATTGTTCACTCGTGGTCTTGTAAGACACAACTCGGCCTGTATAACTAATCCAATGCCCAGTGTTCACTCGTGATCTTGTAAGACACAACTCCACCTGTATAACTAACCCAGTGCCCAGTGTTCACTCGTGGTCTTGTAAGACACAACTCCACCTGCATAACTAACCCAATGCCCAGTGTCCACTCGTGATCTTGTAGGACACAACTCCACCTGTATAACTAACCCAATGCCCAGTGTCCACTCGTGATCTTGTAAGACACAACTCCACCTGTATAACTAACCCAGTGCACAGTGTCCACTCGTGATCTTGTAAGACACAACTCCACCTGTATATCTAACCCAGTGCCCAGTGTTCACTCGTGATCTTGTAAGACACAACTCGGCCTGTATAACTAACCCAATGCCCAGTGTCCACTCGTGATCTTGTAAGACACAACTCGGCCTGTATAACTAACCCAATGCCCAGTGTCCACTCGTGATCTTGTAAGACACAACTCGGCCTGTATAACTAACCCAATGCCCAGTGTTCACTCGTGATCTTGTAAGACACAACTCCACCTGTATAACTAACCCAATGCCCAGTGTCCACTCGTGATCTTGTAAGACACAACTCCACCTGTATAACTAACCCAGTGCCCAGTGTCCACTCGTGATCTTGTAAGACACAACTCCACCTGTATAACTAACCCAATGCCCAGTGTCCACTCGTGATCTTGTATTACACAACTCGGCCTGTATAACTAACCCAGTGCCCAGTGTCCACTCGTGATCTTGTAAGACACAACTCCGCCTGTATAACTAACCCAATGCCCAGTGTCCACTCGTGATCTTGTAAGACACAACTCCACCTGTATAACTAACCCAATGCCCAGTGTCCACTCGTGATCTTGTAAGACACAACTCCACCTGTATAACTAACCCAATGCCCAGTGTCCACTCGTGATCTTGTAAGACACAACTCCGCCTGTATAACTAACCCAGTGCCCAGTGTTCACTCGTGATCTTGTAAGACACAACTCGGCCTGTATAACTAACCCAGTGCCCAGTGTCCACTCGTGATCTTGTAAGACACAACTCGGCCTGTATAACTAACCCAGTGCCCAGTGTCCACTCGTGATCTTGTAAGACACAACTCGGCCTGTATAACTAACCCAGTGCCCAGTGTTCACTCGTGGTCTTGTAAGACACAACTCGGCCTGTATAACTAACCCAGTGCCCAGTGTTCACTCGTGGTCTTGTAAGACACAACTCCACCTGTATAACTAACCCAATGCCCAGTGTCCACTCGTGATCTTGTAAGACACAACTCCACCTGTATAACTAACCCAGTGCCCAGTGTCCACTCGTGATCTTGTAAGACACAACTCGGCCTGTATAACTAACCCAGTGCCCAGTGTTCACTCGTGATCTTGTAAGACACAACTCCACCTGTATAACTAACCCAATGCCCAGTGTCCACTCGTGATCTTGTAAGACACAACTCTACCTGTATAACTAACCCAGTGCCCAGTGTCCACTCGTGATCTTGTAAGACACAACTCGGCCTGTATAACTAACCCAATACCCAGTGTTCACTCGTGATCTTGTAAGACACTACTCCACCTGTATAACTAACCCAGTGCCCAGTGTTCACTCGTGATCTTGTAAGACACAACTCCGCCTGTATAACTAACCCAATGCCCAGTGTCCACTCGTGATCTTGTAAGACACAACTCCACCTGTATAACTAACCCAATGCCCAGTGTCCACTCGTGATCTTGTAAGACACAACTCGGCCTGTATAACTAACCCATTGCCCAGTGTCCACTCGTGATCTTGTAAGACACAACTCCACCTGTATAACTAACCCAATGCCCAGTGTGCACTCGTGATCTTGTAAGACACAACTCGGCCTGTATAACTAACCCAGTGCCCAGTGTCCACTCGTGATCTTGTAAGACACAACTCCACCTGTATAACTAACCCAATGCCCAGTGTCCACTCGTGATCTTGTAAGACACAACTCGGCCTGTATAACTAACCCAGTGCCCAGTGTCCACTCGTGATCTTGTAAGACACAACTCCACCTGTATAACTAACCCAATGCCCAGTGTCCACTCGTGATCTTGTAAGACACAACTCGGCCTGTATAACTAACCCAGTGCCCAGTGTTCACTCGTGATCTTGTAAGACACAACTCCACCTGTATAACTAACCCAGTGCCCAGTGTCCACTCGTGATCTTGTAAGACACAACTCCACCTGTATAACTAACCCAGTGCCCAGTGTCCACTCGTGATCTTGTAAGACACAACTCCACCTGTATAACTAACCCAGTGCCCAGTGTCCACTCGTGATCTTGTAAGACACAACTCGGCCTGTATAACTAACCCAGTGCCCAGTGTCCACTCGTGATCTTGTAGGACACAACTCGGCCTGTATAACTAACCCAATGCCCAGTGTCCACTCGTGATCTTGTAAGACACAACTCGGCCTGTATAACTAACCCAGTGCCCAGTGTTCACTCGTGATCTTGTAAGACACAACTCCACCTGTATAACTAACCCAATGCCCAGTGTCCACTCGTGATCTTGTAAGACACAACTCTACCTGTATAACTAACCCAGTGCCCAGTGTCCACTCGTGATCTTGTAAGACACAACTCGGCCTGTATAACTAACCCAATGCCCAGTGTTCACTCGTGATCTTGTAAGACACTACTCCACCTGTATAACTAACCCAGTGCCCAGTGTTCACTCGTGATCTTGTAAGACACAACTTGGCCTGTATAACTAACCCAATGCCCAGTGTCCACTCGTGATCTTGTAAGACACAACTCCACCTGTATAACTAACCCAATGCCCAGTGTCCACTCGTGATCTTGTAAGACACAACTCGGCCTGTATAACTAACCCAGTGCCCAGTGTCCACTCGTGATCTTGTAAGACACAACTCCACCTGTATAACTAACCCAATGCCCAGTGTCCACTCGTGATCTTGTAAGACACAACTCGGCCTGTATAACTAACCCAGTGCCCAGTGTCCACTCGTGATCTTGTAAGACACAACTCCACCTGTATAACTAACCCAATGCCCAGTGTCCACTCGTGATCTTGTAAGACACAACTCGGCCTGTATAACTAACCCAGTGCCCAGTGTCCACTCGTGATCTTGTAAGACACAACTCCACCTGTATAACTAACCCAATGCCCAGTGTCCACTCGTGATCTTGTAAGACACAACTCGGCCTGTATAACTAACCCAGTGCCCAGTGTCCACTCGTGATCTTGTAAGACACAACTCCACCTGTATAACTAACCCAGTGTCCACTCGTGATCTTGTAAGACACAACTCCACCTGTATAACTAACCCAGTGCCCAGTGTCCACTCGTGATCTTGTAAGACACAACTCCACCTGTATAACTAACCCAGTGCCCAGTGTCCACTCGTGATCTTGTAAGACACAACTCGGCCTGTATAACTAACCCAGTGCCCAGTGTCCACTCGTGATCTTGTAAGCCACAACTCGGCCTGTATAACTAACCCAGTGCCCAGTGTTCACTCGTGATCTTGTAAGACACAACTCCACCTGTATAACTAACCCAATGCCCAGTGTCCACTCGTGATCTTGTAAGACACAACTCGGCCTGTATAACTAACCCAGTGCCCAGTGTCCACTCGTGATCTTGTAAGACACAACTCCACCTGTATAACTAACCCAGTGTCCACTCGTGATCTTGTAAGACACAACTCCACCTGTATAACTAACCCAGTGCCCAGTGTCCACTCGTGATCTTGTAAGACACAACTCCACCTGTATAACTAACCCAGTGCCCAGTGTCCACTCGTGATCTTGTAAGACACAACTCGGCCTGTATAACTAACCCAGTGCCCAGTGTCCACTCGTGATCTTGTAAGCCACAACTCGGCCTGTATAACTAACCCAGTGCCCAGTGTTCACTCGTGATCTTGTAAGACACAACTCCACCTGTATAACTAACCCAGTGCCCAGTGTTCACTCGTGATCTTGTAAGACACAACTCCACCTGTATAACTAACCCAGTGCCCAGTGTCCACTCGTGATCTTGTAAGCCACAACTCGGCCTGTATAACTAACCCAGTGCCCAGTGTTCACTCGTGATCTTGTAAGACACAACTCCACCTGTATAACTAACCCAGTGCCCAGTGTTCACTCGTGATCTTGTAAGACACAACTCCACCTGTATAACTAACCCAGTGCCCAGTGTCCACTCGTGATCTTGTAAGACACAACTCCACCTGTATAACTAACCCAGTGCCCAGTGTCCACTCGTGATCTTGTAAGACACAACTCGGCCTGTATAACTAACCCAGTGCCCAGTGTTCACTCGTGATCTTGTAAGACACAACTCCACCTGTATAACTAACCCAGTGCCCAGTGTTCACTCGTGATCTTGTAAGACACAACTCCACCTGTATAACTAACCCAGTGCCCAGTGTCCACTCGTGATCTTGTAAGACACAACTCCACCTGTATAACTAACCCAGTGCCCAGTGTCCACTCGTGATCTTGTAAGACACAACTCGGCCTGTATAACTAACCCAGTGCCCAGTGTCCACTCGTGATCTTGTAAGCCACAACTCGGCCTGTATAACTAACCCAGTGCCCAGTGTTCACTCGTGATCTTGTAAGACACAACTCCACCTGTATAACTAACCCAGTGCCCAGTGTTCACTCGTGATCTTGTAAGACACAACTCCACCTGTATAACTAACCCAGTGCCCAGTGTCCACTCGTGATCTTGTAAGACACAACTCGGCCTGTATAACTAACCCAGTGCCCAGTGTCCACTCGTGATCTTGTAAGCCACAACTCGGCCTGTATAACTAACCCAGTGCCCAGTGTTCACTCGTGATCTTGTAAGACACAACTCCACCTGTATAACTAACCCAGTGCCCAGTGTTCACTCGTGATCTTGTAAGACACAACTCCACCTGTATAACTAACCCAGTGCCCAGTGTCCACTCGTGATCTTGTAAGCCACAACTCGGCCTGTATAACTAACCCAGTGCCCAGTGTTCACTCGTGATCTTGTAAGACACAACTCCACCTGTATAACTAACCCAGTGCCCAGTGTTCACTCGTGATCTTGTAAGACACAACTCCACCTGTATAACTAACCCAGTGCCCAGTGTCCACTCGTGATCTTGTAAGACACAACTCCACCTGTATAACTAACCCAGTGCCCAGTGTCCACTCGTGATCTTGTAAGCCACAACTCGGCCTGTATAACTAACCCAGTGCCCAGTGTTCACTCGTGATCTTGTAAGACACAACTCCACCTGTATAACTAACCCAGTGCCCAGTGTTCACTCGTGATCTTGTAAGACACAACTCCACCTGTATAACTAACCCAGTGCCCAGTGTCCACTCGTGATCTTGTAAGACACAACTCCACCTGTATAACTAACCCAGTGCCCAGTGTCCACTCGTGATCTTGTAAGACACAACTCGGCCTGTATAACTAACCCAGTGCCCAGTGTCCACTCGTGATCTTGTAAGCCACAACTCGGCCTGTATAACTAACCCAGTGCCCAGTGTTCACTCGTGATCTTGTAAGACACAACTCCACCTGTATAACTAACCCAGTGCCCAGTGTTCACTCGTGATCTTGTAAGACACAACTCCACCTGTATAACTAACCCAGTGCCCAGTGTCCACTCGTGATCTTGTAAGCCACAACTCGGCCTGTATAACTAACCCAGTGCCCAGTGTTCACTCGTGATCTTGTAAGACACAACTCCACCTGTATAACTAACCCAGTGCCCAGTGTTCACTCGTGATCTTGTAAGACACAACTCCACCTGTATAACTAACCCAGTGCCCAGTGTCCACTCGTGATCTTGCAAGACACAACTCCACCTGTATAACTAACCCAGTGCCCAGTGTCCACTCGTGATCTTGTAAGACACAACTCGGCCTGTATAACTAACCCAGTGCCCATTGTTCACTCGTGGTCTTGTAAGACACAACTCGGCCTGTATAACTAATCCAATGCCCAGTGTTCACTCGTGATCTTGTAAGACACAACTCCACCTGTATAACTAACCCAGTGCCCAGTGTTCACTCGTGGTCTTGTAAGACACAACTCCACCTGCATAACTAACCCAATGCCCAGTGTCCACTCGTGATCTTGTAGGACACAACTCCACCTGTATAACTAACCCAATGCCCAGTGTCCACTCGTGATCTTGTAAGACACAACTCCACCTGTATAACTAACCCAGTGCCCAGTGTCCACTCGTGATCTTGTAAGACACAACTCCACCTGTATATCTAACCCAGTGCCCAGTGTTCACTCGTGATCTTGTAAGACACAACTCGGCCTGTATAACTAACCCAATGCCCAGTGTCCACTCGTGATCTTGTAAGACACAACTCGGCCTGTATAACTAACCCAATGCCCAGTGTCCACTCGTGATCTTGTAAGACACAACTCGGCCTGTATAACTAACCCAATGCCCAGTGTTCACTCGTGATCTTGTAAGACACAACTCCACCTGTATAACTAACCCAATGCCCAGTGTCCACTCGTGATCTTGTAAGACACAACTCCACCTGTATAACTAACCCAGTGCCCAGTGTCCACTCGTGATCTTGTAAGACACAACTCCACCTGTATAACTAACCCAATGCCCAGTGTCCACTCGTGATCTTGTAAGACACAACTCGGCCTGTATAACTAACCCAGTGCCCAGTGTCCACTCGTGATCTTGTAAGACACAACTCCGCCTGTATAACTAACCCAATGCCCAGTGTCCACTCGTGATCTTGTAAGACACAACTCCACCTGTATAACTAACCCAATGCCCAGTGTCCACTCGTGATCTTGTAAGACACAACTCCACCTGTATAACTAACCCAATGCCCAGTGTCCACTCGTGATCTTGTAAGACACAACTCCGCCTGTATAACTAACCCAGTGCCCAGTGTTCACTCGTGATCTTGTAAGACACAACTCGGCCTGTATAACTAACCCAGTGCCCAGTGTCCACTCGTGATCTTGTAAGACACAACTCGGCCTGTATAACTAACCCAGTGCCCAGTGTCCACTCGTGATCTTGTAAGACACAACTCGGCCTGTATAACTAACCCAGTGCCCAGTGTTCACTCGTGGTCTTGTAAGACACAACTCGGCCTGTATAACTAACCCAGTGCCCAGTGTTCACTCGTGGTCTTGTAAGACACAACTCCACCTGTATAACTAACCCAATGCCCAGTGTCCACTCGTGATCTTGTAAGACACAACTCCACCTGTATAACTAACCCAGTGCCCAGTGTCCACTCGTGATCTTGTAAGACACAACTCCACCTGTATAACTAACCCAGTGCCCAGTGTCCACTCGTGATCTTGTAAGACACAACTCGGCCTGTATAACTAACCCAGTGCCCAGTGTCCACTCGTGATCTTGTAAGACACAACTCGGCCTGTATAACTAACCCAGTGCCCAGTGTCCACTCGTGATCTTGTAAGACACAACTCGGCCTGTATAACTAACCCAATGCCAAGTGTCCACTCGTGATCTTGTAAGACACAACTCGGCCTGTATAACTAACCCAATGCCCAGTGTTCACTCGTGATCATGTAAGACACAACTCGGCCTGTATAACTAACCCAATGCCCAGTGTCCACTCGTGATCTTGTAAGACACAACTCCACCTGTATAACTAACCCAGTGCCCAGTGTCCACTCGTGATCTTGTAAGACACAACTCCACCTGTATAACTAACCCAGTGCCCAGTGTCCACTCGTGGTCTTGTAAGACACAACTCCACCTGTATAACTAACCCAATGCCCAGTGTCCACTCGTGATCTTGTAAGACACAACTCGGCCTGTATAACTAACCCAGTGCCCAGTGTCCACTCGTGATCTTGTAAGACACAACTCGGCCTGTATAACTAACCCAGTGCCCAGTGTCCACTCGTGATCTTGTAAGACACAACTCCGCCTGTATAACTAACCCAGTGCCCAGTGTTCAGTCGTGATCTTGTAAGACACAACTCCGCCTGTATAACTAACCCAGTGCCCAGTGTTCACTCGTGATCTTGTAAGACACAACTCGGCCTGTATAACTAACCCAGTGCCCAGTGTTCACTCGTGATCTTGTAAGACACAACTCGGCCTGTATAACTAACCCAGTGCCCAGTGTTCACTCGTGATCTTGTAAGACACAACTCGGCCTGTATAACTAACCCAGTTCCCAGTGTCCACTCGTGATCTTCTAAGACACAACTCCACCTGTATAACTAACCCAGTGCCCAGTGTCCACTCGTGATCTTGTAAGACACAACTCCACCTGTATAACTAACCCAGTGCCCAGTGTCCACTCGTGATCTTGTAAGACACAACTCGGCCTGTATAACTAACTCAATGCACAGTGTCCACTCGTGATCTTCTAAGACACAACTCCACCTGTATAACTAACCCAATGCCCAGTGTCCACTCGTGATCTTGTAAGACACAACTCCACCTGTATAACTAACCCAATGCCCAGTGTCCACTCGTGATCTTGTAAGACACAACTCCACCTGTATAACTAACCCAATGCCCAGTGTCCACTCGTGATCTTGTAAGACACAACTCCACCTGTATAACTAACCCAGTGCCCAGTGTTCACTCGTGATCTTGTAAGACACAACTCCGCCTGTATAACTAACCCAGTGCCCAGTGTCCACTCGTGATCTTGTAAGACACAACTCTGCCTGTATAACTAACCCAGTGCCCAGTGTCCACTCGTGATCTTGTAAGACACAACTCGGCCTGTATAACTAACCCAATGCCCAGTGTCCACTCGTGATCTTGTAAGACACAACTCTGCCTGTATAACTAACCCAGTGCCCAGTGTACACTCGTGATCTTCTGGACTCCTGCAGGGGCTTGGGTCACTCCCCTGGCTCTGTTCTCTGCTGCACACACAGCTTGTCCTCTAGGCTCAGAGCAGCTCCGCTGCACAGCTGTTGCTGTTGCTGTTTGTCCCATGCTACTGCTGACTCTAAAACACGGGTCTCTGCTCCATCTGGGCTGCACATTCCTTAGCCTCTCCGGTGCCCTCGATGGTGCCAGGCCTCAGCTGCTCTCCTGACCACTCCATGTCTTTAGGAGGAGCAGCACCTGCGAGATGGACATTACTTTTTTTTTTTTTTTTACTTTTTTTTAATTTTTAATATTTTTATTACATATTTTCCTCAATTACATTTCCAATGCTATCCCAAAACTCCCCCATAGCGCCCCCCACTTCCCTACCCTCCCATTTCCATTCTTTTGGCCCTGGCATTCCCCTGTACTGGGGCATATAAAGTTTGCAAGTCCAATGGGCCTCTCTTTCCAGTGATGGCCAACTAGGCCATCTTTTGATACATATGCAGCTAGAGTCAAGAGCTCCAGGGTACTGGTTAGTTCATAATGTTGTTGCACCTATGGGGTTGCAGATCCCTTTAGCTCCTTGGGTACTTTCTCTAGCTCCTCCATTGGGGACCCTGTGATCAATCCAATAGCTGACTGTGAACATCCACTTCTGTATTTGCTAGGCCCCGGCATCGTCTCACAAGAGACAGCTATATTTGGGTCCTTTCAGCAAGAGATGGACATTACTGAGCTTGGCTACCAGCAGGCTGTACAGCCTCTAGAAAGCAGCTTGTGTGTGACACGGGGAACACTTCCTCCGAGACCACTTCAGCGATCCAAAACCTCTAGTCATTTCCCCTAAGACAATGTGGTCAGGTCTGCCACAGCGTTAGCCCACTCCGGGTGCCGATTTCTGTCCTAGTTAGGGTTATCAATGGGTGTGATGAAACACAATAACCAAAGCGAGTTGGGGAGGAAAGGGTTTATGTGGCTTACACTCTCACAATGTTCACTGAAGAATTTCAGAATGGGAACTCACATGGCAGGAACCCGAAGGCAGGGGCTGATGCAGAGGCAATGGAAGGGTTCCTCATGGCTTATTCAGTTTGCTTTCTTAACAGAACCCAGGACCAGCAGCCTAGGGACGGTGGAACCACCCACAATGGGCTGGGCCCTCCCACTATCAATCTCATGAAAATTTACCTGCAGGCTTGCCCACAGCCCCATCTTATAAGGACAGTTTCTAAATTGAGGCTCCCTCCTCTCAGATGACTTTAGGTTCTGTCAGCTTGACATAAAAATATCCAACCCAGGTCATTTTATTAAAAAATAGCCTTGCAAAGAAAGACATAATTCAAAAATCTGGATTTTCCAGCATGTTACTCATCTAGAAATGAGACATGTAAATTAATCTTTCAAATCACAAGAAAAGGAAGCTATCAAAAAATGTTTCTTTTTCCCAGAGGCAGTTTCACTGTGTAGGCCTGGCTGTCCTTGAACTCTCTCTGTATATCAGGCTTGCCTTGAACTCAAGAGATCCACCTGTCCCTGACTCCTGAGTGCTAGGATTAAAGGTGTGCACAACCACCACCCAGCTTCACATCTGATATTTTATGTCAGAAATTAATTGCAATATAATTTGAAATGTCTTAAGTAATACAGTGAGCGAGGAGGGAATGGAAGGTATTGTCAATTGGAATGAGTGGAATGGCCAGGGGAAGGGATTGTTCAGGTTTGGACCGTAACTGGACCCTAAAGGCTCCATGCTGAAAGGCCGCCTACCAGCCTTCTTTGGTGCTACTGTGAAGCGGGAGATAGAACCTTGTAAGAGATCAAACCCAGTAAAGAAGGTTATTGGTGGCATGGCCTCATGGGCACAGAGACCTTAGTCCCATTCTCTCATCTCTTGGTTCCCAGCAGTGCTGAGGTGAGCCTCCTCCCCCTCATAAGGGAGGAGCCCAAAGCAATGTGGGAAAGTGTCCATGGACTGAAATCCTGAGTGAAAAAACCCTTTCTTCCGTAAACTGTTTATTTTGGATATTTTGTCACAGAGAATGGATAAATATGTGTATTTTTCAAGTTCTCTATAGGCTACACCATCAGATACTCAGGATTACAATCTTAATTCTGAAGAGCTGAAAGAAGCCAGGGCACAGAGAGCTTCCGTCTCAGTATGGAACTTGTGTGCACACCTGCCCCGAGATGAGCCAGCCCATCTCTAGGTAAGGAACTGGGCAGCCACGAGGCTCTATGAGATGTTTCTCAAGGATCTGGAGAGCTTTTTAAACAGGAGGAATTCCCATGGTTACATGGGACCTGTCAGAGGTGTCCATTTTTTTCCTACTGCAGCATGATGCTGCATCTGCTGCCATGCTGGGCCTTACTCAGAATTATCCCTGGGATGTATACAGCCCAGCACACACATGTAGCCAAGGGGCTACAGGTTATACATCTAGATCACACTTGGGCGGATGGCATTTAAAGGACACTGAGGTATGTTTTAGTCCCAAGATGCTATAAATATAGAGTATTTGAGTAGTTTAAAAATATTTAGTATTCCTATTTATTTAAACACAGCAGGGAAAACTTTTACTTAGTTTCTATAGGCATACACAGTTTCACGTCCTTTACCCTATTTCTGTGAAATATATATCTAGTCCTTTTAAATAAACATACAGTATGGCTTATGCCTACCAAACATTCAGAAGAACATAAATATAGCACAAGATTAAAATCTATGACTTAAGATAAATGATTACAGTGCAATATGACTTCCATTTAATGATTGTTAAAGTATAAAATGGGCTTGCTTTTAAATAATTCAGAGAAAGCTATGAGTTCTTTTTCTTAAAAAGTACAAATTTCTGTAATTTTAAATGCATTTTTTGAGTAAGGAGATATAGGTGTACTTGAAACTGGAATAGTAAACCAACAAGGACCTTCAAAAACCTTCAAGGATATCTGACAACATCAAACTAGCTGGTGAGAACAGCAACAACAACAGCAGCAGCAGCAGCAGCAGCAGCAGCGGCACCTTAAGCGCTGGGAAGAGGACTAGTCCACCAATCACATAAATGAGGTTATTTACAACTTTCCATGTATTTAAATAAAGCTTATGAGCAGTCAACCTCATGACAACTTGAATGAAATGGCCTACTAGTCATGGCAGTTCCACAGGTCTCCAGCAGGTGGCAGATTTTTATCACGTTTCATCTTCTGGACCGGCGCTATAGTTCATCATGAACTGAAACTGCAGGGAATGGAAAGTTGGCTTAGTATTTGAAATCTCAAAATACAGAATTAACCTAAAATGTCAGCAAGGAATATAAAACATTTAAATTTTGACAGATAATCTTGCTTATTAATGTATTATCTATATGTTGTCATTCACTGTGGGGATAGCTCTTTGTACATTTTGGTACCCATTATCATGCACCATAAACGTCTTTTTAACCACCTATAAATGTGAATGCACACAAGCCTATGGAAGTGAATACACACACACACACACACACACACACACGTAATTAGCATTTTGTGAAATCACATTAAAATACTATATAATCAAATAAGACAAGATTAAAACCCCATGCTACTTAAAATTAAGTATACTAGACAGAGGTCTTTAAGAATACAGGCAGGGGCTGGAGAGATGGCTCAGTGGTTAAGAGCACTGACTGCTCTTCTGAAGGTCAAATCTCAGCAACCACATGGTGGCTCACAACCATCCGTAATGAGATCTGACGCCCTCTTCTGGTGCATCTGAAGACAGCTACAGTGTACTAAGATAATTAATAAGCCTTAAAATAATACAGGCAGATTATGCACCATGCACAATGTGCCTGCCATTACTATGATGGACGTACAAAACTAAGGTATACATGGTCCTTTTCTAATACAGGAGGACAGAGCATTCACACTTACACCAGTATGGACGACAGGAGACCTTTGGAGCTATGGCGTCTTTATTACACTTGAACCTGCATCTGTATGGTACCTGGTGTAAGTGTGAATGCTCTGTCCTCCTGTATTAGAAAAGGACCATGTATACCTTAGTTTTGTACATCTTGATCTAGAAAACACCTGTGCTGACATATACACATCAGTCAAGAATACACGGCCAGGGTGCTAAGCTGTCTTTTCTGATGGTGGCATGGGGCGCTCAACAGAGAACCTCAGCAGAAGTCAGCCAGGGAAGTGATGGGTGCAGAGGGTCTGTGCTAAACTCAGACCTATCACTACACACCGATCCTTCTACATCAGAGAGAAACTGAGAGGCAGGTGTTTATTCCAAGATAAAAGGTGGAATCCACTGTATAGGCATAGTGTTATTGAACTTTGTATAAAGATTATTCTTGTATTATTTAAATGCTGATTTCTGTGTTCTGATATCTGATTGCAATCCAGAGACTCTCCTGTCCCAGTGTAGTATGAACATTAGTCCGATTGGTCAATAAATCTAGCTCATCAGCCAATGACAAAGCAGGGGCTGGACTAGGGCTGGACCTCCTTCCAGCCAGGGGCGGAGCAGGAGAGAGAGGAAGTAGAGATGACAAGGGAGAGAGTTCATGAGAAACTCTAGAGGCAAGAGAGCCAGATCAGTGCTAAAATTAAGTATCCTGGGGATTCTGGCTAGGAGGTAGCCACATTAGCTTAGAGGATCAAAACAGTAATATTGCTCAGTTGTGCCCCTGAAGCTTGTTAAGTAAACCTAATAGCTAAGAGGAAAACTGAAACATGCTTATTAAGTCATTAACACTGTTGATCAATTCCAGTCCGGCTTGTGGTCCCAGCTCCCTTTGGCTGTGGGGCCTGCCCTGGAGTGTGTACCATATCAGAGCACTAAAGAAGAATATACCCTCCCCCCAGCTATCAAATACCAATAGCTCCCCAGCTAAGGGTGAGACTTCATGCCCACTTTCCCCTCTCCATGCTGGGATTTTTGTTGTTTTGGGTTTTTTTAGAGACAGGGTCTTTCTATATAGATTGTCTTAGCTGTCCTGGAACTCACTATGTAGTCCAGGCTGACAATGAGCTCACTAGATGCTGGAATTAACGCATGCTCCACCATGCCCGGTCTAAGCTGGGGTTCTGTGCATTTGTGAAGTCTTGTGGATGCTGTCACAGTTCCTACAGTGTGAGCTAATATATGCAATGCCTTGCATGTGGACAACAGTGTCTCCTTGAACTGTTTCTATCTCTGACTCTTATAAATTTCCAATTCTTCCTGCAGAGCCTCTTGAGGGGAGGAACATGACACAGATGCCCTATGGAGGGCTGTGTATTCCAAAGTCCCATATGTAACCCTAGTCTTGAAGGAAAATGCTTACAAAGTGAAGGAGAAAGCAGAGATTCCCACATTTTGTTTTGTTTTTTGTTTTTCGAGACAGGGTTTCTCTGTGTAGCCCTGGCTGTCCTGGAACTCACTTTGTAGACCAGGCTGGCCTCGAACTCAGAAATCCGCCTGCCTCTGCTTCCCGAGTGCTGGGATTAAAGGCGTGCACCACCACTGCCCAGCCCTGTTGTTCTTAAGTATATTCTAATATCAAGGAAGCTTTAAATTTTGAAGAAAATGACAAAAGGCAAGTTAACTACACAAACCAGCTTACTACATGCAAACCAATAACCAAGAGAACCAAAGTAATACTTAAATAAGATTTATTATTTCCAAGTGATAATTGAAAAGTCAATGGAACCATAAAATCAGAACAAAAGTAAAATTCAAAAAAGCAAATAGAAAAAAGCCCAATGACTTGTTGGAAATAAAGCAAGGGGTTAACTCTCTAAACACCAACAGAAGAACTGAAGATAAAATCAAAGAATTGTCTTAAGGAAGAGAAAATTAAAAATATTAATTAGGTATATATCATTAAGAAAACAGTTCTGTTTACAGTAGCATCCTCAGAATAAAATACTTATGAAGAAAATTATGTGAGAAATTAAAGCACTTGAATATCTAAATCTACCCCCTCAAATTGCCAACGTAATAAAAGGAAAACAAAAATATCTCCTGTTCATTACTGGAAGACTTGCTATACTCAAGACTTCTGTTCCTCCTAAAGCAATCCACAGATTCAACGCAAACAAGTTAAAATAGCGCCAACATTTCCTTCAAAAATTCCCATGGATTCTCATGGGACCTGAGAAACAATTGTGAAGGACAAGGTTACTGAATTATGAAATCACAATGATCAAATCAGTATGGCTCAGGCACAAAGACAGACAACAGAAAGAAAGATGGGAAATTAACCCACACATATAATCCACTACTCTTCAATATGAGTAACAAGGTACTCAGTGAGGAAGGATAGCCTCTACAGCATAACAAGGTACTCAGTCAGTGAGGAAAGGTTGCCTCTACAGCAAATGACGTGGGGAAACTTGATGCTCTTATGCAAAAGAGCAAAGTTGGTCAATATCTTACTCTACATACCAAAATTAACTCAAATATATTAAAGACCTGAAGGAAAGCATGGAAATGGAATGGAATGACACTGGGCTTGACAATGGTTTCTTCCATTATAAAACCAAAGGCATAAACAATAAAAGCAAAAAATGCACCAAACTTAAAAACTGCATTAAACAGCACATTCTCAAATGTAATCTAAAAGATGAAAGCCATATGCACAAACTATGTGGTAAGGTGTGATAAGGGGTTAATCTTAAATACAGAACTCTCAGAATTCAATGACAAAAACAAACAAACAAACAAACAACAACAACAACATCCCCGTCCAAACCCAAAACCACTACCACCAAAAACCCAAACTGATTCAAAGATGGGGAAGATTTTAACAAGTCTGTCTTTGAAGGTATACAAATGGCTAATAAATATAGAAAAAGATGTTCAATATAATCAATACTTAGATAAATGTAAACAAAACCCCCAGTGAGACTGAGGTGGCAGCTGCCAAGAAAGAAAAGCAACAAAACCTAAAACCTTCCAACAAGGAACAGCATTGGTGAGGATGGGGTGGAGCCAGAAAACGGGTTTACTTGTAACAATAGGGAAAATAGTATAGAGAATAACAAAAATTTAACACCTAGCACTTGATTCATCAACTTTCATTTCTGCATAGTCAAAAGAATTGAAAGTAGAGTCTCAAAGAGATACTTCACTGCCCAGAGCAGCATTATTTATAATAGCTAAGAAATACAAACAGCCCAGTTGTCAAGGCAGAAAAGATAAATGAAACGTGGGCATATGTGTTCTATCTACTGTTTAGCTGGGAAGTGGAACTGGGGTGCAGGTTAGTAGTGGAGTGTGTATCTGGCATGTATTAAGTTCTGAGTGTGATTTCTGGCACCACACCCACTGTCCAGCCACAGGCCATACTCATCAGAAGTCCAGGGGGGACACACACCCTCGAACCTTCTACACCTTTGAACCATCTGCACTCTCTGGATTGCCGTAGGCAGATAGATATACCCTGCCCAACCACAGGTCACACTTGCCATTAGACCAGCCCTCAACTCAAGCAGAGGCCACACTGGCCACCAGATCTCCAGCCCCAAACTCAGGCAGAGACCCCCCTGCTCAACCACACACCATATAGACCAGAAGGCCAGAGATAAAACACGACAACAAACACACATCCAACGATGACCAACCCAGAAGGTGGCACCTATAATCCCCTCAAAGCTACACACCTAGACGCCAGTAGTAAGAACATAATTAACAATATCCTGGGCAAGACATCATCCCCAGAGTCCAGCTATCTTACAAAAATAAGCCAGGCTATTCCAACACCACTTAAGCACAAGAGAAAGACCTTAAGACCAACTTTATGAAGATGACAGAGTCCTTATAGAATCAGTGAATAAATCCCTTAAAGAAATCAAGGAAAATACAAACAAACAAAAATGGAAGAAATGAGTAAATCCCTTAAAGAAAGTCAAGAAAAAAGACAGTAGAAGGAAATGAATAAAATGGTTCAAGACTTGAGAATGGAAAGAGAGGCAATAAAGAAAACACATACTGAGGGAACTGGAACTGGAAAATCTCGGTAAGCAAGCAGAAACTACAGACACAGCGTCACTAACAGAACAAAGTAGATGGAAGAGAGAATCTCAGGCATGGAAGATACGATAAAACAAATCGATACAATGGAGAAAGAAAATGTTAAACCTAAAAATTCCTGAAACAATGTCCAGGAAACCTGAGACACCATGAAAGGATCAAACCCAAGAATAATAAGAATAGAAGAAATAGAATCATAGCTCAAAGGCACAGAAAATATTTTCAACAAAATCATAGAAGAAAATTTCCCTAAACTAAAGAAGGAGATGCCTATAAAGAAACATACAGAAAATCGAATAGATTGTTCCAGAAAAGAAAGTCCTCACACAGCCTCTCCACTACTGCATAATAACCAATACACCAAACATACAGAACAAAGAAAGAATATTAAAATAACCAAAACACCAAACATACAGAACAAAGAAAGAATATTAAAAGCTGCAAGGGAAAAGGCCAAGTAGCACACAAAGGCAGAACTATCAGAAGTCCACCTGATCTCTCCATGGACTCTGAAAGCATTTCCACCAAAATCAGGGGCAAGACAAGGCTGCCTACTCGCTTCCTAGCTATTCAATATAGCTCCTTAGGTTTTAGCCACAGCAATAAGAAAACTAACAGAGATCAAGACAAAACAAATTGGACAAAAAGAAGTCAAATCATCTCTATTTGCAGTTAATATAATAATACACATAAGTGACCCTAAAAATTCCACTGGGAACTCTTACAACAAAGTAGTTGGATACAAGACTAATTAAAAACAAAACAAAACAAAACAAAAATGGAACATCAGTACCCTCCTATATACAAATGACAAACAGATTGAGAAAGAAATTAGGGAAACACCCTTCACAATACTCTCAAAGAATAGAAAATATCTCAGGGTAACTTTAATTAAGCATGTGAAAGACCTGTATGACAAGAGCTTTTAAGAAAGTCTTGAAAGAAAGAAAGAAAGTAAACAATTCAGATGGAGATCCCTCCCATGCTCATGAACCTGTGTAGGACTACCAAGTAAAAATGGCCATCCTACCAAAAGCAATCTACAGATTCAAAGTAATCCCCATCAAAACTCCAGAAAAAGCCTTTAATCCCAGCACTCGGGAGGCAGAGGCAGGCAGATTTCTGAGTTCAAGGCCAGCCTGGTCTACAAGTGAGTGCCAGGACAGCCAGGGCTACACAGAGAAACCCTGTCTCGAAAAACCAAAAAAAAAAAAAAAAAAAAAAAGAAAAAAGAAAAAAAAAGAAAAATTCTTCACATACCTTGAAAGGACAATTCTCATCTTCATATGGAAAAAAAAAAAAACAAATCAAAACAACAACAACAACAAAACTCAGGATTGCTAAAACAACCCTGAACAATAAAAGAGCTGCTGGAGGCCTCACCACTCCCAATTTCAAGTTGCACTACAGGGCTACAGTGATAAACACCACATAGTATTATCATAAATCAGATCAAAGACATACACAGGCATAAGTCCACATACATATAGACACTGGACTTTTGATAAAAAAGCCACAAATACATATTGAAAAAAAGACAACATCTTCAAAAATGGTGCTGGACAATTTGGATGTCTGCATATAGAAAAATTCAGAGAGATCCATATCTATCACCCTGCACAAAACTCAAGTCCAAGTGAATCAAGGATCTCAACCTAAAACTAGATACTAAATTCAACAGAATTGAAAGTGAGGAATGCTCTTGAACTCATTGGTACAGGAGACAACTTCCCAAAGAGAACAGCATAGCCACTAAGATCAACAACTAATAAATGGGACATCATGAAGCTGAAAACTTCTGTAAGGAAAAAGATACTATCAACTGGACAAAGAGGCATCCTACAGATTGGGAAAAGATTTTTACCGACTCCATAACCAACTGAGGTCTACTTTCTAAAATGTATGAAGAACTCAAGAAACTAGATATCAAGCCGGGCGTGGTGGCGCACACCTTTAATCCCAGCACTCCGGAGGCAGAGGCAGGCGGATTTCTGAGTTCGAGGCCAGCCTGGTCTACAGAGTGAGTTCCAGGACAGCCAAGGCTGTTACACAGAGAAACCCTGTCTCGAAAAACCAAAACCAAAACAAAACAAAACAAAAAAAAACTAGATATCAACAAACCAAATAATCCAAACAGAATTCTCAACAGAGGAAATGCAAATGGCTAAGAAACACTCAAAGAAATGTTTAACATCCTTATTCCTTGGGAAAATGCAAATCAAAATGACTTTGAGATTCCATCTTACACTTGCCAGAATGGCTAAGATCAATAACACAAGTGACAGCTCATGCTGACGAGGATGTGGAGCAGAGGGAACACTCCTCCATTGCTGGTGGGAGTGCAAACTCGTACAGCCACTCTGGAAATCAATATGACAGTTCCTCAAAACACTGGGAATCCATCTACCTCAAGGCCCAGCTATACCATTCTTGGGCATACATCCAAAGGACTCCCCAAGGACGTTCAACTATGCTTATAGCAGCTTTGTTTATAATAGTTGGAAACTGGAAACAACCTAGATGTCCCTCGATCAAAGAACGCATAAAAAAATGAGATTCATTTATACATTGGAGTATTACTCAGCTGTTAAAATGACATGATAAAATTTGCAGTTTAATGAATGGAACTAGAAAAGATCATCCTGAGTGAGACAACTCAGACAGAGAAAGACAAACTTGTTATGTACTCACTTTTAAGTGGACATTAGCTGTGAAGTAAATGACAACCATGCTACAATCCACACACCCAGAGAAGATGAGTAACAAGGAGGGCTCAAGGGGGGACACAAGGCTTTCCTTGGGGAGGGGGAATAGAATAGATTTCATAGGTGAGCTTCAGTGGGTAGGGATGAGGGGTCTGGTGCAGGGGGAGGAGTAGAGGGAGAGAATCTAGGGAGGAATGTCTAGAACTGGGAGGATTTGGGGGGGGTGTGTGAAATGTGAAACCTGGTGTAATAGAAACTCCCTGGAATCCATGAGGGTGACCCTAGTGAAGACTCCTGGTAATGGGGGATACGGAACCTGAAATGGCCATCATCTGTAATCAGGCAAGGCATCCAGTTATTGGGATACCAACCACCTACAAAACCTTTGACCCACAACCTGTCCTGCTAGCAAGATGTGCTGGGGCAATGGTGGCTGGCTCAGAGCTTGTGGAAATGGCCTAACCCTGAGAGCCCATGCCTAAAACTGCCTGATGTCCAGGAAATGGAAACTGGATGGCCCAGAGACCCAGAGCAGAACCAAACATGACTGGCAAAAAGGTCAAAGGAAGGGTTCCTAATGATATTCGGCTACACTCATGGATCAGTGTCTAGCCCAACCATTACCACAGGCTTCCTCCAACATCTGGTGAGAGCAGATGCACAAACTCAGAACCAAGGGTGGAAGGGGTGTAGCAGTCAGAGGACTCAGGACACCAGGACATCAGGATAACATGGCTAATCATCTAATTAGGGCTCATAGGGGCTCACAAGCCAGTGTCTGCATGGGTCTGATCTAGGTCCTCTGTATATACGTTATGCTTCTGTAGCTTGGTCTTGCTGTGGGACTCACACAGCACTGGGAGTGCATGTGGGGTGTCTCTGACTCTTGTCTGTTCTTGGGATCTTTTTCCTCCAGCCTTAAGAGGGGAGGTCCCTAGTCTTATTTTGCATCTCTCTATGACTGTTCAAATCATGTTGAAATCCCTGGGAGGTCTTTCTCTTCCGAAGAAGTGGAGTTTGTCTGTCTGTCTGTCTGTCTGTCTGTCTGTCTGTCTCTGTATCTCTCTCTGTGTATGTGTGCTGGGGTGTGTGTGTGTGTGTGTGTGTGTGTGTGTGTCTTGGAGCAGTTGGGGGAGGGGAGAGCTGAGAGAATAAGTATTAATTTTCAACGAATGGCACACATTAGATACCCTGGGTGAAGTGATTAAGTTCCTAGAAAGACAAACACTTTTGTTGAATGATTAGTTTGGGTGAAAAAAATGTTAAGGTAATGTCAACTTTTAAATACAAGTGGGAGAAAATCTAGTCCAAGACTTTTAACTCATGACTAAAGATATTAGGTCTGATCAAGGGAAGTGTGGGTCAAAAATGACAATTCCCAAGGTGGGAGAAGAGGTTTTCTGTGAGCTATGTATGACTTTTTCTTTCTAGTTTTGAGGGCTTGTTTGGACTTTCACATTTGGAAAATTCAGTATAATCTTAGAAATAAAATTTCTTTTATTTCTATTCTCTGTTTTAGTAAATCTACTACTCATTGACATAAATAAGTAAATTAAAGCTGTATTCTGTCTTAAGTGGTCTTAATGTTGCAGAGAAAGTCATTAGTATATGCAATTTATATACATTTTATTAAAAACTTGTGAGCTTAGTCTATGTAAAATAAAATTTAAATGTATTAGGGTTATAGATTTGACTTTTTGTGTGCATTTTCCCTGCATATTTCTGTGTGTGCCATGTGAGTGAGAAGTGTCCATGGAGGCTGGATGAAGGCATGAGGACGCCTGGATCTGGAGCTACAGATGGTTGTGAACCAGCGTGTGGGTGCTGGGGACTGGACCTGAGTGCCCTCAGGAGCAGCTTGTGCACTTACTGCTGAGCCACCTCTCCAGTCCCTAAAATGAAGTCTGAATCCCATCACATACGTTCTTACTGAAACCCTAACATAACTTAGTGGGCTCCCTAAGAGCAGCCTGTGACCAGCCTGAGCTCGTCAGCACAGCACAGCCAGCACACGGTGCTGCGGGACAAGCACTACTGCAGGACAAGCACTTACTGCGGGACAAGCACTACTGCAGGACAAGCACTTACTGCGGGACAAGCACTTACTGCGGGACAAGCACTTACTGCGGGACAAGCACTTACTCGCACTTTTCTTCTTATTTTCAAGATGGTCTAATAGTGTCCGGATTTCTGTGTCATACTTGACCCATTCTGGGACGATCCTTGCAGCAGCTTCTAGTTTGGGTTCTTTTGTTTTGGGATTATTGCACTAAAATTCAAACAAAACTTGTTAGTAAAAGAGAAACAACAAGAACAATAAAGACCCCATTCCAGGAAACACAGGAAACTCTTGGGGGCCGTCGTATGTCACGAGGCAGACATGGTATAACACCACCATGAAAAACACAGCCTACTCTGTACTGGGTGGCTGCATATGAGCCAGCCTATCGGACACTGGGGCTGGCCTGTCCACATCTTTATCATCAAAGGCTGTGAAATGAAGGCGCAGAACAACATGAATTTAACTACTGATTATAAGTCTGAGAACAGAACATACCAGGACGCTTTCTGGTAAAGAACAACCATGCGCTCTGCTATGGAATGCATCCCGTCACTCTGTCCCTTTCTGCTCTAAGACAGACCTGTCTTTCACCTGCACAAAGCAAAGGCCTAACATTGATACAGCTCAGAGAACGTAATACAGACATGCTTCTATGTAGACTGGAGCAGTAGTTTCTCTGGCAATTGTCTACTCTTGCCTAATGAAGATTATACTGCTCTATGCCACAACAATCTTTATTACACTGGAGTCTTGCCCAACTCTCTCAATGAGGATCACTAAGACTGGAAGACAAGCCTGGACTCAGATCTTAGCGATGCAATCGTGTGCTTCAGTTTACTACAGATGATGACTGTCGAGAAAATATGGCTGGCCAGGGAAGCGAGCCCAAAGCCAGCTCTGGAAATGCCGTTGCTGAACAGCTGTATGCTATCTCCCACCCTTGCTTGGGAGCTCTAAGTAAGGATGTGACAGAAACTGAGAGGAGGCAGCTGGACACCTTGTGGATGGCCCAACCTGGCATACTAGAACACAGCCCAAGCACATGTCCTTTATAAAATGCCCTGACTAGCAGCTCAGTGGTAACCTATTTTCCAAGGCCCTTACCAGAAACTTTACTTTCTCTTTCTATTAAGCTCATGCGGTGGTTTGAATGAAAATGGCCCCCACAGGCTCATGTACTTGTATGCTTGGTTTCTAGTAGGTGCAACTGTTTGGGAATGATGAGGGGGTGTGGCCTGGTTATCAGAGGTGTGTCACTGGGGATGGGTTTTGAGATTTCAAAAGCCCACACTATTCCCAGTTAGCTCTCTCTGCCTTGTGCTTGTACAAGACATGAGCTCTCAGCGATTGCCTGCTTGACTGCTGTCATGCTCCATGCCATGATGGTCATGGATTCTAACACTGTGCTACCTGTAAAACCCCCTGTAAATGCTTTTTTCTCTCTCTAAGTTGACTTGAACATGGTGTCTTACCACAGCCATAGACAGGTAAGACAGTTGGTACCAGGGGGCTGGCTGTTGGTGTGACAGGCCTGTCCTATCTGATTTTTGGAGAAGTATGGAACACTTTGGGACTTTGGATTAGAACGTGGTTGGACATTGAAAGTGGGAATTACTGGGCCTCCTGGTAGGGTCCTGGAAGTAATGTGACTGTGTAGCCCTTGCTCAAGAGCTTTCAGAAGCAAACAGTATTGGCAACTGGGCTAGAGACCATCCTTGTGATATTTTGGCAAATACTGTAGATGCTTTCCACCTTAACCCTTGAGCCATCTCTCTCTAGCCCCATGTTCCTTAATTTTTAAATGTTTCTGAAAAAGAGCTTAATTGCGCCAACACTAAAATTCACGTTATCCTTTTCTCTGTGTTGTGGATAGCCTTGGGGCTAATTATATTTGATGTCAATTCTGTTCTCCTGTGAGTGGTTGAGAACAAGGAATGAGTCAGCACTCACCTGCTTCCCACCTTAATTTGTAAAATAAAGGAAAGCTGATGATTGGGCAGATAAAGGGAAGGTGGAGCAGAAGGTTGGAAGAGAGAAGAAGAAGAAAATGGGGGAGAGAGGAGGAGAAGGAGGAGGGGGAGGAGGAGGAGGAAGCGGAAGCAAAGTGGAGCAGAAGCACATGGCCTGGAGAAACCGCAAGTTCTAAGGGGTCTCATAGATGTGGAAGATGGTAGTGTAGTGGTAGATCTGCCCAGTCTAGGCGCACAGCTTGTATTCATACTAAGTGTGTTGTGTTCTCATTGCCGGGGCTTTTCTGGGAGGAGATTTACTGCAACGGCTATTGCTAGGTGAGACCTGTCATCCAAAACCAAAAGCCCCTCTTTTGGATATCGACACATCACCAACGCCTACCAAGAGGGAGGACTTCAGGATTCAAGATGTGTTCCCAACTCCTGTTTACCTTTTAACTTCTTCTATCCAGTAGACAATCCAGTAAAGAGATCTCAGAAAAGTTTTTCTCCCTCCTTCAGTTTTGAAAGTTTTGATGGATTTGGTATTCTGGCTTGGCAGCTGTGGCCTTTCAGAGTTTGAAAGACATTGTTCAAAGCCTTCATGGTTTTAAAATATCTGCTGAGAAATATGCTTTTGTTCTGATGGGTCTGCTTGTATAAAGGAGCTGGTGTTTTATCTATAATATACTGTGGTAAAGTTCTCCTTTGGTCTTGCCTATTCTCTATCCCTAGTATACTGATTGACTGAAAACTCCCATTTTCTCTTGTCTACCCACGATTCACAGACATGCTCTTCTCACAGATCCCCTGGGTCTCACATGTTCCATTTGCACTTTCTTTTGAATTTATCTTTGTCGTGGGTTACCTTCATACCTCTGTCCTTACAACCAGCACACGCTCGGGTAGCTTAGGGACCCTGAGCACAGCTCTTTATTAAATGTGTAAGAGACAAAGCTTGGCAAGTAAGGCAACATGTGCGTGCCATGTGACTTGTTAAACAACATACTTAACCTCAAACATTCTGTGTGGTTTATATTCAAATGAGGACACAGGCGCTCACCAGATCGATTGTCTTGGCTCTTTGTTTAGATTCGTCATCACACCAGGTTTCACACCACAGCCAGTCTTGAGGAAGAGACTTGATGGCAACTTGGTAAATCATGTTGTTGGGAAGATCCTATGGCACAAAACAATATGCTAGAGACTGATTGAAGTTGCCATTTAAACTTTATATTATCATAAAAATCCATCCAATTTCAGATTCTCCAAATGTTAAGATTCACATGCCTAACTGCAGCTAATAATTTTGTGTCACATCATATATGAACTCATGACCAAGAACCACATCCAGAATCAGAGGAAGAGGAAGGTCTGAGAACCAGCACTCAGCTGCCTGCTCTGCACAGCCTCATTCTCTCGACTCTCTTGATATCAGAACCAGGATATAACACAACCAGTACTGACATGTGCCGCTCTTGTTGCTTACCTCATTTTTAAATTTAAAAAATATTTACCTTTATTTATGTGTATGGGTGCTTTGTCTATCTGCATGGAAGTGGTGCCTGCTGAGGCCAGAAGAGAACACCAGCTTCCCCTGGAACTGTAGTTATAGGCAGTTATAGGCCACTACTGTAGGTGCTGGGAACAGACCCAGGTCGCCTGGAAGAGCAGTACTTAACTTCCTAACCTCTGAGACCCCACTCAGTGCCTGTGTGGAGCATCATCACATTTGCCACACTCTTATCGCTTTGTTGGTAAAGATGTTGCGGAAACAATTTCCCGGTTCTGCATGCTCAAGCTTTCTAAGCAAGGATTGCTGGCACATGGTTTCAAGCATATTTAAAAAAAAAAAATGGGGCTGGTGAGATGGCTCAGTGGGTAAGAGCACCCGACTGCTCTTCCGAAGGTCCAGAGTTCAAATCCCAGCAACCACATGGTGGCTCACAACCATCCGTAACGAGATCTGGCGCCCTCTTCTGGAGTGTCTGAAGACAGCTACAGTGTGCTTATGTATAATAAATAAATAAATCTTTAAAAAAAAAATGGGCCTAGTAGCTAAAGAGTCTTTTAGAGAGATTTAGTGTATTGTTACTGAGAAATCTATTTATGTGCCAGTCATTGAGTCCTTCCTTCTCCTAGAAATGTAGATTTCTAAGCATACTACCTAGGCGAACGAAATACCTACCTAATGGAAGTACTTTGCATTAGATGTCCGACGTATCCGATGCTTCAGAATTTTAGGGCTCCACTCCCACCAGTCCTACTAAATACCTTAGAGGAAGTCCTAGAAAAGTGTAGTAAATCAGGAAAAGGGAATGGAAATGCGTAGACTGAAAAGACGGGAGGAAGCTACTGTTATCTGCAAGGACTGTTATTCAGAAGATCTTGTAAATCAGTGAAAGAAGGAAATGACATCACTTGCAACAGGAAGAAGGAAATTATATTGAAGTATATTATACTGAAGGGAAATGACTACAACCAGAGAGCATCACACTAAACAAATTAAGCCCGTCTCAGAAAGGCAAGTATGTTGTATCTCATATGGAGTTTCTATATTTTGTATATATAAAATCATGTATATATAAAAGAAAATAAAAAAGTTGAGTAGAGAAACAAGGAAAAGTGAAATCCTGTCGTCTGCAGCACATGAGAGGTGGAGAACACCATATTAAGTGAGACAGGCCATCAGTACAGAGATCAACATCTCACACTTTTCCTTATGTGCAGGAACTAATGAAGTCCAACCTGAAGAGGAGGATGGACTAGAGCCTGGGAAGGCAGCCAAGGGCGAGCAAACAGGAGTGAAAGGCAGGGAAGCTGGCTTCAGTCAGGCAATATTGTTGAAAATACCACATTGAATCCCATTAATATGTAAAAATCAATGTGTTAAAGCAACAAAACCAAGAACATTATAGACTGTTTCTTCATTTTTGTTGGTCTTCCCTCTTTCTCTGACCTTTTTTGTGCCCTGGTGATAAGGCCATCTGGCAAATACTGCTTACAGCCCACAGCTGGGAGAGGAATGAATAAGTAGTGCAGTGGCTTTTGAAGAAGTTCTACAACTCAGGGGACGGTCTTGTGATATCAAGCACCAAAGGAGTTGATGCTGATAAGTGCAAAGGAGCATCCAGCTATGCCAGCTGTGCCTGCTCAGACTCCTGACACATACAAACAGCCTTTTATTTTTGCTACTAGGCTTTACACTAAGGTATTATGTACCAGTAGACATCTAATATAAAATTGTTCCTGGGTTCGGTCTGTTGAAAAAAAGCCATGAATATCATGTACAAGACCATGGGTAATGTATACATGCAAGTAGGTATGCATTTAATCTCGAAAGAAATAACCAAGATCCGTATATTCCTCAAACACAAAATGCCCACTTTCAGCACTGGGAACAGCAATGTGAGTGATTCTTTGGCCTCCATAAGAAACCGACTCAAACTCGGCCTTCACAGGAACAAATGGGTACCTACTTTACACTGAAAACCCTAACCTCACTGGCCATTCTGCACTCCTTTCTACCACATTTTCCTATTTTATTTCTTCTCCAAAAATCAACCATACACACATGGGTACACACACATATACACACATATTGTAGCTAGAATTAAAGCATTCTAAATGAATATGAATGGTTTTAGTAAATAGAAATAGTAAGGAATTTTGGTTGCATTGTCTTTCATATCTGCTTAAATTATCTGAAATATTTTAGGGCAATGATGAATAATTGAATGGAATGTGAGGGGAAGGTGCTTGTCAGGTGGGTAAGCATGTATTTTCACAACCTTTAATAGGAATTTAACCTCCCCTCCAGCCCCCACCTCTCAGAGGCAGTGGGAAAGAAAGGTGATTATGATCCAGAGGAAGTAGACCTGTTCAGAAAGAGTTCTTTGGGGCGATTCCAATCTTCGTCTTTCTCAGTCCAGTCCATTAGCAAACACCACACACAAGCCAGCAGCTGCAGTCCCGTCCACTCAGCAGACACCACACATGAACCAGCAGCTGCAGTCCAGTCCACTCGGCAGACACCACACACGAACCAGCAGCTGCAGTCCAGTCCACTGGACAGACACCACATGAACCAGCAGGGACAGGTCAATCCAGAAGAAACTGAGAGGCTTGCCAATTGCCCAAGTCTAGGGAAGCATCAAGAAGCTACAGGAACCTCACGTCAAGTTCTTTGGTGAGTTTCTGTTTATGACGTCACCACAAGCAAAGCTCAACAACACAAAGTGAGGTGAACCAATACATGCCTGTCATCAGCAAAGATTAGAAGGGCAGAGCAAAGCTTGAGCTCCCACTGTCTGTAAGGTCATATTCATATTCTTCCTAAACGTCACCTGTGTTTGCTTCTGTAAAACATTCTTTCACCTCTGCTCCAGCAAAACATTACATCTTAACTGAGTCTCCGAAGAACCCAGAAATTCCCACTTTACAGGTGTCTTCAGGGACACTGGAGAATGAGTTTTGTTGAAGATGAATGGGCACACGAAAGAGATGAGAGGGACAGGGGGCCTTATTGCATGTAAAGGACTGTATGTCATGACTGGAATGAAGGTCAGGAAGGCAACTAAATGAGACAGGACTTAGAGAAGGAAATGGGACAGGTCACAGAGAAGAAAATGGAACAGGCCACAGAGAAGGAAATGAGACAGGCTGCAGAGAAGGGAATGAGACAGGTCTTAGAGAAGGGAATGAGACAGGTCTTAGAGATGGAAATGAGACAGGTCTTAGAGATGGAAATGAGACAGGTCTTAGAGATGGAAATGAGACAGGTTGATCAGAGAAGGAGGAATAAGTAGATTTGGGAAGGGAAAAGTGAGAACAGTGCTAGGATAAGAACTACTCTGAGCTTCAAACAGGAAGCTCTGGGTAAGTAGAGGTTTGTGTATAAAGATAATAAGTTTGTAAAAGAGGTGGTAAGGAAACAACTCTGTATGAAGGACTGAAACATTTTATCCACAAATATATACTTAGTCATTAAAATTTGTCATAAAAGTTGACTTGCCTGATCGAGGTTTGAGAGACTGTTTGGATCCTGGCTGAGAGCTTGGTACTGGCCCCGGAGCCTGTCACCTGCTGAGATTCTCCTGAACTTCTTAAGATCCACCACATACAAGGCACTGAAAAAGGAACACTCCTTAGTAGTCCGAGTGGCTTCTGTAGCTCTCCCCTTTATAGCAGTGCTTAGCTACACAGGCTGTGTTGTTTAGTTTTGTGGTCAACTTGAGAATTCCCAATCATACCTGGGAAGAGGGGATGAGTAAAGAAATGCCTCCATCAGACTGGCCTGCGAGCAAGTCTGTGGTGTGTTTTCTTGATTGATAATTGATGTAGGAATGCCCAGACCCCTGTGGGTGGTGCCATCCCTGTGCTGGTGGTGGTGGTCTGTGGTTATAAAAGCAAGCTATGGAAGAAAGAGTGAGCTAGGAAGCAGTGTTTCATGTCTCCAGGTTCCTGCCTGCAGTTCCTGTGCAGACTTCCCTTTATGGTGGACTGTAAGCAGCAAAATCAAACAAACTTTTCTTTCCTCCTTAAGTAGGTTTTGGTTATGGTGTTTACCATAGCAATAGAAAGCAAACTAAAGTGGATACCTTAGGGCTACAAATATTTCTTTCAGAAATTTGAGTCCAGTGTTCTGGTATTTTTGCCTACTTTGAGGTTTTGTATAACTATGGAAAGATCTATGTATTTTAGGGTCATCTCAAACATCTTCAGGTTTTCATGAAACTCATAGCCCTATAAACAAGTAACTGTTGGAAGACAGCTTCTGCACTTTGTAATGGACAAACCAAACTTACTTCCTGCAGCAGTTAGGTGTACACTCCTGGACCTAACTGGAGTCATTTGGTTCTAATTCTTGGTTCAACTAAGTGCTAGCCATGGAAAGCCTGGGCAGGTCACTAAACGTGGACTGCCTCAGTTTCCTTACCTATGAAACAGACAACAGGGCATCAAGACTGTGAGAGACTTCTCAAGAGTTCATGTACACCAGGGGCTTCACAGATGCAGCTCAGTTATGAGGGTGAGTGTACACGATGATCGGTCATGAAGAGAACACGCACTATCTTACCTGATATGGTATTTCCTTTTAACAAGGTGTGATGCCCAGTATCCTGTTTTCCAGAAACGATATCCATCCATTTCAGTGCGGCTATCGCAAAACGGAGTATATCCATAAGGAGCTCCACCCAGATCAAAATCTCGAAGTTCTTTTAGGTCATGTCTCACGATCTAAGGAATGAGAACAGTGTCTCTGTACAGTGCAGACTGCACAGCGGCACAGACTCTTCCCATGTGAATCTCACGTTACTGCCTCAGTGCACAGAGACAGCAGGTGCATTTCTTGTACAACATCATACACATTAATTTTTCCTCCTTGTTCTTACAAATAAAATAAATACACTTTTATGCTCTTTACCTGAATAATTGTGGTCTTACCAGTAGGAATACATAGTGATATCATTTATAGGCAAGCTAGTTTATAAAGCATATGTTTCGGGAAGGGGTGAACTATCACAATAGCTTACAACACTTAGTTCCTCAACGTATAAATTTATATTGGAAAATATTAATTTGAATCATAAAGTCAGTCTTGATTTAAAAAGTAGCTTAAATGAAAATGTTAGCGTGTTTTAATTTTTCAGTCTTTAAAAAAATATTTATTTATTTAATGTGTATATATATATATATATATATATATATATATATATGGGTGTTTGCAAGTTATGCCTGTGTGCCATGTGGTGCAATGCCCATAGATGCCAGAAGGGGGTACTGGATCCCCAGGAACTGGAGTTGTTGACTGTGGGTCTTAGGCAAGAGGAGCAAAGTCCTTCTAACCCCTGAGCCTCTCTCCTGTCCAGTTTTACTTTTCAATTGTCTCAAGCTTGCCAAAAGAATACTAGTGAAAATGTTGAGGGAAGGTAAGAGAATTTTATTTTAAAATCTTAGTTTTTGAATTTTTTCTTTCCCTAAACTGTGTGTTTGTGCTTGTCCCATATCCTCTAAAGAAATAGAAGCAGTCATTAATAGTCTTCCAACCAAAAAAAGTCCAGGACCAGATGGGTTTAGTGCAGAGTTCTATCAGACCTTCAAAGAAGACCTAATACCTATATTCCTCAAACTATTCCACAAAATAGAAACAGAAGGAACACTACCCAATTCGTTCTATGAAGCCACAATTACTCTGATACCTAAAGCACACAAAGACCCAACAAAGAAAGAGAACTTCAGACCAATTTTCCTTATGGATATTGATGTAAAAATACTCAATAAAATTTTCGCAAACCAAATCCAAGAACACATCAAAACAATCATCATCATGATCAATTAGGCTTCATCCCAGGAATGCAGGGATGGTTAAATATATGGAAATCCATCAATGTAATCCACTATATAAACAAACTCGGGGGGGGGGGGAGAACCACATGATCATCTCATTAGATGCTGAGAAAACATTTGATAAAATCCAATACCCATTCATGATCAAAGTCTTGGAAAGATCAGGAATTCAAGGCCCATACCTAAACATAATAAAAGCAATATAAAGCAAACCAGTAGCCAACATCAAACTAAATGGAGAGAAACTTGAAGCAATCCCACTAAAATCAGGGACTAGACAAGGCTGCCCACTTTCTCCCTACGTATTCCATATAGTACTTGAAGTCCTAGCCAGAGCAATTAGACAACAAATGGAGATCAAAGGGATACAAATTGGAAAGAAAAAAGTCAAAATATCACTATTTGCAGATTATATTATAGTATATATAAGTGACCCTAAAAATTCCACCAGAGAACTCCTAAACCTGATAAACAGCTTCAGTGCAGTAGCTGGATATAAAATTAACTCAAACAAGTCAATGGCCTTTCTCTACACAAAGGATAAACAGGCTGAGAAAGAAATTAGGGAAACGACACCCTTCTCAATAGTCACAAATAATATAAAATACCTTGGCGTGACTCTAACTAAGGAAGTGAAAGATCTGTATAAGAACATCAAGTCTCTGAAGAAAGAAATCGAAGATCTCAGAAGATGGAAACATCTCCCATGCTCATGGATCGGCAGAATTAATATAGTAAAAATGGCTATCTTGCCAAAAGTAATCTATAGATTCAATGCAATCCCCATCAAAATTCCAACTCAATTCTTCACTGAGTTAGAAAGGGCAATCTGCAAATTCATCTGAAATAACAAAAAACCTAGGATAGCAAAACCTCTTCTCAACAATAAAAGAAGTTCTGGAGGAACCACCATCCATTGGACTGAGCACAGGGTCCCCAATGGAGGAGCCAGAGAAAAGACCCAAGGAGCTGATGGGGTTTGCAGCCCCATAGGAGGAACAACAATATGAACTAACCAGTACCCCCAGAGCTCCTCGGGGACTAAACCACCAACCAAAGAGCACACATGGAGAGACCCATGGTTGTAGCTGCATATATAGTAGAAGATAGCCTTGTCAGTCATCAGTGGGAGGCAAGGTCCTTGGTCCTGTGAAGGCTCCATGCCCCAGTGTAGGGGAGTGCCTGGGCCAGGAAGCAGGAGTGGGTGGGCTAGTGAGCAGTGTAAAGGGGAGGGGGGAGGGGGGTTTCGGAGGGGAAACCAGAAAAGGGAATAACATTTGAAATGTAAAAATTTATTAATATTTTTAAAAGTATAATAAGGCCATAAAGACAGTATAAAAAGGCCAGAGAAAAGAAATAAAGTTGTTTAGTTGAATGAACGGTTTGGCTTGGGGAGTTTTGCCCTATCCATCCATCCAAACGTGTAGGTCTGTCTGTTTATATGCATGTGTGCAGGTACATATGCACATATGTAAGCATGCATGAATACTTCCAGAGTTGACTGTGACAAAGAGTCAGGCCCGGCCAGAGTGTGGGTGTATGAATGTTTGAATGTATGTGCGTCTGTGTACATTTGCCTGTATACAGCAGCTTAATTCTTTTCCTTTTCTTCCTCTCTGGTTCACAAAGAGTTAACCAGCTTAGCCAGAGAGGCTTCTGGCCGACTCACCCGAGAAAGGAGCCCAGCAATAAATTCTTGCATTTAGTCCCCTGCTGTTCTACAATGCGGTGGTAAATAGTCTCTAGCCTCGGTGCTCAGAAGGCAGTGACTTAGACTTCACCCAGGCAAGGGCCCTGTTCTCTTCTCTGCCGCCTTTTCCTCCCCGTTGGCTTTTGTTTCCAGGTGACCTCATTTGTGCTTCTGCACTGAGCTCTTCATCGTCCTGCCTCACTCTCTCCAGTGCTGGACTTAGAAAAAAAAACTGCCCCCCACCCCACTCCATGCTTATCAGCAAATTCTAATATAAAACCTGAAAATACACCTTTGTCCTTGATATGTCGCTTATATCCTGTGAATTCACTTTATATACACGAACACTTAAATATTCCTGCATTAGAAATTCTGTACACTTGTCAAATATTTTCATGATTACTGATGACAAATGTCCTGAAATGAGCTAATAGGAGAGCCACAGCTTCTATACATACATTTGGAAATTAAGGTGGCTTTTAATTTTTTCCAGCTAAATTTAGAGCCTTTCCTAAGTAAGTCATGGACAGATGGAAACTTGATGGCTTCACTGTCGATGGTGGACCCAGGAGAGAAGGGTCACAGCCACCACTCACCGCTAACCTTCCCAGCAAGTCAGCAGCTCAGAGCAAAACCCGTGCATACCCACACAGGTGCACGGAACTGTTTTTATAACGAATAATGCACACGTCTTAGTTTTACTTGCCAAATTATCCAATGATAATGGCTGTTTTAGATAGGAACTGCCATGTTGTACGGTGCTTCCTGTCACACTTTCCCGTCTGCGCACGCTCTGCTAATGGGTTTTAAACTCCAGGTACTTAGTAGATAGAATAAATGTCGTGTCGTGTACGTCTAAAAACTAACAGTGACAATCAATGAGCAATGCAAATCCTCATGTTCATGTTCAGTTAGATGCAAAGCAAGCTTCAGTATAAAAGTAATCGCTCTTGTTACCTGGTCAGCATCAACAAATATGACTTTGTCCACAGCCAGTGGGAAAAGGACATCAAGGAAAAGGATTTTGTAACCCCAAATGATTCGCTGCTTGTCAGTCTGTTGATGAAGCCAGTGGGGCCACTTATACTGCACAAGCTCATACTGGAATCCATATTCCTTAGCCATGTGAGGAATTACCTCCTAGACACAGATAACAAATCAAACAATACATTTTAGAAGAAGCTTACTATAGATCATTATGAAGAAATTGAAAACTGCTTAAATACTATTCTAGTAAACTTGTTCCCAAGCTGAATGGGAGTGTGTGAAGTGGGAGCAGAGGGGGCCTGAGCAGACGTGTCTGTTGGAGGAAGCGTGTCACTGGAGGTGGGCTTTGAGAGTGTTTAAAGACTTGGGCCATTTCAGTGGTATCCTCTCTGCTTCAAGCTTGTGGTTCAGCCTCTGGCTCCAGGTCACGCCCCCTGCTTGCTGCCTTGCTTCCCCAAACACACTGCTCTGGAACTGAGCCGGACATGTAGTTAGGGCACTGACCTTCTGGCTGGAGGGAGGCCTGGCTACTGTGAACAGAGCAAAGCTACAGGCTTACACTGTGCACTCTCCAGTGTTTGTGCTATGCACTAAAGCATCGTACAAAGAAGAAACGGAGAGAAAAAGCAACCCAGAGAGGAAAACCCCGTTTTGAACAGGCATTACTTTTGCCATGAGTGCTGCAAGGTTTTTTATCCAGAGAATGATTTTTCTAATTAGTGATAGCATCTGCTAGGACGGATCCTGTACTGTATCATCTCAGTCCACATGTTTTCATTCCTATGCCCTATTTGGCAAATATACATTTAAAAACCTCACATTGAAAAGGGAAATGTTTTAAGAGATTACAATGGTAACAAAGAATTTAGTATCAAGCTTTAGCCATATTGTAAAATAGCAATGTGCTTACTTTAAATGTTGGCGAGAGGTAATTCTTCAGAAACCAGAACTTCACTGGTGTTTTGGTGTTCCGCAGAACAGAAAGCATCATAATCCTAAGTAAAAGGGCATGAAAACAAATATAGGGTAACATATTCAAAGGCCTTTAAATGATGAATTATGAATACACATTGTGAAGTATGTAGAGTTAAACTAAAACACCTTCAGACATTATGGCTGTGACAATAGGCAGTGCATAAGGATGTAAGGGTGCAAATATCACAGAGCCACTGTGAGGCAGTCTGTCCCTGAACTGACTCCCTGTCTGGCTCTGAGTCTGTGTGATCAATACAAGGCCTTCAGAAGAGAAGGGACTGGTGCATTCTGGAACTCTGCCATGCGGTTGCTTTACCCAGGCCTCTCAGTGAAGAAGAGAGGCAAGTCCCTGAAAGTACTCTCTAAAGCATCAGGATCATAACTGAAATATCTCTGAGGCATTCTTTGTGGTCCTTTTTATAAACTCTTAAAAATATTCTTTAAATTCTGAATACCATCTTCTTCTTCTTTACTGACTTCGTTCTTTTTCCAAATATGATATTCCTTCATGGGAAAGGAAAATTTACAATATATATTTTTTCTCATTATCTTGTTAAATTCAATGCATTTCTAACATTAATTAAAACTATTCTAAATCAAATCAAATTAATAAAATTTAAATGTATTTTAAAACTTACATATAAAAAGCAAGCTGCTCACTGGTGTATACCTTGTTAGCATTTAGGCAAGAAGAACGCACAAACCCAGTGGATTTGCTCCTCCAGGGGCCTTTGGCAGAGAATATAAATAATAATAATAATGGCAGGTATGAAAATAAGCTAATACCTTGGCAGAAACGGGAAAAAAGTTCATTTCCTTTTGAGGTTCATTCTTTCATTTTGCTGAATTCCGATCTGTGTAAATGTGTAACTTTCTGAAACTATGAGAACCTTCTCACCTACCTTAGAAAACGCTCATATAAATGGCCAGAAGCAACTGAAAAAATGTTCAGGATGTCATTTTCCTTTTCTTCATCTTTATGCAGACTTTTTGTGAAGCTTGAAATAGAAATACATGACAGAGGGTTGTTAGTATTTATTAGTACATATTTAATATATATTATAACTGTATACAC
Source organism: Mus caroli (assembly GCF_978045245.1). NCBI lineage: Eukaryota > Metazoa > Chordata > Mammalia > Rodentia > Muridae > Mus > Mus caroli. Next base: position 116,131,618 of record NW_028227267.1, read on the forward strand.
GTAAGTCATGTGCATCAACACACCATTACATTGACTAGCCACCTGTGCTGACAGTTAGGAGATATCTATATTATAGTATATTAAATGTTGGGGGTATCATTTGAGCTCTGTGAGCTTTTGTAGACATGGAATGAAATTAAACTTTTTCCATTCTCCATATTTACATGAAGTTTTGTGACTTCCAAGAGTTCTTTTGAGAATCAAGAATGAAGTACAGCCTGCCATGTTCATACCTCGTGTGCTGGATCTTAAATGACCAATAGTGTGGGAAGCAACAATACATTAAGCAGAAGTGTTAGTCATGGACAACAGGCTTTCTGGGTTTCCAGTAGGAGTGTGGATGTTGGTCATGAAGCATGCGCCTCTAAAACACTATTTAACATGCCTGCAGAGGTCCAGGAAAAGATTCACTGGGCACAGGGCCTGCTCTGTGGAACCCTGCCCAGGTCAAGCGATGGGATCCCAGGGCTAGGCAGAGGAAAGCGGAGTCCTGGGGACTTGGTGCTGGCAAGTCTAGCACACAGTGTGCTCTGGCTCAGTAAGTAACTGTCTCAGAAAACAAGGTGAGCCGCGGCAGAGCAGGCCCATTGGACTGATGGATGGGTGTGCGACACTGACATGGCTGTGTGACACTGACTTTGTGCATGACACAGCTAGTACCTCACACTAAAGTTACTACTGGTGGGCTGCTGGCAGCCCTGCTTTTCTAGAGCGTGAGTCAGTCATGTCTAGACTTGTATTATTGGGTTCTATGAACCAAACCCTCTCTTCCAGGTCGGTCACCCCCTTGCCCCTTTGTGGTGCTGGAGGTTGAACCGAGGGCTTCATACATCCTAGGTAAGCATTCTACTGCTGACCCACACCCAAAGCCCTAAATTACCCACATAGCTCAGACACATCCTACCACACACCATGTCACAGCCATGCTGGACAACCTCTGCTCTTTGAGGATCATATCTACTGTTTCTTCAACTAACAAGGTGCCTTCACTCTACCACAACCTTTGAACATCATCTTTCCAGAGGAAGAATCTTAGCCACACTCTATGAAGTCTTTCCTGAGGTTCCTTCAGCTGGAGATATATGTATACACACATATGTACGCGTGTGCACGCATGCACACATGTACGCATGTTTGTGAAGTCAGAGCCATGGGACTGGGAGGGGTACGCCTGGGCCATGGGACTGGGAGGGGTATGCCTGGGGCAAGAGTAGGGTTACAGTGGGTTCACACCCTGGAAAATCTTGTCCTGAGGTTGGCAGGAGGATCTCCATCCCCACGCCGGACTTGCGTGTTCTAGTGCACGCAGTCCTGTGCCCTACTCAGCACGTGCCCACTGGAGGAGGTCACACAGCCTGGTAGCCAGGTTAAACTTCTTCCCCTCTTAGAAGGTCATGTCCAGCAGCACCTGGAATTCCTTATGCGAATGAGGCGTCCCCAGCGCTCTGGCCCAAGCCAGTGATGCACACTCCCCCAACAGCAGTAGCCCTTACTCACCCGGAAGGTTTAACAGCCTCTGCTTTCTCTATTGAAATGAGCTGCCTCACTGAAGCTGCCTCGAAGAGAGCTCTTGCTGTGCTCACTGCTGCCTGTGGTCTCTTAGCACTGTCAGGATCCACCAATTACGATATCGAGTGCGCACACGCGCATGCGCACACATCCCTATCATTCTCCGGCAGCGCTATGCCTGCACGTACCATGCTCTGACTGCTCTCACCCGACCTCTCCCCCTCCTCTCACGCCCTCAGCCTCCTTCCTGCCAGCTCCACGTTTTGATGTCAGCATTTATGTCTCTCTTATGGCTCCTGGGAGAGAGAGTCTGTGCTTTATTTATTTAGCTCTTCACTACCTGCAGGTTTCCTCGTTTGTCAACCTAGTCATGTCATTAAAATATTGCCAGTTATTGGTAATTACCTTTTAATTGAATCCCACATGCCTTTATTTTCATGTTTATCAGCAAGGACGTCTTCTTGAATTTTACCTGACTTTTTCTTTACCTGGATAACATGGCAAAGAGAAAATTTAGAACTGGACTGATTAATTATAAACTGTGCCATACAAAGCAAGAAGCCTTTAGCAATATAAGACGGTAGTTAACAAATCTTGTTCTGCACTATGAGTTCTGCAGCTGCTGTAACTCCCACGGGGGTGCAATGCCAACGCCTCTGCTGCTGCCCTGATCATGACACAGACACATGCAATTAAAAATACTAAGTATTCAAAAGGTTTGGTTAAAATTCTATTTTTTGTTTGTTTGTTTCGAGATAGGGTTTCTCTGTGTAGCCTTGGCTGTCCTGGAACTCACTCTGTAGACCAGGCTGGCCTTGAACTCAGAAATCCACCTGCTTCTGCCTCCCATGTGCTAGGATTAAAGGCGTGCGCCACCACTGCCTGGCTAAAATTCTATTTCTAATAGAAAAAAAGACATAAAAAGTCTGTGAGGTGGCTTAATGAGGAAGAGGAAGGGACAGGGACAGAAGATACTCAGGAAAGAGAGGCAGGAGGGTCTCTTTGATTTTAAAGCCAGCCTGGTTCATACAGCAAATTATGGACCAGTCAGGGCTACATATGAGACTCTATCTCAAAAACAAAACAAAAGAAAACATGACCACCCGGCAAGAACAATACGATACCCATTCTGTGTCTCTCTAAGGGACAAATGCTATTATTTCTTCCCAGGACTAACTTTTCACCCTCCGTCCCTGGCCCATCCTCAGAGGCTGACATGGTGTGCAGTATTCTCTGGCTGTAGAGACAGTAAATATTCTAATAAAACAAAATCTAACAAAAAAAACCCCAGCCTTTTGTCTCAAGCTCCCCTTTCATACAGGTAAAGTTTCCATCTTTTCACTGAGTGACAATGTGAGAATTTAGGGAACCATTCTTAGTTGATATAAAGAGGAAAAGCGGTGCTCATGAAAGCTTACAGAAGCTTCGGCCTCACGCACCTGTATTTTCAGAATCTTGCTCTTAAATGTGTTTAACACGACAATGACATTGCCTACGTCGGTCTCAGGTTCTGCTCCTTCATGCCTAAGGCAGAAGAACACAAATGTCCATATTTTATTCAAGAATACACTATAATTGTGATTATAAAAGCAATTCTTTTACAATAAAATTGTTTGTGTTATGTGTTCAAATTATATATGCCAAACTATTAAAATTAGATATTTAGTTAAGGTTCTATTAATATAAATTAAGATTATCTGTCAAAGGCCAGCTTCAATACCACAGGGCAAACCAAGGAAGGTGAGTGTGGAATCAGTGACTGGGGTTGGTGTTAATAGCAGCTGACTGACAGGGGGGCGGAGGGGGTGAGGTGGAGGCTGCTGCCCATGGCAGTTGGCAGTTAGAGAAAAGAAAGAGGGGCGAGTCACGCACACGCACGCGCACACGCGGCACTCTCCGAGCGGATGCAGCAAAGCAGACCCCAATCACTTTATTTTGTCTCTTAGCATTTTCATGCCACCTAAGAGAATTTTCTATGCAAGAAGAAAATTACCTCCTAGCCACAAGTTACACAGATTCTAAAAACAACCATCACAAAAACATAAGTCTTCAAAAGTAGATTAAAATCATTACACAAAAGGAAATTACAACAGGATTATTGATTATGTATTCTTCTTTTGAAACTCATACCTAACTAACCATTTTCCCATCCATCTTTCTTTTCACGAGTTTAACCTAAGCCTAACGCAGTGATGCTTCTGTTACTGGTTAACAAAGTTTAAGCCAAGTCTGTAGTAGCAAGTTTTCCCTAGGCTTAGCTGACAACAGTTTATATTTACCAAGAAACTAGTCATCATCTATCTTACATCTTATTTTTGAAGTCTTGATCAGTTAAACTGAGTAATTATCTCTTCTCGGCTCTTACATTCACACTAGAATTATAACTTTCCTCTTTATGGTGGATTTTCCTTGCTCCTCCAATCGCGTGCTTGCAATGCACAAGAGCTCACTCTACTGCTTTCTCTAGTTCCTGCAGCTCTTGACAGTCTATGAGGAAGGAGCACACTCTATTCTTGATTCTAGCTAAACTTTCCATATACTACTGCTATAACTTCGCCAAAGAATTTAAATCAAATTAACTTCCTAAAACTGCTTAAATCAAATCAGAAATTCCATAAAGTCATTAATTGATCTAAACAGCATTATATCAAACATGTTCATCTTCATGTTGATCTGCAATAAATTTGCACTACAGAGTGGGCTATCACCCAAGGAGTAATCAGATCAGGAGCCCTCGTTGCCTACAGCCTGGTAGAAATGTGGTATACTGCAGATACTGCAGGAATCTAAAAACATTTTTACCATAAAATTAAGTTATTTCTTTGATAGTTTTGTGCGTGTGTGTATATATATATATATATATTCACTAAATCCTTGTTACAGCCCTCATCTCCCTCCCACCTCTAATAGTCCCTACCTGTCCTTTCCTAGATTCATGAATTGAGGTTTTGTCGTGTGACCCATTTAATTTAGCCAGGACCATTTGAGAGACCCGTGGACTAGGAGTATCCATTGGCACCTAGTGGGGTCATCTGTGCAAATACAACTGAAGCAAGAGCACAGCATGTCCCTGAGAGGCAGAGGCAAGGCTACCTGGGCTCCTCCAGTCACATGTAGGGGTTGAGAGGCTCATTCTTATGTAGATCCAGGTGCTGAATGCTCATCACTGCAACAGTTATAATGATACATGCCCCCATAGACTCATGAGTGGAAATGCAGATCCTAGCTGGGAGTGCTGTCTGGGAGAGGGAGGCAGGCTAGAGGAACAATGTCACCAGGGGCAGTCTGAAAGAGTGCTCTATCAGTTTCATGTTTGAGGACTGTAGAGAGAATCTCTTAGAAGCATCATCATCAATAAAAAGCCTATGGTCAATGAACTGAGGCAGGATTAGAAGGTGGGACATCCAGCAAGGAGAGAGAGAATTCTGGGAAATAGAGGTGTGGTAGATCCACCAGAATGCTGAGGAGATGGATGTAAACCAGCAGGTAGCTCAACTCAGGAAAGGATAAAAGGAGGTTCACCCCAGGAACTCTCAGAAGAGGAAAGCAGCCACAGGGCTGAACTCAGGTTAGAATAAAAGGTACACTAAGTTAAGAGCAAGCCAGAGAACAAGCCGAGCTGAAGCTGATGGTCTGGCATTTATTAATAAGTAATCAGTCTCAGAGTCATTACTGCCGGGAACTGGGTGGCCGGGAGGAAAACATGGGTTTCCTAGACTTTGCAGAGGACGAGGAAGGGGTTTTCAGCATCTGCCCTGCCCGGCTGCTGTGCTTCTCCCTTTGGAACTATGATCCAAAGAAACTTTCCTCTGTAAACTTTGGCCATGGTGTTTCATCACAGCAACAGAAAAATGATGAATACACTGAATTGTTCAGGGGACGACATGTCACAGCCCATCTTCTGGCTTTAGTATTCTTTCTGCCTTCTCTTCTGCTATGTTACCTGAGCCTTGGAGGAGATAGCATAAATGTTTTACTAAACTTTTCTTCCTCCTCTTCCCCCTCCTTCTCCCCCTTCCGCTCTTCTTTTTTCCTTTCTTCTTTCTTTCTTCTTCTTCTTCTTCTTCTTCTTCTTCTTCTTCTTCTTCTTCTTCTTCTTCTTCTTCTTCTTCTTCTTCTTCTTCTTCTTCCTCCTCCTCCTCCTCCTCCTCCTCCTCCTCCTCCTCCTTCTCCTCCTTCTTCTCTTCTTCTCCTCCACCTCCTCCTCCTTTTTCTTCTGCAGCTATGGTTCTGGCTGATTCTGCTAGATTCTGCTGAACAAATGGATACATTTTCACGGAGCCTAGAACTTGAAGGGGAAATTGTGCTATTGTTTTGATAGTTTTTTTTTTCAATAAGCACAGCCACGGAGACATAATGTTTTACAGAAAATCTATGGTTCATTTGCTTAGCTTTCTAGGCCCAGAAATCCAACTGGTGTATATCATGCTGCTTCTTGCTTTCTTACTTTAGAATCATGACAAGGTAGGGTTCTTTTCCTGTAAAGTTCTTAGCTTTGCCTTGTGTGTTATTCCTGGGAGACAGCTCTTGAGCCTCTTTGAAGTGGAGTCTGAACTTGGAGGGACGAGTTGAGTGATAGTAATTTCTTGAGTAGGCTTCATAGTGGGTCAGACATAAAGGCTGAGAATACCAGATAGATCTAGGTGTTGGGATTGTGAGACCTACCTGATAACAGGCCTAGAGGCTTAGTTTTGGGTTATAGCTTAAAGTCTGGCGCTATGAGGACCTTCTCAGGTGCTAGGTGTGTTGGGGTGGGCATGGTTTTGGGGCCCAGGGCAAAGTTGTATTTACTTCTTCTTTTATTTATTAATCATTTTTATTTGTTTACATTTCAAATGTTATCCCTCTTACTGGTCTCCCCTCCACCCCATCCCCTTCCCTTTTGCCTCTAAGAGGGCTGTGCTTACTTCTTAGTATATCAGATAAAGGAGTTTTCAAGGTTATGCTGCAAGCAGTTGGAGGAGGTGGCAGGTTATAGGAACCCATCCTTCCTATTGTCCTCTATGAACTTGTTTTTATTTCTTGTCTGTCACAGTTGTGTGTTAGTAATCTCACTATTGTGCATGGATAGTAGCTAAAATCCTATGGAATACATAAGTCCTGAAAAGCCATTTTTTTTTTCTGTTATCCTGTAGAAAACCAGATCTAATAGTTTTTAAGCAAAACAGTTTTAATTACCATTTTGATAATCTGATATGTAACACTAAACATGTATTTACATATAAGCTTTAAAAGTGGTTTGGATCACTCACCCAATTATTTCATAAATATCTTCTGATTTTCCTTCACGTAATTTTAGTATCCATGCACCTGGGTTTGCTTTTAATTGAAAATATCCCTTTGAAGATGAAAGGGGGAAACTATTCATTTACATAAGTAAGAATATCCAGTTATTCACTAAAGCTTATAAATGAATTAGCCAAGAAAAATATTTGTTAGGAATGGAAGAAGAAAATTCAACAAACAAATTCCAAGGAAGAAGATTTTACAAAAAGCTATAAAAATATATTCTAAAGTATGGCTTTTCCATGTTTTGAGATAGGACTTCATTATTCCTGACTTAATTCTTCCAATTTTTAAAAGCAATTCTCTTACTTAAAGATTCAACATTAGGGACTAGAGAGATGTCCAGTGGTTAACAACAATTGCTGCAGACTGCAGTCTGAGTCCCAGCAGGCACTTGGGCGGCTCACAACCACCTAGACTTCCCTTCCAGGGGTTCGGTGCTATCTTCTCTATAGGCACCTGCATATACATGACAGATGTTTACATAGACACATCACAGAAATGAAAGTAAAATAAATCTTAAGAGTAGAGAGGAGTTTATCTTCACTAACAGAAAAACTTAAGAAATTTCCCTCCAAAGTTAAATAGCATTAATTCAATATTTAGAATACTTACAAGATTGGCCATCACTATTGTGTCAACTACAACAGGAGTGCTTCTTGTGCCCAGCGTGAACTGCAGGCCCTGTGGGGGCTGTTCTGTGGTCATGTCGAAGCAATGTCCTTCAAGCAGCAGATACTCTAGTTCATACCCTGCTGTCACACTCCTCTCAGTCTGGGGGGACAGGTTATGGGTTAGGTGTTATGATCCTATACATTTTGTAATGAACAAGAAAGATGATTCTTAAGTAAAACAATATTCTTTGGTTTATAACTTCAAGTCTTTCTTAAACACATAAGTGTACTGACCCAACCACCAATTTTTTCAAGACAAACGGTCATGACTCATTTTTTCATTTCCACACCAGGTCTTTCCTAACTTCACGATGCCTGCACCACCAACAGCAAGTGCGAAGGAAGGCAGTGAGTCTGGAAAGGTGACCCTAACTAGCAGAACTCGGAGTTCTCTTCCAGGCTGGTGTATGTGGGACTGTTATGAAATACAGTTTCACTTTGCAGCTTTTATGTAGCGTTCATTTCAAACTGGGAATGTAAGCCAAGTTATCACCTATTGGCTTTCTTGTAATTAAAAAAAAATCAATGTTCATTATTTAATTACAAGTAAATGCCATGTATTTTTTTTAAATCAACCTTTCCATAGCAGAACAAAGCAGAAAGAAGAGAAAGTACCTGCATTCGTTTAAACATGAACACATTGAATTTTTATGGGTTTATCCAAGCAAATATGCATAGCTTATGGTTTTATTAAATATAGTTTTCTCAGAATCAATGTCTCTGTGGATGTTTTGACACTGGGTCTCATTGAATAGGTTATGTCTCTGTCTGTCTGTCTGTCTGTCTGTCTGTCTGTCTCTGAATAGACTATGGTCCTCTCTCACTGAATAGGCTGTGGTACTGTATTGGCTTTAAATTTATTGTCTTTCTGTTCTGACTCTCAGGGAGCCCGGACAATTAGGTACATAACATTGTGTCTGCCATTCACAATAAATTTTTGAAAGACTTGAAAATTTTAACATCTTGTAAATTTTCTTCTTTGTAAATATTATATTTTAGAGATTAACCCTTTTCTCTCCCTCACATGTACAGAATGATCCAATATGAACATAAACAAAATTATATATGATTTTTACAGTTAGGAAATTTTGCTAAGCAAGATAAAGAGAGTAGATGGTGTTAATGTTTGGAATATTTTACAACAGGAAGATTTCAATGCTACTGTAATATGGTAAGAAATATTTTCAGTAAACTTTAGAAATATTCCAAATTATATAGTTATTTTTTTTTTGGTGTAACTATCTCAGAAGTAACTAGAATGCTGTGTGATATATAATTGTGTATTTTTTTAAAAAGGAAAACACTTTTCAGATAGCATTTACTTAATCAACTTTAAGGTTCTGAATTTCAAATTTTTGCTAATCTTGTGATGAACTTCATTTCTAAGCATATGCAAAACCCTTAAAGCAACTTTTTAAAAATGGTAGAAATTCAGAGGGAGGAACTTAATTCAAAGATGTTATTTTTGTTCTTACAAGCACCACAATTTTATGCTAACAGTTATTAAGAAAGAAATGGTTATACACAAGTACTATAGTAGCGTCTGAATCTCTTGCTGTGTAGCCCAGGTTGGCTGGAAGATTAAAATAATCCTCCTGCCACAGTCTTCAAAATGCTGAGATTAAAAGTATGACCAAGTTTAGCTCATTTTCTGTGTTTCTGCCCTTTACCTAATCTCCTTTGTACTCCAGGATATGGCTCTACACATTATTTGAAAATATTCTGGTATAGTTACAGATACTTTAAATGTTATATTACACCATGGAAATAGCAGAGTCAGGAAGGGTTGTATCAGTCCTAAATGGCAGACTCTAAGAAGGCAGACTCTAAGATGGCAGACTCTAGAAATGGCAGACTCTAGAGATGGCAGACTCTAGAGCTCTTTCTGCTTATGCCCTTCATCTATGACAACTGAGGATCCCGTTTTCTAGCTGCAGAGTCACAGCTATTGCTCATCCATATATTTTGAAAAAATCATGAGCTGTGCTACTCCCTGCAGAAGCATTCCGTTACCTCGCACTCGGTGTCTAAGAATGACAAGACTGTCCCTGTCAGGCAGCACTTTATCTCTCTGCTAGTAATTTTCCCATTGCAAGCTTTTCGCAGTTTTAGTTTGGATCTTTAAAGTTATATTAAAAATACACAGTGTTCATTCTGTTTATGGGACTCCAGTAGACCCCTTTAAGAGATCTCACTGATCATGAAGACAAAAGGGACTTCCCTTTTCTAAACTTCTTTTTTAAGCCTTTCTTCACACATTTCATTATTTTGTATCTTCTTATTCTTTACTTGTACCTAATGGTTGATTTCTTATGATGAAAACAGCACAGTTCTAGCCTTCTTCCTTTTGCATAGCAGTTCATGATGATGCCACCAGGGATCAGTTAGAGAGAAAGCCCACAGATCTATGAGTGGATCAATAGAGATTTCACTAGAAAGGAAAGCCATTAGATAAAAGTACACACAATGACAGAATGAACCAAATTCCTACAGGCAAGCATTTATGGCTTCGTACTGCAGGTGCACGGTCATGCCTTTCTCTAGGATGAAGATGACAAATACAGAAGCTAGGAACAGTTTTGAAGGAAGACAATAAGGACTAACTTCTCCAAAATTTTAGTCAACCTCTTTTGGAGTGCTATATATTTGTTAGTTTGTTCATGAAAACTTTCTTACTTCAACATTTGGAAAGATCCAGTATATTTTAACATATGATTCCATCAGTCAGAACAACAGCTTAATCCAAAGATAGTATCAGAAATTTTGCACATACCTTAAACACCAACAAGAGATAGGGGAAAAAAGCACTGGAGAGAGGGAAGAAAAGAAGGAAATAGCCCAAGAGGCAAAATCTGCACAGCATCTGTATCAGTGGAGAGAAGGGCAGAGACCAAAGCTGGGAAGACGTATTCAAACACAAGATCAGCACAGGGGTTGTCACTAAGCAGATCTGCATTTCAACAGACAGGACTCTGGGGTCTGCATCCTCCAAGTCTGTGAAACTCCTTTCTTGACAACCAAAATCATGGTAAGAAGCCATTTACAAAAAGATCCCTGCACCAACAATTTGTTTCTTGCAAAAATCATACTTGTACTGGTAAGGATAAACACAATGCTATGGTGAAAGGATGGAATAAGACCTTTCAAACAAGTAAAATATTCAGAAATACACACACACACTAAAGAATTAAAGAAGACCACTTCATGATGATTAGGGAACAACATATCATAAGAATTCTGAAATTTTTAAAATGTATGAGCTGAGCCTTTGTGTACCCAATTTAATGAATAAATAGCAAGTCTTGACCCAGATTGATCTCCACACAGAGATGATAACTTCAATATCACATTCAGACAACAGACAAGTCATCCAGATGAAAGATGGGCTAACATCAGCACTGAACAAAGCATTATCAGATAGTCTACAGACACTATAGGGCATTCCACTCAAGCATTCTGTTTAGAAGCCCATGTTCTCTGAAACATCACATTTAGGACACAAAGTAAGTCTTAACAAATACAAGCAAATGGACATAATTTCTTATGTTAAACCTGATAACAATGCAGTGAAACGACTCATCAACAGGATAAAACTGTAGAAAATACACAGACCCATGGAGACCAAGTAGCACACTGTTGAATAGGTGGTCACCAAAGAACTCATGAGAAGAATTAAAAATTCTTACAACTGAATGAAAATGAAATAAGGTGACACAGTGAAAGAAGTTTAATGAGGGAAGAAAGCTCGTAACGATACATGTTAAAGAAATATCAAGTAAAAGAATGAGAAATCTTAAACCTTGAGATTCTTAGGAAAACAAAAAATGGACAACCCTAATCGATAGGTGGGAAGGAAAAAAGTAAGAATCAAGTAAGAAATGAATGAACTTGAGATGGAAAGAACGATATAATAACTGAAACAGCTCATTCTTGAAAACAAAATGAAGAGGATTCAGAAATCATTAGTGTAACCAACAAAAAGAGAGAAAGACACAAATTGGAAATGAAAAACAAACAAACAAACAAAAAGATTTACAACAAATACCAATGATATCCATGGCATCACTTCTTCAAGTTTAGCAGATGTGGAGAATCCAGACATGGATACATCATAGACACACATGCCCTGCTAACGTTAACTAAGCATAAGCAACCCTCAGGGCTGCTGCACAGTGAGCAAGGAGATGTAAAGTCTCCCAGCTGGAAATTCCAAACCTACATGGTTCTGAGCTCCACCAGCCCTTTGAGGAAGATCATTAACATTTCTCAAACTACTCCACAACAAGGAAAGGGATGGATGGTTACTAGCCCCAGTTTATGAATCCAGTATTACACGGATATCAAAAGTGGAGATGTCCACAACAGAGGAGAAAATGAACATGGTCTAAGAATTCTTACAAAACAGTTGCCAGTTGAATTCAGCAACACATGGAAAATACTGTTCATAATCACACAATCTGATCTCAATAGATACAGAAAAGAGCTTTGGTAAAAACCTTCAAGAAAGTTGGAAGAGGAGGAACATACCTCAACATGTTAACTTCAACATTGTACTAACTGGGGAAACTCAAGTATATCCACTAAAACCAGGAAGAAAATAAGGGTCTCCACTCCACTTCTAATTCAGTACTTCTCACTGAAGTCTTAGCTGAGCAATGAAACAAGAGAAGGAAGAAATGGTCTATAATAGGAAGGGGGAGGGGGTCCATCCCTTCTATTGTGGACAACACTGTCCTCTCTAGAAAAGACCTTACAGCCTACGCAGAAAGCCCTTAGACCTCACAAACACTTTCAGAAAAATAGTTGAATATAAAAATCAACAAAAAAAGTTCAGTAGATTTCCATACGCACCAATAATAATCCTGTTAGGAAAGAAATCAGGAAAAGAGCCCCAATTATAACAGTTTAAAAATGGCCAGCATGGGGCTGGTGAGATGGCTCAGTGGGTAAGAGCACCCGACTGCTCTTCCGAAGGTCCAGAGTTCAAATCCCAGCAACCACATGGTGGCTCACAACCATCCATAACGAGATCTGGTGCCCTCTTCTGGAGTGTCTGAAGACAACTACAGTGTACTTACATATAATAAAAATGGCCAGCATGCCGGGCATGATGGCGCACGCCTTTAATCCTAGCACTTGGGAGGCAGAGGCAGGTGGATTTCTGAGTTTGAGGCCAGCCTGGTCTACAAAGTGAGTGCCAGTACAGCCAGGGCTATACAGAGAAACCCTGTCTTGAAAAACCAAAATAAATAAATAAATAAATAATGAAAAAATAAAAATGCCCAGCAATGCACATAAGCAAGTAAATGATTTTATAAATGCATATTTAAAACCTAAAAAAAATTTATATTTCAGTTTCTGTCCATGTATGAGTGGGTGCCCATGGGGCACCCATGCAGTGGAAGCAGAGAACTGACTCTCACAAGCTGCCCTCTGACATGTATACATATCCTGTGGTATATGTGCTCACACACATACACAAAACACTCATAATATAAAACTGAAAGAATAAAACAAACAAGGACATCCATCTTACTAGCATGCAGATTTGCCTTCATCTTTAGTAAATGGAAAAATTATCAATTGTTTAAAAATAAAGTTATGATTTATTAGTAATAAATGCTGGATTTATAGACCGATTTTATAGTACATGGCTCATGTAAAATTTCCTTACGAGTAAATGGGTTATGAGTGGAAAAGTTTAAGAAGTCTTGGCAATGAGAACCCAGAATTAACCCAACATGGCCTTTGACCTGCTTTTGGCAAAGATAGCCAAATATCCACTATAGAAAAGATAGTAGCCTCAATTACAACAAATTGTAACAAGAGAATTAGGTCTCCTGATGCAGAAGTTATACCTAAAGTTCTTTTTTTTTTTTTTTTTTTTTTTTTTTTTTTTTTTTTGCTTCCTTTTGTTCTAGTGCTTTTAGGTGTGTTGTCAAGCTGCTAATGTGTGCTCTCTCTAGTTTCTTTTTGGAGGCACTGAGAGCTATGAGTTTTCCTCTTAGAAATGCTTTCCTTGCGTCCCATAAGTTTGGGTATGTTGTGGCTTCATTTTCATCCTATTTTATTTCTGTTTGTGTGTATAAGCATGCAGGTGTGTGTGTGTCCATGTACACATGCATGTGTATGGTATAGCATGCTTGTGAAGGTCAGAGGACAACTTGCAGGAGTTGGTTCTCTCAATACACTCTGCGGGTCCTATGGATTGAACTCAGGTCATCATTCTTGGTGGGAAATACCTGAACCTGCCGAGCCATCTCACCAGCCCAAATATTAGCTACTTCACTTAGCTGTAATATTAAACCAATTAAAAAATGGTATAGGATCATGACATTTCAAATCATCAGTAATAAGCAATTCCTGACCTGACTTTCTCTCTTACAAAATTCAGTTTTCATTGAACTAATATATGTCTTTTTGATAGTTCCTCATTTCACAGTTGTTGTATAATGTTTTTTGGGGGGGGGATATGAACAAATATTTGTTCACCACCTAAGCCTACCTTGGTGAGTCCGTGAACTTACTGGAATTACTTACTGGTGCATGGGAAACGCAAGACAGAAACAGGAGGATCTCAAGCTGGCCATATCAGCAAAAAGCCCAGTCGTGCTGGGGCAGTGACTCATGAAAGGGGCATCTTTGAAGCTGTCCAAGTTGCAGGCAGCTTCACTTAAGTGGCTCCCATCTGTTTGCTGCTTTCATAACCTTGGGAACAGCCTCATGAATCTTGTAACTTTATGGGCTTCCTGAGTGTTCTAAGTTTTGTGAGTTTCCTGGAGCCCTAAGTTTTTTTTTTTTTTCTTTTTTTTTCTTAGGTATTTTCCTCAATTACATTTCCAATGCTATCCAAAAAGTCCCTAATACACTCCCCCCCCAGTCCCCCACCCACCCATCCCTACCCCTTGGCCCTGGCATTCCCCTGTACTGGGGCTTATAAAGTTGGCAAGTCCAATGGGCCTCTATTTCCAGTGATGGCTGACTAGGCCATCTTTTGATACAAATGCAGCTAGAGTCAAGAGCTCTGGGGTACTGGTTAGTTCATAATGTTGTTCCACCTATAGGATTGCAGTTCCCTTTAGCTCCTTGGGTACTTTCTCTAGCTCCTCCATTGGGGGCCCTGTGATCCATCCAATAGCTGACTGTGAGCATCCACTTCTGTGTTTGCTAGGCCCCGGCATTGTCTCACAAGAGACAGCTATATCTGGGTCCTCTCAGCAAAATCTTGCTAGTGTATGCAATGGTGTCAGCATTTGGAAGCTGATTATGGGATGGATGCCTGGATATGGCAGTCTTTAGATGGTCCATCCTTTCTTCACAGCTCCAAACTTTATCTCTGTAACTCTTTCCATGGGTGTTTTGTTCCCAATTCCAAGAAGGGGCACAGTGTCCACACTTTGGTCTTCGTTCTTCTTCTTCTTTTTTTTTTTTTTTTTTTTGGTTTTTCGAGACAGGGTTTCTCTGTATAGCCCTGGCTGTACTGGAACTCACTTTGTAGACCAGGCTGGCCTCGAACTCAGAAATCCGCCTGCCTCTGCCTCCCAAGTGCTGAGATTAAAGGCATGCGCCACCACCGCCCGACGGTCTTCGTTCTTCTTGAGTTTCATGCGTTTAACAAATTGTATCTTATATCTTGGGTATCCTAAGTTTTTGGGCTAATATCCACTTATCAGTGAGTACATATTGTGTGAGTTCCTTTGTGAATATGTTACCTCACTCAGGATGATGCCTTCCAGATCCATCCATTTGCCTACGAATTTCATAAATTCATTCCTTTTAATAGCTGAGTAGTACTCCATTGTGTAAATGTACCACATTTTCTGTATCCATTCCTCTGTTGAGGGGCATCTGGGTTCTTTCCAGCTTCTGGCTATTATAAATAAGGCTGCTATGAACATAGTGGAGCATGTGTCCTTCTTACCAGTTGGAACATCTTCTGCATATATGCCCAGCAGAGGTATTGCTGGATCCTCTGGTAGTATTATGTCCAATTTTCTGAGGAACCGCCAGACTGATTTCCAGAGTGGTTGTACAAGCTTGCAATCCCACCAACAATGGAGGAGTGTTCCTCTTTCTCCACATCCTCGCCAGCATCTGCTGTCACCTGAATTTTTGATCTTAGCCATTCTGACTGGTGTGAGGTGGAATCTCAGGGTTGTTTTGATTTGCATTTCCCTGATGATTAAGGATGTTGAACATTTTTTCAGGTGCTTCTCTGCCATTCGGTATTCCTCAGGTGAGAATTCTTTGTTCAGTTCTGAGCCCCATTTTTTAACGGGGTTATTTGATTTTCTGGAGTCTACCTTCTTGAGTTCCTTATATATATTGGATATTAGTCCCCTATCTGATTTAGGATAGGTAAAGATCCTTTCCCAATCTGTTGGTGGTCTTTTTGTCTTATTGACGGTGTCTTTTGCCTTGCAGAAGCTTTGCAACTTTATGAGGTCCCATTTATCGATTCTCGATCTTACAGCACAAGCCTTTGCTGTTCTATTCAGGAATTTTTCCCCTGTACCCATATTTTCGAGGCTTTTCCCTACTTTCTCCTCTATAAGTTTCAGTGTCTCTGGTTTTATGTGGAGTTCCTTAATCCACTTAGATTTGACCTTGGTACAAGGAGATAGGAAGGGATCAATTCGCACTATTCTACATGATATCCGCCAGTTGTGCCAGCACCATTTGTTGAAAATGCTGTCTTTTTTCCACTGGATGGTTTTTGCTCCCTTGTCAAAGATCAAGTGACCATAGGTATGTGGGTTGATCTCAGGGTCTTCAATTCTGTTCCATTGGTTTACTTGTCTGTCGCTATACCAGTACCATGCAGTTTTTATCACAATTGCTCTGTAGTACAGCTTTAGGTCAGGCATGGTGATTCCACCAGAG
This sequence comes from Mus caroli, assembly GCF_978045245.1. Lineage (NCBI taxonomy): Eukaryota > Metazoa > Chordata > Mammalia > Rodentia > Muridae > Mus > Mus caroli. The sequence continues at coordinate 116,147,970 of NW_028227267.1, forward strand.
GTTCTTTTATCTTGAGAAGAGTTTTTGCTATCCTAGGTTTTTTGTTGTTCCAGATGAATTTGCAGATTGCCCTTTCTAATTCGTTGAAGAATAGAGTTGGAATTTTGATGGGGATTGCATTGAATCTGTAGATTGCTTTTGGTAAGATAGCCATTTTTAAAATGTTGATCCTGCCAATCCATGAGCATGGGAGGTTTTTCCATCTTCTGAGATCTTCTTTAATTTCTTTCTTCAGGGACTTGAAGTTCTTGTCATACAGATCTTTCACTTCCTTAGTTAGAGTCACGCCAAGGTATTTTATATTGTTTGTGACTATTGAGAAGGGTGTTGTTTCCTTAATTTCCTTCTCTGCCTGTTTATCCTTTGTGTACAGAAAGGCCATTGACTTGCTTGAGTTAATTTTATATCCAGCTACTTCACCGAAGCTATTTATCAAGCTTAGGAGTTCTCTGGTGGAATTTTTAGGGTCACTTATGTATACTATCATATCATCTGCAAAAAAGTGATATTTTGACTTCTTCTTTTCCGATTTGTATCCCCTTGATCTCCTTTTGTTGTCTAATTGCTCTGGCTAGGACTTGAAGTACAATGTTGAATAGGTAGGGAGAGAGTGGGCAGCCTTGTCTAGTCCCTGATTTTAGTGGGATTGCTTCCAGCTTCTCACCATTTACTTTGATGTTGGCTACTGGTTTGCTGTAGATTGCTTTTATCATGGTTAGGTATGGGCCTTGAATTCCTGATCTTTCTAAGTCTTTTATCATGAATGGGTGTTGGATTTTGTCAAATGCTTTTTCAGCATCTAACGAGATGATCATGTGGTTTTTGTCTTTGAGTTTGTTTATATAATGGATTACATTGATGGATTTTCATATATTGAACCATCCTTGCATCCCTGGGATGAAACCTACTTGGTCAGGATGGATGATTGTTTTGATGTGTTCTTGAATTCGGTTAGCGAGAACTTTATTGAGGATTTTTGCATCAATATTCATAAGGGAAATTGGTCTGAAGTTCTCTATTTTTGTTGGGTCTTTATGTGGTTTAGGTATCAGAGTAATTGTGGCTTCATAGAATGAGTTGGGTAGGGTACCTTCTGATTCTATTTTGTGGAATAGTTTGTGAAGAACTGGGATTAGTTCTTCTTTGAAGGTTTGATAGAACTCTGCACTAAACCCATCTGGTCCTGGGCTTTTCTTGGTTGGGAGACTATTAATGACTGCTTCTATTTCTTTAGGGGATATGGGACTGTTTAGATCATTAATCTGATCTTGATTTAACTTTGGTACCTGGTATCTGTCTAGAAACTTGTCCATTTCATCCAGGTTCTCCAGTTTTGTTGAGTATAGCCGTTTGTAGAAGGATCTGATGGTGTTTTGGATTTCTTCAGGGTCTGTTGTTATGTCTCCCTTTTCATTTCTGATTTTGTTAATTAGAATACTTTCCCTATGCCCTCTAGTGAGTCTGGCTAAGGGTTTATCTATCCTGTTGATTTTCTCAAAGAACCAGCTCCTCGATTGGTTGATTCTTTGAATTGTTCTTCTTGTTTCCACTTGGTTGATTTCACCCCTGAGTTTGATTATTTCTTGCCGTCTACTCCTCTTGGGTGAATTTGCTTCCTTTCGTTCTAGAGCTTTTAGGTGTGTTGTCAAGCTGCTAATGTGTGCTCTCTCTAGTTTCTTTTTGGAGGCACTCAGAGCTATGAGTTTTCCTCTTAGAAATGCTTTCAATGTGTCCCATAAGTTTGGGTATGTTGTGGCTTCATTTTCATTAAACTCCAGAAAGTCCTTAATTTCTTTCTTTATTCCTTCCTTGACCAAGGTATCATTGAGAAGAGTGTTGTTTAGGTTCCACGTTTGTGTTGGCTTTCTATTATTTATTTTGTTATTGAAGATCAGTCTTAGTCCATGGTGATCTGATAGGGTGCATGGGACAATTTCAATATTTTTGTATATGTTGAGGCTTGTTTTGTGACCAATTATGTTGTCAATTTTGGAGAAGGTACCGTGAGGTGCTGAGAAGAAGGTATATCCTTTTGTTTTAGGATAAAATGTTCTGTAGATATCTGTCAGATCCATTTGTTTCATAACCTCTGTTAGTTTCACTGTGTCCCTGTTTAGTTTCTGTTTCTATGATCTGTCCATTGGTGAAAGTGGTGTGTTGAAGTCTCCCACTATTATTGTGTGAGGTGCAATGTGTGCTTTGAGCTTTACTAAAGTATCTTTAATGAATGAGGCTGCCCTTGTATTTGGAGCATAGATATTCAGAATTGATAGTTCCTCTTGGAGGATTTTACCTCTGATGAGAATGAAGTGCCCTTCCTTGTCTTTTTTTGATGACTTTGGGTTGGAAGTCAATCTTATCAGATATTATAATGGCTACTCCAGTTTGTTTCTTCCTACCATTTGCTTGGAAAATTGTTTTCCAGCCTTTCATTCTGAGGTAGTGTCTATCTTTTTCTCTGAGATGAGTTTCCTGTAAGCAGCAAAATGTTGGGTCCTGTTTCTGTAGCCAGCCTGTTAGTCTATGTCTTTTTATTGGGGAGTTGAGTCCATTGATATTAAGAGATATTAGGGAGAAGTAATTGTTGCTTCCTTTTATTTTTGTTGTTAAAGTTGGTGTTCTGTTTTTGTGGCTCTCTTCTTTTAGGTTTGTTGAGGGATTACCTTCTTGCTTTTTCTATGACGTGGTTTCTGTCCTTGTATTGGTTTTTTTCTGTTATTATCCTTTGAAGTGCTGGATTCGTGGAAAGATAATGTGTGAATTTGGTTTTATCGTGGAATACTTTGGTTTCTCCATCTATGGTAATTGAGAGTTTGGCTGGGTATAGTAGCCTGGGCTGGAAATTGTGTTCTCTTAGTTTCTGTATAACATCTGTCCAGGCCCTTCTGGCTTTCATAGTCTCTGGTGAAAAATCCGGTGTAATTCTGATAGGCTTGCCTTTATATGTTACTTGACCTTTTTCCCTTACTGCTTTTAGTATTCTATCTTTATTTAGTGCATTTGTTGTTCTGATTATTATGTGTCGGAAGGAATTTCTTTTCTGGTCCAGTCTATTTGGAGTTCTGTAGGCTTCTTGTATGTTCATGGGCATCTCTTTCTTTAGGTTTGGGAAGTTTTCTTCTATAATTTTGTTGAAGATATTTGCTGGTCCTTTGAGTTGAAAATCTTCATTCTCATCTACTCCTATTATCCGTAGGTTTGGTCTTCTCATTTTGTCCTGGATTTCCTGGATGTTTTGAGTTAGGATCTTTTTGGATTTTGTATTTTCTTTGATTGTCGTGCCGATGTTCTCTGTGGAGTCTTCTGCACCTGAGATTCTCTCTTCCATCTCTTGTATTCTGCTGCTGATGCTCGCATCTATGGCTCCAGATTTCTTTCCTAGTGTTTCTATCTCCAGTGTTGCCTCAATTTGGGTTTTCTTCATTGTCTCTACTTCCCTTTTTAGGTCTTGGATGGTTTTATTCAATTCCATCACCTGTTTGGTCTGGTTTTCCTGCAATTCTTTAATGGATTTTTGTGCTTCCTCTTTAATGTCTTCTACCTGTTTAGCAGTGTTCTCCTGCAATTCTTTAAGGGATTTTTGTGCTTCCTCTTTAATGTCTTCTACCTGTTTAGCAGTGTTCTCCTGTATTTCTTTAAGTGTGTTATTAAAGTCCTTCTTGATGTCCTCTACCATCATTATGAGATATGCTTTTAGATCCGTGTCTAGCTTTTCCGGTGTGTTGGGGTGCCCTGGACTGGGCGAAGTGGGAGTGCTGGGTTCTGATGATGGTGAGTGGTCTTGGTTTCTGTTAGTAAGATTATTACGTTTACCTTTCGCCATCTGGTAATCTCTGGGGTTAGTTGTTATCGTTGTCACTGTTTAAAGATTGGAGCAGACTCTGTGTTCCACTCACCAGAAGTCTCAAAATCCTGTGGCGGGTGTCGTGGGTAGCTGGCAGGTGTCAGCCGACCCAGAGCTCTAGCTACCCCTGTGCTGGTCAGACCGGAAGAGGCTTGTGGCCCTACTCAGGCCGTATTTCTGCCTCCCCAACCAAAGCAGTCTCAGGTCCCACGCGATTGGACTGAAGCAGAAGCTGTGTTCCACTCACCAGAAGTCTCAAAATCCTGTGGCGGGTGTCGTGGGTAGCTGGCGGGTGTCAGCCGACCCTGCGCTCTAGCTACCCCGGTGCTGGTCAGACCGGAAGAGGCTTGTGACCCTACTCAGGCCGGTTTTCTGCTTCCCTAACTAATGCAATCTCAGGTCCCGTGCGCAATTGGATTGGAGCAGAAGCTGTGTTCCACTCACCAGAATTGTTAAGATCCTGTGGCGGGTGTTGTGGGTAGCTGGCGAGTGTCAGCCAACCCTGCGCCCTAGCTCCCCTGGTGCTGGTCTGACCGGAAGAGGCTTGTGGCCCTACTCAGGCCGTATTTCTGCCTCCCCAACCAAAGCAGTCTCAGGTCCCGCACGATTGGACTGGACTATACCTAAAGTTCTATTTCTCACTCTGCACCAAAACAAATTAAGAAGGATCAAAGCCCTTACTATATGAGTTGATACTCTGAAATGGATATAATAGTATGGAGAGATGGTGTGAGCAGACAGGCGCTCCAGATAAAGACCTCCCACAGCTGAGGAATTCATCTCCAGATGTGACAAATGGGATTCAATGACATGTGAAAAGGTGATCAGCAAAGGAAGCCACTGAGTAAAAGACAAAGTCTTTGCTAACTGTACAATTTACAGAGGATGAACGTCGAGAATAAAGAATTGCACAAAACCCTAAACACCCAAAGTGAGACAATCACATCAGTACATGGGCTGATGCAATCACATCAGTACATGGGCTGATGCAATCACATCAGTACATGGGCTGAGACAATCACATCAGTACGTGGGCTGATGCAATCACATCAGTACATGGGCTGAGACAATCACATCAGTACATGGGCTGAGACAATCACATCAGTACATGGGCTGAGACAATCACATCAGTACATGGGCTGAGACAATCACATCAGTACATGGGCTGATGCAATCACATCAGTACGTGGGCTGATGCAATCACATCAGTACATGGGCTGAGACAATCACATCAGTACATGGGCTAAGACAATCACATCAGTACATGGGCTGAGACAATCACATCAGTACATGGGCTGATGCAATCACATCAGTACATGGGCTGAGACAATCACATCAGTACATGGGCTGATGCAATCACATCAGTACATGGGCTGAGACAATCACATCAGTACATGGGCTGAGACAATCACATCAGTACATGGGCTGATGCAATCACATCAGTACATGGGCTGAGACAATCACATCAGTACATGGGCTGATGCAATCACATCAGTACATGGGCTGAGACAATCACATCAGTACATGGGCTGATGCAATCACATCAGTACATGGGCTGAGACAATCACATCAGTACATGGGCTGATGCAATCACATCAGTACATGGGCTGAGACAATCACATCAGTACATGGGCTGATGCAATCACATCAGTACATGGGCTGAGACAATCACATCAGTACATGGGCTGATGCAATCACATCAGTACATGGGCTGAGACAATCACATCAGTACATGGGCTGATGCAATCACATCAGTACATGGGCTGAGACAATCACATCAGTACATGGGCTGATGCAATCACATCAGTACATGGGCTGAGACAATCACATCAGTACATGGGCTGATGCAATCACATCAGTACATGGGCTGAGACAATCACATCAGTACGTGGGCTGATGCAATCACATCAGTACATGGGCTGATGCAATCACATCAGTACATGGGCTGAGACAATCACATCAGTACATGGGCTGAGACAATCACATCAGTACATGGGCTGAGACAATCACATCAGTACATGGGCTGATGCAATCACATCAGTACATGGGCTGAGACAATCACATCAGTACATGGGCTGAGACAATCACATCAGTACATGGGCTGATGCAATCACATCAGTACATGGGCTGATGCAATCACATCAGTACATGGGCTGAGACAATCACATCAGTACATGGGCTGATGCAATCACATCAGTACATGGGCTGAGACAATCACATCAGTACATGGGCTGATGCAATCACATCAGTACATGGGCTGAGACAATCACATCAGTACATGGGCTGATGCAATCACATCAGTACATGGGCTGATGCAATCACATCAGTACATGGGCTGAGACAATCACATCAGTACATGGGCTGAGACAATCACATCAGTACGTGGGCTGAGACAATCACATCAGTACATGGGCTGATGCAATCACATCAGTACGTGGGCTGAGACAATCACATCAGTACGTGGGCTGAGACAATCACATCAGTACGTGGGCTGAGACAATCACATCAGTACATGGGCTGATGCAATCACATCAGTACATGGGCTGAGACAATCACATCAGTACGTGGGCTGATGCAATCACATCAGTACATGGGCTGAGACAATCACATCAGTACGTGGGCTGATGCAATCACATCAGTACATGGGCTGAGACAATCACATCAGTACATGGGCTGAGACAATCACATCAGTACGTGGGCTGAGACAATCACATCAGTACATGGGCTGATGCAATCACATCAGTACATGGGCTGAGACAATCACATCAGTACGTGGGCTGAGACAATCACATCAGTACATGGGCTGAGACAATCACATCAGTACATGGGCTGATGCAATCACATCAGTACATGGGCTGAGACAATCACATCAGTACGTGGGCTGATGCAATCACATCAGTACATGGGCTGAGACAATCACATCAGTACATGGGCTGATGCAATCACATCAGTACATGGGCTGAGACAATCACATCAGTACATGGGCTGAGACAATCACATCAGTACATGGGCTGAGACAATCACATCAGTACATGGGCTGATGCAATCACATCAGTACATGGGCTGAGACAATCACATCAGTACGTGGGCTGAGACAATCACATCAGTACATGGGCTGAGACAATCACATCAGTACATGGGCTGATGCAATCACATCAGTACATGGGCTGATGCAATCACATCAGTACATGGGCTGAGACAATCACATCAGTACATGGGCTGAGACAATCACATCAGTACATGGGCTGAGACAATCACATCAGTACGTGGGCTGAGACAATCACATCAGTACATGGGCTGATGCAATCACATCAGTACATGGGCTGAGACAATCACATCAGTACATGGGCTGATGCAATCACATCAGTACATGGGCTGAGACAATCACATCAGTACGTGGGCTGAGACAATCACATCAGTACGTGGGCTGATGCAATCACATCAGTACATGGGCTGAGACAATCACATCAGTACATGGGCTGAGACAATCACATCAGTACATGGGCTGATGCAATCACATCAGTACATGGGCTGATGCAATCACATCAGTACATGGGCTGAGACAATCACATCAGTACATGGGCTGAGACAATCACATCAGTACATGGGCTGAGACAATCACATCAGTACATGGGCTGAGACAATCACATCAGTACATGGGCTGATGCAATCACATCAGTACATGGGCTGATGCAATCACATCAGTACATGGGCTGAGACAATCACATCAGTACATGGGCTGATGCAATCACATCAGTACATGGGCTGATGCAATCACATCAGTACATGGGCTGATGCAATCACATCAGTACATGGGCTGAGACAATCACATCAGTACATGGGCTGATGCAATCACATCAGTACATGGGCTGAGACAATCACATCAGTACATGGGCTGATGCAATCACATCAGTACATGGGCTGAGACAATCACATCAGTACATGGGCTGATGCAATCACATCAGTACATGGGCTGATGCAATCACATCAGTACATGGGCTGAGACAATCACATCAGTACATGGGCTGAGACAATCACATCAGTACGTGGGCTGAGACAATCACATCAGTACATGGGCTGATGCAATCACATCAGTACATGGGCTGAGACAATCACATCAGTACATGGGCTGATGCAATCACATCAGTACATGGGCTGATGCAATCACATCAGTACATGGGCTGATGCAATCACATCAGTACATGGGCTGATGCAATCACATCAGTACGTGGGCTGAGACAATCACATCAGTACGTGGGCTGAGACAATCACATCAGTACGTGGGCTGAGACAATCACATCAGTACATGGGCTGATGCAATCACATCAGTACATGGGCTGAGACAATCACATCAGTACGTGGGCTGATGCAATCACATCAGTACATGGGCTGAGACAATCACATCAGTACGTGGGCTGATGCAATCACATCAGTACATGGGCTGAGACAATCACATCAGTACGTGGGCTGAGACAATCACATCAGTACATGGGCTGATGCAATCACATCAGTACATGGGCTGAGACAATCACATCAGTACGTGGGCTGAGACAATCACATCAGTACATGGGCTGAGACAATCACATCAGTACATGGGCTGATGCAATCACATCAGTACATGGGCTGAGACAATCACATCAGTACGTGGGCTGATGCAATCACATCAGTACATGGGCTGAGACAATCACATCAGTACATGGGCTGATGCAATCACATCAGTACATGGGCTGAGACAATCACATCAGTACATGGGCTGAGACAATCACATCAGTACATGGGCTGAGACAATCACATCAGTACATGGGCTGATGCAATCACATCAGTACATGGGCTGAGACAATCACATCAGTACGTGGGCTGAGACAATCACATCAGTACATGGGCTGAGACAATCACATCAGTACATGGGCTGATGCAATCACATCAGTACATGGGCTGAGACAATCACATCAGTACATGGGCTGATGCAATCACATCAGTACATGGGCTGAGACAATCACATCAGTACATGGGCTGATGCAATCACATCAGTACATGGGCTGAGACAATCACATCAGTACATGGGCTGATGCAATCACATCAGTACATGGGCTGAGACAATCACATCAGTACATGGGCTGATGCAATCACATCAGTACATGGGCTGAGACAATCACATCAGTACATGGGCTGATGCAATCACATCAGTACATGGGCTGAGACAATCACATCAGTACGTGGGCTGATGCAATCACATCAGTACATGGGCTGATGCAATCACATCAGTACATGGGCTGAGACAATCACATCAGTACATGGGCTGAGACAATCACATCAGTACATGGGCTGAGACAATCACATCAGTACATGGGCTGATGCAATCACATCAGTACATGGGCTGAGACAATCACATCAGTACATGGGCTGAGACAATCACATCAGTACATGGGCTGATGCAATCACATCAGTACATGGGCTGATGCAATCACATCAGTACATGGGCTGAGACAATCACATCAGTACATGGGCTGATGCAATCACATCAGTACATGGGCTGAGACAATCACATCAGTACATGGGCTGATGCAATCACATCAGTACATGGGCTGAGACAATCACATCAGTACATGGGCTGATGCAATCACATCAGTACATGGGCTGAGACAATCACATCAGTACGTGGGCTGATGCAATCACATCAGTACATGGGCTGAGACAATCACATCAGTACGTGGGCTGATGCAATCACATCAGTACATGGGCTGAGACAATCACATCAGTACATGGGCTGAGACAATCACATCAGTACGTGGGCTGAGACAATCACATCAGTACATGGGCTGATGCAATCACATCAGTACATGGGCTGAGACAATCACATCAGTACGTGGGCTGAGACAATCACATCAGTACATGGGCTGAGACAATCACATCAGTACATGGGCTGATGCAATCACATCAGTACATGGGCTGAGACAATCACATCAGTACGTGGGCTGATGCAATCACATCAGTACATGGGCTGAGACAATCACATCAGTACATGGGCTGATGCAATCACATCAGTACATGGGCTGAGACAATCACATCAGTACATGGGCTGAGACAATCACATCAGTACATGGGCTGAGACAATCACATCAGTACATGGGCTGATGCAATCACATCAGTACATGGGCTGAGACAATCACATCAGTACGTGGGCTGAGACAATCACATCAGTACATGGGCTGAGACAATCACATCAGTACATGGGCTGATGCAATCACATCAGTACATGGGCTGATGCAATCACATCAGTACATGGGCTGAGACAATCACATCAGTACATGGGCTGAGACAATCACATCAGTACATGGGCTGAGACAATCACATCAGTACGTGGGCTGAGACAATCACATCAGTACATGGGCTGATGCAATCACATCAGTACATGGGCTGAGACAATCACATCAGTACATGGGCTGATGCAATCACATCAGTACATGGGCTGAGACAATCACATCAGTACGTGGGCTGAGACAATCACATCAGTACGTGGGCTGATGCAATCACATCAGTACATGGGCTGAGACAATCACATCAGTACATGGGCTGAGACAATCACATCAGTACATGGGCTGATGCAATCACATCAGTACATGGGCTGATGCAATCACATCAGTACATGGGCTGAGACAATCACATCAGTACATGGGCTGAGACAATCACATCAGTACATGGGCTGAGACAATCACATCAGTACATGGGCTGAGACAATCACATCAGTACATGGGCTGATGCAATCACATCAGTACATGGGCTGATGCAATCACATCAGTACATGGGCTGAGACAATCACATCAGTACATGGGCTGATGCAATCACATCAGTACATGGGCTGATGCAATCACATCAGTACATGGGCTGATGCAATCACATCAGTACATGGGCTGAGACAATCACATCAGTACATGGGCTGATGCAATCACATCAGTACATGGGCTGAGACAATCACATCAGTACATGGGCTGATGCAATCACATCAGTACATGGGCTGAGACAATCACATCAGTACATGGGCTGATGCAATCACATCAGTACATGGGCTGATGCAATCACATCAGTACATGGGCTGAGACAATCACATCAGTACATGGGCTGAGACAATCACATCAGTACGTGGGCTGAGACAATCACATCAGTACATGGGCTGATGCAATCACATCAGTACATGGGCTGAGACAATCACATCAGTACATGGGCTGATGCAATCACATCAGTACATGGGCTGATGCAATCACATCAGTACATGGGCTGATGCAATCACATCAGTACATGGGCTGAGACAATCACATCAGTACATGGGCTGATGCAATCACATCAGTACATGGGCTGAGACAATCACATCAGTACATGGGCTGATGCAATCACATCAGTACATGGGCTGAGACAATCACATCAGTACATGGGCTGATGCAATCACATCAGTACATGGGCTGATGCAATCACATCAGTACATGGGCTGAGACAATCACATCAGTACATGGGCTGAGACAATCACATCAGTACGTGGGCTGAGACAATCACATCAGTACATGGGCTGATGCAATCACATCAGTACGTGGGCTGAGACAATCACATCAGTACGTGGGCTGAGACAATCACATCAGTACGTGGGCTGAGACAATCACATCAGTACATGGGCTGATGCAATCACATCAGTACATGGGCTGAGACAATCACATCAGTACGTGGGCTGATGCAATCACATCAGTACATGGGCTGAGACAATCACATCAGTACGTGGGCTGATGCAATCACATCAGTACATGGGCTGAGACAATCACATCAGTACATGGGCTGAGACAATCACATCAGTACGTGGGCTGAGACAATCACATCAGTACATGGGCTGATGCAATCACATCAGTACATGGGCTGAGACAATCACATCAGTACGTGGGCTGAGACAATCACATCAGTACATGGGCTGAGACAATCACATCAGTACATGGGCTGATGCAATCACATCAGTACATGGGCTGAGACAATCACATCAGTACGTGGGCTGATGCAATCACATCAGTACATGGGCTGAGACAATCACATCAGTACATGGGCTGATGCAATCACATCAGTACATGGGCTGAGACAATCACATCAGTACATGGGCTGAGACAATCACATCAGTACATGGGCTGAGACAATCACATCAGTACATGGGCTGATGCAATCACATCAGTACATGGGCTGAGACAATCACATCAGTACGTGGGCTGAGACAATCACATCAGTACATGGGCTGAGACAATCACATCAGTACATGGGCTGATGCAATCACATCAGTACATGGGCTGATGCAATCACATCAGTACATGGGCTGAGACAATCACATCAGTACATGGGCTGAGACAATCACATCAGTACATGGGCTGAGACAATCACATCAGTACGTGGGCTGAGACAATCACATCAGTACATGGGCTGATGCAATCACATCAGTACATGGGCTGAGACAATCACATCAGTACATGGGCTGATGCAATCACATCAGTACATGGGCTGAGACAATCACATCAGTACGTGGGCTGAGACAATCACATCAGTACGTGGGCTGATGCAATCACATCAGTACATGGGCTGAGACAATCACATCAGTACATGGGCTGAGACAATCACATCAGTACATGGGCTGATGCAATCACATCAGTACATGGGCTGATGCAATCACATCAGTACATGGGCTGAGACAATCACATCAGTACATGGGCTGATGCAATCACATCAGTACATGGGCTGATGCAATCACATCAGTACATGGGCTGAGACAATCACATCAGTACATGGGCTGATGCAATCACATCAGTACATGGGCTGAGACAATCACATCAGTACGTGGGCTGAGACAATCACATCAGTACATGGGCTGAGACAATCACATCAGTACATGGGCTGATGCAATCACATCAGTACATGGGCTGATGCAATCACATCAGTACATGGGCTGAGACAATCACATCAGTACATGGGCTGAGACAATCACATCAGTACATGGGCTGAGACAATCACATCAGTACGTGGGCTGAGACAATCACATCAGTACATGGGCTGATGCAATCACATCAGTACATGGGCTGAGACAATCACATCAGTACATGGGCTGATGCAATCACATCAGTACATGGGCTGAGACAATCACATCAGTACGTGGGCTGAGACAATCACATCAGTACGTGGGCTGATGCAATCACATCAGTACATGGGCTGAGACAATCACATCAGTACATGGGCTGAGACAATCACATCAGTACATGGGCTGATGCAATCACATCAGTACATGGGCTGATGCAATCACATCAGTACATGGGCTGAGACAATCACATCAGTACATGGGCTGATGCAATCACATCAGTACATGGGCTGATGCAATCACATCAGTACATGGGCTGAGACAATCACATCAGTACATGGGCTGATGCAATCACATCAGTACATGGGCTGAGACAATCACATCAGTACATGGGCTGATGCAATCACATCAGTACATGGGCTGATGCAATCACATCAGTACATGGGCTGAGACAATCACATCAGTACATGGGCTGATGCAATCACATCAGTACATGGGCTGAGACAATCACATCAGTACATGGGCTGATGCAATCACATCAGTACGTGGGCTGAGACAATCACATCAGTACATGGGCTGAGACAATCACATCAGTACATGGGCTGAGACAATCACATCAGTACGTGGGCTGAGACAATCACATCAGTACATGGGCTGATGCAATCACATCAGTACATGGGCTGATGCAATCACATCAGTACATGGGCTGAGACAATCACATCAGTACGTGGGCTGAGACAATCACATCAGTACTTGGGCTGAGACAATCACATCAGTACATGGGCTGATGCAATCACATCAGTACATGGGCTGAGACAATCACATCAGTACATGGGCTGATGCAATCACATCAGTACATGGGCTGAGACAATCACATCAGTACGTGGGCTGAGACAATCACATCAGTACATGGGCTGATGCAATCACATCAGTACATGGGCTGAGACAATCACATCAGTACATGGGCTGATGCAATCACATCAGTACGTGGGCTGAGACAATCACATCAGTACGTGGGCTGAGACAATCACATCAGTACATGGGCTGATGCAATCACATCAGTACATGGGCTGATGCAATCACATCAGTACGTGGGCTGAGACAATCACATCAGTACATGGGCTGAGACAATCACATCAGTACGTGGGCTGAGACAATCACATCAGTACATGGGCTGAGACAATCACATCAGTACATGGGCTGAGACAATCACATCAGTACTTGGGCTGAGACAATCACATCAGTACATGGGCTGAGACAATCACATCAGTACATGGGCTGATGCAATCACATCAGTACATGGGCTGAGACAATCACATCAGTACGTGGGCTGATGCAATCACATCAGTACGTGGGCTGATGCAATCACATCAGTACATGGGCTGATGCAATCACATCAGTACATGGGCTGAGACAATCACATCAGTACATGGGCTGATGCAATCACATCAGTACATGGGCTGAGACAATCACATCAGTACATGGGCTGATGCAATCACATCAGTACATGGGCTGATGCAATCACATCAGTACATGGGCTGATGCAATCACATCAGTACATGGGCTGAGACAATCACATCAGTACATGGGCTGATGCAATCACATCAGTACGTGGGCTGAGACAATCACATCAGTACATGGGCTGATGCAATCACATCAGTACGTGGGCTGAGACAATCACATCAGTACATGGGCTGATGAAATAAGCATGCAGTAGTTGAGCGATTAGTACACATGGCCAGTAAACATGAGAGATGCTCAGCATCCTAGCCATTGGGAGATGCACATAGAAACTATGATGTTCTATCTTACTCCAGTCCAACGCTTTCCATACAGAAAACAGACAAGGGATGCTGGTGGGAAGCTGGGGCAGCTGTATTTAGGTACCGTGGTGTAAATTCAGCTGTGGAGCTACTCTGGAAACCAGTAGGAAGAGCCCTCAAAATGCTAGCAACAGAATGCTCATGAGACCCAGCCTCTGAGTATGTATATATCAGAGGAAGCCTGAAGACAACATCACAGACAGACTTGGCTGCACATCTGCATTTACTGCAGCCTGCCCACAATGTACATTTACTCTGAGCCAAATTACAAGTCAGTCTGTGCATTCGCCAACAGAGGGCGCCACGGTTTCTACATTTCTATACGTACCTAAAATTATTATACATGTAATATATGTACATACACTCATGGCTTGAAAGTAGAAGTAAGCCTGAAGAAAGGAGGCCCTAGAGAACAGGGCGAGAAAGCGGAGTTTCTGGGAGGCACTTACGGCTAGCGCACTTACTTATGGTTAGCGCACTTTTGCACTTAGGGCTAGCGCACATGATAGTCTTGAATGGAAATGTCCTTATGGTATTTTCACCATGGAGAATGAATAGATGCCAATAAAATTTTAAAAGTTCTCTTCTCCACGGACAGTGAGCACAGGTGAGAAGTCTTGGTATTTAGATTCCAGAAGTTTCACTGGAGTGTTGGGAAGCAGGTGTGCCTGGCCAATAGCCCACTGACGTTTGTTTCCCACTTTCTATCTTATGTTGGTCCAGACTGATTCTGCTAGCTATGAGCCATGACCTTCAAAATGTGTTCTGAATGAAACTTCTAGAAGGTAAACTTGCCAAGCAAAGCAGATACTTAACACTGCCGCATCTCATCTCCAGACTGTCTAGACTGACATCCTGGGATAGTGGCAGATGGCAATAGAAACGGTGAGGCAGGGCACATATAAGCCTGGAGGTGGGGAGATGGTGAATTCTGAAGTGAGGCAAATGTAAAGTTAGGAAAGAGCACACTGAGCCCAGGAGCTGAAATGCTCGCTGGTCCGCACATGTGCCTGCTCACTGACGACAGCTTTAACAGGCCAGCAGCCGCCCTACTCTTTTCTCCTCATGCTACCTCCCACAGTAACTTACGTCTTTTAAGTTAATATTATCAAGGTCACAGTTGCTATGTACTGTTTCAACCAGCCATCCTTCTGGGGTGATCATGTTGAGAGTCAGAAGGTGTGATTCTGGGATGTCCAGGAACTTTGCCATTGGCCCATGAAAAGGACGATTGTTAGGCCCTGATGTCAGCTCTGGCTCCAGAACAAAACGGTAAAAGCTGTTAAAAAAGCACAAAGAAATATTGTGACTAAAATTAAAATGATTATTTATTCCTCAAACATTTTAAAACTGCCAATGGCTTAACATACATAAGTATAAAATCTTAAATTAAAAGTTACATATATACTGTATGCCACAAGAGCTAAGAGATTATTTTATATGAATATATATTGTATTATATATTTTATCCTTTAAAAGCGATCTGAGTTAGAGTCTCTGTGCTCCTTTCTGCAGCCCTCCACATTTGTTCTCAGTCCACATTTTGGCTTTTTTATGACCTCCTCCCACTACAAAGAGAAACAATGAGAGCCAGAAAATGAGTAAAATTCAAAAGGAAATTTGATACTAACTTTAAAAGTTCAACTAAAATCAAACAAATGGGATGGAGTTAAATGCACCTGCTCAGATCATTAGACATAACTGCACGTTTATTGTATGTTACATCCTCATTCTTCAAATACTCAAGATAGTCTGCGCCAATATCAGAACATAAAAATGATTGGTTCGATTCTCTAATACATTTTTACAATCGTGTTAAGCTCAAACTCATATTGTGAAGTCTATATTTTCACTATTCAGCTGCTATTTTGACTTTTCTTAAAATGTACTTTTAACTAAGAGTAAAAATTGTGTAAGCCTTGCTGCAGCTCTCAAGAGAGGCTCTGTAGCGCACGCTGTTGTGATGCTGTGGGAATAAGGACTGCAGTGCCCTCTAGTGGTAGGCTGAAAAATACCCCAGTTGCCTGCCACTAAGGGCATCTCTAGTGTACTTCATCTGAGGCCCTGACCTGAGCCAGAGAGAGAAAGACAACAAGGGAAAAACTAGCCTGCTTAACTTAAATTGCAGACATTATGCAGTTAATCTGGCCACATTTGGCTGGCTCAACCCTTACTCCAGGAGAATTTATACACTATGGTGATGAGACTCAGTGGAGAAGACGTAGACGAACCTGTATTCAAAGCAAAGCAAAGAAGGTACAAAGAGACATATGAGCGAGAACGCTCAGAGGGAAATGCACAAAACAAGCACTCAGCACGCCAACACAGTATAAACACTAAACAAGAGTTTTTTCCTAGAAATGTTGGAAATAGAACATTCTTAGGATTCAGTAAAAATAATTTCAGTGACAAAGAAAATGAAAGGTGTTACAGGCAAATGTAGTGACCCTGCAGTGAAGGAGAGCTACTGCAGACCAGTGCTGTAGGAATCTGAACCTGTTTCTAGCTGTCGTGTGACTCATTCTTAGTATTCATCTGTAATCCCAAACAATTAAGGTAAAGTTAGTTTGTAGAAGGAAGCACCCATGTTTGAAAGTGATGGCTAATTGGATGGCAGTCAAAGTGATGAATCACAGGAAGATTTGACAGAATAGGATATGTTCAACGCTCAAGATAAAAGAGAGGAAAAGGAAGCTACTTAAGGGAGAGACCAACAGCAGAGGAGGAAGGGAGTACAGTCCAGGATGCAGTAGATGTCATGGAGAACAGCACAGTAGAGTGGAGGGAGAGCAGAGCAGCACAGAGGGAGGAGGAGGAGGAGGAGGAGGAGGAGGGAGAGGAGGAAGAGGAGGAGGAGGAGGCGGCAGTGTCACTGGGAGAATTTTACAGAGACAGGTTGAAGAGAGAACAAGCAAGAGAATGAGGAGTCAGAAGATTAGAAAAGATTGCTAGAGTCGGTTTGAGGCTAAGAAGAGCAACACAGAGGACAGGAGAAGAGGCAGATTGAAGAAGTCAGCTGGGAGAGGAGTTTTAACACTGAACTGCACCAGCCAGCCAGAGATCAGAAAGGCCTAGGAAGGGCACACTGTCTTTCTGACCCAAGGTACAAGAGGATATGGAACATTCTATTAAGAGAAGTGATTACAATGACAGCAATTCTGAACCACGAAGCAGAAAGAGTGTTCTGTTAAGCAGTGTGTCATTCAAAGTCACAGCCTTCACGCATGTCACTGACAGAGACTCTAAACTGCTTTCCCAAATAGTGACTGTGGTGACGTGCAAGAGGACATGCTGAAGTGCGGGCCTGGGAAACACAGTTAACCCAGAAACCTTTGACTTCACTGTGTTCCCCTGGAAACCCCTCTCAGTAAATACTCCTGTATCAAGTTTCTAACAATGCCTGGAAACAAGATTTCATGTAACTTCTGCAGTAGCTAAGATGTATTTACTGAGGTGGGTGATTGTAGTTTTGCAGCAACTAAGTGAAGTGACAAAGAGAGCTAGTCCACAGCCGATCCTGTCTGTCTCCTCCATGCATGTGTAAGTGTCTTGGCCCACTCACCTGTCTAACGGGGCTTCTGAGAGTTTACCCCTGCAGTTCATGAACAGCTTTATCCTCGCATTTACAATCTTCCCAAGCACCTGTCGAAAACACTCATGTTGATGTTTAGATGACACACAGCTAACAGCTACTGAGCATATATAACACAGCATGCATTGCATCAGCCAGTTACATTTATGTCACATTTAACCCTCAAACGCCCTCCCTGCCCAAGGCCAAAGGAAGCTAGAGAAGAGATTGACATTCAAGCAACATCCAAAGTTACCAGAGCCTTGGTTTGCAAACATAAAGTGGTGGCCTCACAACACTGCCTAGCACAGTCTGCTCTTTTTACATTTTCCCTCTGTGCCATAAGAGATGCAGAAAGTTCTAGGTTGTTCTTTGTCTTAATTATCACTAAATCAGTAACAAGAGGGAGAAAATGAATTTTGTTCTCCCTCGTCTCTACACAGGGAACGAACCACAGATGAATCAAAAGCTATTAATAAAAAAATAAGGATAAAAGCAGAGACAGAAATGTACATGTAACACCAAGAACACAGACTTATCGAGGAATTACAACAGACATAGTGTACTCTTAAGAGCTCTGGGGTTTAGTTCCCATCTTGTCACACATACTTGCTGCCATGGAGACCAGGGGGTGAGTTGTTTCCCCTTCCAATGTTAGATCAGCACTGTACAGCTGAGCCCGTCACTAACTATAAAGAATGAGTGACACAGAAGTGGATGCTCACAGTCAGCTATTGGATGGATCACACGGCCCCCAATGGAGGAGCTAGAGAAAGTACCCAAGGAGCTAAAGGGAACTGCAACCCTATAGGTGGAACAACAATATGAACTAACCAGTACCCCGGAGCTCTTATCTCTTGCTGCTTATGTATCAAAAGATGGCCTAGTCGGCCATCACTGCAAAGAGAGGCCCATTGAACTTGCAAACTTTATATGCCCCAGTACAGGGGAACCCCAGGGCCAAAAAGGGGGAGTGGGTGGGTAGGGGATTGGGGGGGGGGTGGGTATGGGGGGACTTTTGGGATAGCATTGAAAATGTAAATGAGGAAAATATCTAATAAAAAATAAATTAAAAAAAAATAGTAAAAAAAAAGAATGAGTGACAAGTGAAGCCAGAAACTACAACCAATATGCAAAATATTATTCTATAAATAATTTATAAAGTAAAAATAGAGTTGCTCAAAAATAAAGCATATTATTTTTAATCAAAGAAATAAAGTGATGTATAATTCCTCTGTCTTATCTCTATAATTTTATATTTATTATTTATAAGTTCTATCTTGACATAGGTCTTAAACA
The DNA here is from genome assembly GCF_978045245.1 of Mus caroli. NCBI lineage: Eukaryota > Metazoa > Chordata > Mammalia > Rodentia > Muridae > Mus > Mus caroli. The sequence goes on from NW_028227267.1 coordinate 116,167,598, forward strand.
TAAAATAATATTTTCTTCTGAATAATGATTCTTCATGGGATCAGGGAAGTTGTACACTAAAAATCAAGGATAATTTGAGTTCTATACTTTAAGAAACTCCCACATGAAGGATTTACAAATGCTAAGAAAGAACGGTGAAACAGCCATGGGGTTAATTTGTGATATGCATACTCTGGAGCCAAACAACCTCAAAGTCTAAGACCATCGTCTACATCAATAAATGCACACATAGAAAGACTTTACAATAAATTCCCCTAAGATAGTCTACTGTCTGAGGAAGCTACACACGGAGCTCTGATGGAATATCCAGCAATATCACCTTACTTGATAATTACCATTAGCCATTAGAGTGACTTCCTACCCTTTGGCCTGGTTCCCAACTGTCAGAGAGGTATCCAATTCTGACAGCATTTATTTCTTTATTTTAACAGTTTTTGATATTAAAGTATAATGGCATTTCCCTTCATTTTCCTCTCCCAAGCCCTCCTGTGTACATCCCTCTATACACATCTTGTTCTCTTCCAAATTCATGGCCTCATTTCCTTAAATTTTGTTGTACACACAAGCAATACACAGACATGTAAACTAGACCCCGCTCAGTCCAAATGTCACCCGCACGGATGTGCTTGCAGGGCTGATATTTGCTCTATTGGTCTGCTCTTCTGTTTCTGCTGCTCTCAGCATTGCTTAGCTGCCTGTAGTTGAGAACATTTCTTGAACATTCATCTCCCCTCCTTCCTATCTTCCTTCTTCCCTCCCTCCCTCCTTCTGTCATCTTCCCTCCACCCTTCTGTCTCAGACAGAATATGGCTAAGCAGCCCAGTGTGGCCATAAACTTACAGTATTTGTGTCTGTTTTTGAGAGTTGGGATACAGACATTAAGTCAATCACTAGACTTCCCCTGTATTCTCATCTTTATGAAAGGCTGCTAGGCATGGTTCCCAGCCTCTCACTATTATTATTCCCTGTCACTTTGGTGGTGTGGCCCTATTCTCCCTTTATGCTAACAGTGATATACAGATGACCTCTGAACTGTGGCGGTGATCTTTGTTTACGCAGCAACGTGAGCAGCTTATGCTTGACTGCGAGATGACAGATTTTTTTTTTTTTTTTGTTTTGTTTTTTTGAGACAGGGTTTCTCTGTGTAGCCCTGGCTGTCCTGGAACTCATTCTGTAGACCAGGCTGGCCTCGAACTCAGAAATCCACCTGCCTCTGCTTCCCAAGTGCTGGGATTAAAGGCGTGTGCCACCACTGCCCAGCTAGATAACATCTTAGTTAGGGTTTTACTGCTGTGAACAGACACCATGACCAAGGCAACTCTTGTAAGGAAAACATTTAATTGGGGCTGGCTTACAGGTTCAGAGGTTCAGTCCATTATCATCAAGGTGGGAACATGGCAGCATCCAGGCAGCCATGACTCTGGAGGAGCTGAGAGTTCTACATCTTGTTCCAAAGGCAAACAGGAGAAGACTGGCTCTCATGTGGTTAGGAGGATGGTCTCATTGCCTACCCCCACAGTGACACATTACTCCAAAAAGGCCACACTTCCTAATTGTGCTACTCCCTGGAGCAAGCATTGTCAAACCACCACACACAGTAACTTCTTCTTGTTGGAGACCCTAACTACTGAAGCTGAGTCTCTGAATACAATCTCTGTGTTCCTCCCTCCCTGAGCTTTGCCTGTGTGGGTAGCATCACTTACTGCACTTCAAGCTTCACTTATAAAAGTGTACTTCCTCACAGGTCCAAGAGTAAGGTCTATTTACCTGGCGTCTGTCTGCAAGAGCTCTCTCCTGGGTTTCTTGGTGAGAAGGCAGCTGTCCTGCTATTATGCTCCCAGGCCTCCCTGCATGCTCAGGGATGGGATGGAGGATGTGAAGAGCGGAAGACTGCAGAATTTCTCCTTACCCCGCCCGCATGTGATGTGACTAGGGTCTCTACTGTAAGCACTCATTTAGCTTTACCTTTGTAGGCCCTGTTTCCAGTCATGCTGATAGGTAGAGCTTGAATTCATCAAAGCACACTTCATGTGCCGCAACATAAACTTTGTAGGGAACAGCAACTTAGCCATAGCAGCCCCCAGCCTAGCACTGTTGCAATACTGTGCCCAGTTCTACTATAAAATACTGAAATACATATATTCCACACACGTATGTTTGTGTCTAAAATGTCAGATGATGTAAAGAACAGAGAAGAGCCCTAATACTTCCTTACATTTAAAACACATGGAAACTTGAGTTTCAAATGAAAGGTTTAGTCCAATTAATCTTATCTTACCACCAGGAACTGTGACATCTTCTGAGCTTCTCTTGTCAAAGGATCAACAATAGCAAAGACATCAAAGAACGTATCATTCTCTGGGGGATTTATCTTTATAACACTAGAACAACAAAAAGTGAGAGAAGCATAGAAGGTTAAGTTTATACAAATACATCCATCATCATGATCTTAGCTACATATATTCTTATGCTTAGTTAAAAAACTCTGAGTATTTCACAAAATAAAATTGCAGATTTGAAATATGTGTGATATGTTGTAAAGTTATAATGAATTTGATAAAATGAAATATTTTATAAATATGCAATTAAAGTACACTTTAAAGAATGAGAATACTACAGTAAAAATTCTGATAGTTTTTCATGGATTGCATTATATGAAAAATAAAACCAATGTGTTTTATGTTAGGTAAACATATCTCCTTAGATTCAAGAGGTAACTACTTAGTACTTTATCCCATTTGGAATTGTACAAAATCAATCACAGAAAGACGTGACTGAGAAACGAGCAGCCTCTCAGGCATCATCATCGCTTCTTTGGATCCAGGGTCCTCTCTTTACCTCCTTCCCTCCTGTTCTCCCCATCTGTCTCCCATTGACCTAAATCCTAAGTTAAGAGATGGACTTAATTTAAAGGGAAATGGAAACAAAGAGGCCAGTGGGAGATAACCAATAATATGTGTGTTTGTAAAGTATAAACTATGTAACATAATTACTGCTTTATAAATGCGTTTTGTTTGTTTGGGGTTTGTTGTTGTTGTTGTTGTTTTAGATGAAGGAAGACTTTATTTTGACAGTAGAAAAAGGCTTACTAAATCAAGGGCTATACATGAGCAGTTATAAGAATAGTCATCTTTGCTACAGAAAGGCTCTTTGCAGTGAGAAAATTGATGCTCAACAATGAAATAAAATATTTATTTCAAACACAATTATTGAGTGAAACTCATTTTCCTTGAAGTTATGATTTGTGTTGTAACAAGAGTAGTAGAGTCAACAGGTCCTTGATAATTCTGTTAGAAACAGGGTTATGAGTTAGATGACCTGGTAACATGACTCTGCGATTGTTGCTGCTTAGTTCTCTTGCAAAAATTCTACGAGCTACTACCATACTGCAGCGCCTGTAGAAACTGGTTGTCCAATGGCTACAACATGATGTGACTTGTATGTCTTAACTATGCATCTGTCTCCTGCTGCTTTAAGTTTTCCCTAGACAACTACTGATTCTTTCTATAAGTCTGTACTGTGTTTTAGTCTCAAGATATCACTTAACTATGTGAACTATGTGTGGTGCTACACAGTTAAAAGCCCAGCACTTAGAAAATACTTCTTTCGCATACTGAAAATACACAGTATTATTTATAATGATTGAAGATGCTTAAAGTTATTAATAATATTGGACATCAATATAAACACCATGCTAAGTATAACTTTAAGCTTTATATTCTAAGTGCGTATTTATTCGCTAGGCTGTACAACTAGATTTGTGTGGTGTTTTATCTGTGTGTGTATATGTGTACATGTGCTTTGTGTGTGTGTCTGTATGTGCATTTGGTGAGTATGTGTGTGTGTGTCTGTAGTTTGTGTGTGTATGTTAGTCATGTGGTACTAGGGCCTCATGCATGAAAGTCAAACACATCCTCTACCACTGAGCTACGTCCTAGATATATTTTTCTTTGTATTATTATTTTTTTACCAAACAGAAAACTTTTAATTTTCATTATGCTATAAAAAATGGAAATAATTCATGGCAAGTGGAAAGAATGCAAGAAATGATTCAGTAGAAGGAAAAGTGTCAGATATTGTTACAGGGTTACCTGAGATTCTCTTTGAGTAATGTGACATCATAGCGAGAGGCACGCACAGCCAATGAAGACATGAGCCCATCTATTTTCATCACCAGGTCACTCATGCTGTACAAGCAGAGAGCAATGCGTGAGACATCCACGAAGAGACGATTTCATATTCCATGTTACAGTTAACAACTGCAGAGAGGCTCTGGCTGTAATACAGCTATAGCTCCTATCTTACAGAAGTGAATTACACAGGACACACAGTGTAATCACATCTCTCTGGCAAAGGTAAAGCACTCAACACAAGCAGCACCTACATTGGGTCCTCACAGCTGAAGCCAAGGTATAAACAAAACCCACGAGACCGCTGCACAGTCTACAAAAATGACTCCTCTTGTGAGAGGAGGGGATGGAGCTAGGAAATGCAAACAAAGAGAAAGAATAAGCTGAGAGAGGAGCACTGTCCCCAGTCAGGGAGGGATGCTGAGGGAGGGGAGCACTGTCCCCACTCAGGGAGGGATGTGAGGGAGGGGAGCACTGTCCCCAGTCAGGGAGGGATGCTGAGGGAGGGGAGCACTGTCCCCAGTCAGGGAGGGATGCTGAGGGAGGGGAGCACTGTCCCCAGTCAGGGAGGGATGCTGAGGGAGGGGAGCACTGTCCCCAGTCAGGGAGGGATGCTGAGGGAAGGGAGCACTGTCCCCAGTCAGGGAGGGATGTGAGGGAGGGGAGCACTGTCCCCAGTCAGGGAGGGATGCTGAGGGAGGGGAGCACTGTCCCCAGTCAGGAAGGGATGCTGAGGTACAGGAGTACTGTCCCCAGTCAGGGATGCTGAGGGAGGGGAGCATTGTCCCCAGTCAGGGATACTGAGGGAGGGGAGCACTGTCCCCAGTCAGGGATGCTGAGGGAGGGGAGCACTGTCCCCAGTCAGGGATGCTGAGGGAGGGGAGTACTGTCCCCAGTCAGGGATGCTGAGGGAGGGGAGCACTGTCCCCAGTCAGGGAGGGATGTAAGGGAGGGGAGCACTGTCCCCAGTCAGGGAGGGATGTGAGGGAGGGGAGCACTGTCCCCAGTCAGGGAGGGATGTGAGGGAGGGGAGCACTGTCCCCAGTCAGGGATGCTTGGGGAGGGGAGCACTGTCCCCAGTCAGGGAGGGATGCTGAGGTACAGGAGTACTGTCCCCAGTCAGGGATGCTGAGGGAGAGGAGCACTGTCCCCAGTCAGAGATGCTGAGGGAGGGGAGCACTGTCCCCAGTCAGGGATGCTGAGGGAGGGGAGTACTGTCCCCAGTCAGGGAGGGATGTAAGGGAGGGGAGCACTGTCCCCAGTCAGGGATGCTGAGGGAGGGGAGCACTGTCCCCAGTCAGGGATGCTGAGGGAGGGGAGCACTGTCCCCAGTCAGGGAGGGATGTAAGGGAGGGGAGCACTGTTCCTAGTCAGGGATGCTAAGGGAGGGAATGGTTAATTTTCTGCTGTTTAATCACATGTGATTCATCACTCACCTTCTCCAAGTCTTTTATTATTATATATCTTTACTTTTCTAAATATCAAAACATTTCTAACTTTAAAAGAAAATAGATAACCAGAAAATGGTGGGTCAGGCCTTTAATTCCAGCACTTGGGAGGCAGAGGCAGGAGAATCTCTGGGACAGCTGGGGCTATACAGAGAAACCTTGTCTAGAAAAACCAAAAAGGAAGGAAGGAAGGAAGGAGGAAGGAAGGAAGGAAGGGAGGAAGGAAGGAAGGAAGGAGTGAGGGAAGAGAGGGAGACAAGGAGGGAGAGAGGGAGATAAAATATATGTAAAACACAAAACTTCCAAACTGATTGCTTTAATCCTTTGAATACTCACTGTCTTGAGGTCATGTCCAGACTTTCAGCAATGCCTGCGATTTTCTGCACTGAATTACTGAACGTTATCTTTTCCAGCAAGTGGAAATCTTCTTGGTAGAGCTCGGCGCTTAAAGGTCCTAAGAACTGAAAAGGAAGGTGACGTTACTGCCAGATATCTTCCAGGAGACGTTCAGAACACTCTCTTTTCTCACGTTTCCTCCAACACTACCATCAGTTGTGTACGTACAGCACCATGAGCATTTGAGGGAGCTCCGCCACGCAGCCAGTACTGTGTCACGTGTACAAAGTCCTGCGAGCGAATGGGGCTGGTATCATCCCGTAGTGGAAACATTACATTAACAACAATTAGACCATGGCAAGTAGAGTGTTGCTGTCTTTCGAGAGGTTTCAGAGAATGTTTCCAGAGAGTTCTCCACACCTTTTCTCCAGCTGTTTCTACTGTGAACATTGTTTACAAGTGATGTAAGCACTCTACTGGACTCTTTCAGAGGTGACATCAGAGGTCAAATAATGTGTCATTGTAAATATAAATCACAGGGTCTTAACACAAAAACAGGCACTGCAATACTAAAAGCACTCATGAAAACTTTTTTTAAACTTTTAAGATTTGATATCAATTTAACTTTAAAAGTAGCTTCAATTTGTTGTTGTTGTTGTTTGCTTGTTTTTATCCCTGAGTAGAAGGCTGGCTATACTTCTGTCTAAGCACAAGAAAACTGGCTTGCTTTCATCTATGTAACCAAGCACAGCATCTAACAGTAGATACAGTAGACAAAGCCTGAGCCTTCAGTATCTATCCTTCTACGTAAATTTGGATGCATCTCCCAAATATTGTACTTTATAGGGTATAAGATTTGATAATATTCAAGGTGGGGAAAATCTTTAAGCTTTAAAATTAAGCAAAAATAGGATAAAATCTGTTATTTAAATCTCGATTGCAATAATTTTAAAACTGTGATTATTTTTTTGCTTCTTTTGCTCTTTTTTAAAAAAAAGTTTTTCTTTTCGTTTTTCTTTCTTTCTTTCTTTTTTTTTTTCCTTTATGTGAGACAGGGTTTCTCTGTGTAGCCCTGGGTGTCCTGGAACTCACTCTGTTGACCAGGCTGCCCTCAAACCCACAATCACCAAGAGTCACCAGCTTCTGCCTCCTGAGTGCTGGGATTAAGGGTGTGCACTAGCACCGCCTGGTGAGATGTGATTACTTTAAATTAATGTAGACTTCTCTAATACAAAACATTAAAGTTTACCAAACTCTACTAGAAGGTTTGCTGACACTGTAGAAGCCCCTCTCTCTAGGCTGGTTCCCGTATGTTCATACACTGCGGCATAAGTCACGTGTCCACGTGGGCCTACAACTTCCATGCAGTTCTCGATATTTCAAGAGAAAACCCATTTACTGAAAAGTTAGCTTGTCTGAGCATGTCAAATATTGTTACTATGGAGGCCTGTTAACAATCTCCAGAACAGACTCTGGCAGCAGCCATGCAGCAGGAGACGCTGCAGTCAGCACTGGGGCGGCAGGATGAGTTTACCTCAGAGAGGCAAGCCCTGTGGGTCGGTCAGGTCCTGCCTCCTCAAGACCCTTGCTGGCCCTCCTGCACTTGCTGCTGCCTTGGACACCCTGTTTTCGCCTTGTCTTTGGAGGGTTTCTAATTCCCCACTTTGCAATGCAGTCACAATGCATAACAATAGTGGTGATTTTCCAAAAAAGCAGTGCCACTCAGATTAATGATTTAGCTGAAGATTCCTGAGAAATTAAAAATATGTATGGTTAAAAAGATTAGGTCAAAGTGTGTGTGTTTTTAATGTACAATGAATTAAATCAGGTCAGGGTGTTTTGATAGCTGCTTTGTAACAGAAAACCTAGGGCACAACATTAAAAAAAAAAACAAACCACCTTCTTGGTTACCTAGTGACTAGCCTGCTAAGGTCAGAGGACAAGAACAAAGTGAGCCTGGTTGCTAAGGGCTTCTGAGTTTCACCTGCAGGGGACAGGCTGATGATCAGAGGCAGTAACTGAGTCTTAGTGCCCACTGTTAAGACGGAGCTTCTGTGCCCATTGTAAAATCAGATTTTCCTGTATTTTAACAATAAATTTGCTGATGGGGTGTGGTGTGCCTTAAGGACTTAGTGCTGTGTAGCAGGAGCACTGAAGAGATTTTTCTTCTTCTGCTGTCTCAAGAAAAGTAGAAGATCGCTGACCTAAAGTTCTCCAGCTGACTATCCATTTATGTTGCTATGAAAACAATATAAGAACAGGTAGATGGTTAACTATGCTAGATGGGTAAGAATTGTGTTACATTAGAATAACATGACGTCTATTTCCTCCCTTGTAACACACACACACACACACACACACACACACACACACACACACACACACACAGGGAAGAAACCACAGGGGAAACTTAGTAATCAGGTATGGAACTTAGAATAACTTGTTTTTAAAAATATGAAACTTTTAGTCATTATGTGTAACTGAAATTCATGACTAAGTGATTGTAATGTGCTTTTTTCCCTACCTGGGGGATTTCATTAAAGTATATAAGGACTAAGAGAAAAATTAAAGTTGGTAGAGCCTTGCTTCATCCACCAAGTGCGTGTGCCTGTGTGCGGCTGCTTTACATCATTCACCGCCGCACATCTCCTGCTTGGGTTGCTGAACACACTGCTGGAGCTGGCCTCTGGCAAGATTAGAGCTCATATTGTACAAACAATGCAGCCAGGTTTCACCAAATTTAAACAACTCGTGGGACAACTGAGTCTGAACTTAGGTCACTATGGCTTAGAAAGGTGGGGACATGGTAAATACAACAACTATAATAACAGCATATACAAACATGTAAACATGTAATTCTTTAGTATTTTGGCAATAAATCATGTGACCATTAGCTGAACAGGGCGGCCCCCCTTTAAATCCAGCATTTGGGAGGCAGAGGCGAGCCTCTCTGAGTATCTCTGAGTCCAAAGCCAGACTGCCCTAGATAGTTCCAGAGGACACAGTGAAACATTGTCTCAAATATTAAAATTCAAAAACTTGCAGAAATTATATAACCATTACTACATTTCACATTATTAGTCATTTAGAGACAATTAAATGACTCTAAATATGTTCCAGCTTTACCACTGGGACAGGTTCTATGCTAAAATGCAGAAATTGTTTCAAATATCAAACTGTCAAAATGCTAACGATCTGACCCACAGATTACTCTACTACATAATCACACTCTGGGAAGCTGCAATGAGGGCGGCACTGCCACATCAGCATCTGCCATGCTGGGCATCTGAAGTACATTTCCACTCAAACTGCACAAAAGTCAAAATCACCTTTCCCATTAGCCAGTACACATCAAACACTCTGACTTGCTCCAGTTTCTGTATTCAGCTGCCCCAGGACATGCATCCTGGTGACAGCTGAGTTCTGTTACTGGTTCACCCCTAACATTCTCTCTGCCTAGGGGACAGTATAGGGGAGCCAGAGATGGTCATATACTTGACACGTGTTTTTTAAAAAGCTGTATTTCTTTCCATTATATGGAAGGGAGGACATCCCTGGGCGTCTGCATTTGCTCACTATCAAATTTGATCAATACTTACTTTAATAATTAGTAATGTTTGCAATCAATTTGTAAAATGGCACTATTCAGAGATGATTATGATTCTTTAAAAAAAGGAAAAAAGGGCTTAGGCCAATGGAGGGATGGGGACACCAAGCCAGCCATAAAACTTTTAATCCATAGTTTGTCCTGCATACAAGATGTGCAAGGGCAAAGATGGAGCAGAAATGGAGGCTGTAGCCAACCAATGAGTGGCTTAACTTGAGACCTATGCGGTGTTAGAGAAAGACCACACCTCTGTTAATGATACTCTGCTATACTTGAAGACAGGAGCCAGCATAACTGTCATCAGGGAGGAGTGCCTGGTGGAAACTGATGTGGAGACCCACATCCAAACATCAAGTGGAGTTAGGAGGACCCTGCAGAAGATGGGGAAGGAAGAAGAACTCTAGAGACAGACAGGCAAGAACACCACTAGCGAGCCTTCAGGATCAACTAACCTAGACCACAGGGGTTCACAGAAGCAAGCCACCATCCAGATAGCATGCATGGGACAGACAGAGGCCCAATGTGTGCAGCCTGGTCCTCAGGGGCTTTCTCTGACTCTGTTGCCCGCCTTTGGAACCCTTTCCCTAACTGGGCTGTCTAGTCTAATCTCAACAGGAGAAGTTGTGCCCATTTCTACTGCAATCTGAGATGCCAAGGCGGGTTGACATCCATGGGAGGCCTCCCTTTCTCTAAGGAGAAAAAGAAGTGAAAATAGAGGGAAAGGGTAGAGGGAGGGCCAGGGGGGAAAAGGGAGGGAAGGCTTGAATCAGGATGTAAAGTAAATAAATAAATTAATTAATTAATGAAAAGAAGGGCTATTTTATTTTTATGTGTGACTACTACATATTATGTGTGTTGGAAGTACTTGCGAAGGCCAGCAGATGGCACTGGATCCTCTGACCTGCGGTTACAAATAGTTGTGGGTCACCCAGTGTGGGTCTAGGAAGCAAAATACACCTTTACAAAAGCAGAAATCTCTCTTAACTGCTGAGCCATCTCTCCAGCTCCAATGAATGATTTTAACAGAGGTGAACAGAGCTCATAAAAAAATGTAGAAAAATGCACTACAACTTTTAAGATAATTTGGTGATTTGCAGATATTTTTCAAACATTAGTTCATTTAATAAACTTATTGATCAGATTCTAATTTTGTATACTGAAAAAACTGGTAAAAAGTAAAATCAGATTATCCTCCTCAGAATTACTGAGAAGTATGCATCATCTGCTTATTCTGTATTTGTTTATAGACAGCAAGTCACAAGAAAAGCAGCGTGTGACACTGCTGAAACAAGTCAGCTGACCAAGGCATTCTCTGCAAAGCGTGACAGCCTGAGCCCAATCAATGCTGAGGACACTCATGCTGGAGGGGCAGAATTGACTCTGACAACTTGTCTCTCTGCCCCTCACATGGACAACATCCATACAAAGAAATATCACATGGACGACATCCATACAAAGAAATATCACATGGACGACATCCATACAAAGAAATATCACATGGACGACATCCATACAAATAATTATCACATGGACGACATCCATACAAAGAAATATCACATGGATGACATACATACAAAGAAATATCACATGGACGACATCCATACAAATAAATATCACATGGACGACATCCATGCAAAGAAATATCACATGTACGACATCCATACAAAGAAATATCACATGGACGACATCCATACAAAGAAATATCACATGGACGACATCCATACAAAGAAATATCACATGGACGACATCCATACAAAGAAATATCACATGGATGACATACATACAAAGAAATATCACATGGACGACATCCATACAAAGAAATATCACATGGACAACATACATACAAAGAAATATCAAACTAGACTATCAGACAAAGCTAGAGATGAAGCCATGCTCACGCCTTCCAGAGAAACAGATAAAATAATGAGCTATAATAGTACATTTTCATAACGCAATGAGAATTTGTGCTTTTTATAGCTTGTAAAGGACTGCAGCATGTCAAAAGACATGACAATCTACATAAACATACTTCAGAATTTACAAAACTAGTGTCATGTGACATAAAAACTGCAGGGGAAAGGCACAGAAGAAAAAGACATAAAAATATGCTTTATACAATGTCTCATGCTATTATCATAACAAAACATGTCCCCAAACAAGATAAAGTTGGATGCCTGGAGACACAGATGACTAGAAGGTGTTGTCGCAGCTGAGTGCACAGTGGATTCTTGCATCACTTTATTTATCCTGGCCCCTGCTTAGTGTGCAAAACCTGAGTGCCACCCATGGACTGTATATCACACCACATCCTAACGCTGGCTCTCTGTGCACTGCATTAGTGTCCACTAAACCATGACACATTGCCCCCTCCACTTACTTTCCCATTGCTGATAATCCCAGGCTCGCCAGGTCGCAATTTAAGAACATCTTGACAGAATAACTGGTGAGTTCGGAAAATATTTACTCCAATGGTATTATATTTTTTCTCAAAAGCATTCTTATCCATCTCCTGAGGTTAAAATGAATCAAAAGATGAAGTGATAGAATACGATTCATTTATGTAATTAAGTTCTACTTTATTAATATTAATAAAATTATGCAAATTATGTTTATAATATTATTTTCTTCTGAAGGAATATTTTAAAGAAATGATATTCTTTTGCCAAATCATTCACAAAGTCTTTAAATCTTTTTCCACAGATATATGGTTATAAATTATTCATTATTTGACCATGTAAGAAGAATTTGTAGATTATTAGATGTTTGTAAACATCAGTTTAAATAAAATTTAATATTAAGGAAATGAAATGTTCATTAAATTCTGAACTCAGAATCTCACATTAGATGTTCTTGAAAAATGCTGTTTAAGATAAAACACACCATCTCCCCTCAGTGCACCAATTACAAAAGGGCAACACAGTAACTGTATTTAAACAATGGCCCTTGGCCAGAGTCAACAACTATAAGGATATTCTAGAAAATCAGGAAGAGCTTTTATTCAACTTCACACTGAGGTACACTTCTCGCTCTCAGTACTTTCAAAACTTTATGAAACACACACTTTGCCTTGGTGTCTGAGTTATATCTGAGTACCACCAGGAGGCTTTGGGGTTTGAAGGTTTAGGCAAGCTGCCGTGCACGCTTATGAGGATAGAAATTATCTACTGCATGTTCCGTAACTATGGCCACACATGGATATTCAGCACTTAAAATACGGTCAGCATGATTGAGAAACAAATTTGAATGTTAAGTATACAATAGCTACAAGGAGCCAGTGGCTGAAATCTTGTTGACAGGAGCTCCAGGCACTCTCAGCTCACTGACACCAATTCCCCCATCGTACAACCACATGTTATTCCCAACTTCTTATACTTATTAACATATTTCCATAACATGGTACTCTAAGTATATAAATCATATTTTTGAAATACAAAGCAGACATACACATGTGCACACAGATGATACATGTAATTGTTTTACTGACCACAGCAAGGAATGTTTGAATTTTATCTCCAGAATAAATCGCTTCAGCAGTTTCTTCTTCTGCCAGTCTCCTGAGAAAGCTTCTCAAGTGCTTGTTTTCATGTGTAAGGAAAGCTGCCAAAATTCCTCGAGAAACGACTGTGCTCTCTTCATTTATCTTTGATGTGGGATTATAAACAATCCCTAATCGACTATGAAAACTTGTTTCCTGAAAACCACATTGACAGGTTAGACCAGTCCTGGATCCCCCCTTTCCAGCTGAGCATTCTCTTCGTTATCATCGTTATCATCGAGGTCCCTGACTTACCGAGCCTCAGTGCTGGGAGGCTCTCTGCGATGACTGCACTGAGGAACGCGCTTTCAGCACGGTAGCAGGAGAAACAACCATTAGTAACTCTGTCAGCTCCCTTTCGAGTACAAAGACTTTTTGGTAATAAAATACTTAATCACACTGGAAGTGTATTAAATGCATAAAATATATAAAACAAAAGTATAGAATTCAAGTGAATTAAACTACCATAAATAACTATATGGGACAAGAACTAGAGCATTGCCAGGGACCCAGACAGCCTCATCCTCAGCCAGCATGCACTCTCTCCTAACATCACCCCTCCTGTCAGAGGCAGTCTCTTCATGTCCTACTAGCTGTACTTCTAGCACTGAACGTTGAAGTACTTCACGGTTCATGTAAGTGAGTTAACATAGCATGTGATGTTCTTGCTCTTTATCAGTCAACATAACGGGAGCCTCATGAATATGGCTGCTGTGTGGTTATTTTTGGTAGTATACAAAATTCCATGAGATAAATACTTTCTTTATCTAGTTGCTGCTGGATAGTTGAGCCTCTACAGTTTGGGATGCCACACCAGGATAAACAGACATTTATTTATTTTTTTTTTTAATTTTTTCTTGATCTTCAATTTTAAATACAAATTAGTTGTCACTCCCAGGAGCAGCAGCTCAGTGTTTTATCACATTAGAGACCATGGCCCCTTTGCACTGTCACCTAAGGCTAAATCATCTGTGCAGTGCCGAGGACTCTGCACCAAGGTTTTACTTTCTTTCCGTCCTCGTTAATGACACTAAGCCTCCTTCTCTATGTTACTTGCCTTTCCCCTAAACTCTTTGCCCTACTTTTAGCCTTCAAATTAATTAGATTCCCTCCCTCCCTCCCTCCTTCCCTCCCTCCCTCCCTCCCTCCCTCCCTCCCTCCCCCCCCCTCCTCCTTTTTTACTAGGATTTGTTGTTCTGATGTTATGAAGGTATCTGTCACAGGAGCTTACTGTTTTACTCTTTACCCATCATCTGGAGTTGGTTTTTTATGTGGCACCAAATGTAGAGGGATTTTAAGAACCATTCTTACTGTCTCACAGGCTGACTTTATCCCACGGCTAACAAGATAGGCATGGCTCTCATTCTAGGGTCTTTATTTCCTATTGACTTGCTCTTTCCTACTCTTGAATTTAAAAAGAAAATGCTTTCAATTACGTAGGCGTTACAGAAGGTCTTGAAAGTGATGAATTAGTTATTCCCCACTTCTTTGTTTTATGAGTATTTAGCAATTCTTAGTCCTTGGAATCTTTGCCTATGTTTGCAACTTAGTGTGACAATTTTGAACAGATGCAGATGTTCCTACTGGAGCTGTAATAAGGCTTTCCACCGTAATGGGAGAGACAATGTCTTTACTATCGGTATGTTTATGTTTAGTATTGGCACATTTCACTCATGATAATGGTACACACTTGTACTCACACAGGACTCCCACAAGTTCTCTAAAGCTTTACATTAAACTTTACATTAAACTCTGTGATGTTGGTTTCTAGTACTTGATAGTTTTGATGCCAGAATAAGCATGGTATATTCACTAAAATTTAATTTCTTATTTGTTGTAATTTTCATGATTATAAACAGACCTAATAATAAACTATTTAAACAGAAAAATTAATTCTAATAACTTATATGTTCACAATATGCAAAGTATGCCCATATAAATATTTGTTTTCAATGTTTACACTTGGAGCATTTTTGCATTCATGCTCATGAGTAAGGATTGATATAATCCTCTTACACAGCATTCGTTAGTCATAGGATTTCAAGTAACTTCATTTCTAACTACTTAAATAATCAAAAAGAAATTTAAAGATCAGGAAAAACTATAGATGTATGATAATGTTATTAAACAAAGATTATCGTTTTTTCATTTTTTCTGTGTCCAATATATTCTTTTACAATTCTAAATATTTCCATTACTCAAAATTAGTGCTCTTAAGAAAAGTGGTTTTGCTCTATTCTACATTTATTTTAATGTGTGTGGGCATGCCCCATGGCATACATGTGAGGGTCATAGGACACCCTGCAGGAGTTGGGGTTTTGCTTCTATCATGCAGGTCCTGTGGCTGGAACTTGGGTCCTCAGATTTGGCAACATGTGCCCTTACTCACCACATCATCTGGCCTGACTTGTTTATCTTTAAGAGTTTAAATTAACTACTATAAAGATACTTGACTGTTTTAAGCAACACACACACACACCGCGCACACACACATATATGCACACACATGCACACACACATGCATACATGCACACACATGCACACGCACACTCACACAGGCACATACACATGCACACACACGCACACACATGCATGCACACCCACACACATGTGCACACACACAGGCACATACACATGGACACATGCACACATATCCACGCATACATGCATGCACACATGCACACACACGCACACACATGCACACACGCACACATACTCACACACACATGCACACACATGCATGCACACACACATGCGCACACATACATACTCGCACACACACATGTGCATACACATGCACACACACATATGCACACAAACACACACACACACACATTAGGTTTATGTGGCAATGGACTGAAGCACTTGGTTCATTTGTCAATAGGCACGTAAGTGAGCCATCTAAGCGGGCTGGCATTTATTCCCTGTCAGACGGTGCAGCTGAAGACACAGCTGAGTCACCTCCTCACGAGCGGCTTAGTCCTTATCTGAGATGCTCTTCCCACACTGAACTTCACAAACGGGAGAGGAAAATCACTGTCATCGTGGTTTCAGGAACTTGTGGGATAGTAATGAACTTACAACTAGCTAACATAAAAATGTCATAAAACATGCTGATGTATTTCTTAATTTTTAAAATATACACATACATACTCACTTAGAAATACATTCATTTAAAAAATATCCCGAAACACAGAATCCACTGCTAAGAATTGATTTATAATGACTTCTAACATAACAGTGAAGGTTGGTGCAGTTTATAGATGAAGTTCTCTTGACCAGCATGGTGAGCTGACAAACTGTGTGACAAAGCTGCCACCACGGCTGCTGTTAGTGCAGTGCAGTCTCAGCTCACTGGAGACAGCAGCTTTTCTCCTGGGTAGTTACCTGGTTTAAATGGAGTGCAGATTCCTGACGTAGTCTCCTCAGTCTATGTACTGACCGACTGAACACTGACCCTTGACTCAGAATTTCATACTCACCATGTGCTCCAATGCATTAAAAAGCAGTTTTCTCCCAGACGGCACATCAAAATCAGCAATAATCCACAGAGTGACTGGAGATATTACAGCATCTGAAAATTTCAAATAGTCAAGTAAAATTATTTTTTTTCTAAAATCAAACTAAAAGAAAAAGAAAATTTCCAGTTAAAAACCCCACAAAATAAGTACCCTAAAGATATTTAAAAAAAAAAAATTGGCCGGGCATGGTGGTGCACGCCTTTAATCCCAGCACTCAGGAGGCAGAGGCAGGCAGATTTCTGAGTTCGAGGCCAGCCTGGTCTACAGAGTGAGTTCCAGGACAGCCAGGGCTACACAGAGAAACCCTGTCTCAAAAAACCCCCCCAAAAAACAAAACCAAAACTCTGTTTTATATGCACCTTCTCTGTCTCTCTGTTACTGTTTGAGAATATTAAATACATTTCATAGAAATGCAGACACATATACACATACAAAAACTCAGCAAAAAAGCAGCAGCAGCAGGAGAGGAAGAGGAGGAGGAAGAAGAGGAGGGGGGGGGAGGAGGAGGAGGAGGAAAAGGAGGAGGATCCGGGACAGTCGTGAGATATTTTCACTAGGAAAGAAAACTGCCCTATGTCTTTCACAGACCCAGTGTTGTAAACTGCCTTCCATATATGTTTTTCCTGGGGTGGGGGACCCCATGATATTTATTGTTTACCATGTATCTCTAGTGAATAAAAATAACAGTGATAATAATTTCTGTTTATCATCATTTAATCTCTACTAAGGTTTACTACCAATAGTAATTAACCCTATTTATAGAAAATGGAAAACCGAAGTCCAAAGAAGGAAAGCATTTTTAATGTGTGTATGTGGGCACACATCTGTATGTGGGTACATGGACACACGTGTATAACAGCCAGGGGACAACCTCGTGTGTTTCTCAGGTGCAGGCTGTCTCTTTTTTGAGGCACAAACTCTCATTCTGGCATAGAACTCACCAATTAGACGAGGCTAGTTAGCCAGGGAGCCTAAGGGTCTACCTGTCCCCCTTCCACAAGATGAGACACAGCAGTGTCTCTGGGGACACACCTAAGACCCTGTGCTTGCTTTTCCAACATGATGGGTTGAGTTCTCCCTAATCTCCATTTTCAATTCTGACGTCACAGTTCAATGATTACAATTCCATCCAGCACCAGTACACAGCATACAAAATACTCCTTCTTGGGCTGCCACACAGAAAAACTGCTCCTTCAGACCAGGTGACTGACTCAAAATAATTATCACAAAAAGCAAACAAACAAACAAAAAAAACCCTGAGGTAATGAAAATTGAGTATATTTGAAACTACAGTTATTACTGTTGTAGCAATATTTATAATATATAATTTTTACAGTAGCTTTAGAAATGAGAAAAACAATGTAATAAAAGGATGGCACTGATTTTACTAACAGCATCGAGACCCTTCCTCTACGCACCCTGGACGCTTTCGGGTGCTTAATCTTTAGTACCCGCCAGAAGCCGATGTTAGCAGCAAGGCTGGAACATTCTCTAAAGGAGGAAGTGAGGAAACTGATTCTGCCCATTGTAACTACCACAGCTCGGGAATGGAAAAGGATTTCAAGTGTTAAATCCTCAAAACTGTATGTTTCTTCTTCATGATAAATATAGACATAAGATTTTTCAGTTAATATTCCTTTAAGTTGGGAGATATTTCATCCAATTGCATGCTTTAGGATAAACTGGTATAATAGCCAGAGTCATTCTGAGATATAACCTAGCCCGATCTTTGACTCTTTTGCCTTTACATGACACACTTGAGGTCATGGCCTGCCACCACTGGGAGGAAACACACTATATTACATGTTGGATTTCTTATAGAAACAACACCTTTGAACATAAAATTTTGAAATCTATTAGAAAGTAATGCAGAAATAGCCAGGTGAAATTTGGATTCAATCTACAGAACTTTTAAAAAGTATACATCTCCAGTCTGGCTCTAACCTGACTGGGATAGGTGAGCCCCCTCCACCTAGGGAACCCCAGCAAGCCAAGCAACCCTGGGCTCTACCCCACGTGGGTGGGTGGGTGGACTTCTGGTCTGTGCCTACAATAGCAGAGATGATGGCACACTGTCTTACAGCTCTGCCTGCATCCCCAGAGGACATCTCAAACAGGAAACACACAGGAAGCCTACTGGAACCTGAAAGACACAGCTCCACCTGCCTTCCTGGAGGCCTGCTCCAATGCCAGAGACAATGAGATGTCGAAAGGCTAGGGCAAGAACATAATCAACAGAGCCAACACAATATGGCACCATCAGAACCCAGCTCTCCAACTACAGCAAGCCCTGGATATTCTAACACACCCGAAGAGTAAGATATGACCTTAAATCCCATCTAGTGAAGATGATAGAGGCATTTAAAGAGGATAAAAATTATTACTCCCTAAAGAACTACATTAAATGCAGGTGAATAGGTAGGAGCCCTGAAAGATAAATACAGGAAAATACAACCAAACAGGCAAAGGAAATTAATAAAATGGTCCAAGATCTAAAAATGGAAATAGAAGCAATAAAGAAAAGATAAATAGAGGTAACCTTGGAGATGGAAAAGCTAGGAAAGGGAACAGGAACTCAGATGCTAGCATCACCAACAGAATACAAGAGAGAATCTCAGGCATAGAAGATTCTATAAAAGAAATGATCAAAGAAAGTGCCTAAAGAGTCCCCAAATCAAACATCTAGGAGATATGGGACACTATGAAAAGACTAAACCTAAGAATAAAAGGAACAGAAGAGGGTGAAGATTCCCTGTTCAAAGAGCCAGAAAATATCTTCAACAAAATCATAGATGAAAACTTCCCTAATCTATAGAAAGAGAAGGTCATAAATATACAAGAAGCCTACAGAAGACCAAATAGATTGGATAAGAGGAAAATCCTCCTGTCACATAGTAATCAAAGCACTAAACATACAGAACAAAGAAAGAATATTAAAAGCTGCAAGGGGAAAGGGCCAAGTAACATATAAAGGCAGACCTATCAGAATTATAGCTGACTTCTCAACAGAGACCCTAAAGCCAGAAGATCCTGGACAGATGGCTTATAGACCCCAAGATACCACAGATGTCAGCCCAGACTACTATGCTCTCAATCCCCACAGATGGAGAAACCAAGATATTCCAAGACAATCAAATTCAAACAGTATCTTTCTACTAATCCATCCCTACAGAAGATACTGGAAAGAAACCTCAAACACAAGATACACCCAAGAAAACACAAGAAACGAATCATCTCACAGCAAAATCAAAAGAAGAGAATCATACAAACACAGTAACACCTTCAATATCAAAATAACAGGAACTAACAATCATTGGCCTTTAATATCTTTCAAGTCAGTAGACTCAATTCACCACTAAAATGACACAGGATAACAGACTGGATATGTAAACAGGATCCATCATTCTGCTGCATACAAGAATCACACCTCAGCAACAAAGACAGACACTACCTCAGAGTAAAGGGCTAGAAAAAGGTTTTCCAAGCAAACAGACCCAAGAAACACGCTGGAGTCACCATTCTAATATCTAATAAATGGACTTTTAACCAAAAGTTATCAAAAATGCATTAACAAATGTTTAAAAAAGGACAAAAGGCCACAAATGAACTGCTGCATATCCATGGAGGTTAAGAGGAACAACGTTGCCCACCTGTAACAACTGTTAAATTGCAGTGAATTGTAAACTGCCAAATTGAAATCCAAGTCCCTGGTCAAAAATAGAATTATAGTAGCACTTGTTACACAAGCACCTTACTAAAGTTATGCTTTTATTGCTTTCGACATAAATAACAGAAATGCATGCTCATTACCTTCTTGAGTTACGTAATGCATGTGCTGTGCTATGACAGCACTCTTATCTTGTGAATCCAAGAAAGAGAAAGTAGAGAAATCTTCAATATCAGCAGTTACTGAAACAACAAATGTTTCATAATGAATTACTACAATATTCACAATAAGCACGGTAGTGCAGTATAAGAATAGTTATTTACCTGATGAAGACAACAAGTTCAGGTACTGTGGTTCAGTCTGCAAAATCAAAGAATTTAACCGGGATACAACATTGCTCTTATCCATCAGGAAATCAATTGCACTGGTTTCATCCGTTATTGTGCCCTAAAATTACAATTGTAATTAACCTGTTATTTCACGTACCTATATATCTGATAAATTTAATATATCAGTAAAAAAATTGATACAACTTATGCCATTAAAAATTTCAATATACTCATATTATTTGTGTCATTTTCTTATAAATGCACACGTACCATAAAAACATCTCTTTGTAGATCCACAAATGTGCCCATCATTTTCTCCACAACAGCCTCTTTCAGTTCTTCAGTGTTCATCTCTTTGAGGTCAAAGGGCTCACCGTTATAAAGAGCTTGAGGCAAAGGACCTAGGCCAGTCATCTTATAAAAGCTTGCTCCTTCCTATATATTAAAGATACCAGTGTCAAACAAAATATGGGTATTTGAAAATGAAACATAAGATAAGAAGAAACAGTGCCACCTTTTTAAGTCACAGGAAAAGTTGTCCATTTTGTTAATTATACCTGCGCAGGCAAATGAAATCTGTTTATCTACAAATAGCAAGAATCAGACCATGTCTTCCGTCAGGGTCACTTTATGAATATTTTAGTCTTTGTCAACTCTTTGTGCTCTAACGAGCTCTGTTGTTAGTGGTAGGAGAGTCAGAGACAATTCATAAAGTCATTTTTTGGTTGCCCCCAAAGTTATTTACAAAAGCAAGCAGTGTTGGTCCTGCTGATGCTTGATGTTCAATACGACTTAAACCTAAGACACTTATCTAACTACAAACTATACTATTCATTTATTCAATAAACACCTCTTGACTCAATCCACACTGAAAATGGAATATGAATGTTGTTCTTCAAGAAGTCCACTAACTCCTTACAAATGAAAGCAATGCTCCAGGTGGGTCCATAAAAGGCTCATTTAAGAAGTTTGAGCAAGAAGAGCAAGGGTTAAGTCAAGGCTCCTGTCAGACAGAGGCACTGAAAGCCTTAAAAGATGAAGTAAAGTTTTCCAGGGAGACAAAGT
The DNA here is from genome assembly GCF_978045245.1 of Mus caroli. Classification (NCBI taxonomy): domain Eukaryota; kingdom Metazoa; phylum Chordata; class Mammalia; order Rodentia; family Muridae; genus Mus; species Mus caroli. The sequence continues at coordinate 116,189,236 of NW_028227267.1, forward strand.
AGAGAATGACAGTCCACATGAAGGAAGGGAGAGCAGGGCAAGAGCTGCAAGGGAAGGGAGAACATGGCGGCTCAGGTGATGATGGCAACAAATACAGGTGACATGCGACAATCAGATGGCAATCAGATGGCCATCAGAGAGACTCAGTCAGAAGGCAGACCACAGGGGGCTGGCTGCAGGGAGTGGGCTCTACCTTGTGAAGAAGTCATGCAGTGACATTTGATACTAAGTGTTAGGGTTATTATTACAACCAACATTCTCACAAGTAGCCTAGGAAATTACTTGCAAATTAAGTGCTCCTTTTCTGATATAGGATTATAAATATTTAAATTTGGAATATGTGCAGACTCTTTCATTATTCTTTTCATTTACTTATTTATTCATTTATTTATTTATTTTGTTTTTCGAGACAGGGTTTCTCTGTGTAGCCTTGGCTGTCCTGGAACTCACTTTGTAGACCAGGCTGGCCTCGAACTCAGAAATCCGCCTGCCTCTGCCTCCCAAGTGCTGGGATTAAAGGCGTGCGCCACCGCGTCCTGCTTCTTTCATTAGTCTTATCCAGGATCTAAATACTAAATCAGGATCATACAGTTTTAGACTGTGAAGCATTTGGAAATTGGGTAGGGATGTTCAACCTGTAGCACTATTACACTACGTCACACATGACAGGACAGATGCAGAGTAGGTCATTTCCAATGTCAAATAGCTATCATCGTTTAGAACTTCACCTATACCCAGATCTGTCTGACCCAAAAGTCTGAGCGCTTCACCATAGTACTGTATTATGTCTGCACCAAGTCTTATAAAGCACAACATCTAATTGGGGCTGACTTAGAGATTCAGATGTTCAGTTCATTATCATCAAGATAGGAGCATGGCAGTATCTAGGCAGGCATGGCGCAGGCAGAGCTGAGAGTTCTACATCTTCATCTGAAGGCTGCTATTGGAAGACTGACTTCCAGGCAGCTAGGGTGAGGTTCTTAAGTCCACCCCTACAGTGACACTCTTATTCCAACAAGACCACACCTCCTAATAGTGCCACTCCCTGGGCCAAACATATACAAACCACCATATTACACTCCCTGGCCCCCATAGGCTTGTTTCAAACACATGAGTCTATGGGGGCCATACCTAAACATATCATGATGCAAAATACATTTAGTCCAACTTCCAAAGTCTCCATAGTCTACAGCAGTTTCAACATTAACAGTCCAAAGTTCAAAGTTTCTTCCGAGATTCATCCAATCACTTAACTGTAATCCCCAAAGCAAGACAGGACACTAGCTGGACAAACTCCAAACTGCATCTCCATGTCTGATATAAAAATGGTCTTCAGATCTCCAACTCCTTTTTCATCTTTGTTGATTGCAGCAAACTTCTTTCTCTTGGGGTAGTTCTGGGGAGGAAAGCTCTCTGTTAGTACCTTCCCTTAGCAGATATCCCATGACTCTGGCATATCAAACATCTTGGGGTCTTCAAGGCAACTTCAATGTTACAGCTTCTTGTTTCAATGTCTGGGATCCACACATAATCTGGGCTCCTTCAAAGGGCTGGTAGCTCTTCTCCAGCTCTGCCCTCTGTAGCACTCTAAGGTCAGGTTGATCCACTCCACTGCTGCTGCTGTTCTTGGTCATCATCTCATGGTACTGGCACCTCCAATACACTGGAGTCTTCCACTGCAACTAGGCTTCACAAATAGTTCTTCATGGTGCCACGCCTACGACTCCTTCAGTCCTGGGCAGTCAATTACAACTGAGGCTGCACGTTCTCCAATGGCCTTCCCTGGCCTTTCACAGTGCCAAGTCTCAGCTGCTCTTCACGAACACTTCATGCCTTCAAAACTAGTACCACCTGGGTGACTCTTACAATCACCAAGTCTAGCTGCAGCATGAAGTACAACTTTGGCTATCTCTGGAACACAGCTTTGTGCTGTCAGAAAACACTTCCCAGAAGATTTCACCTAAGTGATGCTGGTGTCTTCTTAATCACCATTAATTTCCTAGCTCTAGCTAACCAACATCAATTGTTCCAGTAGTCCCTTCTATTTTTCACTCTAAAGCCAGAACCACACGACAGAAGCTGTGGTCTTCTGCTGATTTCTGTGGCTGGAACATGGTCCCCCTTATTCTACTAAGTTATCACTAGCTTCCTCTTTTCTAACTCCTTCAATGTCTATGTCCGGCTGTCCTGGGTCTCGCACTCAGATGTGCATGGCTCTGTCTCCTATAATGCTGGGATTAAAGGCGTGTACCACCATGGCTGGATTTAAGCTTTTTTTTCACCTAGAATCTACTTTGTCCCGGGTGGCCTTGAACTCAGAGATCTGTTTGGCTTTGTCTTCTAGATTAAAGGTTTGTACCACCATGCCCAGGATCTAAATCCTAGGTAGGATCTTGTCCCCCAAATCACTTACTTTGTTACCTCTTAGAACATAGGATTCAGTTCCATTTCACTTCCTGGTACTCCTTTAATACTCAAACCATACATTTTATATTTTTCCTTTTTCAGCTTCCTATGCTTGTTTAAAATGCTCTTCATGAGACTTAACCAGAGAACAAAGTTTATGTTGGGTGTTTCTGAGACTTCCTTTGTCAATGCAATTAATCTGATTCTTTTCACCTTAGCCTCAGGCAGACTCTTAAAACAATGGCAAAAAAGTAGCCACATTCTTTACCAAAATAACACAAAAACAGTTTCTAGGCCACACACTGAAGTTCTTCTCCATTGAAACCTCTTGGGCCAGGTCTGCACAGTTCAAATCACTCACAGCAACAAAGTCTTCCATATTCCTACTCACATGGCTCATTAAGCCCCATTTAAAACATTCCATGGCTTCTCAAATCCAAAGTCTTCCTAACAAAAGCTTGGTCAGGCCTATCACAGCAATACCCCAGTCCCTGGTACCAACTTCTGTCTTAATTAGGGTTTTACTGCTGTGAACAGACAACATGACCAAGGCAAGTCTTATAAAGGACAACATTTAATTGGGGCTGGCTTACAGGTTCAGAGGTTCAGGCCATTATCATCAAGGTGGGAACATGGTAGCATCCAGTCAAGCTTGGTGATTCTACATCTTCATCTGGAGGCTGCTAGCAGAATACTGACTTCCAGGCAGCTAGGGTGAGTGTCTTAACCCACACCCACAGTGCCACACCTACTCCAACAAAGGCACACCTCCTAATAGTGCCACTCTTTAGGGCAAGCATATACAAACCATCACAGATGCCTACCACATTTTCAGCAGAGGTGGTTGGCAAGAGCAGTGACCCTTTCTACTCTTTAATGGTAAGACATGAAGAAGGATCATGTCACCCAACAGGTTTGGGGTAACAAGAGACACGATGGACTTAGTTTTAGATGCTTTTGACTTCATGTTTATGGAAAACCCTCCAGACAGACGAACGTTCTTCGTCTCTTCTTACTGGTGTCTGTGTTTTGTGTTTCTGGGTGTGCCTATGCATCTCACTGAACGGGAAGCTCATTACTTTGACTGACCTGGTTGGCTAATCAGCCTTAGGCCAGCTGCTCTTCCAGGCACGTGCCACAGTTCTCAACGTTTTAGTTTTTTAACATGGGACCTGGGGATCTGAACTCAGGTCCTCATGCTTTCAGGGCAGGAACTTTACCCACTGAGCCATCTTCCAGCCTTGAATGCATGTGTGTTGACTCTTTAAAAGATTTACCTGCTGGAAATACAGGTCTTCCTTTTTTTCCTGATCTACAACCTCTAATTAAGCAACCTACATATTTCAAAATATTAACTACTAAAGATAAGCCAGTGATATTCAATATATCATTTCACACATCTGTAAGTTCACAGGCATCTCATAGTAGATATAAATACTGGTTAGAAAAGCTGAAATTATCTTCCATTCATATTTTTATAATGAGAGATCTTAAAACTTTCTTCATTAGGCATTTCAAATATGAAATATATTGGTATAATAGTTACTTCTGTGTTTAACAGATCTCTCAAACTTCTGGTCTAACTGAATGTTGTAGTCTTCACTATGTAAGTCTTTTGCAGTCCTCCTGCCTCCCAGAGCCTCTGGTAACCACCTTTGTACACTGGACTTTTGAGCCCTGTAGTTTCGATTTTACTGGGCAGTCAGACCCTAGACTGTTGCTCTTGTGCCTGGTATTTTGCGTTATGTTACAACCACTCTTACCGTTCTTCTTCCATCATACTTGGAATGGATTCCCAAGATAGCCGAAAGGTCGGCATGAGGACATCTACTTTGCAGAACACTCCTCACTTCATCCACAGTGAGTATGCGATGATCCTTTACTTCTTGATACATCTGCGGGAACAGAGATACATTTCCTTTTCTGGCAATTAATTTTATTTCTTTTAGAATCTAATTAATTGTATTTGTAAAACAAAGAACATGCTTTTTAAGTTCTTCCTGTTTGTCGCTTTTGAAGCAGGTCACATGTACCCCAGGGTTGGTCTCAAGCTCACTGTGTAGCCAAGGACGACCTTGAACAAGTGCCTTTCGTTTTCATTGTCCCAATGCTGGGACTACAGGTATGTAATCTCAGGGGTTCATGTTTGGCTGGCAAGTATTCCATCAATTGAGCTACAATTATCTGTCTCTGAGGCCTGTTAATGCTAATGATACTAAGTATGCACATTATATACAGGTAAAGGGGTCACTTATACCAGGCATTATTATTTAGAAAATAGTTAAAATATTGCATAATTTTCAAAATGAGAACAACTTCTGTTAATTGCATTTTAGTCAAATTAGACACTGATTTTTAGTAACTTTGTTAAAATTTACTTGTAAATTTCTTAAGAATAACATTTTAAAAATGCTCCATGTTTAACTCAGCAAACACATGACTGTACATCTTCTACTCTGTTCTAAGCACATCTGTATGCTTCCCACTCTTTCTCATCTCTCCTTTCTAAAAAGGGTGTGTGGTATATACTTGTGTGCATGTGTCTGTGTGGTACTATCATGTGTGTGCATGTGTCTGTGTGATGTATACACATATGTACATGTGTCTGTGTGGCACAATCATGTGTGTGCATGTGTCTGTGTGGTATATACACATGTGTGCATGTCTGTGTGGTATATACATGTGTGGGCATGTGTCTCTGTGGGTGGGCTTCTGGTGTGTGCATATGTAGAGGGCAGAGACTAACTTGGGATATCTTATGTGTCTGTGTGGTATATACACATGTGTGCATGTGTCTGTGTGAGTGAGATTCTGGTGTGTGCATATGTGGAGGACAGAGACTGACTTGGGATATCGTTGTCTCTTCCTCTACATTGGACCTAGAGTTCACTGTTGGGCTCGACAGCAGGCCAGGCACCCCTGGGATCTTCTTGGTGCAGTGTGAGAATAGCAGTGGAGTTACGGGTGAGCACTGCAAACAAAGCTTTGTTGTGGGTGAGGAAGATCTGAATCCAGGCCCTCCTCCATGTGACCAAGCACTTTACCCACTGAGCCATCTCCAATTCTCATCTCTTCCTTTAGTAAAATGTCATCATTGAGCTTTTATCTGAAAAAGAGTTTAAAGTTGGGTGGGCTTGGAAGGGGAGAGGATCGAAGGACTGGGAGGGAGAAGAATATGATTATAATATACTCAATTTAAAAATTATTTTACATAAAAATATAATTTAAAAAGATGTTGCTGATCCTGTTTTATGATTTAGATGCAGATCTAATGATGAAGCCTTGGTTTCAAGTATAATGTGGTTTTCTAAGAAATTATAGCATTATTCTGATTATATGGTAGACAATATATAGCAAATAATTCAAGTGCAAGTGATAGGTATAAACTATGACACACACATTAATTTCTAATATAATAATTATATAGATTCAATAATGGTAATGTCCTCACTTTCTCAGTGATTTTTTTTAAATGATACGGATTCTTTTAATGAGCTTCTTAGCAATTTGTGACTTTTCTTTGCAATATACGTCTAAGCTCAGTACATATCTTGTTTCAATTTATTTTAAAAATGTATATATTTCTTATGTGCATTGGTATTTTGCCTGCATGTCTGTTGGTCTGAGGGTGCTAGGTCTCCTTGTACTGGAGTTCAGACAGTTATGAGCTGCCATGTGGGATGCTGGGAATTGAACCTGGGTCCTCTGGTACAGCAGACAATGTTCTTAACCACTGTGCTATCTCTCCAGCCCCTTGTTTCAGTTTTTAATACAATATGGATACTTTTAAAATAATACAGATGCATATTAATGAAAGGTCTAAGTGAAACTAAGTTTCCTATAAACCCTTATAGAAACCAATAAGTTAGTAAAATGAAGGCAGATGTATTATTGACACATTATTAATAGCAGTAGAGTTCAGAGGAAACTGTCTTCCTGTTGGGATATTTGTCCATCTCTTGCCTTTTACTTATCTTCAGTGGTGCTCAGTGGCTGCTACAAACTCTTAGATAGCACAATTTTAATACAAAGCACCCCAAAGAGCAAAGCTAAGTGTGTGAGCCAGTCTACAGGCTTTACGAAGTGACTTCACCCTCCACTTACAGAGCAAAGCTAAGTGTGTGAGCCAGTCTACAGGCTTTACGAAGTGACTTCACCCTCCACTTACAGAGCAAAGCTAAGTGTGTGAGCCAGTCTACAGGCTTTACTAAGTGACTTCACCCTCCACTTACAGAGCAAAGCTAAGTGTGTGAGCCAGTCTACAGGCTTTACTAAGTGACTTCACCCTCCACTTACAGAGCAAAGCTAAGTGTGTGAGCCAGTCTACAGGCTTTACTAAGTGACTTCACCCTCCACTTACAGAGCACGGATTTGTTAGTTTTCCTTAGCCATGTTCTTAGAAATGTCTGCCTTTTCTTCACATTATCTTCTCCAGACTCGGTATCATCTCTCCTCACACAGGTTGCTGTCACTCACCCATCTGGCCCTTTGAAATTATCTAGGAAGGACTTATATATTTGTGGTCATTTAGAGCAGCTATTCTCAATATGTGGGTTTCCACCCATCCGGAGGTCACAGATCACATATCCTGCATATCAGATATTTATATTCCATTTCATAAAGTAGCAAAATTACAGTTATGAAGTGGTAACAAAACAATTGTATGGTTGGGGTCCCCACAGCATGAGGAAGTGCTCTAAAGGACACAGACAGCGCTAGGAAGTTTGAACGACAGATTCAGAGTGTCGTTCGTCATTGCATTGCATCAAGGTGTAGCTCAGGAAACCATTTCAAAATAACATTTTCTATTATGTTTTTCTCTAGTTCATACATATACAAGTTACATACTTATGAGGTGAGATTAACCTAAGTAAACTGATATGCTTTGGTAGAGGCTCAGCTGCCTGCTTACAATACTGGGACAATGGTATATACTTCACTAGACTATTTGAGGAATTAAATTTATCTGTACTAACTTCCAGGAACATTTTCATATATTTAAAATGATTCAATAATAAATACAGAGATACAAGAAAATTATTGATTCTGAAAATCTTATCTAGTACATAAACTCACATGTGTCATAGAAATAAATGCTTCTGATACGTCATATTTTTCTTCAATATAATTGAAAGCTCGCCAAAGAGCAACGCCAGCATCTGTTGCTCCATCAACCTCCTTATCCATGTTAAGAATGAACACAAAACCAATTCTGGAAAAAGAGGATTAATCAACAATGTCACAACCATTTCTTGAATAACAATAAATTACTACTTAAAATATCACACTGCAGCATCCAGATCAGAGAAATGTATTAGATATGGGAGAAGGGAATATTATCTGAAAATTTGGTTATAAGGCCTATTCACCTAAATACTCACAGCTATGACAGTCCTGAAAACTGTCAAACACACTCAAGTGGCCCTAAGATATTTCCAGAGTAATCACACTATCTCCTCAGCAAGCGAACAGATGCATAGGAGCACTGCTCAGCTCTGATGATGGGCGGGAGCACTGCTCAGCTCTGATGGGCGGGATCTCCTGTGAAGGCACACAGGGTGTTGTACAATCCAGGCCTAGTTCCCAGCATGATACCTGTTGCTTTAGATGCTACAACCACACTCTCTGTGACACATTATAAGCAGTACTAGACTTTGTAATTTAGTAATATAAATTTACACTTACCGAAGAGGAATTTCATTAAAATAAAAAAATTCTGCTAAATTTATAAAGTCCAAGGTATATTCTTGAGCAGGATCGATAAACAGAACCTAGAAGAGTAAATATAATCATTATTATAAGAATTAGAATTTACATGAAATTAAATATAGTCTAATTTTTGTAATTTAAAGCATGAAATTAAAGATGCAAAATTTCAAAAACTGGCTTGAGTATATAAAAATTTTATAATTTATGAAGCTTTATTATAGTTATATATTAAATATAATTATACATGGAACCTTAAAAAATTAAAGATATTCTTTGTGGATACACAATATAAAGTATACATTTTCTACAAAATTAAAGACCTCATTTCACATGTTCATTGGCCCTTCTGTGAAGATTTTTAAAAATAGCATAAATATTCCTAAGGAGCCTTACAGGAAATAGATACAGAGTTCTTGTGAAAAAAATAAACCATACAGTCTGAGGTGTTTCTCTTCATACTTCCGAATCCCGAAAGGTTGTTTGAAATTTAGAACTGTAATAATGAACCAATCAACATTTACAGAAAATGGAATTTACTTATTTCTCTTGACTACTAAACTTCAAACTATAGCATAAATTATAAATTCCTTTGAGATAATGCACAAACATCATTATGAAACTATATGAAAGATGAATACTAATTAACAAATTAAATTTCTGGTTTCAGACAGCCACTTCGAGCCTGGTGTGCCAGGCAAGTACTCCTTACACTCGCTGTGCCCCTAGCCAACAGGAAAGTCATCGCAAACACTGTCATCTTTACAAAAATTACATAAGAATTAAAATATAAAACTCACCAAATTATGAAAGTTACGCCTCACAGAAGGGACTGCTCCATGTAATACTGGCTTTAGAAATTCCCAACAACTTGCAGGCCAATCAATATACAATCCATCGTTTTCTAAGTCGTTAACCCACTAGAAAGGAATCCACAACCCTGTTAACACTGCCTACATTCATTAAGGGAAGAGTTATATGGCTTTCACAGTTAGAGTGTTTTACTGTATTAAATCACAAATGAACACACGCATAGATTTTTCTATACTTCTGAGATTAAAAAGTCAACTGAATAAAGAATATATCAAATATGGCAATTGTATGCTTCCAAAAAAAAAAAAAAAACTTTGGCTCATTAAAAACGGAAAGGTTTGTTTCATTCAAAATTATGTGTACTGATTGGCTGATGGTGGGGAGGGAAGAGGTATGTGATAGACATGGATGCAGATCCTGCAAGGCCAGAGCCATCAGAGCCTCCTGGAACTGGACACACAAGCTACAAGCCTTGTAAGCCATCTCACTCAGGTAGTGGGAACTGAACTTGGGCCCTCTGCAAAACCAATAAGCACTCTTAGTCAGCCGCCACTCTACAGTCTTATAGTTAAAACTATCAATTGCTTTCCCTCATGTATTTTCATGGAGTAGTTTATGTTAACCATCCATCCTGAAGCCACCATAAAAGCTGAAGAAAACCATGCAAGAACATGGTGTGAGTGTAACAAGCAGCATTCAAGAGTGGAATGGCTCTAACCCTGAGAGCGGTGGGCATAAGAGGAAGGGTCCACTTTTACTTCACTTTTGTTCCAGAGGACATTTTCAAACCTAGAGGAAGAGAGCTCCAACACAAAAGGTAGACCGGTCTGGAAGTTATAGTTAAGCATCTCAAACTGCTATGACTCTGCTCTCCTTTGTAGGGAGCAGAGAGGGTCTGGAAGAGAAGAAACTACATGAAAGGCCTGAGTCCGCGGTCAGAGAGTGCTGGATCCATTTGCTGGCTCCTGAGCTGCACACCGACAGGTAACATACTCCCAAAAGCTCAGGAGAAGAGGCACCTCAGTGCCAAGAAGACAGAGGCATAGGTCAGAGTGGAGCTCAGGTGCTAAACACCCTGGACTGTGACTGGAGAGAGTGAGGGCCACCCCCTAGAAATAAGACAAAAGAGAAGAATGCCCAGGAAGCCCAGGACAAGGTTCAACTGAGACAACAGAGCACCTGGCATCTGGACTGTCAGCCAACTCTTAACTGTGCTTTTTTTTTTTTTTTTTTTTTTTAAATCAAGTTCTAGCTCATATTTTTAAAAAAGCTACAGAGATTATGGGGAAGATATGGTGGTACACCGTGGTGGTAAATGCAGCATTAAGGAAGCTAGTGGAGGAGTACGAGGCGGCTCCATCTACACAGTGAGAAGCCCACACCCAGCCTGCCGTGGGAAAAGAAGACTAAGACATTGAAGTCCTGAGCCCTTCCCTGGAATCCTACACACTATAAGCACTGGGATTAGCACATACCTAGGGAAGACAGGAAACGCTGGCCTCACTTTTAACTCACTTGGAAACACTGTAAGAAGCAGTAGAGGTGAAGACGAACAAGCAAGCAAACAAATAAGCAAGCAAACAAACAAACAAACAAACAAAAAAAAACCAGACCAAACCAAGCCCCCCACCCCTCCATGACCTCTACACTGTTTAGGAAACTTTCTCTCAGTAAGGGATTTTTCAGCTGAACTTGAAAGAAAAAGTCAGAGCTAATGGAGAATGGAAGAAGCACAAGATGAAGAGAAACTCTCGGGAGAACTGAAGGGCAGCAACAGTCAGTTGTAGAACACAGTCTCTGAAGAACAACTTTGCTTCAGCAAAGCCGGTGGGAACAGAGTTCACAGATGCCAGGCTGCAGCCCACGCTGCACAGGTAGGAGCCCTCAGCAGGCTGCGCAGGCAGAGTCTTACCATGTAATACCAGGTAGCATTCTTACATGCCCACATCTTACTAGCTGGTGCTTGACTACTGCTAGCGCTCATAGGCTTGCTCTGCCTTCTGACTGCTTTATCTTGAAGCTGGAGGATGCTTCGTGAGAGCAGTTACCCGGATGTGAAGCCACGGAGAGCAGAGAGCACGGGTCCGTGCTTTTGTTCTTTCTTCTGAGTGCTGATTCAAATGTGTACATGGACTCTAAACACCACAAGTTCATAGTTCTAGGCTAAGCCTTAAAACTTCCAAACGTCATAGGACAAGGAAGAGCATGAGCACTTACCACTATTGAAGAATGCCGGATGTCTAAAACAAAGTCATGGTCCCACACAGGTGGATGTACTTTTAAAAATCTGTTCCTCTCTTCTTCACTGAGCCCAAGACTTTTAAGGCCACTCAGCAGTTTTCCTTCTGACTTCAGCATATCTAAAATACTTCACATTCAAAGAAGAAATAATTTCATTTTAGTTTGTCAAAACTTTTTGGAAATCTAAAGTTTGAGAATATATTTTCATTTGTATTTGTACAAGTTCATATGTGTACATGCACAAGTGTATGAATGAGTGTGGAAGACAAGTCAACATTAATATTTAAAATTTACTTCAGTAATTTGAATATTTTAAATTGAATTTCAACATTTTGAAATGAATTCAATGTTAAAATTCAGCTAAGCAAATACTTGAGTTTTATGTTGTAAGACCTATCACATGCTAGCACTTCAGTGGTGGCCTAACAATGCAGACTGGATTGGCTTCTAGCATTTGAAGTCTACAGAGTAACGAATTCGAAGAAACTAATTATAGCACGGTGTTACCTTAAAACCATGGAGTAATTTAAAGGGCTTTAAGGGCTTTGACTCTAGAGGTTTAATGCTTGTAGATATATAGTATTTGAAGAGTTCAACAGAATTAAATCAGATAACCATTAAGATAAGAAAAAAACTCCCCCAAAGCCACAGACTAACAAAAGCTCAGTACCAGGCAGGCAGGAGTTCCTCCTAAGGATGGTTGGTCAGGCTAGTCTAGCTGACTGTCAAACAGCACAGCTTGCCTGGTGCTGCCTTGTGCTAAAGACACCACACACACAGGACTCAGCACCGGATGATTTCAGGTGAATCTGGCCTGAAAGCCTCTTTCCTGTGGTCTAGCCTCTACATTGACAGAAAAGATTCTGCAAGGTGCCAACTGAGAGAAGCAATTAACATTCCTACACAGCTGCAGCATCTATCTGACCCACACATCAAAGAGTCCTCTCTCTATAACAAATGGAGAGCACCACAGAAAACCACAACTGGGCACAATGCACACATCAACAGATCATGGGGAGCCTAGCCCCAAAGAATACGTCCACATCAAAGCTCCTAGGTCTATAGCTTGTGGAACATGTTTGAAGTTGGGGGTTGCGGGTGGGGAGAAAGACTGCAAGAGCCAGAATCTCAGGAAGTCTGCTATGAAACCCCCTTTCCCAGAAACTTCTATATAAGCAAGACCAGAATAGTGGGAATATCAATGGTGAAAGGGGAAAAGTGCTGCCAGGTACCCCACAGACAAAGATACAGAGAACTAATTATAGCCGGGAGAAGGTGAATTAGCTTCTCCATTATCAATTACCCAGTGCAGATTGGTCAATCCTAAAACCATATACACACAAACAATCAAAAACAAACTGAGCAGGTTGGATATATGTATATGCATACATATACAAACATAATGTTAACATGTATACATATATAAAACAATTATGATCAAGAAAAAGGGCTCCATCAACTTGGGGGGGGTACTTGGGAGACGATGGAAGGAGGAAAGGGAGGAGGGAAAGTGATGTAATTCTTTCTCACTCAGGTGACAGCAGATGCTGGCGAGGATGGGGAGAAAGAGGAACACTCCTCCATTGTTGGTGGGATTGCAAGCTTGTACAACCACTCTGGAAATCAGTCTGGTGGTTCCTCAGAAAATTGGACATAGTACTACAGGAGGATCCCGCAATACCTCTCCTGGGCATATATCCAGAAGATGTCCCAACCGGTAAGAAGGACACATGCTCCACTATGTTCATAGCAGCCTTATCTATAATAGCCAGAAGCTGGAAAGAACCCAGATGCCCCTCAACAGAGAAATGGATAAAAAAAAAATGTGATACATTTACACAATGGAGTACTACTCAGCTATTAAAAAGAATTTATGAAATTCCTAGGCAAGTGGTTGAACCTGGAGGGAATCATCCTGAGTGAGGTAACACAATCACAAAAGAACTCAAATGATATGTACTCCAGAAACTTAGGATACCCAAGACATAAGATACAATTTGCAAAATACATGAAACTGAAGAAGAACCAAGACCAAAGTGTGGACACTTTGCCCCTTCTTAGAATTGGAAATAATTATCCATGGAAGGATTACAGAGACAAAGTTTGGAGCTGTGACGAAAAGATGGACCATCTAGAGACTGCCATATCCAGGGATCCATCCCATAATTGGCCTCCAAACAATGACAGCATTGCATACACTAGCAAGCGTTTGCTGCAAGGACCTTGATATAGCTGTCTCTTGTGAGACTAGGCCAGGGCCTAGCAAACACAGAAGTGGATGCTCACAGTCAGCTATTGGATGTATCACAGGGCCCCCAATGGAGGAGCTAGAGAAAGTATCCAAGGAGCAAAGAGATCTGCAACCCTGTAGGTGCAACAACATTATGAACTAACCAGTACCCCGGAGCTCTTGACTCTAGCTGCATATGTATCAAAAGATGGCCTAGTTGGCCATCACTGGAAAGAGAGGCCCATTGGACAGGCAAACTTTATATGCCCCAGTACAGGGGAACGCCAGGGCCAAAAAGTGGGAATGGGTGGGTAGGGGAGTGGGGAGGAGGGTATGGGGAGGCTTTTGGGATAGCATTGGAAATGTAATTGAGGAAAATACGTAATAAAAAAAGTGTGTGTAAGATGGAAGCCACAGAGCAGCTGGGAAGGGTCCTACGGGTCTACATCTGCACCCAGGAGGCGGAGCTGATCCTCAGCCCTCTGTGCACCTTCCCTGCCAGAGGAGAGCTTGCCTCCAGGGAGGGCTCTGACTCCAGGGACTCAGGTGAGATTCCCATTTTCTTTCCAGTGATTCTCTAAGGTGGGGCCACTCAGGAGCACACAGGCCTCAGAAGCGGCAGAGCAGCAGAGAAGGGTCCTACAGGACTACATCTGCACCCAGGAGATGGGGCTGTTCCACAGCCCTCTGTGCACTGGTCTTCCCAGGAGAGAGCTAGTAACCCAGAAGTGCTGACACAGGCTTACAGACTCACAGGAGGAACAAGCTCCAGCCAGAGACAGCAAGAACATCTAACACCAGAGATTACCAGATGGCAAAAGGCAACCGCAAGAATCTTACCAACAGAAACCAAGACCACTTAGTGTCATCAGAACCCAGTACTCCCACCACAGTGTGTCCAGGATACTCCAACACACTGGAGAAGCAAGGTTTGGATTTAAAATCATATGTCATGATGCTGATAGAGGATTTTAAGACGGACTTAATAACTCCCTTAAAGAAATACAGGAGAACACAGCTAAACAGGTAGAAGCCCTTAAAGAGGAAACACAAAAATCCCTTAAAGAATTACAGAAAAACACAACCAAACAGGTGAAGGAATTGAACAAAACCATTTAGGATCTAATAATGGAAGGAGAAACAATAAAGAAATCACAAAGGGAGACAACTCTGGAGATAGAAACCCTAGGGAAGAAATCAGGAACCATAGGTGCAAGCATCACCAACAAATACAGGAGATGGAAGAGAGAATCGCAGGTGCAGAAGATTCCATAGAGAACATGGACACAACAATCAAAGAAAATGCAAAAAGATTCTAACCCAAAACAACCAGGAAATCCAGGACATAATACCTGTCTTAGTTAGGGTTTTACTGCTGTGAACAGACACCATGACCAAGGCAAGTCTTATAAAAAAACAACATTTAATTGGGCCTGGCTTACAGGTTCAGAGGTTCAGTCCATTATCATCAAGGTGGAGGCATGGCAGTATCCAGGCAGGCATGACTCAGGAGGAGCTGAGAATTCTACATCTTCATCCAAAGGCTGCTAGTGGAAGACTGACTTCCAGGCAACTAGGGTGAGGATCTTATACCCACACCCACAGTGACACACCCATTCCAACCAGGTCACACCTATTCCAACAAGGCCACACCTTCAGATGGTGCCACTCCCTGGTCCAAGGATATACAAACCATCACAATACCTAAGGACAATAGGTATAGAAGAGAGCTAAGATTCCTAACTTAAAGGGCCAATAAATATCTTCAACAAAATTACAGAAGAAAACTTCCCTAACCTAAAGAAAGAGAGGCCTATGAACATAACAAGAAGCCTATAGAACTCCAAATAGTTTGGACTAGAAAAGAAATTCCTCCCGTCACATAATAATCAAAATACCAAATGCACAAAACAAAAAAGAATATTAAAAGCAGTAAGACGAAAAGATCAAGTAACACATAAAGGCAGACCTGTCAGAATTACACCTGACTTCTCCCCAGAGACAATGAAAGAAGCTAGAAGATCCTGGGCAGATGTCATACAGACCCTAAAAGAACGCAAATGCCAGCCCAGACTACTATACCCAGCAAAACTCTCAATCGCCATAGACAGAGAAAAAAAGATATACACTGACAAAACCAAATTTACACAATATCTTTCCACAAATCCAGCCCTACAAAGGACAATAGATGGAAAATACCAACACAAGGAATGAAACTACACCCTAGAAGAAGCAAGAAAGTAATCTTTCAACAAACTCACGCAAACATAATTCCACCTCTAACAAGAAAATTAACAGGAAGTAACAATCACTTTTCTTTAATATCTCAATATGAAAATTAATATTACCAACATATCCTAATTGATTGAAATTCAAAAATATAAGGAATTAGAAATCTGTCAGCTGTCATCCAGTGGTCTCTCTAATGTGGTAATGGGAGAAACAGGTCCAATATTATACAACCCATGTACACTTTCTGCAAGTTTGTATGTGACAAAGTCTTTCTTTGTGCCACATAATAGTCTTGAAATCATGCTTCTCCTTTCTCAGCCTCTCTATTAGTAGGATTGTTTATTTGATATTTTAACACTATACTATGGTCTTCAGTATAGCTTACAATTATTTATACAGCCAAAAGAAACATAGACAATTAATTTGGGAGGTGGCTTGTAAGAAAACAACAACAAAGAGTGAGACTGAGGCTTTGCTTGATATTTATAATTATTGTATCAATTTTGAAGAGGACTTTATAAGTTACTCTTATTCTGAGATGAATGCTTTTCAAAATCCTCACAGCCAATGCAACAGAATCCTACCCTCACCTAATGTCTGTGCCACCCTCCAAGCAGAGCTGTTCATTGAACTGTTCATTCATCAACTGTTCATTGAAACAGTTCATGAATGACTTCATGGATAGACCATCTTAATGCACACACCATTTCTTAAATGAATGTAACCTGTGCCCTGTGGGCTGAGAATGATGACAATCACTCAAGTCAAATAGCTTTGACCATGGCAGGAAATTTGTATCCAAAAATCATGCCTACAGTTCATTCCTTGGTGCAGCAGAACTGTCAACTCTTAGCTTAGCTACTATGGAGGTAAAATCCTTTGGTGATGTGAAGGACATTCAAGTACAGCCTTATTACAATGAACTCTAATGTCCAAATGTCCAAAATTCTTCTTATTTTGTGTTTGTACCACAGTAAGAGCCAAGATTTTAAGCTCTACTGAAAACAAAACAAACAAACAAACAAACAAACAAACAAAAGGACTTTATCTTTATGTTCATTTAAAACACCAATAGTGATATATTATTTTAAAATATCATACAGTTAATATATGTGGAGTTATTTAAAATTTATATTGAGAAAAACATGTATTTTCAGTATTTCTGTAGGCAAGCATCTACATAAGACTGTTCAATTGATTCTTGTTTTATAACAAACTTTCATAACACTCATTTTTGTTATAATATTTTATAAATTTTAAAGAATATGATAAAAAACAAGAGGTATTGCAGGTTTTGAAGTGGGGGGGGGGTCTCTGGGATGAGCTGAGGTACAAAAGGGAGAGAAGCACATGATGGAAGTCTATTAACTAAAAATATGTTTTCAATTGTTAACAAATTCTGATAAATGGAAATATAAAAGAAAGAAACTAAATAAACTAATTGGTTCAGATACACACACACACACACACACACACACACATATATATATATATACACACACAAATATATATATATACATATATATATATATTTATATATATAGGAAACTATGCCCTAGAAAAAGCAAGGAAGTAATCTTTCAACAAACCTAAAAGAAGATAGCCACAAGAACAGAATTCCAACTCTAACAACAAAAGTAACAGGAAGCAACAATTACTTTTCCTTAATATCTCTTAATATCAATGGACTCAATTCCCCAATAAAAAGATATAGACTAAGAGACTGGTTATGTAAACAGGACCCAACATGCTGCTGCATAAAGAAAACCCACCTCAGGGACAAAGACAGATACTACCTAAGAGTAAAAGGCTGGAAAACAATTTCCCAAGCAAACGGTCTGAAGAAACAGCTGGAGTAGCCATTCCAATATAGCAGAAAATCGACTGTCAACCCAAAGTTATCAAAAAGATAAGAAGGGACACCCCATACTCATTAAAGGTAAAGTCTACCAAGATGAATCCTCAATTCTGAACATCTATGCTCCAAATGCAAGGGCACCCACATTCATAAAAGAAACTTTAGTAAAGCTCAAAGCACACATTGCACTGCACACAATAATAGTGGGAGACTTCAACACTCCACTCTCATCAATGGACAGATTCTGGAAAAAGAAACTAAAGAGACACAGTGAAACTAACAGAAGTTATGGAACAAATGGAATTAATAGATATCTACAGAACATTTTATTCTAAAACAAAAGGATATACCTTCTTCTCAGCACCTCATGGCACCTTCTGCAAAATCGACCATATAATTGGTCACAAAACAGGCCTCAACAGATACAAAAGCTATTGAAATAATCCCATGCATCCAATCAGATCACCACGGACTAAGGCTGGTCTTTAATAACAATATAAAAAAAATAGAAAGCCTACATACATGTGGAAGCTGAACAACACTCTACTCAGTGATAACTTGGTCAAAGAGGAAATAAAGAAAGAAATTAAAGACTTTTTACTGTTTAATGAAAATGAAGCCAAAACATATCCAAACTTATGCGACACAATGGAAGCAGTGCTAAGAGGAAAACTCATAGCTCTGAGTGCCTCCAAAAAATGGAGAGAGTATACACTAGAAGCTTGACAGCACACCTAAAATCTCTAGAACAAAAGGAAGCAAATTCACCGAAGAGGAATAGACCACAGGAAATAATCAAACTCAGGGCTGAAATCAACTAAGTGGAAACTAAAGAACTATACAAAGAATCAACCAAACCAGAAGCTGGTTCTTTGAGAAAATCAACAAGATGGATAAACCCTTAGCCAGACTCACTAGAGGGCACAGGGACAGTATCCTAATTAACAAAATCAGAAATGAAAAGGGAGAGAGAACAACAGAATCTGAGGAAATCCAAACAACATCAGATCCTTCTACAAAACCCTATATTCAACAAAACTGGAAGACCTGGATGAAATGGACATTTTCTAGACAGATACCAGGTACCAAAGTTAAATCAGGATCATATTAACGACCTAAACAGTCCATATCCCCTAAAGAAATAGAAGCAGTCATTAATAGTCTCCCACCCCCAAAAATATCCCAGGACCAGATGGGTTTAGTGCAGAGTTCTATCAGTCTTTCAAAGAAGATCTAATACCTATACTCCTCAAACTATTCCACCAAATAGAAACAGAAGGTACTCTAACCAATTAATGCTACGAAGCCACAATTGCTCTGATACCTAAACCACACAAAGACCCAACGAAGAAAGAGGACTTCAGTCCAATTTCCCTTATGAATATTGACACAAAAATACTCAATAAAATTTTCGCAAACCGAATCCAAGAACACATCAAAATGATCACCCATCATGATCAAGTAGGCTTCACCCCAGGGATGCAGGGATGGTTCAATAGATGGAAATCCATCAATGTAATCAACTATATAAACAAACTCAAAGACAAAAACCACAGGGTCATCTCATTAGATGCTCAGAAGCATTTGATAAAAATCCAACAGCCCTTCATCATAAAAGTCTTGGAAAAATAAGGAATTCAAGGCCCATACCTAAACATAATAAAAGCAATATACAGCAAACCAGTAGCCAACATCAAAGTAAATGGAGAGAAACTTGAAGCAATCCCACTAAAATCAGGGACTGGACAAGGCTGTCCACTCTCTCCCTACCTATTCAATACAGTACTTGAAGTCTTAGCCAAAGCAATTAGACAACAAAAGGAGATCAAAGGGATATAAATTGGAAAGGAAGAAGTCAAAATATCACTATTTGCAGATGATATGATAGTATATATAAGTGACCCCAAAAATTCCCCCAGAGAACTCCTAACCCTGATAAACAGCTTCAGTGAAGTAGCTGGATATAAAATTAACTCAAACAAATCAGTGACCTTTCTCTACACAAAGGATAAGCAGGCTGAGAAAGATTTTAGGGAAACAACACCCTTCACAATAGTCACAAATCATATAAAATACCTTGATGTGACTCTAACTAAGAAAGTGAAAGATTTGTATGATAAGAACTTCAAGTCGCTGAAGAAGGAAATTGAAGATCTCAGAAGATGGAAAGCTCTGCCATCCTCATGGATTGGAAGGATTAAAATATAATAAAAATAGCTATCTTGATGAAAGCACTCTATAGAGTCAATACAATTCCCATCAAAATTCTAACTCAATTCTTCACAGAGTTAGATATGGCAATTTGCAAATTCATCTGGAATAACAAAAAAACCTAGGATAGCAAAAACTATCTTCAACAATAAAAGGTCTTCTGGGGGGGGGGGTGGATCACCATCCCTTGACCTCAAGCTGTACTCCAGAGGAATTGTGATTAAAAATTGCATGGAATTGGTACAGTGACAGACAGGTATATCAATGGAATAGAATTGAAGATCCATAAATGAGTCCACAAACCTATGGCCATTTGATCTTTGATAAAAGAGCTAAAACCATCCAGTGGAAAAGCAACAGATTGTTTTCAACAAATAGTGCTGGCTCAACTGGCAGTTATCATGTAGAAGAATGCGAGTTGATCCATTCTTATCTTTTTGTACAAAGATCAAGTCTAAGTGGATCAAGGGCCTCTACATAAAACCAGAGACACTGAAACTTACAGAGGAGAAAGTAGGGAAGAGCCTTGAACATATGGACACAGGGGAAAGATTTCCGAACAGAGCACCAATGGTTTGTACTGTAAGATCAAGTATTGTCAAATGGGACCTCATAAAATTGCAAAGCTTCTGTAAGGCAAAGGACACTGTCAATAATTCAGAAAGGTATCCAACAGATTGGGAAAAGACCTTTACCAATCCTAAGTCTGATAGAGGGCTAATATCCAATACATATACAAAGAACTCAAGAAGTTAAGACTCCAGAAAACCAAATAACCCCATTAAAAATGGGGTACAGAGCTAAACAAAGAATTCTCAGCTGAGGAATACCAAATGGCTGAGAAGCACCTAAAAAAATGTTTAACATCTTTAGTCATCAGGGAAATGCAAATCAAAGCAACCCTGAGATTCTACCTCACAGCAGTCAGATTGGCTAAGATTAAAAACTCAGGTGACAACAGATGCTGGCAAGGATGTGGAGGAAGAGGAACAATCCTCCATTGCTGGTGGGATTGCAAGCTGGTACAACCACTCTGAAAATCAATCTGGAGTTTCCTCAGAAAATTTGACATAGTGCTACCTGAGGATCCAGCTATACCACTCCTGGGCATATACCCAAAAAATGATGCTCCAACATGTAACAAGGACACACGCTCCACTATGTTCATAGCAGCCTTATTTATAGTAGCCAGAAGCTGGAAAGAGCCCAGATGTCCCTCAACAGAGGAATGGATACAGAAAATGTGGTACATTTACATAATGGAGTACTATGCAGTTATTAAAACAATGAATTTATGAAATTCTTAGACAAATGGATGGATCTGGAGGATATCATCCTGAGTGAGGTAACCCAATCACAAAAGAACCCACATGATATGCACTCACTGATAAGTGGATATTAGCCCAGAAGCTCAGAATACCCAAGATACAATTTGCAATACACATGAAACTCAAGAAGAAGGAAGACTAAAGTATGGATACTGGATACTTCTTAGAATTGGGAACAAAACACCCATGGAAGGCATTTTAGAGACAAAGTTCAGAGCAGAGACTGAAGGAATGACCATCCAGAGACTGCCTCTCCTGGAAAACCATCGTATAGACAACCGCCAAATCCAGACACTATTGTGGATGCCAACAATAGCTTGCTGACAGCCTTATATAACTGTCTCCTGAGAGGCTCTGCCAGTGCCTGGCAAAAACAGAAATGGATGCTCACAGCCATCCATTAGACAGAGCACAGGATCCCCAATAAAGGACCTAGAGAAAGGACCCAGGGAGCTGAAGGGGTTAGCAGCCCCATAGGAGGAACAACAATATGAACTAACCAGTACCCCCAGAGCTCCCTGGGACTAAACCACCAACCAAAGAAAACACATGGTGGGATCCATGGCTCTAGCTGTGTATGTAGCAGAGGATGGCCTAATTGTTCATCAATGGGAGGAGAGGCCCTTGGTCCTGTGAAGGCTCTATGCCCCAGTATTGGGGAATGCTAGGACCAGGAATGGGAGTGGGTGGGTTGGGGAGCAGGGGGAGGGGGAAAGGGTTAGGGGATTTTCGGAGGGAAAACTAGGGAAGCAGATAATATTTGAAATGTAAATAAAGAAAATATCTAATAAAAAATAAATAAATCAAGTGTATTTTTAAAAAAAGAAAAAATTCTACAAAAATGAACAAAGAAAGATTAGCAAAACCTGTACGGCCAAACATAGTAATTCTTCACTCTCCACTCGACTAGAAAGTTATGGAGTAGACAGGAAACTCTCCTACATATGTATGTCTCGGTAATAGGGCACTCTCCTTTTTCTATATCCTCCCCCTTTCCTATCTATCTATCTATCTATCTATCTATCTATCTATCTATCTATCTATCCCTTCACATTAATGGTATTATTCTGCAACCTGCGTTTTCTTACAATCTTTTTGTGATGCCCTTGAAAATCCCAACTCTTTACAAATTTCCTGCATTGCCTTTAAGTGGATTCCGGTAGCTACAACCTGCCATCACATCCCTTAGAAACAAAGCTGCTAGCAGGGCACAGTGGCTCAAGCCTTTAGGCCCAGCACTCAGGAGGCAGAGGCTGGTGGATCTCTGTGAGTTCAAGGCCAGCCTACTCTACAGAGAGTTCCAGGACAGAGAACCAGGGTTAAAGAGTAAGGCCCTATAGGGAAGGAGGGAGGTGCTAGGACATACTTCCTGTAGATCACTAACACACACACACACACAGAGGGTGGGTAGGGTGAGAAAGGATCTGTAGTTTCCTATGCTTCTAAACCTGAAACATTTTACAGTTTTATAAATTTCAGTTCAACAACAGTCTATTCTGTGAATTAAAATTGAATAACGGAAGTCAAGTAAGACATTCATGAGATTGTCCTATGATCCAGGCACCAACTTTTCAAAGTCGTTCTACGCTTCCCTATAAGAAGAGCACCAACTCTATCCGACTTCTCTTCTGTCTGAGCCGGACTCTAACTTACAGTGAGTGACCACTGCACAGAAAACCTCTACCTTAGGGTGCTTGTGGAGAATCCCGTGTGGCCTAAGAAACTTGACTGCACTCAGCATTCTGACAGGACACAGACAAGTTGACCCATCTATGTTCATTTCTTTCTGCTGGGAAAACACCTTACGTTGTTTGCAGCTCCCTTCTGGAGCTGCGCAGTCCAGTCCAAAGGAATTTCATGTGAAACACGGACCTAGTTTTAAAGGAAAGGCAGTCTAGGATAACACAATAGCTAAGTTCTACCACCCACCGTATCTCTAACATCACTCCCAGTTCTGACATTTTAAGACCCTGTGCTGTGGTCCACTGCAGAAGAACTACACAGTCAGACACATTGCATTTTGTGTGAGGGGCCGGAGATGTGGTCAGGATGTTGTACAGCAGAATTAGGTTGCTACAGTTGACAACTATTTATTTCAAAGTACAGAGAAGAAGAGCTGATTGTAATGTTCTGCACATGAAGAAATTACCTGTGAGGTGACAGAAATGCTAATCACCCAGTTTGATTATTTTACATTATATATGTATCAAAATCCTACTGTAGCCATAAACGTGTTTAATCATGTGTCAAAAATATTTGCTTAATCTTTAAAACATTTTGTTTTTCACTTTGACAAATATAAATTCAGAAAGATGTTTATCTTTATATAAATCATAGTTCATATTAATAATTTAACTCTTACCTAAAAGGATCATAAACATCCGTGTCAACACGAAGGCCATTTATAAACAGACGAGCATCACCTGGCTTAATTTCAAATCTATCTCGTAGGTCCTAGAACCCAAGCAAAAGAACAGTTTGCCCACAATGGTCATAAATATTTTAGCTCTACTACAGAATTCTGAATATGTGCAGTGCTCCTAGAATAGGAACAAGAGCCAGTTAGTTATTGGCTTTAAGAAACTTCTTAGGAATGCCTCAGAAAATGCTTCTGGGAGTGAGTGTGTGTGTGTGTGTGTGTGTGTGTGTGTGTGTGAGAGAGAGAGAGAGAGAGAGAGAGAGAGAGAGAGAGAGAGAGAAAGAGTGCAAGCCTGCACACTCACACCCGTGCTCACTTAGGTGTGCATTTTTGTGTCTGTGTGGTACAGCAGGCATCAAAGGCAAGGCCTTATACAGACACGCAAGGCAAGTGTCCCAAGCCTGAGGTGTGTGCTGACCCACTCCCACAATGCCATCCTCTATTAAGTATGCAGCTGGAGAAATGGGTCCCTCCATGTATACTCTTTGGTTGGTGGTTTAGTCCCTGGGAGCTCTGCCGGGGAAGGGAGGTCTGGTTGGTTCATTTTGTTCCTCCTTTGGGGCTGCAAACCTCTTCAGCTCCTTGGGTCTTTCTCTAACTCATCCATTGGGGACCCTGTGCTCAGTCCAATGGTTGGCTGTGAGCATCCACCTCTGTATTTGTCAGGCTCTAGCAGAGCCTCTCAGGAGACAGGTATATCAGGCTCTTTTCAGCAAGCACTTGTTGCCATCCACAATAGTGTCTGCGTTTGGTAACTGTCTATGGGATGGATACCCAGGTGGGGCAGTTTTTGTATGGCCTTCCCTTCAGTCTCTGTTCCACACTTTGTCTCCATACTTCCTCCCATGGGTATTTTGTTCCCCCTTCCCCTTCTAAGAAGGACCATACTTTGGTTTTCCTTCTTCTTCAGCTTCATGTGCTCTGTGAATTGTATCTGATAGTCTGAGCTTTTGGGATAGTATCAACTTATCAGTGAGTGCATACCATGTGTGTTCTTTTGTGATTGGGTTACTTCACTCAGGATGATATTTTCTAGTTCCATCCATTTGTCTAAGAATTTCATGGTCATTGTTTTTAAAAGATAAGTAGTACTGAGTAGTACTGTGTAAATGTACCACATTTCTGTATCCATTCCTCTGTTGAGGGGCATCTGGGTTCTTTCCAGTTTCTGGCTATTATAAATAAGGCTGCTATGAACATAGTGGAGCATGTGTACTTGTTATATGATGGAGCATCTTTTGGGTACATGCCCTGGATTGATATAGCTGGGTCCTCAGGTAGTCTAATTTTCTGAGGAACCGCCAGACTGATTTCCAGAGTGGTTGTACCAGCTTGCAATCCCACCAGCAATCTCCACATTCTCACCAGTATATGATATCACATGAGTTTTTGATCTTAGCCATTCTGACTGGTGTGAGGTTTAATCTCAGGTTGTTTTGATTTGCATTTCCCAAATATGTTGAACATTTCTTTATGTGCTTCTCAGCCATTCAGTATTTCTCAGCTGAGAATTCTTTGTTCAGCTCTGTAGCCCCCCCCCCTTTTTTTTAACAGAATATGAAGGTTTATTTTCAAAAAGATTACATTTTTTTTAACCAGGATACACAGATACACTTAATGTAACAGTACCTTCTGCAAAAATATGTAGCCCATTTTTTAATAGGGTTATTTTGTTCTCTGGAGTCTAACTTCTTGAGTTCTCTGTATATATTGGGTATTAGCCCTCTATTGGATGCAGGGTTGGTAAAGATTTTTTTCCTAATCTGTTGGTTACCATTTTGTCCTATTGACAGTGTCCTTTGCTTTACAGAAGTTTTACAATTTTATGAGGTTCCATTTGTCAATACTTGATCTTAGAACATAAGCCATTGGTGTTCTGTTCAGGAAGTTTTCCCCTGTGTTCATGTGTTCAAGGCTCTTCACTCTCTCTTCTATTAGTTTTAGTGTATCTGGTTTTATGTGGAGTTCCTTGATCCACTTGGACTTGAGCTTTGTACAAGGAGATAAGTATGAATCGATTTGTATTCTACATGTTGACTGCCAGTTGAACCAGCACCATTTGTTGAAAATGCTGCCTTTTTTCCACTGGATGCTTTTTGCTCTTTTTCAACGATCAAGTGACCATAGGTGTGTGGCTTCATTTCTGGCTCTTCAATTGTATTCCACTGATCTACCTGTCTGTCTGTGTGCCAGTACCATGCAGTTTTTATCAGTACTGCTCTGTAGTACAGCTGGAGGTCAGGCATGGTGATTCCTCCAGAAGTTCTTTTATTGTTCAGAATAGTTTTCACTATCCTGGGTTTTTTTGTTATTCCAGATGAATTTGCAAATTGTTCTTTCTAATTCTATGAAATATTGAGTTGGAATTTTGATAGTGATTGCACTGAAACTTGAAGCAATCCCACTAAAATCAGGGACTAGATAAGGCTGCCCACTCTCTCCCTACCTATTGAATATAGTATTTGAAGTCCTAGGCAGAGCAATTAGACAACAAAAGGAGATCAAAGGGATACAAATTGGAAAGGAAGTAGTCAAAATATCACTATTTGCAGATGATATGATAATGTATATAAGTGACCCCAAAAATTCGACCAGAGAACCCCTAAGTCTGATAAACAACTTCAGCAAAGTGGCTGGATATAAAATTAACTCAAACAAATCAGTCGCCTTCTTTTAATGAAAGGATACAGAGGTTGAGAAAGAAATTAGGGAAACAACACCCTTCACAATAGTCACAAATCATATATAATACCTTGGTGTGACTCTAACCAATTGAGTAAAAGATCTGTATGATAAGAATTTCAAGTCTCTGAGGAAAGAAATTGAAGAAGATGTCAGGAGATGGAAAGATCTCCCAGCCTTGTAGATTGGCAGGATTAATATAGTCAAAACAGCCATCTTGCCAAAAGCAATCTAGAGAGTCAATGGCTATTACTTTCTTCCTTGTACTTGTACTTACTACATCCTTAAAAACCCAACCCACTGAATGTTGAGAAGATGACTCGTGTGGCTGACTCACCTCGCATCTGACCTAGCCCAGTTCTCTCCCCACCTCTATTACTAAAGGAAGGGGTAAGTACAAGCTTTTCTACTTTCCTTTCAGCCAGAGATGTCCCAGGACTGGGTCCATAGTCCCTGCCAAAGTCTGTTGCAGTCCTCATTATTAACATTAATGTGGTTACTAACACTTTTGATTCCTTGTCTCTGAGCACAGACAAGAAGGCTGGAGCTGCTGCTACCATTTTACTACCCAGGAAGGCAGCTGGTGTTCTATAAACACGTCCTGACACCAGAGCTATACCTTCAGTGATAGAGACTTTAAGACATCTTTTCATGTGAGGAAACTTAACACTGTTTATGGCCCCATGAGTCTGGCATTATATTACACAGGAGAGAAATCATTATACAGCACGGAGCCAGTCAATGACCAGTGTCAGAAGTATTAACAAACATGCAAAAGTTCTATCGTAATTAGTATAAGTTGATGTTTAACTCTAAATAGACCATTTGGAATAATCTTATCAGACTATTGATAACTATGTTTTACTTGCTATGGAATACTAGGGATGTTATAGTACTCTAGCACTAGTTTATTCTCTTTAAGTCTCAGAACTAGCAATCAAAAGCAAGTCAACTGCACTATGTTGTAGGGTGGGCAAAGTGCTACAGAGGCAGGGAGCCCAGAGCGCAGAGGTATGGAAAGAGCAGTGGTGTGGCAGTGCATTCACTACACAGTTGCAAGGGTCACATTGGAAAGTGCAAAGTTCAACTCCTAGATTCTCTCCAACTGCTAGCCCACCCGACTTCATGCTCTTTCCAAAACCAAAACCAACAAAAGACAAAGCTCAAAAATCCCCAAATCAAAACCAATGAACAATGACAACAAAACCCCAAAGATAAGGAAAAAAAGAAAGGAAGAAAGAGAGAGAGAGAGAGAGAAAGGAAGAGAGAGAGAGAGAGAGAGAGAGAGAGAGAGAGAGAGAAAGGAAGAGAGAGAGAGAGAGAGAGAGAGAGAGAGAGAGAGAGAGAGAGAGAGGAAGGAAGGAAGGAAGGAAGGAAGGAAGGAAGGAAGGAAGGAAGAAGAGAAAAGCACATAAAAGTGCTGGCATCTTGTCGGTCATCAATGGGAGGAGAGGCCCTTGGTCCTGTGAAGCCTCGATGTTCCAGTATATGTGACTGCCAGGGCCAGGAAGCAGGAGTGGGTGAGTTGGGGAGCAGGGGGAAGGGGGAGAGGGTAAGGGATTTTCGGAGGGAAAACTGGTAAAGGGGATAGATAACATTTGAAATGTAAATAAAGAAAATATCTAATAAACAAAAAGTGTTGGCATCTTTCATTTCCTCCTAACTCCCGAGCATGGTGCCTGCCCTGGGAGTGTGTTTGCACACCCAGTGCTACTCCACTGAAGAAACCTCACTTTCTTGCATTGAACTGTTTTAACCATCCAAAAATCACTAACCCTTCCTTTTTATTAAAATGGAAGATCTAAGTTGTGAAAAAGTGAAAATATCGAATGAGACTAAAGCAAACCTTCTGGTTTTCCTGTATTTCTTTTCTCATTAGCTCGTTCACAGCAATCCTGGTGAGAGTCCTGAGAGAGCAAACAGGACAGGTAACAACAGCCACACCCAGGCTTCCTTCACAGTGCTTAGGAACAATCACGTATTCAATGGAACACAATCCTTTAGAAAATACTTATTTTCCAAATGCTTCAGGAGGGCATTTCTGTAGCCCAATCTGAGAATGGTTCTGTTTTTGACACTGTATTCTCTTCACATGAAATAAAGACTCAAAACATCATACATTTTCACTATATGCATCAAGTATTACCATAGTGTATTTACCACTACTTTTGTTTCCAAAACACTCAATTAAAATTTTTGATTAAACTGGGATTAACCAACACAGTCATCCTTTGGTAAAAATGAGAAATTGATTTATTGGTTTCCTGAAAAGAAAAAAGTCTGTGCCTGGTAGTCACGGTCCTTATTAAACATGGTTTGTAATTGCATATAATCTATACATGTTACTGTATATTATAAATAACATACATAAACTATTTAGAATACACACTATTCTTTGAGTATTTTCCAGACATGGTTCATCAAAGTTTTAGATCGAGTACTCAGAGATAAGGAAGAAGGATTATATTAACTTATTAGCCACTCTAGAATACTTTATCACTGGCTTATAACTTAAAGATAGAATTAAAAATATATTATTTTTTATAGCTATACTTATTTAACCTATAAAATCCCTAAAATGTTAACATTATATTATCAATGTGTACATAAAAGAAATTATCTAAGTGAAGACTGTGAGAGGGGTATGGTAGCTCATACCTATAATCCAGCATTCATTAGTTAATGAACTGTCTTATTTAAACTAAAATTATTTGACTTTATATTTCAGCTAATTTCAAAAGCCACATTAAAAAGTCATGACTAGCCGGGCGTGGTGGCACATGCCTTTAATCCCAGCACTCGGGAGGCAGAGGCAGGTGGATTTCTGAGTTTGAGGCCAGCCTGGTCTACAAAGTGAGTTCCAGGACAGCCAAGGCTATACAGAGAAACTCAGTCTCGAAAAACCAAAAAAGAAAAAAAAAACCAAAAAAGTCATGACTAAATATATATTTTCATGTGCATACATGTCATGTTTTAGACATGAAGACTGTTAACCTCTCAAATCCTTCCCCATGTGAAACTGGCTGAGTCAGAGGTCTGACTGTCATTAAAGCACAGCATATAAACATTTCTATAAAATGTCACAACTACAGCCCCCATTTTGTACAACTACTGTACTAATGTTAGTCAGGGAGGCAGACATAGTGGTGAAGGCCTGCAGCCCCACCTACTTAAGAGGAGGAGGCCGTAAGAGAGGATTTGAGATCAGCTTGGGCTGCACAGAAAGAATCTACCCCTAAAAAACTAAAAAAAGACAAAGGAAAATTACAAACTTTTCTACTTTTAGGGGACCATAAAACGTATTTGGGATCTCGTGTGTCTAACAGATACTATTTATCTATTTATCTATCTTTCAAATGTAAAGTTACCTTCAGTTAATAACCTTTTATCTGAATTATGAGTAAATAGACCAAATAATATATTTGAGGAAACAGATTTAGCATTCAATCCTTATAAAGATGGAGCAAGAGACCAGGCTGCTCTAGCCTAGGAGACTCTGGGTTGTGCATACGGTGAGCTCTGGCTTAACACAGGTTTGTAATTACATAAAGATTAATTTCACATTAGGTAGAACATTATATGCATCAAAGCTGTATTATTTTGTAAGTTCTCATAAAATCTGAAATTGTATTCTGGTCACTATGCATATGCAAATAACTTATGCATTGAAATGAAAAGTATGCTTAATGCAACAGTCAATATTTCCTGGAAATGGTTCAAATTACATGTCTTATTAGCAAAAAAATTACCAATTTTGAAATCCAAAACATAAAAACAATATTGGGCACTACTGTGAATACAGATCACTTCTTTAGAATAATAACTCTTATTATCATCCATGAAAGAATGGAAAATATTTCCCTATTATTTGTTGATCAAAAATATGTTCTCAGTCATAATTATTACTAAAACAATTTTTAAAAATATTTTTTCTTTTAGCCTCTAATTCAATAGTTCTTTTTGTAGTACATTATACCTGTATATACAATCTAACAGTTTACTTGAACAAAAACTAAACATAAACAAGGAAGAGTCCTGAAGTTTGAAAAGCTATATATACTAGAATTGATGCCTTCATTTTATGAAATCAGTTATTCTCATAGAGTTCACTAAATGAGATCTGCTTATAATTACACCAATAAACTTTAACATACCTGGCTTTTACAGGAAAGTTCTGTGAGATGTCTTTCATTAACTTTATGGCATCATAAACAGGAGTGGAAACTATTTGAGAGGCGGCTTGAAAACTAAGATCTGGAAGAAAAACATCACTAGGACATGTGGAGTAATGTTGCAGCTTTCAACACTTCCCCTCAGTACAACCATTTTACTCAATATCTCTTCCCACAGATACACACACATATGCTCATTGCATTGTATTTAGCATTTAAACGTTTTACATTGAAAGCTTCCTCCTTAAGTTAAATTAAGGTATGACTTAGACTTTTATGAATGAATAAGTAATTTAGTACTTATCTGGTTTCCACAAATTAAAATATATCAGACCCATGCAAACACAGATACTCTGGCTTCTGCCATAAAACATAGGCTACTTTTCCTAGACTCAAGTTGAGTGAAATACGGGACAAAGCTATGATGAGAAGAGAAACCAGATTATTGTGCCAATGGTTTTCGTGGAAGGTGCTATACTCTTCAGCAGTACAGCCACAGATCCAGCAAACAGTCCACCCATGCTCATGTGGCCAGCTTTAACTAAACTTAATAGGATGGACCCATGAGCACACGCACACATACACAACCATATTCACACACACGCACACACGCACACAAACATGCACACACACAGAAACATATGCACACACACATACATGCATACACATGCGTGCACCCAGATGTATGCACACCCCCCCCACACACACACAGAGGGAGACTGACTACTTGGGGAAAGACGGGCTTCAGTGGAAGGGTGAGTACTGGAGATGACTACAGCTCACTGTGCACGGGTGTGAAATGGTTAAAGAATAAATATGTTTTTTTTCAGACAGTAACAGGGATAGGGATATTGTTAGCAGCAGAGTGCTGGCCTTTCACAGGAAAGACCTGGGTTCAAGTGCAGCAACTGCTTTCTTAAGAACAAACAAAAACAAAAGGAGAGAAGCAGCTCAAAAGAGCTAGTTCTGAAAGAACTGTTAAAGGGGATCTAACTCAGTCCACTGACTCTTCTCTTTGCATAGTTTATATTTATGGAGAAATAAAACTAACATTTATACTTAGCATTATTTTTCCTGAAATGATAGTTCTGTTGAAAGAAAAATCTACGAGGTTCACCGTAGCCGCTCTCACATCTGTTAGAAGCAGCCATCTTGTTCTCATTGTTTTCAAGAGTCAAAGAGATTTTTTAAAGTCAAATTCTTTCCTTAATCAGGCTGCTTGTAGCCTCTCACTACAAAGAGTGTCTTCATTTCTCAGAGTGCTTAAAAAATCCACTTTAAAATAACAAGGCTACTTTTGTTTCTATGCTATCCCCGTAAAAATGAATCAGCTGGAGGCAAAGCCTAGATCTGTAGTTAGGCAAGTATCCCAGGGGAGGGCATCATCTATGACACTCCAGCTATGTCACGTACGATTGTTCATTACAATTTCCTTAGCCTACTCATTTATGTCTAGTCTCAGCACTACAGTGAAACTGTCTGTGCTCACTAATATTTCTGTCCTAATGATGAAACACAATGGGCCATCTTACAGGTCTCTCTCTGAGGGAGCTCCTTTTTGAGAATCAATACCTGAGAAAACAAAAAGTCCAGAAAGAAGAGCTTGGATGAGTTTAAAGAAAGCTCTCAGTGTGTGTGTGTCCCTTAGGTATGTGTTTAGAATATCTCCTCCTGCTGAGCAACACTCTATAAAGTAATGAGATCACGGGTGACCGACAGAACACGTATTTGCTTCGAACATCTACTACAGTTGTAAGTTATGATCTTCAAAAGTCTATTAAGTAGACTTAAACTTGATTGGGTGTGATGCACTATATGAATTAGGCTGAACAAAAAAAAATCCTTCACTTGTTAATTAGCATATCAAACTGGTAAATATTAATTTTTTCATCTTCAGAAGCTTAACATGAAAGTAAGTAGGACAGTTTACATAAAGAGGCTCTGCAGAAAATTTCCGTCACATGTGAAACAGTTTTGTGTTACATATGCTATTTTATCAAGTAGATTCTGATGAACAGCTTTTTAATTGCTGAAAACAGAAACCCCTCAGCAATAGCTAGAGACCGGGGAAAATAAGGGAGAGATTGCTACTGAATGTGCGCATGGCTTCTGGAGCAATGGAAATACTCTCATGTTGCCTGTGGTAACTGCTGCAGAACACCAAACATTACAGGTCAGAGGGGACACTCTATCATGTATGAATCATGTCTTAATAAAGCTGCTATGTTAAAAACATTCTGTGAAAGACATGAGGAAAGTTGGGGATAAAAATAATACATGCCCACAGCTTTCAAACACTACAGAAAGAAAATTATCAAGTGAAATTGAGTAAAAGTTTGGTCCAGTCTTGGTCCCAGAGCCTTGGTTTGGTTGTGAGCACAGAAACGGCCAGGTTTACAGCAGCTGGCCCTTTCACTTGAAGGTTCCATTAAAAATCTGGCAAAGAAACAAAAATTGTCTGAGGCCAAATTTAACCAAGGGTCAGTGAGATAACCCGGTGAGAAAACCGCCTGCTGCCTGACCTGACACCCTGAGTCCAGCACCCCTTGCTGGGGACCCTTTCTACTTTGTATAAAGTGTGCCAGTGCATTTTTAATTGATAAGTCTGTGCCATCATGCCAGCCACATGATAGGTCATGGGCAAGATAGCTGAGTTAAGTTAAATGAGCTACCTGGAAGACTGGGCTAGCAAAAGGCCTAAGCTCTAAACTATTAGAAGCCTGCCTGGACTATTTATACTACTGGTGGATCCAAGAAATTATGGCTAGACTCACTCCCCCAAAGTAAAATTTGGTTCTAGTTCTCCAAATTTAACAGAAAAATTTGAAGATTGTGGATTTTTAATTTTTGAAAATTAATTTTTCATGGTAGTTTCCTCCATGTGTCAATGAACTGTAACGGTGTCTACTCTTTACTGTCTGTCCTCCCCGCACTGGGCTGGACATGTTCTCTTCCACAGTCTCCCTCCTGCCTTCAGGTCTCTGCCTTCAGTCAGTGTGGTTGAAGGAGCACAGATGGGAGGTTGGTTTTCAGAACACAGACAACTCACTAGAGACTGTTCCACTGGAGAAGGTGACAACTCACTAGAGACTGTTCCACTGGAGAAGGTGACAACTCACTAGAGACTGTTCCACTGGAGAAGGTGACAACTCACTAGAGACTGTTCTACTGGAGAAGGTGACAACTCACTAGAGACTGTTCCACTGGAGAAGGTGACAACTCACTAGAGACTGTTCCACTGGAGAACGTGACAACTCACTAGAGACTGTTCCACTGGAGAACGTCATCACCCTGAGGAGAATCTCTGCATCAGAGTCTTATACTGTACATCAGGCTGGTCTACAACTCTGTGTAAGGCCTCTGGCCTTAAACTCAAAATAATCCTCTAGCCCCAGCTTCTCAACTGCTAAAATTACAGGCCTATTAAATCAATACAACGAACTGAGGTGGAGTGGAGTGTTTGAGAAGGTAAATACATTTTTACTTTTACAATGATAGTATCAAATACCCATGTTTCATATATTTCTTAAAGTGTGATAATGTTTTAATTAACCATGTTATGTCCATTTATATCATCATAATTAATTATGGCCTTTTATAAAATGTGCACTGTACCTTGTAATTCCCAGACCTTCAAAGGAGTCATTTCTTTGCTGCTCTCAATCAGGTACTTTTGGAATATTGTCAGATTATCTTTAAGATCTGAATATATTTCTCTGCAAGAGAATATTAAGTAATGTTAATTTTCACCACTTACCACAAGTTATGATACAAGCAGTATACTTTTGAAATCTTTCCTGTAATTAGAAAGAGGCTAATAATTCAGAATTAAGCTAATAAATTATGATACAGCTATAGTCATTGAACTTAATGAGGAAGATCTGTGTATGTGTGTCTTTTTAAAATATATAAAACAAAAAATCTGGAGGAATGGATCCTTAATTATAGCACGACCTGTAAAAACGCAAGGCATCTATCATTATCTAGACAACAAGATTAGCAACTTTAGTGTCTTAAGTATATTTGTAATATTAGGAGCTAATGGTGCTAATAAAAATATTCTTTTCATTTTGCCTGGATACAGGACTCACAAAATTTCCCCTTCTTGTGTTACGAGTATGCACACATAACATTATGGCTAGCCTTATGCAAGGGAATCCACAGAGGACTTTCCAGCCTATTCTTCATCTTCAAACAGAATGGCAAAAAACAGAGAGGCCTATTTTTAATTATTGAAAGGCTACTTGTACAAATATATTAACATAAAAATTAAGACTAGATGTTAAAAGGGCAATCTAGGATAAGAAGATTTGGGTAAAATATGTTACTTCAAGATTATTCATGATTTTTGTAAACCATTAACTCTGTGTCAAGTACTAGAAACTATTTTAAACATCATTTATTGCACATGTGTGGGGTAGAGCATACATGTGTGGTATATATATGTGGTAAACACATGTGTGCGAGGGTGCACACAGAGGCCACGAAGACATCACATCTTTTGCTCTCTCAGTCTGCCTTACTCCTTGACAAGTTCTGTGT
This sequence comes from Mus caroli, assembly GCF_978045245.1. Lineage (NCBI taxonomy): Eukaryota > Metazoa > Chordata > Mammalia > Rodentia > Muridae > Mus > Mus caroli. The sequence goes on from NW_028227267.1 coordinate 116,224,076, forward strand.
TTTGACCTGGACCTAGGCTGACATCCAGTTAGACCCAGTACTCCTTATAACCTGCCCCCACAGCACTGGGCCCACAGAAAGCCTGGGTGGGCAAGCCTGGCTTTTTCCATGGGTAAAATGGGATTGAGGTAAATTGAGGTCCTCAGGCTTGGATAGTGAGCAATCCTTACCCACCAAGGCACTGCCCAAGCCTCTCTTGTCTTCATTTATAATAAACATTCATACAGTGTTAATTAATTATTACAAACTGTTGTTTAATAACATTATTACAATATAGCCTTTATGCTTCAAATCTTTGTATGCATTCATACTTACAAATACATGTACATACATACATTCAAGTGTGTAACTGTAATTCAGAAGGAGACAGCAACACAGGGTGCACATGCATAGTGGGTGTGGTGGTGTGAACAAGAATGTCCCCCATAGGCTCATAGATCTGAATGCTTAGTCACCAGGGAGTGCCAATACTTGAGAAGGGTTAGAAGGTGAGGTGAGGGCTTGCTTGAGTAGGTATGGCCTTACTGGACGAGGTGTGTCACTGGGTGTGTGTTGAGGTTTCTTTTTATTGTTGTCTGCTTTCTCTTCCTTTTTGATATTAACTGTCTGTAATTTAATAAATAAACACAATGGTGTACATATAAAATTGTATGTGTCCTTGCTAGTTTTATGTCAACTTGACACAAACTAGAGTCATCTGAGAGGAGGGAGCCTCAATTAAGAAAATGACTCTATAAAATTCAGATGTAAGCATTTTTTAAAAAACAGTGATTAGTGGGGGAGGGCTCAGCCCATTGTAGGTGGTTTTGTCCCTGGGCTGGTGGTCCTGGGATCTACAAGAAAGCAGGCTGAGCAAGCCATGGAGAGTAAGCCAGTAGGCAGCACTCCTCCATGGTCTCTGCATCCTGCCTCCAGGTTCCTGCCCCGTTTGAACACCTGTTCTGACCTTCAGTGATGAACAGTGATGTGGAAGGATACGCCAAATGAACTCTTTCTTCCCTAAGTTGCTTTTTGACATGGTATTTTATCCCAATAATAAAAACTGAAAACTAAGACAGTGCATATATATATAAAAAGAGCATGTGCCAACATTGCATACCAAATGGACTACTTTCAAAGCAAATGTACAAAATAAAACCAATTGCATTTCTATTCAGACTTACTTCAGTTTCCCAAAAAGAAATCCTTGTACTTCATCTGCTTCAGTCTCATTTTCTATATCAGTATCAGTCGTAGCTACATTAAAGGAAAAATAAGCATTTGTAGGCTGAAACACAAAACTCTCAATATAATGAATTCTATTTGTTTTCTTTCATGCACAAGGTTAACATATGCATGTGTATTTATTATAATCCTAAATGAATATGTACTCCTTTTAAAAATGGGCATACTTCATAACCACAATGAATGTTATATAAATTACTTTATAGCAACTTTCTATTTTATATGCCAAAAATGATAAGAAATAGGACCCACAGCAAATCATAGTTTTTGCTTTCAGGTCTCATGGTAGATCCATACCTTAATAATTATGAGTTTTTGCACAATTCAAGCAATCTTAAAGTTGGTCAAGGGATATTTAGAAAGATACTTATGACCTCACAACAATGGTATATTATGTAATCCTCATTTCCTATCTTCTACCAAACAGTGCTGGGGTGGAATGAGGGTGGGTGTAAGGGCTTGCCCTTCATCCTGTGTTACACATGGCAGCTATGCTCTCTGCCTGTCTGTGGAAACTCTGGGTCCTGACGCTACACAGAAATGCAGGATGCGCACTCAGATTTAGTCATGTGCTAGCTAGCCAAAGATCTGCTGCACTTAATCACCAGATACAATAAAATTTGCTGTCTACCATGATCTCTGCTGGGATAGATACCAGGAAAAAGACACTAATGATCAATACCACATTCGATGGGAAATGAGGAAGACAGATGGACAACGTTAGTAAAGTAAGCGAAGCATCTCCAAGCAAAGGCACAGAAATGCATGGGTTGGAAAGGGGCAAGCAGGCCCTGAACAGACTGAAAATGTAACTCCCAGACGAGGAGACCCCGACAGGTAGCTGCTGGGAAGCTTCGGTCAGGTCAGTTTTCTTTTAGGGTGTAAGTGGATGCTATTCAAGTAGAAGGTCATACATCCAGAATGCCTGGGAATACAAACTGCTCTTCCTCTTTTTCTTTAAAGAGAACACAATTGGGGTGCATACAGAAGGAGGTGTATGCCTGCAAGAGTTGGGGAATGAGATGAATATAATCAAAGCATGCTCCATGGAATTCCCAAAAACTAAGCAAGTTTTATTTTTGGTGTTTTGTTTTTTAAAGAATGTCCTGAGTGCTCTGTCACAGATGAAATATCTGTATCAATGCACTGCCAATTCAAGATACAATAAACAGTGCCGAGCGGGGGAGGGAAGACTGTAAGAGCTGCAGATGAGGAGTGCTAGGAACCCTCAGCTCTGGACAGGACATGGCTGTCACACACAGGAACTCCACGGAGCCTGTAGTCACCCGTACAAGAGGAAGCTAGTCAGACATGCCGGCATGTCTCACCCCGAGCTCACAGCTATTCGTGATGGATGGCTTGCTGAGTGACAGTCACTTTTCTTTAAGGTGGAATGACTGTTAGTAAGCTGCCTAGCATTCCCCAGCAGATGATGTCACACTCACGTGTGCAGGCATAATGTTTTTGTACACTGCAAAGTTTACCCTTGTGTTACTCAAATGCTGATAGCTCTGCCCTTATAGCTTGTTTCAATCTGGATACAACATTGTAATTTTATATATTTATATTAAGAATCTCCTGTCTCAAGTTTGTGTTAACAGCTCTTACCATTTATTCTCTGCCTTGCCAATAAATGCTGACCACCCAATGGCTGGGCAGAACAGAGAACGGTGTGGGATGCCCACCACTGAGAGAGCAAGAGAGGAGCAAGAGAGATCCAGATCCAGATCTGCCAGGAGGATGGAGGACCTGGACCCATGAGGAAAGGGTCAGGAGAGAGATGGTGGAGATCGCACCTAAAGCAAATATCTAAGTATTATTGGGATGGGATGGGAGGTGGCCAGATTAGCATAAGAGGTTAAGATAGATCATTTAACTGCTCAGCTACTGAGGTATATCTTGAAACAAATCTTGGTTTCTGTGTGGTTATTGGGGACTAGCAAAAGGTAAAGAAATACAGCCGCTGAATGAATTCACTGCTTACATTTATACTAAAATAATTATACATGTGCTTGCAGGAAGTGCTAATAGACGGACACTGTGGGTTATAAACAAAAAGCAACAGATGTCGTGGAGTTACAAGGAACGTGTGCTGGGGAGAGAGGGAAGCTGAGCATGACAAAATACATTGTATATATTAGTAAAAATGCCAACGAGCAGAAAAGGAAGAAGTCTTATTTCAACAGTGAAAGCCTTACTTTTAATTTGGGTATCATCCAATGCTTTGTATTCCGTATCTTTAATTGCTAGCTCCACGCCATAGCCAGATAAGTACATTTTTCTTGAGCTGGGTTTCTGTTAAAATATATTTATTTTAGAAAAAGAAGAAACATTTAGTTAAGTATCTTGCTTTACATTTATATAACTACACCATGTCATATTAGGATACTATAGCAAATTGCTAATACTGGAGACATGTACACACACACACACACACCCCGCACACACACACATACACACACACACACACACCACACACACACACACACACACCGCACACACACACACACACATACACACACACACAGACACACACACACACATACACACACACACACACACACACACACACGCATACACACACATACACGCCCTCGCAAGCGTGTGCATATTTACTAGATGCAAAGGTTTTGAACCCAGTGCCTGGCAAGTGCTCGGCAAGTTCTCTAACATCAAGCTACAGCCCCTTCCCAAGACAAAAACTCTTGTAGCCACTGTGAAATGTTATTATAATTTAGGGGAACACTTATATTCTCTGCACAGAGTCTATCAAAGAACCAGAATTGGGTTGAGGACATGTTCCTAATAGAAATTTAGCTTGATTCTTAAGCCTCATTTGCTTCTCATTCGTTAGGTAGCTAGTTCCAGGACAACCAGAGAGTGAGCAAAACTAAACAATGAAACGTTGAGACCAGACAGACAGACAGACAGACAATAAAGCACCCAGTGCTTAGTACTTTGGAAACCCTGCTCAGATCTTTCTTCAGATCTCTTGATGAATAAAGAATTCCAAATACCACAAATTAATGGCCTATCTGTAATACTCATATTATCAGAATTTTGGTAGCTAATTTTCTTCTGGGGAGGGGTAAATAGAAAATGTATCTCTAGAGATTCCTTCAATAAGCAAGGCAAATCATGTTTCATTCTGCAAGAGGCAACACAGATGAATACATATGGTTGTAGAATGAAGTCTAAGTTTCCTTCATCTCCAACTGAAACTCCTACTGACTGAGATGCAGCCACCAGCATTGGGGGTTTTATTTATTCCAGGTAGGAGGCTAGTTTTAACTAGTCTGCATGCACCACATTCTTAAAAGAAGCCATGTGTTTCTGCCAAACACAATCTGCACAGCAACAGTTCGATATGCCTACATACCCCTTTTATCTTCCCAATGTTTTTCTAAGGCTTAAAATTAAGTATATCAGCAGAGTGCCTATCTCCTGGCCTTTTTTTTTTTTTTTTTATTTCCAAATCAGAACATGTATGAATGACCTTCGGATACACAGCACTTAAAACCACTGCTCACACTAAAATTTAACTCAGGAATGATGCAATGAAAGCATGCCGAAACTGAGTCATTTACAGTTCCATACAGCTATGGGAAACGGAAATTGTAAGGCCACATATCTTGTTGGAGTTCATGAAGGAAATACAATTCCACACGACCAGTTCCTATTATCAGTACTACAAAGTTATTGGCTCCTGCATAATAAAAGAAAAATGTTTATTAAATTTCTATGTACTTTCTTCTTTTGAAATAGTATTAAAATCAAATTGAATTGTGGTTTAATAAGCCTGATGTGTTAACTGAAGCACTCATAGCCAAAAGAAGTAAGACAAATCTTCCTATCTCTTCTTCTCCCTCAAAAAGGTGTCTGGTCAAAAGGAAGCAGAAGGAAGTCTATTTTCATTACAATCACATGTTGATCGATTTACACGACAGCTACTGTGAACTTAGACGACCCATTCATTAAGTAGAAGGTTATTATTTAATGGTACAAGGCATCCTCATGGACAATATGATCCAGTAGAAGTATATTTTAGGTTATATTCTCCAGAGAGTGTTTAAGACAGAGCTTCAGCAGATGGGCGTATCCTCTGGGGACACATTAGCGTCCCTGGTGAACTTAAGATGAGTGCATACTTTTATCTCTATATCCAGTCTCTGCTAATGTGCCTGTGAGCTCTGGCTGCTCCACCCAGGAGAGAGCTACATGCATAATGTGCTGATGCTATTCTGGCAAAGAAAGGAAAGTGATGGAGAACTGTGAGTTTAAAGGAATCAGCTCTATAGAATGTGTGGTCCGCACACTCCACTCCCATCACGTGATCCTCTCCTAACATCCTATTTCTACTGAAACACTTACACAGGTACTATAGGTTCCTCACCACCTGCCACTAAATGTAGGTTTCTGAAAAAGGAACTGTTTCTATCTTACTGCTTTGTAAATAATGCTTGGCCTAGAGGCACATGAACCAGTGACTTAAGTATGTTAATATTTACAAAACACATACACATTCAATGGACCTGAGCTTCTGCTGTGTCTTTTAATCTTTGTATGGACTACAGATATTTAAAATATCTATATTCTAGTTTACCAAAAAATTTAAGATTATTTAACAAGATCTTCTCATTTCTAGTAAATAGCAGGGATTTCACTAAAATCATACAATAAAATTTAAAAATTGAGACTAGAGAGGAGACTGGAAAGACATTTCAGTAACAAATGCACAATGGACCAGGCATGTGTCCAGCTGGCCTGGGACCACAGCTGCCACCCTGCTTTAAATGTAATTCTTAGAATAGCTGAAGCATTCTCTCAGGACAGCATCCTGAGACAGGAAGGGAATGGCTGGAGCAGCCAGGTTCTGTTCATAGCTCTCCTCCTTTAGTAAGATGTTCTAAAAAGGCCTACTCTTCAACTGTTGTACGCTTCAACGGTTCTTACAAATGTTTAACAGTAAATGTTACAGCAGCAACAAAGGAAAAAGCTCGAAACCCAGCACCCCAAGGGTCACTAAGAAGCCAGATGTGCATAGAAAACTAAACTCTAAAGAAGATACAGGAAAGGAGCAGCAGATATGGGGACAGAACGCTGCTGAGACAGGACGGTCACAGAACCCAAGACAATCAAGAAATCAAAGTGGCTTCTATACAAACAATGAATAAAATTAGTAAACCTTTAGTCTGGGTCAGAAAAGAAGAGAAACCACAAGTTACTAATATTAGTAAACCACACAAAAACCAATGCAAACATGTACCTGAATATAGTGGCGGAGAACATACAGGATTTTACCATGTTTAGATTTCTTAGACAGTACGCTATGAAACTCAGCAAATGCTCTTGTTCCAATCTCTGCATAGAGAATAATCACTGGTAAGTTCTCGCTGCTTGTGGGAAACTTATGATCTCTTTCAAATAGGTAAGGCCTGGGCCTAAAATAAAAACAAAACACACGCTTTCAAAGGAAGCGAGAGTCAACAAGTGTATTAGAGATACACTGTGATACTTGATATTTTCTGCTACCAAAGAATTCATAATGTCAATAACTATAGAAATAGGAAAGTAGAAATAAAAAAGAAGAAATTGGGTTTATCCAAAACTGGTTATTAAAAATGCTTTGGTTTCCAGTATGGTGCATTGTCAATTACATTTTAATAATATAGTTTTAATCAATTAAATTTATATTTAATTAGAATTGCTTTCACTACAGTTCATATTCCCTAAAAATAGTTTCCAAATATGTAAAAGGCCATATGAAAGCACACCTTCATTGAAAATTAGCGTTTAATACTAAGAACCATGAATGAGATGCTCACAGTCAGCTATTGGATGGAACACAGGGCCCCCAATGGAGGAGCTAGAGAAAGTACCCAAGGAGTTGAAGGGCTCTGCAACCCTATAAGTGGAACAACAATATGAACTAACCAGTACCCCCAGAGCTCGTGTCTCTAGCTGCATATGAATCAGAAGATGGCCTAGTCGGCCATCATTGGGAAGAGAGGTCCCGTGGTCTTGCAAAAATTATATGTATCAGTACAGGGGAACGCCAGGGCCAAGAAGTGGGAGTGGGTGGTTGGGGGAGTGGGTGGGTAGGGGAGCAGGGAGGGGAGGGTATAGGGGACTTTCAGGATAGCATTTGAAATGTAAATGAAGTAAATACCTAATTAAAAATTGGAAAAAAAAGAACTATGAGTGAGCTTCTTACAGATGGGTGGACAGGTGGACAGATGGACAGGTTCGGGAAGCATAGGCGTTCTTTAGGTTTGCAAACCACTTCAAACAGTTCTGACAACCTTTCCCAGGCACATGATGGACTGTTCACACTTTCTAGTAAATTCTCCCTCCACGCGCAAAGCTAGTACCATCGCTTACCTACCCCTTCCAGTCTCTGCGGCACAAAGAGGATGATACCGGGTAAAAAGAGGGCTCAGGTTCCATAGAAAATAATCATTGCTTCAAACCACTATGTTTGGCAAGCTTTCCTTACACAGAAATGTAGACATTTACACAGTGTCTGATAAATATGCAAGAAAGGAAGTAAGGGATGGCAGACGCCTCCTCACACAGTGATAATGAAAAACTTCCTCAAAATTACTCGCAATATAGTTTTTTTTCTTATCCTTAAAATGAGCTAAAAGACATAAAAAGCTTCATACAAACACAGATACAAATAAGATCGGATAACTTTGTCCAATGTCTTAGAATATTAAAATTTCTATTCTAACTCTCTTCCCCACAAATCACTTCTCTTGATTCTCCCCACGATACTTTACCTTGAAACAGCCTTATTCAGCAGCTTTTTAATTTCATTAACTTTACAGGTGCACTTCGTGTGTATAACCACAAATGCAGTACATCCCTCTGGGGGCGGCTCACCAGCAGCCATCTACAACCCCAAAGATGACATTGTTATAGCAGCTCATCACTATGATACAGCCCTAAAACTCAAATGCTACTTCGGTTGAAATAACTCATCTTTTACTATGACATTACTGTTCTAATTAAGGTAAATCATTTTCTGAGTAGAATTTAAGCAGTATGTAATAGAATAAACATTGTCTTAGGAGATACATGCATTCAAGTTTTTCTTAATTCTATAAAAGTTTTATTATAAGCAGTTTTACTGGCAACATTTTCCTAACTCCAAGTAGACTATATTTCTTTTTGTTCAACCACAATCAATGAGAGAAATGGTAATAAGATAATAACATATTATGGAATGAAATATACATCTGTTTTGAATCAATGGTTCACTTTAAGTAGCTTAACATATATCATGAATGCATCCTCATTAAGTGATGCCTGGGTATTTTTACCTGTTGGAACATCTGAATGGTTGGAGAGTATGCCCTTATGGAGAAGGCAAACTTTAGGAGATTAATGTGTATGTTGTCTAAGAACTGTCCGGCTTTCTTCAGGATTAGGTTGTAGTAGGAATAATCTGATTCTACAAAGAGAGAAAGATGTTAGCATTTCGCATTCAGTTTCCTGGCACATCCCACCTACAGAACCAACGGAATCAATGCCAAAACATCATATTTTAAGTTTGGGTAAGCTGCTACAGAAAACATTACTGTGTCTATTTCAGTGTTTTCTGAGCAATCAACAAGATAATTTTAAAATAATCTTGCCATTAAAGTCTACTGGGAAGATGCACTTCAAAAATATTCCAGCGTGTGGGTTACTACTCAGGTGAATTATGGATCCAATCTGCCGTTGAAAAAGACTGGAGGGCAGTAAAGCGAGCAGAAGGCCACAGGTAAGAAAGACACCGTGTGGTTCAGTGAGCCAAGTCCAGTCAGCGCGTCAACAACCCTCCAAGACACACACCTCAAACGTGAGTGACTTTCATCCTGAACTCAAGCTTTGTCTATTAGATCCTAATAAACCATACATTTATGCCAATAGAATCAGCCATTGCCTCACTCTCCTCAACCTTTAATGTCTTCAAAGAGTTCACACTTGCCTCCATACTTCCGCTTCACCGAGTGTGGTCTACGCCTTGCTCTGAGCACCCAGGCAATGGCAATGAGCGCTTCCTGAAGTCAGCTGAGGATCTATGCTACTCAGGGTGTTTGTAGGAACTGCTGAAGTGTTTGCAGCACACGCTCTATGCACTTCCAGACATGGAATGGCTTAGTTACTGAATACAGTGTATGTCTGTGTGTGCATGCCAACATGTGGCAATCAGAGGCATCACTCCTCAGTTACCATCCACCTTCGTTTCTGAAACAAGATCTCTCAGAGTCCTTGACCTCACCGAGCAGGCTTGGCTGGCTGGCCAGGAAGCCCAGGGGTCCTCCTGTCTTTGAGATTACAGCACAACACAGGCTTCTTTTTCACACAGGTTTTGGACTCAAACTTGGGTTCTCATGCTTCAGCAGGAAGCTGCTTTGCTAACTGAGCTATTTCCCTAGTTCTAAAACTTAAATATTTCCCTACTGTCATTCTTTGGCATGTAAGTAACAATTTACATATGTTTGGATCGTATGTTACCCAATTTCACTGGTAAAACTCAATTGCAAGTTAGCTTTCATCTTTAATAAATGGTAAAATTATTTATAGGCCTAATTTGTTTTGAAATCAATTTCCTTATGACTTATTATTGGTTAAACATTTGGTTCTTTGGTTCTATACCTATTTTGCATGTCTACATGCTTGGCATTATGTAAAAATGTTCTGGATAAAAAGCAGTCACAACTAGAAGATGTTATGCGTTATTACGCGTCTGTGCTCCAAGCATTGCCTAGGCTGTCTTCTGTGTGTCCTCACAGCGTGCAAAGATGCCTGACGCTCACCCTGTCTTAGTGTGCACAGCTGGTTTGCCGCCTCCACCACATCATGAAGTATTGAGTGTGTCCATCATGTTTACTCATCCCTGTGTTACCATCATTTAAGCAGAGCCTACCACCTCTTAATATAAACATAATGGTTATTAAATAATGCTTTTCAGGAAAGTTAACCCTGAGGGCCCAAAAAGGTCAGGGGCTCCACAGGAAGACCAATAGAGTCACCTAACCTGGATCCTTGGGGCTCCTAGAGACTGAATAGCTAACTAAAGAGTGAGCTTAGCCTTCACCGAGGCCCCCTGCACACATGCAGCAGATGAGCAGCGAGGCCTTCATGTGGGTTCCCTAAACTCCTGGAGCAGGCACTGTCCCTGAGCCTGTTGCCTGCCTGCCTGTGGATCCTGTGCCCCTAAGAGGGCAGCCTTATCTGGTCTCAATGGGAGAGAATGCACCTAGTCCTGCAGTGACTTGATGTGCGGGAATGGGGTGAGTGGACAACCTAAGGGGGCGGGAGGCTCCTTCTCAAAAGAAAAGGGAAGGTGGAATGGGAAGGACTTGCATAGGAAGTACTGGAAGGAGAGGAAGGGCTGATACTGGGTTGTAAACTAGATTAAATACGTTTAGTAAAAATGTCTATGTTTTACAAGTATTTTGCCTAAAGCACTATCAAAAGTGTATCTGATTGCTTTATATTTAGAATCTATAAAGTCAAGAACGGCTAAGCTTCAAAGCTGCTTCAGCCAAGCAGCCTGGGCAACAGATGAATACTTAAAACTAATGATTTTCCACTTACACTCGAGTAAAAATAAAACCACTTAGTAACCTAGAGTAAAAAGTTTTCTGTGTCTATATGATTAAACATTTAGTTTTTATGGGATTCTACATTCATATCATCTACTTTATTTCAAAATAAAAAAATAATCTTTCCTTTAGAATAATTAGCCCTGTAGTTTCTGTTGCTATTACCTAGATTTAATGGCCTCAACATTTTGATATTCTCCAATATATTATAGATATAGATATACATGTTAATAGATATATACATTTTGGCATATATAAAAGTAGGAATTATATTTTATAGATAATGATATGAGATACATTATCTGACATTTTAAGGGTCATTCTTGGAAATACCGTTAAGAGCTTAAAAGCAAAATACACAGGCAATAAAATTGCAGCAAGGCCAGTAAACATTTGTCCAGACTCACAGAATGTACAATACTAGAATCTAACAACAGGCTTTATGATACTAATGCGTCGATACAGGTGAGTGGACTCGGGTGAAGAGCTGAGTAAGGAGGCTCATCATGTGAGTGAGTGGAGGAGACAGGAGAGATCTCTGTCCGTTCCTCACTTCTGCTGTAGTCATAGAGTTCTTTTAAAGTCTCCTAAAACAAGAAATACAATCCCACTGCAAAACTAATGGCATATCAAAGAAATTAAGGAAAGTAACCCAGGAATTTTGATTTTTTTCTTTAATATGTGACAATTACTAATTATGTGAATTTTCCTACAGGTTTTATACCTTTATATCTTACAATAGTTTCTTAGCATTTCTATTGCTGTGAAAAAACACAATGACCAAAGCAAAGTAGGAAATGGCTTATTTCAGTTTACATGTCCTGATCACAGTCCTTCATGAAGGGAAGTCAGGACAAGAATTTGGGCAGGAACCTGGAGGCAGGAACTGGAGTAGAGAGACCATGGAACAGACCATGGAAGAGAGTTGCTTATAGGCTTGCTCCCTAAGTCTTTCCTCCTCCTCCTCCTCCTCCTCCTCCTCCTCCTCCTCCTCCTCCTCCTTTCTTTTTCTGTTATGTAGCCTAGGCTGGCCTGAGTGTACTGTGTCAACCAGGCTGATATGCTCAACCACCATGCTCAACCCCAGTTTGTTTTCATATATACCCAGGAACACTTGCCCAAGGTTGGTATAACCCAGAATATTCCTGGGTAACATTCAATCACTTATTAGGTGTATGTACCACTGGGTTGCCCACAGATTTATCTGAGTTGGGGCATTTTCTCAGCTAAGGTTCTCTGTATAAATGATTCTAGCTTGTGCCAAGCTGACATAAAAAACCAGGCAGTGCAGTTTTCATGGAAACATCTTTTCATGTTTAGAGAGGGTTTTTTCTTTCCTTGCTTTGAGACAAGGTCTCACGCAGGTTTGACTCAGTACAGAGCCAAGGATGACACCACCTTCTCATCGTTTTGCATCACAGGTGGTAAGATTACAAGAACATAAGCATCATGCCTGTTTCTTTGGTAATGCTGGTGATCCAAACCTGGGCTTCTTGCGTACTAGGCAAAAACTCTAACAACAGAACGATGTGTCCAACCTTCAGATTTAATGTTCAGATTTATTAACCCCATTGGCGTTCATATTTAATTATAAGCTAACGCATGTACAGAAGTATAAATGATATATGCTAAAATGTGCGCATCACTTACCTGTCTGCTTATAAACTGCCAGTTCTCTTACTGTTTCCACAAATTGCCAAAACTTTTCATTACTTTCTTCTGCCATAAATTCACTGTTTAAAAATATCCATAGATGAAAACAAAAAATAAGTTAGATGCTATAAACTACACTATAGAACAAAATATTTTATGATGAACCTCCAAAAATAATATTAAATTACTGATATCTAAATTACTGATAACACAATATGAAAATGAATTGAAATTTTCACCTGAAGTAATTTTATATATATAATTATGTCAAAAAGATTATACTATATATTATTTTTTGACTTTTCATTATCATTATCAACTACTTAGAAATGTGCCATTTGTTTTTCTCTCAACATGAAATATCATTAAGGTGACAAAAAATGAGAATATTAAAGGTAAATAGTAAATATAGAGATCATTTATTGTTCATTAGCATAATTAGCTCTATAAATACTATGTAAAAGTCATATATACTAGCCTATAGCTAAAGATACCAAAGACCAGGAGACATGAAGAAATCAAACGGCAGACCGTTTGGGGAGAAAACTCATCAACGGTCTTAACACTTACCGTCTGTGTCTGCACACTGCAATGACGACCAGCCTGGAAAAGGACGGCCATTGTCTCAAGAGTGGCATGAATGTGTGGGAGAAATCAACTATTTTCTGATTGGACTTAAGGGTCACTAGACAGGAGGAAACTCATGTCTGGTACTATAAACTTTGCGAAGGACGTCTCAAGGGGGATGTTATAGATCCTAGGAGAGAACCCATTATTGTTTTGCTAAATGGACATAATATCAAGCTGCCTTCTAAAATCTTATTTTTACACCCACAGGTTAATGTAGCTCTCAAATCCTCATTAGAAAATCTTTGTGCATCAGAGGGAAATTAATACAACAACTTGAAGCTGGCCAAAGTGTAAAGAGGACTCGTCTGTGGAGTGTTCACCCCTCAAGAGACTATGCCATACCATTTCCCTGAAAGCTCAGGGAACACTGTAAAGCAGAGGACAGGAAGACAGGAAAAGCCAGAGGCAGAGGAGCTCTGTTGTGAAATGGTCTTCTGGACACCAGGGCACTGAACTCAAAAACTCTCAGTAGCTGTGATTGCCTGAGTAAGATCTGCATAAGATCAAGCTGGCCCAATATTCCAATAGGAATAGGACTGGGGCTCATAAGGGCCCAACCCATGCTGAGAGGCTATTAGCAGTTAACTGATGGCTTCTAGAGGAAGGAGAATCGGCTTTATTTGGGGGTATGACTCCTGATAGGCTCTTCAAGCTCAGGCAATGGCGGAACACCCATGCATATATTAGTAGCACTAATTAGACTCAGTGGGCTATGAAGTGGAAATTTCTGGTTTTGCTGGAGACTCATGTGATAGTTTTTCTGCAAACTCTCTTAGGAGAGGATGTTTTGGTGAGAACAGCCGTGGTGCTTTTCTGGAACTTGCCTGGTGAAAGGTCATGCATTGTTACCCTGGAGTGGAGGCTTGAGGTGTGTGATGTTTGGAAAGAGTAGGAGTCTAACCCAACAGACAGTGGGTGACAGTCTTCCCTGAGGACACTCTTGCATTGGTTCACCTTGCTTTCTTCACTGATTATAACTTGTTTTGATTTCACAGAGCAAAACACACCAGTGAACTTCTGGCAGTGTTCTGAATGCTTCTTGCCACATCGACAGATCTACTGAGCCTTGAGGTTTCCTCTGGATCAAGCCACTGCTACTGATTCGTGCTTAGTTTTTGCCAAGTGGACTGGAGTGCCATTGCTGATTCGTGTTTGGTGTTTGCTAGTGGACTGGATTGCTGATTCGTGTTTGGTGTTTGCTAGTGGACTGGATTGCTGATTCGTGTTTGGTGTTTGCTAGTGGACTGGATTGCTGATTCGTGTTTGGTGTTTGCCAAGTGGACTGGATTGCTGACAACAAAGATTGGAATTGTCCCAAAGAACTATTTCTAAACAGGTCCACAACACCATTTCCTACTAACCTTTCTTTTCCCCTACCTCTAATGGCAAGTGGGCTAAAAGGGAGGCTGAAGTGTAAAAGAACCACAATTAAAGTAGGTTTTGAAAAATCTAACCTACAGGGTTACTTTTTTTAAAATGCGAGGACATGAGTGGCAGGGTGGGGAAGGCAGGGCAGGAGGATTTTGGGTAACAGTGGGTAGATATGGACAAAATTCATTGGATGGATATATAAAATTATCAAAGAATAAAATATTATTATATAAAAAATAAAAACCAAGTAGTTCTGAAGCCAAAGTAGTAATTTTATTTACTGCTTATTTACACAGACAATATTACTTAGATCAAATCCCTAATATAAAATCGAACAGGAAATTGTTACATCGGACAGCTGTCCAAGTTGGTGTTCACAAGTGGCTGAACCTAAGTTAGCCGGTATATCCGATCGATGTATATCAAGACTCACATTTTCTCTTGCTTCCAATACATCCCTTTTGAATCCTTCCCATAACTACTTTCAATACCCATGTTTTTACCAAAATCTTATTCAAGACTATTCATTCTCCAGAAAACAACAGTTAGTTCTACCACACTCACAGAGTCCTCACCAGAATTACCATTATTTTAGTAGCCTCCTCAAGGTGATATAGACCTTTCCTACAGTTCTCAAAATTCTTGTAGCCCAAACTTACAGCTACTTCACAGTTTTGGGTTCTTGTTGCATTGAGATCCTATTTTCGATACCAAAATCTACACGAATTTCCCAGTGCTGTTGTAACATGTTGCCAAAACTATGGTGGCTTCTTATGACTCTAGATGTCACAAGTCCAAAATCAGTGAATGGATAGTACTTTAGTACTTTTGAAGACTCTAGAAGAGACTGTTCTTGCCTCTGCTAGTTTTATTGGCTTCAGATGCTGTGACTTAAGGCTACTTAACTCCAATCTCTGACTCTAAGCTTGCATGACCTTCTTAAGTATTTTTGTGTGTCATGACCCTGGACTTGGGGCCCACTAAGTTAATTAAAAATGCCCCAATATTCTCAATTAGGTTTGCAAAACCTTGATCACTGACAGATTTGGGCGTTAGGCTGTGGACATATCTTTGTGGGAGTCACCATTCAACCTACCACAAAGTAAAGAGGGTGTCAAATTTGGCTTAGACTAGGTTGTCAAAAGCTTTAAGGAACATTCTACAGAAGTGATAATCTGGGATTCATGAAACTAAAACACCAACAATACAGCTAACTGTTAAAAAACAAAAAAACAAACAAAAAAAACCCCCAAAAAACAAAAAACGAACAAACAAAGTGTAGGAGCCACGGGGGTGAGGCCGCCACCACAGCCCACAGAATCAACTAAACAGGGTCATAAGGGCTCGCAGAGAATGGAGCAGCAACCACCAAACCCTTGTGGGTCTGCCCTAGGCTCTTTGCATATGTGTTATGGTTGTATAGTCTGGTGTTCTTGCGGGACTCCTAACACTGGGAGAGGAAGTCCCTGACTCTTCTGCCTGCTCTTAGACCCTTTCCTCTTACTGTGTGGCCTCATTCAGCCTTTTGTGGCTAGTGTTACTGTAACTGGCTATGCACGTTCAGTTGATATCCCGAGAAGCCTGCTATTTTTCTGAAGGAAACAGGGCTCTAGGGGACATGGGAAGTTGGGGAGGGAGGGGAAACTGCAGTCTGGATATATAGTTTAGGAGAGAATAATAAATACATAATAAAAAACTATTGGCTGACTGGGACTAAATGTAGGATCCGGTCCGTGCACTGCCAGGACGCACTGTAGATAAGAGGAAGCAGACACATTTGAGCTAGAATCTTTTAGTCAATAAACGCTGTGTGCCATCAAGTAAAGGCAATGCAATATTGTGATGGATTTTTCCTTTGTTTTTTAGAACCATGGGATGTTGTCTTGTAAATTCACTTAAAAAAAAAAAACAGTTACAAAACTGCTTATGCTCAATATTAAAGAACTAAATTTGAGACAAAGTTTCCCTTTTGCAACTTCAGACTAGCCACAGACTCATGTAATCCCCAGGGATTACAATGGTGTGTCACCACGAGAAGCTGAGTTGCCATTGCTGCTTGCGGGATTACGAAAAGAGCAAACTCCAGTACCTGTTGTCTGCTTTCTACAAGGTAACTAAACAGAACGGAAAACAAATCCGTTTGCATGAGATATTTGGGGAGGAGGGTGTAACTGAGAAACTGCCTTCTCCACTGCTAATTTTGGATATAAATCAAAATTATGCTCCAAAGCACAATCTGCTGACTAGAACTTTGCAGAAGAGCTTGCACTAAAGGCCACATTCTGCCCTCCACGTCAACAAGACACGCAGGAACACGAATAAACTTGGGACACAGAAGTTTTAAAAATCGTAGGTGCATGGGGAAGGTGGGGCGAGGGAGTGGCAGAGTTGTCCAGTGACCATCTAGAGCAGAGGTGCTTTGGGTGTGGGGGCGCGCGGGGGGGGGTGACGATGAGATGAAACCCGATCTGAGAGCCTCTAATCAGGTCTGAAGGGATGGAGTGTGCGGAACGGGATGCTAAGGGGGCGCGGGCTCGCTCCAGAGGACTGCAGATCTAAGGGGATGCTGGGGTCGGGCGGGAGAACGCCTCGGATTGGCGTCAGGACTGGGCGGACACAGGATCTGAGGGGACACGGGACTGTGAGCGACCCTGGATCGCGAGGTCTGAGCAGCATCTTGCGGGAGGGGGTGTCTCAGGGATGCCGGGTCCCTCGGCCCGCCGCCACTCCCCAGCCGCGGCGCTCGCCGGGCCTGGGCACCCACCTGGCCTCCAGCAGCAGCGGGGTCTCGGGCCACTTCGCAGTCAAGTGGGCGGTCACCGCCTTGGACGCAGTCGCCGTGCTGGCGCCGAGCAGGGCGAGCCACAGCGCGACGGAGCGCAAGAGCAGCCTCATCCCCTTCGTGGCTCTGGCCCGCACCAAGGCACGCCGAGGGAAGCGCGAGACGCCACGCTACGGTCTGCTCCTCCCGGTGCTCCGCCGTCCACTTCCGGTGGGGGGAGCTGCAGTCCGTTAGTCCGCCGGTCGTGGGCGTGCGCATGCGTGGCCAGCGAGGTCCAGGGGCGCAGTGGGGGGAGCCCCCGGGTGGACATCGGCCCCTTGCCTTCGCAGGGCCGCCGCGAGGATGCTCGGAGGGTCCGCCGCCGGGTCTGGGGAACCCAGCCTTCCATGCCAATCTACCACTAGCTGGAGCTGCCCCAGCCCCGCTGGTCAGGGGACCCTGGGTGAGGGCCAACTTTCCGGTTAGCATCACCTGGGGGAGCAGGAGCGAGAGTAGGCCTCAAAAATGACGTAAAAAGGCGCAGGCGACTTCTGTGTGCACTGTTGGGAGAGCTGTGATTTATCTATCAGTGGGCTTTCCCTGCTCTCTGGCTGGTTCTCAGGGCTGGACCTCGCTCCCCGCCACCCCTCCAATCCCCCCAGGATTCAGTGGTCTCCTGCTGCTATCAGAAGTGGCATCTCAGGCCTGCCACTTGCTTTTGGAGTTGGATGCAGAAGTGTGATCCTGACTCTTAGCCCCTTGGAAGGCCCAGGTGATTCCTGTGCCCCGACAAGATTGAGAGGCGCTGCTTCAAGAGATTACAGCTGAATAGGAAAAGAAAAGAAAAAGTCGGAAAATGATAGCAGTGAAATGTAAGAGAAAAGTGGGGGAAAAGTAGTTCAGGAGGAGCACAGAGCCCTTGCTTCCCATTTGTGTACACCTCTGCTCTGTGGGTACACCCCATCTCTTCCAGCTGCCAACACACACACACACACACACACACACACACACACACACACACGGATGAGACAGATGAGAGGCAGAGAAAGCACTCCATTTACCCTCACGTGTTTAGTTTTCTTTAGAAGATGCTGTTCAAAAAATTGCTCAGGTGAATCTCGACGCCAAAGTGGCACCTTCGCTACTGACTTCTCTCCCAGTGACTCTTTCATCAGCTGTCGCGTCGCTGTCGCTGGATTTTCACTTTAGGACCTGAACGCAGAGCTTACTTACTTCCCTACTGTAGATGACACTTTTCTCTGAGGCCTCACTCATTTCTGGAACAATTTATGTCGAGGATCAGTAAGTATGGAAAAGGCCTGGGAAGGTCCTTGGTAGGTAAACGGGAAGCTTACCTAAGGGCGCCGAACTTGCTTTCCAGTCATGGAGCCTGAGGAAAAGTATATTGTGAATCGTTAACATGTTTTGTTTTTGTTTTTTCATTTTTGGTTGAGTTCTGGGATAGAAGGAAATTAGATGTTGACAGAGCCAGCCTTAAATGGCAGCATGTCTCATACAATGCCAATCTTGACTCCAAAAAAAAAAAAAAAAAAAAAAAAGACTTGTTGTATAAGTCACATGCAATATATTATTAAAGGACATAATAAACTCAAGTTAGAAATAAGTTAATAAGATAATAACTAAAGTTAGATACTAAGAATCCCAATTCCTGTTGAATTCAGAGAAGTGGACATGCTACACCATTCGTTTGGAGAGAATGCAATTCACTTAATAC
This sequence comes from Mus caroli, assembly GCF_978045245.1. NCBI lineage: Eukaryota > Metazoa > Chordata > Mammalia > Rodentia > Muridae > Mus > Mus caroli. The sequence goes on from NW_028227267.1 coordinate 116,243,049, forward strand.
TGACCATTCATTCACACAATGACACACTTTATCTCTTACGGTATTTTCCTAGAACTGAAATGACTTTAGAACATTTTCTCACAGAGACCATCTCTCCAGGGTTGTTTCTTTGCCTGAAGATAAGAGGACACAAGTGGGTGACCTTCACATTTTTTCTCTATGGAATCGCCTGGTGCAGGTAGAAAAACCCAACTGCAAAAACCCAACAAAGCACACTTAAATCAGCAAAATGGCCAGGGACTCTGAAATCAGTAAATTATAAAATTTGATCAATAAGTTCTAAGAATCAATAACCCCTGGGTTGGCCACAAACGCTACAGACTTTAGAGATGTAACCATTATTCCCCCCCCCCTTTTTTTTTTTTTTTTGAAAACGAAATCCAAGGTTAGTCGCTGCAGAGTACAATGAATGTAAAATTCATGATAGCGTTTTCATTATATGTGGAAGAAGTGATTAATGAGTTCTTTATAATAAGAAACGGGTTTCACGGAATAAATCATCTGGAATTCTTAAGGTGCAGAGCGGGCAACATTCATTCGGTGAGTATAATGATGCTGTGTGAGAATAACTTTAGATAATAAGAATCTTAATTTTCTGAACTGAAATGAAGTCTTAAAGTTTAAGTGAAGTTTATAACCCCCTTTTGTTTTTAGATACCCTTTGTTGTAAAGTAGACCCTATTGTCATGTTTTAAATGGGACATTTTAAATATGCAAGAGCATCCTGCATCCTCCCATTCTCATTGGGAAGTATTCATAAACTTAAGGAATTTGTAATGTCTCCTTCCTAGGCAAGATTGTGTCAAAATTATAAGCAAATGAATAATGGTTGAGAGTGTCTAAGGGTCAGCAAATCCAATTTTATAACTTTCCATGTTTTATTTAAAATAAGTTACTAATGTCCAACTCCATTCTATTTGTTTGTTTTTCAAGTCCCAGGATTGAAACAGAGCTTTGGGTATACTAAGCTGGCATTTTATAACTGAGCTACCCAACCTCTAAGGACATGTCTCATAGCACGTGTGTATGCTTGCATGTACAGTTCATCATGGGGGCCTTCAAACAGCAGGTAGTGACCGTGAACTGTAAGTTTTAGATTAATTATTTTGACGATGTGAGAACTGGAAACTTGACATTTAACAATTATCTTCTATGCTCTCACACATAGCTAGTGAAGTCGAAGTACTTACTATTGGTGGCAAAATGCATGAAATATAAAGTTGGTCATTTTAACCATATAGATTTGTTGCAGGATATCTGACCAGACTGTGAACTGCGATTGTGTTATTTACTAAAGAGAAAAACTGTTTCAGGTTGTGGTATGGCTTAGCCTTAGCATACACCTTTAATCCCTCTGGCTGGAGTACAGACACTCCCTCAGTACACACATTAAAGGAAAACAATGAAGGTAAAGTTAGTTTGTAGAAGGAAGCAGACATTTGAAAGTGATGTCTAATTGAGTGGCAGACACAGTGATGAATCAGAGAAAGATTTGACAGAGTAGGATATACTCAACTCTCAGGAGAAAAAAAAGAAAAGCTACTTAAGAGAGGGAGAGGGAGAGAGAGAGAGAGAGAGAGAGAGAGAGAGAGAGAGAGAGAGAGAGAGAGAGAGAGAGAAAGAAGAAGAGGAAGAGGAGGAGGAAGGGGGAGGGGGAGGGGGGAAGGGAGGGGAGGAGAGGAGAGGAGAGGAGAGGAGAGGAGAGGAGAGGAGAGGAGAGGAGAGGAGAGGAGAGGAGAGGAGAAAGGAGAGGAGAGGAGAAAGGAGAGGAGAGGAGAAAGGAGAGGAGAGGAGAGGAGAGGAGGAGAGGAGAGGAGAGGAGAGGAGAGGAGAGGAGAGGAGAGGAGAGGAGAGGAGAGGAGAGGAGAGGAGGCACTTTACAGAGACAGGTTGAAGAGAGACACAGAAGACAGAACAAGTCCGAGAATGAGAAGGAGCCAGAAAATTGAGCAGATTGCTACAGTTGGTTTGAGGCCAAGCAGAGGAAAAAGTCAGAGGCCAAGAGAGAAGGTAGATTGAACCAGTCAGGTTGGAGTAGAATTTGAGCCGGACAGTTGAGTCAAACCAGCCAGGCAGAGAGCAGAAAGAACAAGAAAGGGTGAGTTTATTCATCAGTAAATCTCAGAGGCTGAAAACATTCTGGGTCTAGATAAAATTTCACAGAGGCTGGAAGCTTCCAGGACTAAGCCTAGGTTAGCAGATGGAGGCAGTGAGCCTCCAGGTGACAATTACACCAGGCAAGTGAAAGATACCGATACATAGATTTCTATAGTCTACAGTGTCAAGTACACTCATGCAGCCGATCCCTAGGATAGTGAGAGGCCCAAGTTTGTAAGTTCAGACTCCATTTTAGGGAACCTAACCTAAGCTTGAACTCAGGTAACCTAACAGACTAGTACCTAACATTAGTTTCCAAGTTGCCCTCCAACCAAACCCGAGCCTAGCTCCAGTCTCTAGGCTAATCCCCAACAAGACCAAACTTTCCAGGTTTCACCCTCAACAAGACCAGTGTCTCCAGGTTATTCTCTCAACAAACCTGCACCTCCAGGTTACAAGCCCACCTCCTGACTTACGACCACCAATGCAGAGGGAAGCAGAAATTAAGTTTATGATATGACTCCAGAGAAGCAGCCAATTATGTTAAAGGCCACCGTAGCTTTCCAGTCAGATGCTTGCACACTTACCTCCTGCTTGCTGCTTACTATGAAGCCTTGCTCTGATAGATATTCAGGGCTCCCCACCACCACTACCAAAACCATCCTGCGTTACAGGATGGAGGGGCCCAATAGAATAAAGGCCCTGCTGTGCTTTGCATCAGATGGGCTCCTGTCTGTTTTGGGGGGATTGCTAACACTTCCCTGGCACAACAATAGCTCATCTTTCACCCTCTCCCTGGGCATTGTGTGTCTGTTATCTGATTCCTCTAGATAATCACATGGATTAAGTCATACAGTATCTTATGGCTGGTTTGTTTGAGCATAATTCTCTAAAGCTTTCTCCATGCTTTAGCTTGTTTCAGAATTGCCTTCACTTTTAGGGCTGACCAATATTCTGTTATCGTGTGGCGACATTTAATTGATTCATCGTGGAAACTTTTCTTCCAAACTTTAGTCCTTGTCAATAACCCTGTCATGGATCTGATTACAGAAAGACCTCTTCAAGCTTGTGCCTTCCGTGGTCTCAGCTCTGCACGCTGCAGTGGGATTGCTGCATCAAATGTAATCGGACTTTCAGGTTTATGATGAGCTGCCACCAACTGTTCCCCTTAGTGATTGTACCATTTCGAAAACATTGTCACCCAGAGGGAACTGGTGTAGAGGATTCCAATGTCTCTGTATCCTTGCCAAAGTGAAGTGACATATCACTGTGGCTTTAATTTTGAATTAACTTCAAAGCTGACTTCTGCATTGAAGATAGTGCTCTTCATAATGGCGTAAGGCTAAGACAGTTGTTGCAGTGAATCTCCTCCCAAATACGCCCCCCCCCCCGACCCCCCGGCAATGAAAACACCACAGTTACTATGATTCCATGCTGTACACCTAGTTTGGGCAGATCTACGGCTACACTACCATCTTCCACAGCTTATTTTCTCCTTCTTCTCCTTTTGCTCCACCTTCCCTCTCTCTGCCCAATCATCAGATCTCCTTGAGAAGCAGGTTTACAAGAAATCACCTGAGTGGTAACTCATTCCTTGTTCACAACCCCTCACAGGAGAATGGAATTGACATCAAATATATTAGCCCCAGGGCTATCCACAACAGACAGTGACCTTCGTCCCTCTTCACTAATCATTCTGAAGACACAATTTAAAAGAATGATTTCATCTGACCCCTGGCTACTTCCTGCAGGACACCCTCGATGAAGGGTTGGTGGTAGGGCTCACTGAAAGAAAGTGCTTGTCTAGCCAACATGAGGCCCTGAGCTGAAGTCCAGTACAAAAGAAAAAAATTAACATCACAGTAGAACAGATAGGGTTCTACTGACAATTATGTAAAGAACAGCTTAAATTAGTGAGAAAATCTCACTTTTGTCTCCCTCAGAATAGAAATATGGCAGTCATGGACTCAGAGCAAAACTCACACGTCTTTTCTCCAAGTATCTCTTTTGAAGCAATAATTAATCCGGAAAGAAGACATGGGTTGAAATTCTAGAAGACAAAAGACAGTTTGGAAGGCAATGCCAATAAAAGGACTGCCTGCTCCGAGTCTGTATCTTCAAGCTTAAAATAACCACCCTAGTATGAGGTTGGAGAAACTCAATCCTAATTGCTTGAAGTCAAGTTGCAGTTAAGAAGAGCCTTTATTTCTGTGGTCCTAAAGAACAAAATATCAACATTTACTACTAAGTCATTCTCTCTGCTCTGTAGCATTTACAGCTAGATGGGCTAAAATCACATCTAATAAGTATTATGAGACAATGAACTTTGCACCAGTTACGGTATTTTCCTAGGTCTCCTGACCCTGCCTTTGACGTGAATAGGATCAAACACCAACGTGTTCCATTTCAAAGGCCAAAATTGCATTGTTCTTGGCTGGCTAGAGGAGTATGTGAGAAGCCATTCTTCCTGTTTGCCTTCTCATCTTCCTATTCCAGCTCGAGGGTGAAGGGGAGGCTCTGGATAAGGACAGCATGAGACCATGCGAGGACCACATTGAAGGGGAATTTGCATCTTGCATGTTATTCCAGTTGGAGGTATTAGAACGGGGCCCAGAAATGGAGTGAACTCGAGAAGGTTTACAATGTCAGCTGACTCTACAAACCTTCTCATTTACCTTCATTGTCTCCACTGCACTTTGAGGCCCAGCTCCCATCTCTTTGTTTTTCTCACTTCCTTCTTATGGTTTTCTCTTTCACCATTAGCCTGATGCCATTCGTTTTAATCCAGTGTGAATACATTCCCAGCTCTAAGCTAGAGGTGCAGAGCCCTATTTGAAGGACCCACATGGTCTGCTCAAAGGTCATCCTTTCCTCCGGGTTGCAGCTGTACTGGAGGAAAATTGGAATTCCAGCACACCCCAAGAAGGTTCGGGTAATTGTGCGTTTTATGATCCTGGGTTTCTACACTGTTCCCCCTGTATGCTGGCATGTTTTCACACATTACCTTCCCTTCAGTGGTCTGCTCCCTTCTCCACAGCTGTCCCACCTCAGTCTAAACCAGCCTTTCTCACACCTCCTCCGGGGACTTACTTTCTGAGTCATATGGCATCCAGACTATCTGAGATGGAACTGTCTAAGGAGAGTAGACCTGCATCACAACCCCGGAATCTGCATTTCTCAGAAGCATCTCGGAGAAGACAGGCAATGGGACATGCTATAATCTCATTGCGTTGCTGTGAGAAGAGACTCTGAGCAAAGCAACTTACAGAGGAGCAAAGAGTTCATTTCAGCTCTCACCTCCAGGTGAGAAAAGCCAGGGCGTGATCTCAAGCAGGAACTCGACGGAGAAACAGAAGGACTGCCACTTGCTGACTCAGACTGGCCTGGACTTAGTTAGTTTTCTCATACAGTTCACAATCCCCTGCTTTGGGATGGTGCTGCCCTCAGTGGGCTGAACCCTCCTGTATCAATTAGCAATAGAGATAGTTCTCCACAGACATACGTACAGCCCTGTCTGATCCACACAGCTCTGAACTGAGTCTCTTCTTAATGAGTCTGTTGTGTCAAGTTGACAGTTAACCAACGTTGAAAACAAAGATCGGCTGATAGAGCTGGAAATGATGAAGTTAAAAAAGGAGAGGGGTTCAGTGGTCCATTAACACTGGCCAGAGAATAAATGTCCTGAAAATTGGCCAATAAGTCTGGGGATTGGGAATTTAAACATTTTAGTGTATTTCATGAACATGTTAACATATATGATAGTAGTGAAGATAAAAATGCCAATGTTGTCACTTGATGGGGACTGAGAAATCTATTTGTAAAAATAAAAACTAATGCAATTGTATACATTTAGATGAACCTCTTACAGGTTCAAAACTCACAGTAATGCACCACACTATTACATTTAATAAAATAATCCTAATTAAACGCCTAGGGAAGCAATGGCATTTGAAAATATACAACTAAATTATTGTCCTGTTTTGTTATGTACCGTGACTTCTAGTAGATTGTATTGCATTTTATATTAATTCTAGACATTAATGAGTTTAATAGTTAACTAACAGGTACTTTGTAAATTTGTCTCCAAGTTTCATTTCAAGCCTTAATGTTCATGTAGCAGAGTTTTCTGTTCATAAATTTCCCAAACTGGTGGGAGCACTGGTCAGACTTGGTATTAAATCCTACTGAGAATTTTAAGCCATAACCTTACCTAAAATTTATGTTTGAAGTCGTGTAATTTGAAATGTCAGAATCATCTCTGCTGTTGATTCAGGAGCTATCTCCTGCTTACCCATTTCTCTGCTGATTTTTTTTCCTGGATTTATATTTCAGCATTTGGCTTTTGCTTATCTCTGACTTAGCCAGTCTTGGAGAGTTGAGCAATGATGCCAGCTGGCACACAGTTGAGCCTGCATCAGCATCGATGCCAGTGGCACCACAGTGCGTCTCTGTCTTACTAACGTGCCTCATACAGGCGTTCAACGTGTGTGCCGACAAAGGAGAGCAGACAGTAATCCTCCCAGTCAGTCAGTGTGCTACCACGGTGACCAAAAGCAAATCAAGAGATCCCAACTGCCAGTGATAAGTAAAGATGGCCATGGCTTCCTGCTGGTGGAACCAAGAGATCCCAACTGCCGGTGATAATAAGCACGCAGTCAGTGCATTACCACAGTGACCAAAAACAAACCAAGAGATATCAGGAAGGGCGGCCACGGCTTCCTGCCGGTGGTTTAGGATGAATGCTTTGGGCCAGAACACTCTGGGTTCTAAACACAATAAAAAAAACTCACTCTCTTGGAGATGCTTAGGAAAGACATGAAGCAGCTGCCCAGTTCTGATGTGAAGGATAAGAGCTATAACTGGATAATTGGTTAAAATTTTAACTTCTTAGTTGAAGAAAATATGTTCACAAAACTCCAACCCCCAATTATAAGTCTGAATGGCTTTTTCATACCTCTGACATTCATGTGACCTTTTCCAAGATGAATGGCCAGTACCCGTCTTGTCTTTGAACACACCTCTTCCTGCAAATCTAACCACTAACCTAACATCCATAACAAATTTACTTTTCCTTTCTTTTTTTCTTTGTTTTTTTTTTGTTGTTGTTGTTGTTGTTTTGAGCTGTAATTTTGTGCTACTTTTTAAAGTGGTTTAAATTGGGAGGTATACTATCTAGCACACCTGACAGGCCGTTGTATGAAGAATAAACCTGAGATCTATTAACTCAGGGAAGAGAAGGTGGAAACAGTACAGAGGAGAGACACCAGTAAGGTGCAAGGCTCAGGGCTGAGGAGGAAAGAGCAGACACACGCTCTGATAGTAAAGCGTTGGGGAGCCAAGGTGACCTAACTGGGGAGGGATGGCACACTCATCAAAAGTCTGGGGCTGGTTTTAGGGAAAAGGCATGCGCCCAGGGTTGGATACCCTGAGTTTCAGTGTGTATGTTGCAAGGACATAGACAAGACTCAGGGTAATGAGACATGGAAGTGACAGTTCTTTGTTGATTGGCATCTGGGGGGAGGATATGGAAAAGAGATTAAGGTGAGAGTGAACTATCAGGACTGTGGCCCGAACAAGCTGGTGAACAGTTAACAGTCGGTATCCTGGGGGGCATGATGAGTGTCACTATACCGAGCTTGAGATGTTTTTGAGGACTCCAAGACGGTATGGACAGCTGCATGCATGGTTTTGAGATAAAACTCATGGAGTGCTCTTTGAAGATGAATTCTGTAAGATGAACACTGCCAAGTCTGAAGTGCTCCCCAGAGTCTTAGTTCTTCTCTTGTTGACCTGGGTTAATAGGCCCTGAGAGTGATCTCCAATTAGCCCATGGTTAATTGCCGAGAGGGAAGCATCATTTGTGGCTTCGTGAAGGTTAAAGAAGACATCAGCATTTTGTCACCGTCACAGTGGCATCATGCCAGACTTAGAAGCCACTTCAGCCTGTATGACATCAGTAATTATTCATCTAAGTCTTAAATGTGAGGCAATTCCTTTCTATAAGAAAGGAATCTTAAATTTATTCTTTAAAAGTATTTCTTCTCAACTGTGACAAGAGAAAAAAAAAGTCTATTCACCTCTGACAAAGAGGCCACCAACCAAAGAACAATATTCTCTTCAACTCAGCTTGATAATTGATCAGAGCCAAAGTACTAAATAAAACTACTTTTAAAAAGATGTTCAAGAATTAAACCAACAAAATAAGCTGTGTGAACTTTGAATAGATTTCTATTTTTTTCCAGAGAAGCTATTAAGGACGTTTGAGGATGAGCTGGGTGAAAATTAGATTATGACCTGGAGATCTGACTGTAGAATTGATTACTATAGGGTGTTATAAAACAGCATTTTTAGGAGATGAATAAAACTTTGTAAAGTACTACTGTCAAATGATTTAGCAAAAGCATGTATTCTCAGGATGTTAAAATTGCTGAAATTGCAAAGCCTGCTCACTAGGTGGGGATCCATGCCTGCCTGGTACTGAAGCCTTACTGCTTGTGGCTGGAGAGGACACAGACCCCAGCTGAGAACCTTCTGCTGTTGTTTTCCTAAACCAATGTAATTCCTAGCTATATTGCAACTACGTACAACCCTATATGTGTAGCTATGACTGCCCATCACAGACAGTTCTCTCTGTAGCAGAGAGAAGCTATTTCAGAGACCTACAGCTGGTCACAGTGCAGAAGGTAATTGAGTGCGGGGTTCTCAGCCCCAGCTGGTCCATCTACACTGCTATCCCTACGTGAGGCTCAGCCCTAGCTGGTCTATCTACACTGCTATCCCTATGTGAGGCTCAGTCCCAGCTGGTCCATCTACACTGCGATCCCTATGTGAGGCTCAGTCCCAGCTGGTCCATCCACACTGCGATCCCTGTGTGAGGCTCAGTCCCAGCTGGTCCATCTACACTGCTATCCCTACGTGAGGCTCAGCCCCAGCTGGTCCATCCACACTGTGAGATCCCTGTGTGAGGCTCAGCCCCAGCTGGTCCATCTACACTGCGAGATCCCTATGTGAGGCGCAGCCCCAGCTGGTCCATCCACACTGTGAGATCCCTATGTGAGGCGCAGCCCCAGCTGGTCCATCTACACTGCGATCCCTGTGTGAGGCGCAGTGAGCATCATGGAAGAAGGTGCAGGATGATTGTTAGAATCAGAGGACCTGGACACCTGCTGCTAGACAGTGTCTCCTGGACATGGCACGGATACAGCCCCATGAAATCTCACCAACCTGGCTGTCTAAACAAGACCTACCCCAAGACCAACATGCCGAGGTGGCTGGAGGAAGTTTCACGAGGACCACTCCTGAAGTGCTACAAGCTAGCAATGTCTGCTGAGAGGGAGAATCCGTCTTCTCTGTGACGGGTTCCTGATACCCAATCCCAAGTGGTTAGCCCTAAACTCACGGACATAAAAGAAACACTAAATACACTCTGTAGGTCGTGTGTAGGTGTGAATATGTATGTATGCACATATAAAACAGCGGTTCTAGAGGAGATTATGCACTTTGGAGTCATAGATACAGGAGGAGCTGGAGAGGGAAGAAGGAGGCATGGGAATGAGGTAAATACATTTCTATGTATGAAGTTCTCAAAAATTAAATTTAAAAACTGTCGAAATTAAATGAATGTCCCACTGGAATTTAGTACTTTTCATGATAAAAATGTTTCAGAATAAAAATTTTAAAAAGTTTGGAGGGAGTTTAGATATCTAATTTTGGTGCCCTTTCTGTTTCAAAGTGTTTATATGTGAACCACAGCCCCTCCCCACAGCAGCTATTGGCACAGTTTAATTTCCCTGCGCAGGCACACCAATTCTTATGAGTTCCTTACGACACAACGACCAAGTAAACATGCAGACTCTGGAGCAGGTTCCCTTGTTCCTGTCTCTAAATCCCACAAGTAGGGCTTTGCTCTTCTCAGTGCTCTTCCCAGCGCCTCACAGCACTTGGTCCACAGAGCATGCGCAGAGATGTTTTGGGTGAATGAGTTCACCGAAAAGGCACAACAAGCCTTACCTTAGCAAAGATTCGCTTTCATTAATAGTAACACCACTCAACATTTCTGCCGGTGGTGGCATTAAACTTTCTCTATAGGTGGGCCAAGGGAACAAGGGTGGCTGGAAGAACTGGGAGACTATAGTGTCCTCTCTCCCTCCCTCCCTCTTCTTCTGTCTCTTTCGTGTTTCTTCCTATGTAGCCTTAGCTGAACTGCAACTTGTTATATAGGCAAGGCTGGCTCAGACCCACAGACACACACCTGTCTCTGCCTCCTGAGCATTAGGATTAATGGTGTGTGTTGCCACACGAAGCTTATATTTTTATGATAAATGTTCATATGTAGGTGCTAGTCATAGCAGTACTGTTATACCTAGACAAATTGTCCCAGGATTGGAACACTTTAGATTTAGGCATAATAGGAAGATGGCTCCACTGTGTGCTGTGAGGATTCACTCACTGAACTTGTAAAGGACGTTCACCACATTCTAAGGCCGCCAATGGTATTTGAGTGACCAGCCAACCAGCCAATCAGCTAGCTCGAACCATATAAAACACAAACACAAAAGTTTTGTCTTTAAGGAGTAGGACCAAGCTAGGGGGAAGGACGAATAGTCAGTAAATTATAACTGTAATCGTTTAAACAAAGATTCTCACCTACTGCCTTTCTTAGACTCTGCCAAAAGAAGTGTCAGGGAGCCAACAAAGAGCTGCTAGCACCAGAGTTCTCCTGAGAAAACGACCAATAATGTGTGCATAAGAGAAGGGATTTATTATGATTATTGACATATGGTTAGATCATGGATGCTAACAAATACCATGATCTGCTCATCTGTTAGCCAGAGAACCAGGAAAATAGTGTTTCAGATTCAGACTTAGGGCAAAAGCTTAAAAATATGTGTAGCTGTGGATAAATATCACAGTCCAAAGGGCCAGAACCAGGAGAGAACCAGCGTCCGAAGGGAAAAGAAGTCAGGAACCATTCCTTGCAAGTGGGAAATTACCATCCACTCACAGGGCAGTGTGTTTCAAGGCTTGTTTTTCACATCTTGTTTGTTTGGTGAGCACCTGTGTGTATTATGTGCACCACTTGCATGCCTGGTGGCATGAACGCTGGAAGAGGGCATCTGACAAATGACTCTGAGCTGCCACATGGGTGCTGGGGACTGAACTAGGGTCCCCTACAAGAGCAGCAAATGTTCTTAAGACCCAAACTATTTCTCCATCTCTGGACCACGTGTTTTCTTCACTCAGCCTGATGTAAGTGACACCCTCATGGGGACACCCAGAAATATTTTACTGGCTACCTGGGCATCCTTAACTCAGAACAGTTGACATGTCACATCAACCATCACCTCAATTGTGGAGTGTGTGAATCAAAGGTAAGAGAGAGCCAGGAACGGTGCTCATGTCTCATTGCTTGCAATGTGTAGCTGAGGCCAGTGCCAACACTGCTTATTACTACGAAAGGCGATTGGGAGACCTAAGAGTTAGCTCTCCCTGTTTGCATTCATTCCAAGCTCATGCTACTTCCAATCTTCAAACTATCAGCATCGAGTCGTTTTGGTCCACACACCTGCACTTGCACCTCTTGTGTTCTTTTCCTAACTTTCTGTAGATGGCTCTCTCATGCCATGCATAAATGGAGCCTGCACCAGGCTCAAGTAAGAGCCGGCAGCTACATTCCTGTTTTGCTACTATTCAATCTATCACTGCACTTTGTGAGTGCAGACTTTCCTGAGAGGAAGCGCATATTGACCGAGTTTTAATATTATACTCAGCTTTAACTAAATTAGGATTGAGCCTTACACTTCTATTAGAAACAAATTTTCATGCATTTCAAATGCACTAAAACAAAAAAACCCAGTTCACTTGTAGCTAAAACTGAACATTACGAGGCAATCAGTATTTGATTTATGCTTTGAGAAATACAATGAATCACTCTCTGATTATAGCATCCCAAATTGCTAAGCTAAAGAGTCCTTCATGAATTAAATACTTTCTCCTCAAAAATATTGGGTCTGTATAACAACATATCATTTCCATGATTTTAAATAGAGTATTTAAGATTCAGGCGTTTTAAGTTACAGGCATTTAATCGCTGAGTCCACAAGATCATCCACATTGAACACAACTGTAACAAATGTCTAAAAACTACTTTCAATAATGCAAATGAACATCTCATATCCTTTGCATTAATGAGTATGTAAAATCCTCAACTCAGGTGATTTATATGTAGACATAATTATAAAACATCCAAAGAAGCAGATTAAAATCGACACATAATATAAAAGGCACACATGAGTGGATATGTATATAACAACTGTAGCCACAAGATATCACACATAATTAAAATGGATTTATTGCTTTGGGCTTTGATTTTTTTCTTCCTTTTATTAAATCATTATGGGCATCCCTTGTGTTCAATTATAATTAGGGCACATACACATTAAAATATTTCATATATATATATATATACATATATATATACATATATATACTCTACATATATAGTCTTTTAAATTGAACTAATAAAATAATATATGTGCAAATTTAAATATGTATAATTCAGGTAATTAAAAATTATTCCCTAAACAACATACAGATAGCTATGAACCACTGAATTGTATGTTCTGTTTATCTCACAGTGCATTGGTCTGGCAAAGTGGATTTATGATATATGTTTGAATTGTTTTATTTCACAATTTACATTTTCAAATTATTATGCAGAGTTCCAAGTTTTGCAATTATTTTTTACATTGCAGTGTTTTCTTTGTAGTTAAACTGGTTGACCTTCCCGGTGCAAAGTAGAACTAGAAGACCGTGTGAGGCTGGATCACGAATCCTCTTCCTTGTATGTGGCAGAAGCAACTTGGCTTTCTCTTGTTTATAAACTTTCAAGAGTCCGAGGCACATCGATCAAAAGAGGTGATAACAGAAATATCCTACTCTATGCAGGTTGTCAACATGAGATTCAGAGAAATCTGAGCAACCAGTTCCTGGCAGAGAAGAGAGTTACCATAGAAGGTGGGGAGAAGCCTAAGGGTCACTAGGGGAGCCTCACACTAGTATTTCACAGTCCCACTTCTATGACGTTGACGAATGCCCTGCCATTGAGCAACGCAGGGAGAAAGGGTTTATGTTAGCTCAGAATTGCTAGTTACAGTCCGTCACTGTGATGAAGTCAAGGCAGATAGTCTCATCACATCTCTAGTCAAAGGAGGAGAGAAACAAACGCGTCATTACTGCTCATCTCATTGATGATGATGAAGAAGAAGAAGATGATGATGATGATGATTATTTGTTGTTGTTGTTCATAGTTCTGGGTCCAGTCCAGAAGACAGTGCTGTCCAGCTGCAGGTGAGTCTTTTCACCTCAGCCCAATTGAAATCCCTCATGGTCATGCCTGCAAGCCAACCTGAGCTGGACAATCTTTCACGGAGACTCTTCCCAGATAATTATAGATTGTTTCAAACTGGAAAACCTAAACACCAGAAGTCCTCCATAGGCTGTTTCCTCTGAGGTAGCAGTTATGTGAGCCAGTCTTATGTTGAGTAAAATTGCATTCCCACTGAAAGACACGTTGAACCGTATGGAAGAGTAGAGCCTGTTCAGGGATTATTACATGTAGACGAGGCTGCCAGTTTTGGTCCTTATCTAATAGCAATGTGAATGCTGTCTTTATAAGCAGAAAAAGGACAGGCATCCGAGTCAGAGGCATCAGGGAAGAACAGGCACTCATAGAAATGCTACAGGAGAAGCTCAAGGAGCATGAAGAACGACCAGCAAAGAGGAAGCAACGGATTTTCCCTACAGGTTCACAAGAACAAGGCCCTCTCTATCCATAAAAACTGGATAGCTTCTGTAAATTTAAGAGAAAAAACAAAGAACACAAAAGCAAACATGGAACTTTGTTAAAGCTTCCCATGAAAATAGATTAGTGTCTGTGTGTCTGTTGGGCCACATTCCCTATCTTTTATGAGGAACAATTATATGACTTGTAGACTCCCACATGACTGGGCCTCACATTCTCTTTATTTCCCCGGAACATGAAATAAACCAGCTCTGTGTTCCTTGCAGCCCAAGCATCAGAGTGAATTGGAACCAGGAGTGGGGCTGTTACCATGAATTCTGATGAGAAATGCTGGCCCTGTGAGCTGTTTGCTGTGACGGGGCGATGTCTGAAGTGGTGGGATTTCCTTCTATACCTGGGATATGCCTGCTGCACTTTGTGCAGAAGCTATATAACCTGCTCTCTTAAGATGATCATTCCAAGATCCCAAAGCAAGTATTTGAGAGCATTTGTAACTCCAAAGATGTGGTCCAAAAATCTATAGAATTGAAAGTTCAGTTGAATTCCTGATTAACGTATGGAACTCTGTTAAATGAACAAAATTATGAAATGTTATGAAATGAAAATGTCTATGGAAAGCTAGATCATAGTCATCAGTTTGGAATTCCATTAATGAGCTCCAAGAGTCAGGAGAGGCCAAGTGATTTACTCAAGGGCACAGCAATTTTGCATCATGTACATTCTACCACAATTAAAAGTAATTAAAAATTAATAAAAAACACTCAGCTTATTGTGAATTACACAAAAGTTAATTATTTGAAGTGCAAATAGACCAGATAAGTTGAGGATTATGTGTGAGTATTTAAGGCTAAAGATCAAACAAATTCCCTGCTAATGGCCTCATAGTCTACCCTGAGTAGTATCTATTGGAACAAAGAAGGATTTATTTCCAAAAAAGTTTATTTTAATATGAATATCTTGCTAAAGTGGCCTACTAGCAAATGAGACAAAAGTTTAAGATCTAATTTTTATGACTTTTACAGAATAGTTCAAACATAGAGACCATACATTACTGCGTTTATGCCTTGGAAGTATCCACACACAGACAACACACATAGACACACAGACACACACATACACACACACACACACACACACACACACACACACACACATGTCTGAAGTAAAATTAAAAGAAAACATACAAAAGAGCAATGATCAAGAGGCTTACTTTTAAAAAGTACTCAAAAGAATGCACAGGATTGTACTGTGGAGAGAGTCTCTTGTGTACTGTGTGGAAGCATTGCTTGTCAATAAAAAGGTGATGGCCTATTAGCAAAAATCAGAAAATAGAAGATGGGAGTTCTGGTAGAGAGATTTGGACTCTGGGAATTATTTAGGCATGGGAAGATTTGACTTTGGGTCTGAGGAAGTTGGACATGTGAAACTGAGGAGCAGTATCTTGCCTTGTGGTAGACAGAATAGATTAAATGGGTTAAATAAGTTATTAACTAGATGGAGAACAAGCTTAGAACGAGGCCATAAGCATTGTAAATAAAGATAAGTCTCTGAGTTGTTATTGGGGAACTGGGGCATGGGGGGAAATCTTACAGTTACATTTTGCTTCACAGTATTTCTCTCAAAATTTTCAGTCAGGATCAATAAAATCTTTATTTTCCATATATATATATATATATATATATATATATATATATAAAATCTTTATCAACTGCTCCATTACATCAATCAAAGGTCCAATACAAAGATATTAGGACTGGAGAGATGGGTCAGTGGCTAAGATCATTGGCTACTCTTCCAGAGGACCTGGGTTAGATTTTTGGTACCCACATGGTGACTCACACCATTTGTGAGGCCTAGGCCCAGGCTCAGGCCCAGGCCCAGACCCGGGAGATTCAACACCTTCTTTTGACCTCCCTGGGTACCAGGCACACATGTGGTGAACAGGCACATATGCAGACAAAACACCCATACACATAAAATAAACTAAAACAAGGAATTTCCAGCATTGCCCCAGTCCCTGGTGATATTGATTAAACAGAATTAAATATCAAATCTGAGCTTGTTTTCTGAGAAGAGGAACTGATAACTGTTTCTTGGTTTGCTTTTAGTAGAATGAAAAAGATACTCAGAGTTCACCAGTCTTCTTTGTTTCAACCTCAAATAAACCAACAAGCAAGCAAACAAGTTGCATACCCACAGAATGCTCCCGTGTCTCTGGACATTTTCCAACACTGTGTGAATTGTTCTTCAAGCCTTTCACTCTTCACCAAGAAAACGCAAAGGTTTGGAACCCACCCACAGAGGTGAGGCAGAGGACCAAAGCAGGGGCACCTGCTTTAACTTTTCTAATTCCCCACAGTTGCATTACAAGGTAGAGATTGGGCATTTTAGAAGCAACCATGTTTAGTCCCTTCTCCGAGATCACTTGTCATTCATTTCCAGAGGCAGAGCCTGTTTCTGAGAACTAGTGCGGAAGGCACATAGGCTAGCAAGTTTTTGTCTTCAGTCAGATTGCAAATTGAAGGTGAACACTGGGACTCGGTTATGTTCATTCTTTTGCACAAAGTCTTAGAAAAGAAAATTAACACACCATTGTCCCTTTATATCTTTTATAATTTTATATTCTGATAGATATCACACATGTTTCCAAATAGTACATGATGAGGTGGTAAGGTGCTCAACAGTTTTCATCAAGATGCCGCTGATTTTTCTTGCAATCAGCGAAAACCACTTTTCTTAGGTCAGGGAACATAAATAAATGCACACACTCTTTCTCTCCCTCCTCGTCCTCCCTAAGATAGATCTGTTAATTGGTGAGACCTAAATTCCAAGGTATCTTTGGTATCCTTAATGAGTCAATTTATGCTTTTTAGGAATGACAACTGGCAAGAAATGTTCACAGATAGTGTTGTGATGCACATAGTTTAGTAGTTACGACATTGTGACGCACACACTTCGATAGTTACAATGTTGCAATGCACACACTGCAGTAGTTACAGTGTTGCAGTGCCCACAGCGCAGTAGTTACTTCACAACCACAACTTCCAGAACTGTACTCAATAAGATATTCTTCCTAACCAAACCAAACCAAACCAAACCAAACCAGAAACAAGAGTGATAAGTAGCTCCTGTAGAAGTGGTCTAATAGTTAATCTTATGGAAAACTCTTGAATTTAGAAATTACTTCCAGATAGCTGTGTTAATTCTATGGAAAGTGATTTTAGGGAAGAAAAAAATGATTGTGATTTAACCCACACATATAATGCAAGGTTTGCACTTTTAATTTTATTATTTCTGGTTTCTCTTTTGCTTATTATTTAAAAAACTATTCTGCTTCTTAGCTATAGAGGAGACAATGCTAACAAAATGTACTATAATTGCTTAGAAGTGATTTTCTCCAGAGATCCAGGAGGCTTAAGTAGTTGAGTTTCCTATTACTTTCTGCCCCCTGGGTTTTACATTAGTTCTGCACCGACTTTCTTGTCTTGTGTATTTGAAAGAGTAAACGATTATCTGGGAGAGGCTCAAGGGGATGGCTCCTGGCAGCAGCAGCTTGTGCGTAACCATCTTCTACTTGCATGCACCTGATGCCGTTGGTTATTAACAGACGCCGTAGCAATCAATGACTACAATATCTCTTTGCTTAATAGGTCTGTGCAAAGGAAAAAGAAAGACATGACCACATTCATCTGCAGGTGCATCCTGTGGTCCTAATCCAAGAGACAGAATTTGTAGAGTTGTTGACAGCTGTTTTACTTGTTTTACATTTTCATTGCACAGGTTGAACCATGAATATTCAAAACATAGCCTGCCTGACTATTTTACCCAAGGGAAAAATCAACAAGAAGTAATGCGTGTGGCAGAAATTAATGGACAGTAGAGGTTACTGATAATGGAGTAGTAGGGTTGTGGCATAACAAAATGGAATTGGGCCTGGAGACATGGATTCCCATCTGCTGCTCTTACACAGATTCCCTCACACTCACACTCAGGCCTCATGGCCACCTGTGATTTCAGTTTTAGGGTATCTAGTGCCCTCCTCTGGCTCCCATGGGCACCTGCATGCACAAGGTATACAGACAGATACGCAGGCGCACACAGATACACATAAAATAAAGTACATCTTTAAAACAAACAAACAAACAAACAAACAAACAAAGAAACAAACCTAGAAATATAGTAGAAGTTACTTGTTGGGGATTTAGGTCAGATAAACACAAATGGCAACATATGTGAGTGTAATTCAGTACTTTGTGGACCCCCAATAGCTTGATTCTTTAGTGTTCCAACTAGTATGGCTAGAACTGAAATGTAGTTTGGAGCCTGGTTTAGAGAAAAGCATGACTATGGTGTTTCACTGGCTTTACAGTGGGTGTATTGCTTCCTAACATCATTTTCAGGGAGGGGCATTCTTTTCTTTTCCTTCATTTTTCTCCTCTTTCCCTCCTTCTTTCTTTGATTCCTTCCCCTCTCCTGTTCCTCCCTTTTTTATTTTTATTAATTTTATCTGTATATACTAGGATTCCATTGCAGCTCAGTAAGGAGTTCAACAAAAGAGCTGAGAACCAGATGGATCCTGATATTGCAAAGAGGAAAGGAACATCTGATAAAAGCTAAGAGGGTAGCGAGGCAGTTATCAGCAGTACATGCATGGCTAACAGAAGTAGGTCCCGGTTGGGGTTGATGAAGATGTGTGGAGCTAACTGATATGTAGGACTTTTGGAGGAAGGGGACAACAACCCCATAAGCATTTCCAAGCAATATTAGTAGGGAATGCAGGGTGTCATTGTCTTATCTGTAATTCCAACCAAACCATTGAACAGGCAGTGTGCATGTGTGAGTGCACACACACGTGTATATGTGTTTGCAATTTATTTATTATATCAACCCATGCGGCTGGGTCCTGTTCCAGAGTCCTTTAGGTCCCCTTCTTAGCTCTGCACCTTGTGCACATCTCTGCTTTAAGCTGCTTCCATTTCTTCCATCCTACTTGTGGGTCAGAGCCCTCTTAGTCTTCCAGAGCCCAGGGGCTCCCTTTCTCTTGAAGCCTTCTCTGACTTTCTGGTTTGAAGTTACTACCTTTTAAATTTCTATTTCTGAAATCTGTCATTCTTCCATGTCCCCAACCACCCACTGTCTTGTCTCACAGCCCCACAAGTAGGTGGATGTTCAGTGAACTTGTCCTGAGAAGCCACAGTCGGAAACAAAGAAACCATTTAAAACTTGCAGATCCTGGAGGGGGCTTGGACAACTTGGGGTTGGGTGGACCTTATAGGCTTCATGCCATCCCTCAATGTAGTGTTACTGGGCCTAATCTCATACCTGTCTCATGTGGGTAGCCACAGAGAATTTGGAAAATGGTTTGCCTTGTCTGGAAGCCAGCTTTCTATAGCAGGTATGTGTTAGCCTTCCCTAGGCAGGAATTCTATGCTATTCACTGTGGACCCCACCTACAGCCTAGTCAATAATGTCTTACATTTCAAGTATGCTCACTAAATAGCCACAGAACAATGCATGTTTCGCTCATCAAATGCAGCATCTTTTTGTCATTGTTTGGTTTTTCTTTTGCTTGAGTTTTCTCTTATAATCCATGTTTTTTTTTTTTTTTTGTAGGTAAATTTTTCTTTCCATAGTACAACATTGGAAAGTAAAGTTGGCAATAGAACATTTCAACAGCCACTATGGAAAACTCTGAGCCCCGCCTGGGAACACTATCTTTTATTTCAGTAACTAAATTATTATAGATTATTATGAAAATCAGCCAAGATGACATTCTAAAGACCTAAAAATAACGCACAGGGCAGGGTTAATGTTGCTGTCTTTTTCTCAAAGAATTGCCCAATGCTAATTGTTTAAGATCTAAGAAATGTATATAACCCGAGTTGGTAATTAGAAGTAGCCATTAAGAAAAAAATGACTCCTTCCGTTTGTACTTTTGTTTCTTAGCTTTCTTATTGGCTCTGTGTACTCTGTTAAGAAAGAATAAATTCAGAGTTGAAACACTATTTGAAAGACATAATAAAACTCCAAAGAAAATAAATGAACAATAGCTACAAATGCCCCTGGTTTGAATCTCAGAAAACACAGTTTGGTGAAAGGCAAGTCCAGGGAAGCGGTTAGAAGTGTTTCTGCTGAGTCTTCTGGTACAAACCCAAAACGATTAAAGAAGAGATGCATTGTTGAAAGGCATAAACAGTTTTAAAAACTACAAAGAAAGCAGGAACACTAAAAAACTGGGCTAGGGCTACCTCAGTGGTATAGCACATGTCGAGCCTCTGTGAACCCCAGCTGCGAAGACCCTCCCCGCCCATGAAGCGCCCTGATTGAAGCCCATGGTCCCTGTACTGCTGCAATAGGAAAGTAAGGGAGAAAGAAAGGAGATAAAGCAGAGAGTCTGACTGCAGAGCTTCATTCAAGGTCTGGATTCAGTCCCCAGCTCTGGAAACAAGCAAGTGAGCAAAAAGCAGAGAAAGAAAGTGCAAATCCGAGTTTCGAACAGCACACTCTCAGCTGGGAGGGACGCTCAGACGGAGTGGGGCCAGGAGTTTCACGGGCACAGCTGTTCTGTGTCTTAAGCTAGGTTCTAGATTTTAGAAACATTTAGAAAATGTTACAAATATATTCCTGTATATGATATGAATATATAGTGTGACTTTGTAGCCTCCTTCTGAAATAGGCTAATAGAAATCAGAGGCAGAACATGCAGGATCCTGCAAAACTGGGAGATAAACACAGGTGCTTGGGGTATCATTTTAATACAGACATTATAACCAAAAACATCTTAAAGCACGTGAAAATATTATGGAATATTTTATGGAATAAGATAAAGAAAGCACTACCCTGAAGTTTTAAAGATAAAATACAAGCGCTGTCCATGAAGTTGATTTTTTGCACGGAGGGAGCTGTATTCAGCTTGACCCAAGACCACATGGGGGTGCTCATTCATTGCACTGACAGCTAGGCAGGGCAGGCATTGCGTGGGCGGAGGAGTGAGTGGGGATGGAGCTTTGAGAACCTGTAGGAGGAGTAAAGGGAGCAATTGTGGAGTTCAAATCATTATGGACCTGTACAAGTCACCTGACCTTCAGCATGGTGCTGGGTGAGGTGGGACAGAGCCATTTGGAAATCAGGTGTCGTTCTGTCATAGAAAGGCCTCTATTGAGAGTCAGTCATAGACAATGCAGATCCAGAGAGGAGTGTGATCTCTGACTGTGGATTCCCATGAGGACGTGAATACAAGCTGTAGCTTCCTACCTCGATTTAAAAGGGCGTGGGGGACCATGGCGAAATAGAAGCGCACACCCAGTCTTGAAAGACACAACTAAAACATAGTGCCACTAGCTACCATGAAAATTATCACACTGACCCTTTAAGTACTTATCGGTCAGCTTGGCTATCAGGATCTGTCTGCGTGCTTGGACCTGCATGCGGGGGTGCTTGGACCTTTTGTACAGAAGAAGAGGCAGACAGCAGTGGGGTGGAGAAGGAGAAGGCTGGACATTTCTGTTTGGGCTGTGATCCTCAGCCCTGGCTTGACGGTGAAACCATATGGACTGCTTAAAACATCGTTTCCTGTGCCCCACATTCTTATTTAATAAGCCCGGAATATGGCTTGGAGGCTAGCAGTTGTTTTAACATTCCCAAGAGCACTCACTATTTATCAGAAGGTGAGATTTTCTGGTTTAGAGCAATCGGTACCCAAAGACTCATTGTCTCCGATCCCTATCAGGTTCTTCTCTGTATGGTTTTTTTCTGGAACAAACCTTGAAGTGTCAATCAAATCCAAGTCTGCCTCAACCACATATCTTATTGACCAGCCTTTCACTTGCTTGATTCTACTATGCCTTTATTCTTAGCAAAACCCATAGGTACATTTTACATCTTCTTTTTAAATAAAACCAACAGCCATTACACTCCAGCCTCGGACTCAATCCAAATTTACATACTTTATGTGGTCCAATGTTTGTTTACCCCAGGAATTTCAGCTCCTGCCCATCATATAATGTTTGGCAGAGTCCAAACAAGATTTGTGCTTTGGAGCTTAGGGGATGGAATGGAGAGGGCGACTGGGTAGAGGGAAGAGTAAGCAATTATACATTGCTGTATGACCAGATTACCAGCACTCTGGCTTGATACCGAGTCACCACCGAGCAAAGCCAGCTCTAGACAAGGCTCAGGTGCTGTCGCTGGCGACAATGGCACTTGACCTATTGATGCACATTCCTGGATTCAGATACTTTGCCTCACACATCCTAAGAACGAGTTGTTAAACATTCCCAGTGTTGAATGGATGATGAATATAGCTACCCACAGTTGTGCAGAGGCTCACTAAGGCAGGGACCACCAGAAGCACACTAAGACAAGAATCAGTTTATTTCTCGTTGTTCTTAGGAATACTTCATAACACAGGGGAACTGTGGCTTGCCTTGAGAAGATATTAGGATGGTCATAGGATGAGATTGGAAGGTGACAAGTTATTTCAGGAAGAACTCAAACAGGGTTTGGATTGGGATTCCCTGAGCGACTGAAGATGGATATGGGATCTAATTTAAGGCTCAGGAGGAATGGGGAGGTGACTGTAAGTGGGGCCATTCATGGGGTGGTGAGGGGGGGGGACTGTATCCTCATTCCATAGCTTCATGGTGCCTCTGCTTTGATCTCTGTCTATGTTTCTGTTCTGTTTCTGACCATGTCTATGAAGTAGCCTTGTCTCTGTCTTGTTTGTAACCATGGAGAGTCCCCAGCTGATGTTAACACAGCGTGAAGTGGTTTATATTCATTAGGAAACCATTGTGGCCTAGCTGGCAGCCTGGAAGCTGTATACCAGCTGACAGTTGTTAAGGCCATGTCTTTCTTTTCTCACAGACAAGTGGAGTCAAGGTATGGATGACAAAAGGGTCATGGAAAGATTAGGAATGAGGGATGGGATGGAGGTAAGGAAACATGGTCAGAGAGAAACCAGTTTAAGCCAGCACAATGTGTCTGTGTCACCCCTACCGCTCAAGAAGACCCAGCAGTCAAGATCAGCTCATCTCCTGGTCTCCTGACTGTTCCTTCCATTTCCTCCTCTCTGCCCTTCCCCCCTCCACTTCCTGTTCCTCCCTCTCTCGCTCCCTCCTGCCCTCCCTTCTTTCTTTTCTTTCATCCTCCCCTTTATTAATTCAAATGAAACATCAATTCACCAATTGTTTTCCTAGGCACAAGGTGCTAAGTGAGTACTTTTCTATTGGAATATTAACAAATGAACATCAGAGTAATCCAGTTTTAAAAACCATTTATGGATTCACAGTCCTACAGGGGACAAGTCTGGATGTGAAAGGGCTGGGCTTTCCACTTAGGGTCTGGTCTCTTAAGGCTAAAATCAAGATCTCATTCTGACCAACTTCCCATGTGCAGGTGCTAAGGAAAAATTTGCTTCCAAAATCATTCAGGTTTGGGAAGAGTTCAGTTTCTTCAGGTAAATGATTGGACCCATTTTCTTTCCTGTTTCTGGTGAGGATAACTCCCAGCTCCCACATGCCCTGCCTCATCTCCTTGCCTTGAAGCTCCCACAACAGGCTGCTTCCAGCTTCTCCTTCAAGGTCAGCAGAAATGCGTCTCACTAACTTCTTCCTCTGAATCCATATGGAGTCATATTATGCTTTGAAAGGTCTCATCTGATTACATCAGGTCATATCATAACACCCCAGTCTGAGTAATACCCTACACAGTCCCTTTTGTGGACATTCCATAGGAAGGGATAAGAGAAGTGTCATTGGAGTCAACCTGGAATTCTGCCTTTCTCAACTAGATCAATACACATATCAATAATCAAAAAAACTCCATACTAGAATCCACATGCTCAAAGGAGAGAACCAAATAGTCTCTAACTTCTACATGTGTCTTGTGACACATTCCACATGTGTGCTGTGACACACTCCACTTGTGTACAATAACACATTCCACATATGTGCTGTGCTGTGACACATTCCACATGGACAGTGTGATACACCACATATGTGCTATGACACGCCCCACATGTATACTGTGATACACCCCACATGTGAACTATAATACATTCCACATGTATACTGTGACACAACCCACATGTGTACTGTGACACACCCCACATGTGAGCTGTGATACACCCCACATGGACACTGTGATACACGCCATGTGTATCCCACATGTGTACTGTGACACACCCTACATGTGTACTATAACACACTCCACATGTTCTATGAAACACCAAATATATATTGTGACACACCCCACATGTATATTGTGACATACCCTACATGTATCCCACATGTATAGTATGACACAACCCACATGTGTACTATAACACATTTCACATGTTCTGTGACACCCCATATATATATATATACTGTGACACAACCCACATGTGTACTGTGACACACCCCACATTCATACTGTGACACACCCCACATGTATACTGTGACACCCCAGATATGTGACACACCCTACATGTATACTGTGACACATACCACATGTGTACTGTGACACACCCCACATGTATACTGTGACACACCCCATGTGTATACTATGACACACTCAAGCCCACCCATAGACATTCAGAAACAGACACATGTAATAAAAATTTAAGAAGAATACCACTCCACTAGGAGTTCACATAAGATAGTTTAAATGTACACTATGGTAATTGAGTCACGCAGCTCTAGTAACCAGCAAATTGGAGGAGATGATGAACTCTGTGTGTGTGGAATACAGGTCCAGACCCTTTATAGAAGGGATGTTTCAGCTGAGTGTGGAAGAGAAGGCTGAGTCATCATGTGGACAATACAGTTTGCTTTACGGAAGACTCTCTCTCTCTCTCTCTCTCTCTCTGACTCTCTCTCTCTTTCTCTCTGACTCTCTCTCTCTCTCTCTCTCTCTCTCTCTCTCTGACTCTCTGTCTCTCTCTCTCTGACTCTCTCTCTCTCTCTGACTCTCTCTCTCTCTCTCTGACTCTCGCTGTCTCTGTCTCTCTGTCTTTGTCTGTTTGTCTGTCTCTGTCTCTCTGTTTCTCTTTGGCTCAGTCTCTCTGTCTCTGTCTCTCTGTCTTTGTCCGTCTGTTTGTCTGTCTCTGTCTCTCTGTTTCTCTTTGGCTCAGTCTCTCTGTCTCTGTCTCTCTGTCTTTGTCTGTCTGTCTCTCTGTCTCTCTGTTTATCTCTGTCTCTCTGTCTCTGTCTGTCTGTCTGTCTGTCTGTCTGTATGTGTGTGTGTGATGTGTGCCTGGATGTGTCTGTGTGGTGTGCCTGTGTGGTATGTGTGGTATGTGTGTATGACTGTGTGTGCATGTGTGCTTATGTGAGTGTATATATGAGTATGTGTGTGTATGTGTTTGAGTGTGTGTCTGGATGTGTTTGTGTGGTGTGTGTCTGTGTAGTATGTGTGGATGTGTGTGTGACTGTGTGTGCATGTGTGCTTATGTGAATGTATATGTGTATGTATGTATGTGTGTGTGCGTGTGCATCTAGGAAAGTGAACTGGCAAGGTTCTAGCCTGGCTGCCATCACTGTCTCCTCTGCCAGTGGGCTGTTGATTGGGTAAGTGGCCAGCCACCCTGTGAGCAGGAGCGTCTTTTCCTTTCTGCCATCCCAGGTATTTAGCAAATAGAACTCCTCACAACAAAGTTCCCAGCAACAGATGTGTCAGTTTCCTTTTTCCAGAGGAATGAGATGTTTTTACATCTACTACATCAGGACAGCACCTTAGACTTAGACACTTAAATGATGTATCATTGCCTTATAAACGCACAAGAACGTTTAACTAACCACTGTTCTGAAGAACTAACACTAACTGCTTAAAGGCGACTGCAGGACAGAAAATGGAGTAGATTTCTACAGTCCATGGAGGAGGAAACAGAAGAACAACTGCTCTGAGATGACATTTTGTGCAGAAAAAGTACAATGACTTTGGGTGTCTGGAGAACAATTACGAATTAATTGCATAAAAACCATGAATCTCACAGCACGACTTTAAAAACAAATAATTATATTAATTAATTGGAAAACAATGGGTATGGACTGCTGAGCTGTGTGTAGGATGTTGATTTGGGTTTCCGTGGGCTGGTGTAGTTTAGTTACACTAAACTATTGATTTTTTGTTTTCGCTTTTGTTTGTTTGCTTTAAACATTTAGACTATAATGAATTTTGTCAGATAAGTAACATACTTGTAAAGAAGGTGACTGGTTATTTTGATAAATAAATGTATATATATATATATATATGTAAAATAGGATTTTGTTTTTGTGTGGTATAATTTATTAGACATTTCCCTGGGAGCATCAGCTTAATTGGTAGGGAAAGGTTACACTAAAAAGCCTGTTAGCAGGAGTGAGAACACACTGAATGGTTTACCAAGGGAGTCCAGACTCACTTCCCCTTAGATAAGGTATACGTGCTCTCAGGGTCTGGAAGCGAGGCACCCCATGGCAGGGAGCCTGTGAAGTTTGCTTGGTGAGTTAAGAGGAGAAATATATATTTGCTTATTTTACAATCTTTTTTCCTTTTTTCTTTTCTTTATTTTTATTGATGTGTGTGCATATGTGTGTATGTATGTGTATGAGTGTATGTGTGTGCATGTGTGTATGTATGTGTGCGTGTGTGTATTTGTGTGTATGTATGTATGTATGTATGTATGTGAGTGCATGTATGAGTTTCTGCATGTGTTGGCCAGAGCTAGTTATTGATGGCTTCTTTTGTCTATTTCCTTTTTTGGATACTTTCATTGACTCTAGAGCTTACCAACTCCTGTAGAACGGTAGACAGGCTGCCCAGCGAGCTCTATGAATCTTCTTCCTGTTTCCCCACTTTTCTTCTCCCAGAACAAGGATTCACTGCCTTGTAAAAGCATGCCAGATTTAACATGGGACCAGGGATCAAACTTAGGCCCTCGGGTTTGCAGGGCAAGCACTTTATCCACGGAGCCGCCTCCCTAACATCTTCTTGGCACATTAGGAGGAGTGGTTGCTAAGATGCCTACTAGGTGCAAGGCATTATGCAGAGTGCTGAAGCTGTAACAAGGTAAGAGTTCTACTTAATGTCTGTCCTTGGGGAGCTTGCAGACCATCTGCCTTCTGTGCTGTTGAAAAACTGCTGGGCTAATGGAGCAAACAGCAATTGCCCCAAATATCCCTTAGAAGCCACTTTAGATATCTGATTTCTTGGGATTGAAAATATATATCCACATGTATGGGTTATATATCTGTAGTAGAGAGAGTTAGAGACAAATAAGATTTGTGGCCAATGCACAAGCAAGGGGCCCTGCATCCTGATTTATATATGAAACATTAAGAAAGAGAGAATAGTCTTTGCAAAATGTGCTTCTATCTAGGCTTTCCCTTCCCCAGCTTATAATTAAACTAAGTTTATCTCTCTGGCTGCAGAAAAATTGAAGAGTACTTTCAAAGCTTTCTTTGTTAAAATGAAATGTAAACGTTTTGAAACTCAAACCCATTTGGAAAATGCAAACATTTTAATTTGCTAAGAGATCTAATAATTACCCATACTGATTTATTTTTATTTTTTTGCACCTAATCCTATACGTGTTTTGCCGTCCATAATAATGATAGCGTGTCTGAGACACTTTCCAAGGCAGAGCATGCTGAGACGTTTTCAGTGCTCCTCCCCCCCCATCCCCTTCACCCTTAACCACTAAATCTTTCTGACTCCACCCCTGGAATACTTTTCTCCTCGTTAGTTGTTCGGCTTCTATTATTCTTTTTATTGAACTCCTCTTTTGTCCTTTAGACCCTACCAATTGCTTTCTTGGTATTTCACAGATTCTGTCAACAAACGCTTATGGAACCGTCACTGCTATTTGCTACCTGATGTTAGAACTAACACACTTTTGTCTTTAATATAGAATTCAAACATGACCTCCACACCCTGGGTCCAGCGATTTATTTGGTTTCTCCACTGGCTGTCCCCACTGTGGTTTTATACTTTTCAGATTAATCTTTGCAGTTAGCATAGAGTGCGGTGGGATTCACCGTGATATCTTCATACA
Organism: Mus caroli; assembly: GCF_978045245.1. Taxonomy (NCBI): domain Eukaryota; kingdom Metazoa; phylum Chordata; class Mammalia; order Rodentia; family Muridae; genus Mus; species Mus caroli. The sequence goes on from NW_028227267.1 coordinate 116,270,963, forward strand.
TGCACGCCATTTATTCATAGCTCTCATTTGCTCATCTCTGCTCACCCCCCCCCAGTTGATTTCTTCTCTTCCTGATTTAGTGCCCTCTTCTGTTTCCTTACCATCTAAAGGGACTATTTCAAAATATTTGTTCTCTCGGTTGGTCCCTCAATATACTAAATTGTTCTGATACAGAGATATACGGCTCCTGCATGAACGCGGCACATTTTTGAAGCATCCTGTTTGCTCTTCCAGAAAAGTTCAGGTTGTAGTGGAAGATAATCATGCATGCATTGAAGGTTAGTTAGATTGAAGGTTAGATTAGTACATTTGGAGAAAAAGTTATACAGTCTTTATTCACATTTAATGATGTATGCTTTTTAACTCAAATTCTATTAGTGGCAATGTATTTATTCTAAGGAAAACACGCTAACATGGCTGCACTAAACGCATTTTAGTTGCCTGTCAATAAGGAGTACAGCAGATGTTTTTAAATGTTCTGAAGTTAAAATATTTTTTTTTTATTGGTAAAGAGGGCTGCATCTGCTCGTGGGAAAATCACTGGGTTAGCTACCAGTGAGGCCCTGAAAAGACCGTCAGAGTGCAGGAAAAGCTGGCAGACAACCTTCCCAGCGAACCCTGGAAGGCCGGTGGACATTAACAGGGACTGCCCCTGAGTCCAGGTGGGATCGGGAGCGCCACAGAAAACAGAGGCTTCTGTGATCCATGACTCCCTCAGCCAGTGCCGAGATGCCAGAGGACCCCAGGCATAGATTTGGGCGAAAGCCAAAGAGAGTGAGGGAGGGCCATGACTTTGACAATGCACTCTAAACACAAAGACATGGCAGCTCTGTTTAAATCCAATAGCTTCAGTTTCCCCCAGACAACGCGATCCTGCAGGAAATTTCTGTTCTGTTGTTGGGAAATGAGGCAACCCACACCTTTCCACTCCATGCCTGTGGTTTTATACTTTCTCCACCTCGGCCTCCCTAGTCCAGGTCTCCATCATCGGTTTCTTGGACAACTACAATGGCTTCTTGACCTCGTCCCCTGCTTTCTTTTCAAGCGTTTCCAATTGATTCCCAGAGCTCATGAACTATATATTGCCACACATCTCTGAGGACTTTCTTTATATCCACTGTCACATTTCTAGTTACCTGCCCTCAATCCCCCCATCTGAGGTCCTGCTCTACCTAATGCCTCCCAAGTTCTTTTCAACTGCAGAGTCATATTTACTGTTCTGCGCAGCAAGCCCTGTTCTCGGGTGTCTGCTTCAGCCTAAGCCTTCTGGAATTGGCTGCAGGAACCATTACTCCGTTCCCTGTCCGCCTGAGTGCCGCTTGTCATCACCTTCATTGTTTATTCTCCAGTACTTGCAGTGAGATTGGTTGTCATCCCACTGGTAACAGCCGCAGTGCATCCTTCAGTTGCTTAATCCTGCTGGCATCCTCAGCCCTTCTTTTTCTTTCTTACTCAAACGTCAACTCATCACGGAACATGAAGAACTCTTTGATCTTAAAAATACAAACCATCTGGCCACTTCCCATCACCTCTTCTGCTACTTTGCTGTCTCTACCGGAGCCACTGCCTTCTTTCTTCGGGCTACTGGAATGATCACTTAACTCGTTTTCTACATTTGACCACTTAGAGTCTATCCTAACCAAATAAAATAGGCCAATTGACTACATATACATAATTTGCATGTTTCCTTGTCTCTCTCCTCTCCCCTCTCTCAGAATTAATTTTTTAATAATACCCCACCAGCTTTAATATGACCAATCTCCCAGTTTCTTCTAATTTCTTCAGTACTGGTTTTGTTTTTATGGCATTTAAATTCTGGAGGGCAAGTGTTGTCATCTTCATTGCTTCCCAATGTAAGCCAAATACCTAAATGTACCTGGCACTTTATACATTATGTATGCATCTCAGTATATGTATATATATATATATATATATATATATATGATTAATTATATCTATTTCTTCTTTCTTCATCACTTACCATCTCTGTGAGTATGTAGGGATCATAAAGGCCTGTTTTGACTGGTCTTGGTTGATGGTGTAGTTCAAGCCTCCGAAGCGATATGGTAAATGCTCAATCTTGTTGAAGAAATAACTGCACATCTACTATGAAAACACTCGTACATTTACTTACATTATACTGAGTTAATGAATATATATTATGCATACAGATAGCAGTTTCCATGTTTCCTTGACAGGCTGCTATCTATGGTGGGTGAAGAAGGTTATACAATAAAGAAAAAAAAATCAGCCATTCATAGAAATAGGAATTTTGAAATGCAATATGTAAAGGCACAGTTACCTCAAAGTCCCAGTGATGCAGGGAACTGGAGTACATGTAGTATAGATCATAGTTCATCTTGTCACTTGCTATGGACACTACAAATGCTTCTAATAACTTCCTACGGAAAAAGTTAGTGTTACTTGAAAACTGCTTAACCAAGGGACTTGGGGTGGGGGGCAGGGCTTGTTTACAAAATCAAGAAAGAAGTCATTTCAGTGGACAAGAACACTTTTCCTCCTTTATTTCAGTGTCAAAATGGTATGTGCATGGACAGATGTCTGTGCACAGCTGTGTCTGCAGTACCTGAAGGAAGTGCTGCTGGATGACCGGGGACTGGAGTTGTAGACTGTTTGTTACAAACATAATGTGGTGCTCGAAATCCAACCCAGTTCTGGAAGAACAGCCAGTCCTCATAACTACGGAGCCATCTTCTCTTTCCAGCCCCGACTCCTTTTTGAAAGAGAGATTCGTATCACCGATCAGCGGTGTGAGATATTTTGTTTTCCATCTGCTTTGAAGGGTGTGCACATCTCTGCATCCCTGTGTGCAAATGCAAGGGGCCTAAACATTGTCTGGGACAGTGGGATCACCCATCTCCCCAGGGTGTCCTCACCGTTCTCAAAGGCAGTTTCTTGTACCAACGGGAAAAGGAAGAAGATGGGATGCAATTTTATCTCCCAATTGAACTTGATTAAAGGAGGACTGTTCTAATCAAAAGTTTGAATCCTGGAAGTGGGGGGGGCATGCAATGCTGATAACAGGTTTGAGAGTATTTGAAAGAAACAGAGGAAGAAAGAAAAAAATAAAGTGGAGGTAGAGAAAGAATTGGGCAAGAAAATAATCAGTAAAGCTCGTTGAGGCATAAAACTGGGAGAACACACTGCCTCACAGACAGCTAAGTGTTAAGCTTACTCGCTAGACTGGCAGAGGAAGTGGCAGAAAGCTTTTGAAAACATTACTTTTATTATTTTAATAATTTATGTAGGAATCATAGTAGCTGCAATCTGTTAGCCAGAAACAATTGCCAGCTGGTGTCATCGTGGAGTAACTATAGTAAGCTGAATCCAAATATGTTTTTCCTTTCACCTGGGGAGCATTCAGTTTTAGAAAGTTTCTATTCATTTTCACCAGAATTTGAGGTCTGCCCTCGTAGATAAGGAAGCCTGTTTATTGCAGGATTTAAGAGCTTTGATTAAGTTTACCGCAAGTTCTGCTGGAGTACTAGGGAGATCACACCTGGGACAGACGCAGTGTTTACCCATCCACAGTTGTTACCTATCATTAGACACGAGTTTCTGAGCACAGCCTGAATTATCTATGCAATTGCCTTGAATCTGTGCATTGTTTTCCACCAATTATCTCAAGGAAACGGTGGCACCCTGTTATCTATTTTACTGAAGGTACAAACCACAATAACAGGAAAGATTTTTATAGGATTATGGGATGATGCTTTTTGAATACTGTTATGAGGGCAGACATGCTTATGGACACACAAGTTATGAACAGCATGACTATTATATTTTTACAACATTTTCTTCTGAAATTCTCATAAATGACCTATTTTAGTAATGACACAGTCGATTTATGATCGGTACTGTCTTCCCTTTGTTTATCTGGAAACTCTGACTAGATACCCAAACATCGCAGGATGCGAAATTGCTCTGCTTTGCCTGGCAAGCCATAGGGAGAGGGAGAACAACTTAATTGTTGTGTAGCAATGCTGTTGTCTCTGCCTGCCTCCTGCCTCCCAGGGTCTCGGGAGGGGAGAGAGGAAACTGGGAGCTGTGTTTCTGTTGTTCTGTGGATTTCTTGGGTGGTGATTTGAATGGATTTCAGAGTGTTAGATGTTTCTAGCTTTGACTTTACTCTAACCTGGCTTTCCTTGGCTCAGTCTCCTCACGTCAGAAATGAGATATTATCCATCTTCTTTTTGTAGAATCTCCTTAGAGTGCTGCTCTGAGGAGCAAATGAGAAGATGGGTAGGAAAGTGCTTTTCCACTCTGCAGATAACCACCAACACTCCCACTACTTATTTGTGTATAAAGGCTCTACTTAGCTATGGACACTAAGAATATTCTAGAGAATAGGATATTTCTCCAATAAAACAGTGTACAAAGGCATAATGACTCTCTCTCTCTCTCTTTTTACCTGAAGTGAAATACCCCCACTCCAGCATGTGTTCTTGTGTTCTTGTGCATGTGGAGGCCAGAGAACACCTTGGAACGTTGTTCCTCAAATGCCATCTACCTTTTGTTTGAGACAGAGTCTATCATTGGTCTGGAACTTGCCCAGTAGGCTAAGCTGGCTGGTTATCAGAGTCCTAGGGATCAGCTTGTCTCTTGACTCTGCTTCCTTAGCAGAGATGCTGAGATTAGGAGCACTGGCCATCATGTCCAGCTTTAAGAATAAATTAGCTCTGGAAATCGAAACCCAGGACCCGTGCATGCGTTTTAAGGCTGGAATCAATCTCCAGCCTTTAAAAAACGTCCCTGTCAATTCGATGCATCTAGGAAACAATTGCTGGGTTTTACTGGGTTCTGCTTTTAAAAAAAGCACAATTCCTTGTTTTGGAGTGTCATATGATGTCCTTACCAGGAATTTAAACTTGAGTGAGAGAAAAAAAGAGCGCAAAAAGCTTTAGAGAAGTGGAGTCGTTGTATCTAGCACCCTACTTAGGAACCTGGACTTCTACAGAATAGACATCCCTCAGTCCTGCAGTTGCACATAAAGTTGAGAACAGGGTGGAAGTAGAGGGAGAATGTTTTGTTGGGAAGAACTCCACCTGTCTAGAACAATAAAAATAACCTCCGATGAGCAAGCTTTGGTGTTCGAGAAGGAGATCTGGATTTGAAGTGGTGGTTGTACGTGGGGACTTGACAGAAGAGGCCAACACTGCTCTCAGAAAGGAACAAGTCCCGCATAGCGCCCCCAAGGAGACAGTAGGTTGGTGCGACTGGTGAGGGAGACCACAGCTGGGGTCTGTGTGGCTCTGGTAACTATTGGGGACACCTTTAGTGTCTGGGTCAGGAACTCACACTGCATTGCCCCAAATATCAAGACAGGGCTACTCTTAGCTTGGAAATCAGCCCTAGCTGGTACTCCAGACTGATGTGAACTGAATGGTGTTATCAATGCATTATCTGAAAAATCATAAAGTGTATTTAAGCGAAGAAGTTTGGATTCTGGGGCAAATTAAAAATGTACACACTCGATAGAAGTTTAATGAAAACCTCTGTGGACAACGAAGGAGGTCTTCACTGTGGATCAGGGGTGAGGGAAGCTGATGTTACTTCTTACTGGGTGGGAAAAGGGCGGGTCTTGAACATCGAAGAGCCCACTTTGTGTTAATGGAATGGATTTTAGGACTTATATCCTGCAGGGCTGCATCTTGGAGCCATGGAAATGGAGTTCGCAGCAAACACAAATCTCTTTATAGAGCAGGCCTTTTAATGGTTGCTGGTTGAATAAAGTTGTAGTGTTGGACCCACTAAGTTCATAGCTGAAGAAGCTTGGAACAAACTTGAGCATCAGTTTGACCATGTTGGGGAGGCAGTAAATGAAGTCTGGAACCTATGTACCCTGCTGAGGAAGGACAAGCAACCGCCTGTTTAGTCTGCATGAGACTTTCTGCCATAGGGGTGTTATTCCTGCAAACAAGACCAACCAGGTTTCTGTCCACTCTTCATACTGAGAAAGCTGCCAATGTTGCAATTTAGAGGAATCAGATCATCGCTAGCAACGCCCTCCATGGGGCCTGTTCTCGCTCCGCGGTAGCCTTTCTGCCAGATCTCCCTAGGCTCCAGGCTGGAGGGATTCCCACCCCCAGCTGCCTCCCGCGAGCCCCGCGGAGCCGTGGACTCCTCCCCTGGAAACTCCTCCGGGGCTGAGGAAGGCTTTGGCGCATGCTCCGTACCTAGGGCAGGTTTTTTTGCTGCGGGTAGCAGGGCTCCTGTCACACCGGCTGGCGGGTTGTGGCGGTGCCAGCCCGCGTGAGCGAGTGTGTGCGCGTTGCCTGCGCCTGGGCGGGCGGACCCGGAGCAGTAGTGCGATTCGCCCGGGAGGCGGCTCCGCAGAGGCGTCTTGCTCGCCGCCGCCGAGGGGCGGCTTTGCAAACTTGCGGCGGGCTCCCGGCGCCCAGGGACCCGCGGGCAAAGGTGCGGGGCGCGGTGCACGCGGAGGGCTGGGGCTGCGGGGCCGGGCCGAGCCTTCGCCCTTGGCCCGCGCCCTGGCGAGCCTCATGCAGCTCCTGTGCTCGCCACCGCAGCTGCCCCGGGAAGGTCTGGGACCCGAACCTCGCATCGCAGCGCCTGAGCGTCTACCGACCGGCGGCGGGATGCTCCGTGTCGCCTGAGAGCGCCGCGTCTGGGTGCAAGAGGAGCCGGCTGGAGCCCGGCGCCCCAGGGATCGCGAGGAGCCTCACGCCACAGCCGCCGGCGCCGGCGCCCGTCTTCTCGGTTCCGCTCGTAGGCCCGGGCTCTGCCAACCCCGGAGTGCGGCGGGGCAGCCAGACAGCCGTTCTCTTCGGCGGCAGGGGCATGGAGGAGCGGCGGGCTCCGAGCCGCGCCCCGGAGTCCCCGAAACTTCCGAGCAGGCGCCCGATCGCGCCGCTGCCGCCGCAGCCACCTCACCTGCCGGCCTGAGAACGGGACCATGGATGAAAGGTTCAACAAGTGGCTGCTGACGCCGGTGCTCACTCTCCTCTTCGTGGTCATCATGTACCAGTACGTGTCCCCTTCCTGCACCAGCTCATGCACCAACTTCGGGGAGCAGCTCCGCTCCGGGGAGGCCCGTCCGCCCGCTGTCCCGAGTCCTGCCCGACGGGCACAAGCACCCCCTGATGAGTGGGAGCGGCGGCCCCAGCTGCCACCGCCACCCCGGGGACCGCCCGAGGGGTCTCGTGGGGTCGCGGCTCCCGAGGATGAGGATGAGGATCCGGGGGACCCGGAGGAAGAGGAGGAGGAAGAAGAGGAGGAGCCGGACCCCGAGGCTCCCGAAAACGGCTCCCTGCCCCGGTTCGTGCCTCGCTTCAACTTCACCCTCAAGGACCTGACCCGCTTCGTGGACTTCAACATCAAAGGGCGGGATGTGATCGTGTTCCTGCACATCCAGAAGACCGGGGGCACCACATTCGGCCGGCACCTGGTGAAGAACATTCGTCTGGAGCAGCCATGCAGCTGCAAAGCTGGCCAGAAAAAGTGCACCTGCCACCGGCCGGGCAAGAAGGAGACCTGGCTCTTCTCCCGCTTCTCCACCGGCTGGAGCTGCGGGCTGCATGCCGACTGGACCGAGCTCACCAACTGCGTGCCGGCCATCATGGAGAAGAAGGATTGTCCCCGCAACCACAGCCACACCAGGTACTGTCCCGCGTCTGTTGGTTTCCTGAACCCCACTCCTTTCCCCCAAGTCCTGACCCCGCCATTCCCGCGTCGCTCTCCCTTTGCTGTTTGGCAGTGGTTTCCAAAGGGTGGGCAGAGAATTTGGGTGAAGGGCGAGAAACCGCTGGATACCCACCTTGGGGGGGGGTGGTTGTCTTGAGTTGGTTTCTTTCCTATGCTTCACTGTTTCTTGCCACCCCCTGTCAACTTCAGCCATGTCCACGGCCATCCTGATGTGCATTCTGCAAGGTGCCTAGCATTGTGTGATGAGGTATTTGGAGCAGACACTAAAGAACAGCTATGGAATAACTAGGGTGTCGAGGGTCTGGGTTGGACCAGAGAGGTCGAGTCTTGAACTTAAATTATGTGGTGGAAATCCAAAGAATAGGGGATCCGGGAGTGCACACCTAGTTTTTCAGGGATGGTATGGTTGGAACATAATCCCCTTCTAAGTGGCTCTTGGGTGGCTGCTTGCCAGCTTAGAGAACAATCCTCTTGATGCCGCTTTGAAGATCTACACGTGCAAAATCATGCTCCACTGTGATAACCCTAATTCTGGAGATGGTCCTTGTTGCTGGGCAATGCCAGGATTTGGACTCATGCTGTTCTTCGTAAGACTGCCTGCCTCTTTCCCCCTTAAGCCATTCCAACAGTTTATTTAAACATTATTTGTTAAATGGCTACTGTGTGCCTGGGTATGTGCTGAGTGGATACAAAGATCTAAGGACTGAGAGGAAAGCTAGCCGTTAAAAACAGTACTGCTGTTGAGGATTGAGAAAGTTTGTGGTCTCTGCTGCCAATGCAGCTGCTTATTACATTATTGTTCCTTCAGAGAAGCATGGGCTTAAGAACATGGTTGGTGGCTCGTTCTGCCCATTGCCATCTGGAGATTAATCTGACATGCTCAAGGGAATAAAATATTAAAAGATCAGAACACTAGTTTTATTGAAGTTTTTATCTCAAAGGTTTTAAACAATTTGGTGTAAGGAAATAGGAATTGAAACAGTCAGCTCAATATGTTGATATCAGATAGCTTTCTGCATTTGACATTACGGAGAAGCTTCATTTACTGGAAACTGCCCAGATTCTGAATTTTGCCACGATTGCGGCATCTAATTCTACTTCATTTCTCTGAGAACGAGCAGACTTTCATTATAGGATTTTTTTTTTCCTTTTACTCTGGCAGGTTTTTAAATGCTTTATCTCCCAGCTACTACTGTCTGTGTTTGATAGAAATTGATAGAATAAGAAGCTGATAGTCTTTTTCCCTTAGTGCACTTGAAGGGCTTTACACCTGTAAATATTTTAATAGTACACCGAGTACACTGTTTTAAAGCCCACCATTGTGTTTCAGCTTAAAACGTCTAAATTAAGTATTGCATTCAATCTCCCCACTACATTGCACGTGACTTCAGTGAGATTGTCTCTGCTCTACATCATCACTCCATGGAGTGGCCTTTGATTTAGATGTTAGACATTCCTGGTTGATCCCAAAGAGTTTGGGAGCCTGTTTCATTTTGTCCATTATAGTAAAACTGGAGTCTTTCATCAGCACATCAGAACCCCTGGTGACCTTCAATGAGTGTCAGTATTAAAAAAAACCCAAAACCCCCAAACAAACAGAGCAATGTCTTAGTGAGTGAATGAAGATTTCCATGTATGAAGGAGGACGGGAGTTGTGTAGTAGTCGGGTGTTGGATGGGTGGGGAGGGTCCTGCTGTTGAGGCCTGGTGTAGGCCACAAGCTTTGAGTCTTCTTCTCTAGGAGCTGTGCACGCTCTCTGCGCTCTCTGACACAGGAAAATCTCACCCTGACTATTTAAACATGTGGTTTCTATCTGAAGCGACTAATGTTCTCAGTTTACCCATGGCTCATAGACATCCCTTCCTTTTTTGCTCCACAAGTTATGAGGTCATCATCATTCATGGGCTGGCTTTGCTTTCCATTTTGTGGCGTTTTGTGTCGCGTTGTGTAACCTTCTTTCTTCCCAACTTGTCTTCTTTTCCCCAGTGAGTCTCAATGGCGTTCCTTCCACGTACTGTAGGAAGGAACAGCTGTGATATATGTGAAGTGCCCTGCATCCAAAGCTATAGGGAAGGAATTGAAGAGACATTAATAGTAGCATCTCGCTGGCAGAGAAGATTGAATTAGTTGTCTGTCATTGTAATGTCTGTGTACAGCATTCTACAGTCAACAAGATTAGCCTGGATAATGCAGGATACATTTCCACAATGCAAAATGGCAGATAATCTATTGCTACATAATGGGAACAAGGTTCTACTTCAAATAGGGCTGACTCTAAGCAAAATTGCGGAGGAACGCCTGTTGGTTTTATTTCCCTGGGCGCTCTGCTTCTGGTCCCCTCTTGGCAGCAACTCCCCCTTTCTCTTAAGGATCAATGCCCTTGTGGCTCACGTAATGGGTAAATGTAAGACCCTGGAGTTGTAAGAAAGTGGATCTCGAGTGTTCTCCGTACTAGGAGTAAGTTACACTCTTCCCGAGTCTGAGTTGCACATTCTCTCTTACTTTGTAATGGAAGTAACACTTAGAATGTCCCATATAGCTGTTATGACAACTAAATAGCTAATCTATAGTATACATAACATAGTATGTATTTATAGCACAATATGCTGGTGTACTTAATTTTTAATACCTGTGTATATGGTAACTGGGTAGTGAGAGCAGAGGGGGGGGTGCTTGGATTAGAGCCAGAAGAGGGAGAGCAGACTTCGAGGGAAGATGGGGAACTAAAGGACACATCATATGGATTTCATAGGCCCAGGAAGGGGCAAGATCCTGGGGGTGGTTCAAAGGTGAATGTGACACAAACAATGGTTGGGACTGGATAGGAAACCAACCTTTAAAATCATCTTACTAAGGATTTCTTCTTTTGCATGTGATGTTTTCCCCTTTATTATTTCCTCAGTGGGTTATCCTTTCTCACTGTCTTGTGCGTTTTTTAAAATCCCGTGTGTGTGTGTGTGTGTGTGTGTGTGTGTGTGGGCATAGAGTTGGTGGAGGGGGTTGGGCATGTGCATGCCATAGGGTGCTTGTGCAGGTTAGAGGACAGGCTAATGTATCAGTTCTTCGCCTCTACCTTGCCTCTACAAGTCAAGTCTCTTGTTAGCAGATGCTATGCCAGGCTAACTGACCTGTGAGCTTTAAAAGATTCTTCTGCCTGTGCCTCCCATCTCACCAATGCTGGAATTACATCTGTGGTGTCTGACTTCATACAGGGACTGGGGTCCTGAATTCAAGCCCCAGAGAGTGCTCTCCCCAGTCTGTTCTCCTTTTTACTGCATTTCCTCCCATTTATCTGCATGACTCAGTCTTTTAGGGAGGATCCTCTTTACCACTGTTGAGTATGGATGGAATCATAGCATCTTATGACAAAAAAAAAAGATAAAAACCACTGCAGAGATAACACACTCCCCAGTTTTGATGAGCATTCTAACACTGAGAAGGTGAGATGGTGTTCCTGCAGTGTCCTTCAGGGATTCAAGTCTTCATTTTGACTTTGTATCCAACGCTTTGACTATTGTAACTTCTCCGTTGTCCATGTGCCATTGAGAAGACTGACTTAAACCTACTTATATGTCAGGAGCTCTGATAGTCTGGGAGTGGAGTTTTGAGCAGCATCCATTTTGTGTGAGCCTGCCTGTAGCTTTAACCTTGAAAGTGGGTATCGTTATCTTTTTTCTTATAAGATTCTAGAAGATGCTCTCCCATATCCCTCTGTAGGATGAGGAAGGGATCGTTGTCTTTTATTACTCATGCTCTATTGATCCTACTAGGATGGCTGATGTCCTGTAGATCTGGTAATAGATAGTATTCTGGGCTGCAAGTGATATAAGCCTACTTCAATTCGAGGAGAGTTGCTGACGGATGAAAGTATACAACAGAACAGGAAAGTGTGGAGATGGTTTTAGCAATGACTTGAAACATGGGATCTTTCTCCCCACATCCTGTGCATGTTCTAGGGAAGCGCCCCAATACATGAGTCAGGAAGATGGTTTTCATGTCTAAATGTTCCTCAGGAAAAGAGGTAAGCAGTCCGTTGCTGGGCTCCAATTTGTAAACTCGGAGAAATTACCTCTGGTTAATTTCACTTGGACCGTGTGCCTTTTTTTTCAGCTAATCACTGTGGTCAGGATGATAAGGTTCTATGACTCACTTTGTACCACAGAACCACTTCCATGATATGTGGGGTGTGTGGGTGTGTGTGTGTGTGTGTGTGTGTGTGTGTGTGAGTACCTGGATGAGTGTGTGAGATCAGAGAATAGGATGCTGTAGGTAGACCACAGGTTCTTCAATGGTGTTCAAGCACAAGCTCTAGTAAAAGAGAAAGAAAGGAGCCTTCAGGCGTCTTCTTTGCATTCAATTGAAGTAAAGCTTCCAAGCAAATGGCAATTCATCTTGACTGACAGCTCCTGAAAGCCACACTCAAGGCAGCTGAAGGCATTGGTTAATATTTACAGTGAAGATGGGAACTTGAGGAGAACCATTAGAACTGCCTTCAGTGCTCCAAAGAAGAAGGCTAGGAAGGTGAGGGAGATGCATTTTGTATTAACCCCAAATGTAGAGCCAGGATGAGTCTTGGTTGGATTTCAACTTGAGAAAGAGTTTTATAAAATGGGTAGCTGTCTTCAGCGAGCACGACCTCTGTGAAGTGGTCTTGTCCTCAGCAGAGAGCATTTCAGCAGCTTCTGGTTAACTGCGATGAAATTCCTTCCTGAATGATGAAATGATGAAAAAAAAAAACCCATCCTTTTACTTTAAGAGGCCTTGGTTCAAATCTAAGCTGTGTTTAAGGTGTCTTCTCCCCTTCTCTATATTATGAACTGAAAAGAACAAGTGAGCTTATAAATGATCCACTCAGCTCTCCAGCGTTCGTAAACATTTCTACTAGGGGACGTCGGTAAAGTACAATTGGAAGGAAGAGACCGTTTGACACATTCAAAGATCAAAACAGTGAGGCTCACTAATGACATTGTTTTCTTAATAAATACAAAACGAGAAGATGGGAAAACATATCGCAACTCATCCTAAGACAAACAAGGGGACAAACAGACAGGACTGCTTTGAAACCTCGTCCTGTTTTGCCTTTAGACAGCACGCTAAAATATACTTCCTCTGCAGTGCTCTGATTCAGAGAGTCTGGGATATCACAGCCTGCCCTGCTTTAGAAAGCACAGTCAGTTTGCCGTCTCCTCTAATTAAAAAGGTTGAACTGCCAAGAAGGTTAATTTTGTTACCACAAGGTTTGTGTGTAGCGTACAACTGAACAGATAAGGCTTTGTCCTGTCTGCATACCACATCCACATAACGAGTTCATGACAAGTTCCCTGAGAGTTCTCTGCCTAGAATTACCAATATTTGCTACAAGTCAGGAAGAGGTTAAACACCTTTGGTCTTTTGAGTGGGGAGGATGAAAACTGCAAGCAGTTAATTGTAGCATACGATGTATCCCTTGCCCTCTCCTGCTGGTTACTGTGGGGTTTTTGATAGGCTCAGCTTCAGAGAAACAGAAGTGTTTGAGAGATAATTAGAAGATAGGTAAATTTAGCCAACAATGGGGTTTTGCTTAATCTTAGACTCTTATATGATACTACAAAGCTAATGATTATCATCTCACTTTGACTAGGGACAACCAGAAAGTACAGCATTTGAAAGCTATATGTGCTTGATAATGAATTAAATAATTTGAGACTGCCAAAACCTAATGTGACTTTAAGAGTTATAAAATAGTTTATTGGGTATTATTTAAGCAATTAAACAGGAAACTCATATATATATATATATATATATATATATATATATATGTATATATATGTATATATATACACACACATATATATCTCTCACACACACACATATATATACATATACATATACATATATATATATATATATATATATATATATATATATATGGTCTTTTACCTTGTACTTGAATTTGCTAGATGTTGCAGTGCATGGATAAATTCTCTGGTGATTTTAATTGGCTCATGGTCCTTTATATCAGTTATAGCTGGGCATTTAACAATATGTTGGGAAATGTACTCAAAATGTTGTTAGCTTAGAGCATGTTGTTTGTTTTTACTCTTCCTGTGGCACATACTGTTGCTTTGTAAAACACACGTGAAGTGCTCAGCACAGAGATTAAACCATGGAAGAGGCTCAGTAAATGCCTGTTTTTAGATGGCCTTTAAAAATTATGGTGTAACTGACAAGACTGTGGTCCTTTAGGAAATTATCGGACACTTAGCTTCATGACTGTTAGTTTGGGTGTAAATTCTACTTGTTAGCAGTTGAGATCCACAATTAGCAAGGTGCTACATCTCCTGATAATCCAAAGAAAAAAGGGAAAGTGTAAAGTTAGCCCCTGTTCTTCCTTTCAGCCCCAGGCTCCCAGAAATAAGACTCAGACTCAAAATATATTTAGAAATACCTCGGCCATATGGCTAGGCTCTTCTCTGACTCGATATAACTTAAAATATCCTATTTACTTTAGCCTACATCACACATGGCTGGTTACCTGTACTCAGGGGCCCTGCCTTTGTCACTTCACATCTTCCCATCAAACATCCTGCCCAGCTCTCTCCCAGACTCCTTGATCTTTCCTGGATGTCCTACCTCTATTTCCTGCCTAAGCCACAGGCCACAGGCTTTTAAATTGAGAGGTGATGCATCCATGCAATACACAAGACATTCTTTCTACAATTCCTCCTTTAAGTCCAATAAACAGTTCTTTTCTTTCAAATATAGGTTGAATACAATTATAACTATTATGAAAACTATAAGGTATGGTGTACATTTACAATGTCCAGTTCATAGTATTTGGCAATTGAGGAAAAATTTCTATTATATATCCTATTTAAAGTCTTGTAACCTAACACAATTTCTATCTTAATTTGCATTACCATCTAAAAAAACATCTTCTTAGACCAAAACATCTTCTTATGTCCTAAACAACTAAGCTTAATTGTTAGACCATAAATATTTAGTCTTCAACCCCATTAGAGATCTGAGAAGGAGTAAATATTATCTGAATATGAAGGAAGCACAAGAACACAGCTTCCAAAATTTAAGAAATGACAGAGACCGCTGGTTGCTTGGACAGTCCCCAATATTCTTTACAACCCTGGAGCATCCATTGCCAGCCTTCTGGTCCAGGATATCTGACAGACTTATGTGAAGCAGGAAATATGAAGGACTTGCTTACCCTGTGTTGGCAGAGCTTGGCAATTGACTTTTGTGCACCTGTTTGTCCTGTCTGTAATGAAAGCATGACTATTTTCTTTGCCCACTGGTTAGCTTGCCATAATTGGAGCAACTCCATATGGAGGTTATTGATGCTCATCATCATCTTTCAAGTGGAATGGGGATACTCTCAGGAGCAGACCTGTATCATAGTCAAAGGATCTTTTAATAATGAAATAATTTAAAATGCCATTTTCTATGGATCTCTAAGACTTTGAAGACTTTGTTTACAGTGTGTCTGAATTGTCAAACATTGTTTATTCTTAACCTTGAAAACATTTTGTGGTAATTAACTAAATTATTATTTAATATATCCATGTGAATGACTACCTGACTATTAATTTGTATTTTTTAACCTATCCGTAATAGCTCATAACTTGTATTTTTTAAATGAGTTTCATAGGCACAGGGTCTATTTAGGAGTTGAAACATAATATACAGTATGTTGTAACAAAACCTTAAATTTTATATAAAAAATAAAGATTTATATACCAATGAAAACCTCAAACCTATATCAATATACACAATTCAGTACCAATGTAACAACATATAACCTCAATTCTGCTCAAAATATAAAGCTCTACCAATGTAAGACTATGGGTATAAGCTGTTTTTTTTGTTTGTTTGTCTAGGAGTATACTCAATAATATACTCCTATTTGCCTAATATATTGTAATATTTTTATATCCCCCCTTTTTCTTCTCAACTCCTCTCCTTTACTTGAGGGAGAAAGACAAAAAGAGGAAAGGAAAGAGAAAAGAAATCCTTGAATCTAGCTCCTATTTAGTTTGCTACCTGTCCAAGACCATAATTATTTGTAGGTCATCTCCTAAAATGACAACATATATATAATTCATAAAATGACCAAAACTATCCACCCCAACTTAAGGAACTGGCACAATGGTCTTCATACAATTGCTTCCTATTGAATTTGGGTGAAGAATTCCTATTTGGGGCCCAAGAAAGTTAAAAAAAACAGTTAGTCTTAAGAAAGCTGTTCAGTAGCACTTGCTGTTCAGTCTTTATGTATTGAGAAAGTTCAGGGCTTAATAGAAATCTCAACTAGAACAGTCTGGAAGGCCTGGATGAAGAGGTCATCTGGGATTAGCAGTCCTTTCTGAAGCTGTTCTAGAATCAAGTCCATAGAAACAGCATTGGTTTGAGGGGGATTGATCAGGAGCTGGAACAGCAGGTCTCAGCATCTCAGCATCCTAGAGGGTGACTTGTCAGGGCTGCCCTCCTGGTGTTCTGTTCCTCAATATACAAACCCTATGAGCAATACATAGGGCTAAAAAGACATTTGTATGGAACATGCAGGGCGCACAGATCAGTTAAGAATGACTTCTTGCTCTTTGTTGGAGCAAGTGAAAGACAACTGTTTTTGTTTAGAAGTTCGTTTGGTTATATATTCTGCAATATCATTCTCCATTCATGAGAGGATGGCATAATGAGTCTTGAGTACTCTGTAGCCAACAAGATCCATTGGCTGTGTATAGCTGACATTCTGGTTAGAGACATTTTCATGTCCCAGCCAGGTTAGGGCTGTTCCCATGTAGAGGGATCAGCCAATCATGTTACCTATCCTGATTGGTCTTCTTGATTTCTTTCTTCCTGTCTTCAGTCAAGATCTTCAGGGGGTCTCCCTCTATCAAATCTGATCTGTACTAGTTTGGAAGGAGTAAAAAGCTTCTCTCCCCCCCCCCTATAAACACAGAGCTAGAGCCTCTCACCCAACATAGCATGTCTTTTGTTTGGCAGTCTGAAGTCATTAAAAGTATAGATTGATCCAATTAAGCAGCCTCTTTTCTATCTAGGTCTGCTTTATTTTGATCTCTCTCATAGAGGATTTGTAATACCATCTCAACCATAGAACTTATAGCCATCTTCATTTTCATAATTTAAAACAAATAGAACAATTAAAAACTATTATTATTATTATTATTATTAATTAAGACAGGGTTTCTCTTATAGCTTGGGCTAAACTGGATTTGCCCTATAGATTAGGCTGGTCTCAAACTCACAAGGAACCTATCTGTCAGTTCCTTTGTCTCCTAAGTATTGAGATCAAAGGTCTGGATTTATTTAATTATTACCTATGTATTCTTGAAAACATTTGTATCAATTCCCATTTCTTTCTATATTCTTTGGATACTAATATATATGTGAATAAATATTCCTACATTTCCCTTTCTCTTAAAATAGTTTCAAGATTTATGTTTATTTATTTCTTAATTATTAAGGATATTTGTATTTATTATTAAACCAAAACCTACATAGTAGTTTTGAAGAAAAAAAAGTGACAATTTGAATTTTACACTTTCATTTGCAAGTGGCCATATCTATCAGCAGAGGGTCCCACCCTGACTTTATTGTGGTCTAGAGTTCACAGAGATCTGCCTGCCTCTGTTTTTTGTGTCTGCTGTTATTTAGCTCAGATGCTGTTTTGAGCCTGGCCATATCCCCATCCCTTTATTTACAGGAAAAAAAAAATTTTGGCCTTCTATCCAATTCTGGCTGAAGCAGCCAAACTAGAGCTGAGTTTTTGAAAGCCATGAGCTCAGAGTGTTATTTCTAATAGGACAGGATTGGGCCTACCTGACATGTCAAGCTGAACCTGAAGTGATTTATCCCACAACTGTGGTCTCTGGAAAATTTCCGTGGGTTTTGCCATTAGCTGCTGCACCAGCTGCATTCAGCCTGTATGTAACCCAGCGTTGGTTCCTTCCCCTTGGCTGGCCACCACTGTGCTTTGCCCATGGGAGAAGCCCCAACTTCTATGTTTTGTTTTTTAGGATTAGTAGGGGCTTCTTTAAAAAGCCTCTCTGTACGATCTCTCTGCAGGTTCTTGCTCCTTGGCTAAGAAATCTTCTCAGCCATTTATCTTGTGTTCTTCTGGGAAACTTTGGCTTTGGTCTGTTTTTGTTCTTTCATTTATTTGTTTATTTGTTGTTTTCGTCGTCATCGTCATCATCATCATTTTACTAGGCTAGACCTCTTGCCTGTCAAGCTCAGTCAGTAGAATATGAGATGCTTAATCTCAGGATTGTGGGTTTGTGTCCCACATTAGGCGCCATTTTATAGAAGTTAGCCCCAGTTCTTTCTCCCAGCCCCATGCTCACAGAAATAAGACTCAGACTCAAATATATTTAGAAATACCTTGACCATATAACTAAGCTCTTCTCTGACTAGATATAATTTAAAATATCCTGTTTGTTGTAGCCTACATTTTTTTTGCCACATAACTGTGCTCAGGTACCATGCATCTGTCTCCTTACATCTTCCCATCATATCCTTCCTGGCTCTATCCCAGAATCCTTTTTCTCTACCAGATGTCCCACTTATATTTCCTGCCTAAGCTAAAGGCCATAGGCTTTTTAATTAATAGGTTATACATCCATACAATACACAAAATATTCTCTCTACAGGAAGGAAAGAAAGATAAGGCTTACTGGACTATTTCTGGAAGATTCTCCTCTTATAATATAAGAGAGACATCAGTGATTCATCTGGGAACACACAAATACACTAAATTTTGGAAAGGTTATTGTTATTTCATTATATATTTTTAGTTTAGAAAAAAAAATCAGGATGGGTGGAGGACAGAGGATTATATAATCTTATACATATTTAGAATTGTAATCAGTGCTGGCCAAACCTGATAGTAGAGCCTGAACTGACTTGGTCTGGTTGGAGAATGTGATGTTGTTGGATCAATGGAAGATATAATGAATTAGGAAAATGACCTCAAGATAAACTGGAGGAATGGAATGAGAAACGTATAGTGACTGAGAACAGTGCTCCTGTCTTATTCATTTATATACCTAAAGGTTGAGAGTGTGGATTCCAAAGGCAAATGCCAGGAATTTTAATGTAGTTCAGCCTCTCGTTATGTGACCTTGTGTTATCAATCACCTGCTCTGCATTCCCTCTCTGTTCTGGAAAATCGGGAGTAGTAAGAGTGTACTATGTTGCATTATTAGCTAATCATTAATAACCCATGTTATTATCCCTTAGAACAGACTTAGGAACAGAGTTAGGGAGTCACACCAAGACATCCTATATTGTGTAAACATAAAATGAAAGCTAAACCTATAGTATCCTTTTGGAGCCTGGACTCTTTATCTAAATAGAATAGAAGTTAACTGATAGGTTGTGATTCAAGAGAAATGGCCATAGAAGATAAAAGTAAATGTTGACTTGTAGGGTACTGTGGGTACTCAGTGGGCACTTAGTTAAATGGAAAAGTGAAGTGTTTCCCCCCAAGCATGCTGCCCTTTTTTCTAATGGGAAATTAATGAAATAGCAATAGAATGTTTAAACATACACAATTAAATTCATACATGAAAAAAGTCCTGCAGTGAAATTGAATTAGTTGCCTGTGGGCACATAAATATTTTTAGTTCATTGCTATTATTAATATCTAACCATGCTTTTATTGGTAAGTACTGTCATTTGTTTTAAGAACCTTTGATCTAACACTGTGGATTTATGTTGGGCTGAGCATTCTAATTTCTTATGAACATAAGAATGTCAATCACCTTGATTTCCTTGGTATTTATTCATTAAATTTACAGAGTATTATTCCAAAGAATTCAAGATTCTGGGTATGTAATTACAAGCCTATTTGATGGATCACAATTAGAAACCTGTAGGATTTTTATGGTTTATGTCTAAAGCAATACCAGACATGTAAAGAAATGCAAACATGGTTTTTAAGAGTTAGAACTTAGTGGGTGGATGGCAAACTGAGGAGAAGACATCCATTTCTCAGTAAATATCAAGGTCATATGGGAAGGAGAAAAGAACAGAGTGATGGTGTGGCCTGTAAATGGTGACACAGGAGGAGAAAGACCAAAGTAATCAAGATGATGAACCAAAGAAAATGGAAGCAGAGGGAGGCGACATTTAGTGGAGAAGACAAAACTTTGTCTTGTGTGCATGGCTCTGTCTCCTTTGTGTATTTACAAGAGGCTACAAGCTATCCAACAGGCTACAGGTTTAAATGTTACTGCTATGTACTTATTAACAACTACCTTCTCTTTTGCAACATGTTGCAATTTCTCAGCATTGCTGGCTTTATTAGTAAGGGTCTGGCACCAGATGGGAATTTAAAGGGAAGGACATTGGACCTCCAAACCCTTTTTAATTAATAACAAAGAAAGATTGTTAGCCCGAACGGATACCAACTGGATATGAAGTAGCAATGGGGAAGACTGATGTTTTTAATATATGTTGTATGATGGTAGCTAACAGTATCTACTGTCTCAGTAGGAGAAATCCAAGAGGAGGTACATGGACAAGAGCTTTTGTGGAAGTCTCCTTCTGCGGAATTGTGGACCTGAGGGAGGGAGGGAGGGAGGGAGAGAGAGAGAGAGAGAGAGAGAGAGAGAGAGAGAGAGAGAGAGAGAGAGAGAGAGACAGACAGTTGGGAGGATAGGTCTGACCAGTTTCTCCTCTTGACTGCCTATCTTGTCTCATTGTCTTGCACTGAGTTACTCTACTTGGAAACTAACAGGCACAGGAGCTAGTTAGTGGATCTGTTGCAAGGACACCCTTGAGACAGACAGAGAAGGATGGAAATGAACCCAGAGTTTCAGGGGTGGAAGGACCAAACTTGAAGAGTGACTTACACGGTGTCTTCAAATTGTTTGAGGTTTCCTCATTGTTTTACAGACGCCCCAGTCTTTGTCAATGAATGAGAGGAAGAATTGTATTGCATGCATGTCCTCTACACAGAGCACAGTATGACCTTAAAGGATGGCGAGAGTGGAAAAGGGTCCTTTACAAAAGAAAAGTCATTGCAGAAACATCTGCTAGAATGAATGAATAAATGAATGAATAAATAAATAAATAAATATCATGCTAATTTGGATTCGTGTCACTAGCATACACCTGAACCAGCTGGTTAATAGTGACAGATTTGAGCTGTTAGATCTGTATTAGGATGCACAGTAGGTAACATTTTATATTACATCTGTGTGCGACATTTTATATATTTAGAGTTATAGGGCAATATTAGTTAAAGCATGACAAGCAGTGTGCAAAAGTGGCTGTAGTCTGCAGAATCGCGTTTCCGGGATTGGGTGCTCACTGTTGCTTGCGCTGTCTCTCGCGTGTGTTCAGGGTCTTCAGAGTAACATTTATGAGCATCCTTTCTTTGAAGCGCGGGGAGAGGGAAGGAGAGGAGGGGGGAGAAGAGTAGGAGGGGAGAGGGAGAAATAGAAATGTCATCTGAAATCATCTGAATTTATTTACTTTAATTTTGAAAGGCTTGTGAAATACAGTTGCATGTATTTGCAGGAGGCAAGTTATTCATTAAAGTACACATTCCAGAATCTTTCTATGCAAACTATTATAAAAATTTTGTATTTGAGTGAGAGTCGCTGTGGATGAAGGCCGAAACACAGGGTAGTGACCCATGGCATGGGAGAAAAGATGCTTTAATGAAGAGAGCCGAGGAGAGTCTCATGATATGAAAGTGAAAATGGGCACACTCTTGCTGGCAGAGTAATGTAGGGGCAGAGTAATGTAGTAATGGGGAGGTGTGTGTGTGTGTGTGTGTGTGTGTAATCAACTAAAGCTAAAAAGTAAGAAAATGCTATAAGGAAATCTGTTACTTTGTATATAATTAAAAACAAATTAAAAACATTCTAGTATCAAACTCTGGAAGATTTTTAAATAAAATCAGTAGGCACAGGAACCATATAGTTATTACTTTACTTCTGAGAGTCAAATGCCATGAGCAAACTGTTACTATTTATAGAGAGTAAAACTAATATCCAATTAAAGGTCCATGCACATTATCCTGTTGGGATGCGTGTGAGTGTGCTGTTCTCCCGTCCACAGGAGGGATTTTGAGTCATCAGTGGGGAGCAGAGTATCTTTCCCTGCCTCTCCGTACACAGCGTCCCCTCAGCTCCTTCCCTCACTGCACTATGATTCAGCCCGAGTCTGAGCAGCCCGGAAGTAAGGTTGCTTTCAGGCCCTTGTGTCCTATCATGATAAGATTGCCTTAGGAAGTGACTTCTGCTGGCTGTACAACCTATCAGTTTTAGGTACCTTGTTCTAAGTACTTGTTGAACTGTATTTAAGTCTAGCTACTTAAGAAATTCTAAGCAAGGTGTCAGGGACTCTTTCTTCCTCAAAGAGCCTCTTATTAAGCTGTCCATATACAGTCAGAGCGGTGGATCCATAGGTATCCTATCTGTAATTTTTGTATGTTTGCTTGAGACAAGATCTCCCTAGGGTGGCCTTCAGCTCACTATCCTCCTGCCTTTGGCTCCAGCGCCAAGATGATGGAAATGTTCCAAGCCAGACTTCTATTCCCAATTTTTTTTTCCTAAGATTTCTCTATCGCGATTCCAGTGGCATCCCTAAAAGACATCTGTGTAGGAGAACTTTTAACAGCGTGGAGGAATTTAGGTGCATTGGAAGTATTGAGTTTATTAACATGAAGTGTGTGTGACTATCAAGGTACACAGTTTGCCTTTTACATTTAGGTTGAAACCTAAACATCACTGCAGATAAATCTCTTTGCTTTGAAGGTTTTATTCCCCAAGTTCCTTATGTGTGCTATAAAGAATAATTAATATAATGAAAAAATCAATACGGTATATAAATTATTTAAGCTTTACTATCGTTGTAATTTTCTCTTCAACACCTATTGATCTGTAACAATTCATTTGTTAATTTCTTTCTACTAAGATATTCATTGTGTTAGGTCTGTGGTAGTGCTGTCTCTGCACTTTCACGAGCAAGTCATCAATGACTAACGATACTTGGAACTAGTTAACTTACTAGTGAGTGGCCTGAACGGCTGGATACTTTGAAACATTTTCCTATAGGAAATGTGTGTGGGTGGACCACTGGTATATTTAGGGTGTGTATTTGTGCACAATGTCAATTAGAACCGCTTTACAGTGCTCTGGGTTTGTTGTGCTCCAGGTTTGAATGTCTTTTCTTTCCTTTTCTGGTGCTGGGGATAGAGTCTATCACCTTTCCAGTGCTTGGCATGGCACTCTACCACTGAGCTATGGCACCAGCATTTGCCTGAACTCACACCTGTTCCATCATTCTTCATTCTTTCCCTCTCTCATTCCTTCCTTCAATTTAACAGTTTTACATATTAATGAAGCACACCGCAGTATTTCAAATTGTGCATACAATATACACTGGATCAACTTTTCCCAACTTTTGATGTTTACTATTCTATACTGGAATTAACTTCTTGTCCCTCCCCTCCCCTCCCCTCCCCTCCCCTCCCCTCCCCTCCCCTCCCCTCCCCTCCCCTCCCCTCCCCTCCCCTCCCCTCCCCTCCCCTCCCCTCCTCTTCTCTCTTCTTTAATTCTTTTTTTTTTTTTTTTTTTTTTTTTTTTTTTTTTTGGTTTTTCGAGACAGGGTTTCTCTGTGTAGCCCTGGCTGTCCTGGCACTCACTTTGTAGACCAGGCTGACCTCGAACTCAGAAATCCGCCTGCCTCTGCCTCCCGAGTGCTGGGATTAAAGGCGTGCGCCACCACGCCCGGCTCTCTTCTTTAATTCTTTTTCTCTTCTCTCCACACCCTACCTGGGTTGTGTGTGTGTGTTGTGAGTTTGAAGGGATTGGAGGAGCCTTCCCCGATTATCTACACTATTGTCCTGGACAGAGAGTTATTAAATCATATTTTGACAGTTACCAACAGAATCACTCAGAATTGCAACAGTCTGAGATCCTTTGGAAATTCAAAGAGAGTTAAGTTGCAGAAATTAAACTACGCAATGGGAAAGAGGATTTTTACGCAGTGTAATTTAGATTAGGAGGAAAGAATTGTATCTTACAAAAAGTTGCAAATGTGAAATTAAATAACCCTGGTTTTAAGTTGGGCTTCCATGTGTTCTTGCTTACTTCTCTGTATTAATTCTTTCCTGTCAGTCTCCCAAGGACAACGATCCTGTTTTGTTTTCTTCTGGGTCTAGAATAGTGCCTGGCACACATAGCTGTCAAAACCAGTGTCGGAATTAATGGAAAAATGAAAGTAAGCATGTCTAACTTTATTTAGCAAATTATTAGGCCGTTTAGATAAGTCTATCTGTGTCCTTCTCTATCTTAGAGTTGCTATGAGTTAAGAAAATAGACACAGAAGCACTTTGCGTGGTATAGAGTAGTGTAGAAACTTAAATCTACATGTAGGCTGGGAAGTCTTTAATATAAAATAGAAGAGGAAGGGAAGTTGGACTTTAGAAATGCAAAGAATATATTATTCAGCTTTTATAGAGTTTCAAAATCCAGGAACGACAGAGAGAAAGTGGAAAGTGTGAAAATACACATTCGGCTCTCCGACTTGCTAAAGTAATGACCAGCTTCTTTTAAAATCGGAAATCACATGACATAAAAGGCTGCTCTAAATGCATACTTTTATTTAGACCTATAGGCACTTACCCTACTCCAGAGAGTTGGTACAATTAGGTTCAAAATGTTTTTGTGTTTCTCTGTTGTTTTACCGTTTTGAGAAAATGATCCTAAAACTGTGCAAGCATGCATGCATGTGTGCATGCACATTTACATGTGTGGTGAGTTCAGGTGCCCACAGAGCTGATTGCCAGATCCCTGGGCTTGTGCGTTGCCTAGTGTGGGTGCTGGGAACTGAACTTGTGTCCTCTGTAAGAGCAGCAAATGCTCTTAATTGCCGAGTCATCTCTCCAGCACCCATAGTATCGATACTTTTAATTTTGTGCCTTTATATGGCAGAGATAAACTACGTCTTTGGGTTAGTATGTCACGACAGGGAGCTCAGGCCCTACTTCTTTTCTGGAGCTGACTTAGGAGGGGAGGACCTTCTGTGCTGTTTTGTACAGACAAAGCTAATTGCAAAGAAAGCAGGAAGTGATTTTAGAACAGAGAAACCATCTTCTGCAAGCTGTTCCCCATTATAGTAATGATCTGTTAGCCGAGCAGAGTTGGCTTGGTGAGGAGCTGCATGTCAGAGGTACTGCAGAGCACTTGCGGGCAGTGCTGGGGTGACAGGTTTGCGTGGATGAGACCCACAGGTGTGTGAGGGTCCTGGTGTGGGCTGAGTGTCGGAAGAAGAGCAATGTGTCGATGAGAACTCACCCTCAGTGTGATGTTTATACTTTAGTGTTTGGGATTCTGTTGTCCCTGGAGGTGCTGGCCTTCCTCCACTCAGCTAATTTGTAGATAAAGTAAATGACTCGAGTTCTGGCACACTTCTCAGAAGAAAAACCACTCATCACACAGCCCATAACACTTCCAAAAGATATAGTTTTTATTTTTCAGAGTATAATTACATAATTTCCTCTTTGCTTTTCCTTCCTTCAAACTTTTCATGTGTTTTTCCCTCTCTTTCAAATTTATAGACTCTTTTCTTTTCATTGCTGTTTTACACACACATACATACACACACAAAACCACACCTATATACACAACCACACACACACAACCACAACACATACACACACAAAACTACACACACACACACATACACACAACCACACACAAAACCACACACTCACAACCACACACAAAACCACACACACACACACACACACACACACACACACACCTCTAAACACTTCCTATAACCTTCTCAACTGTGTGTTACTTGTATGTATACGTTTTCAGGAACCAAGGGTAGTGACTGGCCCGTTGGCGTGCTCTTCCCTGGAAAGACTCTTTCCCCACTCTCATCATTCCTCAGTTTCCTGCGGCACATTGTGTGTCACTGACGCTGGCTGAGTTTGCCCTCGTCCACATTTGCACATCTATTGTTGATCTTCTTTAGCTCACAGTTTGGCAGTCATACTTGTGAGACTTATAGATGTAGCTCTTGAAATTGGTAGGAGACACAATCTCACAGCAATCTCCCTCATCTTCTGGCTCTTAACATCTTTCTGCTTTTTCTTTCACCATGATCCCCAACCCTTAGGTATGGAAGTTGTTTCGTAGGTGTATCAGTTGGGAGTAGGCTACAACTCTCATTTTGACTGGTTGTAGTTTTCTGCAATGGTCTCCATTTTTGCAAAGAGAGGCTTCCTTGACGAGTGGGAAGAGCCACACTTACCTGAGGACGTAAGAACAGATAATTAGAATGTAGTTAAGGATTATGCTGCTTTAATAAAATAATGGTTGTAGGTTTTCCTCCTAAGATACCTGGCATCACTAGACCTGAGTATTTGGCTAAGTTTCTGGTACCGGGCATGATCTTCATCTTGTTGAGTGGGGTCATATGTCCAAGTAGAGAGCAGTTGGCTATCACCAATGCATGGGTGCCATTACTGTATCCTAGCTTCCACAGGAAGGAAGCACTCAATAGTCCTGTCCAGCCATGATGGCTGTGAAGCACACTAATGACCAGCATGGCACGATAACATACCTAAGTGCTTCAATGGACTCTTCAATGCCACTGTCACTTGTTAACTTAATCACCCTAACGGTAGATACCAGACGACTGGAGACAGTTTCTGGCTCCTGGGCAGGCTAAAATGAAGAAGAGAAAGTAGCTACCCTGCTTCACTGTTTTTCTCATGGAAACTTTAATAGAGGCTCTGGACCATGTTTTTACCCTCCTTTTTTCTGTCTTCTGACATCATCTGATGCTCCTCATGTGATCATACATGGTGTTCTATCTCTCCTGTTTCTGAGGATCTGTGTGCAAAAGAAAAATCTGTCTTCCTTCATAATGTTCATTCTCAAATATGATTCCACATATTCTTTGTGTGTGTGTGCTAGGAACCAAATCTGGGTCCTCTAGAAGGCCAGCGAGACCTCTGTGCCATCTCTCTAGCTCTTAAATTATATTTTTCCAGTGCTGTAGTGTAGCATTTTTTTCAATTTTTTATTAGATATTTTCTTCATTTACACTTCAAATGCTATCCCGAAAGTCCCCTATAACCTCTCCCCTGCCCTGCTCCCCTACCCACCCACTCCCACTTCTTGGCCCTGGCATTATATTCTTGGGGCATATAAAGTTTGCAAGACCAAGGGGCCTCTCTTCCCAATGATCTGTTAGCCAATGTTGACCGACTAGGCCATCTTCTGCTACATATGCATCTAGAGACATGAGCTCTGGGGGTTCTGGTTAGTTCATATTGTTGTTCCTCCTATAGGGTTGCAGATCCCTTCAGCTCCTTGGGTACTTTCTCTAGCTCCTCCATTGGGGGCCCTGTGATCCATCCAATAGCTGACTGTGAGCATCCACTTCTGTATTTGCCAGGCATTGGCATAGCCTCACACGAGACAGCTATATCAGGGTCCTTTCAGCAAAATCTTGCTGGCATATGCACTAGTGTCTGTTTGGTGGTTGATTATGGGATGGATTCCCGGGTGGGGCAATCTCTGGATGGTTCATCTTTTGTCTTAGCTCCAAACTCTGTCTCTGCAACTCCTTCCATAGGTATTTTGTTACCTATTCTAAGGAAGAATGAATGAAGTATCCACACATTGGTCTTCCTTCTTGACTTTCTTGTGTTTTGCAAATTGTATCTTGGGTATTCTAAGTTTCTGGGCTAATATCCACTTATCAGTGAGTGCATATCAAGTGACTTCTTTTGTGATTGGGTTACCTCACTCAGGATGATATCCTCCAGATACATCCATTTACCCAAGCATTTAATAAATTCATTGCTTTTAATAGCTGAGTAATATTCCAGTGTGTAAATGTACCACATTTTCTGTGTCCATTCCTCTGTTGAGGGACATCTGGGTTCTTTCCAGCTTCTGGCTATTATAAATAGGGCTGCTATGAACATATTGGAGCATGTGTCCTTCTTACCGGTTGGAACATCTTCTGGATATATGCCCAGGAGCGGTATTGCGGGATCCTCCGATAGTACTATGACCAGTTTTCTGAGGAACCGCATATTTATTATTGTGTATACAGCATTTTACCTGCATGTTTGCCTGCCGGCCAGAAGGGGGTACCAGATCTCATTATAGATGGTTACGAGGCACTATGTGCTTGCTGGGAATTGAACTCAGGACCTCTGGAAGAGCAGTCAGTGCTCTTAACCTCTGAGCCATCTCTCCAGCTGATTCCACAAATTCTTAAAGCAGGTTCCAAAAATGGAGAGAAGTTAAATGCAGGACTCTAGTTAATTTCAGTCACGTAAGCAACTTCCAAAAGAGAGTAGAAGTCAGTTGTTGGATTACAGGTACAAGGCCAGGAAGAGATGATGCATAGGACTAGACCAGCTCAGGGGGAGGTGTTAAAAGATGCTTACAGCTTCCAGGTTTGGTCTCAAGCTTTCTTCTCTACATTTGGAGAGATGCTCACATCTGTTTAGGATCTGCTGTCTTTCCACTCTGGAGGAGTATTAGAGGCAGACCCACAAGTGACACTGCTGCTTGACTGTCACTGACATCACGGGAAGCCAAGAAAGGCTGAGGAATGACCAATCAAAGTGGCCCAAGAGAGCCAGGACAGGAGGCCGCCGAAGGTGGAGCATGGGCTACTACTAATGTTGATTGGGTCCTGTACTGATGCTTGGTGATGTCACATGTCCCTCCTTGACAGGAGAAAAGGACAAGCAACTGCTGGGATGCACATGAGCTGTGTGGTGGCTCCTGGTTCTGGGCCAGCCCCGAGACCAAACCATGTCACATACTGTGCTCTTCTCTGGGCAGTTATAATAGAACATGAAGTGTGTGCTACAGGGCAGAGGCAGGGAGGGTAGAGAGGACAGAGTCAAACCTCCCTAGTGCTGTGACCAAACATGAGAAGCAACTTCAGAGCTGGTGAGATGGGTCAGTCAGTAACAGCTTAGTTAGTGTAAGTAAGCATGAAGACATGAGCTCAGTGCCCAAGACTACTGAAGAAAGAACACAGAGACCCTGTAATCCTTAACCTGAAGTGAGAGACAGGGCATAGCAACCCTGTCATCCTCAAGCTTGGGAAAGATACGGGGGATTTCTGGGCTTGCTGCCCAGTGAGAGCTGGGTTCAGAGAGAGACCCTGTCTCAAAAACAAGATGGAGACCTGATAGTTGTGATGCATACATTTAATCATAGCACTCAGGATGCAGAGGCAGGCATATCTCTGAGTTCTAGGCCAGCCTGGTCTACAGATTAAGTTCCAGGACATCTAGGGTTACACAGAGAAACACTGTCCCAAACAAACAAAACAGAACAAACCAAACCAAAAGCCCCAGATGGAGAAGCTGTGGAGGAAGACAATTGATGTCATACCCTTGCCTTCACATGCAGGGCACACACACACACACACAGACACACACACACAGACCCACAGACACATACACACAGACAGGCACACACACAGACACAGACACAGATGACACAGTCACACACACACACGCACACATATGCACCAAGAAGCAACTTAAAGGAGAGGAGGTTTAGTTGGCTCACAGTTTGAGACTATACAGTCCATCACAGCAGGGAAGGTGTGGAAGAGGCAGCAGCTCCTGGCTGAGAGGATGGGCGCATAAGGCATCTGATAACAGTTGACAGTCAGCAAGCAGAGAACAGGCAGGAAGCAAGGATGGGCTGTACAGATCGGTGTCCTCTTCTGTTTACCCATTCCCTGTAGTTAGTGCCTCCTAAACTTTTATAGTCTCCAAAACCAGTATCGCAAAGTTGGGGTGAAGCGTTCAAACCCAGGTGCCTCTGAGGGACGCTTAGCATACGAAGCATGCTAGCATCAGATGGAAGATCCATGTGGTCTTCTCAGTGTGTTCTCTTATTGATTGACAGTTTGATAGATAGATATATACAGTGAGTTCTGATTACTCTCACCACATCCCCCTCTTATTTCCCTCACACCCCTGCCTTATCCACTCCTCCGTAAAAGTCATTTTCCACATCCAAGTTCTCTAGTAGATGGAAGGCTTGCCAGAAAATAAAATCCAGCTGTAGGTGTGAGTGGGACTCGCCATGGATCCGCAGGTGGAATCACAGGTGGAGTGGGTCATCTGAACTCAGAGCAGGGGGTGTGGTTAACATTCCCTGGAAGGCGAGGTAAGTACCTCAGAGATAATTTTAAAGAACTGCTTAACATACTGTCCAAAATCTTTCCTTCCTACTCCTCAGTTGTCTTAGGCCTGGACGTGTGTGTTTGTACCACATGGGCCAGCATAAAGCTACACTGTAAGTGATTTGTTTTTAGAGAATGGAAGTCCCAAAGTCTATGGGGATGGTTGTTGTCTCCTTGTACATGAGAGAGAAGTCTCCCTGTGGGAGACTCAGATGCTTTGACATGCTGTCTTTAGTGGGGAGGGACAGGTTGATAGTGTCCTAGAGGAGAAAGGTTGTGTATTCCATTTTTAGTATGTATAATTGGGAACAGATGAACAATACGATCCAGTTATCACATAGCTGACTTCCTGGTGAATGTGCACATTAAGGTACATAATCTTCCCAGGCTAAGCTTACAGGGACAGTTTGAAGTGGCCCGCAGAGTTAAACTAGAACACTTAAAACTTTGAGTAAAATCAAGCCAGTGGAAAAGAACAGGAAATAGCATCTAGGCTTATTTCATTTCTATACTTAAATATGAATTTAATTTTTTTCATATCTTAGATTTTAAGAATGTCATGTCCTAGAGAGCCTTTGTTATTGGGTTAAGTTTGAGAAGATAAAGTCATTGCATTTTTCCTTACTCCTGGAGGGAATGTATAGCTAAAGGGATGTGGGATGGCCCCATGAACTACGTTTTCACGATAGTTTGGCTAAAGATCCAGAAGCGTTCTTCAGAGCATGGTTACTCATGTCAGCGCTATCAAATAGAGACTTGGTGTATCAACAATAAGGAACAAGAGGCCATAATGAGAAAGAAAATCGTTCCCTGTGGTGACTAAGATGTAAAGCACACAGGGACAAACTTCACTGGAGGGCTGTGACCTACAGAAAGCAAACCACAGCGTTCTGTTGTGATACGGTTGAAGCAAGAACAGGTAGATAAATGCTCCTAGGATGGGAGCATGCATATTGTAAAGACTGCACATTTTTATCAAGTCAATTTATAAATTTAAGAATTATAATATCCCCTTTCATAACAAAATTACATTAAGGCATATTGAAAAAAGTCACGGGATACCAGAAGTATTATTAAAGAAGAAAAATGGCTAGGGAGAAGTTGTCCCAGATATAAAGTATTTTAGATATAATAATTAAAACTACATTTCTCGATATTGTTAGAAGCACACACAAATAGGACAGACTCCTGGAAATAGATACAATTATAAGCCGAGTGTGTGGTGTAGGAGTTACTATAGCATCATGGAGAATGTCCATTCAGTAACCAGTTTCCCAGCAACATCTAGAAACATAGCAAATCCCATATTACTATAAAATAAACCATGTCCCTGATGAGTCTAATCATTAAGCATAAATATAAAAATAATATAAGATGTAAAGTAATGTAAAATTAGGCTATTTCTGTACCTTGGGAAAAGCAATGCTTTCTGTTGTGTGGGGGAAGGAAAGCACATCTGAGACATAGAAGAACTGCCTGTATTAACAGTGAGCGGTGTGTAGTGCAGACCGTGTTCCTGGTGGCAGAGTGATGAGGACATACTTTCTCTGGGTTTGTGGTGGCAGGAACCCTACAGACACATTACACTGTAAAATGAGATTAGTTCTGATTCACATAGCCATGGTGGAAGGTTTATTGGAATGAGGAGGTCACAAGATCAGGAGCAGATGCAATGGTTTCCACTAGCGTCCATCCCTCCTCGAGGCTTCTAGTAAGATGGGACATCAGGGATGCTTCTGCTTGCACTGAGCTCATATAGAGATAGAGATGGGGCCGGGCAGGGCAGGGCAGGGCAGGGCAGGACAGGGCTGGGGCCAGACAGAGGGAGAAAGAGACCCCAGTCTTATGTTTCTCCAGGCCTCAACCTCTTTATATTCAGAGTTTACATCACCGTTGAGGGATAAAACACAAACAAGGGATTCATTGAAACATAAGGAGGTGTTTGGTTCTTGAAGCAAACATTGTCTTCAAGGTCACATCTTCATCTGTCAGGCTGATGACGTGGACTTCGAGCCAGGTGTGCTGGAAGCTGGCTTTTCAGCACGTTAGATCGCTCACCCCATTGTAAACAGATTGAAGAAAAACACACAGAGTAAGGCAGCGAAGGATTAATGACTTTCTTAAAGGCATGCAGACTGGTAGAAAAACGATTACATTCTCAATAGATAATTGGGAAAAACTTATGTACAGAGAATTTTCTCATTAAGAACCCCAGTAAGTAAACAACTGAGAAATATTAACCTCATCAGTAAGCAATGGAAGTGAAATATAAATTAAAAAAACACAACTTATACCTTCTGAGTCAACATTAAAAATACAGATGTAACACATTCCTAATGAGATCTTGGGGAATGGGCTCACCTACAGATTTACAACCTTTTGGTTTTGGTGTTTGGAAAATAGTCTGAATAAATGCCAGGAATAAGAACAAAATATTCATGAACGATTGTGTCAGAAATCTGACTTCTAGAATTTATCCCAAGGAAATAACTCAAGAGAAGGAAAGAAGTGTTATGCAACCAAGATATTTATTTTCCCACTGCGCATAATGGGCAAGAGATGGGGACATCAAGAGACAGCTAGGAGTTTGGACAGGAACAGTGTGTGTCTTAGTGTTTTATTGCTCTGAACAGACACCATGACCAAGACAACTCTTTTAAAAAGGACAACATTTAATTGGGGCTGGCTTACAGGTTCAGAGTTTCAGTCCATTATCATCAAGGCAGAACATGGCAGCATCCAGGCAGGCATGATGCAGGAGGAGCTGAGAGTTCTACATCTTCATCTGGAGGCTGCTAGCAGGATACTGGCTTCCAGATAGCTAGGATGAAGGTCTTAAAGCCCATGCCCACAGTGACACACCTTCTCCAACAAGGCCACACCTACTCCAAGAGGGCCACACCTTCTAACAGTGCCACTCCCTAGGCCAAGTATATGCAAACCATCATAGGGGTGTCTAAACCATAGCAAGATAAACTGGAGGAATATTAGGATGACCATAAGGAGGATCTGCAGATTAGAAAATGTTGAACATACTGTTAGAAAGACACAAAATCATTTCTATTTGGTCGTCAGCTATGTGCATTCATACAGTCAAATTCTACCAAGACACATAATAAAATGAAAAAAAAAAGAATCTCATGGAACTGCTGGTAAATCCAGTACCATTACTGTGTTTTTATTGTAATCAAAAGTGGTATGGAATCAAAGTCTTACAGGGTCTTCTTTTTACTGGGTGTATATGCTACCTTTGCCATTTAGTTTATTCATCTGTGATACGGGTATAAAAACAGAGCCTAGCTGCAGCACATGAGAAAGACAGCCTTGTACCTCAACTGGGCTGTCTCTGCAGGCGTGCTTGGGGGAGGGCCAGCCCCATAGGATTGAGGGCTTTCCTGCAGATCCAAAGCTGCAGGATCTCCAAGATATAGGACAACAACAGGATAACCAGGAGGAGTCCTGGTGAGGATCCAGTATTGATGCTGTCACAGAAGCCAGAGGCCTTGAACCAGACCAGTGACTCATGGCAACAAACATTGTCAAGTGAAGACTGTGTGGACACAGGGTGTACTGTGGACATAGGGTGACACACTGCAGCTTCCTCAGTAAGGTGTTTTCTATGCTTTGTTTATCATTTTTTCAAAATTTTGTTTTTCTTTTCTTTTTTTGGGGGGTTGTGTTACAAGAGTAGAAGGCAGATATATAGGGATGGGGAGCTGAATGGGATTGGGGTACATGATATGAACCTCACAAAGAGTCAATAAAAGTTAAAAATAATATTAAAGTAAAATATTAAAAATTTAATATTAAAAATATAAAAAAGAAGCAGGAACAAGCAGGCAAAGTCATTGTCACTGACTAAATAAAGATGGCTAATTAACAACAACAACAATAAAAATAGAGCCTAGCAGATAGGTAACAGGATTGCACAAGTTAGTATTTGAAAAATGTCTTGAATATTAAAATTATTCTGACAGAATTAGCCATTAGTGTAACCTTGCTTTAATAAATCCTAAATGGTTACAAAAATCCTAAATGTCTTAGTCAGGGTTTCTTTTTTTCTTTTTTTTTCATATAAAACTATTTTTTTATTACTTCTTTTCCTCAATTACATTTCCAGTGCTATTCCAAAAGTCCCCCATACCCTCCCCCCACTTCCCTACCCACCCTTTCCCATTTTTTTTGCCCTGGCATTCCCCTGTACTGGGGCATATAAAGTTTGCATGTCCAATTAGTCAGGGTTTCTATTCTGGCACAAACATCATGACCAAGAAGCAAGTTGGGGAGGAAAGGGTTTATTCAGCTTACACTTCCATACTGCTGTTCATCACCAAGGAAGTCAGGACTGGAACTCAAGCAGGTCAGGAAGCAGGAGTTGATGCAGAGGCCATGGAGGAATGTTACTTACTGGCTTGCTTCCCCTGGCTTGCTCAGCTTGCTCTCTTATAGAACTCTGGACTACCAGCCCAGGGATGGCGCCCTCCGACCCGTGATCACTAATTGAGAAAGTGCCTTACAGCTGGATCTCATGGAGGTATTTTCTCAAGGGAGGCTCCTTTCTTTGTGACAACCCTAGCTTTTGTCAAGTTGACACACAGAACCAGCCAGTACACTAAAGTAAACCAATTATGATTCCATGAAGTGCTATAACCCAAGATCTGGGCTGTAATGGACTCCATTTTGCCATCATTATAACACATTGGTACATAGTCGGTGACCAGTGTGTGTATTAGCTATGTAGTGATTTGGATTCATAACTGATCCCAGGTTTAGTAACCATAGGCATTGTTCCTTCTTGGCTTTGCAGCCTCCTTTGTCTTCATCTTCTCTCCTCCTATCTGTATGTCTTCCAAGTCTTTGTTTTCCACACTGTGGCTCTTTAGTTCCATTGAGGTTGAGTCTATGCCTTGGCTCAATTGTGATATGTATATTGTATTGGATGCAGGACAGTCTCATTCCTGCATCTACTGGCACGTCTCCACTCAAGTGACAGAAATCTAAGTACCTCACACTAGAAACAGAGTTTATTTTTAAAGATGCTACAGACCATAGCAAGGTCTTGGAAACAGACCGTAGAACAGCAGGCATCAGGAAGTGCCTTCAAAACTGGTCAAGTCTAAGAGTTGGATACCATGAATGTCAACACACTAGTTCTCCATCAGTGACATGAGTCTACTGTCTCTTCATTTATTGGTTTGTTTTTTATACAGCTGAGTTGCATATTTTTGTTTGAGCAATCTCATGGGCTGACACCTTCTTCTGAGGATCCATGGACTGACACTCAGCCCACAGGGAAGGGTCTGTTCTGCTCTGACCCTCTTGATGTGTGTATGCCTGGAGGCAGAATGCTGGACATGAGATGGTCACTCACAGCTGTATCCTAACCAGTAGAGGTGGTTATCTGAGATTGGTAAGAATGGACAAACTACCTCCTATGTGTATTAGAGCACTCAAACCTGGGTGAAAGACTCACTGTGAGTCCAGTCCAGCCTGGGCTACATACTGAGTTTCTGTTGAGTCTGAGCAACAGGGGGAGACTCTATCCAAGCAATGCTAATATCAATATTAGCAGCAAAAAGGCATGGGGAAAGAGCATCAGAAACCCCATAAGCATGCTTAATGTGCCGCCACGTGATACAGTCTGACTTCCTCCCTAGATTCTCAGACTGTATTCATCTATACATTCTATGCAAATGCGGTAGAGGCTAGCATGCTGAAAGTGCACAACACACATATACTGAATCAAACCTTTAGATTTCTGGTAAATTCTCATTATAGAAGGTACTGCACTGTAGTTACTTTCCTAATGAATGCCTGAATACCGTTTTAAACTTGACGAAAGAGAGAAGGCCGGTGCATGCACTTGTGGCAGAGCCTCTTCTGGTTGTGATTCTATCGGCACCTGACTTTTGCTCGCCTCATGTCACACACTCAGAGTGGCTCAGGGAAATGCCAAGTGGGAAAAATCTACTTCAGTAGTTAAGAGTGTATGTGGAATCCTGCAGAAAGCACAGGAATACACAGATTAATTTTTTTACTTCAAGCTCTATCCTTTATAATATATGTGAAGTTGACAACTTGCTGACTTCTCTGAGCCTCAATAAGCTCATCTACAAAATGAAAGAAATAATTAATTAACCCGATTTTAGGATTAGGAAGAAGAGCATGGTGTGAGAGAAGCGGCAATAATTTAATTCTTTCCCCTTTCTGTCTCCTTACATGCTTTGGGAGCTATTTTGAATAGACTCGTAAGAGTCCTGATTTCTGTGTATGAAAGAGACTATTTTGGTCCCAATATTTCACAAGAGAGGAACCTTTGGGAAATGCTAATAAGATTAACATAGAATGAAGCCACTATGGACCAAACATATCAAAATAACTGAAAAAAAAACTATAAAACGTCATAATCCTGCTCCCTACCTCCCATGGAGACTAGCCTCTGAAGAGAAGGGATGGAAATCCAGATGAAGAGAACCAGGTCTAATTGTAAAATTATCTTACCATCAGAGAGGAGAGAGCATTTTCAGGACCAAGCATTTACAACTGTTAGAGGCAGAAAACAAATACCAACAACCACGGAGAGATAAGATTGAATGATGATATCCACTGGAGAAGACAGTTTAGAGAGCACATCTATGAAAATATGCTGGATGATGGATGGCTGCGGTACAAGGAATGCGGCAGAAATACCACATAGAGGCAGGCTGGGAAGGGCAGGCCGGAAGCCCAGCAGCGGAGGTCTGCATTCGTTGTAAAGTGTGATATTGTATGATTGCATTAAAATACGTAACAGATTGTATGGGACCAGCAGATAGACTGAGATGAATCCGTTCGCAATAAAAATACCTGTGGGATGCATTGGATCATTGCAACCCCTGCTCCCCCAAAGGAAACAAAAACCGGAAAAACAAACAAACAAACAAACAACAACACCCTTACATCAATGTCCTCAACCTTGGTATCTCAAAATATCACTGTATTTGGAGATAGTGTATTAAAGAAGTGATTATCGCTAAATGCTAGCATTCCCTAGTTCAATATATCCAATGTCTGTAAGGGATTAGAGTACAGACATCCACAGAAGGAAAATCATGTAAAGAAAACGAGAAGGTGGCTATCTTGCTATAAGCCAAGAAAAACTCAGACTCAAGCCAATGCCTTCAACACCAGAGTCTTGGCTTTGTAGCTTCCAGAACTGTAAGAAAGAAGATTTCCTTTGCTTCAGCTACCAAGTTTGTGGTGCCTTGTTATGGCCACCCTGAAATATGAATACAGATATCACAGGGCACAGTGAGTAGACAGTCACTATAAAAACCATAGGAAGGAGATGAGACTTCCTTCTGTTTGGAGAGGTAAGCAAGAAAATATACTGCATTGCCTTCTACAGGTCCTTCCAGTTAATAATTTGAAGGTGTTTGGTCCAAGAGCTAAGAATGGAAAAGTCTAAAAGATGAGATGGATAACTTATGTCAGTAAATACCCACATGATTGTATAGCTCTAGAAACCAACTGAAAACAGTTGTATCAATGAATTCAATAAAATGATAATTTCATGCCTGTATAAAGTATAAAATCAATATCTCCATAAACAGCATAAGTAACGTTAGAGGACTTTAGTTAAATCTGTGTAGGGTATGGAAGCTACTGAGGGAATTTTAAATAATAAGTGACATTTTAGAAAACTGGGAAAATGACAGTGATAGTTTATCCATAGTGTTCTTAACACGCAGGAAACTTTTTATTAAATTGAATTACACTTAATAGATTTTTCTATGTCTTAAAAGCTGTAACTAAAAAATTGGATGCTAGGCCTTGTTACTGTTTATGATGGAAGTGTGTGACTGAATGAATTTTGCAGGAGATGAGAAGCAGGGGCTGCGCTGCAGAGGTGTCCGCTGGGGCCGGGAGCCCACAGTCAGGGACTGCGCTGCAGAGGTGCCTACTGGGGCCCCACAGTCAGGGGCTGCGCTGCATACGTGTCCGCTGGGGCCGGGCGCCCACAGTCAGGGGCTGCGCTGCAGAGGTGCCCACTGGGACCGGGTGTCCACAGTCCATGGATCTCGGCATTGTGCCTTGTCGTGTTTTTTGTAGTTGTCTCCGTTTGCTGTAGAGAAAAGCTACTCAGATGAGGGGTGAAGGCTACACTTACCTGTGGATAGAAGGAGTAGATTTAGATTGGAGATAAGGAATTAAAGAGGAGAAAAACTTGGGGCAATACAATACAGTCAGTTAGTTTGTAGTTCTGGCCAACTCTAGGAAACTAATACAAGAGCCACAAACAGTCTGCCATCACTGAAAGCAATACTTTTTATTGTTATTATTATTATTATTATTATTATTATTATTATTATTATTATTATTATATCGTTTTTTACAGTCCAGTCGTTATCCCCCTCCTGGTACATCCTCCAACAGTTCCTCATTTCAGTCTTCCTCCCGGGCTCCAAGAGGATGTCCCTACCCCATCCCCACTCCAGCAGACCTTCTCACTCTCTGGGGCCTCAAAAGCAAATATTTAAAAGAAAAATCATTGGAATTGAATACAGGATCTGCTGCATGCTAGCAAGCAGAGTCCGTGCCCACGTCTCAGGTGTATTCTTCAATATTAATGGACATGGGGAAGTGCTGAGGCTTTGAGAGCGGCTGAGACAGTCCGTCTGTGCTGACCTCGTGCAACCCATACTGTAGCCCAGAGATGCTGCCCTCTGCTTAGTAATGTTTAGACTTTATTCCCATAACAGCAGTTTTTGGAATTATTTAAACATCACGAGGGTTTAAAAAAATCTATGAATATTATTAATTTTTGAGAATAAAAGGATTTTCCCAGGTATTATGTGATGGCAGACTGTCTTAGTAAACCCCTCCGTGGGTAGCATGGTCTCTCTCTTTCAGTTTCAGTGCCTGGAGTTTGGCAGATTGAACACCCTAACTTTAACAAGTGAAATATGAGAGGGTGACATCTCCAATCGGGCCTTGACTGATGGCACAGAAGAGGTCACAAGAAGTGAGTAGACCCGTCTCACCTGGAGCTGGGGAAGGGTCTGAGGAGATGTCATGCCCTGTAGAGGCAGACTCATTTTTCACACTTGATCACCAAGAGTCTGATTTCTCAAACCCCAGCCCTTCTAAAGGAGAACTGTTTGGGCTAGTCACAGAGAATTTTCTTGTCTGCACACCCATGTGAGGAATCGTTTGAGTTCCTTGTGAGGGTGTCCCTAGTCATTCTGAGGTTTTAAATGTTGTTAGTTTTGAGAATTTCATACCAATACAATGAAGTATTTTATCTACCTGTTACTTCCCCCCTCCAACTCTCTCTGTATATTTCTCAACATCTTCTCCCAACTTGATGCTTCTAAAAAAGAATAACTTGAACCAGAATCGTCCCTGTCTAAAAGAACTGCAGGGACCAAAATGGAGAAGAGAGTGAGGGGAAGGAGGTTCAGTGACAGGCCTAACTTGGGATCCATCTCAAGGGGAGGCCCCAAGGGCTGACACTATTACTGAGGCTATGGTGTGCTTACAGACAGGAGCCTAGCATGGCTGCCCGCCCCCTCTCCCTCCCCAAGAGGCTCAACAAGCAGCTGACTGAGACAGAAGCAGACACTTATACCCAACCAATGGTCTGAAGTTGGGGACCCCTGTTGTTGAGTTAGAGAAAGGCTGGAAGAAGCTGAGGAGGAGGGCGACCCTATAGGAAGACCAGCAGTCTCCACTAACCTGGAACCCAGAGATTTCTCAGACACTGAGCCACCAACACATATACACATATACAACAGAGGACTGCCTTGTCTGGCCTCAGTGAGAAAAGACGAACCTAACCCTTGAGAAACTCGAGGCCTGGGGGAATGGTGAGGCCTGGTGTGGTGGGAGGCATCCTCTTGGAGCGGGAGGGGGGAGAGGAATGGAATGAGGAACAGACTGGGGGGGGGTAAAGACTAGACTGTAAAAGATAAAAGTAATAAAAAAATAAAAAGATAAGAATTTACTTAGTATGCCCTGTTAATGCTCTGTGTGGGGCATCCCCTGGAGCAGGGGAAGTGTACCAGTGCACATGGTCTCAAAACTGAACGGTGATCATGCCACTGAAGAAGGGAAGAAAAGTCAAAAAGAAATCCCTGCACGCATAAAAGAGTGAAAAGACAACAGACTGAAATCTACAGCACAGAATGATGCTAGCCCTACAAGGGAAGTTGACAGCCTTAAGGCTTTTGTTGGGAAAAAGAGGTTTTATTTCCCTTTGGGAAGTTTAGAAGTATGCAGTTAGAGTTTCTGATTTAAGAATACTTTGAATTTTGACATATTTATTTTAGCTGAATTGAGCCATCTCAAAACAGGTGGTCTTTGTGGATTTTTTTTTCTTTTTTTGTTCCTTTTTTGCACTGCTAATTAGAGGCTTATTAAGGTGCCAAACACCTGGAGAGTGAGACGAGGCTCATTTGAGGTGAGCGCCATCAGAGAGGTGTGAATCAGATGTGACAAAGGAGGCCAATGCTTGCTGCTATTATTTGCTTTTAATGTATGTTGACACTTCATGGTCAGCTCCTTCCCTCAGGGCAGCTAGGGTCGCCTTGATGCCATGGAAGAATGGAGAAAGCAGATGAGGAAGCAGATGCCCACATTTGCTAACAACCCAGGCCAGTTCATAGCAGTCACCCAGGGCGAACTCTTCCCACTCTCATCCAAGGCTCCTCCTGACAGCAACGGTCATGAGTGCGACATTGCTTTTGTTTTATTAGCCGTTGTCACTCCATTTAGAGAAGCAGCTGTCACAAGTGTCCACAGCTGCTTTGGACCATCGATGAATATCTTTCCTTTTACTACCTATAAACCCTCCCCAGGTAAGTACAAACGCCTCCCCCCAAACCCCTTGCATTCCAAGAGAAGAATTCAAAAATAGTCCATGTTATACGATGCTACTACTCATTAGGATTGTTTTTTATGTGCTGCAAATTTAAAGATTTATTAGTTTTATTTTCATGAGTATGAGTCTTTTGCCCACGTGCATGGCTGTATACCACAGGTGTTCTAGTGCCTATGGACATCAGAAGGCAGGAGATCTCTTCGAAAGGAGTTGCATATGTTTGTGAGCCATGTGTGCTGGGAACTGAGCCCCCTCCTCTGCAAGAACCATGTGTGCTCTTAACCACAGTAATCTCTCTCGTCGACGAGCTGAAGCTGTACCTGCATTGTTAGTAGCAAGTGCAGAGACTCCCGTTTGCAGGCAGTGGAGACCAAAGCTTGTGCACCTCTTCTCCTCCCAAGGCGTTTTGTTCTGATACGTCATGCTCTCTCATTCCTTCTTCCTCCTCCAATAGCTAGAACACTTAAAGCACTCCCTATGAGCTGGCTATGAGTTTTCATGACAGTAGTCCCTTTAGTTTTGAAAACAACTTTCACGTAGGGATCATTAATATACCCATATTGTACATGGGAAATCCAGACCTAGAAAAGAAGTTTCCAGATGGTCACAAAGATAGAAAGTGATAGAGTTCTGATCCCAAGAGTTCTGTCTTGAAAGTGGACACACACTCATGTACACACTCACATACACACTTTTACACCCTGACACACATGTGTACACTCACATACATACTCACACACACACACACACACACACTCATGCACTTTCACAACTTTCACAAACACACACTCATGCCCACACATACATACACTCACACACTTTCACACATACACACACTCACACAAGACACTCACAAACATTTATACACACACTCAAACACATTCACATACAAGCATTCATATTCACACACTCACATACACACACAGGTGCACTCACACAGACACACTGGCATACACACACTGACACACACTTTCACACACACTTTCACACATGCACACACACTCTCATGCACATACACATGCAGATACACATGTATACACACACCTTAGCACAACCTCACACACTCTCACACATACACACACTCATACAATTACACACAGGTACACTCACACTCATTCAAGACACTCACACACACACTTACACACATACTCACACATATTTTAACACACATGCTCACACACACTCATACACATGTACACACTCATACACTTTCACACACACTCACACACAAGCACAATCACACTTACACAAGACACACACACATTTTCACACACACTCACACAAACTTGTTTCTGTCTCATCATGTCCATTATTATCATGTCATTGTTGGTTATTACAAGGCAAGGACATGTTCCTCTAAATCCATGATTGCAGTGTCTGATAAGTCCAACACAGTCTCAGGATTATAGCTTTGCAAATCCCTAAATAAATCCACCTATACTTTCTCAGCTTTGCCCAACATATCCCCCATTCTCATTGTTGTCTAGGAAATTATAACAGTGCAACTCCACTTCCAGAGACCATTGAATTGGAAGTCCAACAGGCCAGATGGGAACTCTCTAATCAAACTGCTTATGAAATTAACTGAAAGTGTTTAGTGGCAATAAAGGCAAATGATGAGGTGTGGCCATGCACTGAGAATGCTGTGTCCGTAGGATGGATGGAGTCCTACTACCAGAGTGCCAGCATAGCAGTGTATGCATGTCTTGACTCTTTGGCTTTCTAAGCTGACGACGAGAAGTGGTCACATGATGAAATAGAAGATGTATGGAGGACACACTTGCTCTATCAGAAAGCTGCACAGACAAAGCACGCCTGCCAGAGGCTTCAGACTGCTGGTTAGCTTGCTGGGTAGCACAGGGTTTTATCTGCAGTTTTTGGCATGGAACTTGTGGGGCTACAATGGTTATATAGCTAAGTTGAGGATTATGTTGCTGTCAGCTCAGAGTGGCTTGATTGTCCTTTAAGATCTGGCCATCCTGCCTCT
Source organism: Mus caroli (assembly GCF_978045245.1). Taxonomy (NCBI): domain Eukaryota; kingdom Metazoa; phylum Chordata; class Mammalia; order Rodentia; family Muridae; genus Mus; species Mus caroli. Next base: position 116,313,715 of record NW_028227267.1, read on the forward strand.
CTTACTAAAGTAAGGAATACTCATGTTTGTTCCTGGACATATTTTGTTAATGCTGCTCCTTCAATGTGCTTTATAGTTGAATAGCTTGCTATCTATATTAACACACGGCGTGCTCATGTTTCACAAGCGTCTGCATATCTCTGTGTAATAATACCCTGTGGATTTTGCCTTTCAAGCTATTAGCATGCTTGTTATTTATGCCTTAAAAATTTCAGGATCCACTCATTGTATTGTATTGGTGTTGCTTATCTTTCTAGAGGGATTGAGTAATCTTAAATAATGGAACAAGCACACTTTATTCTAGTACAATAGATTTTCTTTCTTAGCATTAGCGTGAGTAGGGTTTTGAACTCAGTACACAAGTAAACTTAGATCAGTAGCTCTCCACCTTCTTACTGCTGTGAGCCTTTAATTCAGTTCCTTATGCTGTCATGACCCCCAACTGTAAGATTATTTTCTTTGCTACTTCATAACTGTAATTTTGCAACTGTTAAGAATGACAAATATTTGCATTTTCTGATGGTCTTAGGAGAGCCCTATGAAAGGATCACTCAAACTCCAAAGGCATCTCCACCCATAGGGTGAGAACTACTGCTTGAAATGGACGGGGTTTTGGATGGGTAGAGAATTTTTTGGAAGGCTTGAAACAGGATAGTTTGGCCAATGCTCAATCCCTTTGTACTGGGAGCGCGCTTGTCTTGAACAGCCTCATGTCAGCTCACAAGAACTTCCTGTCACCCCCCAGAGAGAGCTGCTTAGTTGATAGAGAAACTTCTCAACTGGCTTGTATGACTAGGGAAACCATATCCAGAAATCCGACAGTAAAGTTGAGAATAGTATATAGACCTGTTTGTGTTGTTGTTGTTTTGTTTGTTGCTTCTCAATCCTGATGGTTCCTCCATTTTCACGAGTGAAGACTCCTGGTGAAGGATTTCTTTGATGAGGAACCTTTGACATTTGATCTGCAGAAGGGGCTTTGTTGAGAATCACGACTGTTACGCAGCATTGGGAAGGATGCTCTCTGTGTGTTCTTGAAAATCAGAAAATGACTATCTGGATGTCTTAGAAAGTTACAGGATACAGAGCTTATGGAAACATTACTTACTACGTGCATGGGTGAGTAAGGATTTGACTGACAGGGGAAGGTTAGGCCTGGGGAAGACCTTGGATTTAAGCTCCCAGATTTTTCAGAAGAGGACTGAATCAAATGTTCAGAGTCAATCCTTAATAGTTTTTAGAACTTGGGCATCTTGCTCCCTGGGTGTCACTTTGTAGTCCATAGTTCCACAGAACTGCCAGGGACAGTGACTTTAGGTGTGATGTTATTGACCATCTCGAGGGCATTATCCTTTAGAACAAGGCCATCATGGGGGACCTGAGTTGGGGAACTGATTCTAGGCATTAAATGTCCCCATGGACTAAACCATCCAGCCAAGTGTCTTTGGCAGGCATGCACAATGGCCACTTCCTCTATGTCTCCTCTCCTCGTCTAGTGCAATTGAGTAAGAGAGGGGACAATGAAGCAGCAGTGTTTGAGGTTCTTCTTGCAGTATTGCAACTCGTAAGCAACTTTAACCTAAGACCTCTATAAATCCCCCAAAATAACGGTGATGTGTAATTCTCTGGTATGGTGTTTGGTCAACCTTGGATTTCTGCTCCTGAAACAGATAGTAGGTGTTCATTATATGCTCAGGCACAGCCAGGTACAGATACGTTCTGTTTCTGTCTACACTAAGACACAGCCCAGTCAAGCCATGTTCTTACCTAACCACACATGGTTTACTATGCTATATTAAAGATTCATGCTTCTGAAAGCAGGATAAAATAGCTGGCAGGAAGTGAAGTAGAGTGCTTATAAGCAATAGCATGCATTACAGGTTTAGTCTGAAGTGTGCTAGTAACGATTTTCCACTCCTGAATTGGGGATAATAAATGTCATTCTCAGTCAGACCCATCGCAGGAGTTTTGTTTTTTAACCTGGTAGCATTCTACCATATATAAAAACGTAAGAAAACTGACTTTTAGAATGAAAAGTTCAGCAATGGATTTTTAGTGTTTGAAATTGCGTAGGTATTAATCATTTTAAAAAAGATTGTACTTGTTATTTTATTTATGTCCAGATGTGCATATCTGCATGCATTTCTGTACCTGTGGGTTTTTGTGGAGGCCAGCAGGCAGTAGGTCCCCTATAACTAGCGTTATAGCCGACTTCACGCTCCTTGATGTGGGTGCTCAGAATTGAACCCAGATCTTCTTCGAGAGAAGTAAGCGCCCTAACGCCCGAGCCTTATTCCCAGCTCTGAAGTTCCTAAGAAGTTTAAGTAAAACATGGGCTGCGCGGAAAATAATTAGGATCAGAGTTTCTGAATATTTATTTTTAATTTATGTAGTAATTATTCCGATAGAGTTGGAGTTGGCATCTGATTAAAACTACCAGGATTGCACTAAATAAAAGATAAATAGCATGGTATAAATTATTAAGCAAGCTGTTGGTCTAAGGAGAAAAACCTGGATTAAGGTGGGCATGTTAACTCTCAGAAATACTTTCTTCCAGGCTTTCTGAGGTTCAGATATACTGGAAATGGGGTGTGTTAAGTAGCTGTCCTTATTTAATAAGAAGAAATACTCGAGTATTGTAGGAGACAACTCCCATCTGACACCAGATTCTGAGAGGAATTTACGGCATTGGTCTTGACTTACAGGGCGTTAAGCTTCATAAAATCACACACCCAGCTCTGTTGTACTTCTTTAGCCTTAATAACCCCATCTGTCTTACTTATTCAAAAAGTCCCCGTCATCTTATATTTTCATAGCCGTGTAAGAGGCCCAAATCCCATACAGCATTTAGGCGGAGTCCAAAAAAAGTTTTTAGCAACATATGAGTGGGATACTCAACTGCAGCTTCAAATATTTGTGTGCAGATGTATACAATGTGTGTGTGTGTGCATTTCTGTGTGTGTGTGTGTGTGGTGTGTGTGTGTCATGGTACAATCATAGAAGCCAACAGACATTTGTTGTTAGCCCTGGCCTTCCATCCTGTTTGAAAGAGTATTGCTTCATTCCACTGCTGGCTCTCTCGTCCTCTTTCCCTGCCTGAAGACACAGTAAGTCATGTCATCTCTGAAGCAGGACATGGGTCCTCAGCAAACATAGAATCTGACAGTGCTTGATTTGAGATTTCTCAGCTCTCAGAACTGTAAGATGTAAATTTCTGCTGTTCCTATGCCATCTAGTCTGGAGTTCTGTGTTAGAGCTACCCCCCCCCCCCAGCAGTGGAAGGACTAGAAATGATACCAAACTCTACCCTGTCCATGATGGGACCTTCTTCCCACTTCATGCATTGCCTCTGCCAACTGCTACTCTTCCGACTCCTTGATATCTCTTTTCTTTGAAAGGATCTTGTGCCCTTCTTTTGAAAAGATGCATGGTAGCAGTCACTCTTTGCTGAACATAAGACTTCATTTCATTCACCTCTACATTATTGAGCCTTCTGTGCTTGCAGGCAGAGCCTTGGCTGTGTCTTCTCTCATAAACCTTGAGAGTTTAGCCTTTGGTAATCCTGTAAAATTGCTTATATAAGGCACTGGCAACATCCAGAATGTCAATTCCAACAGGTACCTGTTAACTCCGCCATGCCATTCACTCATCCCGACTGATACTGTCTGTTATCATTGTCTGCTCAGTGTCTTCCCTCTGACTATTGTGTTTTCTCTTCAAATGTCCTTCACATATTTCTGTTACTTAGACCCACAACCCTGAATTCTGCTCTCATTGTAGATACCCTTCCTGGAAGATGTCACATGACTTCCTTTGTCCATTTTGTGCTCTTTGGTTGATTAGGAGCCGACTCAAGACTATCTAAACCTGTAGCATTAGTACTCTCAAGTTTTTACATTTAAAAATTCAGCTTTTATTTTACGTCGGTGAGTGTTTTGCCTGCATGTATGTCTGGGTACCAACTGTGTGCCTGGTGCCCATGGAGGCCAGAAGAAGGCATTGGACTCCTTGGGCCTGGAATTACAGACAGTTGTGATTGGCTATGTGGGTTCTGAGAATCAAACCTGAGTCCTTTGGAGAAGCAGTAAATATTCTTAACTGCTGAACTATCTCACTGCCCCAGAACTGCTCTTTTGTTTTATTAGAAAATAAGGGGGAAGAAGTGACTGTTAGAATATTTCAGGTACCATGGAAAGCACATCTACAGTCCTTGTGCAATACAATGCCTTTAAAATGCCCGGTCAGTCCCAATCCAGAACTTCTGGGTCCTTGTGATTGAGTTGGGGTCTGGAGTCAACCTTACTAACTTCCAGGCCACATTAACACTACTCTGTGTATATTAGTCACTGTGCTAAATGGCCAAAACCAGTATTTCCTCATGGGAATGTAAACTTCTCATCTACATTCTTCAAGGCCTGAGTGAGCTTTTGGGATGCCAGAAACCACCAGACAGCAGCAGAATGGTCTTTGAGCATCAGCTTTGAGTGTGCTCATGCATACTAGCGTCAACCATGCACTAAGATCTGTCTCAAGGGCAGGAGCAGCGTGGGGCCCCAGAATATTCAGAGGATAGGTGTTAGTAGATTGTGCTCCTCGCAGTTGTCCTCTTGTGAGAAGCACTGACTTTGAGTGACGCTTGCAGTTGATTATCTTCAATGTGCTAACTAAAGGAAAGGTCCGTAGCCCAGATGCCAGGCAAGATGGCCTGGTTGGCACCCCAGGCAGGTGGAATGGTTTTGGCTGCTGTGGGTGTGAAGCTCAGTGTCTTTCAAGTGCCTAGACAACCTGGTTCCATTTGCAAGTTTTGGGGAGACTTTTGATTGGTGTGTGACTTATGCCTGATATCTCAGTGTCCCTACCCCTCTGGTAGTTCCCCTCTCTTGTCTTTTCCACCATCTTAATCTCCTCTCATTCATTTTCTCTTTCTCATCAGGAGAAACTTACGTTCTTCTTCTTGTCAGAGGTAGAGAGCTTCCTTACTATCATGTTAAGTATTCTTTTTATGTTATTCCCACCCTGTCTCCTGCCTCCAGTTCGTCCCATATCCCTTACTCCCTCTCAAACGTATGGCTTCTTATTTATTGTTTTACACACACACACACACACACACACACACACACACCCTGCTTGACCTACTTAGTGTTGTGTATACTTGTGCATATGCGTGTGTGTTTGTGTCTCTGTGTGTGTGTGTGTCTGTATATGTCTGTGTGTATGTGTTAAGGATGACCACTTGGGATTAGCTAGCATCTAAGGAGACTCATCCCTGGAGAAAGCTGATTCCCCCTTTCTTAGCAGCCATTAACTGCCTGTCGCTTTTCATGTAGAGGTGAGATTTCCCTCCTCCATGTTGGTATGTCAGCTGATGTCACTGTGAAGTCTCCATGGGCAATTACATTTTGGGGATTTTGTGGGAGCAACTCCTTGTTCTTTTGATGAAGAGTGAGAGATACACTTCTCTGTCAGTATAAGGATGAGTGTTTAGAACTCGGGAATTAAATGGTTTTAAGACGTTGGCAGTACTAGGTTCTCCTATAGGGTTCATGACATTACCAGCCAATATAGTTAGTGAGGTTTACAGTTTTAGGAACAAATCCTCTCCTATTGAGAGTACCTTAAATGCAGTAGATGTCCAATGGATTTCTCTTGGTTACTGCTGTGATGTAAGTGCGACAACGGCCTTGTCTGGTCTGTACAGTGAGTTCTAGGCTAGTCAGGTCTACATAATGAGAGCCCAAACCTGTCATCTATAGTATGAATAGACTTGGAAACTTTTCCTTTCATTTAAAGAGAATTATAATATGTTGTGTGTCTATTCTAAGAAGAATCTTGGTAATAAAATGTCTGTATCTCATCTTTCCTTCAAAGCCATTTTGTAAAAAACCATGGCAGTGTGGGTGGTGGTATAGGTGTTCTTGAAGCAGTTTTTCTGGCTCTGGTTTGATGAGAATGTCTCAAGAGGGATGCTATAGCAGGTCAGGAAGCCATAGGATCGTCTGGTAACTAGACACAGTTTGTGGAAGACGTTACAGAAGGTGAAACTTGTAATATGAGTTTGGTCCTTGGAAATCATTTCAGGTTCTGGTGTGGAGAGCCAAGGACCACTTGGTCAGTCAGTTATTTTGGAGCCCTGAGTCTTATCTTTAGAAGATCCGTCTGAAATATTATCTCAAGTAATAATTATGATCCTGCGTACAGTAGCATGCAAGATGGCTGGTGTTGTGTGTCTCTCAAATTCACATGGTGGACTCTCATTATAGAAAAAAAAAAAAGATTTATCCAAAGATTCTCTTTTCCTCCCTTCCCTCCTCCCTTCCCTCCTCCCTTCCCTCCTCCCTTCCCTCCTCCCTTCCCTCCTCCCTTCCCTCCTCCCTTCCCTCCTCCCTTCCCTCCTCCTTTCCCTTCCTTTCCCTTCCCTTCCCTTCCCTTCCCTTCCCTTCCCTTCCCTTCCCTTCCCTTCCCTTCCCTTCCCTTCCCTTCCCTTCCCTTCCCTTCCCTTCCCTTCCCTTCCCTTCCCTTCCCTTCCCTTCCCTTCCCTTCCCTTCCCTTTTCTCTTTTCTATTCTATTTGTAGTTCTGAGAGTCAAACACAGGACTATACACCTGTAACACAACTGTCCTCCCTGTAAATTGTATCCCAGCCTTGATTGATAAAGAGCCTGTTGGTACTCGGGTTGTGGTGAGGATGATAGGCTGTGAGCACCCCATGGGAACATGAAGGCACACATCCATAAGAGGTCTAGAGTGCAAGAGAGAGATCTCAAAAAGGTCCTATCCTCACAGCCTCCAGAAGGAATCAGCCCAACAGGCACTGGATCTTGGAAGTCCCCATTGGACTTGTGAGACACCTGGGTCTCAGTCGCCTTCTCCAGAATAGGAAGGCAATGTGCTTTTGTTATTTAAATCACACGTTTATGGTGCTTGGCTCAGGGGGATCTCAGCAACTGATTATGAAACCAAGACAGTATGCCTAATTCCTTAGCAGCACACTAGCCAGCAACTTAGGTTTGCAGTTTAAGAAGGGAAAATGATTGCAAAGGATTTGGAAGATATCCTTGCTACAAATCAGAATATATGACTTTGGGGGAAAATTGTGATAGCTTTCTGGTAAACACAGTAACTTACTCAGAGTCTCAATGTTTCACTTGACAGGAGATCTCTGTTTTAGGAATAGTATGAGGGGCTAGGGAGACAGCTCAGCCAGTCAGGCACGTTCCTTGCCTGACGGAGAATGAGAGTTCAATCTGCAGAATGCCTGTGGAATCAGTACTGGGTCTCAGGCTGGGTGGTATGATGCTTGCCCAGCCTGTGTAAGGTCTTGATGTAATCCTTAGCACCCAAGACACATGCTCCTGCCTCTGCCTCTGCCTCTGCCTTTGCCTCTGCCATCTCTGTCTCTGTCTCTGTCTCTGCCTCTGCCTCTGCCATCTCTGTCTCTGTCTCTGTCTCTGCCTCTGCCTCTGCCTCTGCCTCTGCCTCTGCCTCTGCCTCTGCCATCTCTGTCTCTGTCTCTGCCTCTGCCTCTGCCATCTCTGTCTCTGTCTCTGCCTCTGCCTCTGCCATCTCTGTCTCTGTCTCTGTCTCTGCCTCTGCCTTTGCCTCTGCCATCTCTGTCTCTGCCTCTGCCTCTGCCTCTGCCATCTCTGTCTCTGTCTCTGTCTCTCTGTCTCTCTCTGTCTCTGTCTCTGTCTCTCTGTCTCTCTCTGTCTCTCTGTCTCTCTGTCTCTGTCTCTGTCTCTGTCTCTCTCTCTGTCTCTCTGTCTCTCTCTCTCCTCTCTCTCTGTGCTGAGAGAGAATAGGCTGCTGCTCCCTCTTCACTCTACCTTCCCCTTGGTAGGCAACAGCTTTAACCATGTAAGAGATGGTGGGGATATTATTGGCATCCACTCTGAACCATGCCTGAGGGGTTAATTAGAGGCTTTTGTGGGTCATGATTTGTGCCCATTACAATGAGTTATTTTTGTCCTATAGGCAAAATACCATTTCTGGGAAAGCAATTATTTATGTATGCAATAATTCAGGGTGGTAGATGAGATCCTGGATGGCAAAGCCTTGAGGGGGAGGAGGCAGGGAGGCTCTACAAACCATGAAGGGAACACCTGAGGGAAGAATGTCTTACTACCCAGCCTTCTTAGATCGCCTTCCCTTGATTCCTTTGTCTTGAAGTAATGCCAGGAGCAACTATAGCCCCAAATCTGCATTCATTTTTGGCCCTATTGGCTAAGCCTTGGGCTTCTCAGTGAGCTGTGTGTATTGCATTAAAAACTGCTTATGAAAGGATTTACATCTAATGAAGTTTGGTACAGTCTTTTCTGAGCTCCTTATCCTGTCCTATCTAGTCTGGGGCTTCTCCCTTCAATTATGGCTGCTTTCGCATCCCCAACCTTTCTCTCTAATGGCTCTCACTCCCTATAGTTATTAGAAATGTTCAATCCTCGCTTATTTCCTAGAGATCCTAAAATACCCTCTAATGGCCCCTGAGCGCAGTTCAGCTACTGCATTTATGATGCCATTCCTTCCCACCACCAGCAAGTGAAGGATTTGAGGGCCAGCTGACATCAGGGCTTGGATGAGCATCTGTGGGAAGTGCGTTGTTTCTGATCTCTGAGCTTTCATCGGCTGGCTCACCGTCTTCCACTTCCCAGTGCAACTGCCTTGAAGTGCATTGCCAGGAACAGTTCTGGAAGGTCCAATCTCCACACCTGCTGTCTTTGTATTGAACGTACAACACACACATCCTTACGGTCAGTGCAGAAGGAGGTAGTGTGCTTCGTGGCCTGCGATGGTTTCTAGCAGTCATTTCTAGTGTGCTTCATTTGATCACCTTACTTTGTTAATGTACTTAATGCTTGGATTAAAAATAAAAGGCTTTAAATCCTCCTGCTTTAACTTTGACATTTATTTTATAGACTTAATGAATTTTTAACTTGATAAAATTATATATATATATACACCTCACACAATATATTTTGAAACATGTGTATATTGTAGAAGGCTAGATGAAACTTATTAGCATATATATTATCTGATATGCTGCCTGCCTATTGCTTAGAGAATTTCTAAAATCCATTCTCAGCAGTTTGTAAGTGTATAATACTTTGGTGTCAACTGTGGTCACTCTGTAAAGTCCCTTGAAGTTATTCCTTCTGTCTGATTGAAAGTTTGTATTCCTCCAATCTCCTCTCCTCTTCTCAACTACAGGAGACCTCCATCCTAACCTTCTGAGTTTGGTTACTTGTTTAATATAAATGATAACATGTGTCAGTTGTCTTCCTATGTCTGGATGATTTTACTTAACATGCTATCCTTCAAGCTCATCCATGTTTTCCTGAAAGTAGACTTTCCTTCTTTTCAATGATGGGTAATATTAAATCACATGCATACATGTTTATATATGACACACAGTAGTATTAAATCACATGCATACATGTTTATATATGACACACAGTAGTATTAAATCACATGCATACATGTTTATATATATGACACACAGTAGTATTAAATCACATGCATACATGTTTATATATGACACACAGTAGTATTAAATCACATGCATACATGTTTATATATATGATGCACAGTAGTATTAAATCGCATGCATACATGTTTATATATGACACACAGTAGTATTAAATCACATGCATACATGTTTATATATATGATGCACAGTAGTATTAAATCACATGCATACATGTTTATATATGGTACACAGTAGTATTAAATCACATGCATACATGTTTATATATGATACACAGTAGTATTAAATCACATGCATACATGTTTATATATGGTACACAGTAGTATTAAATCACATGCATACATGTTTATATATGGTACACAGTAGTATTAAATCACATGCATACATGTTTATATATATGATGCACAGTAGTATTAAATCACATGCATACATGTTTATATATGATACACAGTAGTATTAAATCACATGCATACATGTTTATATATGGTACACAGTAGTATTAAATCACATGCATACATGTTTATATATGACACACAGTAGTATTAAATCACATGCATACATGTTTATATATGGTACACAGTAGTATTAAATCACATGCATACATGTTTATATATGATACACAGTAGTATTAAATCACATGCATACATGTTTATATATGACACACAGTAGTATTAAATCACATGCATACATGTTTATATATGATACACAGTAGTATTAAATCACATGCATACATGTTTATATATGGTACACAGTAGTATTAAATCACATGCATACATGTTTATATATATGATGCACAGTAGTATTAAATCACATGCATACATGTTTATATATGGTACACAGTAGTATTAAATCACATGCATACATGTTTATATATGGTACACAGTAGTATTAAATCACATGCATACATGTTTATATATATGATGCACAGTAGTATTAAATCACATGCATACATGTTTATATATGACACACAGTAGTATTAAATCACATGCATACATGTTTATATATGACACACAGTAGTATTAAATCACATGCATACATGTTTATATATGATACACAGTAGTATTAAATCACATGCATACATGTTTATATATGATATACAGTAGTATTAAATCACATGCATACATGTTTATATATATGATGCACAGTAGTATTAAATCACATGCATACATGTTTATATATGGTACACAGTAGTATTAAATCACATGCATACATGTTTATATATGGTACACAGTAGTATTAAATCACATGCATACATGTTTATATATGGTACACAGTAGTATTAAATCACATGCATACATGTTTATATATGACATGCATTTTGTTGTTTCACTACTGATGGGAATGTAAGCTGATCCCATGTGCTGGCTATTATGATCTATGTTTCACTGGGATTACAGATGGACATATTTCTTAGACACACTGGCTTCTTCATTTTATTTGGAAGTATTCTCGGTGATGGGATTTTTTTGGAACGTTTTGTGATCCTATTTTAAATGTCTTGTGACATCTCCATCCCTTTTTGTATTGTTGGTTAGATGCTTCATTGCTACAACAGATGCTCAAGAAAACACTGAGCACAGACAGTCACTGTGCCTCAGTTTCCCCAATGTCCATCGGTGTCAGTCCCTGGTCGCTAAGATCTGCTGTTTCTGAGTGAGGGTGTGTGTGGAAGGTAGAGTGTTACCTCACAGTGTTTGGGAACAAGAGGAAGGAGCTAGAGGAGGCCTGGAACAAAGTGACTTTTAATGAGACATCCCCGGTTCCCCATAGCTTGAATTTAACCTCAGTTTCCATATTTGCAATATTTTGCAGTAGTTTGTACAGGTTTTGAACCTATTAATTATCTGTCGATGAGGAAAGATTATTCATGACATAATCACTTCCTCAAAGACTCCCTTCTGAAGATGGCTTTTATTGGGGAGCCACACCATCCAAACATGAACCTTTGGGGGAGATTCAGACAGTGACAATAGCCACCATAATGACATTCAGATCTTCCCCTCATGGTTCTGCTTTAAGCTCAAAACGAGTCCTTGGCAGTGTCTAAGAGAAGTGTGTTTTACTTCACTAGAGGCCTCTGCGGTTTAAACAGTTTCTGTGCTCTCCCTTTGGCCGTGTGTCTTAGAACGCTAGGTTATTGTTCATGTTTTATAACAGACATGATATGACATCTTATTACACACTTAATTTGATGATTAGTGACTCCGAGCACTTTTTATCTCTCTGCTAGCTATTTCTAAGTTGTTGTGGTTTGAGTGCGAACTGTTTCCCTGCAGGCTCTTCCTTCTGAGCCTTAGTCCCCAGCTGGAGGGGTTCTGGGAGGCTGTGTGGCAGTGGGAGCGGGGGTTGGGATAGGGGGCGTTGGAGGGTTGGGGTGGGGTACAGCTTGGGGATATGGGGCACAGCTTGCAGATGCGGGGCTCTAGAGGCAAAGTGTGTAAGTTCTAATTGCTCTTGGCTTTGGCCTAAGTGACTCACCAGCTGAGATGTTAGCAAGTAGCCTCACAGCCATGGGATACTCTGAAGTCATCAGGCCTTCTCCACCATGGTGGATTTTACCCTTTCAGACCATGAAGAAAGACCATCTTTCTTTTAAATAATTTGTTTCGGTTGCTGATGCCTATATCTTGTTTTGAGAAGTGTCGGAGTTACTTTGCCCAATATTCACTGGGTTATTTGTTTCCATATAAACACCCTGTTTTAATTTATTTCACTATAGTAACCGTTTTTCTACTTTTATATGTATGTGTGTGTGACTTTTACAGAGATGCACTGCTGATTTATTTGATTTTTAAAAATCTTTTCTTGGATAGTAGCTTCTTATTACAAGTGTGCTTTCCAACCTCTCCCCATTTGACAGGTACCTCCCGGTTCTGCCGGTTCGTTCCTTTGCTGTAAGGAAGCGTTTGAGTTTGATAAAACCCCATTTGTCTAGCTTAGCTTTATTGCCTGTGATCTTGGAGTCATTATATATAAATATATGTAACGTTGCCCAGAGCAGTGCAGGAGAGCTTTTTGCCTGTTTTCTTCTGATTACTTTCACAGATTCATTTTTCACATTTAAATCTTTAATTCATCTTTCTGTTCCTTCTTATATATGGTCTGAGATAAATTCAATTCTTCTTTACACAATGACAAGTCCTCTCAATATTCTTCGTGGAGAGACTCGCCTTTATGTATTTTTGACTTCGTTAAAATTCATAAATCGATGTCTGGGTTCTCTGTTTCGTCCTCTCTGCTAATGTGTCTGTCTTCACGCAAGAACCTTGATGTTCTCATTTCTGTTTCGTCTTCGAGGTTCTTTTAGTTCTTTATTACATTAATTTTAAAGCGGAACTCTCGTTTACATTTATCTGGTATACATCCTATGGTTTGTTTCACCACTCTATTGGTGGCGGGCCTGGGAGAATGGAGAGGAGAAAGGAGGCCAACTAGAATGACATGAGTAAAGTGTCCAGGGCAAGCCACATGTTCTAAAACATATTTTTTTCCATTGAAACAAGTAACAGTAGGCAGTTTTCATGAATAATCCGAAGTAAACTCACTCCTGTCTGCTATACCCAGGAGTTACACACAAGCACATCCCAGGAATGATTCTGTGTGGTTTCTGTATTTTTAAATCTGTTCGTATTTTAATCATAGTTCCCCCCCCCTCTTTTATTTCTATCTACTTCTTTTTTGGTGTCAGAGTTCCATCATTTTAAACATTCCTTTACTTTTCAATATCAACTATATTTTTTGCAACTTTTCTCGGTATAACTTCAGACTCCATTTTTAACAATATCACACCCCCCCTTTATATTTTTACAGATTTTAATTTTCTTCCTTTTCTGGCACTTTTCTGGTAACCGCTTACTCTTTTATGTTATTCATCTATTTCTTGTTGTACTCTATTTCTTAATTTGTTTTAGCTTAAACAATTCCAGATATGCAAGCGTTTTTCTGAGGATGAAAATAACGTGGACAATTTTTCTCAGCGACCACAGATCGGGTGTTTTGGAGTGTTGTTGGTTGAAGGTTCCAGCATGTCTTTCTCTTCACTACAAAGTTGACCCTTTAAGAAACTAGCCTCCCTGAGCCCCTTAGTGCTGTCTTTAACAAAGTTCTTACCCAACAGCCATAGTGACTCCTCTGGAACTGATATTAGTATTAGACACGCTTTTTTGCTTGCATCTCATTTGGTCCAGTTATTAACGGGAAGCTCGGTATTCCCTCATCCATCCAGCCTGAGAATAATGGGGCCAGCAAGTTGCTCAACACCATGACACGTTCTACAGAGGTGTCGGAACCACTGTTTGTTTAAGGAATCCCCACAAGACATGAGAACACTGTAGAAGGCGGCTGAGTAGTGAGCCGGTTGTCGGGCTTTTGCAGTCTGGCCCACTTTGGCCTGCTTTTCGAGTGGAGCTTAATGTCCCCCTACCCTCCACCCCCACCCCCCCATCCCGGCGCCCAGACAGTGTGTTGAAGCCCCAGACTATGGGGTTTCCTTCTTTCTTTCTCTACAAGCAAAGCCTTTGCTGTGATCATCACAATAGGCCTTCTTCACTTGTCTTCCTTTTGTTTTTCTTTTATTATTTACATTTCAAATGTTATCCCCTTTCTGGTTTGCCCTCTGGAAACCCCTCCTCCCATTCCTCCACCCTCTGTTTCTATGAGGGTGCTCCCCTACCACTCACCCACTCCCATCTCCATCCCCTGGCATTCCCCTACACTGGGGCATCGAACCTTCACAGAACCAACCCTCTCTCCTCCTGTTGATGCCAGATAAGGCCATCCTCTGCTCCTTTTACACCAAGTGAGAGATGGGGTTGCCATCCCACAGTCACACCTCTGACCCATAATTATTCCTGTATGAAAGAATTACAGGGATGGAAACGGAGAGGAGCCTGAGGAAAAGAAGGTCCAGTGACAGGTTCAAAGTGGGATCCAGCTCAAGGGGAGGTCCCAAGGCCTGACACTATTACTGAGGCTATGGAGTGCTCACAAAAAGGAATCTATCATGACTGCCCTCCAGAAGACCCAACAAGCCCTGAAAGAGTCAGATGCAGATATTTTTACCCAACCAATGGACAGAAGCAGCTGACCCCTGTTGTTGAATTAGGGAAGGCTGAAAGAAGCAGAGGAGAAGGGCGATACTGTAGGAGGGCCAGCAGTCTCAATTAATCTGGTCCCCCAATATCTCTCAAACACTGGACCACCAAATAGACAGCATACACCAACTGATATAAGGCCCCCAAAACACATACAGTAGAGGACTTCCAGGTCTGTGTTTATTCAGAGATGATGCACCTAACCTTCAAGAGACTGGAGGCCCCAGGGAGTTTAGAGGTTAGGTGAGGTGGGGGCTAGGAGCATCCATGTGGAGTGGAGACAGGGTAGGGTGGGGAGGAGGTGTGGGACATGGAGTGGTCAGAGGGTGTATGGGGGGCAGGGAATGGAATATGGAGTGTAAACAATGAATTAAAAATAAGATTAAATAAAAAATAAGCTTCAAATTCAAGTACAGACAAAAGAAAGTAGAACCCACCGCTCTTAGTCATACCACATAGGGACTCATAGCTCCAGGACATATTCTTTAAAAATAGCATGATGAGGTAACTTAAAGATGACACTATATGAGGAAAGGCTGAGGGACTAGGTTAGCCTAATTATAAAAGGAATTTAAAGGAGAAATTTGCTTCCTCTTGGCAGCTATCCCTAGGGCTGCCATGGAAGAGAAGTTTGCTAACTGGGGCAGAACTAGACTCAATGGGTAGAATTTACAGGGAGCCAGCTTTGACTGTGTTCAGGGAGAAAAACAATTCAAATATGAAAACTTGAAACACATAGCCTGCTGCTTCAAAGTGGACCACGTTGCCGGCTCGGTAGACACATGGAGGGGGGAGAGAGGGAGGGGAGGTACTGTGATTTTCCTCTATGGTCGGTCGGTTTTCTCCAGACTTAAATTGAATCTTCAAAAAAGTAAGTTTCCTTGTGTACTTTTTTTTTTCTGGGGGCGGCATGCAACATAATGTTTTGAGATGTATGTGCAGACATATGTAAATATAGTAAAATGGACATTGTAGTGAAAAAAAAATAAAAGTTCATAAGTGACCTGAATAGTTTAAAACTGTGTCTGCACTGAGTGTCCCCATCATGTCTTTTGATAGCGAGAGGCATCAGCCTTGCTGCTGTGCCGCACAGCGCATTGGTCATTGTTTCCACGTTCACCCTGATCAGTTGAGCAGAGGTGAGTGAAGGTCATGTCGGGCAAAGGCATGGACCTTGGATTGAAATCATTTAGAACTAAGCCCTTAGAATTCCAGAGACCTCTTAATCCCAAGGTTTTAAGAGGTGGTATAAATAATACATAATAAGCTGTGCAATCTTAAATATTTAGTAGGAGTTTTGATAATTGTTCCATCTGTGCAGTCACTTCCTGGGTATTCCTGCATGCCTGTTTGATTTCTTCCCCTGCAGCCCATCCCCTTACACAAGCCACTTGGTGAATTCTGTAAAGATTCATTAGAATCATTTGATTTGGGGCCCGCATATAAACGGAATCATAGGACTTTCTTCGCTCTACACAATGGTTTTTGGAGGCTCATTATATATTCGTCACAGGTATCGGTAGCTCCTTTGCATTGAATTGTATATGAATACATAATTAATTCATTCTACCCTCTGCAGGAACAATGCCGAATTCTCACAGAGGACTTTAAGAGTGGCGCAGGTAAAGCTCCTTGTGACAAGGTTCTAGTATAGCTTCACTGCTGCCCACTTATTTTTAGTGGAGCCGGGAGACAGATGACACGCAGTATAAAATACTAATGCAAACAGCGTGTATGGAAAGTCTTCAACGAGCCTGAGAGCCTCAGTAGGCACCATTTATGGTTTATCTAATTTGTGTCAAATATAGTTTTGTCTTAAACATAAGCAGATGCAGTAGAATGCCCTGGAAGTCCATGAGGGATTAATAAATAGTTTAGTGATATGATTGTCAGAGGAATGTGGATTGCTTCATCAAGTCTACTGTGATTTTCACATGAGTCGAATGTCTCATTATCCATGAACCGGTTCTAAATGGACAATGGCTTATTCACCTCAACCCAGGAGTTGACTGTTTGTTACTGTTTATGATAGTCACACCTTAGAACTACCTTCCAAGACAAAAGTAAGGTAATTTAAAGAAGTCTCTAAAATTTATCTTAATTGAGCTATGTATGATTGATATTTAATAATTGGGAATGCTAATAGTTTATAAAATATGACACATTTTACATAGTTTTGTGCCATGATACCCTTGACCATCACAAAACTAATAGATGCATCTGCGGTTTTTTACATATTTCCTCCTGTCCCTTTAACTTTTTAAACTCGACTTGACATTCTACCCAAATGCTTTCCTCCTGACCTGTCTTCTTCCCAACCTGGAGCTGGTGATCATATTTGGCCTGTAATTCTCGCTTTGTACAGGTTTAGCAAAGGAACGTGACAGTATACTATGGTTCTTGACTATCATGCTTACCTCACTGTTACACGAGACACACTTATGAAGGCAGGTACATGACGTGACATTATACAGAATGGCCTTAACTTCATACACCCAAAATAACCTTATTATGTGTAGAAAAAAAATAAAGGAACCATTGGAATGATTAGTTATTAGTGAGTATATGGGATTATGGGTAATTTAATTTACACTTGGCTATATTTTCTAAATCTAGTATAATAAGAATAAATTATTTTCAATAAAATGTAAAGGAAAAAGTAAGGTGACCTGTGCACACAATGAATCCCTCATAATGTGTATTTCCTTGGCCAAGGGTTTTTTCGGTTGAGAATTCTCACTGTGAATAGTTAATAATGTGTTCTCTGAGCCAAAGGAAAAATTGAGATAAAGAAGCAATTTTTTTTTCTGGAAGTGTTGGACTGTCTTGGATATTAATATAATTTCTCTGAGTAATCATGTTAATAACTATGGTATGTAAAATAACTCTTACACTATCTGACCTATCCTTCTGGAACTGGACTGAAGGCATTACCTGAGCTCTCCTGGTAATGAAGGTCACAAATCACAAGGAAGAACACAGGCGGAAAGGATTAGGACAGAAAGAGCTGCAGCCATAACTCTACACCCGTGCTATAATGAATCCCGTAATTTGACAAATGTAACTGGGTTAAAAAAATGGTACTTAATGAATTAAGGATGAGCCGATCTTCCCTGGCATTGGCTGGGAATAAAAAAAAGCAAAATAAAACCTTTTTCTCCTAAAATTCTGCCAAAAGAAATATTCATATATAAATTACAATAATTTGTTACATGTCGCAGTATTATATAATCATTCATAAATAATGTCCATAGCAAAGGATAATTTTTTCTTAAGCTTTAATAGATTCTATAGTATCTACAATGCAAACGAAAATTGCAAGCTACATATGCTTATTTGAACTCACTTAATGGAAAAGCAGTTTCCCGAGACCTCCTGAGAGACACCGGAAAGGACAAAGGCTGCCGTGTGTTCTCCTGGCATCCAAATATCAACACACTGGTTTTAAACCAAGTGCCTAGTTTGAGTCTTAATAAAGTCTTCTCAGCCACAGGTATACTAGGATTCCCTTCCTCCTAGTATAGGAACATGACTCCGCTGATCAATACAGTTATAGGCTTCAGTAAGGCCCGTGTCTGTATATTATATATTTATTAAATATATAATATATATAATGAAATAATATATTTCATTAAAACTTAGGAAAACCATGATCTCTAATCTTGCTGGTTTTTAGTCACACCGTGCTTTCCAGTTTGCAATGGGATTATTATTCTAGAGACACTTTTTTCACAAAGGAGTAATAATTTATTCTCGTGCGTTCATGTTTTGGAACTAGTGGAAGTGAAGTAAGACCAATGGAAAAACTCTGGCAGTAATAATTCAGAGACGGCTAAGGCAGGCTTTCCATCCTGAACGGAAGGGGATACAGCCAACGGAGTGCACACAAGCACAGGTTGTACTTTGTGTGACTGGAAGGTATCAACTGCACTCCCATTGCTTTGTATTTGTGGCTGTGGGCAGTTCTGGTGTGAGATCACCTTGTTGTAAATGCGGTTGGTGAATATATGTCAGAAATCATGCATGGAATGAAATCCCATCATGCAATTAAGCACTTTATCCCACCTTCGTGCGTGCTTAGAGTCTGTTGTTCTTTATGAACCATCCCACTTATTAAAGTGAACGCAATAAAGATGAAAAACTAACATGGATGCTGCAGAACTGTGAAGAGCTGATGCTTTGGGGAGCTTAGTTGTGTTTAAATACACGCGGGATTCTGAGGACTTAGAATTTCACTTCCCCCAGCCTTTCTGTAACATAAATGCTGCTTGGTATAAAACCCCGTAAGTGGAACTTGACATCCTTTAAAAATCACTCACTATCATAACATAATATGAATGAAAATGGTTCTCCCTCCGTTTGAAATGTGTCTGTGGATAAACATGGTCTCCCTGACAGCGGTACCCAGGCGCCTCACAGTCACTGCATAATGATGCTAATATCAGTACCAAACAAGATAATGAGCTTTCAGAAATTTTATTGAGCTCCAAAAAAACCCTTTTTTACATCTCAAAATAAAAACTTGGAGTAAAATTAGTGATGTGTAAATGCCTCTTAGCCACTTTAAAAGTGATCTGACAATATTCTTAAAACGACCTTCTGCTCTTGAAAAATATATAAACATTTATTTTGTTATTGAAGCTATTTTATTTGTCACCTAATATGCTTTAACTGCTTTTAAGAATATTATGTATATATATATATATATATATATATATATATATATATATATGAGATAAGACAGAAGGCTCAAGAATAATCATTCATGTTTGTGGCTATATGTGTGTGTGCGTGTTTGTATGTGTGTGTTTGTGTGTGCATGTGTGTGAATGTGGAGGTGTATACACCAGAAAATGCTGTAGTTGCTTGCACAAGACCCGAAGCAATCGTCCCAGCATGGAAAGGGGGTGAAGCCCATGAGTTCCAGCTCTATTTGAGAAACCTTTGGCAGTTGTCATGGGGTCCTCTAAGATACAGTTGTGGGATACATCATGGAGATGATGCCATAGTTTTGTTTCCTGGTCCTGTTCTCGGAGTGACTAAAGCTATTTTACAACCTAATTCCTTCTCACCTGTAGTTGTATAGAGTACAAATCAAGTAGAAAAATTAATTTTCAAAGTTATATAAAGCTGATCTCAAGTTTACTCAAAGCAGTTTATTTAAAATTCTGTTTTAAATGTTTAGAGAACTCAAGGCTTAGTCATTTTCCAAAGCAAACGCGTGAAGTAGTTGCTGGAGCTGAGCCACGGATATAGGGGAGAATGGTGCTGCCTGGAATACTCAGGCTGCAAAAGATTGTTGCACTGTGGCACATGGAGGGGTGCGTTTTCCCCACGAGCTGAACTGCAGACACATGGAGATAGCAAGGGAGATGCTGATGGGAAGTTTGAAAAGTTAAACTTTGCTTTCACCAACTTCTATACCTGTGTTTATTTGGAGTAAAAAGAAATTTGCCAGTTTTGATCCTGGTCAATGAAGCCCTCGGGGAAGGATTATTTTAGTGTCTAAACACATAGTGCATACAAATCCGCTTGCACGAATAGACTAGGACTATTCTTTTTCTCTGTATTCTCACTTTTCAGGTTACTCCTACCACTCAAACCAGGGATAACCTGCACTTTGGCCCATTTATTAACTGTTTGGGATGAATATTGCAAGATTTCATCTTTCATGATAGGCTCATCAGACCTAAAACTTTGTTGCCATTATCCTAAGTGCAGATTGGGTAAAATCATATTTAATGAAAGCATTGCAGAAACACTAATGGAATAAGGATGGGAGAATGTGCAGGAGAAGATGGTCAATAGAAATAACTGCAGGGTGATCTCAGGAGAGAAGCAAGGAGAGGGAGAGAGGGTGCGGAGGGGGTGGGACTGTGGTGCATTCAGCTCCTCCTTGGCCTTCCTAGGAAAGCTGTTTCTCTAATGCCCACTTAATTCAGACTACCTAACAGGTTCTCTAAGAATGGCAAGGGGCAGGAAAGGAACCCCAGGATCTGTTCTCTGCTGCCTTCTTGAAACGGCAAGGGTAAGGATGCTGAGCACTAAAAAGGAGTAAGGCGTGTCCGTGTGGCTAGCAGGGAGAATGCCAGGAAACATAACCGTGAGTCATAACATAAGTAGTGAGTCAAGAGGGACAACATGGCCTATTGCACGTGAGAGGGAGATATAGCTCAGATGGGGAGCGCACCTCCTCTCTGTGAGATGCAGAAACCAAAGCAAACCGAGCACAACCATGAAGGATCAGCAACAAAACCAAACGCTGAATGTAATCGTTGAGGAAACCTTCCTTCCTCGTTAGATCATGTAGCCCCGCATCTAAACTAGGAAAGGGAAGCAGTGCGGACGTTGAAGGACAGAAACACTAACCAGACTCGGCAGGGATTGATCACAGGTCATTTAAGTAAACAGGTCCCGATGACCTTCAAATCCGAATGCCAACTATTGACTGTTCGGAGGCTCTAAAAATAACTATTTTTGTTACAGTGGAGGAATGCTTAGTGATTGTTAGATCACCGTGAGCTGTTAGCGCCTGCTTCATTACGCCTTAGGCCAAAGGGAGGAGAATGGAAGCTTAGTTTTCGTTGGGAGAGCAGTCATGGCCATCGCTTTAAACCTGCTTCCAGTTCCCAGCTCCTTACTTCTTCATGACCACCATAATGTGATGTTCCTATGTTCCTTTACTCAGAGGAACACAATTCCCGCAAACCTCTGATTACTGTGACCCTCATTCATGGTAAAAATTACAAATTTGTCTGAAGTGGGAAGAGCCACTTTGTGTCCCCAAGGCTGCCAGTAACTATGAACAGAGAAGACCAAACTAAAAGATGAACTCATGTCAGCATTGGCATATTTAAAATCTGAACATTTTATTTGAACCAACTTGAGAAAAAAACATATATTGTTAAAAATAATCAACTCCTACCATAATAGCACACTTTTAAAATGATGTCCACAACGGAATTGGAGATATATTACATATTACAACTATGTGGACTTTTATCAGTCATCAATGTTAAAGGAAGAACTAAAAGTTTACTCATCATTAGGAAAGGCCCCTATTTGCAAATTAATATACATTGTTTCTTTTAATGGCTCGGCTACATTAGCATACATTGTTTCTTTAGGATAACATGAGTGAGTCACATGATGTACAACAGATTTCATGGAGATAATTATCTGAAGACTGACAATTTCAGTGGTCTCTACATGACTTCTACCAGGTTATGAGGTAGTCTGAATGATGTAAATTTCATCTAAGAGTTAAAAAAAATTAATGTATTCAGTTAGCATGCAGAATCATGGGTTTCATTATGGCAGGTGTCCTCTCGCTTTTGTGGAGTTATGCTATCTCCATTCATTGTCTATCGCCTGCTGCCTCCAGGCTTTCTTCCTCCCTCCCTGCCTCCTCATCTCCCTCCAAGTGTCTTTCTATTGTTTCTTCTTCTGTGTGTCTCATTGCTCCCTCAGTTCCATTACTTCCCTCGAACCCCTTTTTTTCCCTCCTGTGATTTCTGTTCTAGTTCTGTTCCTACATACATGTATCCGCTTACATACATGTATAATTCTCAATATAGGTTCCACTCATAAAGAAAACATGGAGTATTTGTCTTTCTGGGTCTGGCTTACTTTGCTTACCATAGTGATTTTGAGTTTCTGTTGAGTAGCATGTACTACAGTTTGTTCATTTAGTTGTCTGTTGATGGACAGCCAGGCTCATTCCATTTGTATAGTGAAACATGAGCAGGTATTTCTAAGGGATGTTGATTTAGCATCCTCTGGGTGTATACAGAGTCCTGTGCTAATTCTGTCTTTTGATTTTGAAGAGTTCCCATACGAGTTCAGGTTATCATTAGCCGTGAGTAAGTCCCTTCTCTTCTCACATCCTTACCAGCAACATTGTCTCTTCTCACATCCTTTCCGGCAAATGTTGCCCATTTGTTTTCTCCTTCATTGACAGTGGGACCACAAGTGGATAGAATCTTGTGGAAGTTTTAATTTTCAATTTTCTGATGCTTATGGGTTATAAAATATTTTAAGTGTTTATATGGCTTTTTGTATTTCTTCTTTTGAGAACTATTTGGCTCATTATTGGGTTATTTGTTATTGGATGATCTGGAGTTTTTAAACACTCAACTTGCACAGTTCTTTATGTAACCTGGATATTAGTCCCTTGTCCATACACAGTTGACAATGGTTTCTCTCCTATTCTATAGGCTGTCTCTTCTTCTGATCATTTCCTGTTCTGTGAAGCTTTTTAATTTCATGTAACCCTGTCTGTCAGTTCTTCAGTTTTTCTTATACTATTGAATTTTCATTTTCAGAAAACCCTTGACTAAGCCTCTATCTAGAAGGTTTTACTGTAGCAATTTCAAAGTTCCATGCCTTATGCCTAGGTCTTTGATCCACTTTGAAATGACTTTTTTTTTCCTGAAGCAGGGGAGATATGAATCTAGATTCGGTTTTCTGCATATGGTAATTACAATCCAGTTTCCCCAGCACTGTTTGTAAAAGAGGCTGTAATTTCTTGAATGAAATTTGACGCCTGTGTAAAAAACGAGGCAGCCGAAACTGTATAGGTTCACTTTGATTTTTTTTAAATTCTCTCCAGTGTGTCTGCATCTTCATTTTTCAGCACCATCATGCGGTTATTGCTACTATTGCTCTGTGGTAAAGTTTGGAGTCACTATTGTCACGTGTCCAGCATTTTTATCCCTTCTAAGTGCTGCCTTGGTGGTTCTGGGTCTTTTATGCTTTCTTCCATGTTAGGATTGTTTATCTGGTTCTGCGGAGAGCACCATGGGGGGTTTGATGGGGATTTCATTGAATCTGTAGATCACCTTCAGAAACACAGGCCTTTGACAATTTTACTTCTGCCTGGTTGTTAACGTGGAGGTATTTCCATTCTCCTGTGTCTTGTCAGGTATTGTAGTAAGCACTTGGGTTTCCCCCTTGTGCTTGCATGGCAGTGTCCTCCACGTGCCTGGTTGCCACATGGCATCCACCTTGTGTATTTCTTTTCTACTTATGATATTCCTTACAGCGGATGAAAGTACAGCTCTGTGATAGCACCATGCCCTTTGAACTACATCTAAAAAAACGATTGCATTTCTAAATATCATTCAGGGGTGGTGGGGATTAAGACTCCGGCGTGTCTCTGTTTGGTGAGAGGATGCAATATGAGTCGTAACTATAATCACATTAAAACGTATCTATTCATCTTTTTCCTAGACAGTCTGTTTTTGAGCACTTTGTTTTATATCTCTGTTATCAAGTTACGCAAGCGTTTAAAACGTTTTCTTCTATACAGCGAACTCCACATCATTGAGATTTGGGGGGGGGGTTGCGGATAAAATGCTTTTGCTGTTATTTCCACTCCTAGCTTGGACTCTTGCTGTTTCTGTTTGAGATTTGAGAATGTATTTCTAGCTTCCCCTTCCTCCCCCTCCTCCCTCCTCCTTCTGTTCTTCCTCCCCCTTCTCTCTTCTCCCTTTTCCTTTGTCTGTTCCTCCTCCCACTCTTCCTCCTCTCTTCTCTGTCCCTCCTCCCCTCCCTCCTCCCCCTTTGCCTTCCCTCCCCCCAACCATCAATTCGCTATGCTTTTCTAGGCAGTCTAGCCTGTCTCTAGTCTATTCCTGGGACATTTCCGGTCATGTTTCTTCCTTGCTCCAGAGTTTCCAGTGCCTTCTCAGAATCACATCTCAAGGTCTTTGGGGCAGTAAAGGTTATTCATGTTTTTAATATTTTTCTTATCCTCAGTTCTCACAACTCCATGTCATAATCGAACTTGCTTCCCTCTGAGTTGTCAAGATGGGATATGTCTACTTCAGCTTAAATCATACTCATTGTTTTCATCGAAATCTCCCCTTGTTTCCACTCCTGAAGTTTTATGTTGACCACCATCCAAAGATATACTTGCAAAGCCTTAGTTCCTGGGTGGGGCATCAGAAAGCTCTCTGGATTTTTAAGACATGGGATATGATTGGACCACTGAAGGTGTACCCTAGGATAGGATTGTGAAAACCATTTGTCTCTCTGTCTGTGTCTGCCTGTCTGTCTCTGTCTGTGCTTGTATCTGCCTGTCTGCCTGTCTGTCTCTACTTGAGTTAGGGATGTGACTGCTAACTCAGACACATGATGCAGCTATGAGGTATGGTGGTCCGCAGCCCTCAACAGATGTCAAATCAAACATCATGAACATTGGACTCCTCCCCTGCTAAGAGAAAACATAATAAGCTATAAATATTTCATCTCTGAAAGTGATTTGGATCAGGCATTTTATTACAGTGATGCCCAGCTAACCAATACATCCCTGGCTTTTAAATGACCAATGGCTGTTTGTTGTCACCAGAAACACCATCTTTTCTCAGGGCTTTCCTAAGTACCTCCATCCAGACACTCTCTTATGGTGAACCTCAAGTACTTGAGGGGACCTGATTTCAGCAGTGTATCTTCTGCTGCCTTGTATTTGATAATTTGCACACAGATTTTTTTTTCTGAGTCACCCTCTAAAGGGCAGAGTCCTACAAAGCAGATACAATACATATATCAGTTCTGTCTCTGCATCCTCCACAGGGGCTGACCAAACTCCGTGGTGCCTCAGTGCAGGAGCTGAGCTGCTACTTGTTAGAACATTCAAGAGGAGTTTACCGGCACAGATTTAATCAAAAGAAGGCAGGGGGTAGATATCTAAGTGTAGAAAGCCACTGGGTGAACTTAGTAGATATTTGAGATATTCTTGTACGGGAGGTGCTGCCACATTGTTGAAGGGGGCAAAATCTTGGATTTTACTCGGAGCCATTCCCTGTTAGGCCTGGCAAATTTTACTCCTCAACTTCCTGGCATATGGGAGACAGGTTGTATTTTCTCTGAAAATAGAAGATGTGCAATTGGATCAATTTCTAGGACATATAACTTATCTGGAACAACCTAATGTTCTGTATATAATAATGTCCCCAAAGAAGCATCATTTTTAATTTGAGAATTTTATTTTTATATAAATGCCACTTCTGCTATTACAGCAACCAGTGTGAAAAGCATATCTTTATTTTAGTAACTTATATAGACTGAGCTTTAAGTATGGGCTTGTTGAGCTCAGTCTTTAGTGGTGGAATTGGGTATTCATATTATTCTTATACTAGATGCATATATATGATTATATATCTTAAGTATCTATCTATCTATCTATCGATCTATCCAAACATCTGTACTAGATGCACTTGCTCAATTATGTGTTTCTCAAATTTCTTTTAATCACTGTTAGTTAATGTATACTCCTGCCTCAGTAAGTTCTCCACAGCACAATGCTGCTCTGTAGTGATGAGGGATTTGGGCCCTGACTTTGTTCTACCCCATCACTAGCTCAGTGACTAGTGAGCCATTATGAGCCCAGATTTTCTCAGCTGTGAAGTAGAGAAGTTAACATCTGGCTCAAAGGTTGTTGTGAGACTAAAATGAGATAATTTATGCAAAACAGCATGTTACCAGGCACTTAGCGAATTTCCACTGAATAAATGTGATTTAATAATGATCTTATTATTAAGCAGTGCCACGTTAAGTTTCACAGAAAGTAAAGTCTTTGAGGTTTCCAAATGGTCCCTCATGTAATATCAAAACTCAGTGGTGAGGTGTTCTGTAATATTTCAATTTTCTTCTATAGCAACCATGACTTTGCTGTTAAGCTTATTGTCACATCAGCAAAATGTCGGGGATTTTTAAGTAGTCTTATTGCTTTTAATCAATTTTATGAATAAGATAAATGGCCCAACACAAAGCATAGAAGAAAATGAGTGTCCACATGGATGGACGGATGAAGGTAATGAACAGATGACTCACAAGAGAGAAAGAAAGGGGGTAAGAGAAAAGATGTCCTCTCTACTAAGGAAAGTAACGGCAATACATTGAGGTACTCTTTCCTTTCGAGGGTATTAATGGCAGAAACCCTTTTTGATAATACAAAGAAGCTAGTGGAATTTGTTGCTCACTTAGAATATCATTGACAGTAAATTTTATGGAGTGTGTGTGTGTGTGTGTGTGTTTAGAAAATGTGCCTCAAGAACTGTGCTAATAGTTATTCCTACTAATAATGAGTTTACTTTTGGAAATTAAACCTAAAAAAGAATACAGGGATAGAGAGAAATACGCAGTAGAGTGTACATCATAGGATTATTCAAAATGAGTACTCACCGCCAGTGGACTGGCAAAGCCACCACTCAGCACGTGATTGTCAAATCACATGTATTGCAAGATACGTAAAACCGTGTACCAGCTTGACAAATGCTCACAGTAATGTTAACCGAGAAAAAGAAGATAAAATTTTGTCTAAATCAGAATCAGAGCTTTATAAAACTATGCATGGAAAAAAATGGAGAAAAACATCAGATAATATTGATTACCTAATTTGTTGTGTGTCTTTGTTTTATACACAGATCCTTTAAAAAAAACGTTTTATTGTATTTTACTTACTTTGTGTGTTATGTGTGTGAATATGTGCATGGCACAGTATTCATGTGGAGACCAGGGGACAACCGGCAGGGATCAGTTCTCTGATGAATCAGTTTTCTGCCTCCATAAGTTGGTCCTGGGGCATTGAACATCTGACTTTGAGAGCAGGCACCCATACACACTAAGCCTTCTCATTTTCTTACGATTTATTTATTTAATGTAATGAATGTTCTACCCACATGTATGTATGGGTATCTTATAAAGGTCTGGTTCCCATGAAAATCAGAAGAGAGTTTCAAACCTTCTGCAACTTGACTTATGACTGGTGGTGAGCAACCACATGGGTGCTAGGAATCAAACCATGGTCCTCTGCAAGAACAGTAAGTGCTCTCAATTACCGGGCCTTCTCCCCAGCCCTTCCTATACACAAATTCTTAAATAAATGATTAAGGGAAGTCTCTTTTTATTGAGATTAACTATTGAATAAATATATTCTTACACAGTGGACAAGTTTACTTTGGCCTCTAGGGCAAAAGCTGAATGCTTAAACAGGTATTAATTAGCCCTGGATTCAACACCAGGGGCAGATGAAGGTGTCAAAGGTTAATGAAGAATTTGATTGGAATAATTTATACAATGAAAATTCATGTTCCTGCTAATCTGGCGAGTTTTCCTTAAGAAAGGTTAAGGAATATTTTAAGGCTGAGAATGACAGTCTTTTAAAATGAAAACCTGATAAGAAAATGAAAAAAAAAAAAGATTTTTCTATACATCAAATACTTCTAATTTGCTGGGCCAAAAGAATAAGTACAATTAATTTATCTTGATCTGCAATTTTTCCTGTCTGAATATATGAAACTTAGGATTAGGAGTCTAAGATAAACGGAATGGAATCAGACACTAAATTGTTGCGTAGACAAGTCGTAGAATGAAGGGGCCTACTAAATAGAAATAGATATTCTTGGCGGGACAAAGGGACACCATCTCCATGTCACATGTATACTGAGGCCCAGAGAGTCGACGCAGGCCTGCCATGGAAACCCAGTCTCTGGTTGTAGAGCCCAGGAGATTCTCTGCTGCACTATGCTATTTCTTTTTAAATACGTCGGCGCAGAAAAGGGATGCCAAGAACCCCTTAAACTCAAACATGGCATAGCAAGGACAGCCATTCCTAAGTGGCATCCAAAGTGAGCGGCACTGGCTCTCTATGTGGGTAGCGTAGTAAAGGATGACTTTAGAGAACCCAGGGGACCAGTTTGGTTGAATATGACTTTGTACCACAGACTTCAGAAGAGCAGATTGGGCTGCAGGTGATTATCTCAGGCAACATCTTCAGGACTGAGGGAGACATCAGTCATGCTGACAGAGAAGGAGGCAGAGGCATTGCTTTTCAAAACAGCCTGTGTCGGGGACAGGGTGCATCCTCAGACCCTCTGTGGTGCTCTGGAACACCAGCTCCTTACCTAGAGGGTAATAACGGCTCCATTCATAATTGATTAGAGAAGAGCTTGATGAGTCTTACTACCGGCCCCTGACTCGTTCACTAATTCAATGAAAGGTATGGAAGGGGCACAGCACGGGGCACAGCTGACCCGAGGAGTAATGGCGCCTGACCAGTGCACGCTGAAGCAAGTCCACCTCGCCTCAGAAAATTCTAGGAGGTCACTCCAACATACGGTGGAGGCCCAACCACTTATTATCTGGGTAGCCCGGGGGCAATTGCTGGACCTCTCTGAATCTCCATTATTAATCTATTAACTAAGGATAATGGCATTGGCTTTGCAAGTCTTTGGTGGGGATTCATGTCAGATAATAAGGTCTTTAATCACTTCCTACTTCTTCTCATGTTGGTATTTGAGGGTTATTTAGTAAGTGGCACCTCTGGAAGTGCCTCGGGCTCTGTTTTCCCCAAGTTCGGTATTCATTACTGTGTTCTTCCCCTACTTCTCCCTGCTCCTCAGTGGGATGAAATTATAGAGATTTTAATTCTTCAAGGTTTAGAAGTGACAAGAAGCTCATCAAAGAAATTATATCCTGGGAAAAATAAAGAAGAAGAAAAAGTTTTTTGTTTTTTGTTTTTTTATATAAAACAGAACGCGAGCTGGCAGGAAGACGTATTTCTATTGGTTTAAAATGAGGCAGAATCAAGTAGCAGTTGGCATCAGCAGTGACATTTCAGAGAGCAATGAAGTATTTGCCCAGGCACCTGCGAGATAATTTGTCATTTTGGACTTTTAAAGTAGGAGTCGAGAAAGCCGCAGTAAGCAGCTGGCTGACTTGGGAGACTGATTGGTGTTCTCAAGAGAATTCTTTTTATTTGTTCGGTGCGGGGAGCCTTCCTTGCATAAGAACCCTAAAGGGTCATATTTTGTGAAAACATTTAACTCAGCAAGGAAAAGTGTATCGTGTTAATTACCTCTTGAAAATTTTTGGTGTCTTACATAATGAATGATCAGTGTTAGAAGACGCTAGAGATGTCTTGATATAAACTCTTACCTCTAATAATAACATATAAATCATGCCAGGCTGATATTTTGACTCTGTGATAAGCCATGTCTTTGGTGCTTGCTTCAGCTCCACAGAAGATGGGCAGGGAAATACACAGTGCCTTATCCAAGATACACTAAAGGCAAAGGCAGAAACAAAGGCGGGCAGGACTGTAACACTTTATTGTTACTCATGGTTGTGGGTCTGGACTGGGTGTTTATGGGGTCTTAGCCTCTTATTCAAGAATGAGATGAAATCTCATACAGATGGAAAAGTATCAAAGAAAATTTATTCGAAGTCAAGTGATAGCACAGATTGGGGGGTATACAGTCATGGCTGAGCCTGGGCTCCCAATGGGGGCTGCTTTTGAGGGGTGCAGAGGGAGGGAATTTGATTGCTAAAGGGTGACACATGAGTGGACATCTAAAGGTTAAATGCCACACTGAGTAAGGGAAATGATTGTGGAAAGGCATAAGGCTCTGGCTCATCTAGAAAGAGAATCTTGGCATCGTTTGATGGTTGCTTCGCTAAGAATGGTGAAAGATGAAAAAGAAAGCCATGGAGACAACCTTCAAGCAGGAAAACACCCAAATAAAAGTTTAGCATTCATGGATACCTGACAGAGTACAGGAAGCCGGGAGAGATAGCATTAACCTGAAGCTAGCAGCAAGTAGATCACGTAGGTGATGCACATTCCTTAGGAGTTCACTCGTGGTTTCCCTGCAAACGATTTCAGAGAGTCCAAAACCAGGTTGCCTTGAGAAGATGAGTCAGGAGTTGGTGAGAAAGCATGGGAAGTAATCACTGTCACTCTTAGGAAGACAGGGGGAAGCAGGGAAATATAGTTTAAGGGAGGGAGTGTGTGTGAATGTGTATGTATGTGTATATGTGTGAGTATGTTTATATGTGTGTGAGTGTGTATGTGTGTGTGTCTCTGTGTGTATGTTTATGTATGAATATGAGTGTGTATTTGAGTATGTCTGTGTGTGTCTTTGTGTGTGAGTGTGTGTATGTGACTATGTGTGTGCCTTTGTGTGTAAGTGTATGTATGTATGTGCATGTCTTTGTAAGTGTATGTGATGTGTGTGTATATATGTGTGTCTTTGTGTGTAAGTGTGTGTATTTATGTGTGTATGTGTGTGCCTGTATGAGTGTGTGTATGTATGTATTTATGTATGAATGTGTGTGTATGTGAATGTGTGTATGTGTGTGTGTATATATGTGTGTTTATGCTCAACATAAGAGACCCCCTAAGCTTGTTTGTGTTCTAAGAGTCAAGCCAGGTAGGGCTGAGTACTTGAGGATAGGGATAAGGGAAAGTTGATAAAGGCATGTTCCAGAGAAGGTAGCAGAAACTTGAATGGAGGGCACAGATCACAGATGGGCAGACCAGTTCTTGAAGAAGAGAGAATATGTTTCCCTCCAGGCTAGGAAGTCCAGCAGGAAGGAGAGAGAGAGAGAGAGAGAGAGAGAGAGCGAGAGCCCTGGCCTTGAAGCTCTCTTGTCAGAGAACAATGATAATGTTTACTGCAGTTTCTTCTCTTTCCTCGGAGCTGTTTGGTCCTTTTGTTTAGGGATGCTGTTGGGTCAGATCATTGCAGGTTTGTAGAAGGAAGTCATCCACAGCAATCCTGTGTTATTTAAGGCAGTGCTTCTCAACCTTCCTAATGCTGCAAACCTTTAATTCAGTTCCTCATGTTGGGGTGATCCCAGCCATAAGTTATCCTGTTGCCAATTCATAACTAATTTCACTACTGTAATGAATCATAATATAAAGTGACCCAAAGGGGTCAGGACCCAAATGTTGAGAACTGCTGCTCTAAGGGGAAGCATTTCTCCTCAGATCTTCCTAGGGTGATTGTCTTTTTATCTGTATCCAGCCTGTCTGGGATGAGATTAGATTAAAGAACTTCTAAAAGGATTAATTTATGCTGACATCTTATTGGATTTGCTGCAATTTTTAACAATTATTTCAGCAGTTTTAACTATATGTATGGCATAAAATGGAAATCATATGTTGATAAAGAAACCAAAACCTATGTATATTAATATCTAAAGTTTGTCTATTAGGTTGAATG
The DNA here is from genome assembly GCF_978045245.1 of Mus caroli. Taxonomy (NCBI): domain Eukaryota; kingdom Metazoa; phylum Chordata; class Mammalia; order Rodentia; family Muridae; genus Mus; species Mus caroli. Next base: position 116,345,291 of record NW_028227267.1, read on the forward strand.
CTTTGCCACTTTTTGGTGTTTAAAAATAGCATTTTGTGTAGTTTAATCTGATGATAATGTAAGAGTAGCTGGTAAAACATACCAGCCCATAGGAGACCATTGAAGGACACTGTATACAGAAGGGAAGAGCAAGGACTGAGACACAAAAATGGTCAGAGAATAAATCCATTTGCAGTCCTTATTCATGGTATAACCTTGAACACTGTCTTAGTTAGGGTTTTACTGCTGTGAACAGATACCATGACAAGGCAACTCTTGTAAGGACAACATTTAATTGGGGCTGGCTTACAGGCTCAGGGGTTCAGTCCATTATCATCAAGGTGGGAACATGGCAGCATCCAGGCAGGCATGGCACAGGCAGAGCTGAGAGTTCTACATCTTCATCTGGAGGTTGCCAGCAGAATACTGGCTTCTAGGCAGCTAGGATGAGGGTCTTAAAGCCCACACCCACAGTGACACACCTACTCCAACATGGCAATACCTCCTAATAGTGCCACTTCCTGGGTTGAGCATATACAAAGTACCACAGGCATTTTATCTCATGTCTAAGTCATGGTCTTCTTATTTAAGAAATATAGCATTGATGTTATTTACCTCATAGTACTCAGGAATAAATGAGATGACTCACATAGGTCTTAACTTGCCTACCACATAGTATAAGCACTAAGTAAATATGTTATAACACGAACAAAAATATCAACAACATAGGATATACATAGATACATGAGATATTTTTGTAGCTTTATAGTGATTATAGTATAGGACATGTCTAATGAAACACACTGAAGATGTTAGAAATTCATATACACAAAATCTGATGACACGAGGTCCCCTCAGGTACTTAACTTCCTATGGCTTCCCTGTTGTCTTGAGTTTCTGTTACTGTAATGAAGAAACACCATGACCAAGAGCAACTTAGGGAGGAAAGAGTTTATTTATGGAGGCATGTTTGCAATTGGGGCTCTGTCTTCCCATATGACTCTAGCTTGTGTAAAGTTAACATAAAATTAATCAGCACACCTGGGCATGCAGAAACTCTGACACAATACTGTGGCAACCAGTGTGCACATGACCACATTATTTATGGTAGCAGTATTGCTCTGCAGCTCTCTGAATTGGGAGAAGGGATGAATGGTGACTTTGGTTTGTCTTGAAGGCCAGTCTTATGGAGGATGCGTTTGTGTTTCCTCTGCGGAAAGGGTTTTATCCTATCCCCTTCTCTCTTCCTGACCTCAGACACACCATATTCTGTAGGAGCGTCCACAGAGAGGATTAATTTATAGGAGACTTCATTTCTATTGCAAAATTTCTCTCTCTGAATTCCTAGAACCTGGTTCGTTCAGCTTCCATTTATTATGGTTTTCCAATTAGAAAATGAGAATAGGAGCTTTCATGATAGCTCAGGGCTAGTCTGAGAACAAACGAGAGAACGTGTGGTATTTAAGCATTCATTTAGTCAACACGCTTTTTATGTATTCTCAGGTCCTAGAGGACACATAATCTGGGGTGGGGGGAGATGGATAGGCAGATACGTGATTACACCTCAGAGTGGCAGTACAGTGGACAAGATTGAGGATGCTCAGTAGAGCCCACTGTACCACACTTCTACTGGTGACATCTCAGATGGAAGGGGCAAAACTGGAGGCTAGCAGCCTCAGGATTTCAGGAGAAAGAAATGTCTGTTCCCTGTTTTCCAAGGACATCCTAACAGAGTCCTGGTGTGACTTTCCATTTCCCCAAAGTTTAATGATTTAATTCCTTGAATTTAATTTTATGAATATATGTTTACCAAATTGAGTTCTAGGTACTGTAGCAAGGAAAATCTATTTAGAAATTCTAGAGAGTGCCTATTATAAACTGGGACTTGTGCCAGGTGCCCTTTAAAATTTGTAAACAAACAAACAAACAAACAAAGGGAAAAGGCCCTTTGTCCTCAAGATGTCACGACCTCGCTAGGGATTCTAACGGATGGGGTAGAGTGAGCTAGCCTGTCAGCAAGACGGATACGTGCAATCCTTGTCTGAAGTGTTTTGGAATGGAAGTGTGGCAAACTCTTGTGTGAATTTTGAATACCCGCACATACAGAATAATATACCTTGCATTGGGGAATTCCAGTCTAAATAGAAAATTAATTTCTGTTTAATATAAACCTTATTTTGATACTCTAAAGCAGTGATTCTCAACCTGGCTAATGTTGTGACTTTTAAATACAATTCCACAGGTTTTAGTGACCCCCAGGCATACATTTTTTGTTGCTACTTCATAACTATAATTTTTTACTGTTATGAATCATAATATAAATATCTGATATATGACTGTGACTCCCAAGGGTATTGTGGCCCACAGGTTGAGAACCACTGCCCTAAAGTCAATTTTATACAATATTTTGGTCCATGTGTATTTTGGCTGTATGCAGTTACTCACATAGCATGGAATTTTCCACATGGACATCCTGGCTATCTTCAAATGATTGTTCAATCTGTACCTTATGGAGACATTTTAAAGGAGATTTTTTAGAAAACCTAGAAGACTTCAAAGACATTAGCAGTTGCTTAGCTAATTTCTGACAAGTCAATTGGGCACAGCAGTGACTTGAATAGCTTCTTTAAAAGCAGATAGTGTGTAGTGGTGCAGAGTCTCTGAGCAACCAGGAACCCTAGTGGTTAGGGCTCATGAAAAGACACAGAGATAAATACATTAGAAAAGGAGATCCACTGAAGTGTCATGATCGGTAACATTGGTTTTCTACTTAATAAGATCTAGAATTATCCAGGAGACGACATTCTGACACGCCTGTGGCGGGTATTTAGTTCAATTACTTGGAGTGAGAAGAGTACCTAACTGTGGGCAGCATGTTTCTACAGTTCGGGGTCCTGGACTGAATAGAACAGAGAGAGTGAGCCAATCAGGAGCTTCCATCTCTGTCTCCTGACTGCAGCTGCAGTGCGGCCAGCTTCCCCGGGCTTTCCACCACAGTGGACTGCACAAACCCAGTAAAGGCAAGTCGTTCCTAAGATATCTACCATAGAGTTCCAGCCTCTCTCGGAAGTGGAGACTCTAAGAAGGTTTGAGTGTTCTTTAGGTAAGAGTATGTATAAACTTAATGAGAAACTAAATGCGATTGAAGAGAGATGTGTAGGCTAAATAAAGCATGATTTAAAACAGGAGTTTGAACAAAGTTATTTCTCATGGATGAACAGTGCTGCTCCCAGATGACATATAATTAATTAAAGATCCCAGCGATATTTAGATTACTTTCCCATGAGTTGTTGGTCTTAGAGGACAACACAACTGTAAACAACACAGGCAGTTGGGTTGTTGTTGTTTTCTGTTGTCCATTATAAGTAGATGGCATGACTCCATTGCTGAAAACACTACATACTTTAGTGGCGAGACATAGAGAAATCAATCATGAACTGACTGGAAAACTCTCTTTAAGCTAGATAGCTTTCAAAGCCCTAGAAGCTGCTATATAAACTGCTAGAATAGTAAGGATATTTAATGGTCCCATCCCTGCATGCTACAATAGTGACTTAACAAGCAACATGTGTGTTCTGGTGCAATAGTAGTAAGACTGTTTATGGGGTATCCAACTACCATCATAGATGGATTTGAGACCCCCTCCACAGAAGGGAATTCATGGCGGCTACTGCAAACATGGTCAAAACCCATGGCTGATGATACTGAAGGCCCTCAGGGAAAAGCCCTTAGATGTTGCTTTGCTAAATGGTCATGTTGTCATACTCCCATCTAGCTAGTTATGTTCATGTCTATAGATTTGTGCTGTTCTGAACCTTGATCAGAGAAGCACCTTACTGAAGTGGGTGATAACACAGAAACTCCTAACTGTTCAAAGTCCTGGGAATAAGTGACTGTAAGCTATCAGCTGTAGTTGGAAATCTCTATCAACCAACTCTATCCTATGAAGGTTCAGGGGACATCACAGAAGACTAGGGAGGGAATCAATGTACCAGCTAGAGGACATGAAGGAATCCTATGAAGGCTGACCTCTGAATGTGACATGGCTGCCTCATAAGGAGGCTCACAGTATTTGTGGCTATCTCTATAAGACCCTCATAAGATCAAGAGATTTAAAGATTTCGGTATGGATTGGGGAGCGGTTCTTGACTTAGCTATGGAATAAATGGTAGTTGATGGTGGCTGAAAGAGGAAGACTTTATTTATTTAGGGAGAGAGTGGCCATTTTTAGTTTGCCCAAACCCAGTGGATGACCCACACATTTGCACATGAGCTGCATGTGTTATTTAAAAAACACATGAGATTTGAGATTGGAAGGGAGATGGGAGATGTCTTAGGTGACTCAAGGACAAGTCAGTGGGAGTGAGTCGGAGATGATATGACCGAGATACACTACACACATGTATGAAAATGTTTTAAAAAGACAGTATATTCTGAAAATTACCCTTTAGCACAAATCTCAGAGAAATATGCAGAAAATATAAAACCAACAAATATATATCTCTGCTGAAAGAAGAAAGCAAGTGGAATTAAACAGAGCATTTACTAGAATGAGGAACAATTTGCTCACGCAAAATAAGGAGCTATGAAGACCCGAGTAAGACTAGTGTCTTAAAGTGACACACCATTACTCCAAACACAGAAGATTTACCTCAGAGAATGTAAGCGCATATGAAAAAGACTCCAAGATGAAAATGTAGGATACATTCAGGCTGATCTGTGTCTTCACATAGATGAAATAAAAATAAATGTCTATAAAATTAGAATGGGAAGTTACACAGACTCCATTTGGAGATCTTTGAAATACAGATTAAAAATATTAGAAGAGAAAAAAAAATATGTTAAGCATGTCACAGCCTGGAAAGAGTACAATACTGAACTGACTGTTTGAAATTTCAACCTAAGGGTTTTTTTTTCCTTTTCCAAAATGCAATATAATGAGAAGGATGTGGGCAAAATTTTTAAAAATGTACATAATATGGACATTTTATTACAAGCTTCAGATTTTGTCTAACAAGGTGAGAGGAGAAAAGACAAGATCAAGGGAAAATGATTCTGATTTTTGTTTGCAAATATTTGCATACATTTAGGGTGATGTTTTGGGAATGTTCCTGAACTCTAAAAAAAAAAAAATCCTTCTTTTTTTTAATATATATGTCATGTGCACATAGTCTGAGGTGTAACTTTTTAAGTGGTTTTAATATGGAATATATGTGTCAGCAACCTGATGTCTAGGATGAGCTATGGAAAGTGTCTGTGCCATCCTGAAGCTCAACAACTTCTGGCTTTTGGTTTCAGATGTTCAGATTAGGAATTCTCAGCCCCTAGGAAAGAAAGAGTCAAATGTGTGAGTGTCTTGAAACACCTGATTAAACATGAATATACAAAGTGTAAACAGGAAAGCTTTGAGAAGGACCTCAGGACAGGAAGGCGGAGGTGGCAATCTTGTTGGATGCAGGAAGAAACAGAGCCATGGGCAAAGCATTGAGCTGATGTAGAGACACTGCTGAAGTGCCCTGCAGACATTCTTATTCAGTATCAGAGACTATGAGTTTGGAGGTTCAGGAGAGAGACAGGATGGATGGCAGAGGCCATATGTGGCGGAACTCAAGCACGTGATGCAATGCAAACACTATACAACATGGTGCAGAGAATCCTAGCGGGTAAAACCATTGTCCACGCGTGATTTAAGTTTTCTAAATCAAAGTTGACTGTGGTACCAAGAGATTGGCCCCATTAAAAATCTTATTATGTTTTAAAATGAAAGACAACACATTTCATATGACCCAGCAATTCTTACTCATGTTTGTATTTGGATTATGCTGTTTAGTTATGTTTGATATGTTAATTAACCTTTGTGTTTGCTTAGCATGTTTTCCATATAAATAGTAATTTAAAAGGACTTTCCTCCTTGGTCCCATTGTGATATGGCAGTATGTTGGTTAGTTTCCACGAGATTGTATATTTTCTGTAGTTTCCATGAGATTATATGCTTTATGTAGTTTCTAATTTGAATATTCAGCTTTATTTGTTTATGGTCAGAGGGAACCCAGGATATGACTTCGGTTTCCTATATATGTATGCTGAGGCTTGCTCTTTGTCAATATTTGGTCAATTTTGGAGAATGTTCTACCAGCTGAAAAGAATGTGTATTATTTAGTAATTGGGTTGAATGTTCTGTTAAATTCTGCTCATTAGATTTGAAAAGGATTGTTGTTCTAGATTTCCCCTCCCCAAAGAAATGTGCAATTTTGAAATTATATAAGGTATTATGCTGAATAATCTCATAATAACAAATTTATAAAATCTACTTTTTAACCCTAACACCAAAACTTCTACCAAGTCTGGGCCATAACAGTCATCAGTTCTTAAGAGAAAAGAGACTCTCCTGGCTTTACGGAGATCTTTGAGTCTGTGTACTAAGACAACACTTCCATCAGACAGTGGGTATGTAGTTCAGTACATTTTAGTATTATTGCTATACATTATAGTTGTAAAATTGATGGGAAAATTTAAAAAGCCAGATCCGATAACAATATTTCCCTTAGAAATGCCCTTGGGGGTATGCTGAACAGTAGTTATGTGTTCAGGAAATATAAAAAAGAAATAATATAGGATTAATTTATAACGATAGTCACAATAGTGCTTAATGTAAGCCATGGCTTGATAAAGATACCTTTCCCAGTAGAACCTGGGGATATATGATTAGCACAGTATGATTGCATGAAATGATGCGTTCAGATTATGCTGCTGTGGGAAACTCTTCCAAGCAGATGTTCTGACTGTGCCCGTGTTGACAGCTCTTCACTCCAAACTGTGGTTGCTAGCAGGGGTCTCAGCAGAGAGCTTAAATATGTGATCCACAAGTTCTTAAATGGGCACAAAACTGGAAAAACACTTAATGGTACTGTTGGCATTTTAAGGTATAACACTGGAGTTCTGGGAAACTCAGTCCTCAGTGTTCAGAGGTGAGTCTGCGCATGAACCCCGGTGTTCTACTTGAGCATGGCAGGTGCTTGTCCCCTGGTTTTGATGAAGTCACTTCAAATAACGCTTTATGCTCAAGCTTGTTGAGCAAACCTAAAAGGCACTCCTGAGAATCAGCTTGCCTGTCTGCTGTCTTGTCACGTACGTGCCGAGTGTGGCTACATGCACACAACACGTGTCTCCAAGCGTGCCCAGGCACACGTAGCTTTAAGGTTTCTATAAACATGATGCTTTCAAAGCTCTCTACTTCCACATGTGTTTTCTTCTGACTATCTGCTTTGTATGTTTATTTTCTCATTTTCCCAAATAAAATCCTACTTTTCAGCCATTCTTAGGGCTGATACAGCGCCTTTGACTTGGGGTTACACCCCTCTCACACACTCAAGTGATGAGAAATTAGAGTTTGGGGCTCCTTTGACAAATAACCAAGCTGCCTTAAACCCAAGCATTTCCTGTTTTTCTGACCGTATCTGTATGTCTGGCCTCATGAAGTAGATTTGTGCAAGTAATTCTTTTTAAAAAATCATAGTCATGTTTATCTGACTAACAAAACTTCAAGGCACATTAGCTAGAGCCACAAATACGTGTCTTATGCATTTCCTTTTGGACTCGGAGGAGTTCTTCAATACGCCCATTATATCAGAGCCCATTTTACCACAGTGAGTCACGGACAAGATACTGATCTCTGCTCAGGGTGATCCACACATCATTTTGTCTTATCAAATATTGAATACCTTGAATCTTCTATTAGCAGGAACCTAACTTTTAAACTTATAATGAAAAATTGGAATGATAATTTTAAAAATATAATGTAGCACAATATACTCCCTCCAAATTCTTTTAAGGGAAATATGAGCAGAATGTTATGGGGAACTGGATAAAGACATCCTTGAACATCTCGTGGGGTTCAACAGAGGTCCCTCTTAGCTCCTTATTCCATAGAGTTTATGTCTCTTAGTGTAGTACACATACTTAATTTAAAGTCCTGGAGTGCATGCTATAATCCTCAGGCAGGTATTGATCTGAGGACTGTCTAAATAATTTTTTTATGACAGTCAATGTTAGAAATAATTGGACGCCTTCTGAATATCCCACATTTTAGTGTGTGTTAATTAGTCCTTCCTTTAGTGCCGCTACTATAACAAAATACCCGAGGCAGTCAGTTGCAAAGGTACAAATGACTTTACTGGCTCACAGTTTTGGAAGTCTCGGTCCATGCTTGGTCAGCTCTGTTGCTGTTTGTGTCTGTGGTGAGGTTGCACGTCCGTCACGGCAGGGAGAGCATGTTGGGGCTGTAGGCTACTTACCTCATGTCATCCAGGAAGCAAAGAGGAAGGTAGGCGCTAATATTTCCTTCAGGTCTATACTCGAAAGGACTTAGGTTCTTCCCATTAGACCTTAAGGGTTCTACAGTTTTTCAGTAGCATTGTGGGTGGTAACTGTGTCTCGAATACATGGGACTTAGTGGGGCCTTTAAGATTTAAACTCTAGCACAGGGTTAAAGCCAGAAAGGGTGTGTTAGGAGGCAAGCTTGCTGGTTTTTTTTTTGTGCAGTATTAATAATCCTCAAATTTTAGTAACTCACAACTTCTGTTAGTATTTTGTCTAAACTCCACCCCACCTTTACCTGGCAAGAGCTAGGTATGCTCCTGCCCACATTTACCTTCCAACAGACAGGTAGGCCTGACCCACTATAAAAGGGGCTGTTTGCCCCCTTCTCCTTCTATTGATCTCTTGCTTCTGTCTTGCTCTTGCTCCCCCTTTCCCACTCCCTTCCCTTCCCCCTCTCTCCATGTGCTCATGGTCATGGCTGGCCTCTACTTCTCTACTCTCTCCTCCTCTCTGCCTTTCTCTGCTTCTACCACTCTCTTAACTCCTCTCTCCATGCCCCGAATACACTCTATTCTATACTGTACCATCATATGACTGGTCCCTCAGGGGGAAAGAATGCTTCCACATGGGCCCGCCGAGGCACCTCCTTCCTCCCATACCTCACCCCACCCCCATAGAACATCTCTTTATCTTTTTATAAACACATCCACTTCAATCGTGCATTTCATGCTCACTCTCTGTGGCACAAAGGGGTCAGCTGTAGCTGCACTCTTGTTGACTCGACTTCCGAACCCAGATGGGCAGAAGAGATCCTATGGGGAAAGATACCCTAGAAAGAAGGAAAAGACGGGTTAGAGGCTAATTCCCAGCTTTTTGCCTGTAAGCAGCAAGTCCTACTGTTATCTTCATTGAGCGTGGTAAAGATATGGAGCAAACCCTGTCACTGGAGGTGAGGATCACAGTTCCCCTTAGTAAGGGACAATGAATGATGTCAAAGCTCAAGAGAGCTTTACAGCTAAATAGGCAAGAAGACTTTATTCAAGGTCACTGTAGTAGGGAAGGGAGAGAGACCAAACCATGTCCTGAACCCTGCTGACACAAGGGTACCAGCATCTTCAAAAGCTGGAGTGAAGTCCAGACCATTGGTGTTCCCTTCAGGATAAGGGGTAGTCTGAAAATGTATAGGAGGATGCTCACCAATGTTAGGCTCTGCCCCACCTGAAGAGCCAGAAAGACTGGCTCTTGTCTGCCTTGATTTTATGTAGGCACCCCAGTCCCCCCCCCCCCACAAGCTCCCAGGTTGTAAAAGTAGCATGAGTCTGGCATGAGTCTGGCTGAGATTTACATCTGAAAGGAGCGGAGAGGTAGCATGAATAATGACATACTTTGTAAATCAAGTGATTGAAAAAGACCCAGTGACTGGAGAAGACTTCCTGAAATCAGTCCTGATTAGAGGAACCATGGTGTACTGGCTGGTGTTGTGTGTCAACTTGACACAAGTTAGAGTTACCACAGAGAAAGGAGCCTCCCTTGAGGAAATGCTTCCATGAGACCCAGCTGAAAGGCATTTTCTCAATTAGTGATCAAGGGGGAAGAGGGCCCATTGTGGGTGGTGCCACCCATGGGCTGGTAGTCCTGGGTTCTATACGAAAGCAAGCTTAGCAGGCCAGGGGAAGCAAGCCAGTAAGCAGCACCCCTCCATGGCCTCTGCATCATCTCCTGCTTGAGTTCCAGTCCTGACTTCCTTTGGTGATGAACAGCAGTGTGGAAGTGTAAGCTGAATAAACCCTTTCCTCCCCAGCTTGCTTCTTGGTCATGATGTGTTGTGCAGGACTGGAAACCCTGACTAAGACACATAGTGTTATCTTGGTCAGTGTATCTGAACAGGGGTGTGGTTTATTAGGATAGGTTGGTGTCTGTGGGCTTATATGTGTGGTCTATCCCATGGTAAGTTTGTGTGTGTGCGCACATGTGCTAATGCCAGTCCTTTGCTTGATTTCATGCAAAGGTCATGGGTGTTCCCTGCCATCAGCAGAGGAACAGTGCTTCAGAAACTCTTTGTGGCTCATAGAATTGATGGGAGACTCAAGAACCTGACTGGAGACACATATAGATATGTTTGTCCTCACCCCTTGTACTGTGGAGGGATGGCTCCAACTTAGGTTTCTGTGATGGGAGGTGACGGGGTGAGTTCCATCAAGACCGAACGTAACCAGAGATAACCACTACCCACTCAACCTGAGGGGCAAACACAAAACAATAAACCATGCAAGAATATCAAACCTCTAATGTCCACCGTGTGGCGTCAGGCCTGTAGAATGCAACCATACGGAGGTTCCTGCAGCCGTGTATTCTTCTCCTTGCAGTCTCTTCTATGGTGCCCTTTGAGGACTAACAATCAGCTGGACCTTTATGACTTTTGTTTCCGGCTGTGATTCCTCGGTACACTGGTACAGTATAGCAGATGTTTTTGAGTTTCAGCCATATTTGGTCAGTTTCTCATTAGATCTTTATACAAATTTAGAGGGAGAAGAGCCTTTGGGGAATCTCTTGGGCTGGTCAGTTAGAAATATAAAAACTGCTCAGGGATATTATAGATTTCCCAACTTGTTTCCTTAAAGGGAACAGCAGTTCTCAGTCCTTGAAGCTGTAAGCGTGGGGCCCAGACCCCTGCTACTGGCTGCTCTGAGTCCCTGGCTTCCCATCCGGAATTCCTTTTGCATGTGTTCGGGTGCTTTTGGAGAAGACATCTACAGGCAACGTTTGAAGAGTACACTGCCCTGGTACGCGGTTCACCCCTAGCAGTTATTAAAAGGCAGCCTCAGAATCTGCTCCTTCCCCGCCTCCCAGTTATTTCTCTACAGCAGTTGCAATCCCAGCATTTGCTCGGGAGGAAGGAAGGACACACACAAGTCTATTTTTGAATTGGCTTCTGGGAGCTGCAAAGTGCCACGTGCTCTGGCTCCAGCTTTCCTGATAGCCCGAGGACCTCCCATGTGACTCATCTGGCCTAAATCAAACAGTGCCGGAAGAGGCCGAATCGTGTGCAGAACAGATTGGAGCATTATCTGCCAGGCCGCTGGGTCATTGACTGAGCTGTGGTGCTCCGTAAAGTGTGCACCATCTTGAAGAGAGGTTTATGAGACAGTCTTTACTGTGTCCTCATACTAATGCTGCATTAATCATGCTGAAATGTGCAAGTACCCAAGTGTTTTGTGAATAGGTAATTAATTAAAACGTTATATGCAAGTGTCGTGCAATATGTGAGAAATTTTTATGGAAATCGTTAACATTTCCATGAAAATTTCTTTGGGCCTATTTATAAATACATGCCCAAAGATGTGATATCTCTAGTATATAAATAAGCTCTGTGTGTGTGTGTGTGTGTGTGTGTGTGTGTGTGTATGTGTGTGTGTGTGTGTGTGTGTATACATAAAGTTTCTAAGGGTGATTTTACTGATGTGGACTTAGATTATAAAGCTGAAAGTTAATACTAAAAATTTTCCAATTGTCATTAGAAGTTAACACCATTTATTTTCAGTTTTAAAGAATTACTGTCATACAAAAACTGAACAAATCAAAAAGTTTTACTGGCAGTAATATTGTGTTTCTGAAACTCTAGTTGCCTTGGTTACTTGTGGAATATTAAAATAATCTGGGCCTCTAGGCTGTGAGAGCTAGCCTTTATTTATTTTGGGTCTGTGATGGTTCTAATGAAGACCTTGTGGGGCAGGCAGAGAGGAAATGTGTGTGCTGACTAGAAGTAAAGATGGCTAAAGCAGGTGGCATTGTGGGTAATTACTGTGGCCCTGAAAGGAAATGGCATCATTAATACAGAGAATCATATCATTAGTACAAGGGTATTTTTCCCTGAGATTTTATACAAAGTCACATTCTTCAACATTTTTCCTCTCTCTCTCTCTCTCTCTCTCTCTCTCCCCCCCCCCACTCCCTCTCGCTGTCTATATATATAGTGCATATATATATGTGAGGGTACGCTGCACATGTGGAGGCTACAGTTTGATGTCTGCCATCTTTATTGTTCTCTACATTTTTTTTTTAATTATTAAGACAGAGTCTCCTGGACTAGGGTTCACCAGGTTTTCAAGATGACCTGGATAGTGAATACTAGTGAGCATCCAGATGCCCGAGTGTTTGGGATTGTGTGCACCTGCCACTAGGCCCAAGTGTTTGTGTGCACTTGCCAATGTGTGCAAGTGTTGTATGCACTTAGGGGATCTGAATTCAGTCTTGTTTGCTTAGCAAGCAGTCTAGCCTCTGAACCATGTCCTCAGCCACAACACTTGCTCCAAATCACCGTCTCACCAGAAACTGTACGGCGAGCCCATGAATCCAGCATACATATGCATGTTTCTCTAACATTGCACTCCAGCTGGGACCTCGGTCACAGAGATAGCCATCGTGGGACGCAGCGTGGCCTTGGGTGAAAGGAAAACATTTCCGAAGCGCCACCGAGTCTCACTTGCCTGTTTGTGAGGTGCTGGTGTAAGGAGCGCTGAGGAGGACTGCAGCCTGGCCTGGAATCACAATTTCAGGCTGGAACGGAACCTGAGTTAACCAGCTGAGCTCAGCCCATGCTTTGCAGACCAAATTCCACCTGGGAATGTGATGCCTATTTTAGCGGTTTTCCTTCCATTCTACTTTAAAATGAGACAAACCGCACTTTCCTGTGCAAACTGCAGTCCTTGATTTAAATAACAGAACAGTAGAAAAGCTGTTTAGTAGTTGTCTTGGTAGAATGACAAGAAATAATAGAATTGCCCAATGACTTGGAATTACAGATGCTAAAGCCTGCAATTCAGCTTCTGCCTCGAGCCCTCAGCAGGGCGTTTTTAATCCCTACTTGTCTGCTGCTGCTCTTCCTAGAACACGTGAGGGCGTAGAGGGCGGGGCTCCCCAAACCCACCTGTTCTGCTTACTTAGCACATTCATTGGTTTGAAATCATTGCCTGTTGTCGAATACTGGGAAGATAGCTACGAAGCAGTATTAGAATTTTCTTACAATAAAACTCAAACTACTTGGTTTACATTTTGAGGTGTTTCCACTGGCTTTATTCCGGGACCATCACATAATGATTCTAATAAATTAGGTGTTTAATTGGTTAGCAGTTCATGCATGCAACCTGCCTGCTGTCTCTGAACTGCCTGCCGAGATCATTGACCCTCAATTGCATCTTGAAGAAGGAATCGTCACCATCTCATAGGTAAAGGCACTGAGAATCTTGGAAAATTTTTGTGTCCCCTTCAGGAGGCACACTTGCTAAGCGGTGGTGCTAGGGTTGAACCTGGGCTGCTGCCTCTCAATGGGGGAGGGGAGCAGCAGACTGTGGCTCAGCCTACTTACATTTTCTTCCCCTTGCCTAAAAATAAAGTCACTTCATGCGATCCTGATCCCGATAGCAAGCACTTCCTGCAGGGGCAGCGAGGCAGCCAAGGAATTTTCTTAAGTTTGCAGATCTCCCTGAAGTTTAAATATGGTAGGAAAGTTAATTGTTTTAAATGCTAGGACTGGAGAAAAGCTGACAAGGTAAGGAAAGCTGTAGGCCTCAGATTGATAAAAAGCCCCAGTGGAACTGTGGGAGGGACTCTGAACTGCATAGGAGGAGATGGACGGTGGGGAAGCAGAGAGCCGGTTTAGCTGCATGCCCAATAGGGGCAGCAAGAGGTGGAGATGCAAGTTTAAATGACTGATCAGCAGGTGACAGCAAAGGACACAGGGAGGTGGTGGGGAGCTATCAATCTCCAGGGTAGAAAGGATTCATTAAGTGGCTCATCCTGTAGAACACACACAGGCCTCTGAGTTTGTATTGAAATTATTTTTAAAAATGAAAGATTTAATCTCAGATAAGGACTTGAAGTACATTCAGATATTGATTAATGGACTACCTTTTTTTTTTATGAAGAAACACCATAATTAGATGGTTTTAGCAGAGACATCAAAATAACAGTTTTAGCACCAGATATTACAAGAAGCGCTCAGATGTCAACTTAATGAGTAGTTACTTTAGTACTATGGAACTTTGGAAAGAGAGGTAGCAGGCATCTAATGTCATGGAAATGTCACCTGCATCACACCAATGAAAAATAGTTACGTCCTAAAGAATAAGTCCTTTGAAAAATCAATACATATAGGTTCAAAGAAAAGAAATCATATAAGCCAGGCGTGGTGGCGCACGCCTTTAATCCCAGCACTCGGGAGGCAGAGGCAGGCGGATTTCTGAGTTCGAGGCCAGCCTGGTCTACAAAGTGAGTTCCAGGACAGGCAAGGCTACACAGAGAAACCCTGTCTCGAAAAACCAAAAAAAAAAAAAAAAAAAAAAAAAAGAAATCATTTAATTCATGGATGATAGTGGCTTTTTTTTTTTTTTGGTTTTTTGAGACAGGGTTTCTCTGTGTATCCCTGGCTGTCCTGGAACTCACTCTGTAGATCAGGCTGGCCTCGAACTCAGAAATTCACCTGCCTCTGCCTCCCAAGTGCTGGGATTAAAGGCATGCGCCACCACCGCCCGGCTGATAGTAGCTTCTTACCAATGGAATATGTGCCTTGAGAGAGGACTGCCAACTTCACTAGCCTTGAAATCAAGTCGGGAGCCTCCTTGCTCATTTTCTGCTCTGTTTTCACATTCCCACTATCCTTGTCTTTCTTATACATTGCCAAAGCCAAACACTTCAAAGCATAGCAATTTCAAAATACATGTGATAAAATCTCATGTTGAAGCTGTGAGCTGCCTGGTGCTAGTGACCCCGGGCTGGTCAGGAGGCAGTTTTGCTCAGGGAACTCTATCCTGCTCTCTTCAGGGACTGAGAGCCATGCGAGTTCTGTGGGTTCCCCTGTGTAGCTTGGAGTACTTGCCTGAGAACCAGGCATGAGTTGATCCAGTTAGCGCAAGGCACACTTTGTTCGTTTCTTTCTACTTAAGAGATCTCAGTAGTATTTAAACATAGGCTATACTTGGATTTATATGATAAATGTTACCTGTAGTTTTTAAGAAGAAAAATAATAATTCTTTTGTTTGTATTTTAAGTTACTATTTATAATCACTTAAAAAACATTTAAAACAGGTTCTTAAGACAATTCTTATGAAGTTTAGTCCTTATTTAGTTCATTTAGTTACATCTTGTCCCCAATGTGACAGATTTGATAGCTAGGCATAACAAAGAGGAACGAAAAACAAAATAAATCCTCTGCCTTCAGTCTCCCTTTGTTTAGTGTTAAGCAAACAATGGGCATTGCAGACAGGGCAACAGTAACGATTTTTGGCATTTGGTGTGTTTGGCCAAGGTGGGAAGCGGTCATTGAAGAACCGGTTTCTTTTGAGCAGATGCTCTGGCTCAGCATTATTCTCAAGGCTGCAAAGTTAGCACGGGATTATGTGGAGCACCATGCACAGAAAGCCTGGTGTTGTGAGCTACCAGTAATAAAGAGCATCTATGACAAAGACCAAGGGAAAGGTGGAGCTTGCATTTAGGCAGTGCTGTCTGAAGTGATGCTGCAGTGCAGGGAACATCTCTACTCACACAGATAGGAGTGAGTCCCCTAGAGTCCCCTGTGTTAGGTAGCACAGTTGGCAACGACTACCTAGCATTGACATTGTTGCAACTGAGGATCTTGAGTTAATTCAAAAATGAAATTATTAACTTATTTGCCAGGGGTATGGGAATTGATATTTCATTGTGTCCGAGTATCTGAAAGTTTCTACTATGAATTTGCTCCAATATGAGAGTCACAAAAAGGTCAAACTTGTTCTTATCAAGAAGATAAAGTCTATTCTATGAAGATTCTGTTGAAGTTCTCAAGCAAATGTTGCCTTCTGTGGGTGGACAAAATGGTTCCCAAGGGCAGACAGGAAGACAGTGGACATTGCTCAAGAGGCAGTGGCTCTTGTAAAATAGAGGGTTATAATATCTATTTAGTACACAAATATCATTTTCATTTTCACGAATGGATAGAAAAGAAGAAAAAATGAATTGAGGTTCACATTGCCAATTAAGCAATTTGATTTCTTTTTCCGTGAAAGAAAAGTAAACTATTTCCTATATGTGAAATCTTAAGCATAGAAATGGTATCATGCCATGAAGACCACAAATAAAGAATAGTAATGTATTTGTTGTTGTCTCCTCCTCCTCCTCCTCATCATCATCATAACCATCAACATCACCACCATCACTTGAAATGAGAGCCAGAGTGACCTGAGCAAGTGCTGAGGGAATGTGCTTGCTCCAGGCCACACTGCATTGTAGGAATTAAAGTTAATTGGTCCATGATAGCACTACTCTGGGAAGGTTTCAGCAGGTAGGAGCAGTTCTCAGTCCTTAGCGCCCTGGGAGAGAGGTTGATGCAGGCAGCAGCTCACTCTTTGTCAATCGCCTTTATATTGTTTTTTACTTAAGATAATGTCATGAACATTTCTGAGTATACATGTCCTAGTTACTTTTCTATCTTTGTGAAGAGACACTGTGATCCAGGAAACTTTTGGAAGAAGGACTTTATTGGAGCATATGGTTTCAGAGAATGAGTCTATGGCCCTCAGTGCAGGCACAATAGCTGCAGGCCAGCAGGCATCGGGGCTTACTCCTGCCACACCTACTCCAGTGGAGTCTGTGTGACAAGTCCAAAAGCTTGGCCGAAGTCCTGAGTAAAAAGTTTCATGGAAACTGGTCTTCTGGAGTCTTTGTTGTCCCATAACATGGATGTGGTCCAGATATGTTCTTATGATAGTCGGTGAAGGGTTTAACGTGCTTTATTTCAGTATTGTTTTATTATAGGTGCCCCCTCCCCCCCCCAAGGAATGATTTGACAAATAGTTAAGTTAGATTGAACATTGCTTCCTGGCCTTCACTGGTGTCCCAATATCCTAGGCAATTGTTGAGCTGACCTTGGGCTTAGAATTTCATAAGAATGCTACTCATTCAGACGAAATGTCTCCAGTGTTGATAGTGAAAGAAATCAGGCATTGCAGTTTACTGGATAGGAGCTAGAAATCTCAACAAAGTAAACTTAGAATTCTCATTACAGTCATGTATGGCAGACTACATTACATAATAGTAGAAAAAGGTGGGTTGTGGTTTAAGGAGGAACTAGAGTATTGTATTATTCTGAAAAGGTTTGTAGAATGGAACCCACCTGGTGCATGTTTTTCATTAGGCCCAGAGGAATAGCATAATTAGGTATTAACTAAGGAATGCCTGGTGGTGGGTTATACAATAGACTAGAATTGCACCTAGGCATATAGCTCTCTCACCTGGCTCCTAAGAATAGCTGACTTTAGATAGGGCTGATCTTATCTCAGTTGTAAACACTGCCTTGTTCCTGCCAGCTTTTATGTATACATTTCTCAGTTTTGTATAAAAGAGCCATTATGTATTGGATAACCTCGATGTACCTTGGCTAATGTATTACCTAACTTCCTTGTTTTCTTCTGTAATATAAGTCTGATACTCGTTTTGAGAAATTACATTCAGATCAATACTCTCTTGTGTTTGTGTCTGTTTGTCACTCACCTCCTTGCCCACCTGAGTACTGGAACCCTGATTTCTCCCATGGGTTGAGGGACTCTTGACTGAGCCAGCCCATGGCATGCTCCCTAACATCCATCCGAGACAACTCCACAGGGAGGAGAGTTAGGTAGTGTGGGGTGGATAGATGCTGGGGATGGTGTTGGCTTTTGATACCTCAAAGCCTCCCTTCAGGGCTGCACCTCTTCCAACAAGGCCACACTTTTTTGAGCCATCCTGGGGCCAATGTTATTCAGACTACCACAATGGTATTACATGAAAAACACCTTGCTTCAGAACTCCAGCCTAACTGCCGGTATAATCACTTCCCTAATAGTAGTGTTTATATTTCTGTAACATTGCATACTCATGTAAATGCTTATATTCTTCACCCTGCTAATCTCAGATAATCTGTACTGACTCTTAGGAGAGATGAATTTATTGCTCATATCGTATCTTCGATTCTCCAGACTTCAATATAGTTGACTATTTTTGGGTCTTCAGTTGGGGTTTTTAATCTTATTATAAATTGATTTTGTCTTCCCACTTTTGTCCCTATTACTTATACATTATCAGGATTGAAATATTTAAATTATCCTCTAAGCTGAATTTAAATAGTCAAAAGCTGAAAACCAATAAACACATACAATATTATGATCAAGGAACTGTTATTTAGTGTGGAATCAACTCTAGCACTTAATCCTTGAGAAAGGTATACACAGAACAGAGCAGCTTCTCAAATGGCAATCAGGAATTCTGTAACTCCCCTCCCTCTCTCCCTCCTCACTTCCCTGGTTTGTCTTTTCCCTCCTTCTTTCTCCTTCTCCTCCCTCCTGTCTTTCTCCTGTCTCCTCTTAAAATTTCTGTATTAGTTCACTTGGAATTTAAACCTTGACTTTTAGTTATTAAATATATTTTCTACTTTTCCTAGAGTTTCTAATAGTTGGCCTGATGCTTGTTGATGCAAAAGATATATCCCTTCTTCACCACTTCATCCTGTTAAAAATACAGCTTTATGCAATGGAATCTATTCTCATCTTGGGAACATTATTTTTGGGTCTGCACACCTGCTCTCCTGGAATGTTTTTTTTATGGCTGCTGAGTTAGTTTCTTGGATCCTTATACTCCATTTTTGGGGGTAATGCTTTGTGTAATTGTTTTAAAAGACACTGGCCTGTCTCTCTATTTCTGTATCTTTATTTTGCTATTGTATTTAGTATGCAATTGAAATTTGAGGTTTGGGTGGGTAAAAATATAATGCCTTCAACTATTTTTTCGAAGGATCCATACACCACCCATATCAGCTGATGCCAGTTTATAAGCCGCATGATACTGTCAGATTCTCTTATTTTGAAACAGGCTTTCTCCTTTTTTACATATATTCAAACACGATGATTTTGTTCTCATTCCCTTGAGTTTCAGGATCTGATACTTTTGTCCTTTCTAGTCAGCTTAAAGTTTGCACTTTAATTATTTATTTCACATTTCTAGTCTTTTAAGTGGGTGTAGTGCCCTCTCGGTTGTGTGGGTACCAAATACTTCCCCTTCCTTTGGAGTTAGTTTTGAATTCCCTCCCATCATCTATGCTTGCTTTATTTTATTTTATTTTATTTTATTTTATTTTTAGATAATTTGGTGATATTTTTTTCCATTTTCATGTTCAGAGTAAGGATCATGTACTTGAAAAACTTTAGCAAAAGGAGGACTGTCAAGTGATAATATAATTGAGCAATAATAGCAAGTATTATTGCATTTGTGAGTGAAGCTTTGACTTAGGTATTGCAGTTGTTACGAAGCCCAGGTTGCGGGTAGTGGTCTCATGGAAATTTCAGAGCAATTACCTGGGTGAAGGAAATAGGTTGGGGAATTCAGGGTGTGATGCTGGCCATGGTGGGTACTTTGGAGTTGAGAACTGCCTCTCTAGAAGCAGTGCTCACCCTTTCTACCTTTAAATATAATTAGAATTTTGGTGACTCTAGGTAGAACAAAGGATTTAAAGTTAGTTTGGTTTAAAGTAGGTAGCCAGGACAGGATCCAGTGAGGCGTTTGGGCCTGTAGGCCTCTGCTCTTTGGTGAGGGCAACCTCTGAGCTCTGTGTTGCTGGGCGAGTCTTCAGACATATCATCCCCCCCCGCCCCCAGAAGGTTCAGCACCTCCACCGCTTGTAGAAATATCAAAAAGGAGGGCTTCCCTTGTGGGGCAGCTGCTTTGCGCTGGATCTTTAATGCGCCCCAATAAATTGTCTTCACAACAGCTCTCAAGCCTCCTCTTGGGGTACATATCTTGGTTGTACCTCGCTAGGAAAGTGGGGAACGCTCTTAGAGAAGACCTTCAGTAACTTTGCCAGGTTACCATCAATAGATCTGTCTATGAAAATTCTTTATTTGGTGTCAGATTTTTTTGTTTCAGGTCATCATCACAATCCACAATAACATTGGCCTTGGTTTTTTTCTGGACACCTTTATAGGTATAGTGTAGACAATGAGGAAGTTTGGAACTATCCAATGGTGGTGGGACACTTCTCCTTGATGAGAATATTCCTGATGAAGTTAGCATGAACTTTTATGTCTTTTATTTAAATTACTAGAAGTTATTGACAAGGTTTTATATATAAAAGTGATATTTTAAAAAAGTTGCATTATACCAGTATTTGTACAAATGCCAAAAAATGGAGATATTACATTAAGGTCTTTTGCTGGAAGCAGTAAGAAGTTTCATAAATTGAACTGGATGGAGACTATAATATACTTGCATAGGCAATTTATATAAAGAACTCCAAATAGCAGATTCTTTTATTAAGTCACTCTTTTATTTTTTAATGTGCTTGTGAATGTAAGTCTCTGTCTCTGTCTGTCTTTCTGTCGGTCTGTCTGTCTGTCTGTCTGTCTGTCTGTCTCTCTGTGAGTTTGAGTGTGTGTGTGTGTGGGTGCACGCATACCTGTGTGTATAGGTACTTGCAGAGATCAGATCCCTAGGAGTTGGGATAACAGGCAGTTGTGAGATGTGGGTGTTAGGCCATGAATTTGGTCTTTGGGAAAAGCAGCAGATATTCTTAATCATAGGGCTCTCCAGTAGAGATGTGCATAGATTGGTCAATGAGAAACTAGACCAAACAAACAAGAAAAAGGTAAAAATGATTAGATTAAACCCAGGTGGGTGGAAATGGTTGAGTGTGAGTGTGTGCCCTGGGCAAAGGGCGTTCATGAAAGAAGCTGAGACTGTGCTCTTATCAGAGCACGTCCTGTTGATGCCAGCAGCACAATGACATATTTCTGAAGGTTATTGTTACCTCTGTGCTCTGTGAAAACAGCAGCACACTGACCAATCAGTGACCAAATTCCCCATCCTCTCCATTGTCCCAAATAGTACCAATGTTTCTACTTTGCATTGAAGGTCCTAGTGGTGTCAGTTTGCCTTGGACACATCATTTGGTCCTCTTTAATTCTTTTTTTCCTAGTCACACACTCCATATTTGCAATCTACAGACTCTGTGCTTCATGCTGCCTGTGCACTGTGAGGACTTAGAATGTACGGTTCCTACATCCATGGTATGAAGAATACTTTTAATGTGCTTGTTTTTTGGTTTTCATTTTTTGTTTTGTTTGTTTGATGGGATACAGGCTGTCCTTAAATTCTTGGTAATTCTTCTATCTCAGCCTTTAAAGTGCTACAGTTTTGCAGACCTGAGCTACTACTTGCTACAGTGTGTCAAAAATATTGTATAAAAAGAGAGACATCATTACAATAGGTTGAGGATTTAGCTCATTGAGCACAATGCCCTGGGTTTGGGCTTCAGTGTGTGTATGTGGCACAGAGGCAGGTATCATCCTTGTTGCAGGGATCATCCACAGCCTCTTCTTCCTGAATTAATGTATGGGAATGACTACTAAGTCAGACTCTTAGTGACTACTAAGTCACTATTACTTTGAACAGTAACACTAATAACTAGTAATACTAGTTATTACTAGTAACACTAGTTATTAGTGTAGTAACTAGTAACACTAATAGTAACACTAATACTCAACAGTGTCTTCCCTTGAATTAGAGTTATGTGTCTGTCTTTTGCATTAGATTATTGAGTTTGAATTGTAGGTTATGATTTACTTTTCTACCTTCTCAATCTTTGTTTATGTGTTATCTATTATATTTTCCTTTATTTGAAGATGATGGCAGCCTTTATTTTTTTTTAGTGTGAGTGTGTGTATGTGTGGTATGTTATTGTGTGTGTGTGTACTGTGTTTGCACAGTGCACATGTTGAGGTTCTATACTTACTGTCCCGCGCTGATTTTCCCGCCAGCAAGAAACAACGCGGCACACAAACAGGATCCTTCTGTAGCAAGCTTTAATGCGTCTTGAGAGGGAGAGCATCAGCTTCACAAGGCGGAGACCCCAAGCCCGAAAACCGCCTCCCTTATATAGGAGATTTCTCTCGCCTCGGACGTGGCGATTCTCTATAGGCCAAATTCTTGTCACCCGAGGTGACGTTGTCAGGCGGGCAACTGGCACCATGAACGGTTAATGCCAGCACATGCGCGGATCACTTGTTCATCTCCAGAGGCAGGCGATGTCGGTGCCATCTTATAATGGCGACGATGTGGGGTGGCGCCCCACATCTCCCCCTTTTCTATACAAAGGCAAGCCAGCCACCCATTCAAGGAGGGCGGAAGTAGAGGCCGAATCCCCAAAGATAATTTAAAAACAAAAGATATGTGCAGGGGTCTTGTCTAGGCTCTAGGTGGGACCCGACATACTCCTGACCGATCTCTCTGTCGTTTTTCTTGAGGAAGGGACACTAGGACAGGCAACCCTTTTCAAGACGGCATGCTTCCCAGAGAGAGCGGGGGTATCTCTCTGTGCGATGCTTAGCTCAACAACCCTCATGGGCTGCTCAAACCGGGCACTCATCCTCGTGCGACGCATAGAGATGCTGAGGGTGCAAGAGCTGCCTGGCCGGCGACCGGCTGCTAACATCTACTGCCGTTTTAGTGCCGCAAGCCAGACTTCCACTGACCTTCCATGCTCTAAGGCCATGAGTGCCTGAGTTATCATAATTTTTTCTCTCTTGCTTTTACTATAAATTTTGCAAATTAGCCAAAGCATAAAGCCCAGTCCGAGGCAGAAAAAGGCTCCAAACATTCCCACCCCCACCCACTCTTTAAAATAAGAAAATGCTGAAGAAATCCAGGAGGCGAGGCCTTTGGTGAGGGACAGGTCTAGGCGGGTGGAGTTGATTTGTAATATCGCTGTTCGGAGTTCCCGCAGGGTCTGGTCAAATTCAACTGTCCAATTCTGTAACAAATGCTGGGATAAAACTTTAGAAAGATTAGCAGCCCGTGTGAAATTGTCATACTGTACAGAGGTCACACAAAGACCTGGCAATCTTCTTTCGCACCCTAATTGGGCAACTTGCCACAAAACATCTAATTGCTCTTGGACTAAATCTATGCGTTGATTCACTAGCAATAACCTGCCTTGAATCTGGGTATAAGCTAGATGTCCAGCCTCCATGGCCGTGGTCACCGTAGAGGACAATTTATTTATGGTGGCAGCCGACCGCACCGTGCCCGAAAGGGTCAGGGCCGAAGCAGTAACCGATGCTGTTACAGCGGTGGCTGCGATGATGCCCACAATTACGGCAGAAATTCCAAAATCTCTCCTTTCTCTGAATAATGCCATTGAACTTGGGGCCTCCACAGGAACAGGCACAAATCGGGGCAGGCGTGCTACCAGGGCCAAGGGGAACTCAGAAGCATTCCAGCACAGAACATAATAACATGGTTGCATCATACAATCAAGCTTATCGGAATTACTTGGCAAGGAAGCATTACTAACAATCTAAAGAAAAGGAGGCCATACGCATATTGGCATCCTGACTAAGGCAAAGGGGAATGCGAGTCCTCCTTTGCATGGCAGAACGGGGCCAACTTTGGTTGTCTGAGACCTTCAGAATAATTAGCCCAAATAATTCTGTAAAATTCCCGCCCCAATGTGTAGCATTTGTCCATCCATTAATAATATTTGACATAGATTGAGTATGTAACCCAATATAACTGGGCACCGTCCCATTGATGCTAAAGCATAGGCTACCCAGAAGGTAGTGAGTTCTATTATCCACTACTCGTTCTATTTGAGAATCCCAGGGCAAAAACGGAAGGCCTAATTCTTTATCAGTAATAAACAAGCGAGGGAAAACTTGGGCGTTATACATCACCGGCATTGGAAGTGGGAAGGTTGACATGATTCCCCATCGAAACTCATGTGTCCTTATCGTTGGCGCTAGGGTTATCCACAGAAAGGTCAGGAGAATGATCATCTTCTTGGTTTATACTTCGTGTTAGCCGCTCCGGGATCCAAAAAGGATTTTGTTCACTCTGTGGAAAAACACAAACAGCTCCCCTGGATCTTATTAGGATAGGATCCGGGCCTTTCCATTGATTAGTCAACACATCCTTCCATTTTACCAATTCTTTTGGTCTCTTTGGTTCCGAGCAGTGGCGCTCTGCAGCGCTCCTTCCTGCATCGTCCAGGTTTAAGAAATTTAGAGTAAAGAGTGCCATGGATAGTGCCACTCTTGGGCCAGGGGGCAACTCTGTTATCGCTCCCCCTTTCTGTTTAAATAAATAGGATTTGAGCGTTCGATGAGCTCTTTCAATGATGCCTTGTCCTTGAGGGTTATAAGGAAGTCCAGTGATATGGGTCACCTGCATTTGTGCACAGAATTGTTTGAATTTATTTGAGGTATAAGCAGGTCCATTGTCTGTCTTAAGACATTTTGGTCTACCCCAGGCACTCCAGGCCTCGAGGCAATGTTGAATTACATGAGATGTCCTTTCTCCTGAAAGTGGAGTTGCAAATAACACACCAGAACAAGTGTCAATAGACACATGAACATATTGCGTCTTACCAAAAGATGCAATATGAGTGACATCCATCTGCCAAACTTGTAGGGGGGAGAGTCCCCTCGGATTGACACCATAATGAGGTGTGGGCAGAAACTGACAACAGTTTTGGCACTGTGTGACTATCTCGCGGGCTTCTTTCCTTGTTAAAGAGAAGCGCCGGCGAAGTGTTTCAGAGGTAACATGAAACTTACTATGAAAATTTTTGGCGGCCTCTAGTGGTGAGGATAGTGCTGTGGCCACAAGTCGCGTAGCCTGATCTGCCAGCTCATTACCCTCTGTCATGGGGCCAGGGAGTCCAGAATGGGCTCTCATATGTACGATATAAAAGGGATGTTTTCTTTGTAATAGAAGGTTTCTAATCTGTTCAAAGGTTTGTGCTACCCTACTAGAAGGTTTTATTAGGCCCGCAGTTTCTAGCAGGCGAACTGCATTAACCACATACAAGGAATCAGAAATAATATTGAGCGGGCAATCAAATTGCTGTAAAACTTCTAATACTATCAAACACTCAACAATTTGAGGGGAAACCTCCGAATATTGTCTGATATGGGTAATGTTATTAACTACATAGGCCCCTTGCCCGGTTTTGGAGCCATCTGTATAAATTACAAGACCATTTTTAAGTGGGAAATGACTTGTTACTTTGGGAAAAACTAATGGATGGGTCAGGGCAAAGTGTAACAATGGGTGCTTTGGATAATGATTATCAAATTTTCCACTAAATGTGACACATAGAATGGACCAATCATTAGAAGCAGCAGCTAACACCTGTATTTGATTAGGGGTATAGGGAATGACAATGATATTAGGTTCAAGGCCGAAGTATTTGATTGTCATTTTTAATCCCTTTAATGCTAATTGTGCTACTGCGGCCGGATACCAATCGATAATCTTGGCAGGGGAGGCTTGTGGATGAACCCAGCATAGGGGCCCCTCTTGCCAAATGACAGCAGTTGGTAAGCCTCGAGTGTCCAAGATACATAACAAAACCGGCTTGGAATAATCTATTCTAACAAGCTGCGCTTGACTTATTGCTTTTTCTACTTTATTAAGTGCCTCCACTGCCAAAGGATTCAATTTTCTAGGAGAGGTGATATGAGAATCCCCTTCCAAGATATCAAACAGGGGTTTCAATTCTGTTGAAGGGATTTTTAAAAAAGGTCTAAGCCAATTGATATCTCCCAACAATTTTTGAAAGTCATTTAAAGTATGTAAATTATCCATCCTGATTTCTATTTTTTGTGGCTTAATAATGTTGGGCTGTATAAAAGAACCTAGAAACTGTCCAGAGTCTGCCAATTGCACCTTTTCAGTGGCTATCTGTAGCCCCCATTGCTCTAATGTTTTCTGTAACACAGGAAAAACCTGTTGCAGTACAGATGGATTCTTATGGCAAAGCAGGACGTCATCCATGTAATGGATAGACACTATTTGTGGAAATTGTCTCTTTATCGGGGCGAGTGCTTGGTCTACATACAGTTGGCAGATAGTAGGGCTATTGGCCATCCCTTGGGGCAAGACTCTCCATTGATACCTCTTATCTGGCTCTGTATGATTGATAGAGGGGACACTAAAGGCAAAGCGAGGTCTATCCGCAGGGTGTAACGGTATGGAAAAAAAGCAATCTCTGATGTCTATAATGAGGATGTTCCAGCCCTTAGGAAGGGCGGACAGCATAGGTAATCCTCTCTGTACAGGCCCTAACAGGGACATCTGTCCATTTATAGCTCTTAAATCATGTAACAGACGCCATTTGCCAGACTTTTTCTTTATTACAAATATGGGGGTGTTCCAGGGGGAAGTAGAGGGTTCAATATGGCCGAGTTTTAGTTGTTCTGCAATAATTTGTGTTACAACGCTCAATTTCTCGGAGGTTAGCGGCCACTGAGGAACCCACACAGGATCCTCCGTTTTCCATGGTATAGGTCGTACTGCCTCAGTGGCGCCTAGGAAAAACCCAGGCCTGCTCTGTCCTTATTGGCCTTGTGTGAGATTGGGCGCGGTTCGCCTTGTTCATGGCGTCCCAAACCCTGGCCTTCTTGATAACCCATTTTCTCCATCATTTCTCTAAGACGTAATGAATAATCATTGGTCAGAGTCAGTCCTAAATCTGTCATGACATCTCTCCCCCAGAGATTTACAGGTAGGGGTAGAACATAGGGGGAAAAGCATCCTTTTAAACCTTCTGGTGACGTCCAGCCCAGCCGGTTGGTACTAATGTCTGGACTGGATTGATACCCCAGGCCTTGTAAAGAATGAGAAGATTTTGTCACTGGCCAAGCTTTAGGCCACCAATGTGTGGAAATAATACTCTTATCAGCTCCGGTGTCAAGAATGCCCTCAAAATTTTTACCATTTATGTTAAGGATTAATTTCGGGCGCGAATCAAGTGACAATGTCAAATAGGCCGAATCCATTTCTGAAGATCCCATAAGTTTTTTATCTTGATTGGGTAATTCTCCCAGCAGCGGGAGGAGGAGGAGCTGAGCAATCCTGTCCCCTTTTTTAATAGAAAATACACCATGAGGGCTGGAGCATAGAATCTGCATATTTGGGATGTGTTGATTATCTGTTATGCCTGGATGGACTATTAGTCCGCATGCGGTAAGGGCACCACGGCCAATGATAAGTCCCACCGCGTTGTCCGGTATGGGAGGCCCTAAGGGCATGGCAGGGACAGGTTGAACCCCCATCTGAGGTGTTAATAAGATTGAGGTGGTGGCGCACAAGTCCATTCTTGTGCCTTGGCTTGATCTGCCTCCTCGCTCAGGGGACTGGTCCCAGCGAATTGGGTCCCGTATTTTTGAGGGCCCCGGGGCCGGGGGCCCGCAGGCCCGTTTTTTGGCTCCTGTCTAACAGGGATAGCAGGCGGGAGGAGGTTGCCTTTAATGTCTCTAGTTGATCTGCATTGACTGACTGGATGGTAACCCTTTCTACATCGGGAACATAGGGTAAGAGTTCTCTGGTTTTGCTTAGGTGCTCGGCAATCTTTTGCGAGATGCCCTGATTTCCCACAGTTGAAGCAGGTGCGACTGCTGCCCCCCGTAGGGGGAGGTCGCCTTTGTGCCTGTAAAATGGCTGCGGCGAGCCCAGAGTTACTCAACGGTCCACCAATCTCTCTACATATTCTAAGCCATTCTGACAATCCCTTGTTTTTCCTCGGCGCTATTGCACTTCTGCACTCCTGAGTGGCTTGTTCAAAGATTAATTGCTCTATAAAGGGTCCGGCACAATCAGGATCCCCGAAAATCTTTCCTGCTACCTCCATCATCCTGGCCACATAGTCTGAGAATGGTTCCTGAGGTCCCTGTATAATCTTGGTGAGCTGATTACTAGTTTCTCCTTTACGGTTGAGTGATTTCCATGCTCGTATAGCAGTACTGGATATTTGGGCATAAGCTCCCCAATGATAATTGACCTGATCTGCTGCATAAGGACCCTGTCCTGTAAGGAGTTCAAAGGTCCAGTCTCTTTGCTCTGGGGTCAGGGCTGCGGCATTAGTCCTAGCCTGGGCCTGTGCCGCCTCATGCCATAGGGCCTTCCATTCCATGTATTGTCCCATGCTTGGTAGCACAGCTTTCGCCACTGTTTGCCAGTCACTGGGCGTCAGGGCGGTTAATGCCAGTCGATCTAACTGCATTAGAGTAAAACTGGCATTTGCTCCAAACTTTCTAACTGATTCTGCAAGCTCCTTTATTTGGTTATAATCAACAGGAGCATATACTCTCCCACCATCTTGCTCATAGACAGGGTAAGCGAGCCTGAGCTTGCGATGCACCTTTTCAGGTAACAATGAGAAAGCTTTAGGGCGTATCTCATAAGGTGGTGGGGCAGAGGGAACTGTCTGTACGGGATTCCTGGGTAAAGCATTAGGTTTTGTTGAAATGGCAGGTTTAGAGGTCCGTTTATTTAACGGCCTCTCATCAGGATAATACCTCTCTCTCTCATATCTGGTTGCTTCCTCATCAAGTTCTTCCTCTTCCTCTGTATCTAGTCTCCCACTCTCTGCTCCGGATGACTCTTCAGAGCTTTGAATATTGAGTGCTTCAAGCTCTTGGGTTGGGTACAACCCAGGCTTAGATATAGGTTGAAAAATCGGTACTCCCTCGGAGTCCGATTCCTCATGTGGGGAGGCAGGTATACTGCTTGTTCCCCTCTCTCCCGCCCTCTTAGGCTTCCTGGGAGGTCCTTTTTCACTTTTATTCTTTGGGATCCTCTTCCTAGTTTGTGCACGTGCACCCATCCTCTCACTACGCTCAGATTCTGACATGCCATCCTGAACGGTCTCCAAAGCTATTTGTCCCTTTTTTCTGACTTCCTCACATGTTTCATCCTCAAGGCAGTTTTTGATCATCTTCCAAACTGCTTTGGTGCCCATACGTAAGTCGGGGCACAAATCAAGATCCTTCCCCAATTTTTTCCATGAGGCCAAGGTCAAGGAGCCAGAAACGGCATACCAAGGGGCAACTCTATCTACCTCCTCAACAAAGTGCTTAAGAACCTTGTCCCCTAGCTTTAGGTCTCTTTTCTTAAGGAGATTTTCAAGTGATGTTTGGATTGACTGTGACGACCCCATAACGGGTCAAAAGTAACCGCAGCTTATCTACGTCCGCCTTAAGTCACTGTTAGAATCAAAAAGATGTCTTGGCGCGGCCCACGGCTTATCTACGTCCGACTTACGGCAACAGCGAGAAACCGAAAGTACGGCTCGCCTTTCTGCTCTTTCATTTACAAGAGACTAATTTGGCGCCGCGATGGAGTGCAACGGACTACAACTACAACTACAACTACAACGACAACTACAACGGACTGATGTGCTGTTGGAAACTTGTTAACACCACCACCTATGTTCACAGATATAACTGGCCAGGAGGAAGAGTAGAAGAGCTAAAATAGCGATGATAATGGCCTCTGGAAATCTAAACCACAATCCGGACAAACCCAATACCTGGGAAAGAGTTAAAGAAAAGAGTTCATGTTCAGGCATACCTTTCCGATGCGTAGTCTAGCCACAGTTCTGAACCCTCCCCGTCGCCGAGGGGTCTCCGAAGGTGCTGACGATGGTCTGGTCACAATTCCCGGGTTTTTCGGCACCAAATGTCCCGCGCTGATTTTCCCGCCAGCAAGAAACAACGCGGCACACAAACAGGATCCTTCTGTAGCAAGCTTTAATGCGTCTTGAGAGGGAGAGCATCAGCTTCACAAGGCGGAGACCCCAAGCCCGAAAACCGCCTCCCTTATATAGGAGATTTCTCTCGCCTCGGACGTGGCGATTCTCTATAGGCCAAATTCTTGTCACCCGAGGTGACGTTGTCAGGCGGGCAACTGGCACCATGAACGGTTAATGCCAGCACATGCGCGGATCACTTGTTCATCTCCAGAGGCAGGCGATGTCGGTGCCATCTTATAATGGCGACGATGTGGGGTGGCGCCCCACAACTTACTATTATTATATTACTACGATTATTTTTTGTTTATTATTATTATTTTGATAAAGAGTCTTTCATTGAATCTGTAACTTACCATTTTGGATAGATCTGCTAGTCAGGAAGGCCCCATAATCCACCTGTCCTTGTGCTGTCCAGGTCTGGGTTATTGTTGTGTACTGCTGACTTGGGATTTTCTGAGGATGCTCGCACAAGAAGTTCAGCTTCCTGTTCTTGAGCCGCAGCCCGTTCCCCACTGAATAGCTTTCTTCAGTCTTTCTCTTGATGTCTTCATATTTTTCAGTTTTTCCTGCGAGGATGGCGAAAACTATGTGTGTCTCTTCTCCATTCCTAAGAATTATTAGAAGTCTTCTGTCTTGATTACCAAAGTTTTGCTGTTTGTGCATTTGAAAAATTAATAGATTGATTCATTAAATGTTATGGATTCCTGCTAGAAAGACAGCACAAGAAACAAGAGAGGGTGAATGAATATTTATTAAAAAAACATTGGCTGTTCTTAATGATATCAATAGTATCCTGAAAAGAAGATGGTTTATAGTGAATATCTGACATGGAAACAATAAGAATGATTAAGTACCTGTACACGATTGGCTCCAAGCCGAGTCCTGCATATGGAATATCTTAGTTGTCGCAGCGGTTGTGTGAGACAAGTCCCTTCAGCATTCATTTCCCAGTAGCTTAAAGCTCAGGCTTTATTATTTTATAGCTGTAGATTGGTGAGTCCAAGGTTTGAGCCAAAGTCAGTTGTATAAAGTAACTCACCTTTTACCCTTCCCCACCCCATAGAGATACTTTATAAACAGGCATAGGAGTGAATGACTACATTAGTCAGGCGTTATGGAGTTGCAATGGAGCATTGTTTTAGGAAATACTTTTATAAAATAGCATCCACCTTAAAGTAATAACACTCACGTTATGTTTTTGTGTGCATTTATTATTTATTCAGGGCTGGCTGGCTGAATTTGGGCTGTTAAACTGTTACTCTGCATGTAGTAGAGAAATGCTTCGTTATCTCATTCCATAAATTACTCAACATAATTGAATGTGACAATTTCACTTTCTATAATATTTGGTCCTAGATTAGAAAGATGGTTCCTGCTCAGAATTCATGGTGCATCCTAGAACTTTTAAAAACTCACAGCTGTGGGAAACTTTGGAGGTGTCTTTCCGCACAAAAGGAGCAGTTGGACTTTGAATGTATGCTCATTTAAATATTTCCTACTGCAGGTTGTTTCCGTTGTCATGTTTCAGCTATTGAGTCATGCTCCTAAAATGTCAAGCGCAATTATCAGACTTAGCAATGACTGGAAAAACTTTTCTACATATTTTCCCTAAGCAAGAAAGATTTTTTTTCTGCCTCATTTGAGCTCAATAGCTAGCAGCTTTTGGGGTTCACTGGCAGCTTTTGAGGCTCACTGGCTTTCCTCTGCCTCAACCCAGCCAGCTGCTAGGAGAGCTGCCATACTTATAAGGCGAATCATAGGAAGGCAAGATTGTACCCACTTTAGAGCTCCTTGGCCATTCTGCATGCTTCTCAAACTATTCAACCTTCACTCTCTTTGAGGGTTCCTCTGTCTTAGAATGGCTAGAGCTGGCTAGAACCTTAATCCTATTAAAGCTATTTTTTCTAGACTAAAAAGAACCCTGATTTATAACCCGTGCCTCTACCATGGTTTGTTCTAACATATTTATTTTTGAACTGTAAGCCATTGTAGTATTTCTACTTGATGACTTTATGATTTTATAAGGTGGTTCTCTTTACTGAGTAATGATCTGTAGGCCCGGGATTCCTAGTGAGTAAAGCACATTCCCATATTCTAGCTTGCTTTATGTGCTGCATGAGCCAAAAGAGATGTCCTTAGGTGAGAAACTACCCACTGGAGAAGTGTGGGGATGTCTGCTAAGTCAGGTGGCTGCAGAGGTGTCAGAGCATCAGCTCAAGGCTCCTGACTGAGTTCCCCATTCTGAGACAAGGCCCTGTTGTTCACCTAAGACACTTCAAATGAACTCTTCCTGGGAATTCACCCATTCCGAAACTGCGATTTTAAATGCCCCCTTCAACTGGAATAATGTTGGACCCTGAAATGCATTTTGACTTCCGGGCACTCATTCCAGCAGTTGCTAAGAGTATTCTGGGCCATAAAGACAATGTCTTAATGATATAAGGCAAGAATCCTTTACTCCTAAAATAACTCTGCTCACTAATGTGATCAGCGGGCTCAGACAGAGGTTTCAAAATAGAACTTCACGAGGGAAAACTGTAATTAGACATTCATGGGTAATATTCTGTTTGTGAAGCAGCATGTTAATGAAGAGAAGTATTGATTTTATTTTAGTTTTATTACCACTACATTTGATGTTATACCTGCTTCAGGTGGCAGCATAGCTTGTAAGAGTCTCTTCTTACTTTCCTCTTTCTTCTCTTGAGTTCCTGTTGTGAGGAAAGACATAGAGTTGGGCTGGGGAGATGATCCTTTTGGTGAAGGGCTTGCCACAGAAACACGAGGACGTAAGCTCAATCCCTAGGAGCCACGTGAAAAGTCCAGGCATGGCGGCATGCACCTTGTGTCTTATTGCTGGGAAAGTAGACAGAGTGCCCTGGAGCTCAGCGGCTAGACAGCCTAGCCAGATCTGTGAGCTCTGGGTTCAGCAGGAGATCCTGTCTTAAAAAAAATATATGGTGGAGTGTGAAACAGGAGGACACCCGATGTTGACATCTGGTTCCCTTATGTATGCACACACGTGCACATGTTTCCATTACACAAACACAGACAGAAACGTAGAAGACTTCGATGTTTTTTTTGTGACCCTCAACAGACAGGATATCAAATATAATATACCATATTCGTGTACCCAAATAAGGTCCTTAACAAAATTCTCCAGGCGCTTCGTTGAGAAGCAGTCATCATCTCAATTTGGTTCCAAAGGCACTCTGATGAGCCAGAGATGTCTGTGTAGTTAAAAATCAGGGCACACAGATTAGGAGAAGCATCAGCCGCCTACTCTCCACTCCTAAATTATTGTATTCCCTCTTAAAGGCTTCTGCAATTTTTTTCTTAAGCCAAACATTCGGGTATTAAGGATTTCTACTTTGTGGAAGATAGCTGTTGTCAGTAGACCCCTCCTGGCTGCATTAAAGAAGCGAAGGGAAGGGCCTAAATTCTGACTCCTGACAACTCTAGCAATGAGCACAGGACACAGCCCTGTTCTTTTTCTGTTACCAAATGTTGTGGATAATAACTATCATTTTGATAACCTTCATTTTCTTGGAAAATGATTGAATAGAAAACAGGAGACTGGAAATTACAGACTGCCACGCTGGAGCCTGGGGGAACCTAGCTTCTAAGTTGATGTTCCTTCCACCTTTGCTGTTGTCTGAGGTAGCTTCGCGTTTGGTGAGAGACACTGACCTGAGGTGTGTGATTTTTATGAGGCTCCACCTCTGTGTCGGTGACTGTGAGAGACTTGAGTTATTCTGTGGATGGTTTTTACTTTGCTCCGTGAGTCTCAGAAGAAATCGCTGTGAATACATTGGCAGGTCTTCCAGATCCCTTCCCACTCCTAATAGTATGACTGTGCTAGCCTGGCACCTCTGCTTCCTGAGCCCAGTCAGTCTCTACCTTGGGCTCCATTACTCTTTCCATGGACACATCATAAAAGTCTTTCCTTCTGAAGGCAATACTGACACATCAGCACAAGTGGATTTTGAGTATATTATGCTGAGCAAAATAAGCCAGACATATAAAAGATAAATTGTTATACGATTTTGCTTACATATATACTTTATTTTATATTTTAAAAAATTAATTAATTAATTAGTTAGTTTTACATCCCATACACTCCCTGTCCCATCCTCCCACTCACAGAGTCTATACCCTCCACCCCCTTCTCCTCTGAGAGGGTATTCTTTGAGTGATCAGAGGGCTAACAGGATAGCTCTGTGACAAGACTCTCACCTTGTGTGTATAAAGCCCAAGGTTCAATCACCATTACCAGTCCCTGGAAGAAAGGGAAATTATTCATTTAAATTTTGTCCTGGGAAGATGGCACAATGGGTAAAAGGGCTTGCTATATAAGTCTGAGAATGGACCCCCAGAAATCATATAAAATAGTGGCTTAATGCATGTAATCCTAGATAAGTGGCTGAGGCAGGAGGATTTCCAGCTATCCTGGCCACACAGTGGCAAAGATAGTCTGCTGCAAGCAAGGTAGAAAAGTTTAGACTGAAACCTGTCCTCTAGACTCTACATTTCTGCATAGGTATGCATGTGTATCCATAAACACAAGCACACACATGTGTATGCTCATGCACACACACTTACACATCACACACACTTACACATCACACACACACACACACACACACACACAATTCAAGGAGATTGGTGGTTGCCAGGGCGAGATGGAAGGAAGAAAAGGGGGTCTTGTTTTTTAATGTACTTTTGTACTTTAAGTTCTGGAAATGGGTGTCAGTGAAGCCTACAAGCATTTGAATATGTTCAAACATGGTTAAAATAGAAGATTTTAAGCTAAGAAGACGGTAAAATGATTAAAGTGCCGAGAACCATGTGTTTGGCCCCCCTGCACCTTGTAAATAAATGTCAGGAGAACATGGAGGTTCACCGCTATTTCCAATCTGAGAATGCAGAGACAGGGAACCACAAAGCAAGCTGGCTAGGGAGACCAGTTATGCAGGCGAGCTTCAGGTTTGATGGAGAGACCCTGCCTCCCTGAATGAGGTGGTAGAGTGACTGACTGAGGATGATTGCCGCCATCAACCTCTGTAGGCTCATGAGCACATATGTGTGGGAATATGTACCACATCCAATGTGCACCCCACATGTGGAGACAGGCATACGCATATGTACACTATACTCGCACATGAAAATGAATAAAAGGTAAATTTATGTTTTGTGTATTTTACTACATTCAGAAATAATTTCACAAAGTCTTCAATGATTACATTTTCCTTTTCTTATCAAGGTAGAGCCATCATTCCTAGATATTAACTATAAAACCCACTGGAGCCCTGAAATGCAGTCTTTACTCTCGTTATCTCAGATATCTTAATCTGTGAGTTTTAGTGATTCCCCCCCCCCCCCCGAATACGTTTCTCCTGTGCTCCCAGACTTTGCCTTTGTGTCCCAAAGTCAGGCTGTCACTCTCTTTACTCTGAACTCTGTGAACCACTGGGAAAAGCACTTTAACACTCGACAGCCAGCCTTTCCCAGCCTTCCTCTTCTTCATTTTCTGACAGCCTGACACAACTGTCCTTGCAGGCTCCCTGGCCTGCCTTTCTCATCTCCTGGGTCTTCTTCAAAAGATTATGTCTTGAGAGGCCCTCTTTAACTATCTGTTAACATTTTTAGGTTATTTTTGAAAATTGAAAAATAGCATGTAGTATCTATACATATTTATGGGGTACAACATGTTAGTTCCACATATATATGTATATATATGTATATGTATGTATACACACATATATTTATATACATATATGTAAAACTCAAATGAGTGTATTCAGCATCCATACCACCTCAACATTTATCATTTCTATGTGTTAAGGCTCTTTGTTCTGAAATACATTAATATTGTTGTTGACGACAGTCATGTCATGCAAATCCTCAACCTCAGTGCCCATCGACCAGTGAATGCCTAAATAATGTGTCCTATGTACACGGTAAAATATTGTTCAGCCATAACAATGGAATCCTTCCATCTGTGGCAGTGTGGATGGATAGTACTGGAGGCTCTCATGTTAAGTGAAATAAACCAGGCATCAGAAGAAAAAACTAGCTGGGCAGCGGTGGTGAACACCTTTAATCCCAGCACTTGGGAGGCAGGGGCAGGTGGATTTCTGAGTTTGAGGCCAGCCTGGTCTACAGAGTGAGTTCCAGGACAGCCAGGGCTATATAGAAACCCTGTCTCAAAAAACAAGAAGAAGAAAAAGAAGAAGAAGAAGAAGAAGAAGAAGAAGAAGAAGAAGAAGAAGAAGAAACAAATTTTCACTCAATCATGCAAGCTAAAAGGACTGAGCTCCAATAAGAGGTTAAATAACACAGACACCTATCTTCTATCTCCTCACTCCTCTTGCTCTCACTTATGCTGATCTTACTAATCTACTTATATTTTATGACACTTTCATTGCATGCTACTCATTTTATTGGGTTATTGTAGAAGAATTTTAGTTCAGCCTCATGGCTGCTGTGATCACATCCAAAGACCTTCCAGGTCTGTGTGATCTGAGTGGCATGCAAATGTGGCATACACCTTTAGTTCTTCTGGCTGGAAGCTAGACACACCCTTAGTAGATACCTTTAATCCTGAACAGTGACTTCTAATTGAGGGGCAGACAAAGTGAAAAGGACTTGATAGAATGAGTCAAAGATTAGATATGCTCAACACTAGTTGTTGAAGAGCAGTGCAGGAGAGTCAGTTCCCTCAGTCCAATTGAGTGGAGTTGAGATTAGGAACCAGTCAGTTGGGAGTCCAGGCAGTGAGATCCTTTGTGAGTTCATGCAATTCAGGGCAGGTCAGCAGAGGCAGGCGAAGCCAGGGGACAAGAAGGAGCCTGAAGATCACAACAAATTGCCAGAATTAAGTTTGAAGCCAAGCAGAGCCTTTCAGTGAGAAGCTGAGAGAAGCCAGAATGAATCAGTCAGTTTGGGGAGAGAATTGAGCCAGAACAACTGAGTTGAACCAGCCAGCCAGAGTTCAGAAAGAACTACAAAAGAGTGAGCTTATTCAGCAGTAAATTTCCTAGATTACAATTCTATCAGGCAAATAAAAGTTCCTTTCGTAGGTTATATTCATGTATAAGGACTTCATCATACAATTATATAATGCGTTTTGAACATCTCCCCATGTCCCCCCTAAACTTTCTCACCCCTCACTCCTGTTAGTATCCTTTGTTCATCTGGACAGTTTTGCTTCTATGTTCATGTGACATGCATATAACCATTGTATATTGTATATTAATTTACATTACCATTGCATAGTGTGTGGTCATTTACATAACTGTTGTACACTGTATGGTCATTTTCATAACCATTGTATATATTGTATGGTCATTTGCATAGCAGTTGTGTATTGTGTGCTCATTTACATAACCATTGCTTATTGTATGGTCATTTACATAACCGTTGCTCTTTTGTTTTTGTTTTTGTTTTGTAACTAGTCTCCCTTCTTCAGGAGAACACCAGCTGCATAAGGGCAGGGATCTCACTCTTGACATTAACCCAGCAGCCTGGCACAGAGCAGAGACTTGGGGGAGTTCAGTAGATGAATGACCTCGACTGAGGTTTGTTTTACTTTCCCCATTTTCAAACATCAAAATAATTTCGTACAATCTATCACAAGTTCATTGTGATATTGTGGAACCACAGGTCTGAGGACACCATGGATTGTAGCTTACATGGATGATATTTTCATTATGGGGTCCTAAGAAGTAATAATAGAAACAAGGAACTGTGTTTGAGAAGCAATAGCCTGCGGTCAGCCAGTCTCCAGCACAGAAGACGGATCTGTGTTGCCTGAAAGTCTTTGCTGTGAAACTGGCATACTTGTACACTGGTCCCACTCATCTCCGTGATGGTATCAAGGCCCCCTTTCTCCCAACAGTCAGTAGTGTGTGTTCTTGTTTATGCCGCTTATCAACTGGATCTGAGTCTCATCGAAGAGGAGCCTTATCTCCAGGTTCTGAAGCTGAAGGGCCACGGTGGGCTCAGAAGCACCAGCTGCTGTGTGCTGACTATTTTGACTTTTGTATAATTCAGTGCTTCCTCACAGATCAGGGACAGAAAATGTTTCCAATAGTCCAAATGTTAGAAAAACAAACTCTGTGTCATTATAAATTTTAGCCATGGTGTGTTTTAGCTATATATATATACATATATATATATATTTATACACAAACATACATACATACACATACATATACATTTAAACATACACAATACACATATACGTATATTTACAGATATGTATATGAGGATCTATACATATATGTATATACACACATATATTACATATAAATGTATATTTGCACATATATGTAAATAGAGATATAAATACATATATATCTATTTATATTTTTCCATATTGGTATATCAAGTATCTGGGTGGATAAACCCACAAACACATACACTGCATGTCATTTTTTGGGAGGTAATTGCTCAACACAAGATTGTATGCCTCTATTACAGGAGACCGAGGAAATCAAGGTGCTTGAAGTTACCTTGCTTTCTGAGTTTAAATCTGTCTCTTTTTTTCTGCTTACCTCCTGTGAACATGCTATTTTGGTCATGGGAGAGTATTTATCATTCATTTATTCTCATGTGCAGAGTCCATCTGCTCTCCTCAAATTGAGTGGATGTGCACAAAATGTACAGAGTAGTTCTAAGTCAAGTTATTTATCATGTGCATGTGCTCATGCCTGTGTATAAACAGGTATGAGTATATAGAAGTAAATGGATATTTGATGAGCACACATTTCTTCATGCATCTGATGCATGACTATAGGTAGACTAATAGATATAGTAAACACCTGTACACAAAAATATGTACATTTATCTGGGTATGTGCATATACATCTATACACAGGCCCACATGAATGTATTTATATGCATGAGCATGTGTGTTTGCATGTGTGCGTGCAAGTGTATGTGTGTG
Organism: Mus caroli; assembly: GCF_978045245.1. Classification (NCBI taxonomy): domain Eukaryota; kingdom Metazoa; phylum Chordata; class Mammalia; order Rodentia; family Muridae; genus Mus; species Mus caroli. Next base: position 116,384,125 of record NW_028227267.1, read on the forward strand.
CATATGTGTAAACAAGTACGCGTGTGTATGCGTATGCATGCACATGTGTGTGTGTGCCTGTGCATGTAGTTTTACTTCCTCCCAGTGTCGAGCAAGTGAGTGAGCCCCTTCCCTGCAGTCATCACCATCTTTCATAGACAAATGAAAACAGACTGTAAAAATGGAAGGGGGCAGGGAGAAGTCTCAGATACACAAGTTTCTTCAACCACAGTTCGCAGTGCATGCTCTGGGGAGAGTGGGCTCTTGGGATTTCATTAGAACTTCTCTCCTCTCCTCCTGTGCTGCAAGAATTCAGGAGGAGGCTGCACTTGTGACTTAAAGAGCCCTGGCCCTGCTTCGGCTGCACTTTCTCCTCCTGAGCCGCACCGCACAGATGCAAGCTTACACTGGATTCTGCATCATTATGCTCTTGGTGTCTGTTGTGTAGCTGGCCTTGAAATCTTGATGCGATTCCAAGTCTGGATGTCTTTCTACAAAGGAGTCCTTAGTTGTGTGGACATAAAACACCGAAGGACTTTAAAAAAGTGCCTAAAATATATTTGAAAATGCAGGTAAATTACATGCATCCCGAGACTCCCTGGGCAAGCATGTAAAAACACTTCTCAGAGGGAAACTGCCATCCCCACCTGCCTGCTTCCAAATACTCCTTCAAATATCTTCCTCTAATCAGATTCTCCTGGTCAGTAAGTCCTTTCTCCTCTCTTCTAGATCTATGTGCGATTGCTCATAACTTGAGGAGTATCTTCCTCACCTTTATTCAGAATGGGCCCACAGGACATTTTTTTTTGTGTGTGTGTGTTATTATCTTTGGTGTTCCAAGTTGTTGGCCCCACAATGCTGTTAGGCACATTGGGTCGGGTGATGATGGAAGGCACCACAGTATGATTAGTACTTTCTGTGGCATAATTTTCTGCAAGGACCGCTTCTGCTGCCAGCTGCCCTAGCTGTGCGTCAGACCTGATTTACCGAGGGTGCGGCCATCTTGTCTCCCCATCTCTCCAGAACCCGTGCTGCTCTGGAGGCCCCTGGCCTGGGGCATCAGGGTGGAAACTGTTCTTCGTCAGCAGTTTGCACATAAAAGTCTACTTTTGAGGTCGCTTCCTGTCGGAAACTTTCCTGCTCTCTTTAGTTCTTGCTTGACTTCTATTCATCTTCACCAACTTTCATGTTACATGTCTCACTGTGTACCTGCCCAGGAGTCAATGTCCTGGTGATACATCAGATGACAAACACCACACACAATCGTAATCTCCAAATTCCTAAGTGCCGGGCATCTTTCTAATTTACAGTTTGGGGGAAAAAAAGAGCCAAGTTTTCAAACAGTCTGCCTAAAGACTTAGTGAATCCAGGTCACCGTAACTCTAAATTCCGACTCTACCATGATAAGATCACAGTGCCCTGAGACTTCACATTGGATAACGTGGGAGATTCTGGCATGTGATTGACAGGTGTATGAATCTTGATGAAGCACAACTCAGTGACTCTGTGACCAATTCCAAGAGTCTAAATGCGTTATTGCAGTGGGCCCGCCCCTTTGGGCAAGCTGTGGTTTTGTGGAGAAATTGTGCTCTGATTGGTGGGTGGCTGCTTTGGTGTTGCTCTGAACTCCATCCATTCCACAAAGGGTCAGCTTTTCCAAGTTGTTTTGTCAAGTCTTTTTCCACCGGCGACTACAGAACTTATCATCTGAATAGCTGAATTCAGTGCTAATTTCTTTCTCTCCATTGATAACGAATACCTGCCAATGAGTCTATATTCACTGAGCATTCATTTTTCCCTGTCAGTTTTTTTTCTACCATCCTAAATGTTGCATTAGTAAAGCAGTGTTGGCAGTACATACTGATGTTGACAGCACGTACTTAAGGATATGGGTACGTAACTATTTTCTGTTGTATTTCCTCTTCTTTCGGGAGCACTGGGTTATGGGGGCTGTGAGGGGAGGAGACTTGTATTTTGAATGTTCAACTAGGGTCATCACTTATCCATTACATAATATTCTATCCTACTTAATGAGCCTTGGAGAATGTGATATATTATAAAACCTAGAGGTATGGGCTATAATATAGTAGGTATAATTTCAAAGTAGTCAAGATTACATTGAATATTGGTTTTCACTATAATTTATATGTAATGCCATAGTAGTCTTTCTGGGAAACTAGGTAGAGCATTAAAGTTTCTTAATCTTCTCAAGCCTTTTTATTTTATTTTTTTTATCAGATATTTTCTTCATTTACATTTCAAATGCTATCCTGAAAGACCCCTAATCCCTCCCGCTGCGCTGCTCCCCATCCCACACACTCCCACTTCCTGACCCTGCCATTCCCCTGTACTGAGGCATATAATCTTTGCAAGACCAAGGGCCTCTCCTCCTATTGATGGCCTACTAGGTCATCCTCTGCTACATATGCAACTAGAGACACAGCTCTGGGGGGTACTGGTTAGTTCACATTGTTGTTCCTCCTATAGGGTTGTAGACACCTTTAGCTCCTTGGGTACTTTCTCTAGCTCCTTCATTGGGGGCCCTGTGTTCTATCCAATAGATAACTGTGAGGTTCCACTTCTGTATTTGCCAGGCACTGGCATAGCCTCACAAGAGACAGCTATATCACGGTCTTGTCAGCAAAATCTTGCTGGCATCTGCAATAGTGTCTGGATTTGGTGGTTGCCTATGGGATGGATCCCCAGGTGGAGCAGTCTCTGGATGGTCCTTCCTTCAGTCTCAGCTCAGAACTTTGTCTCTGTAACTCTTTCCATGGGTATTTTGTTCCCCATTCTTAGAAGGAGTAAAGTATCCACACTTTGGCCTTCCTTCTTCTTGAGTTTCATATGCTTTGCAAATTGTATCTTGGGTATTCTAGGCTTCTGGGCTAATATCCACTTATCAGTGAGTGCATATCATGTGAGTTCTTTTGTAATTGGGATTACAATCCTCACTCAGGATGATATCCTCCAGATCCATCCATTTGCCTAAGAATTTCATAAATTTATTCTTTTTAGTAGCTGAGTAGTACTCCATTGTATAAATGTACCACATTTTCTGTATCCATTCCTCTGTTGAGGGACACCTGGGTTCTTTCCAGCTTTCTGGCTATTATAAATAAGGCTGCTATGAACATAGTGGAGCATGTGTCCTTCTTACCGGTTGGAACATCTTCTGGGTATATGTCTAAGAGAGGTATTGCAGGATCCTCCGGTAGTACAATGTCCAATTTTCTGAGGAACCGCCAGACTGATTTCCAGAGTGGTTGTATCAGCTTGCAATACCACCAGCAATGGAGGAGTGTGTTCCTCTTTCTCCACATCCTTGCCAGTATCTGCTGTCACCTGAATTTTTGATCTTAGCCATTCTGACTGGTGTGAGGTGAAATCTCAGGGTTGTTTTGATTTGCATTTCCCTGACGATTAAGGATGTTGAACATTTTTTTCAGGTGCTTCGCAGACAGTCGGTATTCCTCAGTTGACAATTCTTTGTTTAGCACTATATCCCATTTTTTAATAGGGTTATTTGATTTTCTAGAGTGCAACTTCTAGGGTTCATTGTATATATTGGATATTAGTTCCCTATCAGATTTAGGATTGGTAAAGATCCTTTCCCAATCTGTTGGTGGCCTTTTTGTCTTATTGATGGTGTCTTTTGCCTTACAGAAGCTTTGCGATTTTATGAGGTCCCATTTGTCAATTGTCTTACAGCACAAGTCATTGCTGTTCTGTTTAGGAATTTTTCCCCTGTGTCCATATCTTTGAGGCTTTTCCCCACTTTCTCCTCTATAAGTTTCAGTGTCTCTGGTTTTGTGTGGAGTTCTTTAATCCACTTAGACTTGAGCTTTGTACAAGGGGATAAGAATGGATCAATTCACATTCTTCTACATGATAACTGCCAGTTGAGCCAGCACCATTTGTTGAAAATGCTGTCTTTTTTCCACTGGATGGTTTTAGCTCCTTTGTCAAAGATCAAGTGACCATAGGTGTGAGGGTTCATTTCTGGGTCTTCAATTCTATTCCATTGATCTACCTGTCTGTCACTATAACAGTGCCATGCATTTTTTTTTTAATCACAATTGCTCTGTAGTACAGCTTGAGGTCAGGCATGGTGATTCTACCAGAGGTTCTTTTATTGTTGAGAATAGTTTTTGCTATCCTAGTATTTGTTATTCCAGATGAATTTGCAAATTTCCCTTTCTAACTCTGTGAAGAATTGAGTTGGAATTTTGATGGGGATTGCATTGAATCTGTAGATTGCTTTTGGCAAGATAGCCATTTGTACTATATTAATCCTGCTACGAGCACCGGAGATCTTTCCATCTTCTGAGATCTTCTTCCATTTCTTTCTTCAGAGACTTGAAGTTCTTATCATACAGAACTTTACTTCCTTAGTTAGAGTCACACCAAGGTATTTTATATTATTTGTGACTATTGTGAAGAGTGTTGTTTCCCTAATTTCTTTCTCAGCCTGTTTATCCTTTGTGTAGAGAAAGGCCACTGATTTGTTTGAGTTAATTTTATATTGAGCTACTGCATCAGAGCTGTTTATCAGGCTTATGGTTCTCTGGTGGAATTTTTAAGGGTCACTTATATATACTATCATGTCATCTGCAAATAGTGATATTTTGACTTCTTTCTTTCCAATTTGTATCCCCTAGATCTCCTTTTGTTGTCTAATAGTTCTGGCTAGGACTTCAAGTTACTACATTGAATAGGTAGGGAGAAAGTGGACAGCCTTGTCTAGTACCTGATTTTAGCAGGATTGCTTCATGTTTCTCTCCATTTAGTTTGATGTTGGCTACTGGTTTGCTGTATATTGCTTTTATTATGTTTAGATATGGGCATTGAATTCCTGATCTTTCCAAGACTTTTATCATGAATGGGTGCTAGATTTTGTCAAATGCTTTCTCAGCATCTAATGTGGTTTTTGTCTTTGAGTTTGTTTATATAGTGGATTACATTGATGGATTTCCATATATTAAACCATCCCTGCATCCCTGGGACGAAGCCTACTTGATCATGATGGATGATCGTTTTGATGTGTTCTTGGATTCGGTTTGTGAGACTTTTATTGAGTATTTTTGCTTCAATATTCATAAAGGAAATTGGTCTGAAATTCTCTTTCTTCTTCGTGTCTTTATGTGGTTTAGTATCAGAGTAATTGTGGCTTCATAGAATGAATTGTGTGGAGTACCTTCTGTTTTTATTTTGAAGAGAATTGAAATTAGGTCTTCTTTGAAGGTCTGATAGAACTCTGCACTAAACCCATATGGTCCTGGGATCTTTTTGGTTGGGAGACTATTAATGATTGCTTCTATTTCTTTAGGGGATATGGAACTATTTAGATTGTTAATCTGATCCTGATTTAACTTTGGTACCTGGTATCTGTTTAGAAAATTGTCCATTTCATCCAGGTTCTCCAGTTGTGTTAAGTATAGCCTTTTGTAGAAGGATCTGATGGTGTTTTGGATTTCCTCAGGTTCTTTTGATATGTCTTCCCTTTCATTTTTGATTTTTAAAATTAGGATACTGTCCCTGTGCCCTTTAGTTAGTCTGGCTAAGGGTTTATCTATCTTGTTCATTTCCTCAAAGAACCAGCTCCTGGTGTGGTTGATTCTTTGTATAGTTCTTTTTGTTTCCACTTGGTTGACTTCAGCCCTGAGTTTGATTATTTCCTGCCTTCTACTCCTCTTGGATGAATTTGTTTCCTTTTATTCTAAAGATTTTAGGTGTGCTGACAAGCTGCTAGTGTGTGCTCTCTCTAGTTTCTTTTTAGGGCACTCAGAGCTATGAGTTTTCCTCTTAGGACTGCTTTCATTGTGTCCCATAAGTTTGGGTATGTTGTGGCTTCATTTTCATTAAACAGTAAAAGTCTTTAATTTCTTTCATTATTTCTTCGTTGAAAGTTATCATTGAGTAGAGTGTTGTTCAGCTTCCATGTGAATGTTGGCTTTCTATTATTTATGTTGTTATTGAAGATTAGCCTTATTCCGTGGTGATCTGATAGTTTGCATGGGATAATTTCAATATTTTTGTATCTGTTGAGGCCTGTTCTGTGACCAATTATATGGTCAGTTTTGGAGAAGGTACCATAAGGTGCTGAGAATTAGGTATATCCTTTTGTTTTAGGATAAAATGTTCTGTAGTTATCTGTTAAGTCCATTTGTTTCATAACTTCTGTTAGTGTCCATGTGTCTGTGTTTAGTTTCTGTTTCCAGGATCTGTCCATTTGTGAGAATGCGGTGTTGAAGTTTCCCACTATTATTGTGAAGTATAATGTGTGCTTTGAGCTTTACAATAGTTTCCTTAATGAATGTGGATGCCCTTGCATTTGGAGCATAGCTATTCAGAACTGACAGTTCATCTTGGAAGAGTTTACCTTTGATGAGTATGAAGTGTCCCTTCTTGTCTTTTTTTGATAACTTTGGGTTGGAAGTCGATTTTGTTCAATATTAGAATGGCTACTCCAGCTTTTTTCTTTGGACCGTTTGCTTGGAAAATTGTTTTCCAGCCTTTTACTCTGAGATAGTGTCTGTCCTTGTCCCTGAGGTGGGTTTCCTGTATGCAGCAAAATGTTGGGTCCTGTTTATGTAGCCAGTTTGTTAGCCTGTCTTTTTATTAGGGAATTGAGTCCATTGATATTAAGAGATATTAAGGAAAAGTAATTGTTGCTTCCTGTTTTTTGTTGTTGTTGTTGTTAGAGTTGGGATTCTGTTCTTGCTGTTACCTTCCTTTACGTGTTGGAGGATTACTTTCTTGATTTTTCTAGGGCATAATTTCCCTCCTTGTGTTGGAGTTTTCCCTTTATTATTCTTTGAAAGGCTGGATTCATGGAAAGATATTGTGTGAATTTGGTTTTGTCATGGAATACTTTGGTTTCTCCATCAATGGTAATTGAGAGTTTTGCTTGGTATAGTAGCCTGGGTTGGCATCTGTGTTCTTTTTAGGGTCTGTTTAATATCTGTCCAGTATCTTCTGGCTTTCATAGTCCGTGGTGAGAAGTCTGGTGTAATTCTAATAAGTCTGACTTTATATGTTACTTGACGTTTTTCCCTTACTGCTTTTAATATTCTATCTTTATTTAGTGCATTTGATGTTCTGATTATAATGTCTTGGGAGGAATATCTTTTCTGGTCAAGTCTATTTGGAGTTCTGTAGGCTTCTTGTATGCTCATGGGCATCTCTTTCTTTAGGTTAGGGAAGTTTTCCTTCTTTAATTTTGTTGAAGATATTTACTGCCCCTTTAAGAATCATCATTCTCATCTACTCCTATTATCCTTAGGTTTGGTCTTCTCATTGTGTCCTGAATTTCCTGGATGTTTTGAGTTAGGATCTTTTTGCATTTTCCATTTTCTTTGATTGTTGTGCTGATGTTCTCTATGGAATCTTCTGCATCTGAGATTCTCTCTTCCATCTCTTGTATTCTGTTGCTGATGCTCGCATCTATGGTTCCAGATTTCTTTCCTAGGGTTTCTATCTCCAGAGTTGTCTCCCTTTGGGTGTTCTTTATTGTTTCTACTTCCATTTTTAGATCTTGGATGGTTTTATTCAATTCCATCATCTGTTTGGTTGTGTTTTCCTGTAATTATTTAAGGGATTTTGTGTTTTCTCTTTAAGACTTCTACCTGTTTATCAGTGTTCTCCTGTATTTCTTTAAGTGAGTTATTAATGCCCTTCTTAAAATCCTCTACCAGCATCATGAGATATGATTTTAAATCTGAATCTTGCTTTTCAGGTGTGTTGGGTATCCAAGACTTGCTGTGGTGGAGTACTGGAGTTCTGACAATGCTGAGTGGTCTTGGTTTCTGTTATTAAGATTCTTAAGTTTGCCTTTAGCCATCTGATAATGTCTGGTGTTAGATGTTTTAGCTGTCTCTGGCTGGAGCTTGTTCCACCTGTGATTCTGTTAGCCTCTGTCAGCACTCCTGGGAGTCCAACTCTCTCCTGAGTCCCAGTGGTCAGAGCACTCTCTGTAGCCAAGCTCTCCTCTTGCAGGGAAGGTACACAGAGTTCTGGGTCTCAGCTCTGCCTCCTGGCTGAGGATGAAGGCCTGAAGGGACTCTGTCCAAGAAGCTCTGTTGCTTCTGAGGCCCACATGCGTAGACTGGTCTCTAAGAGACCTGGGATACAAGATGGCTCTCTCACCTGAGCCCTAGGGTAAGAGCCCTCTCTGGAGGCCAGCTCTCCTCAGTGATCCTAAGATCCTGGGTCTTCTAGGTTACCTGTGGCATGGAGAGTCCTCTGGGGACTGTGGGACCATCTGCCGAGTTCGTTCCCAAGGTGGCCCGGGGCTGGTGCTGATCAGAACGAACCCCAGCTGCTAGTTGGGGGTGGGGGGTTCCTGTGTCCCTGTTCCTGCTGGCACAGGCCCCTTCTAGTTGTTTTGGAACAGATGTTGTGTTCCACTCACCAGTGTTCCTAAGATCCTGGGTGTGCTAGGGCACCTGCGGTGTGGAGAGTTCTCTGGGGACCATGGGACTGCCCGTGAAATTCGTGCCCAAAGTTGCCCTGTTGACCAGAACCAAGCCTTTTTATTTATTAGTAAGTTAGAAATAATGTATATGTTTCCTCAGTTAGGTATTGTTATGCTCTGCAGGCTATCTTATATACATGTATATTGAGTTGGATGGTAACTACCTTGTTATTTCTCAAAATGTCATTTCTCTTCCAATATTAGCTGTGAGTCATAGCAAAGTAATTTTAAACCATTTTTTTCTGTTTCTATCATTATCGTAATGAATATATGCTTGCCATTGTTTTGAGATGACAGCACTTAGGATATCTACTGTCCATAATTGGAAGAGTTGCTTAACACCATGAGTATGCATGGCTAGGTTACTTCCATGCTAATTAAAATCTTTCTCTTAATATACTGTCTCATATTTCATTTAAATTTTGATATCCACATTATGACTTTTCACAGCAAAGATGCATAACTCTAGCTAGCAACAATAAACTTTTAAATTCACATATTTATACTGTCTTTCTTGAGGCAATAATCTTAATTAAACAAGAGTGAAGAATACATTAGAGTTCACTTTTCTTCATCTACTGTTTTTTAGACATAACATTTCATGGCTTTATCAAATCTATATAGAATTGCAAAATAAACAAAAATTGACTATTTTATCATCATCAATATAATTTTAATGTTCCTTTATGTTTAAATGAAAGCATTTAAAGTAGGTGTGAGTGGAGATCAAAGATTAAGTGGCTCTGCTTAGGTCATGGGAGCTCTATCAGGGTTCAGAATAGTGGATTCCAGTGGAATGCCATTTAATAATGAAAATAAATTTGTGAAGATTTCATTCACTCATTTTCTAGTGGGTACATTCCACCAGGGGAAGTAAAGGCCACAGGACTGTCTCTCACAGAGGATGTGGATATAGAGTCTGTCTGTGAGAGGCTTGCCATATGGTCTGTACATCTTTGCTCCCATCTCAGAGTATTCAGTGTCCTCTGGGAGTCCTAGAGTCAATGGACATTTCCCACATTAATAGCCCTTACATTCCAGCAACTTATTCCAGGAAGTATTTGCTATCTGCACGTGTTACTTACCTCTCTGGTTGGCTATTGCTTTAATTCTGGCTGCTGGATGACGGTGGGTCTCATCCATATGTGGATATTGTAGACTCCAGAACTGACTCAGTGTGGACCAGAAGTGCGGCATCAGTTTTGCCATCATGATTAAAGCTGAGGTCTTTCATGACATGCATCATGTCTGAGCATAGGCTATTGGTTGACAAAAATCCTGTGGCCAACCTCAGGGTTGGAATGGGGTAAGAAAGTAACAAAAAACCTCTTTCGGTTGGACCAGCACCGGGGTAGCTAGGGCGCAGGGTCGGCTGACACTCGCCAGCTACCCACAACACCCGCCACAGGACCTTAAGACTTCTGGTGAGTGGAACACAGCTTATGCTCCAATCCAATTGCACGCGGGACCTGAGACTGCATTAGTTAGGGAAGCAGAAATCCGGCCTGAGTAGGGCCACAATCCTCTTCCGGTCGGACCAGCACTGGGGTAGCTAGGGCGCAGTGTCGCTGACACCCGCCAGCTGCCCACGACACCCGCCACAGGATCTTGGGACTTCTGGTGGGTGGAACACAGCTTCTGCTCCAATCCAATCTTGCAGGACCTGAGACTGCATTAGTTAGGGAAGCAGAAAGCCGGCCTGAGTGGGGCCACAGGCCTCTTCCTGTCTGACCAGCACCGGGGTGGCTGGGGCGCGGGGTCGGCTGACACCCGCCAGCAACCCACGACACCCGCCACAGGATCTTAACACTTCTGGTGAGTGGAACACAGCTTCTGCTCCAGTCCAGTTGTGCATGGGACCTGAGACTGCATTGGTTAGGGAAGCAGAAAACCGGCCTGTGTAGGGCCACAAGCCTCTTCCGGTCAGACCAGCACCGGAGTAGCTAGGGCGCAGGGTCAGCTGACACCCGCCAGCTACCCACAACACCCGACACAGGATCTTGAGACTTCTGGTGAGTGGAACACAGCTTCTGCTCCAGTCCAATCGCGCGGGACCTTAGACTGCTTTGGTTGGGAAGGCATAAAACCAGCCTGAGTAGGGCCACAAGCCTCTTCTGGTCTGACCAGAACCTGGGTAGCTAGGGCGCAGGGTCGGCTGACACCCGCCAGCTACCCACGACACCCGCCACAGGATCTTAAGACTTCTGGTGAGTAGAACACAGCGTCTGCTCCAATCTTTAATCAGAGACAACGATAACAACTAACCCCAGAGATTACCAGATGGCCAAAGGTAAACGTAATAATCTTACTAACAGAAACTAAGACCACTCACCATCATCAGAACCCAGCACTCCCACTTCGCCCAGTCCAGGGCACCCCAACACACCGGAGAAGCTAGACCCGGATCTAAAAGCATATCTCATGATGATAGTAGAGGACATCAAGAAGGACTTTAATAACTCACTTAAAGAAATACAGGAGAACACTGCTAAACAGGTAGAAGACATTAAAGAGGAAGCACAAAAATCCCTTAAAGAACTGCAGGAAAACCAGACCAAACAGGTGATGGAAATAAATAAAACCATCCAAGACCTAAAAAGGGAAGTAGACACAATAAAGAAAACCCAAAGTGAGGCAACGCTGGAGATAGAAACCCTAGGAAAGAAATCTGGAACCATAGATGCGAGCATCAGCAACAGAATACAAGAGATGGAAGAGAGAATCTCAGGTGCAGAAGACTCCATAGAGAACATCGGCACGACAATCAAAGAAAATACAAAATCCAAAAAGATCCTAACTCAAAACATCCAGGAAATCCAGGACAAAAAGAGAAGACCAAACCTACGGATAATAGGAGTAGATGAGAATGAAGAATTTCAACTCAAAGGACCAGCAAATATCTTCAACAAAATTATAGAAGAAAACTTCCCAAACCTAAAGAAAGAGATGCCCATGAACATACAAGAAGCTTACAGAACTCCAAATAGACTGGACCAAAAAAGAAATTCCTTCCGACACATAATAATCAGAACAACAAATGCTCTAAATAAAGATAGAATACTAAAAGCAGTAAGGGAAAAAGGTCAAGTAACATATAAAGGCAAGCCTATCAGAATTACACCGGATTTTTCACCAGAGACTATGAAAGCCACAATGGTCTGGACAGATGTTATACAGAAACTAACAGAACACAATTTCCAGCCCAGGCTACTATACCCAGCCAAACTCTCAATTACCATAGATGGAGAAACCAAAGTATTCCACGACAAAACCAAATTCACACATTATCTTTCCACGAATCCAGCCCTTCAAAGGATAATAACAGAAAAAAACCAATACAAGGACGGAAACCACGTCCTAGAAAAAGCAAGAAGGTAATCCCTCAACAAACCTAAAAGTAGATAGCCACAAAAACAGAACACCAACTCTAACAACAAAAATAAAAGGACGCAACAATTACTTCTCCCTAATATCTCTTCATATCAATGGACTCAACTCCCCAATAAAAAGACATAGACTAACAGACTGGCTACAGAAACAGGACCCAACATTTTGCTGCTTACAGGAAACTCATCTCAGAGAAAATGATAGACACTACCTCAGAATGAAAGGCTGGAAAACAATTTTCCAAGCAAATGGTATGAAGAAACAAGCTGGAGTAGCCATTCTAATATCTGATAAGATTGACTTCCATCCCAAAGTCATCAAAAAAAGACAAGGAAGGGCACTTCATTCTCATCAGAGGTAAAATCCTCCAAGAAGAACTATCAATTCTGAATATCTATGCTCCAAATACAAAGGCAGCCACATTCATTAAAGAAACCTTAGTAAATCTCAAAGCACACATTGCACGTCATACAATAATAGTGGGTGACTTCAACACACCACTTTCACCAATGGACAGATCATGGAAACAGAAACTAAACAGGTTCACAGTGAAACTAACAGAAATTATGAATCAAATGGATCTGGCAGATATCTACAGAACATTCTATCCTAAAACAAAAGGATATACCTTCTTCTCAGCACCTCATGGTACCTTCTCCAAAATTGACCACATAATTGGTGACAAAACAGGCCTCAACAGATACAAAAATATTGAAATTGTCCCATGTATCCTATCAGATCACCATGGACTAAGGCTGATCTTCAATAACAAAATAAATAATAGAAAGCCAACACACACGTGGAAACTAAACAACACTCTTCTCAATGATACCTTGGTCAAGGAAGGAATAAAGAAAGAAATTAAGGACTTTCTGGAGTTTAATGAAAATGAAGCCACAACATACCCAAACTTATGGGACACATTGAAAGCATTTCTAAGAGGAAAACTCATAGCTCTGAGTGCCTCCAAAAAGAAACTAGAGAGAGCACACATTAGCAGCTTGACAACACACCTAAAAGCTCTAGAACGAAAGGAAGCAAATTCACCCAAGAGGAGTAGACTGCAGGAAATAACCAAACTCAGGGGTGAAATCAACCAAGTGGAAACAAGAAGAACAATTCAAAGAATCAACCAATCGAGGAGCTGGTCCTTTGAGAAAATCAACAAGATAGATAAACCCTTAGCCAGACTCACTAGAGGGCATAGGGAAAGTATTCTAATTAACAAAATCAGAAATGAAAAGGGAGACATAACAACAGACCCTGAAGAAATCCAAAATACCATCAGATCTTTCTACAAAAGGCTATACTCAACAAAACTGGAGAACCTGGATGAAATGGACAAGTTTCTAGACAGATACCAGGTACCAAAGTTAAATCAAGATCAGGTTAATGATCTAAACAGCCCTATATCCCCCAAAGAAATAGAAGCAGTCATTAATAGTCGCCCAACCAAAAAAAGCCCAGGACCAGATGGGTTTAGTGCAGAGTTCTATCAAACCTTCAAAGAAGATCTAATCCCAGTTCTTCACAAACTATTCCACAAAATAGAATCAGAAGGTACTCTACCCAACTCATTCTACGAAGCCACAATTACTCTGATACCTAAACCACATAAAGACCCAACAAAGATAGAGAACTTCAGACCAATTTCCCTTATGAATATTGATGCAAAAATCCTCAATAAAGTTCTCGCTAACCGAATTCAAGAACACATCAAAACAATCATCCATCCTGACCAAGTAGGTTTCATCCCAGGGATGCAAGGATGGTTCAATATACGAAAATCCATCAATGTAATCCATTATATAAACAAACTCAAAGACAAAAACCACATGATCATCTCGTTAGTTGCTGAAAAAGCATTCGACAAAATCCAACACCCATTCATGATAAAAGTCTTGGAAAGATCAGGAATTCAAGGCCCATACCTAACCATGATAAAAGCAATATACAGCAAACCAGTAGCCAACATCAAAGTAAATGGTGAGAAGCTGGAAGAAATCCCACTAAAATCAGGGACTAGACAAGGCTGCCCACTCTCTCCCTACCTATTCAACATTGTACTTGAAGTCCTAGCCAGAGCAATTAGACAACAAAAGGAGATCAAGCGGATACAAATCGGAAAAGAAGTCAAAATATCACTTTTTGCAGATGATATGATAGTATACATAAGTGACCCTAAAAATTCCACCAGAGAACTCCTAAGCCTGATAAATAGCTTTGGTGAAGTAGCTGGATATAAAATTAACTCAAGCAAGTCAATGGCCTTTCTGTACACAAAGGATAAACAGGCAGAGAAGGAAATTAGGGAAACAACACCCTTCTCAATAGTCACAAACACTATAAAATACCTTGGCATGACTCTAACTAAGGAAGTGAAAAATCTGTATGACAAGAATTTCAAGTCCCTGAAGAAAGAAATTAAAGAAGATCTCAGAAGATGGAAAGACCTCCCATGCTCATGGATTGGCAGGATCAACATTGTAAAAATGGCTATCTTACCAAAAGCAATCTACAGATTCAATGCAATCCCCATCAAAATTCCAACTCAATTCTTCAACGAATTAGAAAGGGCAATCTGCAAATTCATCTGGAACAACAAAAAACCTAGAATACCAAAAACTCTTCTCAAGGATAAAAGAACCTCTGGTGGAATCACCATGCCTGACCTAAAGCTGTACTACAGAGCAATTGTGATAAAAACTGCATGGTACTGGTATAATGACAGACAAGTAGACCAGTGGAACAGAATTGAAGACCCTGAGATCAACCCACATACCTATGGTCACTTGATCTTTGACAAGGGAGCAAAAACCATCCAGTGGAAAAAAGACAGCATTTTCAACAAATGGTGCTGGCACAACTGGCGGTTATCATGTAGAAGAATGCGAATCGATCCATTCCTATCTCCTTGTTCTAAGGTCAAATCTAAGTGGATTAAGGAATTCCACATAAAACCAGAGACACTGAAACTTATAGAGGAGAAAGTAGGGAAAAGCCTCGAAGATATGGGTACAGGGAAAAAATTCCTGAGTAGAACAGCAAAGGCTTGTGCTGTAAGATCGAGAATCGATAAATGGGACCTCATAAAGTTGCAAAGCTTCTGCAAGGCAAAGGACACCGTCATTAAGACAAAAAGACCACCAACATATTGGGAAAGGATCTTTACGTATCCTAAATCAGATAGGGGACTAATATCCAATATATATAAAGAACTCAAGAAGGTGGACTCCAGAAAATCAAATAACCCCGTTAAAAAATGGGGCTCAGAACTGAACAAAGAATTCTCACCTGAGGAATACCGAATGGCAGAGAAGCACCTGAAAAAATGTTCAACACCCTTAATCATCAGGGAAATGCAAATCAAAACAACCCTGAGATTCCACCTCACACCAGTCAGAATGGCTAAGATAAAAAATTCAGGTGACAGCAGATGCTGGTGAGGATGTGGAGAAAGAGGAACACTCCTTCATTGTTGGTGGGATTGCAAGCTGGTACAACCACTCTGGAAATCAGTTTGGCGGTTCCTCAGAAAATTGGACATAATACTACCAGAGGATCCAGCAATACCTCTCCTGGGCATATATCCAGAAGATGTTCCAACAGGTAAGAAGGACACATGCTCCACTATGTTCATAGCAGCCTTATTTATAATAGCAAGAAGCTGGAAAGAACCCAGATGCCCCTCAACAGAGGAATGGATACAGAAAATGTGGTACATTTACACAATGGAGTACTACTCAGCTATTAAAAGGAATGGATTTATGAAATTCCTAGGCAAATGGATGGATCTGGAGGGCATCATTATGAGTGAGGTAACATATTCACAAAGGAACTCACACAATATGTACTCACTGATAAGTGGATATTAGCCCAAAAACTTAGGATACCCAAGATATAAAATACAATTTGTTAAACGCATGAAACTCAAGAAGAACGAAGACCAAAGTGTGGACACTGTGCCCCTTCTTGGAATTGAGAACAAAACACCCATGGAAAGAGTTACAGAGATAAAGTTTGGAGCTGTGAAGATAGAATGGACCATCTAAAGACTGCCATATCCAGGGATCCATCCCATAATCAGCTTCCAAACGCTGACACCATTGCATACACTAGCAAGATTTTGCTGAAAGGACCCAGATATAGCTGTCTCTTGTGAGACAATGTCGGGGCCTAGCAAACACAGAAGTGGATGCTCACAGTCAGCTATTGGACGGATCACAGGGCCCCCAATGGAGGAGCTAGAGAAAGTACCCAAGGAGCTAAAGGGAACTGCAACCTCATAGGTGGAACATTATTATGAACTAACCAGTACCCTAGAGCTCTTGACTCTAGCTGCATTTGTATCAAAAGATGGCCTAGTCGGCCATCACTGGAAAGAGAGGCCCATTGGACTTGCCAACTTTATATGCCCCAGTACAGGGGGATGCCAGTGCCAAAAAGTGGGAGTGGGTGGGTAGGGGACTGGGGGGGGGGTGTATTGGGGACTTTTTGGATAGCATTGGAAATGTAATTGAGGAAAATACCTAATAAAATAAATTAAAAAAAAAAAAGAAAGTAACAAAAAGTCATGGAAAGTGAATAGTGATGTACTCTGATGGAGGATTCCCGAATTTAACCCCACAAAAGGGAAGAAATTTCATAATAAAATTCATAATATATTGAATAGGTGTGGCTCCCACAGATTCATGTGTTTAAATGGTTGACCCATAGGGAGTGGCAGTATTAGGAGATATGGCCTTGTTGGAGGAAGACTGAACCTCTGAAACTGTAACCCAGCCCCAATTAAATGTTTTCCTTTGTAAGAATTGTCTTAGTCAGGGTGACTCTTGACAGCAATAAAACCCTAACTAAGACAGTCCCTTACTTTGCAGTCATTGGACCAGGTAGTACACTCTAAGTGTTTAAAAGATGAATGGTCCAAAGCTGATATCCAAATGGAAGCTACATAGTATTTCACAGGATTGGATGTGTTTGCAAGTAACTGTCATGTATCCATCTGCTCCTCTGTTAAGTATCTTTTGGTGTCTACATTGTTCCAGTTTCTAGAAGGTGCAACTCCAGGCTTCAGAGGCCTTCAGCAATCTGTAAAAAAAATGCAGAGAAGTGATTGTGGAGTAGTCAGCCCCAGTGGATACACCTATAATGCAACTCCTGCAGCTAAGGATCAGGGAGAAGCAGGGGAGCGTGGGTGGAAAGCATATAAGCTGCTGTGAGATCGTATCTCCTAGAAATAACAGGAAGGCTGTACTCATGATACATCGACATATGGCTGCCGAAACATCATAAGGTTCAACATGTAGTCAAGGAACTACAGACATCTAAGGAACTTGGAGAGATGGAGGAAGAGTCCTTCCCAGGGATGAGCCCCTAAGTGGTTATCTACTACCAAATGTCAGCCCCAAATCGTATATGTATAATCACATTTATATACTGAACACACACACACAACACACACACACATACACACACACAGAGAATGAGGGAGCAAGAAGGTCCGTGGTTGGGGTTGGAAAGAGGAAAGGGGAAATATGAGGCAATATTTTAATTTAGGCATCTATATTACATGAAGGTAAAAAATTTCCCACTGTGCCTATGTGTTCATTACTTATTGACATACTCCAGTATTTATTGATTAATTTATGATTCAATAAATATTGATGTAGTATTTATATGCTAGGTTCAGCTCAAGGTGTTAGCGATTCTATAATGAATAAAACAAGCTGTTTCACCAAGCTTGTACTACAGGGGTGGGTGACAGCAGAAAGCAGGTATTAAGCAGAAAAGAAGCAAATGTAGTTACCCCACAAAATGAAAATAACACAGATATAGGGTGGCCAGGAAAGGCCTCTCAGGGAGGCGGCCTTGGGGAGGGACTTGAGTGACAAGAAGGAGCCAGTGATGTAAAGATCTAGGGACTCTCTTTCTGCCACAGGAAGCGGGTACCGAAGCATATGAAGTTTGAAGGTGGGGGACGAGTGTATGTTGTTTCGGAACACTAAGAGCGCCATCTGGTTAGTCGTATGAAGCTAGCTAGGGTAGGAGGCCGCCAGTGCTCGAGAAGTACTAGCTTTCAATGCTGCAGCAAATGCAGGCCCTGGGGATGAGCGCACAGGAAAGTGGCTCTGCCTCTGGTGCCTGGTTCTTCTCTAAGGTGGCCTCCTGTGATTTCCTCCTGTTTTCCAAGCTCCTTCCACATCCGATGCTGCTGTCCTCTTCTATCCAGAAACTTCCTCATTTCAGAAACTTCTCCCCACCCTCGTGCACTTCACAGCCGACTCCTCCCCACTCTGCCTGCTCTGGTGTGGGTTTCTCACAGAGTTCCGAGCACCCTGACACACGTCTGGATTCGCTCTCTGTTCAGAACCAGCTTCTGGGTGGTCTTTGATCTCAGTTTCTCTATCAGCATGGCTTCCACCTTCCTGATAAAGCAATCTATCTCAACCCGCTTTCAATTGCTTCCATGGACCCAACTCTTCACTGTGTTCAAGGGCTCTGCACTGTGGCTCTACCGTGCTTCATGTCGGTGGGTCTGTGCATCTGGAAGGGTCCCTCTCACTTCCGGGACTAGCTTGCTCCTTTCCCTGCACTGCCTCCTCCTCCTCACGCCCCCACCCGAATGCCTTCATGAGCCCCGCCTTCTACCTAGCAAAAGCACTCTTTTTCTCCCCTAACCGACTTGGCCTAGGTTACTCTATCATACAGGTGCTCACTGCCTTGGCTAGGTTCCTTTCAGTTTAGCATCCATTACATATTTCACTCACCTGTCTTCTCTCTGTGAGCTCCAGCTTATTCACTCTCTAATAATTCTATAACAATAGCACGCACAATAGTGGATGTTTAAAATTTGATAATTGAATGAGTACGCTTTGTATGTCTGTGTGAGAGGGATGAGAGGGACTGGCCAAAGATATAAGAAAGGATTGTCTAAATGCCAACGATTGTTTTGAAGATAAAAGGTGCTAAGGAAAGCAGAAGATGTCTATATTTACTGCCACACCACCCCCAGCAGCTAAGAAACAAGGAAATGTGGTACCCTTAAGCAGATGAGTTGATAAGGAAAATGTGGCACTTCACTCAGGGGGTCTAACGTGAGTGGGTTGTGCTGGGGAACAATGGAGGGCAGTGGGACAGGGGAGTTAATAATCACGAAGTTTAGTGTGAAAATGCCATCACTTTCAATGCTAAATAAATGAACGTATAATAAAATCACAAAGTCCTTTGATTAAATAGTATATGCTAACTCACCGATTCAGGTGCCAAAGGCTGTGGTGGAGGACTGTTTCCCCTGAGTCCATTAAGCACCAGACAGATAAGTTGCTATGCACAAGACTGATTTAAGTGTGGAGTATAACAGGCTATTCTTGAATCAGAAGTAGGGCATTCACCAAGAAAAAGGTTTGCCTCTCCAACATAGGGAACAAAAGGCTGCTCATAGCTGAGCCTCAGAACTCCGGGCTTTGGCTTGGTACTCATTCTGTGTCATGGGCCATGTGCCTTCCACGGCAGACAGTACACTGACGTTGGGGACTTGGGGTTACTTCTATTTCTGGAACTCCAGAGAAAAGAGTGTTGTAAAGGCCAGTACTGTTATTACTACTGAAATGCAGAGTTGAATATTTTTTATCAAGGGTTGTGGGGGTCAATCAGATATAGTAGTTTAAAAAAAAAGAAATTATTGATAGTGATTTAGAATAGAGATACATTCAGTCAGAAAGAAAATAAGGGCTAGAAAAGGGGAAAATGGCAGAATGCAGGGCCAGCTTGAAGGATTACCTTTCCTTGCGCTCTCTGAGAAGCACTGTAGCTCAAGGGGTCTTGAGGGGTGCCAGAGTGTCCTGAAGAGTGATTTATTCCTCTGGGCAGATGGCAGAAGTTCCAAATTCATCACTCTCGACGTTGGCCCTATCTTCAGCAAGCCTTTTCTGTAGGTTCTTCGGATGGCACTGGCATAGGCTTTTGTTTAAATCCAAAGGGGGCAAATGAAGGTTTCTGTGGCCCAGACACTTCTTCAGAGGTTTTAAATTTTGTCTGGTAAAGCCAATGGGTTTCTTGACTCTGTCCCATGACAGATAAATGTGCTTGTGTGTGTGTGTGTGTGTGTGTGTATGTGTGTATGTGTGTGTGTGTGTGTGTGTGTGTGTGTGTGTGTGTGTGTATGGCTGTTTTTCATGCATGTATGCCTGTGCAGTATGTGTGTGCCTGGTGCCTGTGGAAGCCAGAAGAGGGTGTTAGATTCTCTGAAACTGGATTTACAGATAGTTGTGAGCTGCCATGAAGGAACTGGGATTTAAACGCTGGTCCTCTGGAAGAGCAGCAAGTGCTCTTAACTGCTGAGCCATGACTCCAGCTCCCAGGCTTGTGTTTTTATTAGTGGAGTAAAATCGACGCCAAAGCTTAAGGAAATCAGAAGGGATGGTTGCTTGGCAGCTCAGTTCCCTTCAGCCGGCACTTTCAGCTCCCACAGGACTCTTGATTCCCTGTTACTTGGAAATGCCATTAAGATGGCGCAGATGACTAAAACAGGGAATGAATCGTTGAGCGAATGCAGAGAATGCGAAAGAGACCGGAACATTTCTGGGATGTTTCTAACAGAGCCTCGATGCAGATAATGGGGAACTGGGGAAACAAAAATGCTGCGCTCCCAGAATGCCTTTCAGTTACAGGAGGTCAGGAACTGTGTGGGGGATGTGGCTGAAGCGCTTAGGCTCACGCTGAGTATGCGCACACTCTCAAAAACTGGAAAAGGTGTTGCAGACTTAAAAAAAAAAAGAAAAACACAACAAAAGCAAAAGCCGACACATCCCAGCATCCCGTGTCTCAGAGCTAGCACTGGGTGTGGTAGGCGTGACTGAGTGTGGTGCCTTCGAACAGGACATTGAGGGATGGGCAGGGAGCGTCTTATGGGATTTCTTATAACCCTTGGTAGTCATCTTATTATTTTGGAAATTGAATACATTTTTTTCAGGCCACTGGAGCTAATTAATACATTTGGTAATCTGCTACTTCATTAAGTGAATTCCTTTAGGAGGTCATGAAGCTTTAAAATGTGCATTCTAGGGACGACTCTCTCACTTTTCAGGAATAGGGACAATAGTCATGAGTTGTGGGACATTTACGACTTAGCAGACACTCGGCTCACAGCTTCCTGTAATCCTCTAATCTGTACACATATTCTTAGTAAGACCTTTCCTAGCTCACCCCCATCCGTACCATACCTTACTTCCTATCCTTCAATGCAGTTTCACAGACTCCAGCTGTTCCTCTGGGATCTTCATCTCATATTGCATATAATATGTAAAACCAAGAAACACACACACACACACAAATCTGCTCCCAGGGAATGAGTTGTTTTAAAACCTATTTGCCATGTAGCCAGACCAAAATGTCTTATATAAGTTAGAATGCAGTTAAAGAAATTTGTTTGGGGACTCTAATTTTGTCAGTTTTAAATCCAAGGAGGTACGTGCACATCTGCTCGGGTGTTTCTCTTTGTATTGATGTTAAGTTTACTTTACTCCATTTTTATCGAGGTTTAATTGACAAAGAAACTTGTATGTAGGATCAGTCACATGACTCAGTGGGTAAAGGTGCTCTCTACCAAGCCTGGTGCATGAGTTTGCTTCATGGGATTCACTTGGTGGAAGGAGAAGATTGATTCTCACAATTTGTCCTCTGGAATCTAAATGCATACAGTGACACGCATGCGCGCGCGCGCGCACACACACACACACACACACACACACACAGAGGACATGTACACACACATACATATATACACATGTACACACACAGTCATATACACATACAGACACCCCCCCCACATGCACATACATATGCACACACACACACGCACTAAATTATTTTAAAAGCATTCAAGTTCACGTAATAAATGTGTACAGTGCAATGCCTTGATACAGTCCATAGTCTGAGAAGATTGCCAGCTGGTGCTGAGTCACGCACTCATCACCTAACCTACTTACCATTTGTGTGCATGGAGTATGTGCCCTGTCAACAAGTTTAAATGTGTAGTACAGTATTGGTAGCTTTGGTCTTTATTAGGTATCCAGAAATTGTTTACTTTAGAATCGAAAGTTTATTTCCAACATGAATGTTGGAGGGCCCAACATCCCCTCATGGGTAAGGAGCTGCTGCAGGTGATGGCTGCTACGGAAGGAGTCAGTTCTCTTTTGGGCTCTTCACTGCGCATTTGCTGGTGGGCAGCTTTGCTCTTGCACACATACCGGAGGCACTAAGTGAACTCATGGGTTTAAAATCAGAGAATAATGAAACTGGGAAGGAGAAGTTGGGGGGTGGGGTGGGGTACGAGAAGAATCAGAGGGGAAAGAGGTGGATTTGATCAAAGTGTGTTGGATATATGGATGAACTGTTGGGTAATGAGGAAGAAAGGATGAGAAAAAGGGAAGGAAGGGAGAAAGGAAGGGAGGAAGGGAGAAAGGAAGGGAGGAAGGGAGGGAGGAAAGAAAGAAAAGAAGGAAGGAAAGAAGAAAGGAAGGAAGGACGGAAGAAAGGGAAGGAGGGAGAAAAAAAGGAAGGAAGGAAGAAAAGAAGGAAGCAAGGAAGGAAGGAAGGAAGGAAGGAAGGAAGGAAGGAAGCAAGGAAGGAAGGAAGGAAAGATCTCTGTTTTTTGCCAGATCCTGGGCACGGTGTTTTATTCTGTTACTGTAAGCTTACTTTTAGGTTTATCATTTTATTTTTAATTCCCTTTAGCCTCTCTTATAACAGTTATTTATCATTCCTATTAGGTAAATTGATCCCATTTTCAGACTTTAATTAATGTTTTGCTATTGACTAGACTTAGAGGTCATGTGCTGCCCATGGAATTAATGTGAATATTATGTTGAATGGTTATTTTGAAATGCAATTTTATTGATTCCAGATACCAAGTCCTTCCTTCTTTCAAGAGAGCAATACATTGGAGGTAAAAACGAAGCTTTTACTATTAGTAGCTCAACATTTGTCTGCTAGTTTCAAGGATTTTCTCTTTGGAAATGTCAAAACTAAAAAGGGAAACAAAAATAGCATTAACAGAGCCACGTAAGAAATTAGATTATTTGAGGATGTCATGTTAGAAGATTGAACTTTTTTTTCCCCAGATTTCCCTGCTTCCTGAAAATAGCAACGAGTAACAGAAAAAAAAATCTTTAATGCCATCTTTGAGCTCCCTGCGTTCTGGAAAGAACTATGGTATAGCTTGAAGGTTGAAAGAGGGAGCAAGAGGAGAGGAAAGCTCTTTGCAGAAATATTTTATCTTTTCCAGAACATCATCCTGTCTCTGTGCATAAGTACACTCCCAGTGGCATGCTCGCTCCATCTCTGCAGCTCTGCATATCTTCAAGCGTGTCCATAAATTATGTCAGGAAGGAACTACAATCTTGTCCTGAATAACGGCAAGCAGCATCACACATTGGGCCGTAGAGCTTGCTGTAAAATGTGGTCCTGGGTGATCATGCTGCCCTTTCTCTTTTAGGACAATAAAGATTTCATAGGAGTTCTCCATGAGGGTGGTCCACGCCACTCTTTCAGGGCTATTTGTCATCAAGCTGATTCCTGAGCAGTATCTCCTAGCTGTTTCTGTAAACTCTCGCCTGCCTCCTTCCTTGTAGATGCTCACCGATGGCTTAAAGTACCTTTTCCTTCTTGTGCCTCAGTTTCTTCCTTTGCCAAGCTATGATATCATTGTATTGTCTGTGTCAAGTAATTATCAATGTAAGTAAAAGAAAACACCCAAGGTATCTCAAAGCTGTGCCTGCCACATAGCAAAAGATAAGACTGGATAAATGCTAATGCAAGCTGTATGTTCTCCTGTACAGCCTTGAGATTATAGATCCTAGGAACCAGATGACTTCTTTTCTTCTAGATCCAGTTTTACTTCCGTTCTTTCCATGGAGCTATGGTGTAATTTTGTGCTGTCTGAGTGTATTCCTGGGAGTACAGGTGTGCCTGAAAATGAGAGAATGATTTAGTTTGCAGTGTCATGCTGTATTTGCATGCGGATGGTTTCCTCCATAGAGCCTAGGAAAGATGTTGGAAGTTTGTACTGGTGACCCCAGCACTCCTAGGAAACTGCCTCCCTCTCTGTTGTCCAAATCCGTCTTCTTTGGTTCTGACCACGCCCATCACTTTATTACCTGTTAGTTGCTCTGCTACTCTTGAGCTGGCTTGGTTGGATGGTGACCCACGTGGATAGTCCACTGGGTTTTGACTAGCACTTCCCAAATCACCTATTCTCAGCGTCCTCTCTGCTTTCGATTGGTTGTCTGAAATTCAAGTCAGGTAGGAAGTGAAAAGGTACTATGTAGACTGAAATCTATACAATATCCCTGCACTGCATATCTTCTTATATAGCAAAGAGAACAGATACCTGTCCAGGGCTACAGAACTGATGTGTGATTTACTGGGTTTTGACAACCATGTTGGTGACGGTTGGCAACTTTGGTAAGTATTTGTGCAGCCTGGAGCACAGGCTTAGTAAAGTGCTGTGTGAATGGCCCCTGAAGGGGATGCTTGTGCCCATGGAGAGAAGTTCCTCAGCTGCACTGGGTGTCACCAGGGAACCCTTCCCAAGAAAGCTGTTATGAGGAGTAAACTTAGGAAGGCCTTCTAACCAGGGCAATAATCAAAAGAATAGCTTCTACCCAGCTAAATGAGTATACAACTAAAATTAAACTTTCTCAGAGAAGCCACCACTCACAGTAGCAGACCTTTCATCTCTTTTTAGGAACAGAAAGTGTTGCGGATGGGCCTGGTACTGTTTGAATTTTGATGTTAACTCTGTCTCCTGGGAGGGGTTGTGGACAAGGAGTGAGTCACCTACTCCGATGGTTTCTGGTGAACCAATCCCCTAATGATTAAAGGAGCCAGTCACTGGGTGAGTTGGAGGGACTTCTGGGTTGGATGGAGGGAGAGAGGAAGCAGGAGAGAGTTCGGTCATTTTGGAAGGGGATAGAGTGAGAACAAGATGTAATTGCAAGTGTCTCCCAGTTTCAATGGCGGGTCCTTCAGGATTTAGATTTAATAAGGCTTACAAGTTAGGATTTATTTGTTGCACCCGGTGATTAAGTTACCGTTGTTTCTGAACTAAGTTTGTGTTGCATTTTCTTTCACGTGGTGGCTTGAAGGGGGGCTGTGTCAGGATTCCTATATGTTTTCAGTTCATGTGGGTCATTCTCAGATTTCTGACAGGGCTGCAGACTTATAGCCTCACAGCCAACCCAGGGTATTTACATTGAGAGAACAGATTTGAGAGGGTGGCTTTCAGATGGCATATAATCTAAAGCCAGGACATAAGTCAGATGTAGAATTACAAGTCTTTTCGTGAGGACGGATGACAGTGTCCTATCTTAATGATATAAATGATGGACTGGGTATTAGGTCTATCACGTGTTTCTGACACCTCAGTGAAGGGCATCCATGCATTTCAAGTCCCTGAATATAATGTCTTCACAAACTACAGACCGCACTGAACTTCATGCTTTCTCTCAAACACGCTCCCCTTAAGATCAAGCTTTCAAGCTTAACTTTACAAGGATAGCCCAGCCCCATGTCTTCTTCATGTCTCATGGACTTGTGATTGGAGCCCAAAGATGTGCTCAACTATTGGAAAGTAGTGGTTGACTATAGTGACCCCCATAGTCCTCACATCACACAAATGCACAAGTGTTTCTTGATTTAGATTTTTTTCTCAGCCCTTTTGGTCATAAGTACACACAAGTAAGTGACACATAGGATTGGTATGAGCAGTACAGTTGTAGCTATGAATAAACCACCAATTATTCAGCATTTTGAATTGGTTTATTTGAAGGAACCAATTCAGAGAGTCTTGTAGAAACAAATTAGAGGAAACTTAAAATAACACCAACAGGATTTACTAAATGATTTTAATGGGATCTAGAAGGCTAGAATTGTGCTTATGGGCTGGAAGAATTGGGGTAGTGGCTATTTATGTTACATTTTGGTAAAGAACTTGTATATGTTTATCCACATCCTAAGATTCTGCAGGAAATTGAACTTGAAGATGATAGGTAACTAATCTGTCAGAGAAAATTCCAGAATGGTCTAAGATTTAGGCTGTGGCATGAATATTGCTAGCTAACCAGGTTTACAGTTAAAAATCCGTGGTCAAGTGCACAGCAGAAAGGCATGAAAGACTTGCAATTTGGTAAGTAAAAAACACCGTAAAATTGTGGTGGCTAATGATGGTTATAAAAGATGTTTGTGTCATCATGAAGAATCTAAGCACTTTATATTTGGACAACAGGGACATTGCTTGAGCGTATCTCAAGAATTTACCTGTTCACCTACTGCAGGCGTGGAATTATAAAATAGAAAACACTTTGGAAAACCCACCATTAGGAAGATGATGCCTTCGGAATGATTCCCACAGGAGTTGTTCTACCATCCTGCCCAACATAACCCAAAGCCACTGTGGTCCAAGCAGTTTTGGCAGCGACTCTGGCTGGCAGTAGGCTTTGGCATTCCCCATGTGATGTTTGTTGTGCGGTCATGCAGAACGCAACGGTTATGGACCGTTGCATTTTCTCCACAGATTTTAGAGGAGACCAGGAGGTCAGAGAATGTGTGACTCAGTCAGATTTCCTGCAGACAGACCTTGACTGCGTGAAACATGAAGCTTAAAGGCAAAGCATTAGCTGCAGGAGAGACCTGAAGTTGCTGGAGATGTTCACTGGGAACATGGAATGCCTGTTAAGGAAACAGATGAATAATGAGTGGAGCCAGCCAAAATTATAATGGGCCTGTAAACACAGAGGTTGAAGGGTGGGGCTGTGCAAACCCTTTGGAGCTCATCTCATAACACTGTAGTCCCTGGATATTGGGCATGGGCTCAATATATATATATATATATATATATATATATATTGCTCTGGGTTCTTCTATCCCTGATGCCAACACCTCATCCCTCCCCTTTGGATTAGAAATTCTTACTCTGTTCCATTCTATGTTGGGTATGTAAATTGATATTAATATTTTAGGGGCTCATAACTAAGCATTGCTTTGAATATCAGAGATTCTGTAACTAGGAGTTTTAACTGTTGGAATTGTAAATATTTTGGAACTCATGTTGCATTACGAGCTTGCACTCATAGTGGATATGTTGCATTATGAGGAAATGTCTCCCATGGCCTCATATGCATAACATTTGGCCCCTAGATGTTGGCATTATTTGGGGAAGAGGGGGCTTGCTTAGCTGGAGGTGGTACCTCTGAAGATGGATTGTGTATTCAAACTCTTCCTGATTTAGATGCATTTAGACCTGGTTTGGAAGGCCATCCCTGGTCCCCAGGCTCTTCCTCATGCTCTGCTTCTCTGCTTGCATGGCCTGCAATTCACACTCCTTTGCCACACACTCACACTTGGAGGTTTAGTTCAAGTGCATGGCCTGTGGGGGGGGGGCGCTCTGAAATTAGGAGACAAAATATATCTTTCTCCTTCAAGTTGTTCTCTCCGGTGTGTGTGCTTTGGTCACATCTATGCAAATGATCTGAGAGACTATTGCTGAACTTTCAGCATGAGGTCATTCTTCTGCACCCCGATCTCCTTTGCTATCCCCATTTAACCATTTCATTATGCTGCCTTACCTAACATTTAGTAAATAATGAACTCACTTATTTAGTATGTCCCTTTTCTCACTTCTTTAGTATGTCTGCTTATTGAATGGATGATCACAGACTGTACCTTATACCTGATACAGCTCAGATACCTCTAACCTTTCATTTTGAATTCTTCAGACGTTAGCTTGTGTTCAGTATGTGCTCCGACTTGGCCTTGGCCTGTAATTCTCATTCGTGCATAGCATGGATCCTGTGATCACATTTACTTTTATGTGTTCTAGTTCTATATGGGGCCTGTTAGGACAAAGCCCAAGCTAAGAAACGTATGGCTGCGAGTTCGTGGCAGGTGGCCGTGGTAGTCAACCTGGGTGTCTCTGAGATTAGAGACACAGTTGATGAATGACAACAGGCCAAACGTCTATTACCTCACCCCAGCTGTGCACGGGGCTGGGTATTTGTCCCTTGTTCAGCTGCTCGCATGCACCTGTTTCACTCTGAGCTCTGGCGTGTCTCAGAATCACTGATGTTGGGGACTAAACAGATAGAGCGATTTGGGACCCGATGGAAGGAGTGAACCTTCTCGCCTAAAAGGAAGCTCAGCCTGCAAAATGGCATCGTCAGAATTTTTAGATGAGAGCTGATCTGCCTTGCAATTAATTAGCTTCCATTTCAGATTTCTAAATTCCTCGCATGGAGGAGACCATGCTAGATTAGCCTGTTTGGAATCATGAAAACTTCTACCCCGGGGTTCGATGACTAATATTGGTCTTTGCTTGAGAAATCCCAAAGAAATTTAACAAAATAGGAAAATTTAAAATTTTATATGGAAGGTAAAAGTCCACCATTTTTCATGGAGAGTTATGTTTTGGTGCCTCTGCGTGACTGGTGCTACATTAAAATTTAATTCCTATTGCACTGGATCCCTCCCAGTGCTCAAGACACATGGCCCCATGAACCATATAATACATTGGTGTTAGTGTTCTTTTGAATGTGGTGTTTTAGATCTAATCAGAGGATTTTAAGCAACAAGTGCAGGGCTCTATAGAGTTTTATAATAGTCTCCAAGTACTGTGCGGGGATCATCTGAATATTTTTCATAAAGTTGATGAGAATGAATATTAATATTTATTAGGTAATAATAGCACAGTTTCATTATATACCTTAATATAAAATCACTTTCCTTATCTATGTAGGTATATGTATATATATATATATATATATATATGTATATATTAAGAGTTGAACCTGTTCTATGTCATAAATATGCATGGTGGCGCACGCCTTTAATCCCAGCACTCGGGAGGCAGAGACAGGCGAATTTCTGAGTTCAAGGCCAGCCTGGTCTACAGAGTGAGTCCCAGGACAGCCAGGGCTACACATAAAAACCCTGTCTCGAAAAACCAAAAAAAAAAAAAAAAACAAAAAAAACCAACCAACCAAACAAACAAACCCTTTAAACCATTTATCAAGTGCTTGCATCAAAGATGCCCTCTTAAAATTAAGAACTTGGATAAAATGAGAGATTATTTTTGAAATTAGAATTGCGACTGTCTGAACGTTCCGAAGCGTCTGGGTGGACAAACCATCCCAGAGTGTGTGTTTTACTACAAGTATTCTAAGATTCACTTCTGAACGTGGCTGACTGCTGTGACACACTGCAGCAGCTATAAAAGATTATTTCACCCTTAAATCCTTTCTTGAATGTCTTTTAAAGAATGAATTGACCTGACACCAATGAAACTTTTTATAATGAATCATGGCAGGGAACAGCATTTAATGCCTTGATGTCCCATGAAATGACTCTGGGGCTTGAAGGGGGAATATGCTTTCTTTATTCGGGTACCCCCTCACATCCATTTGAAGTTCCCTATCAAAAGACTTAATGCTTTTTAGCTTCTGTCCCTTTGGCAGCCGGCTTCCTTTTTGTGTAACTGTACTGATACCATCAAATACCACAGTCCTTCTTTCCCGCTCCGATTATCTACAGCCGTCAACACCACTGCCCGGTCTCCATGAGTGCCTGTCTTAGCCTCCATCCCACCAAGTTACAGCATTCGGCTCACTGCCCAGTAATTTTCACATCAGTGTCTCTCACATAATTCTGAGATACTGGATTGCAACGGTGCAGCTGCTCCTATCCAGGATTCCACTAAGGTGGCAAACGATGTTGCTTTCTGTCCTGCAAGACCCTCCTGAGCGCACAGGTAATTTCCATCTCTCTTTGGCTGCTCAGTGCTGGGGAGCACGCCCAAGGCCTCACAAAGCCAAGCACACACTACCCCTGAGTACTTCTCCAAACCAGGCTTTTCACAGTTTTAGGAAGTCCACTTTCATTTTGATTTTCTGGGGACTTAGGACTGACACACTCAGGAGACTGCTTGGGTTCCCAGAACAGGAAGTCTGGAACTTTTCTGGAGGCCACGCCCACATGCCACAGCCTCTTTCTTCCCCAGCTGTAGTAAAGATAATGGCAAACCTCCTATGGAGAGCCTGTCTGCCAGTCCCTCACCCTGTGTGGTGTTCACAGGTGTCAGACAGCAGGAAGTAAATGTTAGATCCCAGGCCAAGCCATCCACAACCCTTTCAGCCTTCTTTCTCATAGCTCATTATGGGTTCCTGCTGCTAAACAGAGAGACACACATCTCCCCCTCAAATGGAGCCTGTTTGAATGCCTTTGAGTATATCGGTACTCTGAACTGTGATGTGACTAATAAAAGAGGGTGGTATTAAAGCTTAAGATAGGTATCGTGTTAAAATGTCACAAAATGTAATTTTGCTTAAAATAAGCACATATCAAGCCATGGAAAGCCTAAGTGACTGTCAGCCGCCGATATACTTCTATTTGTTGACTTCTTTTTCACGATTTCAAATATATGCCATTTTCGTAACTATAAAATAATATCACACCTCTTGTCCTACCTGTCTAAAAATTCTTAGTTCATCTGAACTCTCAGTTTTGAAAAATATATTAGTTTACAACTTAACTTTTCACTTAAAACACTATGATGCAAGCCGTTGCTAGCTCCCTGGTAAGAGCCCAGTGGAACATATATACCACACATTTTTGAATCATATTGCTGTGGGTACGATTTGAGACTGTGATCTTACTGTTGCAAATGAAGTTGTGTTGTGCATATTATCTTTAAGTACAATATATGTAAGTGATTATATTTATAGGATGCATTCTTGGAGTGGGATGTGCATACATTTAATATTATAATAATCTGTCCAATGCCCTATGGTTCAACTGACTTCAGAGATATCTTCAGTCAAAGGCTCTTTTCTTCTTTTGATGACTGCTAGGATCTGATGATTTGGGCATGCGTTTCAATTTAATATGTTTGATTTTGAAGAGAACACTACACAAGAGAGACATATTTTTTTTTCTTATTTACCATTTAAATTGCTATTTTACTCAAAAACAGTGGTGTTAAATCCTGGAAGCCCTTTATGTTTAGAAATTAGATAAATATCATATATTTATTTCTTGGTGGGAAGGCTATTCGGTGAGCTGAGAACCTCTGTTCACTCCCATTATGTTTTTAGTAGTTGATACCCGAGAGAATAAGGTAGACTTCCTCCATACACAGACACGTTGCAAGCATAGAACTTTCAGAGCAGCGCTAGAAACAGATTTTGGGGGAAGGTGGAAATACATTTTTTGTTATTATTTTCTTATTGGTCTTTTGGGGTGTGTGTTGTGTGTGTGTGTGTGTGCGCGTGTGCTCTCAGAGTTGATGTTCTGCATCCTCTTTGATAGATTTCTACCTTTTTCTTTGAAGCAAGGTCTCTCAGTTGATCCAGAATACCATTTTCTAAATCATACTTTTCCTGAGTTTATTACTACTCCTGTGAATTTCAACATTACACAAAAGGTAATTTATGATTTATCAATACAACTTGAGACAATGCTACCATAGCACTTTCAGCTGTAATTCAAGTGTGTTTGGTGTGTGGTTTTGACGGTAGCAATGGAGATGGGATTCGGAAATTGATAGAAGAATGTAACTGGCAGTGTGGGTTCACTATAAAGTGTCTCCATCTTCCAGCTGTTAGAACTGAGGAAGGAGGAGCTGATGCGAGCAAGCTCAGGTTAGCGTTAGTTGGAGTCTTACTACAATGAGGTCCCTCCCACTGAGCGTCCTTGCTACCCATGCAGGTAGGGATGGAGGTATGGAATAAACATGATTGTTCAAGGTATGCTTGATGCTTTTTGACTGTTTTGATAGCTTCTTACAGGAAAACAATTCCTGAGATACTGTTTATCCCTAGACTATTTTCCAAGTTTGTATTCTGTTACAGACAAGAAGCCATGAGAATAGATGGATTTAGTGATAATAAAAATGTCTGGTGTTTATTTGGCGAGAACTGGTAACCATCAAATAAGAAACTGTTGGCCCTGGCAGTGTCAGCGTGGTTTGTGATGTCTGTCTCCATGGTGCCTCTTACCACTTCTCCCACAACTCCTATGGCTTCGAACACTTCAGTCTTTATCCATCCAGACTAGGCTCTGTCTTCAGGCATGGGGCCCCTGCTCCGTCTGCACTGTTTAGGCATCTATGCCAGTTACCACTTCTTAAAGGCCATTCATGAGTGTTCCACAGGTACGGTAATGGTGGCTTTACCTTTATGTAGACACTTCATCACACCATCCTCTTCAACTTCCTTCACTGGATTTACAATGGTGCAGCATGTCATACCCATTCACTGCTCTTCGGCTGCTGACTGCCTATCTTCTGGGTCTTGGTTATTTCTCTAGGCCCCAGCAAATGTTCAATACATTTTCACGGAGCAGATGAACACACATGGTCTCTTGGGTACTCTCAGGAAATTTCTTCATTCATATGTTTACTTTCTTGCTATCCAAGTATAGAAAAGCCTCTCAAATCCCTTGTTTAAACACACACACACACACACACAAGCATACACATACACACATTTACACAGTGGTGTGTGTTTATGTGCATAATATATATGTATATATACATACACATATACAGGCACACACATACACATGCACATAAACACATTTACACAGTGGTGTGTATGTAAAAATATATGCATATACATTATATGTACACATATCTATTTACATATACACACATATGAAACAAATGAAAGATAGTTTATCACAGACCCAAATATGGGTGACCATGGCCTAGGATCACAGATTCAGTTTACATCAATTCCCATGTCTCAGTATGATAATGTCATAAAGTTTTTATAGTACAGGAATGAAGAAAATTCTAAGTTAAGACACTTTCCAAATACATTGCTAGCAACAGCAAGTAGGTGAGTTTCAGCAAATTAGGAAGATTCGTTATAGGTCTTACGTGCTATCTGGTGACTCTTAGCTTTTAGATTAGTGGAGGCTAGTGGCTTAGCAAGAATACATTTTCAAGGTTTTTTAATAGGCCCAAGGAACTTAGGTCAGATGGAGAAGTGGGAAACCATGTAGATACATGTGTTTATATGAAAAAAAAAACACATGAGCATATTGTATATATGTATGTATATATATTTATGTGTGTGTGTGTGTGTGTGTAATAACAATGAAAGAAATAGAGGCAATGAATATGAGAGAGAAAGAGAGAGAGAAAGAGAGAGAGAAAGAGAGAGAGAGAGAAAGAGAGAGAGAGACTGACTGCTGTGAAAGAGAAGGGGAAATCAATGTAAGTATATTTTAATTAAAAAAAAAAAACCTAAACCAAAAAAAAAAAAAAAAAAGAAACAAACAAACAAATCAGAGACAAAATGTTGTAGGCCCAAGTTTAATTAGCTTAGTACTCTGGTTAGCTTTCTGTCAACTTGACACAAGTTAGAACCATTCGAAACCTTAATTGAAAACAATTGCTTCTTTAATATTGGCCTGTGGGCAGGCCTGTTGGACATTTTCCTGACTGGCAGTTGATGTGGTAGGGCGGAGATCATTGTATGTGGTGGCACTCCAGGCTGGTGGTTTTGGGTGCTGTGCCAAACAAACCAAGCTAAGCGAATGCAAACAGTGGGAGCAAGCAGGGCACTAAGCCGCACTCCTCCGTGGCCTCTGCTCCGCTCAGGGATCCCTCCGTGGCCCCTGCTCCGCTCAGGGATCCCTCAGTGGCCCCTGCTCCATTCACGGATCCCTCCGTGGCCCCTGCTCCGCTCACGGATCCCTCCGTGGCCCCTGCTCCATTTACGGATCCCTCCGTGGCCCCTGCTCCATTCACGGATCCCTCCGTGGCCCCTGCTCCGCTCAGGGATCCCTCCGTGGCCCCTGCTCCGCTCACGGATCCCTCCGTGGCCCCTGCTCCGCTCAGGGATCCCTCCGTGGCCCCTGCTCCGCTCACGGATCCCTCAGTGGCCCCTGCTCCATTTACGGATCCCTCCGTGGCCCCTGCTCCGCTCAGGGATCCCCCTGTGGCCCCTGCTGCGTTCATGGGTCCAGGCACTGTCCCTGACTTGAGTTCCTGGCCTGACTGCTGTGGATGGTGGACCACAGGCTGTAATCTGAAATACACCAGTTCCTTCCAAAGTTGCTTTTGGTCACGGTGTTTCATCACAGTAATAGAAGCCGTAACTAAGACACTGAGATGTAGTAAAACAAAAACTTTCAAAAGCAGAAATCATTTTCTGTCGACCCCTGCTGGTTTGGGCTTGTTTGGGGGGACTGCCTGGATAGTTCAGCAACCCCTGTTCTCACACCTATGGCCTTCATAGGTCCAGGAGAGTAAATGTAGTTTTTTTTTCTACCTTCTTTCTTCACATCGCCCATTTAATTGTGTGTTTGTAATGTCACTATTATTCTCGCCAACATTTTCATTTTTTTTCTCTTTTATTGTATATTTTGTTTATTTACATTTCAAATGTTATCCCCTTTCCAGGTCTCCCCTTCAGAAACCACCTATCCCCTCCCCCGTCTCTACGAGGGTGCTTCCCCACCCACCCACTCTCTCCTTCCTTCTCCCTACTCTGGGGCCGCTCCAGAAATGAACACCAATGGAAACAGTTCCATTTTTTAACAGTAGGGCTATGATTCACCCGGTAAGAAACTTCTGGCCTAGAGGTTTCTGGGTACTTTAGCGCAATCGATGATCAGCCCTCAGTCAGCCTTGCATGCCCACATTTTGCAGACTGACACATCCTCCTCTCTGGGCTTCAGAGCATGTGCAGTGGACAGCATCTTAGCTGCATGCTTTGTGTTTATGTAAATAGCCTTGTCGAATCTCAGTTCAGTACCTTTCTGGAAAGAACTACCTATTCCAGTTTCCAGGGAAGAGAATTACGGACCTCTTTTAGATTGTAAAAAAAAAATCCAACCCCCTGACCCCCACACAACTTTCTTATTACAAGAACCTTTATTTTCTTCTCCAACGGGGGAGAGGAAGATAATAAAGTGGATGTGGCTTGGATTTGGATGTATGACACCGTAGGTACTTTCCTTTTATATTGCATTTCTGGGAAACTTAAAATTTTACACTCAAGTTGCACAGAACTCACCTAAATGTCCGCACATTGCAATGATATAGTGCGCCTCCTCTTTCTCTCTCTCTCACCCTCTCTTTGTCCAGAAAACACAGAACCTTTTATAGATATTAACTTGCAACGACCACGCAGCATGAGATAAATGGGACCTGCAAAGTTGCAGGAAGGACGGGCCATTTTCCTGGCACCATAAAATATGCCAGCAGCTGGCAAGGTCTGCTAATGTCACAGTCTCTCATAGCAGAGTAGGTCCTGTTAGTAGGTCTTGCCACTTGGATGGAACAATCTAGTCGAATCCATTAAAGCATGTGGTTGGATACAATCAGTTGAATTGGTTGTTTCTGTCAGCTACATTAGTGGGAAACTAACGTAAAGAAAACTTAAAACCTTTTTTGTAGCATTTTTTAAAAACATAGTATAAAAGACTTTGAACTAAATGCAGACATGAGTTTTAAAGTTCTAGGTACTAAAGCAGTGCATATCGGAAAGTATAGGATGACCCACACCAGACACATTCCAGGAACTTATTGTGTGTTTTATTGTGGCTTGGATATTGACAGAGAATCATTTTTTTTAGTAGCCCAGGCTGGCCTTACACTTGGCTTGTAGCCCAGGCTAGCCTTGAATTTTCTTTAATTCTCTCATTTCATGTCAAGATGACAGTGTGAGCCACTGTCCTAGTTTTCATTTTGTTGCTGTGATAAAACACTTTGACCAAAGGCAACTTAGGACAGGATAACATTCCGTCTGCACTGATAGCTCAGGTCCATCATTAAGGAAGCAATCCAAGGCAGGAACCTGAATGCAGAAACCATGATGGAATTCTGCCTGCTGCTTTGCTCAGCAGGCTTCCAGCACACTCCAGGCCCACCTGCTAAGGATGATGCTGTCCTCAGTGGGTGACGTCTTCCTACATCAGTCCTCCATCATAAGAGTCCTTCACAACTGTGGCCCTGCCCTCTGACCTAAGCTGTCTCTCAGCCAGGGCCCCCTGGGAAGGCTCAGAGCAGTGTCATGTTGTCTCTGAAGCTCACTAGGACAGCCACCAGGCCTTTCATTTCTTTGTTTTGAAATTTTCTATCAAGATAAAAAAATCTGTTTCTGCTGAGGATATTTTGGTGGTTCAAAAATTAAGGTCATATTTCACTTGTTTTATTCAAAAGGTATGTACCAGTAGGACCTTTC
Organism: Mus caroli; assembly: GCF_978045245.1. Taxonomy (NCBI): domain Eukaryota; kingdom Metazoa; phylum Chordata; class Mammalia; order Rodentia; family Muridae; genus Mus; species Mus caroli. Next base: position 116,420,212 of record NW_028227267.1, read on the forward strand.
TGACGGTTTTTTAAAAAAAATGTGAAATTAGAGAAAGTTAAGAAAATTCTTTGAATTTTATTTACAGATATAGTATATACACTCAAGTTCTATAAATGTGGGCATCTGTTTTTTTTTTTTTTTATTTCAATGCGGAATGAAATCCATCCAGGTTTGAACGTGGGTCTTAATATGTTACATTACTTACAGAATTTGAAGTATTTTGGTGTGTTGATTGGAGACTTTTTGGGGTGTAAATGGAAAAGAGGTTCAGAAGCAGGACCTCCAGAAAATGAAAGCACAAGATCACAGATGCAACATAGCTTGTGATTTCAGAGATGAGGAATTCCATTACTGTTGATAACAAACCAACATGTTCAAATAATAGCATCTCATTTTTCATTCCTCCATCTAGTGCCTACATTAACTATTGAAATTGTATTTTCTCTCTCTAGAATCCAAAGAGAGAAGAAAATTTTACCACCTAAATTTATTAACTTGCACTGCTAAAGCAGATGGTATGATAGGAAAATATTGATTTTTTTTTGTACTGACAGAACAGCTGATAACTTATTTTTGGTTTGACTTAATGTGTAAACTGTGAGTTAGGTCAAGGGATTTTTATGCTATTTTGTACAGGCTTATCTGGAACCTTACAAATATTGACTTGTTAAAAAAAAAAGAAAGAAGAAAGAAAGAAAGAAAGAGATCAACCCACCCCCACCTCTACCCCCAGACATGATTTTTAACCCCTTAGGATTTCACAGGACAGCTGTAGTAAAAAATTATTAAAATACCAGCCTGGAGTTTCTACCCCAACATTGGTTATTTAGTTCCAAGATGAAAGACACATTCACAGCCTATATATTTATAATATGCCTTAAGCAGCACAAGAACTGGCCTGCTGTCTACCCTCTGTGCTGTTAGATTCTACTTTCCTATTGATAATCCCAAATTATTACTTATTATGTTTCATCTGGGCTGCTCTTAGCCCCAACTGGGCAACCCTTATGGCCGTATCCTCCTCTTTCTTAACCCATGGCAGCTTGTCCTCCTCCTTCCCTCCTCATGATCCTCTCTCCCCAAGCCCACCAATCCTCAATCCCACCTATGCCTCTTCTGCCCAGGTTTTAGCTGTTGGTATCTTTATTTACCAGTCACAATTAACTGGGGGCAGGTTTCCTCGGTGTCTTTCCTTCAGACTCCTCTTTGGGGTAACCAGTCTTGGGGGCCCCAAATTAGCATCAGAATACAAGTGACATTAGGCCAACCCACTACAGACAGCCACAGATATTATTTAAAATTTTGTTCCTTTGTATATGTAATTGACATCAAGTTCCCATCATAAAGCTGTAAAGAAGCAGGTGCCATGGGGACATCCTCACACATGACTGTAATGAGCGGGTGCTCACGTGCTACGGGGGCATCTTCACACACGACTGCTTTGTGGAGCCCTGTTCCCTTGTTTCCCTGTGATTTCTTTTTGAGGATATATTCTTAGCTGTTCTGTCTTAAAGATTGTGCTGCTGTGAAGTCTTTATTTGTCTATGTGTGCTGCGGCAGCTGTAGTGACAGCCAGGTAACTTAATTCAGAGCTCCTCGGCCACCTTTAGCGGACTTCTGACTGTAAATGAGTTGGCTTCAAAATCTCTGTATAACCTAGGCTTATGTTAACTCCTGCTTTTTCTGCATCAGCCTCCCAAGTGCTGAGATTATAGTTGTTTAGGAATCTCTTTCCCTGTCCCTGTCACTGGGTTGGGGTTTGAGGTTTAAATGCCTCATGACATTTTCAGTTCACTCTCTGTTTGGCACTTGTGGTTCAAGATGTGAGCTCCTAGCTTCCAGTTCCAACTCAAGCCAGTACATATGCCTGCTGCCTGCTGCCAGGCAGATCTACAGCTGTGGAGTCCAACCATCTGGAACCACAGGCCCCAAGAAGTTCTTCCTATGTTGCCTTGGTCATGGGGTTTTATCCCGGCAACAGAAGAGTAACTAAAACACATCCATTTGGAAAATTTACAGAGAAGTCGCCACACACACAGACATATACACATAGACACACACAAGCACACACATACAGACACACACACAGACACACACACAGACACATACAGACACACACAGACACACACACACATACACACACACTCAGACACAGACACACATACACACCACACACACACACACCACACACACACACAGAAACATACACACACACTCAGACACATACACACACACACACACACACACACACCACACCACACACCACACACACACACAGACACACACACAGACACACACAGACACACACAGAAACATACACACACACTCAGACACAGACACACACACACACACACACACACACAGTTCTTTCTCAGCCTGCTTCTCAGCTTACCACTGTTTTGGAGATTGATCACTTAGAGCATGCTCAGTTTTTCTTTGCTGTCCTCTGATCTGTATTGTATTGAATTAGTAGACATCTCTTTTCTTGGTGATGGGTGAATATATTTTTAAAATACAAACAGGTATGTTGTTCACATTCTCATATACACACATGAGAGAGCATTTTCTCCAAGACATCTAGCTTGGGGCATCATTGTTTGACCTTTGACCTTTCTATCTTTAATTTTACTAGTTATTAACAGATTATTCTTTCAGTTATACCTAAGTCACTCATGTGCGAGGATGCGCCTGCTCTGGATTCTTACCAAGAATTCATACATTGGTGTGTAATATGGCGCATATGAAGTAGTATCTAATCATAGTTTTTATTCTCAGATTTCTATAACTAACAAGGTTAAATACATTTTCACATGTTTATTAGTTGTTTATGTTTTTCCACCAATAAGCTTTTCATGGCCTTTGCCTATTTTGGTAGTGATCTGTGATACTCATTGTCTTAGTTAGGGTTTTACTGCTGTCAACAGACACCATGACCAAGGCAAGTCTTATAAAAAACAACAACATTTAATTGGGGCTTGCTTACAGGTGTAGAGGTTCAGTCCATTATCATCAAGGTGAGAGCATGGCAGTATCCAGGCAGGCATGACACAGGCAGAGCTGAGTTCTACGTCTTCATCCAAAGGCTGCTAGTAGACTGACTTCCAGGCAACTAGGGTGAGGACCCACAGTAACACACCTACTCTAACCAGGTCACACCTATTCCAACAAGGCCACACCTCCAAGTGATGCCACTCCCTCGTCCAAGAATATACAAACCATCACACTCATTAAGAATTTTTCACTAGAACTGTTCGTTTCATTTCTCTTATTAACTCACTCTCTTTACAGAGATAGAGTTTGCCAACCTGGGGCCATTAAAAGGACCCCTGGGAACGTTCCTTTCAAGTCTTTCTTGCATTTGTTCTTCGGTGGCTGTTTACTTTCCTGATTTTTATAAAGCACATGCTACTAGTTTATAAGTGTGTATCAGCTGGGTTAGGATCCTGAGTTACATTCATTTGTAAATTCATCACTTATTGAAGCTTGCATTTGGTGCTAGGGTTGATGTGGATAATCATAAGGACAACCATGGCACAGTTGCTCATTTATATCCAAGTCCCCAGGAGGTATATCATATCCTCTGTGGCCACTTCTCTCCTGGGATGTAGCCCCTATGTTGGATGATTTTCCCCAGATAGTTTGAGTTCTTATAGCGAACACTTGCCATCTAACAGTAATTAAAAATGTTTTTTTGAGACAGGGTTGGGCCTGGAGATTTAATACCAGCTGGCATTGAGTTCCCAGCTGTGCACCTACCTCTGCTCCCTGAAGGCTGTGGCTGCAGCTGTGCACCACCTTGTTTTTAAAGCTTTATTTTAGTTGGATATGGTGTCAAGCACCTACTAATATGATCACTTGGGAGATAGAGATAGGAAGAGTAAGAATTTAATGCCAACCTTAGCCACATACTGAGTTTGAGGCCAGTCTAGGCTGTAGAAGTATTCGCTTAAACAAACAAACAAACAAACAAACATCCAAACCAACCAACCGTCCAACCAACCATCCAACCAACCAACTAACTAATCAACCAAACAAAACTCCCCAAACCATGTGTCTTAGTCAGGGTTTCTATTCCTGCTCAAACATCATGACCAAGAAGCAAGTTGGGGAGGAAAGAGTTTATTCAGCTTATAATTCCACGTTGCTGTTCATCACCAAAAGAAGTCAGGACTGGAACTCAAGCAGGTCAGGAAGCAGGAGCTGATGGAGAAGCCATGGAGGGATGTCACTTCCCTGGCTTGCTCAGCTTGCTTTCTTATAGAACTCAGGACTATGAGCCCAGGGATGGCACCATCTACAATGTGCCCTCTCACCCTTGATCACTAATTGAGAAAATGCCTTACAGCTGCATCCCATGGAGGCATTTCCTCAAGGGAGGCTCCTTTCTCTGTGATAACTCAAGCTTGTGTCAAGTTGACACACCAGCTAGTACCTAAACCTAAGAATCAATAAATAAAATTAAAGCATTATTTTTTTTATAGATTGTGTACTAACCACACTAGGCTTTTGTGGGGGCTACCATCTCTCAAATATTGTTTTAAAGGGATTTGAATATTCATCTATAGAGTGTTGTTGTTCTTCCACACCACAGGCTCCTCCCACCCCCACCCCACCCCCGTCTCAATTACAGTTTCCTACGGGCAGTTGGAATCCAAATATATTAAAGAGGAAATTCCAAAATAAATATTGCAGAGGCTTGTATTTGCACACCATGTTGAACATTTCACTTTGTTTGGCTACGGCTAGTCCAGCATGTGAATGCTCCCTTCCCACACAGTGTCCATGCTGGGTGTACTGTCTTCCTAGTGGTCTCCCCGCACCTTCCTTGGCTATCAGATCAACCATCATAGTGTCATAGTATCTCTTTTCAACTAGGCTTTAGTTTATTTAATGGTGGCCCCAGCATATGAGAATTAGCATGCTGATCACTCAGATATACCAAAGAGAAGCTTAAACTTGTTCTTTTGAATGAAAAGATGGACACTCTTGACTTGATGATAACAGGATAAAAAAATGTGTATTCAGATTGCTAAGATCTGTGGTAAGAAGAAGCCTTCTGAATGAGAAATTGCCAAGCAAAGACTTCTGTGTTAATTTTGCAGTCTCACCTCAAATTGCAAGTTACAGCTCTGGTATATGAAAGATGCTTGGTTGAGATGGAAAATATAAAAAAAATTGTGGGTTGAGGAAATAACCAACCAACAATGTTCCAATTAACCATGGTGTGTTGTTTCTGCTATCAGTAAGTCAGTATGAAGGATTCAGCGAGTGATCCCTCAAAACAGGTGGCAACAAACCATTTATTGCATGAAAGAGTGAATCATGAAGATTCAGAAACAGATTTGGGCTGAAAATATAAGAGTTCTTGGAGAGGCTGCGAGACAAGAAGGTGGAAACGCCTTCTTGCTGACATGCCTAGTGAAGAGGTGAAGAATATGCTGATATGTGTTAGCTGGAGGGACTCACGGAGTTACTCACAGGGGGAGGAGAGAGTGAAGATACGAAGCAGCACAGCATTTTGAGGGCTGCCAACCTTGGCTGCTGCGTTTCAAACTTCACAGGTACGAAAGGACAAACTTAGGGATGCAATCCTCAGAGACTGGGCACTATACCCAACCTGTGTCCACTGAAGACTTACAGCCTCCATGGCAGTGTTTGACTGAGTTGAAAGAAAAAGGAAATGACCCTTGATTACAACATTCTTTCTAAACCGTTTCAGCCAAAAACCCTCGAAATGTTGAGGCTCTCCAAATATCCACATTGTTAGCCTTTGAAATCCAGCTACCCACGTCATCATGAATTGGTGATTTTAAATCTAAAGTAAATAATTGTCCCCCCGCAAAGCATCATCTGAAGGTCAGCAGTAGCCACCACCTCACTATGGAGGTATTGCTTCTTCTCACATCAGCTTGCAAGAGTGCTATGAACACCATAGCTGTTCAGAAGAAAGACAGAGGGAGGGAGGAAGGGAGAGAGAGTAAACACATTCATATCATGGCTTTCATAGTCTATGGTATTCATTTTACTATTTTACCTATTAATCTCTTTCTTACTGTGCCCAATTTACAGTCAACTCTACTATAGGTACGTACAGAGAAGACAATCTATGTGGGGATGGGTACTATTTTTGGTTACAGTCCCCCAATAGACAAGGAAGGATGATTGCATATTGAGCATCCCTACCTGGGGTACAAACAGGGACCGGTTACACTATTGTAATCTGCATACACATAAATTAATGAAACCCTACATCTCATTTCTTTCTAAGGGAAACAGAGGTGTTTGCTATGTGAAAGTAAACGGCAGAGGGTGTAAGCTTAGCAACAAAAGTAAGAGCTGGCGAGGTAGGTGCTGTCCGTGGAAGCTGAATCCCGAGACTGTGAGAGGCCTGATGCAGGGTGAACTGTGAGTAGCAAACAGTTGGGGCTGACTTCTGTGTGGGTTATTTAGGGGATGTTCCCAACCCCTTTCTGCCTCTTCTGCCACTCCTTCATCTTGAGACTGGTTTCCTGGACTGGGAGGGAGGGCTTGGTTAGAGTCCTGGCTCGGAGTGGTTAGAGTTCAGGAAGCAGAGCCTTGGAAGTGGGTGAGAGTGGGGGGGGGGGTGGGGGGGGGAGGGGTGGGGGGTGTGGGGGGTGGTGGTGGGGGGTGGGGTGGTGGTGGGGGGTGTGGGGGGAGGGGTGGGGTGGTGGGGGGTGGGGGGTGGGAGGGGTGGGGGGGGTGGGGGGGTGTGTGGGGGGCTGGGCAGCAGCTGCCTTACAGAGCCCTGGTCTCCTTGTATCCTCATAATGACATAAATCAAAATATGGGCCTGTTTTGCCCAATTTGAGGCACTGCATGTCCGTGATGTTCTCCGAGGCAGCGGGGACTCTAGTCTACTGTGTCATATCTTGAGAGATAGCTTTTGGCTCAACTGCGGCTTAGTAATTCCTGAGTATTATGGGTAACAAGACACAACTTAGATAGCTTGGAGATAAAAATCATTGTTCATTACATTAAATCGAATGCTAGTGCTGACGGCTGTGGGTTTACCCATCAAATCACATAAAGAAATGTCACCCAAGTGCTACCGGTCAAAATTATTTCTTGGTAACATAAAATTGTATGTGCTCCTTTATACTACTGTGAAAAATTAGTGTTCAAAAAGACTTAAAGGGAAGGCATGAGTTCAAATTTTGTAAATCTAAATGTTCAATTGCTCTGTAGTATAGATTATTTTGTTGTTAAACCCTTGGATTTCTTTTCTATTTTTAAAATCTACTCGTCAAGTACACAGTCACTGTAGAAGGTTCGGGAAACAGTGCAAAGAGGAGTTAGCCTTTAATGTTATGATGAAGGCAAACACACTGGGGTGACATTCATCTCTTGCTTATTTACTTTGTGTGCACATGTGTCTGCATAGGCGGCATGGGCTGCATGTGCGGCCAGGGGACAACTTGTGGGATTTATCTTTCTGTTTCTACCAGTTGGAATCTGGATACTGACCTCAGGTTTTCAGGCTTGGCAGCGGGTACCTTTACCCACTGAGCCACCTCACTGGACCTGAGATTTGGAGCCTTTGTTTCTGGCCCGATGTCCATCTCTGAATTACTCAGCCCTCTGAGAAGCAGAATGCATCATCTTTTTAATGAGGCAAATAATATCCGCACTCAGTGTTGTTCCGAGAATAGCTTAGATGGCTGCTGTATTGACTGTTGGATGATCAGTGATCTGGAATGACTTTCTTACATACTTAGACAGGTTGCAGAACTCAAGGGGAATTTTACAAAAAGTAAAGGAGAAGCTTGAGGGATAGAGAAAGTAGGCACAAGAGTCCATTTTCCCATTACTGCCTCCCTGTTTCCTGTCTCCATAAACTCCAACTCTGGGACTCATCTTCTCTGGGACATACGTCACTGTCCCTACCCTGTCCTTTCTGTCATGCTGGGCTCTTTCTCCAAATCAGGGGTGCGTTTCTGGAACATCCCTTATCTGCTTCCCTGTCAGCTGCTCCTCTTCATCCTTAGTGGAAGAGTGGGATGTAGGGGGGACACCAGAAGGTAGCACGTTATTAGGAGCTCACACTGGGGAAACTGACTTTAAATCTCAGATCTGGTCTAAGAAGCAAGAGCTCTGAATTCACAAGTGTATGAAGACAATAGTTTTTCTTAGGTTGAATAATTACACTATGTTTCCCATATCCACTCATTCAGTTCCTCATCAAACTGCACAGTAGAGGCTTATTTTTGTCATGGGTGAGAGAAATAGTCTCAGAGCTCAGAAGTCTGGTGGTCACATAAGCATTGATGCTTTAACTTAGCCCGCTTTGACTCTACATGTTATAGCTCTGTACCCAGACTCAAATTCATTTCTTCAGAGATTATTGGGAGCCCAAAACTAAAAGATTTGCTTGTATTTTTTTATTTCTTATTTTAAAATTTTTAACATTTTTTATTATGTATTTTCCTCAATTACATTTCTAATGCTATCCCAAAAGTCCCCCATACCGTCCCCCCCCCCACTTCCCTACACACCCATTTCCATTTTTTTGGCCCTGGTGTTCCCCTGTAGTGGGGCATATAAAGTTTGCGTGTCCAATGGGCCTCTCTTTCCAGTGATGGCCGACTAGGCCATCTTTTTGATACATATGCAGCTAGAGACAAGAGCTCCAGGGTACTGGTTAGTTCATATTGTTGTTCCACCTATAGGGTTGCAAATCCCTTTAGCTCCTTGGGTCCTTTCTCTAGCTCCTTGCTTGTATTATCTTACTCAACCCATTTAATAATCTAGTGAAATAGATGGTATTATCTGTCCATCCATCCTTTTATAACTAAAATAACATAGCTAACCATATAACATCACACCAAGGCCCAAGAGTCTCAGATGTACGGTCTTCCACTGGCTTGTGGTTGGCTTACCGGAGGCTACACTCTTAGAGCAAACCATTAGACTCTCCTATCAGCCAACCTTGCCAGTAGGTCTTTACATAGTTTTGAAGCATTATTAAAGCTGTCAAATTTCTGATTTGTTTCCTTACCTTTACAGTGCCAAGAGAAGCCACCTTTTTAAGGAAGCAAGGTGGAGTAGCGGTGTATCACACAGATAAAGTCACCTTTGCTTTTCCTGACATACAAGTGGACATGTCCTAGTTGGGGTAAGGCTCTGCCTACTGTGGGTGGCACTATCCTTGGGCAGGAGATCTTGAGTTATATGGTAAAGCAAGCTGAGCAAGCCATGAAAAGTTCCCACTCCATGTTCCTGCTTTGGGTTCCTGCCTTGCTTTCCTTCTGTAACCTGTAAAGAAATAAACCCATTCCTCTCCGAGTTGCTTCTGGCCAGCGTTTTATCATGGCAGCAGGAAACGAACCAGGGCACTTCTTTTCTCTGTCAGCGTATTTAGCTCTCCAGATTGTTGGTGATGATCTGTTTTGAATATACCTCGGTTTTGGAATTTAATTAAAAAAAAATCTTTAAAGAAACTTTATTTCAACTCCTTTTGCTTTTATATAGCTTTTATCCCGTAGTAAATCTATGGCATTTTATCTGGCCCAAAGCTTCTATAAATTCACAAATTGGATGGTTGTGCCTTATGATGTAAAATGTTAAGGCTGGTTTCACGAGTTTAATTCTGTCATTGTTGAAATCATGCAGTCTGACAATGTCATGAATTTTCCTCCCCTTTGCCTGTCTCTGGTTGGAAGCATTCTGTTTGGGGCCGTGGGGATGTATGGTTACTGAAACCATCACAGTTATTGCATTAAGAAGTTGATCATCATAATGCACTTCCTAAAATTATCATAATGCAGGGTCAAAAGTGAACATTTACTTTAACTCCTTAGAAAGCTGCTCCATGACTGGATGGCATTTGTCAGCAAACCCCACCTTCCCCTAGTGCACACCCCACCTTCCCCTAGTGCACACCCCACCTTCCCCTAATACACACCCCACCTTCCCCTAATGTACATCCCACCTTCCCCTAGTGCACACCCCACCTTCCCCTAATACACACCCCACCTTCCCCTAATGTACATCCCACCTCTCCCTAATACACACCCACCTTCCCCTAGTGCACACCCCACCTTCCCCTAATACACACCCCACCTTCCCCAATACACACTCCACCTTCCCCTAATACACACCCCACCTTCCCCTAATACACACCCCACCTTCCCCTAATGTACATCCCACCTCTCCCTAATACACACCCACCTTCCCCTAGTGCACACCCCACCTTCCCCTAATACACACCCCACCTTCCCCTAATACATACCCACCTTCCCCTAGTGCACACCCCACCTTCCCCTAAAACACACCTACCTTCCCCTAATACACACCCACCTTCCCCTAGTGCACATCCCACCTCTCCCTAATACACACCCACCTTCCCCTAGTGCACATCCCACCTTCCCCTAATACACACCCCACCTTCCCCTAATACACACCCCACCTTCCCCTAATACACACCCACCTTCCCCTAGTGCACACCCCACCTTCCCCTAAAACACACCTACCTTCCCCTAGTGCACATCCCACCTTCCCCTAATACACAAACACAATCCCACAGGCCATCTATCCTCAGGAGACTAAAGCAGAGTTGGTAACAAAGTATTTAACAGTAGCATGCAATTACAAACCAGTCAGCCTTTACTTAGAAGCATGCTATTGGTAGGGTGTAAGTGGATATCTGAGTGTCCAATTCTGTATGTGTGCCTTTCTGAGGGAACTTGCTGCCTGCCTCTGCCTTCTTTGCCTCTGCTGCCGTATCAATCAAAATAAGCTGGAGGCGTCGTCACCAGCACAAATGTGTTTTCTCAGAGTCCTGGTTTCTGTCTGATACAAAAATCTAAGATCAAGTCTAACAGGGGTTGATTCATAGAGTTCTCTTCCTGATCTATAGACGTTAGAAACTGGCACTGTCCGGTTGAGTGCCCATACGGCCTTATCATGGTAGATAATTGTGGATGAAAGAGATTCTAAAGTCTCCTTTCACGTGACTACAATTTCCTCATGGAGACCCACTCTTTCCATATCGGACCTCATCATACTTATTGCCTCCTGTAGATTGTCTTATGTCAACTTGACTCAAGCTAGAGTTATCTGAAAGGGATAGCTCAATTGAAAAAAATGCCTCCATAAGATTCAGCCAGAGGACATTTTCTTAATCAGTGGTTGATGGTTAGTGCTTATCCCAGTGAGGGCTGGTGGTCCTGGGTTCTATAAGAAAGCAGAATGAGCAGGCCAGGGGAGCAAGCCAGGATGCAACACCCCTCCATGGCCTCCGCATTAGCTCCGGCCCCCAGGTTCCTGCCCTGTTTGAGTTTCTATCCTGGTTTCCTTTGATCATGAACAGACATATAGAACTGTGAGCCAAATAAACCATTTCCCCGAAACTTGATTCTTGGTCATGGTGGGTTTTTTTTTTGTTTTGTTTTGTTTTTTTGAGACAGGGTTTCTCTGTGTAGCCCTGGCTGTCCTGGAACTCACTCTGTAGACCAGGCTGGCCTTGAACTCAGAAATCCACCTGCCTCTGCCTCCCGAGTGCTGGGATTAAAGGCGTGTGCCACCACGCCCGGCTTGGTCATGGTGTTTTGTCTCAGCAATAGAAACCCTAACCAAGACACTTCCTGAATATCACATCTCTAAATGCTATCACTTTAGTCACTGAGGGCATCAGTGTGTGACTTCAGAAGTGCCACAGATGATAACGTTTGGAAGTCTGACCTCTGTAGTCTATATCAAGTCATTCAAGGCTTCTGGCTTCTGGTTGAGTTTGGCCAGTGGGAAGCAAGAACAGGTAATATAGGGAGGGGGACCAGAGTGCCAAGGGCTGGCTGGACCCCTTGGTTTAAGGCTGTCAGGCTACCCTCTGTGGCTTCTGGGCTGTGTAACTGCTATTTCCCCCTGTGTTAGTGATGGTCCCAGGGTGCCTGGTCTTAGGACATTGTACCACCTCTAAGCTTTCCTATTTTCCTGCTTTGTCTTTGTAAGCAATCCCTGTATCTGATCCCTCTGTCACTCAGCTTCTCTTCTATTTCCTTCTGTGCTCCTTCCTGATTGAACTCATATGAAATGAATTAGAAGATACAAACTAATAAAGAAGGAATCTAGCTTCCCCATGTCTCACCAGTCCTCCAGCCCTCCCCATACCATAGAAACAAAGCAAAATAAGGATGTTCATTTTATAGAAGGGATAGGTGCCACTGCCACTCTGGAAGGGGAAAGTAGTTTGGCCTGCTCCTACTTATTGATTGATTAGGAATAGTAAAAGTTGGGAAGAATTTTTTGGGGGAAATAATTATAGACAATTCTCTCTTAACTTGCTAATTATCTAAATTATCAATCTGTCCGACGTTTTTTAAGTGGCTTGAGTTTTCTCCCTAAGATTATTTGTGAGGGCAAAGTGCAGCGTCCATCCTGGAAGATGGTTTTGTGATCTTCCTATTCCCACAAATGAGCTCTCACACTTTGGTTTCCTTGCTTGTGGCCTGTTCTATCTATCTGCAGAGCTCTAGCTATGGATTCTGGTTTTTAAACAGTTTGCTCTTCTAGGAAATAAGAACAATTCTCCTGATAACTGATAATCATTACGTGTTGAGTGAATGCTGTTTGAATTTTGATGAGAGAGGAGGCGGGAGGGCTTGATAGACTTGGACAGAGAGAGGCATGATGCAAGCACTGGGTAGTTCTGTGGTCTGAAGAAGTTTGCGGGGTAAGATGTGAGTCCAAAGAACTGTGTTGAAGAGAAGATGCTCTTCATCATGTGCCTTCCAAACAGTGGTTGAAGGGTAAACCAGTAAGCTGTAAGATGTGAATGGCATGGGAGATGATGCATCCTGGGATGCATGGCTAAGGTGCGTTGTTGAGTTAGCTTGTCCCTTAAAAGAGATGATCAAAAACGTTACTGTATTTTCCCTTTCGAAAGGGTAAAAAAGCCCAACCAACTTTAGTTTTAACATCAATTTTCTTTTTCGATGCTGAATTATTGTTGCAAATTTATGTTAGATTTTTGATGGAAGAGTTATAAATAATAGAATGTAGAGTTAAACATTATTAATATTGTGAATGTAGACTTACATATTGTTAATACTCTGAATGTAGACTTAAACATTGTTAATATTCTGAAATGCAGATCATGCAGTGAGAGAAAGGTTTGTTAAAAACAAGATTATCTCCCCCCCCCCCAGGAGACTGTAAAACATTAATCAAATTTCTTATTTAAACCTTCAGAAAACAATCTGAGGTAAATACGATTCCCTTCCCAGCCACTTTATGAAGTAACAGAGAAGAAATTGATTTCCTTTCCTAACGAGGCACAAACCACAGAAGACAAAGAGCAGATAAAGGCCTTGAAATGGACTTCAATGATTCCCCCAGCCTCAGCACATGCTACGGACGTCTGTTGAAAGGTGATGAGCAGCATGTTTTGTGATACAAAATAAACTTTATTTCCCTGAGTCTGAAGATTAATACTACAGGAAATTAAAGGATGTAGTGAAGCTCAAAGAAGGAGGGAAAATTACTGGTACAAGGTCAGTATCTAACTAAGGGGTACCAAGGTTTTTAAAGTTAACAGCAGTGCCTATCTCTCCTTAATGAAAATTGCCCACCTTTGTCTAGAGGGTTCTTATCAGTGCTTAAGAGCACTGGCTTCTCTTCCAGAGGTCCTGAGTTCAATTCTCAGCACCCCCTGGCAGTTCACAGCTGTCTGTAACTGTGGTACCATGGGATCCAGTGCATTCTTCTGATGTGCAGACATAATGCAGAGAAGCATCCATGTGCATACATCTTGACAAAAAAAAAAAAAAAAAAAAAAAAAAGAAAGAAAGAAAGAAAAGAAAAAGAAAAAAATTGCCCCTGCAATAAGAATAGGTAAATGAACTTGGCTCTTTTCACCGCCTTCTTTGAGGACTGTCTCTGAGAACCCTGTTCTTTAAATAGTAACACATTATTCAGATCTAATAAGTAGTAATTGCCCCAACGTCTGAATCAGTATGGAATAATCAAAATGAACTTATTTATAGAGAATTATTGTGTTAGCGAATTTTAGATGAATAATTAACACTCAAAACTTGAGACCTTTACATTAATTTCTTGCATTTTAATCCCTTTCCTTTGAGACTTTTTTTTTTCATTTACATGGAAGCATGCATTACCCATATAGATTAACGATACAGTTATTTTATGTTGAGGGGGTATGACTCTCCATGTAGTTCGTGTGTGTATTTCAGTCAACTATTTTACAGATGAACTTGGCGAAGAATGTCTGATTAGGAGCTGCTGTAGCCTTTGCGTGTGTGTGTGTGTGTGTGTGTGTGTGTGTGTGTGTGTGTGCGCGCGCGTGCCTTTAAATTGTAAAGTTGAATGTTATGTATTTTGGTCCTCATCTCTGTATTAATTTTGAGACTGATTGTCCTTGAGCTTACTCAAGGCCCCATGACCTGCATGGCCTCAAACTTGTGGTCTTCCTGCCTCAGTTGCTTAAGTATGTGGAATTACAGGCAGGCCGATCAACACTTACCAGAACATTTTTGGTGCCAACGTGTAAGCCTGAACCCAAGAATCATCTCTCTATAGACCTTCATGACTGGCCCAGAGAGGTGGCTTTCAGAGTAGAATTCCTATGCTTTGTGGCAACACAAAAGAAGCCCTCACATATTCTGTCTGGAATGGATGTAGGAAAATGTTTAATTTTTCCTTTCTTAATTTTTTTTTTAAGTCTCTAACTTGAGGGACAGGGAGCGAAGCAAACAAGGTTGCTTAGATTCTATAATAACCTCTACACCACAGATTTGATAATAACCATAAAACTCGTTTGATGATTGCTACACTAGAGGTCAAATGGTGTCCTTGAATTTATATTTTGGGGGGCTCAGATCAATCCTCTCTTTATACCCATGAGCAATTTATCTCAGAACTAGCTAGTTTTTTTTTAAACATAGTTTTGAATGACGTATTCTAGTTTCCTTCATTCCCTTCTGATCCCCTCCCCTCCCCTCTTTTCACACAGTCTAAATTAACGGAACATGCCGGAACACGTCTCAGTGCTCTGGCAGCGAGCTGTCTGTCCTAGTGGCTCTCATAATTCCTTTACATGTCACCTGTGGGTTTTCAAGATGTTCTAATGTCTATGTCAGGATATTAGCCTCCACGGTGCCTTCAGTTATCCTGCGGTTCTTAAGGCTAATGATTGCAAACGAGGCTCCAGGGCCCCATCACTGTTAACACTGATAGTTTGGACAGGAGAAAGTAAAACCTGGAAGTCAACACTGAATTTAATTCCAGGACATAGAGATGAAGTGTTCATTGCATCTTTAAAGTTACCAGAACTAACTTACCCAGGCTTCATTGTGGTCTTTTTTTTTTTCTAGACAGACTAGAAGTGGTGGTTTTTATAATCTATTTTATATTATGATATATAATACATGTAATATATTATCAGAGAAATGAAATATAGTATGTATATCTGATATATAATATAATATAATATAATATAATATAATATAATATAATTATATTATCAGAGAAAGGTAGTGTTTGGCCTAAGGGTGTGGCTCCTCTAATTGTCTCACCATGTCCAGGAAAAGAGCTCTTTTGCACAGATTCCTCCTGATTAGTATCTTTACTCTAAAAATGAATTCCTGGCCCATCCTCTCTTGTTCTCTTACTTAGATTTGTTTTAGGCCATTCTTAAATAATGTGGCCCGACTTTTATGTTTGTTTAAGTGGAACGTGTTTGCATGGTTACTGGGAGTTCATTTAAATTTTCCAAAGGGTAATTGAATTATTCTGAAGTTGAATGCATGGTTTATGCACAGCAGTATATTAGCTTGTAAGTTAGCAATCGACGTCGTCACTAAGAATAAAATATTTCAGCCAAGCATCATAAGTATTTTGGGAGCTTAAAATGTGAATTTTGATCACAGGCATTCTTTGCAGACAGTCAACTTAATTGGTTGCACCTGACAGGTATGACTATATTCAGAATCATTTAAAAGTAAATGCGCAAATGAAATGATCTGAGGGAAGTACTCACAAATGCTAACACTGTTGTTACATGCCACCCACACTAGAGGGCGCAACAAATGACTGTGGGTATATTTTCCTGGAGCCTTTCAGTTGAACTACCAAAGAATTTACTCCATTGCTGGTGGGATTGCAAGCTGGTACAACCACTCTGGAAATCAGTCTGGCAGTTCCTCAGAATATTGGACATAGTACTACCAGAGGATTCAGCAATACCTCTCCTGAGCATACACCCAGAAGATGTTCCAACTGGTAATAAGAACACAGGCTCCACTATGTTCATAGCAACCTTATTTATAAATAGCCAGAAGCTGGAAAGACCTCAGATGTCCCTCAACAGAGGAATGGATACAGAAAATGTGGTACATTTACACAATGGAGTACTATTCAGCTATTAAAAACAATGAATTCATGAAATTCTTAGGCAAATGGATGGATCTAGAGGATATCATCCTGAGTGAGGTAACCCAATCACAAAAGAACACACGTGATATGAACTCACTGATGAGTGGATATTAGTCCAGAAACTTAGAATACCCAAGATACAATTTGCAAAACACATGAAACTCAAGAAGAACAAAGACCAAAGTGTGGATACTTCATCCCTCCTTAGAATGGGGAACAAAATACACATAGAAGGAGTTATAATGACAGAGTTTGGAGCTGAGCCAGAAGGATGGACCATCCAGAGACTACCCTACTCAGGGATCCATCCCATATTCAGCCACCAAACACAAACACAATTGCCTATGCCAGCAAGATTTTGCTGACATGTCCCTGATATAGCTGTCTCTTGTGCGGCTATTGCAGTGCCTGGCAAATACAGAAGTGGATGCTCACAGTCAGCTATTGGATGGAACACAGGGCCCCCAATGGAGGAGCTAGAGAAAGTACTCAAGGAGCTGAAGGGGTCTGTAACCCTATAGGAGGAACAGCAATATGAACTAACCAGTACCCCCTGAGCTCGTGTCTCTAGTTGCATATGTACCAAAAGATGTCGTTGTCAGCCATCATTGGGAAGAGAGGCCCCTTGGTCTTGCAAACTTTATATGCCCCAGTACAGGGCAACACCAGGGCCAGGAATCAGGAGTGGGTGGGTTGGGGAGCAGGGCAGGGGGAGGGTATAGGGGACTTTCAGGATAGCATTTGAAATGTAAATGAAGAAAATATCTAATAAAAAAAATAATAATAAAAGAATTTCCAATGCCAGGCAAAGTAGAGCCACCATTAAGTAGTTTGGACCAACTTACGTGTTTATAACTACAAAGGAAGGAAATAATATATTTAATATCCTAAAGGCTATGGTTTTGAACAGGGTGGTAGAGTTTTCTTGGGGCAAGACACTTTGCCTGCTAATGTTTTTCTCAGTGCAATGATAACGATTGTTTTGACAGCCATGTTGACCGAGTCTCTTTCATTTTCAGTGGAGGAGGCAGTGCTGGAAAAGACAAAGCCATATATCTTAAATTTATCATCCATCCATCTCTCCTTGCAACAGGCTACCACAGCCATAGCCCTTTAAAGATGTTGCTTTCCTTTTTAGGAAGTGACCTGATTATTGTTTTCCTCTTTATCTTACTGTGATGGATCTATTTGACTACCTGACAATTCTTCATACCCAGATGTTTCAGTTTCCAAACCCATATTTTTTCTCTGCCTACAACTAAAATCGACGATAATTAGATGTCATAAAGTTCGAGAACATATCAAAAACAGGAACATCGGTGGGGTGGAAAACAAAGAAACTTAAGTGTGTATCGAGCTGCTAGGCTTACAGTCATTCGCGGAGAGTTTGAAGTTAGTGCTGGACGTTTAGCCAATGAGGAGCTGATCTTTAAGTGCTTTGTGTTGGGTCTTTGGTTTCCTGCACTGTTCAGTGAAAACGAAAATAATCAAGCCGAAGAGAAGAAACAAGGAGACGTGTCAGCCCGGCGCGAGATGATTGATTGCCAAGAGGATCTGACCCTCTTAGAAACAGATTTGGTGCCGTAATTTAAATAGCTCAGAACATTTGAAACCAAGTGATGAGTGGATCTGAGTATATTTTAAAGAGGAGATACCTCGAAGGGTTGCAGGACTTGGAGAAATAAAAACCATTACAATGTCGTTAAGTTTGAAAGGTAGTTGTTTATAATTTTGCTATGTAAACTCTATGATCTCTCTCCTAACATATGATTTAAATGGAAGAGCACACTTCACAGTTACAGCTTTTGTATAACGCTTTGCTGATTAAAGAAATATAGTGGCATGCCTGTGTCCTTGAGGTGTCTTCCATAGAAGATAGATATCTTGATATGATTCCCATTGATGGAACATAAAAGCAGTAAACAATGTTCAAACCAAGGTTTTTAAGTTTATATGCAGGCAGAATTATAGGAGCATCTAGTCTTGAAATAATTCACATTGACTGATTAACAGCTACAAAATCTATTGCCCCCTTTTTGATATTACATGATGATTTTATGTGTCTAGTATGCTTTAGAGTATACAGGGCTGAAGATATAGTTTGGTTGGTAGAATGTTAGCCTAGCACACTGTGTTAGAACCCCTGAAAGCATAAAACTTTCCTGTTGGCACAAGCCTCTAAGCCCAACTCTCAGGAGGTGGATGGAGGCAGGGATACCAGAAGTACTCAGTCATTCTTTGCTACATAGATGTTTCAAGGCTACCTTGGGCAACCTGACACTGAAAAAGAAGATAGAACATTATGACATGAAATTCATGGTTAAAGCAGCTACTATTCATTTTATCTTGACCAAAGGTATTGACTATTTATGGCCACTCTCTAGAAATGAATATGCCCCACACAACCACACAGGAGCAGAGGCTTTTCAAAGGCACACGTGTAACCCTAACCCTAACCCTAACCCTAACCCTAACCCTAACCCTAAACCTAACCCTAACCCTAACCCTAACCCTAACTTAACCCTAACCCTAACCCTAACCCTAACTTAACCCAAACCCTAACCCTAACCCTAACCCTAACTTAACCCTAACCCTAACCCTAACCCTAACCCTAACCCTAACCCTAACCCTAACCCTAACCCTAACTTAACCCTAACCCTAACCCTAACCCTAACCCTAACTTAACCCTAACCCTAACCCTAACCCTAACCCTAACTTAACCCTAACCCTAACCCTAACCCTAACCCTAACCCTAACCCTAACCTAACCCTAACCCTAACCCTAACCCTAACCCTAACCTAACCCTAACCCTAACCCTAACCCTAACCCTAACCCTAACCCTAACTTAACCCTAACTTAACCCTAACCCTAACCCTAACCCTAACCCTAACCCTAACTTAACCCTAACCCTAACCCTAACTTAACCCTAACCCTAACTTAACCCTAACGCTAACCCTAACCCTAACCCTAACTTAACCCTAACCCTAACCTTAACCTAACCCTAACCCTAACCCTAACCTAACCCTAACCCTAGTCATCAGACTGTATTTGTAACTTTGGGATCAATGTTTTCCATCTTTTCCTCTAAAACTAGGGACTTAAACGTTTGTGGAGAACCAGCAGAGCAACAATAATCAATTTGATCTAGCCTCTAAACCAGGTGTCATTTTGATAAATGGTACTAATTAAGCTGAGGTCTCAGGTAGGAAGCCGGTTGAGTTAATGCACTGGCACCAGGATGGCCAGACGAGGACAGATGTCACAGTGAGACAGAGGCAGCACTCGGGTGGCTCAGTCAAGTCTCCAGGTTTGCATCTCCCATCGCTTGATCAAAGGAGCTCAGTGCTGAGACTTCATGGGTTGAACTTGAGTTTATCTGAGGGTTACAGGAGGGATTGTACATAAGGAAATTTCAACTTTTCAGACAATGAAAAAAAAAAAAAAGAAAACCTTATTCCTATTCTACAGTGAAAGACAAGTGCATTAAAATGATTAGTTAGCCAGGAAGCTTACTGTTTCTTATCTATGATTCATCTCCCCTCTGCACAACATGGGTTTAAACTGCTGGGGGCAAAGCTCTGTAATGTCTTCTTACATTAATTGCAATACTGACCATCTAGGTAAAGAGAGAGCAGAGTGCTCTGCACACTGACTCCACAGTCAGAAAGACTCTTTAGCGTACAATGACATAGGGACAAGTCTTCCCTTTTTAACTCCCAACCCTTGTTGATTTTATAGCACTAGATTATTTCACGGATAGTTCCAATATTGAATATTATAAGACTTTGATTCCCCCTGTCCTGCCTCTCTGCTCAGTCATCTAAGGATAGAGAAGAGGACGTATGCAGGAGAACTGAAGTCATTGCATCAAGCTTTATAATGTGTATGGTTGTCAACCTTTTGGCATAAAGGGTCAAGCAAGGGCTATCTCAGGTTTTGAAGGGCTATCTCAGGTTTGATGGTCATAGCCATATTTCACGGCCATTTAATCCCGTGGTTGTGATGTGAATGCAAACATTGGAAATGCCCGTACACATAGGCTTGCATCTGTGCCCCATTACAACTTTGTAGTACCTGAGACTTGAGATTTCATATGCTCTCCGATGCCATGAATATTCTTCTTCATTAAAAATTAGACATATAAAGGACGTGTTTAATGTGGGGGAATACAAAGACAATACACTGCTGTTGATCTGTGGCTACAGCTTGCGTTTTCTCCGCTCTAACACATGTACGAAGCTCTGTGAAACCATGAAGTATCGTCCGTGTTTCCCAAGGAACTGTATATTTACACTGAGAAAAAGGTGATTGATACAGTAAAATAAAAAGTTATTAAATTCTAGACCCCAAATCACACCAATTCTCCAAGCAGCCTCAGAAGGAAGTAGAAGGCCAAAGAATCAAGAAATATGGAGTGGGCATGACCCACCAGTGCTGGGGAGGAGACCTGAAAAATCAGTGGTCCTATGTCCACACACCTCAGGCAAGTGCTGGCAGAAGATGCTTTCTGAATTTAGGAAATTTCAGAATGCAACCTGGAAACAAAAGCCCGAACCATTTCAGGACCCATTTTTGTTCTTTTATATAATAAGCCATAAATATTCTCGAGGCAAAATTAACTGTTGGCTCAATTTGTGTGCCTCAATGTAGGCTGTGGCATCCAGAAGAGGTACTGATTTTCTTCCTCTGATTTTGTGAGTTCTGTCACTTTAATGTTGGCCACAGAAGTGAAATTCCATGAAAAAATTATGCCTGTGTTCAAAATTTTTATTGTGCTAAAAGTTTATGGGCTTGAAGATATAGCTCAGTTTGTAGCGTGTCTGTCTATCATCTACAGTAATGGCAGCAAAGAGTAGAATCCTCCAAAAAAATTTACAAAGCCAATTGATTGATTGACTAGAACTTCATGATTATGGAAAATTGAAGTCTTGCATCCAGTGTGGCTGAGACTTGACCTGACTGGAGTAGTGAGGGAATGAAGGAAGGACAGACAGACACATTGTGCATGCTCTGGTGGAATGGCGCCACTTCCTTAGCATCCTGGGACATCAGCATCTTGCTCAGGGAAAGGGGTAACTAGTCTCAGTAAGAGGCATCCATAGATGAGCAGTCTCAGGCTGTAAATCTGGGGGGAGGAAGCTGTAGTTATGAGTTTTTGTACACACTGGTCTATTGTTCATTAACAACCTGAGCTTGATCTTAGCAAGTGCTTGCCAACTTCCCATGAGTCTGAGGCCCAGGTCCTTGACATGTTCTGCTCGTGTTGAACAATACACATTCCCTCAGGACTTTACTTGCTCAGAACCTCATTCCCTTCATACAGTTGCAGATTGGAAGACATATTATCATGGGCTCCTCAAGAGCCATTCACTGCCTCCCCTTGTGTCTGATTGAACAACCTTCTGACTGTGAGATGAAACCCATATGTAGTACATTCACAGACCTCTGGCTTTCTCTAACCCAACTCCAAAAATGGCCTTAGATAGCACCTGAAACCTGTAGCAGGGATTTCTCCAATTTGCTGTAACTAGAGTTCCATATTCCCATTGGTGTAGTTGAAAATGTGTTGATTTTTTAACTTACTTTGTTCTATAATCATAAAACCATAATGAAATCATCTTCTTGTTGGAATATGGTATTTGGGCAACTTGAATCTGTATTCCTGGCCATGAGCACTCATAACTGGTTCTGAGAAAAATTATCTCGTGTTCCTTTTGAGAACTGAGCTGTGTTTGGAGTTTCCAGTGAGTCTGAGAGAATGAGCAAGTCTTGCTGGAGGGAACAAAGGGAGAGAACAGACCCTTGATATGACAGGACCTACATGGGGTCATGTAGAACTCAGTACAGATGGGCAGGAAATACTGAGCGGCAGTGAGGAAGTCTGTGCTCTGATGTTGTCAGAATTGGTTGGGAAGAAAGAGGAAGTGGGCATGGCACTTCCAAGGAGCCTGCAGTAAAGGATGCTTGTTGGTGAGCAGAAGAGAATCAGGAGGAAAGTTTGTAGAGATGATCATTTCTGGGCAGTGCTTGAAGATGAAGCATGATGGCTTGTTGGGTATGGACACTTGCCTTCAAGCCTAATGGCTTGAGTAGTATCTGTGGAATCCACACAGTGGAGGGGATGAGCAAACTCACACAAGCTATCCTTTGTCTTCTGCATCCATGCTATGGAATGAGTGTGTGTGTACACACACACACACACACACACACACACACACACCACATGCATACTCACATGCATACATACATACATACATACATACATACATGTGTTACCTTTTAAAGAATATGTCAGTAAAGAGTACTGTATGGATACTCTTATGAAGTCTTCAGTCTTAACTGAGGCTTGTAGAGGAAGTGTTTAGAAGGGAAATGGCAAATTTGTTCCCACAGTGATGTGCTTAGGTGTGTAAGACCATCTTTTCTACTGTGGCATGAGTCAGCCAAAGAAGAGATCTGTGCGTTTTGTGCATACTAGACAAGAAAGCATTAAAGCTTTGATTCCATGGTATTGAGAGTATACTAAACAACTAATTTTAAATGCCAATTTAAGAGAATCTGTTTCTTGATCAATACATCTGTTTTTCTTTGATAAAGCATTGCATTTTGTTTAGAGAATCTGTCTTCTCTAATTGTGGTACAGAAATTTTTATTTTTTTTTTCCTACAAAATAAGAAATAAAATAACAACAGAAAAATTAGAACAGCATATGTTTTAACTTCCTCCCTCAGTGAGACAACTGTGTGGGCAGCCAGAGAAGAATCTTATCCAGGTAAATGTCATGTTTTCCTTGAAGCTATGTAACATACCATATGCATAAAGGACTGTCATGTCTACCAAGATGGGTAGGATGTTACAGTGTTGTAATATTCGTTCTTTGTTCTTTTTATTCTTTTTGCTTTCTGTAGTAGCTATTACTGTCTTATTGAAAGCCAAAGCCAGTGGGAAATGTGATTTTTGAACCTGACAAATATAGGCCATTTATTTTATCATAAAGGGCTTGAAATACCTAAGAAATAACCATAGTCTGAAGATCTCCAGCAAAATAAATCTGAAATGGAAAGAGATATGGTGAGGAGGACTGGAGGAAGACACCCAACAAATCAAAATAGAGCTGGTTTTGAGGAAGAACAAAAACACGAAAGGAAATTGGGACGATAATAAAAGAGACAATGATTCACAGTGGAAAAAAGATGAGATGATAGCAATTTGTGTTTACCTGGAAGCTTTCATCCAGAAATGAAATTTGATAGGGATGAGGGATTTGGAAAGGTTGGGCAGGAAGCTAATAATTATTTGGTTCCGGGAGGTTGGCAATGGGGTCTGAACAAGTCTATAGATGATTATAAAACTGTGGAAAGAATTGATTCAGGCAAGGTAACAGCAGGGAAGATAATTTGCATCCAGGAGGCAGAAACAGACAGAAGCTAGAAATCCCTTTAAGGGGACCATGTAGGGTGGGTATCTGGCCTACTGTGTCTGCTAGGAAAGACAGTGTGGTTCATGGACACATTTGGTTATAAAGGAGATGCCGACGTGTGAGCATGACTCTTGTTTCTGGGTCTTTGCTTTTTAATCTATTAAAAATAAATAAGAGAACAGACAACAGACCATTGTCCAAAGCTTAGCATTGCCCAACGGAGCTGCTGGATTTTGTCCATTGCTGCAATTTTTAAATTTTAATAAAGCAGATCATTTCATGTTACATACAGTATTGCCTATGTACTCACTATTGATAAAGTTTTGGAAATAAAAGTCTAGTGTTCTTTAGGAATCGCTCTATTATTTCTACATCACAGAGTTTTCACCTCTACTCCCATACTTAGTAATTTTGAACAACTCAAATGAAGTTGAGAAATGTATAAAAATTAAGGACAAGACATCCATACTCTACGACTGGGAAATAAACAATATCTTCATGCACTTACTTTTTATGTAGAATGCTGAAGTCTCTGTAGTTTATTGGTTATAGAACATCTCTGATGTGAGTCTGCCATGCATTTCCTCGAGAGCACCCAAGCAGCTGAGTATTCCTAGTGGTTGTGGGGGACGGGGAAGTGGGGACACACAGAATGGCTGCCAAGGTCTACCATTAAGTGCCGGTTCACACCTGCCCTTTCAGATCAGTGCTACAGTGGGAGTCTGTCACACGTTCTAATCAGGCCTCTTCTCTGTTCCCCTTTTTCTAAATCTTCTTCATATCCCCAACTCCCCCAGTTTCTATCAGCTGGAGCCTTGCCTCTTACGACACCAAGAAGGTGGAGTGCATCAAAGTGACGTTGGCTGTTTTCTCTGGACCAAATCTATAAATTCACACCATTGTTCCTAGTTTATCGCAGACAGGGACATTTCCCACTCTCCTCGTCTCCTCTTTATCTTACTTCTCTCAAAACTAGTTGTGTACTCCTGGTTTTCTACCCTCTGCTGAGCTTCTCCCTCTCTTACTACCAGAGCTGTACCTGAACTCCTTGACCTGTGTTTGTCTACTCTTGGTTCTGGTTCTCTGTCCTTGGTGATCATCATGTTTAGAATGCATCTGTAACATGATGCCGTACCTCTGGGTTTGCTTCTGACCTCACGACTACTCAGCTTTTAAAGGCCACCGGAACCCTCACTTGGCCTCATCTGGCTGATACACCTTTGTACTTCTTCCTCTCAGAACACTCAGCAACACTCTTTGACCTTTAACCCCAGGATAATACTATTTAGTATTATCTCTAGATACCATCTTGATATCTCCAGTCAACTGTCTCAAGACTTACCGTCTAAAGTTGCACTTTTTAGATGCACCCTCTTTCTTCCCATTCGGCTCTGTTCTCCTTGCCTCAGTGACAACTGCTGCTGTCTCTTCAGATGTTTTTGGAGAAAAGCAGCTGTAGTCACACATGAATTGTCCAGTTCACAGCTCACTCTGACTTGTCACCCATCTTGCACCTTCTTTTTACTTCACACACATCCGTATAATGTACTTTGGCCATATTCACTTGGCATGCCTTTCACCTCCTGTGCATCTCAAAGCCACACACTACTTTTCATTTCTTTCATCTCATCCTACGTCAGACATCATTGCCCTCTAGAACAGCCTCAGCAACCTGCTTGCTTTCCCTAGATCCACTCTTGCCTCTCTTCATGCATTTGGGAGCCAAAGTGCCTATAAAAAAAGTTCAATCCAAGGTTGCTTCGTAGATAAATTCTGGGCTTCTAAAAGATACAATTTTAGACGTGATTGTCTTCAAAGCTCTTTTGTCTGTTATTCCAGACAATTTCTGAGTCTCTTGTCCCATTTGTTATGACAACTTCATTCTTTTGAGTTCATATTGAATGTAGTTAATTCAGAGATGTTTGAAATTAGTGGAAGCATATCTACTTTCTATTTTAATTTTAGTATAATATTTCTATTTATTCATTGAGAACTTCACATTCATATATACACACAATGTACTTTGATCTACATCTTCCTCCCTCCCAGCATCTTGCTCTATTTTGTAAAATAACCCACTGTGCCAACACCCTGCAATCCATATTCAAACATGTGCACGGTCATTCACTGGCACTTGTACAACTTGCCAAAGTCTATGTCCCCAAAGAAAAGTGACTTTTCCTCCCATTGCAGCCAACTATATCTGATACTGCTTTCACTTGGGCAGAGACTCATGAGCCTCTCCTCTATCTCTGCTGTGATGTCAATTGGCTTGATCTTG
Source organism: Mus caroli (assembly GCF_978045245.1). Lineage (NCBI taxonomy): Eukaryota > Metazoa > Chordata > Mammalia > Rodentia > Muridae > Mus > Mus caroli. Next base: position 116,446,302 of record NW_028227267.1, read on the forward strand.
GGCAGGTTTTTCAGGCAACCATGGCTGCTCTGAGTGCAACAATTGTGTCATGTCCAGAAGTCACTGTTCCCCAGCCGTCCCCTGGAGCCTCTGGGTCTTAGGATCTTTCTGTAGCCTGCTTACATATTTTTCAGAGCATGTGTGTGTGTGTGTGCATATGCATGTATGTGTTTGTGTGTGTTGTGTATGTGTGTGTGTGTGTGAGTGATAAAGATGTCCCATTTAGGGGTAAGCGCTCAGTAGTCATTCATTCTCCAAACGTTGGCTAGTTGTGAATCTTCGCATTAACTGCCATCCATTACAAAAAGATTTCCTAAGAGTACTGAGAGCTCTGCTGACATGTGGGTTTAAAGCACATGTTTAGAAGGCAGGTTGATACTGTTGAGCCAAATAACAGCAGCAGGGTCTCCTCAAGCGCCTATGAACTCACCAGCCACTCACTCTTGTCTCGGTTTAGCACCACAAGGTTCCTCCCGGGGAGGATCCCTTAAATCCAACCAGAAAGCAGCTCGCTATTCCCACAACAACCATGCCATTAATGCACCCACTGGCGTCATGCCAGGCTGGCTGCTATTGCAGGTTGCAGGGTTCATAGCTGGGTAAGCCTGTTGATGGCTTTCCTCCCAGTATTCCACATAGCACTTCCTGGCCCAATAAAACCTAGGCAGCAGGGGGAAGGTTTCATGGTCAGTACTAGCTTATTTCCCTGTGCCATTGCCAAAGGACACACTATCTTCAACAATAGGATGCTACTCTCAGGGTGTGTCAGGCCACTAAGAGCCATGCCAATATCCTGTATTGTATAGTGACCTTTCTGGAATCCTCTTGACAAATAACACAAAAGAAGGTATTCATACCTGGCTCTAATATTTTTGAATGATAACCTAAGGATTACCACCTCCCGTATAAGGTGAAACGATTCAAACTCCTGAAAACACCATTTTTTTTTTCCAGGAAACTTATAGTATAGTAGGTTCTCGAGTGTCTTCTCAAGCATCCTCATTGGTAGTTACTGCTCCCCACCCTATGTTTTGCTTTTTAAAACAACAGTCATGACTTAGGTAGATTTGCATGCCTGGAGATGCATAGAGTCCAGGTCGCTGTTCCTCCTGTCTCTGCTTGGCCACATGCCTGGCACGGTGCTTGTCAGGAGCACACAGTAGGTTCTCCATAGATGTTTGTGCAGTAAATGACTAGACCATGGTTGACTCTCTTTGGTCCCGATAGGAAGAATACAAGCTGCCTATCTGGTAAGATGGTTATGCATGAGCCTGGTGACACACGGTAACTGGTAAAAGTTAGTGGCACAAAATGTGGCAACAGCAAGATTCAGAACCAAAGAAATGGCAGCGATTGATTGTACCTTTGTATGTATGAAGAGGTGGGGCTGGGGAGAGGATTAAGAAGGAATACAGCAAGTTCTATGCTTTCTGCCAGGCACGGACAACTTTATCTTTGCACAGTATCTTCAGGAAACCTGGCTCAAAAAATAGAATTCATTAAACCTGTGGTAATAAACTTGGAATACAAAACATGAACTACAAAGCCACTAAAGTTGAGAAGGCCGGAACAGATATTTTACCTTCAGAATTTGTATTTATGTCTGTGAACTCAGGGTGTATAAAGGTTAATATGAAGGTTACATGGGGCTTATTGATTGTCAAAAATAACCTGAGTGATATGTTTTATGGTGTTGCTATGATGTCATTTTACCTGGCTACACTGAATGAACTCCATCATTTAATAGCAGTTGGCTTATCACATTTTTGTACTTGATATGAAAAATGCTCTCTATGAAATAAATTGTAATGGGTGGTTTAATAAGGAGAACTCTTAGTGCATGCAATTTAACTGTTCTTAGCATACACAATGCTTTTTGCAATGCACTCATTTGTTTTATTAAAACCAATTATACATTTGTTTTGGCTAATTTTTACTGTACAAAAGAAATCTGAAGTACTTAACAGTCAATTACTGTGAGCATGCAGATAAAAATAATGAATGTTATCAAACAAAGAATTTTATATGAGGCAAGGCAGACATGAATATAGTCTATATAAATTTGTCAGAAATTAATAACTTCTATTTTAAGCCTCTTTGGAGCATTTGGGGGAAAGGAAACATTTAAAGCAATTAAATTCCTACTTGCTACTTAGATGGATGACATGATTTTATCTAAATGGAATTCTAGTAAAGCCATATTCCCATCGTCTCAAGGGATTTGTTCTTTTGTTTTTCTTTTCTTTCCCCGAGACCCTTATCACAAAGACAAGCAATCTCTTGATGCTTAGATCTTCAGAGTTAGTCTTTTCGGAACATTTGATACTCTTATGAGTCTTTAGAGAGGAGCCCCGAATTTGCCTTCAAGGGATACGGGGAATGATGTATTTCAAACAATTGGGATCAGACAATGGAGGCTACCCTGATAATAAAATCTTTCTCGTGAAGTAATAAGAGAATGTTTTAATCCACCTGTCATTTATATGGTGCTTACAATATTGCCAGCATGAAAACACATATAGGTCTGGTTCTCATTGCATGGAGTTGAAAGTCTCCAAGTTGCATGAGGAAGTAAACAGCTTGCTATTATGACATGTCACATAGGCTCTGACAGAGGAATTGAGAGCATGGCGGGATGTGAAAGGGGTGGAGGGAAGGCTCAGGAAATGGGACTCAAAAATACAGATTTTCGTTCCCCATTAGGAGTAAGCCTTAGTAATGGCACGCAAGAATGACTGTAATGAATAATGTATTTACAAAATACACAAGGACTTTCATTTATGCCCTTAATGATAGAAAGGCTTTCTAGAAGAAATGATGGTTAAACCAAACTTCTTAGTTAAGTAGGAGATAAGAAAAGGAAATAGAGCAATGAGCATGTTTGTAGGTCTTGGAGCCCTGGAAAAATGTTAACAAGCCCTGACTGACCAGAACTTAAGAGTGTTACAAAAACTGAAAGAGCTGAGCTCAGGGTTGGGCAGAGAACAGACTTCTGTTTTCTTGCAAGCCCTGATGTAGGAGCTTACACTTGATCCTGGTGCCAAGAAACTACTAAAGATGCTCAGGAGATTCAGATACAACCTAAGTTATTAGCCACTTCTGGCTGCAGGGTGGACGATGTGTGAGGCAGAGGGGATGCAGGGAGATGCGGTAGGGGTGGCTAAGGTATCCTATCAAGAGCCCAGGGTGTCTTTTTTTTTTTCATGAAGTGTTTGAGTTGAGTTAGAATGGCCAATCTGGAGGTTGGTAGGTGGGTCCGAATAGACTGGTTGATTTATGGCCTCATATGTGACAAAAGAGGGCAGACCTGCATCTTATTTCTGCTGCCTGCTGTTCTTCCCTGAGTCCCATGGAGAAGTAATAGTATTTATATCAAGAAAGCGAGCAGCTCAAATGAAAGAACCATAAATCCCTTTGCAACTCAGGTGCATTGTAGGCCCCCCACCCCATAAAGTGAAACGCGTGCTTAATGGAACTGTCAGATGATAGATCATTAAAAATAATTGTTGTTGCTGGATCACTGTTTGATTTTTTTTTTTTTTTTGCTTCAGAAGGAGTTTAAAGAATTGAGTGGCATCACCCTAATAAAAATTCCATTTCTATCTCCTATTTATGTAAAAAAAAATGTTCCAAGCACTGATGTAAAAAATGAAAAATGGAAGTCAGCTTGATAGAAAACATTGTTTTGTTCTTGAATTGTTTTATTATCCATGAGTCCATTACATAATTGAGAAAAATCAAAACTATTTTAATTAATGGTTCCATCTAAATTCTCTTTTAAAAAGTTAATATATTTGACAAAGTATAAAGTATGGTATGTTGTGTTTATTAATTATATATGAAGGTAATTTAATAGGAACCTAGTATATAAGAAAAATGTTATCACTTCAAAACCTTATAGTCTCAGGAGATTAACAAAAATTAAATTGACCAGTGTTCTTTTTGCAAAGATGTTTGATAAGGTGATCAATAAACATATTCAACACAAAATATATTGAGTTTAAAGTTTGTGGGGGAAGTAGAACAGAATTATGATCTCAAAGAGAAAAAGAATGATGCATAATTTATTGATGTTAAGGGGGAAATCATTTGTGCATTTTTTTTAATTGGATGATGGCTGTAGAGATTTCACATGCTTTAAGCACTGGGCATGTTTGAAAGAATGAGGTAGTAGCTATATTTGAAATGTTGTCATAAAATTTCCCCAAATGTAAGAAAAAATATTTTTGCTAGGAATATTTTATGTGGAATATTTTTCAATGTCAACTTTAAAATATGAGATTTTTTTTAAACTGAGCATTCTTTTCTGCTGGGTATATGATCATGAGAGTTTGAGGACTGTTGGTTCAGGGAAGGGCAGCCGTGAGAACAGGGGATGATGCAGGATGGATCCAAAGAGCGTGGTGGGGATAAGAGTCTCCTTTCCTTAGCCCCATAATAAGAAAAGGGTCAGAGAACGCGTGTAAGATCACAGACTGGTTGTGGGGTAGGAGATTGCACGGTATGAGAGAGCAGATAGCCAAGGGACCGGGAACTCTGTGTTTCATGACACAGGAACATCCGATGATGGTTGAGAAGCCAAAGTATGGTAGATCTCCAGCACTTGCTCATCTGCAGGATTAAACTTATTGGCACTTTAATGCTAACCTTCTGGTTCTCCCCTGTACCAGCCACTGGTTCTCCCCTCTACTAGCCACTGTTCTAGCCTGTTTCTGAAACTACAATTTTAGGTGTCTCCTGTCAATGCAGCCATACAGCATTTTTCTCCTGCACCTTGCTCTCTTCTCTGAGGACGATGTCTCCCAGGTTCATTCATGTTGTTTGGAATGGCTAGATTCCTACTTAGAATTTTCTATTGCAGGTATTTATTGTGTGTCTGTATGTGGCACACATATGTGTATGGGTCAGAGGACAACCCAAGGGAGTTTGTTATCTCTGACCACTATGTTATCCTGGGGTCAAACTCAGCTCACTGGGTGCCAAATGCCTTTATCTTCTGAACCATTTTCCTGGCCAAACATCCCCCCCACACCATTTTTTTTAGGTTAAATAAAGATAACAAGTGGTGATAAGAATTTGGTGAAGAGCTGGGGAGATGGCTCAGGTGGACCAGGATTGTTGTGTAAGCATACGAGTCTGAGCTTTATCACCAGCATCCATGTGCAGAGCAGGATACACTAACAGTGTATGCTTGAAATCCCACTTCTGGGGAGGTAGAGACTTGAGGATCTTAGAGCTTGATGGCCAGGCAATCCAGCCAGACCCTGGCCCTGTCTTAAAAATATAACAGAGAATAGAACAATGAAGAAAGACATCTGATGTTGACTTCTGACCTCCACCGTCATGCATGCCCATGTGTGTATGGACACATATACTACACACACACAGGCACACACACACACACATATTCCACAGACATACTCCATAGATACACAGACACACCCAGAGACACACACACATAAGCACACACATTACACACACACACACATTCCACAGACACACTCCACAGATACACAGACACACACAGAGACACACACACATAAGCACACACACACACTACATACACACACACACTACGGAAACACACAGACACACACACAAGCACACACACTACAGAAACACACAAACACCACACACACACACACACACACACTACACAGACATGCACTATATAGATACACAGACACACAGTAACACAGAGAGACACACACACTACACAAACACACAGACACACACAAGCACACACACACACACTATACAAACAAACACACACACACTACACAAACAAACACACACACACTACACACACATACACTCCACAGACACGCACTGCACCGATACACAAACACACAGAAACATACACACAAGCACACACACTACACAGACACACACATACTATACACACACACACACACACACACACACTATAGACTCTCACTACACAGATACACAGACACATAGAGACACAGATACACAGACACAGAGAAACAGACAAAAGCACACATACTACATAGACTCACACACACACTACACAAACACACAGACACAATACACACAGGCACACACACTGCACACACACACACACTACTACTCTCTTGATGAGAATAAAAACTGATGTCGTGGCCGTGGGCAACAGCATCACAGTTCTACCAAACATCAACCATGGGCTACGATTCAGCTTTTGGTATACACATAAAATAATTGAAATTGGACTTTAAAGTGATATCTTCATGACTCTGTTCATTGCAGCTATTTTTTTTTCCAGTAGACATAGGTTCTGTAAGAAAAATACTGTCATTGTATTTATTGGTTTGTTTATTTCTTTTTTAAATTAAAAGTTGTATTATCTATTCTTTGAGAATTTCACTCAATATATTTTTATTATCTTCTTTCCTGTTTCCAAACCCCTTCCACATCATCCGCCACCCTCTTCACCCACTGGACTGTTCTTTCTCTCTCTTAAAACAAAACAAAATAAACAAAACAGAAAAGAAACCAAGACCAAAAGAAAATTGCTACTGAAAACATGGATTCCTATTTGCCTTAGCTAAGTCCTTGGGCATGGGGCTGCTCTGGAGTGTGCTTGATGCACCCAGTTTCTAAGTCGGGCCAAGAGTAGATAGGAGCTAATCTGGTGAGTAGCACAAATCTCTCCTGTGATTATTAGCTCTGAGCTTTGACCTTTATTTATAAAATGTTCCTTGAATGTTTTTTCTCGATTTTCACGGTATTCTGCAAGCTCTTTGAAGACAAGGATTGGATTTTAGGCATCTCTAGTAGTCATGATGAGCTCAGCCACATAGTAACGAAACTTGCTCTACTACATTCATTGAATTATTTTAACTAATAAAACTTTTTGTTAAACCACCTTAATAATACCACTCAATGGACTGAGCCTTTGGGGATAGAGTTGCTCTTTTTTTTCCGACAACAAAGCTGTCAGAGTTTAAATAATTGACAAGGCTGTTAATAGCTTCTGCTTGTGTAATTAGACAACCCTTTAAATTTGCGAGCATCCCAGGGGTGGAGGGGAGGTGGCTTTAGCTACATCTGGTCTGAGCAGCGTTTTCTTCAGGAGGTATGAGGTGCTTCTAAAGAAACTTTTGAGTAAATTTTCCCTGGAGTGCTTCTCAGGTTGGTTAAGTGATTATATTTAAATTTGACTTACTTGAGGATATAGATCAAAATTAAATTGGCTTGGATTTACTAATTAGTCTCACAGAATTTTTTTAAAAAGGGGTTTTATCCAGATTTTTAAGAAATGTCTATCTCCTTCTGTTAATGCCCAGAGAGGTGGTCTTGAGGATAAACAAACTGAAAAGGATGCCCCCCGAGGACCTTAATTCATTCAAATTAAGATTAATGTAGAAAGATAACAGAGTGGTTTACAAAGCTGGTCTGGATGTCAGCACAAATAGTTTAACTGTTCCTTTGGGGAAGTGACATCATCCTTACACAGAAGCTCAGTGAGCAAAGAGTAATTAGTCAAGATTATAGCATCCTTTCCTTCCTCACCTTAGCCTCTATGTTTGTGGATTTAGTGATATACATTCAACATGCGGGTTCTTCCTTTTTACATCTAAAAACTTCTTTTATTTTATGGACGTAGATGTTTTTCCTGGAAGCTAGGAGAGGGTGTCAGATCCCCTGGAACTGGAGTTACAGGTGGTTGGGAAACCCTGTGGACGCTGGGGATCAAACCTGGTTTCCTTGAAAGGGCGGCCAGTGCTTTCCACAGTTCTGCCACTTCTCCAGCCCCATTGATGCAAGTTTATTTCCACCAATAACTATTATCATTATTTTATTTACTTTACATCCCAGTCACAGCCTCCCTGGCTTCTCTCCTTCCAGTTCCACTCTTACAAATCCATCCTCCCTTTCTCCCCTCTCCTCCTTAGAGAAGAGAAGCACACCTTGTGTGCCACCCTACCCTGGGGCATCTAGTCCTAGCAGGGCTAGGCACATCCTCTCCACTGAGGTCCAACCTGGCAGTCCAGTAGAAGGAAGGAGATCTAATGACAGGGAACAGAGACCAAGGTAGTCCCTGCTCCACTTGTTAGGGGACACATATGAAAACCAAGATGCACATTTGCTACAAATATGTAGGGGATCTAGGTCCAGCCCTTGCGTGCTGTCTGGTTGGTCACCCAGGCTTTGTGAGTTTCCATGGTCCCAGGTTAGTTTACTCTGTAAGTGTCTTTTGGTGTCCTTGACCCCTCTGGCTTGCTCATGCCTATCCCCAACTCTTCCATAAGACTCCCTGAGCCCTGCCTGATGTTTGGCCATGGGCCTCTGTATCTGCCTCTGTCTGCTGCTGGATGAAACCCCTCAGGAGACAGTTATGCTAGGTTCCTTACATCCCACAGAGGGCTAATGTCCAAAATACATAAATGACTCAAGAATTTGCAACCACTTTGAAAATCAATCTGGTGGTTTCTCAGAAAACTAGGAGTAGTTCTAACTCAGATCCAGCTATACCACTCCTGGGCGTATACCGAAAAGATGCCCCACTATAGCACAAGGGCAGTCATTCAACTATGTTCATAACAGTTTTATTTGTAATAGCCAGAAACTGGAAACAACCTAGATGCCCTCAACTGAAGAAAGGATAAAGAAAATGTGGTACGTCTACACAATGGAATACTATTCAGCTATTAAAGAATGAAGGCATAATACATTTTGCAGGCAAATGGGCAGAACTTGTGAATATCATCCTGAGTAAGGTAACCCAGAGCCAGAAAGGTATGGCAGGTACATAATCACTTATAAGTGGACATTATCCATAAAGTGCAGGATAACCATGCTACAATCCACAGACCTAAAGAAACTCGGTAATAATGAAGTTCCCAGGGGAGGATACACCAGTCTCATTCAGAGGGGACGCTAAAGAGTCACTGGACGTGGATGGAGAGGGGGAACTTGGTATGATGGAGGTTCGTGAAGGCTATGAGACTTAGTGGGATTAGGAAGCCTCACGTCTGTAGTAAGTAGAGAGATGAGTAACAAAGCTTCCTCTTTGGATGATAACAGTAAAATGAAGGTACCGTATCAAACTCAGTTCTGCCATAGAAAACCAAGCAAGCAATTGCAGACAAGAGATCTTTTTCTTAAAAAAAAAAAATTTCTTTTTCTCTTTCATGGTGGCCACTGTACTCACATTATTGATGAAGCTGCTTCTGTAAATAGCCCTGGCTGTCCTGGAACTCACTCTGTAGACCAAGTTGGTCTCGAACTCAGAAATCTGCCTGCCTCTGCCTCCCAAGTGTTGGGATTAAAGGCGGGCGCCACCACCACCCAGCCTCTGTAAAGCTTTAATAGGAGAGGCCATTGTGGGAGCTCATCAATGCTAAGTGCTTTCTCAGTACAAAGTTGTTGAGTTCTTGTGCACTTCATCGATGCAGGTGTTATTCAGTGAACATAAACATCAGTGGCTGTGCCTGTCACCCAGTTGTGGGTGTTTGCAGGTGGCAAGAACATTACACAAGCCAGTTTTAAGCTTTTACCGGAAGAAAGAAAATTGAAATCGGGTGCCTCTGGTGCTAATTATCGAGGTGTACTCTGCCAGGGATTGAAATCTATGGGTGGCCTGCAACAGAAGTCTTCCAGATATGATGCGTTCCTTACACAGATAATGAAGCGTTGTCAGTTTTTCTCACGGGAAATTTAAATACATTGGGTTTTCTCTCTAAGGTAGGTGTAACCATGTTTGAAAATAAAATTATTGTTGCTGCTGCTAATACTTATTAACTCTCAGTGATATTCACATTTCTGTGCTTCGAAGTCACAGCATGTATCAACGATTAATCTTAATCACTTTCCATAATATCGAAATTTTGCCTCGTAACCCACTTGTAGGGGAGACTGACCGCTATGGTCCTGATTCTGTGCATTGCTAAGGAATCCTCCCATGGACAGCGAGGTTATTCTGGGACCCTATTTAGAGTTTGCCCTGCAGTTATCACACTGAGGTTGGATGCTGATGCTGTGCACAGGGTTCACAAGCCGGAAGGACACAGATTCAGAGGGACACAGCATTGCAGTGACATGGTGGTGTCTTTAACTGGTTCACCTTCATTATTTGTTTCATTTCTTCTGACAGCTCAAGGCCATCCATTCAGAATTTCCTTAACTCGCTCATGGTTTAGATGTTCTCAGCCATACCATCCAATTTACAGAGATCTTTCAGATGCCAAGACTCAAGGGTCTACTTTAGTCTTCTCTCTGGCTTCTGTTGGGTGTTCGCTGCAGAGGCTGTTAGGCCATTCTTGTTCTATGTATAGCCCACAGCAGTCTGGTTCTCCAACTGTCCTGAGTCTTTGGCTTCTACACGGGCACTACAGGGGTCTTAGCCACTAATGCAAACTCAAGAAATCACTAGTGACAAACAGCCTAGGAGACATTCTATAGCCTTCCAACTAAGTGTATTGTTCACGCTAGCTTTTGGTATGACACAAAAGTTAAGGATGGTCTGATTAATTTTTCTATGAATAAAAGTCCTCACATGTCTATCTGTTTTTTTGGATTTCAATAATGTGGGAGGGGGCATGGAAAAGCCACATTACACATTATTATTCTCTACAAGTGCAAACAAGTTCAATAGAGTTAAGAATTTTAAGATAGATAGGCTAGGCCTAATCAGTAAAAGAATGGCGTACAAAGAAACTACATCATATTCAATTTAATAACATACATATTATGTGCATTGATATGGCTTCCTATTTTGAGTTGTGACAGCTAGTTTCTCTTAGTGAAGATTGCATTTGTAAATACTACCTAGCCCAGTCTATTGTGCTGACCACTAAAACACAAAATGTCCTAGCCACATGAAGCCCCACACAGCCACTGTGGCCTATCAGCCAGTGAAACCAGGAGTTGGCCTGGAATTCTTTGCTTGCTTCTTCCCTGCCTGCCAGGGATGAGCTTATTTGAAATGGAGGGGAATGAGTTAGCTGTCAGGAAGAACTTCTGAGGTGTAGATTGGGATGCATTATGGAGGACATTTACAGAATGTATTTGAAGAGATGGTGAGGTCGCTTCGCTTCCTAGTCTGATCAGACGCCGTCCTGTGGAATCAGACACGATTGAAGTGATTTTCTCACCTAGTTTTCAGATGACATCATTTTAAGGCAGATACTTCAAAAATGGTGTCCTAATACAGACTTGATTGAAATATTTACCAGAGACTCTGCCCCTGAAGCTCCTCTGGTTTCCAGAAAATTCAGTGTTTGTTTCCTTCTTGATGTGCGAGGAAGAAACATGAATGCACCCTTTCAAGTAAATGTAAGGAGTGGTTTTTTTAGAGACTGGCAAACAGATGATGGAGACTGTCTTCTGATCCCCAGAGAAGGGACCACACAGAGCTTCGGCTTTCCCCTCGGGAGGGAAAGCATTTACATTTATATAAAGATTTATAACTTTATGGCCCAGATAGTGGCAGCCTCAACACCTGATTTCTGTGGGACTCTTGGTAATGGTAGTAGATTTGCTTAGTGACTGCTAAAAACAAACTCAGGGGACAAGGGACAGCCAGCCTTGATGAGTATTAGGGAGATTGTTTTGTACTTCGTGACTCCAGGGCTGAGTGAGTGACAACTTGAGTAGCCAATCAGACATTTACAGGTTTTTTCCTGATTACATAAAGTCTTTCCACACGGAGTCTTTCCTCTGTGCTGTACCCTAGAACTCATCACTGATCCTTGTCCCTCCTCTTTGGTAGTACTATGTCTCTTTAGTAGGTTCTTGATAGAAGAAACACCTGCCATTGTGCAGCCTCTTCTAACTTCCCTTGCTAACTCCCTCTGTGTGTGTGTGTGCATGTATATGAGTGAGTGCATATACATGTGTGTGTGTGCATATAAATGTGTGTGTGCATGTATGTGAGTGTGTACACATTTGTGTGAATGGATATGTATGCATGAGTGTGAGTGTATATGTAAGCATGTGTAAATGTGTGTATATGTGTGTGAGTGTACATACATGTGTGTTTGTGTGTGCATGTATGTAAATGAGCATGTATGCATGTGTAAGAGTGTGTGCACCTGTATGTGAGTGTGTGTATATGCAAATGTGTATATGTACATGTCTGTGTGCGTGTGTCTGTGTATATGTATGACTGAATGACTGAAGAAACAAAATCAATATGACAGCATTATAGAGTGAAGTCTATGTAGATATAGAAACTATATTTACCTTATGCTCCAGTTTTTTATTTTAAAACATCAGTCAGTTTGAAGGACCATCTCACTTTTGTAGTGTGTTAGCATTACTTTCATAGAGTTAGGTGTATTTCCAATAAATCTTTTAACTGGGTTCTCGCATGGCAGCTATGTAATGGTAATCAGTCACAGAATGTAACACTTGGATTTAATTAAGAATATAATGAGAATGTAATATAATTAACATTATCGCTGAATTCCCTATAATTTATTTTCTTTTAAAAAGATACTGTTATGTCCAGTATAAAAATAAGCGTTAATTGAATGCTTATCCTATAGACTCCCTGAGACTTCTATCCCAGGCTCACTGGCAGAATTAAAGTTTTACCTTTCTCAGTGTGCTCATATTTGTAACCTTCCATATCCCCTTGCTTGGTTGGTTACTGAAACAATGGTCCCTAAGATTGGAATTTCTCCATCAGTCCCCTGTTGGGGAAAAGGAAAGGCTGAGTGAGGTCTGTCACCAACCCAGGAAGGAACTGGTCTGACAGCTTATCATCCTGCCTTACATGAGAGACTTAAGCAGACACAGTGTTGATAAGGACCAAGAATGCTAAGTTATGTCCTCCATGAAACCTCTTGGCAAGACCCTTTGGGACTTGGGCTTCTTGGACCCTTCATTTATCCCTTAATGTGGCTACATTGACTCCATCACCTAGTTTTGTCACTTTAATTGGCTTGTTGGTCCTCCAGGGTCCAGGTGCCACCCCTCCCAACATCAGTGACACGCCAGCCAACACAGCCTTCTATTGCTGAGTTCAGGCAAGAGCTGCAGTGTGAAGAGGCTGTGGTCGCAGTCTTTGCTCAGGCTGCTTATGTGTGTTTCTGTGCACTCTGAATTTTTTCTTCGCTAAGTGTGTGGTCTTTCTTGTTTCTCACATTTCTTCTGCCAAGAGTCTAGGAGCCCTTCTAACCACACACTTGATTTAGATGGAAATCCTCAGTAGATCTCTAACACATTATATCATTTTTTTATTTACACTATAATATAGCATGCATTTCTTGTACACTTACAAGGCAGATATAATTCCTGTTTGTCCTGTACAGTGAGGACAGACTTTGTGCACTGTATACAAGCTTGTCCCCCAGAGTTCATTAAATGTTTAATAATTGGATCATTGCATTTCAAATGAGTGAACTTATGCCCCAGGACCCAGCTGGATTAGGATGGCTATGTAGAGATTTACAAGTATTTTGTTGATATTTGAGGAAATTGTAGAGGTGTTTGAACTGGTAGGGAATATATTTCTTTTTTTTTTTTTTTTTTTTTTTTTTTTTTTTTTTTTTTTTTTATATTTTTATTACATATTTTCCTCAATTACATTTCCAATACTATCCCAAAAGTCCCCCATAGCGCCCCCCACTTCCCTACCCACCCATTCCCATTCTTTTGGCCCTGGCATTCCCCTATATTGGGGCATATAAAGTTTGCAAGTCCAATGGGCCTCTCTTTCCATTGATGGCTGACTAGGCCATCTTTCGATACATATGCAGCTAGAGACAAGAGCTCCGGGGTTCTAGTTTGTACATCATGTTGTTCCAACAATAGGGTTGCAGATCCCTTTAGCTCCTTGGGTACTTACTCTAGCTTCTCCATTGGGAGCCCTGTGATACATCCAATAGCTGACTGTGAACATCCACTCCTGTGTTTGCTAGGTCCCAGCATCGTCTCACAAGAGACAGCTATATTTGGGTCCTTTCAGCAAAATCTTGCTAGTGTATGCAATGGTGTCAGCGTTTAGAAGTTGATTATGGGATGGATCCCTGGATACGGCAGTCTCTAAATGGTCCATCCTTTCATCACCGCTACGAACTTTGTCTCTGTAACTCCTTCCCTGGGTGTTTTGTTCCCAATTCTGAGAAGGTGCACAGTGTCCACACTTTGGTCTTCATTCTTCTTGAGTTTCATGCGTTTAGCAAATTGTATCTTAAATCTTGGGTATCCTAAGTTTTGGGCTAATATCCACTTATCAGTGAATACATATTGTGTGAGTTCTTTTGTGATTGTGTTACTTCACTCAAGATGATGCCCTCCAGGTCCATCCATTTGGCTAGGAATTTCATAAATTCATTCTTTTTAATAGCTGAGTAGTACTCCATTGTGTAAATGTACCATAATTTCTGTATCCATTCCTCTGTTGAGGGACATCTGGGTTCTTTCCAGCTTCTGGCTATTATAAATAGGGCTGCTATGAACATAGTGGAACATGTGTCCTTTTTACCGGTTGGGACATCTTCTGGATATATGCCCAGGAGAGGTATTGCTGGATCCTCCGGTAGTACTATGTCCAATTTTCTGAGGAACCGCCAGACTGATTTCCAGAGTGGTTGTACAAGCTTGCAATCCCACCAACAATGGAGGAGTGTTCCTCTTTCTCCACATCCTCGCCAGCAACTGCTGTCACCTGAATTTTTGATCTTAGCCATTCTGACTGGTGTGAGGTGGAATCTCAGGGTTGTTTTGATTTGCATTTCCCTGATGATTAAGGATGTTGAACATTTTTTCAGGTGTTTCTCTGCCATTCGGTATTCCTCAGGTGAGAATTCTTTGTTCAGTTCTGAGCCCCATTTTTTAATGGGGTTATTTGACTTTCTGGAGTCCACCTTCTTGAGTTCTTTATATATATTGGATATTAGTCCCTTATCTGATTTAGGATAGGTGAAGATCCTTTCCCAATCTGTTGGTGGTTTTTTTGTCTTATTGATGGTGTCTTTAGCCTTGCAGAAGCTTTGTAGTTTCATGAGGTCCCACTTGTCAATTCTCGATCTTACAGCACAAGCCATTACTGTTCTATTCAGGAATTTTTCCCCTGTGCCCATATCTTCAAGGCTTTTCCCCACTTTCTCCTCTATAAGTTTCAGTGTCTCTGGTTTTATGTGAAGTTCCTTGATCCACTTAGACTTGACCTTAGTACAAGGAGATAGGAATGGATCGATTCGCATTCTTCTACATGTTAACAACCAGTTGTGCCAGCACCATTTGTTGAAAATGCTGTCTTTCTTCCACTGGATGTTTTTAGCTCCCTTGTCGAAGATCAAGTGACCGTAGGTGTGTGGGTTCATTTCTGGGTCTTCAATTCTATTCCATTGGTCTATTTGTCTGTCACTATACCAGTACCATGCAGTTTTTATCACAATTGCTCTGTAGTAGAGCTTTAGGTCCGGCATGGTGATTCCACCAGAGGTTCTTTTATCCTTGAGAAGGGTTTTTGCTATCCTAGGTTTTTTGTTATTCCAGATGAATTTGCAGATTGCACTTTCTAATTCGTTGAAGAATTGAGTTGGAATTTTGATGGGGATTGCATTGAATCTGTAGATTGCTTTTGGCAAGATAGCCATTTTTACAATGTTGATCCTGCCAATCCATGAGCATGGGAGATCTTTCCATCTTCTGAGATCTTCTATAATTTCTTTCTTCAGAGACTTGAAGTTTTTATTATACAGATCTTTCACTTCCTTAGTTAGAGTCACGCCAAGATATTTTATATTATTTGTGACTATTGAGAAGGGTGTTGTTTCCCTAATTTCTTTCTCAGCCTGTTTATTCTTTGTGTAGAGAAAGGCCATTGATTTGTTTGAGTTAATTTTATATCCAGCTACTTCACCGAAGCTGTTTATCAGGCTTAGGAGTTCTCTGGTGGAATTTTTAGGGTCACTTATATATACTATCATATCATCTGCAAAAAGTGATATTTTGACTTCATCTTTTCCAATTTGTATCCCTTTGATCTCCTTTTGTTGTCGAATTGCTCTGGCTAGGACTTCAAGTACAATGTTGAATAGGTATGGAGAAAGTGGACAGCCTTGTCTAGTCCCTGATTTTAGAGGGATTGCTTCAAGCTTCTGACCATTTACTTTGATGTTGGCTACTGGTTTGCTGTAGATTGCTTTTATCATGTTTAGGTATGGGCCTTGAATTCCTGATCTTTCCAAGACTTTTATCATGAATGGGTGTTGGATCTTGTCAAATGCTTTTTCCGCATCTAACGAGATGACCATGTGGTTTTTGTCTTTGAGTTTGTTTATATAGTGGATTACGTTGATGGATTTCCGTATATTGAACCATCCCTGCATCCCTGGGATGAAACCTACTTGGTCAGGATGGATGATTGTTTTGATGTGTTCTTGGATTCGGTTCGCAAGAATTTTATTGAGGATTTTTGCATCAATATTCATAAGGGATATTGGTCTGAAGTTTTCTATCTTTGTTGGGTCTTTTTGTGGTTTAGGTATCAGAGTAATTGTGGCTTCATAGAATGAGTTGGGTAGAGTACCTTCTGTTTCTATTTTGTGGAATAGTTTGTGAAGAACTGGGATTAGATCTTCTTTGAAGGTCTGATAGAACTCTGCACTAAACCCATCTGGTCCTGGGCTTTTTTTGGTTGGGAGACTATTAATGACTGCTTCTATTTCTTTGGGGGATATAGGGCTGTTTAGATCATTAACCTGATCTTGATTCAACTTTGGTACCTGGTATCTGTCTAGGAACTTCTCCATTTCATCCAGGTTCTCCAGTTTTGTTGAGTATAGCCTTTGGTAGAAGGATCTGATGGTGTTTTGGATGTCTTCAGGATCTGTTGTTATGTCTCCTTTTTCATTTCTGATTTTGTTAATTAGGATGCTTTCCCTGTGCCCTCTAGTGAGTCTGGCTAAGGGTTTATCTATCTTGTTGATTTTCTCAAAGAACCAGCTCCTTGATTGGTTGATTCTTTGAATAGTTTTTCTTGTTTCCACTTGGTTGATTTCACCCCTGAGTTTGATTATTTCCTGCCGTCTACTCCTCTTGGGTGAATTTGCTTCCTTTTGTTCTAGTGCTTTTAGGTGTGTTGTCAAGCTGCTAATGTGTGCTCTTTCTAGTTTCCTTTTGGAGGCACTCAGAGCTATGAGTTTTCCTCTTAGAAATGCTTTCATTGCGTCCCATAAGTTTGGGTATGTTGTGGCTTCATTTTCATTGAACTCTAAAAAGTCCTTAATTTCTTTCTTTATTCCTTCCTTGACCAAGGTATCATTGAGAAGAGTGTTGTTCAGTTTCCACGTGAAGGTTGGCTTTCTATTATTTATTTTGTTATTGAAGATCAGCCTTAGTCCATGGTGATCTGATAGGATGCATGGGACAATTTCAATGTTTTTGTATCTGTTGAGTCCTGTTTTGTGCCCAATTACGTGGTCAATTTTGGAGAAGGTACCATGAGGTGCTGAGAAGAAGGTGTATCCTTTTGTTTTAGGGTAAAATGTTCTGTAGATATCTGCCAGATCCATTTGATCCATAACTTCTGTTAGTTTCACTGTGTCCCTGTTTAGTTTCTGTTTCCATGATCTGTCCATTGGTGAAAGTGGTGTGTTGAAGTCTCCCACTATTATTGTATGAGGTGCAATGTGTGCTTTGAGATTTACTAAAGTTTCTTTAATGAATGAGGCTGCCTTTGTATTTGGAGCATAGATATTCAGGATTGATAGTTCCTCTTGGAGGATTTTACCTTTGATGAGTATGAAGTGCCCCTCCCTGTCTTTTTTGATGACTTTGGGTTGGAAGTCAATCTTATCTGATATTAGAATGGCTACTCCAGCTTGTTTCTTCAGACCATTTGCTTGGAAAATTGTTTTCCAGCCTTTCATTCTGAGGTAGTGTCTATCTTTTTCTCTGAGATGAGTTTCTTGTAAGCAGCAAAATGTTGGGTCTTGTTTGTGTAGCCAGTTTGTTAGTCTATGTCTTTTTATCGGGGAGTTGAGTCCATTGATATTAAGAGATATTAAGGAAAAGTAATTGTTGTTTCCTGTTATTTTTGTTGTTAAAGTTGGCATTCTGTTCTTGTGGCTGTCTTCTTTTAGGTTTGTTGAGGGATTACCTTCTTGTTGTTTCTAGGGCGTGGTTCCTGTCCTTGTATTGGTTTTTTTCTGTTATTATCCTTTGAAGGGCTGGATTCGTGGAGAGATAATGTGTGAATTTGGCTTTGTCGTGGAATACTTTGGTTTCTCCATCTATGTTAATTGAGAGTTTGGCTGGGTATAGTAGCTTGGGCTGGAATTTGTGTTCTTTTAGTGTCTGTATAACATCTGTCCAGGATCTTCTAGCTTTCATAGTCTCTGGTGAAAAATCTGGTGTAATTCTGATAGGCTTGCCTTTATATGTTACTTGGCCTTTTTCTCTTACTGCTTTTAGTATTCTATCTTTATTTAGTGCATTTGTTGTTCTGATTATTATGTGTCGGGAGGTATTTCTTTTCTGGTCCAGCCTATTTGGAGTTCTGTAGGCTTCTTGTATGTTCATGGGCATCTCTTTCTTTAGATTTGGGAAGTTTTCTTCTATAATTTTGTTGAAGATGTTTGCTGGTCCTTTGAGTTGAAAATCTTCATTCTCATCCACTCCTATTATCCGTAGGTTTGGTCTTCTCATTGTGTCCTGTATTTCCTGGATGTTTTGAGTTAGGATCTTTTTGCATTTTCCATTTTCCTTGATTGTTGTGCCCATGTTCTCTATGGAATCTTCTGCACCTGAGATTCTCTCTTCCATCTCTTGTATTCTGTTGCTGATGCTTGCATCTATGGTTCCAGATTTCTTTCCTAGGGTTTCTATCTCCAGTGTTGCCTCATTTTGGGTTTTCTTTATTGTGTCTACTTCCCTTTTTAGGTCTAGTATGGTTTTGTTCATTTCCATCATCTGATTGGATGTGTTTTCCTGTTTCTCTTTAAGGACTTCTACCAGTTTGGTTGTGTTTTCCTGTTTTTCTTTAAGGACTTGTAACTCTTTAGCCATGTTCTCCTGTAGTTCTTTAAAGTCCTTCTTGATGTCCTCTACCATCATCATGAGATATGCTTTTAAATCCAGGTCTAGTTTTTCAGGTGTGTTGGGGTGCCCTGGACTGGGCGAAGTGGGAGTGCTGGGTCCTGATGATGGTGAGTGGTCTTGGTTTCTGTTAGTAAGATTCTTACCTTTACCTCTCGCCATCTGGTAATCTCTGGAGTTGTTATAGTTGTCTCTGTTCAGAGGTTGTTCTTCTGGGGATTCTGAGTATCCTCTGTCAGCAGACCTGTACAGACTAAGTTCGGCGGAGTCCCGGAGCCAAGATGGCGCTCCCTGCAGGGCAGGTCACTGTTCTCCGGCTGGGAGGGTGTCGGATGTCTGCGGCCCCAAAAGGGTGCTGCCTCAGCGGTTCTGTGGCTCCCGCCTGTCCCAGAAGCTGTCTGCCTCTGTGGTCCTCACTCTGACCTGTAAGACTAAGTTCGGCGGAGTCCCGGAGCCAAGATGGCGCTCCCTGCAGGGCAGGTCACTGTCCTCCGACTGGGAGGGTGCCGGATGTCTGCGGCCCCTAAAGGGTGCTGCCTCAGCAGCTCTGTGGCTCCCGCCTGTCCCAGAAGCTGTCTGCCTCTGTGGTCCCCACTCTGACCTGTAGAGACTAAGCTCGGCGGAGTCCCGGAGCCAAGATGGCGTTCCCTGCAGGGCAGGTCACTGTCCTCCGACTGGGAGGGTGCCGGATGTCTGCGGCCCCAAAAGGGTGCTGCCTCAGCGGCTCTGTGGCTCCCGCCTGTCCCAGAAGCTGTCTGCCTCTGTGGTCCTCACTCTAACCTGTAGACTAAGTTCGGCGGAGTCCCGGAGCCAAGATGGCACTCTCTGCAGGGCAGGTCTCTGTCCTCCGGCTGGGAGGGTGCCGGAAGTCTGCGGCCCCAAAAGGGTGCTGCCTCAGCGGCTCTGTGGCTCCTGCCTGTCCCAGAAGCCGTCTGCCCCCGTGGTCCCCACTCTGACCTGTAGAGACTAAGCTCGGCGGAGTCCCGGAGCCAAGATGGCGCTCCCTGCAGGGCAGGTCACTCGGGAATATATTTCTTTAATTTATTATTAAATTAACATTTAACAATAGAAAATAAGAAATGATAGGCCCACAACACCTGAAATTGCTGTGCAACATACTTTTAAAATTGGATTGTGTTTTTGTTACGAACACACATACATGCCATCCCCAATTTACAAGGAATTCTATGCCCATAAATTTATATTGAAACCACATGCATGACAAATATGTTTTTTGTTTTGTTGTTGTTGTTGTTGATGTTCTCTTTTGTAAATGTCGTGCAGGTCCTTTCCATCCCTGCTTCCATTTCCCCTTCCTGGTTTCTGGTCTTGGTTCTGTGGTCCCCACTTGTCTGCATAAGATCACTTTTATTCTCAATCCTCCCCCTGGCTCTCTGGGGAGGTGGAGCAGGTCTCTTTATTTTGAATCCTGCTCTCTTCCTGCCACCAGTTTCTAAGGAGTTGCTTTTCTGCAGTTGTGGTGGCTCAATGCCCCTTGTAGTACAACAGAGCCAGAAGGACTCCTAACAACAGATTCTTAGCAAGGAGAGGAGACAGCAGCGATTAGGAAAATGTAGTATTTATTGCCACAAACTGAGAGTCTGAGAGAAAAGACTAACATAAGATAAGGTAAAAAGGGAAGCTGGTACTCTGAATGCATAATGAACAGAGAAGGAGGTGAGAAAAAGGAGAAAGAAGAGGGAGAAGTGGTTAGAAAGCTTACCTAGAATTTCAAATAGAGTTGGGAGAAGAGGGCAAAGGAGCTTTTAAGGACACAGTGACATGACAGTCATCCAGCTACTTGTGTTCTCTGCATTCATCTTCCCAGTGAGTCAGAGACAACTGCCTTGTGGGGTTTGGACTCCTTTTGTTGTGGAATATCTGGAGATAATAACCTCAGTTACAATAGCTGAATGTTAGACGTACTGTAAATATCCACCTACGCCCAAGCACAATGCGTGTAAACAAAAGATAATCACACATGGAATGTTCTTCAGCCTGAAAAAAATAAAGTTCTGAGGCACAGGACTTGAATCTTGAGGTCATCATGGTTATGAAATAAACTACACATGAAATATCCATGCATACATGATTCAACTCAGATGAAATACCTAAAATAGTCACGTACTATTAGTAGGCAGAAGGAAGGAAGATCAGTGTTCCTATGAGATGGGGCCAAGGAGATGAGGTTTTTTGTTTTTGTTTTTGTTTTAATGAGTTTAGAGTTCCAGTTTGAGATGAAAAGCTCTGAGAATTGAGTTGATTATCTAACAAACATGTATATTTCATGGAAAATTTTCTGTCCCTTCAGTTTCACGTTGTCAGTTCTTAGAGTCCAAGCATTTCTCTTGTGTGTAGGATGGAGTTGGATCTTGTTTGCAATCCATTCAACTGCTCCATGCAATCTGGAGCACTCAGACCTCATACAGCCAAAAAAATGAATGAATTTGGTTCGACAAAAGGTAGTAAACTGACTTAAAACATCATAGGACGTTTTGATAAAAACCTTGCCAATGACAACATCATGCTGCATGTCGAAAGGATGGCCATGCTTGATTGTTGAAAGGCACTAAAGCTGCTATTGTCGTTTCATTATTTGAAGACTGCAGTTTCAGGGCCGGCCTTCTCCTTTGTGATTTGATGAGTTTCAAAATCTGTTCTGCATTCATTCTTTTCAGGCATTTCTTTTGTGTACCCAGGCGCCATGGAAAATGCCATTCAGCTTGCCCACCTAGCACCTAGAGCTCCAATGGTTTGTTAGATCCTGATAACAACATAACTTTCAAACTTTATGTCCTAATTACACTGTTTCGTCGGTCTGTGCTGTGACAGAAATATCTAAACTAAGCAATTTAAGGGAGAAAAGACTTACTTTGGCTCATGGCTTTCAGACATCTTTGTCTATGGTTGGATGGTGCCATGGCTTTGGTGCTGAAGCAAGGCAGAGCATTCAGTTTAGGAGTCTGATTACCACACAGCAGTCAGAAAGGAGATTAGAACAGGAAAAGCCAGAAACACTCTATCCAACAGGAAGTCCGAATCTGACTCCCAGCTGGGCCAGGATGAGGCTGAGAGTTTGTCATGCTTAATGACAGCATGGCTCTCCTAAGCTAAGTTAGGGCCACTGTTGACACATTCATTTTGATATTGTCCTTCATAAAGCAGAGAAGAAGGGAATGAATAGTTAAACACACAGGTGCTGCCTGCTTTGTAGACGATGGCATCTACGGTCCAGCCATCGTTCAGTTCAGCAAGGTGTTTTATCAGGTGATGCACTTGGGACCAGAACATAAATGGAGTTCCACTGCATAATAAATGGAAGCAAAAGTTGTAATTTGGAACTTGGACAGTCTTGCAGTGTGTATATTAAAACATTTTGTCATCTCCAAAGCACGGTAGACATTGGAACTAGAATTCTCCTGTTTGATTTATTAAATTACTCAATCAATTCAACTGTGACCTCTGAATCTCAGACGTTTTTTCTTCTTCTTCTTCTTGTTAAAACACGGCATTGATTTCTACCTCACAGGCTACCCCGAGGACTTAGCAGCCTGCTCAGTAGTTGAGATAATGGAAGGCTCATGTTCTGAAGGCTTGGTCCCCCATGTGGGGCAGCATTGGGAGGTCTTGGGGTCTCTAAAAGGCAGACTAGGAGATGGAAGTGGGTCAGCAGAAGGGTGCCTAGAAAGGGGACTTAAGACCACAGTTCCTCTGTTCATTCTTAGTCTCTGGACCACCCTCAGGAGCACAGCCTCTTTAATGACCCCTATCACAGTGTCATCTCTCACAATGAACCCACAGGTGATCAAGGAATGAAACCCCAGAAACCTAGGGCTTGAGGTACACCTTTCTTCTTTTAATGCTATTCGTTTCAGGTGTCCTGCTGATTGTGGGTGGGGCTGTGGCATCAACAATCCACCCTTGTCTCACCTGCTAATGGAGCATACCTGGAGACCAAGACACTGTTTCCTGCCCCCCCCCCGCAAAGATTTGTATGAGTTTTCCATAGTTAATTAGTATTTTTGCTTGTTAACGCCTCCCAACTCACTAGGATGTCTGTGAGGTGACCTCGCAAATGAACAGAATTTTAGATGAAAGCTCATAAATCAGGTGAAGCAAATTCAGAGATTTTTTTTTGAGGTGAATGGTGCCTGCTTCTCTGCAGAGAAGATTCCCTCTTGGATGCAGTAAGAACTCTATCAGCCTTCCCCTCTGTGAATGCATTTTATCACCCAAACCGGTATGGATGCTTCTGAAAACAGAAACTATGTCTGGGTATCTCCATCTGGACCTTAGGTATGATCTGGAATCATCCAGACAAATGAGGAAAGCAGAGCTTCTGACTCATGTTGGCTTCTTCTGGGATCTGCTTCAACTGAAGGTGGGGAATTTCACAAAGAAGAACTCTCTCTGTTTACGACAGACGAATATTGTAGCTGCATTCTAATGCCTGCCCGGTGGATGTTTTCCAGAGGGCGGTTGCTGTCAGAGAGTTGGGGATCCTACGGAATCAAGAGTGTGCCTACTTGATTCTACATAATTAAGCAGTGGTAACAGGACCCATAGATACATTGATTTATCACGGGATATGAGGAGAATTCCATGTTCCCAGTCCTAGTACTCTAGTATCCACAGAACTTTCTTTTCTGTTTACTGTATCCACTGGAGCAATTGTACATGACCTACAGAGCTCCGTGACTCAAAGAATATGCATAGACCCTTTGCAGATTTTCAGTAACACACCCATCATCTTATTCAAGTGTACTATGTAGATTAGCTTTTCTCTGTGAGAGGTATGGCGGGATGTTAGAACACAGGCTGTTACCGGTGACTGGGTTTGGAATGTTGCTCTGTATGCTTGTCTACTTTGCGGTTTTGTGACCACTGATACTATAGGAATATGGACTAACTGGGAAGACTATAGCTCACAACAATGCATTGTGTAATCCAAATTGCTGGAAGATAGAATTTTGGAAAATTTCACAACAAAGAAATGATCAGTGCTTAAGATAAGGACATACTCATTATCTTGCTTTGACTTTTGTTACAATGCATACATATGTGAAAACATTGCATTTAACACCATAAATGTGTTCATTTATTAGTTGGTGGTAAAACAAAAATATGAGGATAATAGTAGCTCCTAGTTGCTATGCTGGGACACTGAATGGCTGCTTGATAAATGCTAATAGCAACGGCACATGCTAGGAACTATGTAAATATTTATGTTAAAATGCAGAGACAGCTTCTCCCTGTGATCAGGTACCAGTTCCATTACGTGTGAAGTGCTCACAAACATACATTCGTTAATAAAGAAAACGGCTAAAGAGAAGTAAGGTCTAGAGATGGCCACAGGATGTTCAATAGAGGGACAGTTGGAAATCCATTCAGGGGGCTGTGAGGTGAGACCTCTGTTATAAGGGCTGCTACTTTTGGGGTACAACGTACTCTAGAGACATTTGTAAGATTCCCTTCATTTTATTATTGTTTGGAGCCATCGGATATTGCAGGGATTCTCCTGCAATCACTTTCCATGTTGTTAGTATTGCCACCATAATCACCAATATTTGAATCATTGCCATAAACTATACATTTCATTAGATGGTTTTTGCAGTTCCCTATGTGTGTAAGATGCAGTGGGTTCGGTTTCTAGGCCTAGAGGTTTTGAAATGATAGGTTTTATTTGTTTTCTTTTTCTTCTTACGGAAGCCTGATGAGACTGTGGGGGATTTAGCCTGTCTGTTGTTGAGTTCTCTGAATGAAGCAGGAAAATAGAAACATTTGTGGCCCTGACAGAACAACATCCAGTAATGACTGTGTCTAAATCCTGGATAGAATGGCCTCCGAATCACTGTCACAGAGTGGTATGAGCAAGGTCATCTTGTTATCTGGTTCCCAGGTCTCCTGACAGATGTCAGGGAGAGAAAAGAAAACATGAAGAAACTTATAGGAAAACAGAGGATGCAGAATAAAGGGCCATGGGGGACTAGAATTAGGAAGGATTGTATTCAGATTTTGGCTGTGGCACTTATTTCATGAGCCTCAGTAACTTGTGAGTCAATTCCAAGTCTATCTAGTCTCACACAGTCAGAATAAATAAAAGGAGAGATCACTCAGTAGGTCCATGGCACAGTCTTGTTTCCCAGGCACTCAGCAGATAATTTGCTTGCTTTTTGTTTTTTCTTTTCTTTTGCATGTAAGTGCTGTTGTGTAAGTTGTAGGTGCATATGTGTGTGGACGGTATTACATGTGTATGAATTTGCATGTGTGCATGAAAGCCAGGGATCAAGGACCTCAATGGAGGAGTTAGTGGAAGAACTGAAGAAGCTAAAGGGGTTTGCAACCCCATAGGCAGAACAATACCAACCAATCAGACCTCCTAGAGCTCCCAGGGACTAAGCCACCAACCAAAGAGTACACATGGTAGGGGAGGATCAGCCATGGATCTAGCTGCATATGTAGCAGAGGATGGCCTTATCTGGCATCAATGGGAGGAGAGGCCTTTGGTCCTGTGAAGGCTCTATGCCCCAGTGTAGGGGAATGCCAGGGTAGTGAGGTGGGAGTGCGTGGGTAGATGGGGAGCACCTTCATAGAGAGGGAGGGAGGATGAGATAGGGATTTTGTGGAGGGGAAACGGGGAAGGGGAATAACATTTGAAATGTAAATAAATAAAATAACCAATTAAAAAACAAAACAGATGCACACAACCATGCCTGAGTTTTCACATGAGTGCTGGAGCTACAACTACATTTTTTTTAATGCTTATATGACAAGGATTTTAGTGACTGGGTTGTCTCCCTAGCTCCTCAATTCTTTACTGATCAGAAAAAACCACGATTTTTATTAGTATGCTCTAACATCCAATGCTGTGTTTTACCTTAGTAAATATTAAATAGATACTTCTTCAACATTGAATAAATAATGACCTTACTGAGCCCATTTACTTAAGATCATATACCTGTAATCTCTCTGCTCTGACGCCTGGGACCTGAGGACTAGAAATGAAAGTCACAAAATCTCTTTGCTATAAACTAGGACGAGAGGGCATCCATTCTAATGAGTGAATTATAAGAATGCTCTCTGGAGTGGGGAACTCTCCAAGAAGGTTTATCTAGTCTAAGTCAACCAAATCAACAGGAAAATGGCCCTTGTGTGCAAGAACCCAGAAAGAGAAAAGACCTGTGAACTATTTTACCTGCACTCATTTGCAGTCACCTAGACAACGTTGTATCTATGTCCACACATGCATAAGGTGTGGTATACAGGGTAAACAATTCCGTAGGGTCAGGCCATGACAATCTTTGTAGGGCATTATTGATCACCTGAACTTTGACCCAAAGGTGATAGAAATATCTGAGGATTTTATGTCAGGTCTTACTGGGTCAGATTTGGAGAGGTTCCTCTGGATGCCATAGGTGACCACTGTGACCATCCAGGTAAGAACAAAGGAGGGTGTGGCAGTCCACTGGGGCAGGTGCCAAAGACCTTAGGATTCCTGAATGACAAGCTTTGGGGAAAGATAAGATGTAAAATCTAAGGGAACAGTCTTGAGCTGTATTCACAGCGATTTTTCTCTAATTGTAGAGCTGTGGAAATGTGTGTGTGTGTGTTACAGTTCTGTAAATTATCTATAAAAACAGTATCTGACCATAGAAGATACAACTATATAGCATGTCGTCTTTGTAACCTATATTGGTTCTTCCCTAAGATTCTTATCCTAACACACATAAGCTGCAGTTGCTGGGTTTTCAGTCTGGTTTTCTTTTTTCTTTTTCTTTTTTTTTTTTTTTGAGACAGGGTTTCTCTGTGTAGCCCTGGCTGTCCTGGAACTCACTCTGTAGACCAAGCTGGCCTTGAACTCAGAAATTTGCCTGCTTCTGCCTCCCAAGTGCTGGGATTAAAGGTGTGCACCACCACGCCTGGCAAACACTTATTTACTTGTTATTTGTAAGTACTCTGTAGCTGCCTTCAGACACACCACAAGAGACCATCAGGTTTCATTATGGGTGGTTGTGAGCCATCATGTGGTTGTTGGGATTGGAACTCATGACCTCCAGAAGAGCAGTTGGAGCTCTTAACCACTGAGCCATCTCTCCAGCCCCAGTCTGTTTTTCTTTTCCTAGTTTACCTGCAGCTATTTTACTGGGATGGGGCAAGCACTGATTAGCATATCAAGCCAGAGAAGAGCCATACAAAAGAGATATCTCCTTTCTTATTTTTGTTTCACTTAAATTTGTATTGTAATCTGGCGTTAAATCAATGGCTACATTAAACAATGGTTTGGTTATGTACCAATTTTTTCTACACAGTCATTTTACAGGGTTGATTTGATATCATTTCTGTTTGACTTTCAGGGATATTCAGAGTAAGTAAAGACTATGAACCTCTTGCATATTGAATCTTCCTTTGTTGCTACCACTAAACACGGAATGAAACATTGGTCAGCTGCTGTCTGAATATTCTTGGCCATTTTGTTTGAGTCATTTGGTCAGTATTTCATGTCCTAGCTTGGATGAACTTAAGTGCTTTTGGGTTTTAGGTTTTTTTTTTCTTTTGTATTTTAGTCTGTTTGTGTCTTATTTTAAGACTTTTATTCATGACTAAATTTCTTTACTTTGCAATGGAAACATTAAAAATATTTTATTTGTAATTTTTATTGATCATGTGGTAATTCTACATATACTTTGATCATTTTTACCCTATTCTTCTCTTAATTCCTGCCAGATTCATACTCTCCCATCCTCCCATTCCTTCCAACTGCTTGTACTTTACTTACTTATTTTTGTGTTTCTACCAAGTTAATTTTGTGTTGCTTATGTACTCATGGCCGTGGAGGCATCCACTGTGCTGTGCCTATCCTATCAAGGCCCACCTCCTTAAAGAAAACTGATTCTTCCTCCCCAGGTAGCCATTGGCTGTCCATAGCTCCTGAGTTAAGGGTGATAACCTGTGAGTTGCCCCTACCCTATGTTGCCCTGTTGACTGGCTTGATCTCTTGTGGGCATCCACATCTGTTGTGAATCTATGAGTGCAATGGTCCTGTGAGGACCGGAAGGCACTGCTTGGTTCTAACCTCCCCAGACTTTGGCTCTTTCATCTTTCCACCCCACTTCACAATGGTTGGTTCCCAGACTCTGGGGGGGTGATATTAATGCCTCATTTGCACCCGAGCACTCCATCAGCACTTATTTTCAGTCCTTTACCCAGCTGTGAGTTTCTGTATTCACTGCTGTCCACTCTGATCAGATCTGAGAGCTACAATAATCTATGGTTATAGAGATGGGAAATTAGTTCTCTATGATCTCTGCTTAGCAAAAGTAATAGTACCAGGTTTACTCACGTGCTCTGTGAGTTCCTCAAGCATGCGTTCTTGACCAGCCTTATAGTCCCAGGCCTGGTTTCTTCTGTGGAGCAACAAGCAGCTCATTGCTCTACATAAGAGAACTCATTGGTTGTCAAATCAAAAGCCCAATGCTGGGTGTGGAATACCCTCCCTTGAGTTTTTGGTTAGAAGTGACCTAGAGACCCCCAGAATAATACAGGATGTTGTCATCGCTCCTTCCATTCACACCACCATTGCACCGTGGGCATATATTGCCATGGTGGTCATTTTTTTAGTCAATAAGGTTCAGCGCTGGATCCGACTATTGATTCCCTTGCAACTAGCAGCATATACAGCACTTTATGGTCATAGGAAAGCTAGCCAGTGGGGAGAAAGTTCTCAGGTCACTATTAACTAGATTGTTCTTTGTCCCATGACCAAAGTGTGTGCTGTGCTCAGTGATGGTGCCTTTCCATCAAGTTATGGTGGGCAAAGAACATGTTATCCTTCCCCCCGAAATGGGATCTTTTTAGAAGAAAGTTTATATATTGGAGCCTGTTATGTTTTATGGTATAAGACTGTTCAGTTAAAAATAATGTTTTACCTGCCTTGAATTGTATCCTAAATACTTTATTATTAATTTCCAGACACTCATCACTAAATACGAATAACATTTCATAACATATAACCAGAATTGGTTCTTTCCTTAGTGGTTGGAAGACTATTACAAACCACTTAATAATATACCATAATTCTAAGGGTACATATTTGTAAGTCATTGGTGACTTGAAATGAATGGGTGATGAAATAAGATATCAGAGTATCCAAACCGCAAAACAGCATATGGATTGGTAAATGAAAAAAAGGAAAATGAATTACATACTGATGTCGTGTGTGTGTGTGTGTGTGTGTAATATACTTGGTTATAGATTTGTTTTCTGCATTGTATGGGCATGAGGATGAGTTTGGTGGCTTTAAAGCTGTGCACCAGGATGTGGCATGGTACATTTGCACAAAGACATCAGAATCTTACTTTCCTCTGCTCTGGTTGTGGGGTACTTTTGCAGGGGTCACAAGCCTGTTACGTCTACTTTTCTAATCTTAAATCTTAAAGGCTGGAAATAGCCGCACAATGGGGTCTTTAAGGCATTCTCCTTGGTAAGGGATGCGGCAGTAGAAAGATGTGGAGGCTTTGGCTCTGTGGGAAAGTTGGTTCTTGCGCTTTTTATCTGAAGATTGAAATATGAAAATAACAGACGGGATGACTCTGGACTAATCCACTTCAGCCCTGTCCGGTCCATCCATTAGGAAGCTGTGACAAGCACATGGGCCGCCACAATCAAGTGTCTCTGTGAAGGAGCTGGGAGCAGGATCAGCTACCGCCATGAAAGTACTACGGAATCATATAATCCTTGTAGGACATAAGTGCGTGTTTCCATGACAATGACAAGATTTATCCCTGGGACTGTTTATCTCAGATATATAAAGGTTATCAAAATGGTGGATCACAGCTGTCATTGATGCGTGGTTCAAATGTACTATAGCAACCTCATCACTGTGAGGTTTTTTTTCCTTTCTCAGGAAACAGAGAGGAGCCAACAACTGTGGTTTCTTTTCTTTTTTTTTTTTTGATTTTTAATATTTTTATTACATATTTTCCTCAATTACATTTCCAATGCTATCCCAAAAGTCCCCCATAGTGCCCCCCACTTCCCTACCCACCCATTCCCATTCTTTTGGCCCTGGCATTCCCCTATATTGGGGCATATAAAGTTTGCAAGTCCAATGGGCCTCTCTTTCCATTGATGGCCGACTAGGCCATCTTTCGATACATATGCAGCTAGAGTCAAGAGCTCCGGGGTTCTGGTTAGTACATCATGTTGTTCCAACAATAGGGTTGCAGATCCCTTTAGCTCCTTGGGTACTTTCTCTAGCTTCTCCATTGGGAGCCCTGTGATACATCCAATAGCTGACTGTGAACATCCACTCCTGTATTTTCTAGGCCCCCAACTGTGGTTTCTAATCAAGATGATGAGAAGAAAAAAAAAGATGGTCATTAAAAGGCAAAAAATATAAAAGGAAATATTAAGTGAAGTTAAACCTTTTATATTTTGCAGACTGTTGGATACAGGAATCTTTTGAAATAGTTTGGACTTTTTAGGCTGAATCACTGGACAGAATTATTTATTTAAAGGAGAAAGTGTGAAACGCATGAACAGTCTATGCTGGTGCCTGGGGCTTATTTATGTGCCTGCCGAGTAAAGCACATCCTTGTGGGACAAAATGAGGAAAATTTTGATCAAATATATATATTGTATTTGTTCTGTGACATCGTCCATTCTTTACTTATTAACTAGATTGGTGAAGTGAAGGCTCAGGCAGGAGAGAATATAAACGTCTCTCTGACGTTTGGTTATGAGTACTACTAAAAGCAGTACAGCCATCTACTCATTCAGCCTTTACCACAGCTGAAGTTTGTACTGTTCGTTTGGTTCTATGCTTTATGCCAACTTGACACAAGGGGTAGTCTTCAGAAGGGAAGAAGACTCATTTGAGAAGATGCCTTCAAAAGATCCAGCTGTAGGCCAGCCTATTGGGCATTTTCTTTTTTGTTTATTGGATATTTTCTTTATTAACATTTCAAATGTTATCCCCCTGTGCCAGTTTCACCTCCTCTCCCCTGAAACCTCCTATCCCATTCCCCCTTTCTCTGCTTCTATGAGGGTATTCCCTCACTGACCCACTCCCACCTCCCCACCCTGGCATTCCCCTACACTGGGTCATCGAGCCTTCACAGGATCAAGGGACTCTCCTCTGACTGATGCCCAACAAGGCCATCCTCTTCTATATATGTGTACTTTTTGGTTGGTGGTCCAGTCCCTGGGAGCTCTGGGAGGTCTGGTTGGTTGATATTGTTGTTCTTCCTATGGGGTTGTAAAGCTCTTCAGCTCCTTCAGTCCTTTCTCTGACTCCTCCATTGGGGAGCTTGTGCTTAGTCCAATGGTTGGCTTCGAGCATCCACTTCTGTATTTGTTAGGCTCTGGCAGAGCCTCTTAGGAGACAGCTATATCAGGCACTTCTTGGCATCCACAATAGAGTCTGGGTTTGGTGACTGTTTATAGGATGGATCCCAGGTGGGGCAGTCTCTGGATGGTCTTTCCTTTTGCTTAATTAGTGATTGACAGGGGAGAACCCAGCCCATAGTGAGTGGTGTCTTCCCTGGGCCAGTGGTCCTGGGTTCTACAAAAAAGCAAGGTGAGTAAGCCAGTCGTTAGCATCTCTCAATGGCCTCTGCATCATCCCTGGCTCTAGGTTCCTGTCTTGTTTGATTTGCTGTCCTGACTTCCTCCAATGATGAATAGTGATATTATAAAGTAGATAGCTGTTATAAACTAATACAATATACAAATGAATAGGAATCTCTTGATGACACAGGACTGGCTAACATTATGAGAACATAAGATTTACACCCATAATTCAGAAAAATGGCAAATTTCCAATAGAGATAAACAAAGATGTATTTTTTCTCATTCAAATTAATGAGTTCCCAAGTCTTTCATCTCTCCAATGGTCCAAGGACCCATGTTAAGAATGAATCATGTAGATTTTCTTCATTTTATTCTCTATTGTTGATCCACTTTCACAGAGGAAGGGAAAGTAGCTATAAATAACCATATTAATATAATGAATCGAACACTAAATGAATCCTGAAATACTTATTTCAATTAGAATACTAGCCCCTGGTAGAAAGTATTGATGTCTGAAAATGCCTCTCTAGCCCAAACTCTCTTTTAAAAAATTAGTATATTTTGGGTGAAAAATATCTTTGAAAATGCAAACTAACATTTAGAAAATGAAGATATTTTTGATTTCTGTGGTGTGCAGTCTTCAGTATTTTAAATCAAACAAACTCTAGCAGGGATTAAAAATATGTGGCAATAGCTAATATCTGTGTTTTTAATAGGTGTCTGCAAGATTCCTGGGTTCAAATCTGAATATTTCATTTCTGTTTATAATGTTTCCTGATAGACAAAGAGTTTTTAAAGATAAGGATCTCCTCATTGCTGAAGGGCGAGAGAATTCCTTGCAGTAGCAACTATGCATCTCATTGGGGTAGGTCCTGGTCTTCCGTGGTGTGTGAACCACCTACACTCATCTGTCTCATAGGATCCAAAGGCAGGAGGGATGGTCGGCTGTTTCCGGTTCTCCCCACCCTAGCTGCATGAGAACACTGGAGGGCCTCCTGGTTTCATCATGGTAGTCATTTGGGTGTACCAGAGGGGCTCTGTTTCTGGGACATAAATCCATCTTTGCTTTAATAGATACCGTCCTTTTTCATCGCAAAGAATGTTAAAAGTGCGTCTTCTGCATTTTCTCAGGTGTCCCTGAGAGTCATTTGGCTGGCTCCGCCAATGTGCAAGGGATGTGGAAGTAATGTCAGGAGCGAGGTCTCTTCCACTTTCCTGCGGAATAGAGCCCACAGGAGGAAATGTATCTTCTGTGATAGGAGAGGATGCTGCAGAGGTTGTGAGGTGTTCTGCTAGTTGCCTTTGTGATGCAGAAATGCTTTACCATGGTAGGAAAGTGTTCTGGCTGGCCTTGTCTTGCCCACACTGGGGAGGTGATTCACAGAGCACAGTGGCCATGGAAAATTAGTTGTATTTCTGTTGCCAACTACCAAACAATTTGGTCTCTTTAAAGATGCCTTGTGTGTGAGGCAGAGCCTGCCCTCAAGAAAGGCTGCAAATAGAACTGGTCCTTTCTGAGCTCAAACCTCTGTGACTCTTAATCCAAGCTATTTCCTACCTCATCTCCCAAGTTTATTTTGTAGTTCAGGAGGAAGAACTTAGGGTAAATGAGAGATTTTCTTGTTCTCCAAAGCAGCCCTCTGTCACCCTGGTCACTTCTCAAAGGCAAAGGGGTAAAACTTGCATGGATTTAAAAAATTTTTTTTTTCCAAGGGTGGCAAGTTGACATTTCAAAATGCTGAAATTTGAAAACAACAGTGAAAAAGTTTTAATTAAGAAAAATATAAGTGGAAATTGACATTTCCTACCATTCACTGAGAAGTTCACCAGCTAATAACCTCCACATATCAGATCCTCCCTCTGAAGCCATTATATAAATATGGAACAACACTGTGATCGTGTGTAGAAAATTGAGGTCTTAGCATCCAACCCGCTCCACCCCTTATCATTCCCTTGCAAAGTCCTATTTACTCTTCCTTGTACATTCTCAATAGAAAATAACTTTCTTTAAGCCATCTCAGTTTAATTAATATGTAGCTGTCGACTGTGATTCGTTTAACATCCCTTGAAATGCACAGGCTATTTTTGCACAGTAAAGGTGGAAGTTCCGACTTAAGGAATTTTTAGAACAGCAGATGCATAATCTGATACAAACAAAATCAGACTCTTTTTTTTTTTTTTGACAGAGTGTCTTTGGATTCAGGTGAACTTCCACACCTGCGAGGCCTGAAGGATGGCTCGGGACTGTCCTCCCATGTCATTCAGAGACACAGTTCATATCTTTGCGTAGATAGTCACCTAAGCATCCGGCGATGTCGCCCTGCAAGTCCTGAGTGTTTCCCAGAGTAGCAGCAGGATGTAAAGAGATAAAACACAAACACATCTGGCTTGAAATCCCTTGGAGCAGAGGAACAGTAGACATTTTGTTAAGTTTCTTTGACATTTTTTTCCCTTATCTGTAAATCAGAGTGACAAAACCTGCTATCAGGACTAGGCCTGTGAGAGAAACTGTATCCTCTGCTCAAGGGCTCTTGCCCGGGCTTAGCAAGTGAGGAGATTAAGTCTCGGAACACTTTGTCTGCTGAGTCATCTGATGTTCTGCAAGGAAATGCTGTCCTTCTAAATCCACGGATCTTCCATGCTCTCCAGTTGGTAAACACACGCCTCTATAGTCCCCAAGAGTGTCGTCCACATCTCTGAAAACCACCTGCCTGGAGAATGTGGACTGGGGAGGAGAGAGTCTGCGACCACCTAGAACAGAATCCAGGCTGGAGGGCAGGAAATGGCCGCTGGCTCTCTGTGTCTGTCTCTTCGTGGCTTGTACAATCGTAGAGTCCCATTGAAAAACTGAAAATTAAAGTTCACTTTTAAGATATTTTAAAAAATCCATCATTTCCCTGTCCCCTTTCCTTTTTAGCCTACAATGATTTTTTTTTCACATTCCTGACATCTTTTACTTTCATTTTTGATAAATAACTAAATATGTGCATACAATTACCTCGGTCCGAATCCAACGCTGACTCCTTGGTATTGGATAACCACTTGGCGTGCTCATCTCTGGGAGAGGTAATTTCTTCTACTCTGGGCCTTTCTTAGTTGCCTGTAGTTCTCTGTTCAGGATTGAGACCTCATGACCTTGTTCAGTTCACGTTTAGGCAGCCATGTTGATGAGACTTCACGGGTGCAGTTTCTCTGACATTTCTGCGAGACACAATTGTTCACAGCTAACTTTCTGTTCCTCAGGCTCTTAGAATCTTTCTGCCCCCCCACCCCCTTTTCTGCAATGATCTCTAAGCATTTGACATATGAGATGTATCAGTTGAGACTGGGGTCCATATCTCGGCATTTGATTGCCTATGGCTTACTGTAACAGTTGTTTTCTTAAACAAAACACTCATGTTTTGTTCATCTTTTACATATGAAGGGTGGCAGTCTTCCATGGCACTCTACCTAACCAGACATCAGAGTGGGAGACCCAAATGCGAACTTTGTATTCATTCCCAGTTTGACTATGTACATGTCATTTGATAGCTCTTGTTTTATTTAAATTTTTGTAAATTAAGTTTATGTTATTTAATATTTTATTAGAATGTCATATAAAATGTATCTCATGATGATATCTCATGCCTGTATTTTGATCATATTCACTGCAATGATACTCTCACTCTGTCCCTTGTCTTCTCCCATGAACCCCCTTCCTCTTCCTATGTCGCTCCTCCATGTTCCTGGGATCCTGCTGCCTTCAGTGACTGTCAGCATTAGCCAAGATAAATGTACTCCAACATACTTGGCTTTAGATTTTCATTAGAAATTCATTCTTTCCACAAGCACTTATTGAGTACCCATTCAATAAATGCTTTACATGCCAGACACATTTCAGTTACTGATAAATCAAAACTGAACAAAATAAATATAGAACCTGCCTCAAGGAGTGACATCAGCTCTTCAGTGCAGCGAGATATATTCTAACTATTCCAAGAGACTGGCTTCTCTCATGTCATATAGATTAACAGGGAGGGTATTTTAGATGTCTTCACCTAACCCTGTATAGCAGATTCTAAATCTTTAGGTGTGATTTAATTTTTTTTTTTACAGATGAGTATTTTGATTATTCATACTTATAGAGTATAGTGAAATGTTTGCGTATGTGTACATGATATACTGATCCAATTAGGATAATTAGTAGTTCCCTAGGTTTTTTTTTTTTTTATTACTTTGTATCTGGAGCTCTTGGGCTCTTCTCTTCTTGTTACTCATGAAATATGTAACAAGTTACTCAGAGCTATTTAGAATCATAAGACTAGAACAAGCAGATTTTATTACCTTTAATTGTGTTTTGATACCCATTATCTGTTATTCTCCCCCCTCCCTGTATCCATCCCTTCCTCTTTTATCTATACCCTCCTCCCTGTATGAATCTCCCTCCTCCCTGCATCCATCTTTGTCCTCCCTGTATCCATCCACTCCTTCCAGAATCCATCCCCTCCTCCTTGTATCCATTTCTCTCCTGTATCTATCCCCTCTTCTCGGTATCCATCTCCCTCCTCCCTGAAACCATCCCTTCCTCCTTGTATCCATCTCCATCCTCCCTGCATTCATCCCCTTTCCTGTATCCATCTACACCACCCTCTATCCATCCTCTCCTCTCTGTATCCTTCTCCATTCGCCCTGTATTTATCCCCTCCTCTCTGCAATCATCCTCTCCTCCCTGTATCCATCTCCATCCTCCCTCCCTGTATCCATCCGTTGTTCCTTGCATCATTTCCCTCTACCCTGCACCCATCATCTCTTCCCTGCAACCATTCCCTCCTCCTTGTATCCATCTCCATCCTCCTTGCATCCATCCCTTCCTCTGTGCATCCATCCCCCTTCTTCCTACTCTTAAGGAACTTCTATTCAGATGGACTTTTAAAGAAACTTCCACATAAAGAGAACGTACAGTATTTTCTCTCTGTGTAACTTATCTGTGGTTTCAACTCAAGCTACTCTCTTTGTTTTTCCTCTGTGGGAAAAGGGAAAAAATCTGTTCTCCTGCTTGAATATCATTTATGCTATTAAAGTCTGTATTAGGATTTGTCAAGGCATTGTGCCATGACAGACTGTGCAGTTGCTTTAAATTTTATAATGAACTACTAGCTTTTTTTTTCTTTTAATTCTCTTCATGCTTACATAAAATTGTTTTGTTCATTTAAAAGTATAATGCCGACTTTATAGCATGACCATATGATGCTATAAAATTTATAAAGTTGATGTGGCTAGGATGAGAAATTATATTATACTGAAAAAAAAACCAGGAGTTGTTTGTATGTAGGGGTGGTGGTGAAGGACACATTATCTTTACTGGATATTGGCTACCTTTGGCTTAATACATAAGGCTCTTCCTCATAGGAAAGTTTCATGGAACCGATTCTGAGTATTCTAGCCATAAAAATGCCCAAGGAACTGCGTTTAATTGGATACTAATTGGCAGTGGAACTAGAAAAGAATTAGGCCTTAGAAAAATCTAAGCAGATACCTCTGAGTTCCAGTACTTGATCATAGTTTGTCAGTGGCTACGTTCCTTGGTGTGGTGTCTTTCTGGAAGACAAGGATTGTGTACAGAAAGCTAGATGTCCTGAGGATGGAATCCTCAGGTGGCTGAGGGGGTGGATTGCCGCATGGGGGCTCGCTGAAGACATGGCTGCATCCCAGTGCCTCTACAGGATGAAATCTCAACAATTAGGAGAGTCATTAGACTGCCATGGGCATCTGATCAACCCATGTACCTTTCTACTTTCAATCACACGGTTAGGATGGTGGCTGTGGAAGGGTCTCACATATCGTCAGATCATTTGGAACAGTCTCTTGAGATTGGAAGCCCAGTGTTCTTCTGAGTCAGTAATTTCCATCATTATGATGTCAATTCCACCATGGTGCTAATTAAAGAAAATAAACACATTTTTATTATAGATTGTTTAAATCATTGCAGAGATGCACACCTGTGAAATGCAGGGGTGTACAGCTCGTGATAAAAGAGCTCAGCATCTCTGCACTCCTGCATCTGTGCTAGCTGGGGGATGCTTCTCAGCTGTA
Source organism: Mus caroli (assembly GCF_978045245.1). Classification (NCBI taxonomy): domain Eukaryota; kingdom Metazoa; phylum Chordata; class Mammalia; order Rodentia; family Muridae; genus Mus; species Mus caroli. The sequence continues at coordinate 116,483,943 of NW_028227267.1, forward strand.
CACGTGAGGAGTCATATTGTGTGTGAATAGGGTTATAGAGACGTTGCATTCTTCAAAACTCATACAACTCAACGTTAATTTCCTATTGTAAAAAGTTATAATGTGTGCTCCAAGATTTCATAAATCTAGCTCAATGGTAGTATAGATTTATCTTAAACATACTTTTATACACATCAAGCAATGTAAAAATAACACACAAATATAATAAGCCCTGAAGCTGTGAACCTTTCCATAACTTTTAAGCTTATCTAATTTTAGTCTGGCTCTTGATTTGAAGACACATTGAGCAGCATGAGCACTCAGTGAATTCTGGGCTATTGTTATGGCATATAGGATTAATGATAGGCTACAATAATATTACATATTAAAAGAATAGCATGAGAGCTACAGGATCACTCAAGCTCCGAAGTCAAGTGTGGATGGATCACGGGATGCTTTTATTTCTAGTATTTTGTTTATCAGGCAGTGTTGCCTTGCCATAAAGCAGAGATGCTGTTGGGAACCAGCTACATAACTGGCCAGCTGTGATGTTCTCTCTCTCTCTCTCTCTCTCTCTCTCTCTCTCTCTCTGTTTCTCTCTGTCTCTGTCTCTCTCTCTCTCTGTCTCTCTCTCTCTCTCTCTTTCCTCTCTCTCTCTCTCTCTCTCTCTCTCCCTCTGCCTCTGTCTCTCTCTCTTTCTCTGGCTGTTTACTTCAGATTTTTCATTTCACCATATATAATATAGATACTATAAATGATATATTTAAATCGAACCATTTCAATTCAGCATTATTCAGTTTTATATAACATGAGAATATGGCAAACCTGTATCCAGTAATATGGTGATAACTGACTAAATGTTACAGAGAATTTCTTCAATAGCTTTTATTTTTTGTTCTACTGGGGGGTCAAACTCAAGTCTTGACACATTCTTGGGCAAATGCTCCACCACAGATCTGTGTCCTAACCCCTAAAAATTTAGAAAAAAACTTTACTTTATTCTTTTTTTAAAGTAACACTTTTACCTTTCTTTGAGGCCATACAACATATTTTTATCATATTTGTCCTCATCCCTCTCTACTCCAAATACTCCGGGATCAATATACTCTTTCTATTGATCTATACTACCACTCCACTACTAGTGCTGCCGCTTTCCTCCTCCTCCTCCTTCTCCCCCCTTCCTCCTCTCCACCTCCTCCCCCTCCTCCTACTGTCCTCCTCTTCCTCCTCCCCTCCCCTCCCCCTTCTCCTCCTCCTCTTCCTCCTCTCCCTCCTAATCTTCCTCCATCTGTTTCAGAGCAGTAAAGCTGGTTCTCTGGCTCTTATATCTTTTCTCTCTCTCTTCTGAAATATTTTCTGAACCTTAGGTGTAAGAGGATGCGCTGTAAATGTATTCACCATGGCGGGTATCACAGGCACAGTTGTTCCGTGTTGTTTGATCAGTTTTGGCTTTCTGTGATTGTTTTCATCTGTGGCAAAATCTTCTCCGATGACAGGTGAGAGATACACTTGTCTGTGGGTACGAGGATAAGTAGAGAATGCAGTGAGGATGTAAAACCTTTAAAGAAATTGCTAGAACTAGGTTCTCCTCTGGGTTCTATGGCCTCAGCAGCCATGTGTAGCTGGCTTACACTGTAGATTTAACAGTGGCTGGCAGGAATTCGCTCCTATCAGATGGGACTTCAGTCCAGTTAATCAGCTGCTGGCTACCACCAGAATGGAGGCGCCACTATTACCCCTTTTGGAATACATGCAGTGCTGGTCATTGCTGTAGTTCACTGACATTGCAACTGGGTATGGCTGTCGATTGCCTTTCTCCCTTGGCAGCTCACATGGCTCTTTTTGTTGCTATGAAAGCTAGTCCCCAGATAGGCTTCTCGTTCAGACCCATTTCAATTTCTCCTAGTTCTATAGCTAAATGTGTGTGTGTGTGGTGTCTGCATTAGTCTTTTCTTTTTCTAGAAGGCAACCAATGGCGTTAACAAGAGCCTATATCATTCTAAGAGACCTCTCATACAGACAAACTGTGGATTTAAGGTTTGGTTTGCCTTTAGAGAACCTGTGGAAGGGCAGGGATGGTATCAATCGAGTGCTAGGCATAGGCGCTTTCTCACTTACCCCCCTAACGCCATCACTTGGGACACTGCCTTGAAGATATGAAATCTTCAGTACATGTTGGTTGAATGACTGCAGGCAAGCTATTGAGAATCCAAAACAGCCACGATGAAGAGTGATGGCCTTAAGAGGAAAGGATTTACAGAGCAGTTCATAAATCATCCTGACCTCAGACCTGTAGCATTCAGATAAACCTGACTCAAGAAATCATATTCTGAAGGCGAATGTGCAACTTATATATTAGGCTTTAAAGCATATTTCTGCCTAATAACAATGATATAAATGGTAGTGTGGTCTCTAGACTAGTCCATAAAAAGCCATTTAACTCACAGTGTTGCTGAAATATGGCAATAATAATGTAATAGCTTGCCACCTTCTGGAATATTCTATGAGGAAATGCATTTGAAGTTTTAGCTCTGTTGCTGGCCCACATTTCCGGCATTTCCATCTCTATGTTCCTTCTACTTAATTCCGTTTTAGAGTTCAAGATGCAGGAGCAGGGGCAGCTTGATGTGGTTTCAGTTCTAGTCCGAACAAGGAAGGTTAATTTCTGAATGGTCCAGTAGTAGATTAGAAATTCTGGCTAAGGGAGGACATTTGAGTAGCTATAATGTGAAAGTAAATTCAAAGTAAAATATGTAAGGTACATTGCCAGTAGTTTATATATGGTTTTATGTATCATGCTTATTTAATTAAGACCAGAGTTTGAACTGAAAAAAAAAGACTATAAGCTATATAGTTAAAATTAAATTATACGGATAAGCTATATTAAATTTGCATGAGATTTTCTTTAGTAGGTCTTACCAGGTGAGTGAACCATACCTTGGGGATATTAGCTTTGGAAGTTCTAGAAGGAATCACTCAGTAAATTACTGCCACAGGGAAGCAAAAGATACCCTAAAGAATACTAAGCATGACTGTGAGTTTCCAGGACTGGGCAGCCTGTCCTGTTCGTAGAGTTATCCTTCTAGAGTTGGCCCTGTATTTAACAAGAAGACATTTGATGAATGCCAAGTGGCATCATGCAACATATACATCGAAGAGCTAAATTTAGAAAGAAGAAACGCAGTGAACACCTTATAAAGGCAAACCTAAGGGTCCGTGCAATATCCTGGTCAGATGAGATGAGTGCGATGTATGGGTTCATGAGGTAGAGAACTACATACAGCTCAGAAGAGGCAGAGACTTTAGTCACTAGTGCTTGTCACCAAACAATTCAAGTTCTTGGCCACCTAGGTAAGATGGCTTTTCTAGGATGGCCTGCAATAAGTCATGCTTGTGACAGGTTGCGGCCCGTGAGTTATTGATAGAACAGACGCTTCTAGAATGGCGCTTCTACTCTGGCGACTCTGAGTCTAGAACTCTATTTCCGCCTGACTACACTGATTGACAATGATCCCATGGCGTTGCTCCACGAGTCTAGATCGCATGTGATGGCTAAAAGTAGAGTGATCACGTAAGGTTTAGTTCAAATCTGCACTTTTGTAAGGCACCAGAGGAGGGCAAGAACATACAGGTTTAAGCCTGTGCTATCCTGAATATGCAGGGATATGTGGTCACTTAGACTTTGACCTTTACCTCTTCAAATGGCTTGAGGTTAGGGTTGTTATTGCTGCAGCTGGGTCCCCTGCTGAGAGATCCAAGTGAGAGAAAAGCTTCAGGGATACCTCGGGGACTGGAGAAATGGTTGAGTGGTTAAGAACACTTTATGGCCTTCCTGAGAACAGTCTGATTCTCTGACCTCCCTTCTGGTGCTCAGAATTGCTTGTAACTCTAGCTTCAGGGCATAGCATCTTCTGGACTTCACAGAGACCCACACATGTGCCATAGACATACACAGATATGTACGTAGAATTTAAACAAATTTTCAAGACACAGATGAAGATGATAGGGTGCCAAGATAAAAGTCAATACGTGAATCTTCACCCACATGCATGTAGAAACAATGAATAAAGTACTTTCCTGGATATTTCTCCTTAAATGTGGAAAACATGTCATTGATACTTTTCCTCTATGTTTTTTCTGTCTTTCATTTGGGACAAAATTCTCAGATTTATAAATGTGTTCCTGAAAAATTAGGTGTGCTGTCAAGACACTGACTAAATTAACTAACCCACCTGAGCATTGAACCAGAAATGCTTCTCTTGGTAGGATCATAGTCTAATCACCCGTGACTATGTAAATGACAAAATGGCATTCAAAGTGGCTTTTTAAGGTTGACCATAGTTCACGATTATCATAATCCTTACAAACAAACTAAACAACAAAAACTGAAATTCCATTGACATCATTTAAGATCTTTAAAGGTCTTCCAAGGTCTGTGGTTCTACTTGTAGACTACAACCTGGGCTGGCTTCTGACTTTCCCCTCTCTTGTATTGCTTGAGAATTGTGTTTCACACAATTTTAGTGTACATTTTGGGGAGAAGTGGAGTAGGAACCTACTCTGAAGAACGTTGTGAGCAAACTGTGCTGAAGGTATACGCTATGATTAAGAGCTATGTCATGATGAAAGTAATTGCCTTAATTAGCCGTCAAACAGGCTTCAGGGTCAGCATGACAATAGATTTATTTATGTTTTTGATTTAGGGGAAGCAGTTAATGATTTTGTTTTTATTATCTTTACCCCCTGCTTCAGAATTATTTACTTAGCACTTGGACAGCAACAGATATTTGTTATTATAAAATCAATTTCATGCTTGACTGGCCCATCTCTTCCACCTCTGTCATTACTCTTTGAGCTTTGGGTGTTATCATAGACTCATTTATGTTTATACAACTAGTCCACAATGGGCCCTACCAATAGTCATCTGGGGAATTTGAATCATACAGCCCTCAGCTGTACACTCTCAATTTTGGAAAATTTCCATTGATTCATTTCCCTATTTCTATTGAAAATTCTGACCAAAAGAACAATATCTGTAAGCCATCAGCCTTGCATCCTATTGTATTTACCTGTATGTTATTAAGAAGGGATTATGCATCTAGAGTAGAGAATTAATTTATAGTTTGATATGTCTCTAAGCAATCCTGCTTAAAAGCATTTCTGAGATATTTGTTTATTTAAACCCCATCCTTTCGCTTTCTTCAGCTTTTCATGTAAGGCTCAAGGTGACGATCCTGACTCTCATGAAATTTCAGTAGTTGTAAAGTTAAATAATCTAAATGCTAGTGACATTTTTTTCCTTGTCTTGTCTTTGTTGCGGTTGTGTGGTTCTCAATTAATTTCCCAAACATATAAAATTACATTGCCAAGTCTCCCTGTGTCTGTCAGGTCATCTCTGAAACATGGCTGTGGATGTGGGATGGCATTCTCTCGTATCTCTTTCTCCTGCCTTATTTCCTCATGCCTACCATGATTTCAGATCCTCAGACACTAGCATGAGGGACTTACCTATCTGTGTAACTGTTCTAAGGGTCTAAAATCAATTTTCTGCTCTATTGTCTACGTGTCCTGGCATCTTGTTACAGAGGCAGAAAATCGATTTTAGACCCTTTATTCTTCTTTCCAGACCCATCCCCCTTTCCGTGGGGGCCACACCCAGGACTCTCCTCTGTCTGATCCTTTTCATCCAACAGAATGCTATTCTCCGACTCCATCTCTCAGTCTTTCCTGATCATTGGGGTTGACCTTTTCACCCAGGGTACCCTTTTGGGGCAGCTACTTATTAAACACAGCTACTAGTTTTGCTTGGCATCTCACTGTTGGTGTGACAATCAGCAAACTGGAAATATTCTGAACCTCAATTCTTTATTGGGAAATGTGCACTAATGTAAATATTCAACTTATATTGTATGTAGCTACTGAGAAAATCCAATATAGCAAGATGTGAAAAAATATCATGTTCCTAGAAGGAGCATCATTATTTAATTTTACTGAACACCACACACATAGGTACTTTTGGGAGATTAATCTCTATACTCTTTTAAACTCTTCTCATTTGACTGTGTGTCTGAGTGCAGGTTTGTGTTTATGAGTACATGTGGAAATCAGGTTGTCAATAGATCCTCTGGAACTGGAGTTGTGGGTGGCCTTGAGCTGCTTGATTTGGGTGCTGGCGATTAAAATCAGGTTTTCTGCAAGAGCATTATCCACCGTTAATAGCTGTGCCATCTCTCTAGCTCCTCAACAATCGTCATTAGCTAACACAGCCTAAAAAAAATCCCACACTGATATTATAACAACAACTGGCAGCAGTTGTGTGGAAGGCTCCCATGTTTTCAAGTGTGTCACAATGACCTGGCAATTTGTAGAGAGTCACGGTCCATGTTCACAGATTCTAGTGATTGGCCAACTGTGGTGTCTAGGGATCTCGTTTTAAAACAGATATATGTTAGATCTTTATGAATTCTATATAATGAGAAATCACACACTGGGTGCTTAACCAATAGGCACGGGTTGTCTCATGGTTACGGAAGGCTCAATGGAAACAGCCAGAAGGGTTAAAGGCACTGCAGACCTAGCCAACCAAGTTCCATTTATCCTGATAGCTGGAAAGAAGCAAATGTTCTTCTTGCAGAGTCCATCTTGATTCAGCTTGGGACATATTCCATGGCCTTGCTTTGACATAGTTAAGAACAATATTATTCCCTTTCTGAAATGCCTCCTCCTATGTCTCTTCAGTCATACAAATGCTGTCTGTATTCAGGTTCAGGAAACATTCCTTGGATAGTGTGGTCTATATGGCTATAATTTTCTCCTAAAGCTTAGTTGATTTTATCTTCTATTTTGTAGTAAGGTATATGATGCACTATAAATTGGTCACCACCAGAATGATGCATTTTATGCCTCTAGGTATTTCTCACCACGTCCTTTACAACATGGAGTCCCCACCAGGTGCTGTGCAAACAGCCCTCTTGTTTATTATCCAATTAGATACAAAAACAAGTAATAGAGCTTTTATATTACTGAATAAGATAATACAAGTTTTCATTAAGGTGACAGAGTTTTCCAGATGTCATTGGAAAAGGTTGATGGTTAAGTATATTGTACTCATCAATTGGAATATATGCATTCATTAAAACAATAACTGTGAAGATGATATATCAGTATGAAAATGTCATGAGTTGTATTTTAAGTGAAGAAAATAGAACATAAAATTATGCTTATGCTATAACTGTAGCTATGGAAAGTATGAATAAAACCAGAGAGAATAAAAACTAAAATATGGAAGTAGTTATATTTGGACCATACATTAATAGGTGAATTATTTTCTCTTAATACTATGATACTGCTTTCATAATAATTGGAGCACATATGGCAATAGGCAGTTTGGACTGTTGCCAGCTACAGAAAATAATAGTTTCTAGAGCTATAAAGTGATGGTTATATAGAAACTGAAAAAGCCTCAAGGGCACGGGTTCTGCAGTTTGATGTGAACACTAACTTGGATAAATATGTGTGCTTGATTCTCAGCTTAAACAACAATGAGTATTCAGTTAATATGGATAATAGTTTAAAGACATGGCTGTCACATCTCTGGAAAGCCTTCTTGGGATCCTGTTATGTATACCATGATTCCCAATATCAGTTTCCCAATGGTTATAGAACTGCCAGGAAGGTAACAGAAACTAAAGACTGAGGACAATCAATATTCTAAATAGTCTTTTACCCCACATCCCTAGAAAAACACCTTTTTGGGGCTTCCTTGTCTTTTGTCTGTACGGCAAAAGAAGATTTCTTGTCTTTGACCCATCATGTAGTTTGCTGTTATAACAATATCCCACGGGTTTTATCAGGGAAGAAATGGCAGCCACCAAAGTGAGAGTCACTGTGACTGCCTCATCTCTTCATGGGCCCTGCCACTGGCAAGGCTCCTTTTAAAAGAAGGGTTCAGCGAGAATGATTGGCACTTGGTAAGTGGTTGATATTGAATAGGAAAAGTCAAGAGCTAATTTGAAGTCTTTATATAAATGTTCTTTGTTTTAGAAAATGAAGAGGGAAAAAAAACCCAAAATTAGAACACTAAGAACTCGCGTTGTCTCGCACCACACTGTTTTAATTGGCTGCTGCTCATGAGAAGAATCAATAATTTCTCTTGAAGTTTCACATTGACTGCTTAATTTTGATCAAGTCTTGTAATTAATCAGCTTGTAAAATGAATCGGCTGTGATTTTAACCCTAGTTTTTAAAAGGTAACTGCAATAATATAAATAATAGGTGATCTAACCTCATTCAAAGTCTTATAAATGATTTGAACATTACTTTGGGGGAGTTACACTTTATCAACTTTCTCATGAGTATCAGCAATCACACTTTTACAACATCTTCAGAATAAATGTATTGAAATGTTAATGTAATTTGGTGGTTTTCAGATATTATACCTGTTTATGCTCACCATCAAGTAGACCTATAATGCCCACTATGCTGAGGAATGTTGTCAGGCCTTATCAAAGTGGAACAGTTAGTACCGAATGGGATTGGATGTGGTTGAAATTCTCAAAGACTTGATGATATGAATGAATGGAGAGATAGTACAAAGTTTATTTAAAAAAAAAACATTGTATTTTAACATGGTATCTGTGTATAGTTAAATAATTTTAGAATATGGAGAAAATGTGGATAATATCTGGACTCCTGAGAGGATATGGCATTTGAGTAATGATAGTACGGTAGAGAATGCTTATTTCTTCAATAAATATTCTTTATTTAGATAGGAAGAGAATCTGTTGATGGCTAGAATATTCAGGCTCTTTGCACTGGAATTCTGTACTGTTCAACAGAGTACAGAGTACAGAGCAAAAATGGTGTGTGTGTGTGTGTGTGTGTGTGTGTGTGTGTGAGACTTTGGAGTCATGCCATTAAGGCAATACTTATGCTTATTTCTTCTTTATTTTTATACATCTTATTAGGTGGGTCAGAAGTAAAGTAATTCAGGCCAAAGGTAGACAGACATCTTTGACTTATACTGCACTGGTGTGAACATAGCTTCTTCTATATCTATGTCTCTAGATAGAAGTTGACTGAACCTTTGTCAACATTATCAGAGCTGTCACGCCTGCTGAGAATCTCATTGATAATCTAAGTAAGTTTAAAAAATGAAGACCAAAGTGTGGACACTGTGCCCCTTCTTGGAATTGGGAACAAAACACCCATGGAAAGAGTTACAGAGATAAAGTTTGGAGCTGTGAAGAAAGGATGGACCATCTAAAGACTGCCATATCCAGGGATCCATCCCATAATCAGCTTCCAAACGCTGACACCATTGCATACACTAGCAAGATTTTGCTGAAAGGACCCAGATATAGCTGTCTCTTGTGAGACAATGCCAGGGCCTAGCAAACACAGAAGTGGATGCTCACAGTCAGCTATTGGATGGATCACAGGGCCCCCAATGGAGGAGCTAGAGAAAGTACCCAAGGAGCTAAAGGGATTTGCAACCCCATAGGTGGAACATTATTATGAACTAACCAGTACCCCAGAGCTCTTGACTCTAGCTGCATTTGTATCAAAAGATGGCCTAGTCGGCCATCACTGGAAAGAGAGGCCCATTGGACTTGCCAACTTTATATGCCCCAGTACAGGGGAATGCCAGGGCCAAGGGGTGGGGGTGGGTGAGTGGGGGACTGGGGGGGGGAGTGTATTGGGGACTTTTTGAATAGCATTGGAAATGTAATTGAGGAAAATACCTAATTAAAAAAAATAAAAATAAAAAATGCTATTGCTATTTGTGCTTCCCTGGTAGAATAACCAAATCTGTATCCTAATGAATATAGATACACTGGTTTTAGACCCGCAGAATAAACATGGCTGTGTGAGAGAACACACACAGTGGATCTGGTGGGCCTAGCATAGTGAACCAGAGTTGTCAGTTTCTACACTTAACTAGTGAAGGAAGGGACAAGCTTAATTATTTAACTTAATGATTCTATTGAGTTTGTTGGTTCTGATCTTTGTTGAGTGTATGATATATTCTAGGCCATGGTAAATATAGCAGTTAACAAGAGATATGTCTGCTGTGGTGCCATAGAACTTAGAGCTGAAGAGTGGAAGGATGTAAATATTACATACTTTCCTACACAGATCCTAAGTGGTGCAGAAGGGAACTTTCCGAGTGCTAGACGCACACTCCTCAGAAGCATCTAAACTCACCTCAGAGGCATCTAAATCACATAGTGACCTAGAAAACGTTTTGGTTCATAAATCATGTTTCCAAACTGGGAACTGAAAACTGAGTTCAGTTTACCTGGATCTTGAGTTCTTTACTTTATACCCCTTCTTTTTATGATCTGAATATTCACAGAAGAGTGCTCGTTGGCATTCGGTCAGGCTGTATCTTTTGTTCTGAGTTGGGAGTAGCTTGGTACAGTTTGGAAATCCTCCACTGAGCCTCTGCTGTGTTCTGAGACATCCCAGAGCTGCCCCATGAAGCCTTGTCTTTGTTCTCATTTAAATCTTATGTCTTAAGGTTACCAATACTGTGATTTTACAAGAGTGCTACTATGTTTTGTGAAGCGATTAAGCTGCATTTGAAAAGGCCTAGGGATCGCTACTCCCTAGAATGTTGGAAATTTCTGCTCCTGTGGCATTGACAGTGTGAGGCCATAGCTTTGGATCTCTTCAATTCCTTGTCATGGTGTCTTCAGTCAGGTGGTTGGCAGCCTATTATCACAGTGGCTTCCCACTGTCTATCAACACCAAGCTTGTTTGTGTACAGTGCTAGCTCCTAGGTGATTCTACGGAACTAATGTGTCACAGGGATTTCCTTTTTTGACAAGTCTCTTACCTGGTGGTTAATGGCTGCAATGAAATATCGTTTCTTCAAGAAATGAACCACTTTTCCTTAACCACATGTTCTAGCCTTTGACGGTGTTTGTGACAAAAAGATTGCCAATGAAAGTTATTGTTTCATCCATTATAAAATTTATCTCTTCTCCTTTTTTACACTTATCACTATCAGTGAAGTAGGGCATAACTGTGCTCCATCAGGGTCTCCTCTGTAAACTTACAGAATGACTGCGTACAACATGAGAGATTCAGTGTAAAAAAAAAAAAAAAGAGGAGATGAAAGATTCAGGATGCATTCTATTCAATAAGAAATGAAATAGAAAGTAGACTTTCACTAAATTGTTTGAACAACCAGAGTCAGACTCTCTGAAGACAGTATGTGTTTTGTAATCAATACAAAGTGAATTATGTTTTTGTCTCTCTTGTACCACATGATGTCAAGCCTTAATAGATTTATTTTCAGTGCAAAAGAACTGTCTAGAGGACAGATTTAACCTAGTCTTTCTTTTGCAGTTTGAGGCCCATGCAAATTTCTGCTTGTATACCTCCATGAGCTTACCTCTCCCTCCCTCCCTCCCTCCCTCCCTCCCTCCCTCCCTCCCTCCCTCCCTCCCTCCCTCCCTCCCTCCTTTCTTCCTTCCTTTTTTTCTCCCTCCATTTCTTCATTCTTTTTTTTTAGAACAACTACTGATACTTAGATAGAATAAGAAGTCTATGTGACAGAGAGACGAACCACAGATATCAAGGTCATACATCTGTAGCAAACAAGTGACCGTTTGAGCCTAAGAATCAATTCAGAGTGTAAGTCGCATCACTGGGAATCTTGGGTGCTGGATTTGATGGGCATCTTCTCATGAGCCCAGCCCTCTTAAGCATTCCTGTGGCGCGTCAGGAATTTATATCTTGAAAGTTGGTTAATGGTTGCCTTGAGGTCTCTAAACATAATCAGCTGATTTCGCTTAAATTTGAATATTGCTTGTTTGCTGAACCAAATATGTGTTTGTTAACAGAATTTTAGAATCTGTAGGTCAGCGTGAATGTCTAATATCTGTAGTTGTTTAATGTAAAATTGCAAATAAAGAGTATAAGCCAGGTTATCTGTGGGTATCAATTTGGAACTAGATAACCCTAGTTTCAAAAATCTCTCATGGGTAAGCTGGCCTTGTCAGTCCTGACAGTCTCCTTGTGGTGCCTAAGCATCTTGTGGTCTACATTGACGTCCTTTATAGTGCTCCAGAGAGACGTTGGTGATGGTTCTATAGGATATAGGCTATACTGTTCATGTAAGAAAATATCTGACCTACATGCTCATTATTTATGTTTAATGTCTATAGCTTTGCATTTCCAAAGGGTTGAAGCATTATTTATTACCCACGTGCATTAGCCATTGTCCACGTTGCTTAGTAACTTCACGAGTAGCTAAATAAGTCCTTTTCAATTCTCTGTGTACCTGGACTGTAGAAAAGATGAGCCAAGCTATGATTCAACTCCAGAGTATGCCCTTCAGTTCTGTGAGTTAGTTTCAGCACTTTTCAAGATTTTTATTATAATATGCTTGAGCATACAAAATATATGTCACATCCCAATCAGAAGGATGTGTAAGCCTATTCTTTGTCCTTGTATACCCCACACCCCCAGCGCTAACTAAGGCACTAACCACTTTCTAGATTTATAGTTTTATTTTCAGAACCAATGAATATTATAACAATTTATATACTCTGTAGTATCAAAACAAATACGTATATGATATTTCTACACTTTGCTTTTTCAGACAATATTATATAGTTTTTAAGAACTTTTCATGACTTTCTCCCTTGTAGAGTGATGCTTTGTAAACTTTAACGTGTGTACATATGACCCTAGCAGCTTGGTAAAGCATGGATTCTGGGTCTGTCTGTCTAGCTGAGGTTCTTCAGTTCTGACAGCTCTATGTTTGATGATTGATGTTCCTGGTTTTAGTTAATAGTTTGACTAGCAGGATTATCTAGGAGACACAGCATTCCCAACTGATAAATTATGTCTTTCTACGAAATAACTTGTTTGTTTATCTGACCCAGGCATATCTCCCTGGAGACATTCATTTTCACCCAATTTTATTTCTTCTCTAAAATCTCACCGGAAAGAGAAAGATTGGGTAAAGAATCCAGGCTCTGGCTCCCTTGATCTTATGCTATGCATGATGATGGGAAGTATTGTAACCTAAAAGATGCTGGATCCTATCCAGCTACTGGTTTCGGTTTGATGCTTTTCTTTCATAGGTCCAGTACAGAGGATTCTGGTCGAAATGCTTTTTGTTGTTGTTGTTTGTTTTGTTTTGTTTTGTTTTTTAGAGAAGAATAAGAGTTTTCAGGCAATGATAATGTGTGCTGGTATATGTATCACAATCATGTGATTATCATAAGGATTCTGAAATGGAATCTGTATTCTTACTTTAGCTCCACACTTCATCACTCTGTGCATCCTTGAATCTTGTGAGGTCTTAGTAGAGTTAGGTAATCGACTCATAAAGAAAGAACAGGAAGGGCATGGAAGGGCTTCAAGAACTCTGTCAGTGGAATTCAGAGCATAGAAGTGGTGCTCTGCTGTGTGGTGATTTATCATCACTGGGCTGCAGACATACACATTTCAAGGAGCAGTTGGCACTTTCCATGGCCTTTAAGATATACTCTTTAGCAATAATTTTACTTGCAAGGAGAGTAAGGAATGCTTGCTATCTAGTACCATTTATTCTACTGGATTTTCCAATGCTAAATTTGAAACTAAAATTGTGCCTTACTTCAAATCAGTGATTTAGTCATGGAGAAATTTGGTCACATATGATGTGTGATTTTAAAAAATGGTATAGGATAAGTAATTGGGCTTTTAGTTTATAGTATCTGTCTGCCTTGTATGAGGAATTAGTGTCTTGGCTTGTATGTCATCAATTTCTTTGCGTAGTATTTACCATTGTTTTAAATAATGATGGATTTAATAGGTGTGCTGTGGGTTTGAGAATCTGTCTTGCTAGAGGTAGAAGGTGTGTGTGTGTGTGTGTGATGCAGCATCTATGTGTTTGTGTGTTCATTTAGGTATGTGAGTATGCACCCAAGTGTGGGCATCTGACAAGGTTTGAAGATGATGGTGGTGTCTTGAGAATTGCTCCAGATTAAAGACAAAAATATCTTTCCATTTCAAGAGAGACTTACCATTAGCTGGTTACAGCAAAACGGTGGGTTTCTGAGTTCATGTGATTCCTCTCTTCCTTCATCCTTCTCTTTTAACCCCTACTCCCTTCTCTCTTTTCCTGTCTCCATTTCCTTCCCTCTTATGTTTTCTTCTTTCTAGCCGGAGACCAGACAGGCCACCCACATCTTGAAGTGGGTGAGTGGCAATCTCCAAGGACAGCAGGAGCTGATAGCCATGTAACCTGACTAATTAGTTTTCTCCTCCTTTCCTTTAACTTGTCATGCTTCATCTCTTTTAACTACTTACCTCCAAAGTCCTTCTCACTTAGAATGTCCTCCTATGCCCTCTGTTAATTACCTCTTTCCTTCCCTATACACCTAAGATGTTCAAAAGTGCTGGGTGCATGTAAGGAGGTAGAGTTTGTTTATGTAGATGTGTAAAATTAAACCATGTAAAAATTTAATACCATAGGAAAATATTCACACCACATTAAGGCAGAAAACAATGTTGAGTAGCTGTAGTTGGTGACAACCCATAAAACATACAGGAGAACCTCTTCGATGTAACATGCAGAATAACAATAAAAATGAGCAGTAGGGTTTATCCAAAGATTCAACGTTGACTTGGCGATGGTTTGATTCCAAATTGTACCTTAGCACATTTTAAACTTTTCCTTAAGCAGCTCACAGTACACAGAGAAGGCCCTTTAATCTCTTTATTGGATAGAAGTTTGTGGATATGTGGCCCCGCTATCTGAAATCAGAGTATAAAGAAAAAAAATGCACATTTATAAAAACACATAACCGAACAAAACAAAAACAATGTGTGTAAACTTTTATCCAGTGCCTCTGTTTTCATCAGGACATGGCCATCTTTGCTAGGTCTGAGGGAAGTGCTGTGAGAGTGTTCACAGTGTGTAGTAATCTGCCCTCAAAAATACGAGAGAGAGAGAGAGAGAGAGAGAGAGAGAGAGAGAGAGAGAGAACACACTAGGGAGGGAGAAGCACCTACTAGCTACTAGACTGTGCTACCCAACGGGAGGAACGACCTTTCGGAGATAAATTATACTGAATTATACAGCGTTCCCAGCAGCTGCTAGAGTAGAGCTATCCTGGGAAGGTCCTTAGAAAGACAAACTTCTCTGCACCAGAATATGACACACTCAACTTAACCTACCTACCTACCTATCTCCTAGTCCTCAACATTTTCTTTAACGTAAGTCAGATGAGTGTCTATATGACATCCAAGAAGTCCCTGACCAATTCACAATTTAAATTACAAACGAAATTTTCTTCTTAAGGGATAATTCTAAATATTTAATACACAATAAACCTGATTTATATTAAGTCTTTCAAAAATCAAACTGAATACCCAGACATAAATATACACAAATATAGACACTTGATTTTTTGATAAGAAGCCAGAACTATACAATGGAAAAGACAGGATATTCAACAAATGGTTCTGATCAAACTGGATGTCTGAATGAAGAAGAATGCAAATATATTCACAGTTGTCACCCTGAACAAAACTCAGGTCCAAGTGGATCAAAGAACTCAACAAAAAACCAGGTACACTGAGCCTGACAGAAGAGAAAGTTGGGAATAGCCTTGAAGGCATTAGCACAGGAGACAGTTGCCTGAATAGAACACCAATAATTCAGGCACTAAGACCAACAATTAATAAACTGGACCTCAGGAAACTGAAAAACTTCTGTAAGGCAAAGGACACTGTTAGTCGGACAAAGAGGCAGCCTATGGAATGAGAACATATTTTTACAAACTCCACATCCAATTATATATATATATATATATATATATATATATATATATAATATAGTATTATATATGGTATATATAATACTATATGTTATACATAATATATATTTTCTCCATGTAATATATATTTTCTCTATATAATATATTCTCATTATATATACATATATGTATATATAGATATATATTCAAGAAACTAGATATTAAAAAACCAATAATCCAGTTAAAAATGGGATACAGATCTAAACGGACAATTCTCAATAAAAGGATCTCAAATGACTAAGATGCAATTAAATGTTGTAAGCCTTAGTCATACGGAAATGAAAATAAAAAACTGCATTATGATTCCATTTTAGACATGTCAGAATGGCCAAAGATCAATGACTCATATGACAACACGAGCTGGGGAAGATATGGGGTGAGGGGACCGCTCCTTCATTGCTGGTGGAGTGAAAAGTAGTAAAGTTACTATGGAAACCAATATGGTGCTTCCTCAGAAAATTCGGGATTGATCTACCTCAAACCCAGCTATACCACCCCTGGGTACTTATCCAAAGGACACTCCATTCTATCACCAGGACACTTGCTTAACTATATTCATAGCAGCTTTATTCATAATAGCCTGAAACTGGAAACAACATAGATGTCCTTCAACTAAAGAATAGAAACAGAAAATGTGTCACATTTGCACAAGGGAGTATCACGCAGCTATTAAAACAAATAAACACACAAACAAACTGACTTGGCATCATGAGATTTACATGCAAATGGATTCAACTAGAAAAAAACTCATCCTGACCTGAGAGAGGTAACCTAGACCTAGAAAAACAAATATGGTATGTACTCATTTATTAGTGCATGGTTAGCTGTGTTAAGTAAATGATAATCAATCTATAATCCACAGACCCATAGAGGCTAGGTAAGGAGGAAGGTTCTAAATAAGAATACACATTTCCTCCTGGGAAGGGGAAATAGAATAGAGTTTGTGGGTGGATTGGAAGTAGGGGAGGATGGGAACAGAAGGAATCAGGTTGTGTGTGTGTGTGTGTGTGTGTGTGTGTGTGTGGTTTGGGGAGAGACAGCTGGACTTAGATGGTAGTGTAAGTAGTGTGGAATCCTAGTTCAGTGGAAACTCCCTGGAATCTATGAGGGTGACCATAATGAGGACTCCTAGTACTGGAGGATACACAGTCTAAGCTAGCTGCCCCTTTTTTTTTTCTGCAGACAAGGCTTCCTTCCCCTGGTGGACTGGGTTACATTCAATTGAGTTGTTGGCTGAGGGCATCTTGTGGAGATCCCTAACCTATCCAGGTTTATGTTACTGTAGAATATAGCTCTCTCAAAACTGACAGGGGTGCGATGTATTGCCAAGGACAGCACCCAACTCATTGAGCAGGAGAGGTAGAGCTGATGCCTGTATGGAGTCTTTACAACTAAATTCTCCTCTGGCCCAGGAAGATCCTCGGCAGGCTACAAAAAGAAACCTGGACACCAACGCAGTCACACAACCCTTGACCTTCAATCGGTCCTGCCTGCTACAAATGCTGGGACAATGGTGGCACAGAACTTGTGGGAGTGGCCTACCAATGTCTGCTTTAACTTGCAGCCCGTGCCTTGATGAAAGCCCATGCCATACATACCTGGATAACTAGGAAAAGGAGATTGGATAGCATAGAGAACTAGGGTAAAGCCAAACATGACTGAAGAAAACAAATGAAATGATTCCTAACAATATTCTGCTATACTCATAGGTCAGTGCCATATGCCCTCCTCATTGAGAGGTGTTCTCAGACATAAGACTGGAATGGATCCAGAGACCCACAGCCAGATATTATACAGAGAGACAGTCTAAACTGGGGTCTCTATAGGTCTATTTCCTTGGAGCTTGGGAAACTCCACCCAGGAAGGGGAGGAAAGACGGTAGGAGTCAGAAGGAATGATGGACACCAGGATAATATGGTCCATTGACAACCAAGCTCACACAGGCTCACAGAGACTGAAGCGGCAAGCACAGAGCCTGCGTGGGTCTGTAGCAGGCCTCTGTGTTCATGTTACAGCGGTTGGCTTGATGTTTTGTGAGATTCCTCTCGCAGTGGGAGTCTGGTGTGTCTCTGACCCTCTCTGCCAGCTACTGGAACTCTGCCTCTTATTGGTGGCCCTGTCCAGCCTTGATACAGAGCTCTGTCCTCTCTTACTGTGTCATTGTTTTTGGTTGCTGTCTCTTGCAGGCCTGCTCTGTTCTGAAGAAAAATGGAGGAGAGTAGATCTGGGGAAGAGAGAAGGTAGAGGGTGCTGGGAGGAAGGGAGGGAGAGAAACTGTGGTGGACTATATTGTATGAGAGAAGAATCTATTTCCAATAGAAGAGACAAGAAATCTTGTAGTACTTTATTATAATTTTTAATATTTGCCTAATTTAAGATTCTTATGGAGCTTTATATCTTTAGAGGTATATTAAGATCTTTAAAAAGCATTATCCGTATATAGCTCAATATAAATCATTCCTTAATATAAAACTATGTGTGTAAAGTAATTTAGGGAGACTCTTAAAAATGGAAGAAAATCTAACCTCATTCCCAGTAATATGGGTGATTTGTTTTATTTTTATTTTCATGAAATTTAGCTACATGCTGAAAATCATTGTGATAATTTTCAAATCTTCATGACATACAAAAATCAATTTTCTACTATACATAATTATTAATATTCCATGCTGCTAATTTATATGTTAAATATTATAAGAAAGTAAAAATAGCTAATAGGGATTAAGTATTATTTTTTTTCCTTCTTAACTTTTTTCAATGTCTTTCTTTCTCTTAATCTTTGCTTTCTTTATGAAAAATAACAGCAAATATTTAATCTTTACTACGTTCTAGGGGCCCTGTGGTTGGTAAATGTTGTATCTGACTGTCACAGTTTTCCTATAAAAAGTGATGGCTATGTCTGTTTTGTAGATGTAGTGGCTGAAGCCTCAGAGTTAAGTAATTAAAAAGTTTAAAGCCTTGTGTGCTATATTTCAGGAGTCTCCCGGACCTGTAGAATTACCATCAGGTGGGAACTCTTCAAAAATACACGTTCTTAGGTTTCCTGAATCAGAAGTTTGCTGCTAGGGCTACTCAATCTTTTTTTTTTTTTTTTAAAGCCAAGGGTGATTTTGATCTGTGCCTGAGATATATACCTGAACACGAAAATAATCAATGTAAATGACTAAGTTTAATTTTATGAAAGAAGGCACAGATTCTAAATGAAAAAAAAAGATGAAAGAATTAAAGGATATAAAATAAGATACAATTAATATATAAACAATATAAATATGTGAATACTTATCTACACAGTTTCATTTGGAACCTTATTTTTAGAATTAAATAAAAAGCTCAGGAAATATGAATAGCTGAGAAAAAGTTGTAGTATGATCCATGGTGATGAATATTCTGCTTTCTTTGCAGTGTCAAAGGGTTTAGTGGCTGGGAGGGCCAAGGGAATATGAGGAGGGGCAGGAGAATAACACTTAATACAACAAGAGAAGGTGTAGCGAGGATGCTGTGACAGCTGAGCGGTCTGTAGTGGACCCAGTACTCCAGGCATTTGTCGTGGTCGGCGTGGAACAGTCAAGAACTCGTTTCCATCTACAAGGTCTTTGCACCTCCTTGTAGGTCAAAGATGTCACTGCTTCCTGCCTCTATTAGAGAACAGAACTGGCCTCCTCTGTCTTCCCATCCTCAGACCTATTTACAGAAAGCCAATACCACTGAAGCAGAAGCCAGAGCGTTTCTTCCTTCTGCTCAGGTGCACGTGTGGCTTATAATCTCCCTTAGAAAGAGCTAAAGTCGTAAGAGTGACCTGTAACATCCACCGAGCAGAACGTTAACCCTGACTTCATATGTCACCTCTGGCACCTTGTCCTTCTAGCTTCATATGACCCTCAGACTGATGGTCCTGCCGGCTGACACCTCTCAGGCGGAAGCTGCTGATGGGTAATACCCTCCCTGACCCTGTGAGCTGATGACTCTCAGGCCTATGCTGTCGCTGGATAACCACCTCCCTGGCCTTACGCACAGCCATTGTCTTGTTTCTGTTTTCAACACTGGCTTAGAGGCTCTTTCTGAGGACTTTTCAAAACCTCCCAGACTTGTGTCTATGACAATTGATACCTTTTGGCTCTATCTACACATTTTAAATTTTTAAAAATTTGTTAACACAACAGTCTGTACACTTTACTTTTATTTATTCTTTTCTTCTTCCACAGACTATGGATCTTCTGTGGTCCATTTTCAAAAAACAACAAAACAACAAACAAACAAACAAAAAAACCCTGAGATATATCTGTTTGTTTGTTTTTTTATTTAGATATCTCTTTGTTCATTTATTGAGATATTTTTTGATGTTTGTTAAGTGATAATTATCCAGTGAGACAGTAACGAAGGCTGGATACTTCCAGCCAGGTTCTCATAGTGTTGGTGATTAGATGAAGATCAAATATGAGGCACTCTGTGTTCTCAGCGTTCATGGGCTGGTCTGAGATTGCAGATAGGACTGTTGCTTTCTTTAGTGTAGAGTACGCAGTAAGGCAAATCTTTGTGCTAGGGAGATGATGAATGAGTCTTGGGTAAGTAAGTGTCTCTCTTTAGTTTTATAATTAACTTTAGAGATAGTTTTGCTCTAGCTCTGAACCACCTGGTACTCAGTGTGGAACTCAGCTTGATTTCAAACTCACAGCAATCCTCCTGCCCTAGTCTCCTGAAGGCTGGGAGTGTAAATAGGCACCGCCACAATTGTCTCAATAATAAAATTTCAATTTCAGTACAAATATTGGTTGTTTTGGAAAGGAGAATAGGAGATATGCATTTATTTAGCAAGCACATTCCCAGCAATTATGATGCTTTGCTCTAACAAGGAAGAACTGTGGAAACGATGCTTTGTGCAGCGACAGAATTTCTGGCTAGTGACGTACCACCGGGAGAAAAAGGGCTGCTGGGGGATCAAGAACAAGAACACGATTGATTTTGAGAAGTGCATTAAGGCAGGATTTCATTCCAATAAATCCAATATAAAGTAATGATTTGACTCACTATCCAGGAAGATGTGAATGACTGATTTTTTATTTCAGAAAAACCAACATTCAAGCCGGGCGTGGTGGCGCACGCCTTTAATCCCAGCACTCGGGAGGCAGAGGCAGGCGGATTTCTGAGTTTGAGGTCAGCCTGGTCTACAAAGTGAGCTCCAGGACAGCCAGAGCTATAAAGAGAAACCCTGTCTCGAAAAACCAAAAAAAAAAAAAAAAAAACCAACATTCTTCTTCTTCATAAAGCCAATACTTATTGAGTAGCTGATCACCTAACTTTGTCCCATTTGTCAAACTGGTGTTCCATGGAAAGCTGTATCACAGGGTGTTAAGAACAAAGCTGCATTTTCCACAAATAAACTCATTCCAGACAGCCTCGACTTCTGAAACTGTAAATATCTAAGAACATTTCGTTTCTGAAACTCAACAGTCCTGGGCTACCTGTTTTATAAAATACCCTATACGTGATTTGGGAATATTATTCTCTAAACGTGAACTTAGGGCACACTCTCATGGAATGTTAATATGAAGTCTTCAAAAGTCAGAGAACAATATAATGTGCACAGAGGAATATGTGTGTGTGTGTGTGTGTGTGCATTTGAAGGTTCATACTCATTCAAAATTTTTGCATTCTTTAGTTAATTCTTTTATATGTGTGATAGGTATGCACACGTGATTGAAGTGCCTCTGGAAATGATGGCTCCTTGCGCATCTGCAGTACAAGGCATGCATGAGCTGTCGAATGTGGATGCTGGGAACTGAACTCAGGCCCTCTGGAAATGAAGTGCACACCCTTAACCACTCAGGCTTCTCTCTGCCTCCTTGAAGATTTATTTATTTATTTATTTATTTTTATTTTATATGCATGGCTATTTTGTCTGAAAGCATGTATGTGCATTGCTGTGTGTGCTTGAAGCATGCTCAGGGCATCTGATCCTGCTGACATGGGAGTTGTTATGGTTTTGAGCTGAGAACCACAGCTGCATTCTCTGCAGTTAACATTGGCTCTGAACTGCTGAGCCTCTCCAACCATGTTTACCCGACTTCACAGTAACAGTTAATTTTGACTTCTTGGTATTAATCAAGCACTGAGGCTTAAATACGAGGATGATTTGCTTGATTTATTTTTATTTATTGTTTAATTTTATGACTATGAGTGTTCAACCTGCATATATGTATGCACTCTCTATGCATGCTTGTTGCCTGGGGAGGTTAGAAGAGGGTGTCCTCTGCTATAAATTAACCACCATTCACCACCACGTAGGCAGTGGGAACTAAACCCTGGTCTTCTGCAAGAGTAAAAATTCTCTTAACCTTTGAACCATCTCTCCAGCCCCACTTACTTTATCTTTGTAAGGTAAATTCAGTAAAGAACATTGGTAAAGCCAAACCATTTATTCAGGGCATGTTTGCCCTGCAGAGAGAAATAAATGTAATTTAAAATTCCCGTTTATTTGAAGTTTTGTTAAAAATTAAAAAAGAAGTATCAGTATGTGTTGTGACCTGCACAACTTTGGGGTTGAGTTAACTAGGGTGACAGGTGACAGGTAATAGGGAACTAAAAGAAGGACACACACACACAGGTCTCTATATTGAGCGGTTTCAGGTTACAATCATTTGGAACTATCATCATGGTTGCTAGCTTCTTCATTCACTGGATTCAGCTAAAGGTCATTTGTTCAAAACATCTTATCACTGCACCAAGGAGCAGTTTGCCATTCCTCTGAGCTTGTCAGGGAAAGGCTTTGACATTCCCATGGGTCTGAGGCATTGAGGTCAATGGCATGACTGCGACCACCCATGTCACCAATGCACATTCACCGTTGTTCCCCACAAATACGGTACTAGTTAACAAAAAAATTCGTGTGACAGGTAGGGGTTGAACACTGTCTTGAACTAGGCACTACGTGGGGACTGACAGAGATAAGAGTTCACAGGAACCTGATGGTCTTGTGGTCTAATTAGAAATTCTATAAATTGAGAACAAAGTTTGGGAAGGTGGCAGCTACCCACACACCACACCATTCTTACCTGGATTTTTCAAGAATGTTGGAGTTGGGTGGTATTAAAGACTACGGGGGAAGGCTTTGACATTCCCATGGGTCTGAGAATAATGGGTTGTAGTCTTTAAATAACAGTTCAAGACACGTAGAGCCACAGTTGCTCTGGAAGCCACTAATGCAGCTACCAAGGCCTAGGGGGCATGGCATCGTGGTCTTTGGGTTTTCCAGTTGAAATGAGTTCAGTGAAGCCAAACTTGGCACCCCTCTCTTTCCCTAGGCAATATTTGCTACAGAGAGAACAGTATACACAGCATTTCTTGTAAGTCTTATTCAAACCCACGGGGTTATTTAGGAAACTACCATCATCACCTTTATTTGTTACCAGCCCAGCGTTTGGTTAATTTCAGAACAGTTTCTGTGTAAGTATTTTGATTTCCACCTCTTTGATATTTCAGGAAATTTCTATGTGTTTATATTTCTGACACGAAGTGCAAGGTAATTGTTCGGAATTGCTGGGGTCATCACAGTGGTCTTTGTTGTTGTTGTTGACAAGCGATACTTTAAGTTAAAGGAAGAAAAAAGTAATTTGCTGATCCCAGAGGAGTTAATGTAAATAGATCAAGACTATTGAAGGGGTTGATGGAAACATTATTCAAATTACAGTTTTGTGAAAGAAGGCCACAGGTATAAGCTTAGATAATTATATATAATAGAGTAAGCTAGATTGTTTTATTATCTCTGACCGTTTGTCGGCAAGGTTTATCTTTCAGATTGTTTTAAGGCTCCTCTGATGTTATATATTACATGTTTAGAAGATGGAAATATGACTGTTGGTAATAGAAACAGGGTTTTTTATTTCTGAGCGAGAACCATGATTTTATATAAATAAAATCCGCAGTGAAGGCTATGCCAGGAGTCCTGCCTGGTCCTGAATGGCAGCCCTGTAATTCTGTATGATTTTAAACTTCCTCTCAGTTGTGTGAACCAGAATGGGATTTATTTTAAAGAAGTCACAACAAGAAACAAGAACCATCGGGATTTAGTAGTTGTGCTTTTTATTTTTACTTCATTTTATTTTTGCTGTTGTTGTTTCAGTAAATAGTGTGTGCTCAGAGCTAAGGTTGTAGTAAGTTACAAGGAGGGCGACCAACACAGGCTTTCCTTACCAGCTGTTTCGCCAGATGTCCACAGAAGGCATTTTGCACCTTTTAAACAGACTACATATAACACAATAAAAATACTTCCACTTATGCCTTGTGGTTTTGATGATACCTTCTCAAACCTTTTGCTTTTCAAAATTTAACACTGGAAGTATTTAGTCCTTATGGAGTAAGCCACGTTCAGGTCTTTATTCTTGTTAATGGGAATACCAAACATCAGGGCATCAAGGTAGTTTTTCTCCTGTCTTTTGGCCCCCCAAAATGTCATTGTGATTTAGAAGTGCCCGCTAAAGAAAAGCCTTTTAACACAACCACAGTCCGTGCCGTTGCAAATCTTCGTGTTTTAAGGCTCAGAGTTCTCCCCGCGGACCCATCTTGCCCCTGTACAGATGTTCTGCTGGCTTGGAAAAAAAATTGTGCTGATCCTGATGCAGATGCTGCCGCCTGGCCCGGCACTTTGATTAACCTTTTATAAAGAGTTTGCCTACGGAAATCTGGATTAGGAAGTTCCCATGTGTCTTATTAAAAGCCTGACGGGCTTTATTGAACCTCGTGTTTATACTTTTTGTTCTATGGATAGGTTTTGGTGTTTAGTAAGTATCAAATGGAAATCATTAGCCTACACTAACGAGGATTTCTGATGCGAGCTGCTCACTTGTGCCGGGAGTGGGAACGATCCCGCCTACTGCTTGATCCACCAACTGTCCGGGAAATATAACTGTACTTCTGCAAGGAGGAGGGGCTTTGATTTTTCCAAGAACAAGTTGCTAATTGTGGGCCTTTGTTGTTCTCCCACGAGAGATGTTAACAGAATGTTCTATTTTCACTAAATCTTTGAGATTGAGCTTCCAAGTGAGTGGTTGTAGTCTAGTCCCCAACCGTCCCCAACCTAGAAGCCACTCTCCATAGGTAGCTATTAAAAATTAATGTATATGTGAAGCAGGAATCAAAACCGTGTTTAAAATCATACCTGCCACGTGTCAGGTGATAGGAGCTGTGTGTGGCCAGTGGTGGCTAGGTGGGATGATACAAACAGGGCATCTCTATGAGCGCAGGAGGTTTTGCTGGGCTTCACTTGAGGAGCTGCGGATATTTGAATGTTCCTCCCAGTGCCGGGTTCCAGGAGTCGCTTCCAGGCTCTGCTTCCGTAGTCCTGGGGGGCAAAGCATGAACTTCTCCCTCAAAGCACGCAGCCAGCTTCCCCCACTCAACGTTCTTAAAAGGAATTTCCCATCAGGTTTGATTCCTTAAAATTGATCGTATTTACAATCAAATATATCGGCTTTTCTCTGCAGAAATATCAGCTCCCAATACCTGTAGCTTAGCATTGAATATCTGAGAGTTAGACTTTGAGGTTTCAGAATGGGTTCTTGGAAGATAGCTTTGTTTTATTATTATTATTATTATTATTATTAATTCTATATAGTTAGATAACTTTAGATGAGAGAGTGCACAGTTGAGGCTTGTCTGCATATTGTGAACTCCAGAAAAGGAAAGAAAAACTGTCCCAAATTCCTGTTATTTAGAAAAACACTGTTTGTATATTATCAAATTAGCAAACTTATTATACACATACATGTATACTATCTTTGTATACATACATACATATGTATATATATGTATATATGTGTGTATATATATGTATATGTGTGTGTGTGTATATATATATATATACATATATATATATATGACAGTGCAAAACCTTTTTTCTTTTTTTTTCTTTTTTTTTTTTTGTTTTTTCAAGACAGGGTTTCTCTGTGTAGTCCTGGCTGTCCTGGAACTCACTTTGTAGACCAGGCTTGCCTCGAACTCAGAAATCTCTCTGCCTCTGCCTCCCGAGTACTGAGATTAAAGGCCTGTGTCACCACGCCTGGCCAAATCCTTTTTTCTTATCGAATGTATTTCTAGCAAATCTGTCAGTCTCTAGGGCTGTTCCCTTTCTGATGAGCTTCCTAGCTCTCTCCCCACACAGTTGGGTTTTTGCTGTGACCAGTAACATTTGTGTTAGTTCTTTGAGAATTCCCTACAGTGTGTTTGACCATATTCACCCGCTCCTTTGGCTCTTCCCAGATGCAGCCCTGTTCCTCACCTACCCAACTTTGTGTCTTATTTTTTAAATACTCATTAAGTCTAGTTTGTGCTACCCTCATGTTCTTGGGTGTATGGCCCTCCACTGGAGTACAGCAGCCTGGCCAGTGCCTGTAGTCTTCACAGCGACTCTCCGTCTCTTAGCAGCCATCAGTTTCCAAAGGCTTCTTAGCTAGGGGTAAGAATTCATGCCACCTCTCCTTTTCATGTTGGAATTTGGTCTGGCTTGACATTATACAGGCTTGGGCATGCTGTCACAGTCCCTGTGATTTCACATGTACAGTTGTCCTGCCATATCTGGAAGGCACCATTGCCTCTGGCAATTAAAGTCTTTCTGGCCCCTCTTCACCAATGATCCCTGAGCCTAAGAAAAAGGGCTTTTGCTGTAGCTGTCCCAGTTAGGGATGAGAATTCTGTAGTCTCTTGTTCTTGCATGTTAGCTAGTTCCACAGACTAACATATATAAAACTAAGCCCAGGAATAAACAATGACTTTTGGAGTTCTCTGTGGACATTGCACAGGCTCACCAAGTTTCACAGGCTATCTATCGCCTTCACTCTGGGTTACCCTGGAGAGCCTAACGGTAAGATTCTGTTGGTGAAGACGCCACACCCTTGAGGCATAGTCTCTGTTGATATCAAGCCAATGCTGACTTAGAAACATCTTCCTGGGAAGCTTTCACAGTGGAAGAAGGTGCTATGCACACTACTGGAAGATAAGAGCAGTCATCAGTATTTCCAGATGTGAACTCTG
Organism: Mus caroli; assembly: GCF_978045245.1. Classification (NCBI taxonomy): domain Eukaryota; kingdom Metazoa; phylum Chordata; class Mammalia; order Rodentia; family Muridae; genus Mus; species Mus caroli. The sequence goes on from NW_028227267.1 coordinate 116,510,768, forward strand.
CAAGATGCAAACATGGCTGATCTGGCAAGACATTTTAACTGATGCACCGGTGTTCGTGGGGGTCACCAACCACTTTCTGATTGTATTTAGGTACCATTCCACAAGATACCGCCCATACCCGCCACCATTGTTTGACCACCAATCTGGGACTAGACAGGCCATATCCCTAGGTGAGAACTTAATGTTAGTTATTAATATTAACAATGTTGTCATTATTCTAAAAGATCTAGGCTTAACCTAGCTCTCATCAGAAAAGGTTCTATTGTCAGTAAAGGGCGATTAACCACGAACACACACCCAGCTGAGGTGCAACAGCCCTTTTATTGCCTTGACTTTCCTCTTTCCTAGTTCGTCAGACCCTGAATTTCACCTGTTTTTTTTTTTTTTTTCTTTGCCTTTCTTCTCTGGGAAAGAAATGTTGCTTTTTGTTTCTTCTCTAACTAACCAAAGCTGAGTCTTGAATCTCATTCAGAAACCTCCAAACACCCCACAGCATGGCTCGCCCATGCTCCAGGTACTCGAGCATCAGCAGGGCCTGCTCTCTGAGCGTTAGTTCTCAGTCTTCCTCTTTTAGGAGGCCCAGGGAAACAGAATACTCCCTGTACTGCACGTTGCTTATGCCCCGCCCTGTCTGATGTTCATGCTTAGAGATTGAGCTGTCCTCTCTGTCCGTTTGGAGTTAGTTTTGAGCATGCATGTGAGAGCTGGATCCTGGATAAAGACATTTCTGATTCCCAAGTGTCTGACACTCATTTCCTTCTCTGCACCTCCGTAACCTTTTATCATCACCCTGGCATCCGTAATCTCTCGTACCCACAGAGGCACTCCTTGGCAACCAGATAGTACTGGTTCAGCTTCTATTCCCTACGAAGCCTGGCATACTGTCACATACATTGTACACAAACTGAGACGTTATTCTGAAGGTATAAATGAATGGAATAGCTTATTTCCAAGCCTAAAATTCCATTAAAAACTATTTACAAAACTACCCCTAGGAAAACTTATAGGGAGTCGTTATTTTGACGCTTCAACGAATGAACTCTGTATTAAAATGAGGAAATGACAAATTTCTTATTTTAGTTGTTGGATATGATGTTTAGAGAATAATGGAAATGTCCAGCTTTGCTACATTTAAACACATCTTTCTTAATCATAGTCACTTATGGATTTTTTTTTTGCCTCTATATAAGAGGGCTAACGTGTTAGTATTTTTAATGGAACTGAAATAGAAATTTTGAAATGAGATGTGTCTGCATCCCAATAAACTCAATGTTGCCTGTGAATACTCAAACACAGTATTTGATTGGAGAAGAAAGGTAAACATGGAAAACTGGGCAAATGGGTGGGAAAGAAAAGAATCTACCGATTTCTTCATGGCAGCCCACACCTGTAATCCCAGTACATGGGAGGTGGGCGCAGGAGGATCAGCTAATGTCATTCTGGGCTATGTGCATAGGGAAGTCAAGGCCAGCCTGGGCTACATGCATGAAACCTTATCTGAAAATAAAACAAAACGTCCCAAACAAGAACAAGAATAACAACAGAACCTGCTGTTGGGTGCCATTAGAAGGCTTTCTGGGAAGATAAGTATCGCAAGGCACGTTTTCTTCTAAGATCATCAACTAGGAGTATCGCTTTTTAAATTGAACACAGGGGTCCGTGCTGGTTCACTTCATAGCACACTCGGAGTCTGGAGGCTACACCATCTTCTTGGGCACCTTCTTGAATCCTGAGACTTTCCTAATCGTCTGCTGCCTAAATCAAGATGAAGCAGCGGCCACGTTGTTCTACAGCCACGGCAAAATTGTTTTATTACTGGGTTCCATTTCAACTTTATAGATATTAGTTGACCTGTCACACAGAATAGGTTATTGTGCCTCACCTTTCTGTCCTCTGCCTATTTTAAGGGCACGAAGTAACAGCTCAGCAGAAGACAGGCTCTTAGTTCAGCAGGTTTCACTTTTACCAAACGCTAGGAAGCAAGTGAAGGAGATCCACACTACAGGAAGAAAAAGTAAAGATTGCTAAAATCCTCTGGAGACAAGGGAAAAGCAAAACGCCCTTTAAGTTTAATTGCATTTAAAATTTGAAATAATCTAATCAGCAAGTATGAAACATCAATGTGCTTCACTCATCCGACTCTGCTGTCCAGCTCTTATTTCTGAACTTCTTCCCCTAGGGACACTGGAACCTCATGTCCTGTTTCACTGGGGCACATCTCTTGCTGAGTGTAACCTCTACTAGGTTCTAAGCTCATCTAAGGCACTGAGGATTTAAGGACAGCACAGAAGCTGTTGGTATGGAATTTGAAGCCTACTGGCTGAGACAAACTGAGATTATAAAGTTCCATGAAAGCCGAATTACACTTGACTTCCTTCTTGGTTTGTTCTTGTTACCGAACACAATGCCCGCCCTGCCAATGGCAGGAGCAGAAGAAGTATGTGTTACATGTCATGTGGGAAAATATGGAGATAAAACTTGAAGAAGTGATTCTTGACCTAGTTAATGAAGGACTTCCCATTCTTAATATCACCTGATAGAGAGAAGCAAACAGACAAACAAACCCCTCATTGTTTGTAGATTTCGTGTTCACTGGTTTTGAAGATTGTTTAGGAAAATCAAGGCAGATGAGGTGCACAGGCATGTGTGAATGTACAGGTATGAGTATCTCAGAGGCATGTATGTATGCCATGGGCATGTGTGTATGCCACAGACATGTATGTATGATACAGGCACATGTGGGTATCATAGGTGTGTGTGTTGGATAGAATTTCAGAAGATAAGAATGTAGGGAAACCTCGATATCCCACAGGCCACATATGCCCCAAGACAAGTATAAATGTGGGAATGTCATATTGCAATGTCAGAAGGTTAGCCACTCTGGCAAGCAGGACGCCATATGCAAATCTGCTTAAAAACTAAAGCTGTGGACATTGATATTTGGAGGGCAGGTATTAATGGGATAAATCAGATACTAAAGTTTTTCAAATATGAATATGAAGTGATATAGAATATGATATCTATATCACTATAGATATCTAGACAATTTAAGTCACCAGAAGAGAGTGTCTTTCACACACACACACGCACACACACACACACACACACACACACAAATGAAGTTTAATGAAGTTGGATATTGGTTGACTTTGTATCTTTTCTACCAAGTGGAGATAAATGCCTAGTAAAACTGATTAATAAATTGTGGAATTATATTGTTAATTTATATAACTTTTAAAAATGAAGGTTTTAAAGGGCATTAGTAAATGCTTATGGAAAGTTGATAAGTAGATAAATAGTTCACAAGGGTACATATGTAAATTATTTAACCAGAAAGTACATATACAATATAAAGATAAGTTTATACACATGAGACTTGTATGTAATGAGAGTAGAACAATTATTAAAAAGTCAATAGAAACTCTCCCAACCCAGACTGGCTACACAAACAGGACCCAACATTCTGCTGCTTACAGGAAACCCATCTCAGGGAAAAAGACAGACACGACCTCAGTGTGAAAGGCTGGAAAACAATTTTCCAAGCAAATGGTCTGAAGAAACAAGCTGGAGTAGCCATTCTAATATCGAATAAAACCGACTTCCAACCCAAAGTTATCAAAAAAGACAAGGAGGGACACTTCATACTCATCAAAGGTAAAATCCTCCAAGAGGAACTATCAATTCTGAATATCTATGTTCCAAATGCAAGGGCAGCCACATTCATTAAAGACACTTTAGTAAAGCTCAAAGCATACATTGCACCTCACACAATAATAGTGGAAGACTTCAACACACCACTTTCATCAATGGACAGATCGTGGAAACAGAAACTAAACAGGGACACAGAAGTTATGGCTGCTGGGTGGAGCCTCTCAGAGGACAGTTATGCTAGAATCCTTTTTGCATATATAATAGAGTATCATGAATAGTCCCAGGGATTGGTTCTTTTCCATGGGATGGGTCTCAGTGTGGGCCAGTCATTTCTGTTGTTTTTGTTATTGCTGAAGTCCAACTTTAACTCATGGTGGTCTGACGGGATTCAAAGAATGATTTCAGTTTGTCTTGTATTTGTTTAGGCCCAGTTTTGGAGAAGGTTTTATGAGGTGCTGAGAAGAAGCTATAATCTTTTGTGTTTGGGTGAAATGTTCTGTAGATGTCTGTTAGATCCAGTTGATTCAAACATAACCTCTGTTAGTTTCATTATTTCTGTTTAGTTTCTGTCCGTATGACCTGTCATTTGTCGAGCATGGGATTGTAGAAGTCTCACACTATTAATGAGTGGGGTTTGATGTGTGATTTGAGCTTTACTGATGTTTCTCTTATGAATGTGGGTGCCCTTGCATTTGGAGCATGTTTAGACGGTCAGATTTGAGACTTCATCTTGGTGGATTTTTGCTTCGATGAGTATGAAATGTCCTTCCCATCTCTTTTGATGACTTTTGGCTGAAAGTCTATTTCATTTGATATTAGAATGACTACTCCACCTTGTTTCTTGGGTCTCCTGGCTTGGAAAACCTCTTTCCATACTTTTTTTTTTACTCTTATTTTTTATTAGGTATTTTCTTCATTTACATTTCCAGTGCTATCCCAAAAGTCCCCCATACACTCCCCCCACTCCCCTACCCACCCCCTCCTACTTCTTGGCCCTGTCGTTCCCCTATACTGAGGCATATAATGTTTGCAAGTCCAATGGGCCTCTCTTTCCTCTGATGGCCGACTAGGCCATCTTCTGATACATATGCAGCTAGAGACATGAGCTCCGGGGTACTGGTTAGTTCATATTGTTATTCCCCCTATAGGGTTGCAGATCCCTTTAGCTCCTTGGGTACTTTATCCAGCTCCTCCATTGGGGGTCCTGTGATCCATCCAATAGCTGACTGTGAGCATCCACTTCTGTGTTTGCTAGGCTCCGGCATAGTCTCACAAGAGACAGCTATATCAGGGTCCTTTCAGCAAAATCTTGCTAGTGTATGCAATGGTGTCAGCGTTTAGAAGCTGATTATGGGATGGATCCCTGGATACGGCAGTCTCTAGATGGTCCATCCTTTCCTCTCAGCTCCAAACTTTGTCTCTGTAACTCCTTCCATGGGTGTTTTGTTCCCAATTCTAAGAAGGGGCAAAGTGTCCACACTTTGGTCTTCGTTCTTCTTGAGTTTCATGCGTTTAGCAAATTGTATCTTATATCTTGGGTATTCTAAGTATCTGGGTTAATATCCACTTATCAGTGAGTACATATCATTTGAGTTCTTTTGTGATTGGATTACTCTCTCAGGATGATGCCCTCCAGGTGATATGTCTATCTTAATTGCTGAGGTGTTTTTTTGTATGCAGCAGAATGGTGGATCCTGTTTATGCATCCACTCAGTTAGCCTGTGTTTTTTTTTTTTTAAATTGGGCATTAGAGACCTTTGATGTTGAGAGATGTTAATGAGCTATGATTTCTTTTTTTTTAAATTTTTTTTTTATGTAAGTACACTGTAGCTGTCTTCAGATGCACCAGAGAGGGCGTCAGATCTCATTATGGGTGGTTGTGAGCCACCATGTGGTTGCTGGGATTTGAACTTCAGACCTTTGGAAGAGCAGTCGGGTGCTCTTACTCACTAAACCATCTCAGCAGCCCGAGCTATGATTTATTTTTGAGTTCCTGTTATTTTGATGTTTGTGTGTGTGTGTGTACACATGTGTGCTCATGTGTGCGTGTAAGCACATGTGCATTCTTTTGGTTTTGCTGGTGTGGAATCATAATATATATGTTATATTAACCCCCCTTGGGTGTCATTACCCTCCTTGTGGAGTTTTCCCTCTAGTATCCTCTGTAGGGCTGGATTAGTGGGTGGTACAATGCTTCTTTCACTTAGAAGCATATAAGTTTGCAGGAGGTGTTTTGAGGAGATCTATGGAGCGTTAGAAACAAACTCTCAAGGATTACACACTGTGGGTGAGGGAAGAGCGAAGGGAAGAGGACCCTGCAGGGCTCAGAGTGGGAGTATGCTAATGATTAGGTGTTTGAAAAGGATGAAGTTGACCACACACACTCATGGTTTAATCAGGTGAAGAGTGGACTGGCCCAGCCACTATTCTGCCACTCTGCTTATAATTATTTTATTTATTTTAGTCGTCTAAATTTTGAATGACTGGTACCAGGACAATTTAGTTAAAAACAGACTCCTTTGCTTTCAAACATATCCAGCTTTGGCTCAAGCATTTGGCCTACACCAGTTCCTTTTTGACTGACTCCCCTATGACTTCAATCCTTGCTGAGAAATGGAGTTCCCTAGTGGCTGGTGTTTGAGACTGAAGCTACATCTCATCCAGAATAAGTAAGCAGCAAAGGGCAGCACACTGCTCCCCTCTGCTTCTAAATATTTCCTTCCTAGTTCTTCAATTAGACATTAATGGGGTTCAAAATGCCTTTCTTTGCATCTAAGATGTGATTAGACCTAAGGAGTATTAAAGTATGTGTTGCAATCAGTGCCAAGGTCTCGTCAAGTGACCATCTAATGGAGATCTGCCTTAGTAAATAGCAGGGAGTGACAAGGGAGGGGTGCAGACATAATCATCTCTGCGCTGGGATGTCTTTGGGGGGCATTATGAGCTCATTGATTGGGCACCGGGGGAGAGAGACTGAGTGACTGTACATATAGTGTGAGTGTGCAAAGCTCACCTGCTGAGAACCCTTCCTGGATAATTTACTCCACATATTCATGCTCGGTATTTTTTCTGTCTACCTTACTTCATCTTTATTTATCTATCAAAAGTTCAGACTTTTATGTTCAGGTGTGAGCCTTATCAACCTAGATCTTTATTACTGATGGAAGATCAAGTGGCTTTCTGTATTTGGAAAAAGAATTCATGGGAGCACTAGTGATAATTTGAACATGACTATCAAATGTTATTATTCATAGCTGTTTGATGTAGTCAATATTCATAAATGTTTCTGGGAAAAGCTATATTTATTCCTTAGGTAAACATTTAGGTTCGCGACATTTTGTAAATATCTTAACCCTTATATTATTGTCAGGCAACATATGTTGACAATATTTTTTAAGTTGAAATGTAAATGATCCAAAAGTGTATCGTTTGTGGACTTTTAAAACGTGGATGTATAATACTTTGGACAAGTTCCATGTTTTATGTTACAGAATTTATATGGGATTTCTATATAATTATACACAGACACACATTGCATACAAATGTCAAACCTGTACTAAATGACAATATTGTACTTTTGTCTTATCATACTCATATAAATCTCTTAAAGCTAATTTTAGAATACCAAGTCCCATAAAAGTTGTTAGTGGGTTTTTAACCCATAGAAATTTCTATTAAAGATTATTTTTATTTTTAACTATGTGCCTGATGACTGCAGGTGCCTGTGGAGGCCAGGGGAATTGGATCCTCTGGAGCTGAGGTCAGAGGATGTTGAGAGCTCTCCCATGTGGGTGCCAGGGGCCAAACCTGGTGCTTCTGCAGGAGCAGCATAAATTCTTAGCTGCCCGTTTGCCTTTACAGGCCCAGCCTCACACATTTCTATACATCAAAGTTATCACATGTTATTTCTATTGTAGGTAATAGGTACCTCACAGAACATACACAAAGTCCATACCATTCCCTGGACACACATGATTGTTTCAAGGTTGGTTTGTTACTAGCTTGAATGTAAGTTGTTACCCTATCCCAAGGTTTTCTATTTACCCGAGTTAAAAATTCATCCATCCAAATTATTCTTGATTCAAGCGAGCCTGTGAAATTGAGTTTCACACAGCCCCACAGGTCGAATGTTCCCATGAAAGAGCTGGAAGAATCTTGCTGATACCGGTGAAGGTGCTCCATCGTGTATGTCAGTTTCTCTGCTTGTCCTGCAGTCTGCCCTTCTTGCTTCTCTGTGCGTGTTGATCGTTTCTTTAACATCCTTACATCGCTGTCAGGAAGTGCTTAACTCAAATAAATTAGCTCTTTACTTTTAGAAAAAAAAATATTTACTTCCCCAGAAAAACTGGATTCTACATGATAAGAAATCTTGACTCTAACAAATAATTTTTGTCACCATCATTTATACGGAGCAGCTGTTGAAAGGGCCTTATCAGGAGCTGTTCCTGGATTGGGTACAAAACAGACAGGCGACCTTGATTCAGATCAACATAAAGGAGAGTCAGACATCTCTATCTGTGCTTTAAAAACCTGGACATCAAACTGATGGCTTAATGGCATTATATTCTCCAAGAGGAATAATTATACAGGGAAGGAAATTTCCCTCAGTCTCTGAATTCAATTAATCTAAGAGGATTTGAAGAAAGGGTGTGTGTTCGAGGGGGCTGTGTGCAAAAATGTGTCAGTGAAATTAAAGGTCTCTCCCTCACAGTGGGTCTTGGAGAGCAAATTGTTATTGGTAATATTTGTAATTGTATTGGTAATTTTCCCTGCACTCATAATCTTTGGCAATTATGTGTGCGTAGACAGAATGTGTCCTCAACACTGAAGAAATAGTATCAATACATTAATTGGAAGAACAGAAGTCATGATTAACTAATTCCTGCCAAGTGAGAAAAACATTATCTTAGCAGGAGCCGGTAACATTTTATATCTGGACATTTGGAACAAGTTAGACAGCTCTCATCTAATACCTCCACTGTGGCAGCTGCTCCTCTTCCTTGCTTTCTTGCTTCCTTCCTTCCTTGCATCTTTCCTTCCTTCCTCTCTCCCTCTCTTTCCTCCCTCCTGCCCCTCCTTCCTTTTCCTCCTCCTTCTCCCCCCATTTTTTATACATGTATGATGAGCTTAGGAAGGTGCCAATGTCTGTTTATTAAAATGCTGATTTAGACATATTTGAGACTAACCCTGAGCACACAGTGTCCATTGATTTTAGTCTTTTAATTTATTGAGACATAGGAAATATTTTAATTGGTTGTGAATATTTGCAGTTATTCACAATTTCAAACCCTAAGTTATCTCCTTCACAGGCAGTAAGTAATATAATATAATATAATATAATATAGTAATTATGATATATAATATGAAGTCATGATAAAATAAAATTTATCACCAGGCATGAGCTCCTGCTCATGTACACATTTTCTTAATATACTTTATACATGCTGCTCCAAGGATGCTGTAATTTGGTTGTTTTTTTTTTTTTTTTTTTTTTTAAATTACAGCTCTCCACGATGAGAGGGAAGCTTGATTTGATTAATTATGCTTACAAGCTGTTGGAGAGGGGGAGAACAGAAAGTGGTTCTGACTTCAGTTTTTGTATAATTGCTGCTTTTTGGATGTACATTTCTTCCTTCAGTTGTTGAGAAATGAAGGACTAATTTATTTTAAAGGCAGAGATAAGATGGAGTGTCTGAGGGCATCGGCACTGAAAAGTAATAACATCCAATGCACTTTGATAGGATGATCTGTGGGATGAGAGGATGTGCTTATTAAAATGTGAGTGCTGCAAATTCATCTGGAATAACAAAAAACCTAGGATAGCAAAAACTCTTCTCAAGGATAAAAGAACCTCTGGTGGAATCACCATGCCGGACCTAAAGCTCTACTACAGAGCAATTGTGATAAAAACTGCATGGTACTGGTATAGTGACAGACAAATAGACCAATGGAATAGAATTGAAGACCCAGAAATGAACCCACACACCTACGGTCACTTGATCTTCGACAAGGGAGCTAAAAACATCCAGTGGAAGAAAGACAGCATTTTCAACAAATGGTGCTGGCACAACTGGTTGTTAACATGTAGAAGAATGCGAATCGATCCATTCCTATCTCCTTGTACTAAGGTCAAGTCTAAGTGGATCAAGGAACTTCACATAAAACCAGAGACACTGAAACTTATAGAGGAGAAAGTGGGGAAAAGCCTTGAAGATATGGGCACAGGGGAAAAATTCCTGAATAGAACAGTAATGGCTTGTGCTGTAAGATCGAGAATTGACAAGTGGGACCTCATGAAACTACAAAGCTTCTGCAAGGCTAAAGACACCATCAATAAGACAAAAAAACCACCAACAGATTGGGAAAGGATCTTCACCTATCCTAAATCAGATAAGGGACTAATATCCAATATATATAAAGAACTCAAGAAGGTGGACTCCAGAAAGTCAAATAACCCCATTAAAAAATGGGGCTCAGAACTGAACAAAGAATTCTCACCTGAGGAATACCGAATGGCAGAGAAACACCTGAAAAAATGTTCAACATCCTTAATCATCAGGGAAATGCAAATCAAAACAACCCTGAGATTCCACCTCACACCAGTCAGAATGGCTAAGATCAAAAATTCAGGTGACAGCAGATGCTGGCGAGGATGTGGAGAAAGAGGAACACTCCTCCATTGTTGGTGGGATTGCAAGCTTGTACAACCACTCTGGAAATCAGTCTGGCGGTTCCTCAGAAAATTGGACATAGTACTACCGGAGGATCCAGCAATACCTCTCCTGGGCATATATCCAGAAGATGTCCCAACCGGTAAAAAGGACACATGCTCCACTATGTTCATAGCAGCCCTATTTATAATAGCCAGAAGCTGGAAAGAACCCAGATGTCCCTCAACAGAGGAATGGATACAGAAATTATGGTACATTTACACAATGGAGTACTACTCAGCTATTAAAAAGAATGAATTTATGAAATTCCTAGCCAAATGGATGGACCTGGAGGGCATCATCTTGAGTGAAGTAACACAATCACAAAAGAACTCACACAATATGTATTCACTGATAAGTGGATATTAGCCCAAAACTTAGGATACCCAAGATATAAGATACAATTTGATAAACGCATGAAACTCAAGAAGAATGAAGACCAAAGTGTGGACACTGTGCACCTTCTTAGAATTGGGAACAAAACACCCAGGGAAGGAGTTACAGAGACAAAGTTCGTAGCTGTGATGAAAGGATGGACCATTTAGAGACTGCCGTATCCAGGGATCCATCCCATAATCAGCTTCTAAACGCTGACACCATTGCATACACTAGCAAGATTTTGCTGAAAGGACCCAAATATAGCTGTCTCTTGTGAGACGATGCCGGGGCCTAGCAAACACAGGAGTGGATGTTCACAGTCAGCTATTGGATGTATCACAGGGCTCCCAATGGAGAAGCTAGAGAAAGTACCCAAGGAGCTAAAGGGATCTGCAACCCTATTGTTGGAACAACATGATGTACTAACCAGAACCCCGGAGCTCTTGTCTCTAGCTGCATATGTATCGAAAGATGGCCTAGTCGGCCATCAATGGAAAGAGAGGCCCATTGGACTTGCAAACTTTATATGCCCCAATATAGGGGAATGCCAGGGCCAAAAGAATGGGAATGGGTGGGTAGGGAAGTGGGGGGCGCTATGGGGGACTTTTGGGATAGCATTGGAAATGTAATTGAGGAAAATATGTAATAAAAATATTAAAAAAAAAAAAAAAAAAAAAAAAAAAAAAAAAAAAAATAAAATGTGAGTGCTGGCCTTCATAGATAGTTTTCAGTCTTTGAGAGAATGTTCTCATGCTCCTTAGGCTGGCCTTCATTTCACTTAACTGACAACGTTTTAGTTACATAATCGCCAATGTGATCAATCTTCCCATCTTCAAATGCTTTTATCTTCAAACGTGCTATTCACTGTATCACTAAAGAATAACAGAGATTCTATTTCTGTTATTTATTCCAATAAGCTGAATCAGTCAGAAGAATGAACGCTGGCTGGTCCTTGAAAAAGGCTATCAATGAAGAACATGGGAATAATAGTTGGCCCAATACCTTAAAAATGAAATGATGGTTAGTTAAATTATTGACCTTTTTTTTCCCTGTAATTAACTAGCTAATACTAGTTCAATACTAGGTTGGAGATTTAAATGAAAGGTAGTGTAGACTAACACTATCTGTTTCACAGCAGCCAGTTAGAAATGAAAGCCATTTCCAAGGTGATATTCTTTCTCCTTCCTTTCCTTCCATCCTTCCCTTCCTTCCTTCCTTTATTTCTTTTGGGATAAGTTTTTGATTAGTCTGGGCTGGCATTGAGCTCGCTATGGGACTGAGAATGGGTGGGAACTGCTGGGTCAAAAGCATGTCCCACTCCTCTGACCATGTCCCACTCTGACCATGTCCCACTCTGACCATGTTCCACTCCTGACCATGTCCCACTCTTACCATGTCCCACTCCTGACCATGTCCCACTCTGACCATGTCCCACTCTGACCATGTCCCACTCTGACCATGTCCCACTCTGACCATGTTCCACTCCTGACCATGTCCCACTCGTGACCATGTCCCACTCTGGCCATGTCCCACTCGTGACCATGTCCCACTCCTGACCTTGTCCCACTCTGACCATGTCCCACTCGTGACCATGTCCCACTCTGACCATGTCCCACTCTGACCATGTCCCACTCGTGACCATGTCCCACTCTGACCATGTCCCACTCGTGACCATGTCCCACTCTGACCATGTCCCACTCGTGACCATGTCCCACTCTGACCATGTCCCACTCCTGACCATGTCCCACTCTGACCATGTCCCACTTGTGACCATGTCCAACTCTGACCATGCCCCACTCTGACCAATTTTATGACCCGTGGGGATTGAACCCTGGCCTCCTGCATGTGGG